>NC_141691.1:2066987476-2068187476 GCF_964263255.1 Lissotriton vulgaris | reverse complement strand
GTTCCGCCTTGCATGAAAAAACGACCTTATTCCAAATTGTTCTATTTTCACGATTTTCATTGTGGGTGCTAACCCAAAAGGGCCAAGTTGCATAAACATCGTATTAGTATGAGCTGCACACCTTTAATTTCTCCTTAGTTTCTCCGAAATTCTAAACTTCAATTTTGATATGGCGTGCTAAAATGTGTCGTGCCTAGCCCAAACTGCACGTATAAAACTAAACTCCAACATATATGGGACACATTTCTGACCCAAAACATAAGCACAGCCGGGATTGCGTTTGCAATATTATTTTCTTCAGTACATTTTCATCTTGTCCATTTTTACACCGTTATTTTAATCCATTAATAATCCACATGTTCACTTGAAATACTTTTAGTCTTCATGCAAGGAAACGCTATTTTTCCAAATTTCTAATGCTCCTGCTGGGCCATCCGAACCTCACTTCAAGAACACGACTGAAGCCAAATTCATCCAAAGCAGTTTAATAAAATCCAATGCATTTCGGGCCTCTGGGGCCCTTCGTCAGGGAATACTAAAAACAACAATAACACATGTTTTAATGTGACAACCAATATGTACACTTTTAACATTTCATGTTTAAAGTCGCCCGCTCTTCTTTATCTCAAACAGTTGCAGTTAACTAAAATACATTCTGCCTAATATCTCGATCCTCACCAAACCCCGTACAGTTTCACATAGGTGTCTTCCTGTCTCTCAATAACCTAATTACCATACTTTCTCACGGACTGCTACCCATCTCAATCTACTACTTTCCTTATTCCCAGTCGAGTGAAACATAACCCTCCCAAAACTCTCCTCTCCCCTCCACATCATACTCCCCAACCCTCCACGAACATTTTTAACAACCTTTGCTTTCCGAAATAACATTTATTCATATTATTCGTTCTCAGCTCCTACCTGCTAGGAAGTAATCGTCCTCCTCACTCCATTCTGAATAATGTTTCTACTTTCCCAATCGCTCTCCCGCCTTTAACTCCAATCTAGCCTCTCCTTGCAAGCAGCCCTCCCCCTCATCCCTACGTAATTAACACCTGTGCCTTTTAAAAAAACTCCCGGGCTTCCCTGGAAAACTACAATTCCCATACTGCTTCACAGTTTGACCAATGCAAAATTATTAAACACATTAGTGCAACTTTAAACATTTACAAAAAGAAGGCTGGCGTAATCTTCATCTTGTGTTTTGTCCCAATTGTATTGCTGTAATGTCCTCTGACACCGATTAATAAACTTGCTTTGTGAACTCCGATGTTCCGCCTTGCATGAAAAAACGACCTTATTCCAAATTGTTCTATTTTCACGATTTTCATTGTGGGTGCTAACCCAAAAGGGCCAAGTTGCATAAACATCGTATTAGTATGAGCTGCACACCTTTAATTTCTCCTTAGTTTCTCCGAAATTCTAAACTTCAATTTTGATATGGCGTGCTAAAATGTGTCGTGCCTAGCCCAAACTGCACGTATAAAACTAAACTCCAACATATATGGGACACATTTCTGACCCAAAACATAAGCACAGCCGGGATTGCGTTTGCAATATTATTTTCTTCAGTACATTTTCATCTTGTCCATTTTTACACCGTTATTTTAATCCATTAATAATCCACATGTTCACTTGAAATACTTTTAGTCTTCATGCAAGGAAACGCTATTTTTCCAAATTTCTAATGCTCCTGCTGGGCCATCCGAACCTCACTTCAAGAACACGACTGAAGCCAAATTCATCCAAAGCAGTTTAATAAAATCCAATGCATTTCGGGCCTCTGGGGCCCTTCGTCAGGGAATACTAAAAACAACAATAACACATGTTTTAATGTGACAACCAATATGTACACTTTTAACATTTCATGTTTAAAGTCGCCCGCTCTTCTTTATCTCAAACAGTTGCAGTTAACTAAAATACATTCTGCCTAATATCTCGATCCTCACCAAACCCCGTACAGTTTCACATAGGTGTCTTCCTGTCTCTCAATAACCTAATTACCATACTTTCTCACGGACTGCTACCCATCTCAATCTACTACTTTCCTTATTCCCAGTCGAGTGAAACATAACCCTCCCAAAACTCTCCTCTCCCCTCCACATCATACTCCCCAACCCTCCACGAACATTTTTAACAACCTTTGCTTTCCGAAATAACATTTATTCATATTATTCGTTCTCAGCTCCTACCTGCTAGGAAGTAATCGTCCTCCTCACTCCATTCTGAATAATGTTTCTACTTTCCCAATCGCTCTCCCGCCTTTAACTCCAATCTAGCCTCTCCTTGCAAGCAGCCCTCCCCCTCATCTCTACGTAATTAACACCTGTGCCTTTTAAAAAAACTCCCGGGCTTCCCTGGAAAACTACAATTCCCATACTGCTTCACAGTTTGACCAATGCAAAATTATTAAACACATTAGTGCAACTTTAAACATTTACAAAAAGAAGGCTGGCGTAATCTTCATCTTGTGTTTTGTCCCAATTGTATTGCTGTAATGTCCTCTGACACCGATTAATAAACTTGCTTTGTGAACTCCGATGTTCCGCCTTGCATGAAAAAACGACCTTATTCCAAATTGTTCTATTTTCACGATTTTCATTGTGGGTGCTAACCCAAAAGGGCCAAGTTGCATAAACATCGTATTAGTATGAGCTGCACACCTTTAATTTCTCCTTAGTTTCTCCGAAATTCTAAACTTCAATTTTGATATGGCGTGCTAAAATGTGTCGTGCCTAGCCCAAACTGCACGTATAAAACTAAACTCCAACATATATGGGACACATTTCTGACCCAAAACATAAGCACAGCCGGGATTGCGTTTGCAATATTATTTTCTTCAGTACATTTTCATCTTGTCCATTTTTACACCGTTATTTTAATCCATTAATAATCCACATGTTCACTTGAAATACTTTTAGTCTTCATGCAAGGAAACGCTATTTTTCCAAATTTCTAATGCTCCTGCTGGGCCATCCGAACCTCACTTCAAGAACACGACTGAAGCCAAATTCATCCAAAGCAGTTTAATAAAATCCAATGCATTTCGGGCCTCTGGGGCCCTTCGTCAGGGAATACTAAAAACAACAATAACACATGTTTTAATGTGACAACCAATATGTACACTTTTAACATTTCATGTTTAAAGTCGCCCGCTCTTCTTTATCTCAAACAGTTGCAGTTAACTAAAATACATTCTGCCTAATATCTCGATCCTCACCAAACCCCGTACAGTTTCACATAGGTGTCTTCCTGTCTCTCAATAACCTAATTACCATACTTTCTCACGGACTGCTACCCATCTCAATCTACTACTTTCCTTATTCCCAGTCGAGTGAAACATAACCCTCCCAAAACTCTCCTCTCCCCTCCACATCATACTCCCCAACCCTCCACGAACATTTTTAACAACCTTTGCTTTCCGAAATAACATTTATTCATATTATTCGTTCTCAGCTCCTACCTGCTAGGAAGTAATCGTCCTCCTCACTCCATTCTGAATAATGTTTCTACTTTCCCAATCGCTCTCCCGCCTTTAACTCCAATCTAGCCTCTCCTTGCAAGCAGCCCTCCCCCTCATCCCTACGTAATTAACACCTGTGCCTTTTAAAAAAACTCCCGGGCTTCCCTGGAAAACTACAATTCCCATACTGCTTCACAGTTTGACCAATGCAAAATTATTAAACACATTAGTGCAACTTTAAACATTTACAAAAAGAAGGCTGGCGTAATCTTCATCTTGTGTTTTGTCCCAATTGTATTGCTGTAGTTTTCCAGGGAAGCCCGGGAGTTTTTTTAAAAGGCACAGGTGTTAATTACGTAGGGATGAGGGGGAGGGCTGCTTGCAAGGAGAGGCTAGATTGGAGTTAAAGGCGGGAGAGCGATTGGGAAAGTAGAAACATTATTCAGAATGGAGTGAGGAGGACGATTACTTCCTAGCAGGTAGGAGCTGAGAACGAATAATATGAATAAATGTTATTTCGGAAAGCAAAGGTTGTTAAAAATGTTCGTGGAGGGTTGGGGAGTATGATGTGGAGGGGAGAGGAGAGTTTTGGGAGGGTTATGTTTCACTCGACTGGGAATAAGGAAAGTAGTAGATTGAGATGGGTAGCAGTCCGTGAGAAAGTATGGTAATTAGGTTATTGAGAGACAGGAAGACACCTATGTGAAACTGTACGGGGTTTGGTGAGGATCGAGATATTAGGCAGAATGTATTTTAGTTAACTGCAACTGTTTGAGATAAAGAAGAGCAGGCGACTTTAAACATGAAATGTTAAAAGTGTACATATTGGTTGTCACATTAAAACATGTGTTATTGTTGTTTTTAGTATTCCCTGACGAAGGGCCCCAGAGGCCCGAAATGCATTGGATTTTATTAAACTGCTTTGGATGAATTTGGCTTCAGTCGTGTTCTTGAAGTGAGGTTCGGATGGCCCAGCAGGAGCATTAGAAATTTGGAAAAATAGCGTTTCCTTGCATGAAGACTAAAAGTATTTCAAGTGAACATGTGGATTATTAATGGATTAAAATAACGGTGTAAAAATGGACAAGATGAAAATGTACTGAAGAAAATAATATTGCAAACGCAATCCCGGCTGTGCTTATGTTTTGGGTCAGAAATGTGTCCCATATATGTTGGAGTTTAGTTTTATACGTGCAGTTTGGGCTAGGCACGACACATTTTAGCACGCCATATCAAAATTGAAGTTTAGAATTTCGGAGAAACTAAGGAGAAATTAAAGGTGTGCAGCTCATACTAATACGATGTTTATGCAACTTGGCCCTTTTGGGTTAGCACCCACAATGAAAATCGTGAAAATAGAACAATTTGGAATAAGGTCGTTTTTTCATGCAAGGCGGAACATCGGAGTTCACAAAGCAAGTTTATTAATCGGTGTCAGAGGACATTACAGCAATACAATTGGGACAAAACACAAGATGAAGATTACGCCAGCCTTCTTTTTGTAAATGTTTAAAGTTGCACTAATGTGTTTAATAATTTTGCATTGGTCAAACTGTGAAGCAGTATGGGAATTGTAGTTTTCCAGGGAAGCCCGGGAGTTTTTTTAAAAGGCACAGGTGTTAATTACGTAGGGATGAGGGGGAGGGCTGCTTGCAAGGAGAGGCTAGATTGGAGTTAAAGGCGGGAGAGCGATTGGGAAAGTAGAAACATTATTCAGAATGGAGTGAGGAGGACGATTACTTCCTAGCAGGTAGGAGCTGAGAACGAATAATATGAATAAATGTTATTTCGGAAAGCAAAGGTTGTTAAAAATGTTCGTGGAGGGTTGGGGAGTATGATGTGGAGGGGAGAGGAGAGTTTTGGGAGGGTTATGTTTCACTCGACTGGGAATAAGGAAAGTAGTAGATTGAGATGGGTAGCAGTCCGTGAGAAAGTATGGTAATTAGGTTATTGAGAGACAGGAAGACACCTATGTGAAACTGTACGGGGTGTGGTGAGGATCGAGATATTAGGCAGAATGTATTTTAGTTAACTGCAACTGTTTGAGATAAAGAAGAGCGGGCGACTTTAAACATGAAATGTTAAAAGTGTACATATTGGTTGTCACATTAAAACATGTGTTATTGTTGTTTTGAGTATTCCCTGACGAAGGGCCCCAGAGGCCCGAAATGCATTGGATTTTATTAAACTGCTTTGGATGAATTTGGCTTCAGTCGTGTTCTTGAAGTGAGGTTCGGATGGCCCAGCAGGAGCATTAGAAATTTGGAAAAATAGCGTTTCCTTGCATGAAGACTAAAAGTATTTCAAGTGAACATGTGGATTATTAATGGATTAAAATAACGGTGTAAAAATGGACAAGATGAAAATGTACTGAAGAAAATAATATTGCAAACGCAATCCCGGCTGTGCTTATGTTTTGGGTCAGAAATGTGTCCCATATATGTTGGAGTTTAGTTTTATACGTGCAGTTTGGGCTAGGCACGACACATTTTAGCACGCCATATCAAAATTGAAGTTTAGAATTTCGGAGAAACTAAGGAGAAATTAAAGGTGTGCAGCTCATACTAATACGATGTTTATGCAACTTGGCCCTTTTGGGTTAGCACCCACAATGAAAATCGTGAAAATAGAACAATTTGGAATAAGGTCGTTTTTTCATGCAAGGCGGAACATCGGAGTTCACAAAGCAAGTTTATTAATCGGTGTCAGAGGACATTACAGCAATACAATTGGGACAAAACACAAGATGAAGATTACGCCAGCCTTCTTTTTGTAAATGTTTAAAGTTGCACTAATGTGTTTAATAATTTTGCATTGGTCAAACTGTGAAGCAGTATGGGAATTGTAGTTTTCCAGGGAAGCCCGGGAGTTTTTTTAAAAGGCACAGGTGTTAATTACGTAGGGATGAGGGGGAGGGCTGCTTGCAAGGAGAGGCTAGATTGGAGTTAAAGGCGGGAGAGCGATTGGGAAAGTAGAAACATTATTCAGAATGGAGTGAGGAGGACGATTACTTCCTAGCAGGTAGGAGCTGAGAACGAATAATATGAATAAATGTTATTTCGGAAAGCAAAGGTTGTTAAAAATGTTCGTGGAGGGTTGGGGAGTATGATGTGGAGGGGAGAGGAGAGTTTTGGGAGGGTTATGTTTCACTCGACTGGGAATAAGGAAAGTAGTAGATTGAGATGGGTAGCAGTCCGTGAGAAAGTATGGTAATTAGGTTATTGAGAGACAGGAAGACACCTATGTGAAACTGTACGGGGTTTGGTGAGGATCGAGATATTAGGCAGAATGTATTTTAGTTAACTGCAACTGTTTGAGATAAAGAAGAGCGGGCGACTTTAAACATGAAATGTTAAAAGTGTACATATTGGTTGTCACATTAAAACATGTGTTATTGTTGTTTTTAGTATTCCCTGACGAAGGGCCCCAGAGGCCCGAAATGCATTGGATTTTATTAAACTGCTTTGGATGAATTTGGCTTCAGTCGTGTTCTTGAAGTGAGGTTCGGATGGCCCAGCAGGAGCATTAGAAATTTGGAAAAATAGCGTTTCCTTGCATGAAGACTAAAAGTATTTCAAGTGAACATGTGGATTATTAATGGATTAAAATAACGGTGTAAAAATGGACAAGATGAAAATGTACTGAAGAAAATAATATTGCAAACGCAATCCCGGCTGTGCTTATGTTTTGGGTCAGAAATGTGTCCCATATATGTTGGTGATAACAACTACGACAGCCACTGATAATCTCAGTTTAAGAGTTCTAGTGATATAGACCTTTTGACGCTGTAACATTGAGTCTAATAATAAAACCCTTGCTGGTATCTTTCCTTTATACATGCTAATTAAAAACAGCAGCTCAAGAGAAATGGAGCGGGCGGGCACAGGAACTTCATGTAACTGGGCTCAGTTTGCCAACCTCAGAAGGATGAGAGGCAGATTGCCCTACCATGACTTATTGTTTCATAGTTACATGTGTGGGTCTGTCCTACATGGCCTCGATGCAGCCGATGCGCCATTAAAATCAAGTAAAGTGTGAGGGTTGGTTGCATCCTTTTCCCCCTCTCTTCAAGAGATGGTGATGAAATTATTGTTTATAAACAGTGTTCAGGTTACTACAGGTAGAAAAGTAGACTGTCGGAATAAAAAAGTACATTTAGGATTGACTTGCCGACTCTTTTACATTCGAGGTGTTTCACTTTCAGCAAGCGCTGTCAGCGGACCCGAAATCGTAACTGAACCACGCTACAAAGAACAAACAAAGAAGAGTGGGAGTGGGTGACAGCAGCTCAAGAGAACTGGTGGGGGCGGGCACAGGAATACATCTGCCGCCCTGCACGCCGCAGCACGCTCCCCGTTCCCGAGAGCAAAACGCTGTGCGAGTGACACATTGGACAAGAGGTGGGACATGCCCCTGCCTTTGGCCATTTGCGTGCTTTCGTTATTGAAAGACACACCCAAAGGCCAATCCAATGTGTGGGAGGAGTCACACCTACACAGAGAAGTTTGGAGTGCTCACAAGAAGCCTCCCATAGAGCAGCGCTTGCGCGCTGCGCTAGGCTCACCCTAAAAAGGAGGTTGACTCTGGTGAAACTGCTGGTTTTCTGGTCTCCCTCGGTTGGCCCCAATATTATACTGGGCTACCTCTGATATATAAGTATCAGAGAAGGTAAGAACCTTCCTCCTACTGTTTCTACTCTGATTGTGATACTTGGTACTTTGATTCCAATCCTGGTAGTAAGTAGTACTAAGGTAGGGGTATGCTCTTTCCTGGGTGTACCACCTTAATTCTTTTCTGAGTTTCTCTGTATTTTTTCCTAGTAGATGTTCTTCAAAGTCTTTCATTGCAATTCCTCATACTTTCTAATCTGGCCTTTGCTTCATCTAATGCAGTCATTGTCTTAAGATTTTCTTACATATCAGCTATTTCTTGACTGAGTACAGCCATCACTTCTTTGGTCATCTCTATAATTAAGATTATCCAGTCCCTGGAGCAGCGGGTCGTGATCTAGGACCACCGCTCCAGGAACCTACGTATCTCTTTGAACAGAAATGGGACATTGCGTACTCTGAATCCCGATTGAATCATACCAGCTTCCAGATATTTCAACATAAAATGTGCGTGATTCCATCCTTTTCAGTTTTTTCCTTAAGTTCAAGATATTTTTACATTCACTGTTGTCAGAGCTTGACATCATTGTTGTTCTGTCTTTAGATGGGGGGGACACAAACGCTACCTGCACCTTAACGGACGGGCTCAGTTCCCGTAGCGCCGCTGCACCACCAGCAAAGGGCCGGGCCTTGCTCCGCCTGGTTCCCGGCCGGGCTTGGCTCCGCCGGGGCCCCTCCCACCCCAGTGACGCCCTCACCAGCGCCAGGAGGCGCATAAAGGCAGCGCCAGCAGCAAGACTCGTTGGGGGACATAAACGCTACCTGCACCTTAACGGACGGGCTCAGTTTCCGTAGCGCCGCAGCACCACCAGCAAAGGGCCGGGCCTTGCTCCGCCTGGTTCCCAGCCGGGCTTGGCTCTGCCGGGGCCCCTCCCACCCCAGTGACGCCCTCACCAGTGCCCGGAGGCGCATAAAGGCAGCGCCAGCAGCAAGACTCGTTGGGAGACATAAACGCTACCTGCACCTTAACGGACGGGCTCAGTTCCCGTAGCGCAGCAGCACCACCAGCAAAGGGCTGGGCCTTGCTCCGCCTGGTTCCCGGCCGGGCTTGGCTCCGCCGGGGCCCCTCCCACCCCAGCGACACCCTCATCAGCGCCAGGAGGCGCATAAAGGCAGTGCCAGTACCCCGTCCAGCGGGACGCGCGCTGGCACGCACCGGGAGAAGCCCGGGACAAGGGCGGGGCCGTCTGTGGCCGTCCAGGGCCGAAGGAGGCCGGGCTGGGCCACCCCATTTACATCTGATATTGACAATGGGTAAGCAAAAGGCGGCTATAACTATGGAGGAAGGCGGGAAGAAGGCTAAGGTCCCAAGACATTCCAACTCAATTATGACCTACTTAACATCAGTGGTGGGAGAACTAACTAAGGAAATTGCTAATGCCGAACTTGAACTGGGGCCGACAGCTACCCCCCCCATCAACTACTGTTGCACCTTCCCCCTCAGTGCTGGGCAATTCACCTGTGACAAACACCCCCCCGGCGTCACTCTATCCCATTGTGACTATTGCTACCCTCCCACCCACATGCCCCACAGCTGAGGTCCCCAGCCAATCCCCTTTAGTAAGCTTGCTTAATTTGAGTCAGCAGACCACTACACCCATAACTAAGGGTGCACGGGATAACAACGCTGCAAGTCCATGCTTACTAAACACAACAAATGACTTACTGGGTAACAAACTGGAGGAGCTTTTTGTTTCCAGAATTGAACCTCTGCTGGTTGGGATAGCAAAAGACATTGTGGACACTTTGAACACTTGTTTAGAAGGTCTGCTTAAGAAATGCACACTAATTAACAGACTTATTGCTAATTCTACATCTAATAAGGCCCCCCATGTTAACACAAAGTGCCACGAGGGTGAGGTTCAGAGGATGGAGGTTGGTACGGTGGAGCCGGTGCAGGTACAGGTACCCTGCCCGGTCTCACATCCCCAGATTGGTAGAGGGGTCACTAATACACTACCACCAGTCTTGGAAGCGTTGCCTCTGTCCTTGGAGGGGCTGCCACATACACAACCTCCAACACGCATCTCCGACCCCGCGAGGCCCTCTTATAGCAAATACAAGCTTAACCTACCACCTGAAGCGTCCCCTTTGGTCGCTGTCTTTATCGGGGTCCCCCCTTTAAGGGAAGGGGAGGTAGAATCCTCTAGGGACCTCATGGTTAAATCTAAAAAATGGTGCACAGACAAATGTTGTGGTAAGAACATTTCCGATGAAATCATATTCACAAGGAGGGTGGGTTTGTATTGGCAAACACCTGAAAACTATCCAAGGTGACTGTGTGGTTGTCAACTTTAGTAGGGCTGATCTAGTGGATAGGCTCTTTTGGGATGGCTCTGATATATCCCTAATGGACAAATTAAGACCTGTTTCTCTGGGCTTTTTTTATCCACCACCAGGGCGCATGTTGCACTCTAGAGGCCCCGGGGTTAGCAGTGGGGGAGGGCGTGTACCTTTGGGTGAAGGCATGCGTAAATCACATGCACCCCCGTGTCACCCGAGGCTCCTAAATATCCCAGTGAGTAATCAACCCTGTGTTCACCAGAATGTTCATGAGGGCCCGCGCTGGTTATTGCTAACCGCTTTGCTCCCCTGTTAGGGTTGGAGGACATAGACTGACTACCGGGTGACCCCCACTTGTGAGATAGAAGAGGTAGGGAGTAGAACAAGTGATACATGTAAGATATTAAGCTGGAATGTGGCAGGACTCAACTCTAAACGCAATGATAAGGGTTGGATAAGTTTAGTCTCGGGGCATAATATTATCGCCCTCCAGGAAACTTGGGAAACATCTGCTAGTTTCTGGTTGGATGGGTTTACCAGCTTCGCCAAAGCAGCTATCTCTAGTTGCGCTGGCAGAGCTAAGTGGGGTCTGTTAACCTTATTTTCCCTAGATCTGAAGGGTTCTCTTAGACAGATCAATACTGTCTCGCCTAATATCCTGATTGTAGAAAGGGAAATAAGTCCCTCTAGGAGGACCCTATATATTAATTTTTATAATTATTGCAATAGGGACAATAGCGATAACAATGTCGCCAGTTTAGATGCTGTTTTAACATTAGTCAGTCAGAATACATATTTCAATGCAGAGTATATATTGTTGGGTGATTTTAATATTCACCCCTGTAAGTTAATGTGTGGTACAAGTCATAAGGAAGGGGGTGAAGGAGCCGAAGGTCCACATTTTGAACACACTCCACGAGGGGAAGAACTAGAAGACCTTTTGGCTAATTTTAATTTATATGAACCGGAGGGAGGCCCAAGAATAGCTACCTTTACAGGCACTAACCCCGGAACTATAATTGATTATATTTTTGTTACACCGGGTATTCTAAACAGGGTCATTTCTTATTATACAGCTTCGTCCCATTATAGCGATCATAACCCGGTTTTACACGAGGTAGCCTGGGGAGACTTTATGGGACATTCACCGTGGACAACAACTTGATACCATACAAATAACAAAAGTGGGAACGCACAGTACAGACCTTAGTGTGATAATAGCCGAGTTAAGACTCAAGGGCATAGGGAAAAATTCCCATCAGAAGCCACACTGTACTGCCCTCTTTCGCATCATTTGGGTTCTCCTTGCCAAGGAGACAAAACAAAACGGCCGGTCAGTTGTTACCGTGACCGTTTGTAAATGAAAGAAAGAACGTGTTGTTAGAGGGAAGTATGATAGGAATTACCAGTGTTTATATGGCAACTGAAAAAAGCAGTGTAAAGTGAGAAAAGTGAATAGTGAAGGGTATTAAAATTAGATGAGCTGGGTAGAAGAAAATAATTTATTAATATCTCCCAGTCCTCCAAATCTAAAAGACAGGTGCAAACGCAGATTTGAAATAATATCCACGGTCAGTAGTGGTCAACATGTTTCTGCATATATAGGAAAAGAGTTTCATGCATTCATCAGGACCCGTTGTTAATAAACTACTGCTTTTTGTGAAAGAATTGATAAAATATCACCTGAAATGTCCAGGTTATGTGCTCAACCACATACTGTTACCGCACCGTACCAAGGAGACGATATCCACAGGAACAACATATAAAACAAACAACAGAAAGACAAAATTATGTCATATTTCTAAGGTTTAGTCCTTTTTATTTAAATATAACCTTTCATTCTTAGCGTCGCAATCGCACAGTCTGAGGATTCAGTTTAATCCAAACCACTCACCCAATTGTGGTGGTTGAGGCGCTTCACCCCACCTGGCTGCGGCTCAGGTATAAGGAGCACCGCTCTAAATCAGAAAAGTTAAAATATGAGGAAGACAATCATGGCTTGGATGTTAATCACCACGCAGCAACTGGTACCGTATATACAATTTCATGTTAGTGCTGCTTGGGTTATGTCCTGAGGTTTATTAGCAGTTCCCAACACTTTCACTTCTGAAAAATGACTGAGTTAGCCTATAACATCAAGAGCTCTGTTGGTATAGTGCCACAAAAGGAGTCCTAACCGCATCACAACAGATGTCATTTACATTTTTCACATTCGCATTTATAAATATATGTGTTCATGACCAGCATCAACACTAGCAGCAATATCAAGATTAAATTGAACCACAATTGTCAAAGCAGGTAGTTTCGCTGAGGCAATCAGGCGCTTAACTTGAGGAGTGAAAACCACACTCAATCGCCCATCCCCGCTGTTCAAAGCATATCTAGTTGGTGAATAGTCAGGGATAGACAAGCGTTATGGCGCATCTGGGTAGACTCAAGGATTTGACCAAATATGAGGCTCTCAGCTACGATCAATATCCCAAAAGAGCAAAACTTTCATGCGCACAATAGCCCATACGCGGCAATATAATTAATGACCTCTCGGCAATAGAAAGAGTCTGCCAGCGTTTGGTTTTGAATAGCCGCATCTCAGCTTGTTAACACATCTAGGTAGGCACAAGCGTTAAATCGCTGCAGTTTCACTCACCTCTCCGTCGGTGTCTCCCGGCAGTCGTCCGAACTGTCTGGGGGGGCACCGAACGCAGAGACCGCGCCATGTTTATGCCATTGTAAGTGAGTTAAATCACGTGATCGACGTGAGTGTCACAACGTAGGTCACGCAATCCACGTCCCTATCGGGATTTGTAGTTCTTTTCCCGTTTTCGTAGTTCTGTAGATACGGAGTATGGGGGCTCTATGCTTAAGATGGTTATACCGGCACACTCGTCACATGAGTTGCGGAGATTTACCGCAATGTGTGATTCCTATTACATTATTCATGTTGATTATGTATAAAGGGTCTATTGTCCCCATATCTATATCCATTTACCGCAATGTATGATTCCTGTTATACTATTAATGTTAATAGTGTACAACCGGTCTATTGCCCCCATATCTGTCTACATTTAAACTGAAGCACTACCAAATCTCAAAGGGATGAATATATATAACATATATTGATTATTAAGTTTACTGTGGCATTGATCATGATATCCAAGTCTCTAGTATATTGTCATAGGGAGGCACAATTAACCATTCAGCTGATGTCAAGTGCTCAGAATATCTCTGATCTTGTTTGTAATTTGTCTTTTGCAACGGTCACCCAAACTATGCTCTGTTTATATACTCTATGTAATGCTTAATACCCATGGATCTGTATCATTATGATGTCTAAGGTTTATCCCTTGTTTATAGATGTAGATAGGATAGAATGATATTATCATCTTGTAACAGATAGCGTACTAGGAAACCAGACAATGTTTTGTTCAGTGGTCCAAGTTCATTTTAGAGGGACATCCACGGTATTGGCTCGTTGAGTCAAGCCTTATCACTGTTCATTTTATAAACCCATTTCTGTTCAATTTTAAACAGAAAACGGGCAGTGTCAGGACAGAATTCAGGTATTCGTGGCTGTTCCAAAATAGTCCAGTGAAAATCATTTGGACCGTGCCCAACCTCTAGGAAGTGTGCTGTAAGGCGGGTGGCTTGTTTACGGCACCGCACTGTGCTCTTATGTTCTTGTATTCTCGTCCTTACTTTCCTCGTCGTCATACCTACATATTGTAGCTGACAAGGACATGTTATCAAGTAAATGAGGTTGCTGCTGTTGCAGTTTGTGAACTTGGTTTGTATCCACGGTCTATTAGTCCCGATGTCTATGCTTGTGGACTTACAAGTTTGAGGGCAAACTGAACATGCCCCGCATGGATGATGGCCTTGTACAGGCGGCAGATCCCACAATGTGCCCACCTGTCTTGGTTCCTTATTCTTTGGGCGTGTGAGGACCAACTGGTCTTTTAAATTCTGTACTCTTTTGAACGCAAAGAGGGTACGGGGATGTCATCACCCCCTGTGTTTAAAATTGACCAATGTTTTTTAATGATCTTCTGAACTTTGTTGGATCTGCTGTTGAACGTATTGACAAATGTAATGCGATTGGATTTCTCTTTAGGAGGATGTATTTCAAGAAGGGACTCTCTGTTATTGTTTGATGCCCTCTTTTTGGATTGGCGAATGATCTTTTTAGGATAGTTCTTCATGCAGAGTTGTTGTTCCAGATTTTTTGAATGGGCATTATATGCTTCTTTGTTAGAGCAGTTCCTCTGGACCCTGAGGAACTGACCAAAAGGTAAATTGTTTCTCAGGGCCCGAGGATGGCAGCTGTCATATCTAAGTAAAGCATTTCTGGCCATAGGCTTGCGATAAAGCTCAGATTCTAGGCCATTAGTGGTTGCCTGAATCTTTAGATTTCCGTGTGTAGGAGAGTAGGGTCTGCAATCCTATAATCACCCAGATTTTTTGCTTTTGTTTCACTGGTTTACGACTTTCTCGGGCTGTGGGCCTGCCAATTAGACCCACAGCCTAGCTGTTCTCTCGCTAAATTGATATGTGTACCTTAGGTGGACTACCCAATTGGAACTGGGCCACCTTGTCAGACCCTGTAACTCAGGGCATCGGTGTACCCAGGGCCTACCAGGGGCTGAAGCATGTATTATTCCACCCCTGGATGGCCATCTAAATCTGACACAACTGGCTGCGCGACAGCTGGGGCAACGTGGCGTACTCGCCCGTTGCTTTAGATATAGTATACCTATATCTAACCCTCAAATGGACACCCGAATTCCTATCAGCCACTCCTATGGCAGGCCTTGACAATCCTGAAGGCAGAGTGCGTGGAATCGTGTGAATTGGGCTCTGGCACGAGCCAAGCCCGGTTGCAGCTTGCGGAACCAAGACCCAATGGCTGTTCCATGATAACGCGTACCATATTGGTAACTTCGGTATCGCGTTATCAAGACATGTCGAGTAAGGTGTCATACGAATCAGGATACTGACCCCTCACCAATGCTGGCGACGGGGTTAGCATTCCACCCTTCTAGAGGGACACGACATGTACGTAACTGTGAACCCCAGTTAAAGTTAACTGAAGCCTCAGCTCCACAAAATGGATGCTGCCACCACAGACACGAGTCTGACCCCCTGCTGCTGGGAGTCCTTCCAGCGAGGAGAGCTAGGGTTTCCTGTCCGGGGCGGTGCTCGCACCATCCCAGACAGGGTTTTGTGTATCCTGGGTAGGCAGGGCTTTACAGGAAGGTGACTGCGGAGTGGCACCCCGGTGCTCACTACGCATCTGCTGGCTAGAACCAGTTCCAGGGGCACACCAGCCCCTGACCTGGGGAAAGTCCGGCATGGGAGAGGGGTGTAACTACCCCCCTTCCTGGTCCCACCCCTAGGGCAGGACCTAGTCGCGTACCCACCCCTTTCTTTAGGATAAAGGCAGGAGCGGGGACCCTTCCAAATTAGATCATCTTTGAATCAAGAACTACTTTCTACGAAAGGAACTCTCGACTTCTTCTCAAGATTTCTCCCTTGTGGCTAAGGAGTAGTCACCCTGCATCCGCAGGCACCATCTAAGAACTCTGCGGTTTGCTGCACGTCCTTCCTCAGGAATCTGACTGCCCAGCCCGACAAGAACCGGCTTCCCTGGCACCTCTGACCTCTACCCACATCATCAGCTCAGCTGAGATCTGTGGGTGCGACGAGACCTTGAGGGACCGGCCATCTTCAAAACCTGCACGATTTCTTAAACCAGCACGACCACCGAGGGATCCTCTGGTGAGTGCTCTGGGGTCCGAGAAACCCCGACCTTGAGCAGCTCCAGCACCAAAGTACAGCCTCCCAGCATCTTCACGATCTGCGTGGGGCCCTTCTGCTTTCCGCTGCTCATCACGTTGTTTGGTTACTAGCCGCTGGCTTGTGGCCTTCTCGACGACGTCCGACAAACAACGCTGCTGGTCTGGTTGCTCCAGACTGGCCTTTGCTCCCTTCTGAGAGAGGAGCACCCCGGACCCTCCTGGTCCACTCAAGACGCCATTTTAGGTCCACCACGTGGCCCTGAATTTGCCAAGGCTTGTTGCCCCAATCCTGGGCCCAGCGACGCCGACAGCATCAACCTTCGTGGGACAGCTCGCACCTCCATCCTGGTCGCTGACAACGCCTCCTGGTCCGTGAGACTGCAGAGCCTAGCGTCGCCCACTCACCTAGTCGAGGTGACGATCATCCGGTGCCCTCCTGGTGCCCTCTGACTACTGGCTAGTATTTACGAACTTGGTCCCCTCTGCTTTCAGGTGTCATCCATCTCTGATCCAGGCTTGGATCTCTACGAACTATCTCCACTGGTCGCCGGCCAGCAACTCCTTCCTTCCGGCTCCTGGTTTGTCAGCGAGGACTCCCGACGTCTGTAAAGACTTGTGCAGCCGCAGCCCCCCGGGCTAGGTAACTTCGGCATTTCGGTGCCCGCATAGCCTCAGTATCTAAGGGTCCCGAGTCCCTATCGCTTCCGACTTACCTTATCGGGTTCACCCGAGACCGCTAACTTTCCGTGCCCTCAGGCACTTGTATAGATTGTGCACTTGAAGTATTTTCCTAAGAGTTTTGTTGTGTGCTTAGTACCCTGGCCTCATAAAGAGTACAGGGCTGTTGTGACTTTAAATAAATACACTGTTTATTTTCATAACACTTGTGTGGTGTCCTTTCACTTGGTGTTCAAGGGGTATGTGATGGTATAACAGCTGGCTTAACACGCCCTCTAGAGTTTAGCCCGAAGACTGCTCGTATCCACGCTACTAGGATAGCTGGTCTAAGGTTGACTTACAACCAATCACCATAAGGGTCGTTTGGACCGATGCATAGTGATCACTAGAATAGTGAGCACTGCATATCGGGCCAACTTCTCACATTGGTGAGCAGCGGTTGGGATTCGAGCTTGCTGTTGTTCTACCATGCGTATCCTAAGAATATCTTGTGAAAGATCGCATAAGTACTCCAGGTACATATAACTTAGCTTAGAATACTCTGAGTTCTACTGAACCAGCTGTTGTAGCTCCTCAAGGCTTAGCACACCTTGGCTACAACTCTTAGCAAGGGATCAGTAGGTAAACATATAGTGTAGGTAGGTGCATCACTTACACCACACTAGAAGCAGCATGTCAGACAAAGGAGGAAACTCTGAGTCTCCCCCTGTGTCAGTCGACCATCCACAGGTCATGTCCAGATATGCTGCACAAGTTAGGTCTCTGTCTAGAGGCTCTAATAGATCCGTTTGAACCAATGGCTCTCGAGGCTCTTCTCAAAGAGGGATGACATCCCCTCAGAGGAGAGTGTACGAAGCTAAAGTGCGGGAAGTCAATCTGAGGATTGAAAGGGAAGAGCTTGCCCTGGCCAAAGAGAGACTAACCTTTGCTAGAGAGCAAGAAATGAGTGGGACAAACCCCACTGGTGGCAGCATTCCCCCAAGGGAAAACGGGAGTTTAGACACTAGGCACATGAGTAAGATAGTGCCCCCCTTTAAGCAAGGGGACGATATCCACAAATGGATTACTACTTTGGAGAGGGCCTGCACTGTACAGTGCGTCCCCCAGAGTCAGTGGGCAGCTATCTTGTGGCTCTCCTTTGAAGGTAAAGGTAGAGATAAGCTCCTCACTACTAGAGTGGAGGATGCTAACAATTACCAGGTCCTGAAGAATACACTGATTAATGGGTTCGGCCTAACCACTGAGCAGTACAGGTTGCTGTTCAGGGATACCCAGAAAACTCAGTCTCAGGACTGGTCTGATTTTGTTGATTGTGCCACTAAGGCTTTGGAGGGCTGGTTGCTGGGCAGTAAGGTTACTAATTACACAGGATTGTATAATTTGATCATGCGAGAACAGATTTTAAACAATTGTCAGAACCAGTTGTTGCATCAGCACCTTGTCGACTCGGATCTGACCTCTCCCCAAGAATTGGGAAAGAAGGCAGACAGATGGGTCAGAACAAGGGTTAAGCAAAACCAGGGCCAGAACCAGGGTGGTCAGAAGAAAGCAGACCAGAAGGGTAAAGATTCTAAGGGTGAACAAAATGACCAGAAGTCTTCGACAGGTCCCCAACAACCCAAAGAGGGTGGGGGTCAGGCTTCCCAGAAAAAGAAGAATCAAGAAGGCCAATCGAAAAGGTGGTGCCAATACTGTAAAAGTAAAACTCACTGGTTTAGTGAGTGCACCAAGAAAGGAGGGCAGACTCCTGCTACTGCAGCCCCTAAGGGACCTGTGCCCCCTAGTACAGCCAGCAGTAGCAGTGCACCTCCCAAGGGATTAGTTGGGTTGACCTTGGGTTCTGAGGGATGTGACAACTTAGTTGGCACACTCACTCAGGCTGTCCTTGTCTGTACGGGGGATATGGATATGTCCCCCGATGTCAGTCCCAATACTTTGGGCAAATACCAACAGACGCCTTTAATAAATGGAAAAATGGCTCAGGCCTATAGGGACACTGTGCCAGTGTCACCATGGTGACGCCTAACTTTGTGGACCCTGGACAGATCATGCCAGGTACAGAATTCCTGGTGACCAATGCCAGCAACGTCACTACCAGTCATAGTATGGCGATTGTTGCTTTCTCCTGGGGAGGGGTAAATGGCCAGAAAAAGGTTGTTGTTAGTTCAGACCTCCCAGTGGATTGTTTGTTGGGCAATGATTTTTGGAGTCATCGCAATGGTCAGAAGTGGAGCACAGGACTCACATGGAGATGTTAGGCTTGCCAACACACGTGCTTGCTGTGACTAGGTCACAGGTCAGAAAATGCCCCACTGAACCGGTGCTGGATCCTGGAACAACGGACCAGACACCTCCCAAGAAGAAGAGCATTCGGGTTAAGGCATCGCCTTCCCCCTTGCCCCAGGTCGAGGATCAGGTCTCAGAGGAGGCTGACCTCCAGGAATTGCGGGAAACTGAACCTAAAGAACTCGAACTTGATCAGGTTGAGTTTCTGGGCTCAGGGGGACCCACACAAGAAGACCTGGGGAAGGACCAGTTAGACTGCCCTTCCCTTGAACCCCTCAGACAGCAGGCTGCTGCTGAGGCTGCTGGGAACGCCACAGGTACCCACAAGGTATACTGGGAGGATGGACTCCTGTACACTGAGGCAAGAGACCCCAAGACTGGCATGACCAGGAGGCTGGTTATCCCCTTGTCTCAGCGTGGTTTCCTTCTTACCTTGGCCCACGAGATTCCCTTAGCAGGACACTTAGGCCAGACAAAGACGTGGGACAGGGTTGTCTCGCACTTTCACTGGCCTCACATGAACGAAGATACCAAGGAGTTTTGTCGCTCCTGTGTCACTTGCCAAGCCAGTGGTAAGTCAGGTGGCACAACAAAGGCCCCCCTTATACCAATGCCTGTGGTGGGGGTGCCCTTTGAAAGAGTGGGGATTGACATTGTCGGTCCAATGGAACCCCAAACAGCATCAGGGCACAAGTTTATATTGGTGGTAGTGGATCATGCCACCAGGTATCCTGAAGCTATTCCCCTTAGGACCACGACAGCACCTGTTGTGGCAAGAGCCCTAGTTGGAGTGTTCTCCAGAGTGGGCTTCCCTAAGGAGGTTGTCTCTGACAGAGGTGCAAACTTCATGTCGAGTTACTTGACTGCTATGTGGAAGGAATGTGGTGTCAACTACAAGTTCACTACACCCTATCACCCACAATGCAATGGGCTTGTTGAAAGGTTCAACAGGACCCTGAAAGGGATGATTCACGGACTACCTGAAAAGCTCCGGCGTAGATGGGACGTCCTGATTCCCTGCCTTTTATCCGCTTATAGAGAAGTCCCACAGAAGGGGGTTGGCTACAGCCCTTTTGAACTTTTGTACGGACATCCTGTAAGAGGACCCCTGTGTTTGGTGAAGGAAGGATGGGAGAGACCACTCAAAAAGCCTGCAACCAGCATAGTGGACTATGTGCTTGGCCTCCTCTCCCGGATGGCTGAGTACATGGAGAAGGCATTTGAAAACCTTAAGGCCAGCCAAGAACTCCAAAAAGCTTGGCATGACCAAAAGGCTGTCCTGACTGTTTATCAGCCTGGACAGAAGGTGTGGGTGTTGGAGCCAGTGGCCCCAGCAGCACTCAAAGACAAATGGTCTGGGCCCTACACCATCCTGGAGAAAAAGGGAGAGGTCACCTACCTGGTGGACCTCGGAACTCCCACGAGCCCCCACCGGGTGCTCCATGTCAACAGGCTCAAGGCATATGTCGACAGGAAGGAAATGAGCTTGCTCATGGCCATAGATGAGGGACAGGAGGAAGAGAGTGACCCTCTCCCAGACCTGCTCACTCAGAATCCTGATGATGGATCAGTAGATGGTGTTGTCTTTTGTGGCAGCCTCTCTGAACATCAACAGAAGGATTGTAAACAGGTTCTTCAATCCTTCCGGCATATGTTCTCTCTAACACCCAGTCAGACCAATTGGTGTACCCATGAGGTTGACACTGGTGACAGCTTGCCCGTCAAGAGTAAAATCTACAGGCAGCCCGATCACGTTAGAGACTGCATCAAAACTGAAGTGCAGAAAATGTTGGAGTTGGGAGTCATTGAACCCTCGGATAGCCCTTATTTATGTATTTATTTATTTATGTGCTTCTATAGCGCCTGACTAGATCCCCGAAAGGATATCTCTGCGCTTATGATGGAACAAGTACATTTGACCCATGCCTGATCATAAACAGAAATAGTAAATCATAAACTGATTAGTTGGAAGAGAAAAGGTGAGTCTTAAGGTTTTTGCGAAAGGATAAATGGTTGGTAATGAGTTTCAGTTGAATGGGAAGGGAGTTCCGAAGGACAGGTCCTGTATGTGCCAAAGCACGACCTCCCTGGCGAGATTTTTTTATTTTTGGGACCTGTAATAGGTGAAGATTACTCGATCGAAGTGATCGGCCTGGTACATAGGGTAGAAAAGCTTTAGTCAAATATTTGGGACCCTTTCCTATCAGACACCTATGAATGGTACACAGAATTTTAAACTTCGTGCGTTGCCGCACTGGTAACCAGTGAAGTTTGGCTAGTAGGGGGCGGGAAGGAGTTCTAGATGGTACATTGAGAACTAACCTCGCCGCCGTATTTTGGACTACTTGTAGTTTGTTTAATTGGCCTTCATTAGTTGACAGAAGAAGGCCATTACAGTAGTCCAATCTACTGATCACTAGTGCCTGGACTAAAGTTTTCCTGTGACCATGGGGTATATAGGGAAACACCCTTTTCAAAAGTCCGATGGCTCTGAAGCAGGTGCCCGCAACTTGGTTGACATGATGTTTAAAAGTCAAGGCTTGATCGAATAGCACCCCCAAGTTTTTGACAGTCTGCTTTGGGACAGGAACTGGTCCTAATTCTGTGGGCCACCACTCCCCAGACCATAATGTTGCTGCCTCTCCGAACAATAAAACCTCTGTTTTGCCCACATTGCATTGTAGGCAATTCTCAGCCATCCAACATGACACAGCCCTCATGCCTTCTGCAAAAGATTTTTGCAGAGCAGGTGAGAAGGTTTTAAAGGGGAACAGCAGCTGGGTGTCATCAGCGTAGGATATCGGGGTAAACCCAAATGGCCTCACTAAGTCAGCCAGGGGGGTCACATACACATTAAATAATGTGGGGCTAAGGCATGAGCCTTGTGGCACACCCCTGGTGAGCTCCCTAGAGATGGATTTATGGGAGCCCAGCCTGACTTCTTGAGAGCGGCAGGAAAGGAAGCTTTCTACCCAAGACAGGGCCGTTCCTCCCAGCCCTACACCCCTCAGACGACCGAGAAGCACTTCATGAGACACCGTATCGAAAGCAGCAGACAGATCCAACAGCACCAGAATCATAGACCCCCCACTATCAAGTGCCAACCTGATGTTATTGGTCACTTCTAGTGGGGCCGATTCGGTGCTGTGGTTTGGCCTGAACCCAGATTGAGAGGGGTCCAGGCCTTCTGCTGCTTCAAGGTGATTCCATAGGTGGGTGTTAACGTGCTTCTCCGTCATCTTACCGATGTAGGGTAGGAGGGAAATGGGCCGAAGGTTGGACAAATCTGTCCAGGGGAGAGCCGCCTTCTTCCTAATAGGGTTTACCACCGCTATCTTCCATTCTCTCGGGACTTGTCCTTTCGTCAGAGAGATGTTCATAAATGACTGGATGGAGGGCCCCAAGATGGAAATTAACGGGGCCACCATTTTTGCAGGAAGGTGATCGCTCGGGGAGCCAGTTTTCATATGGTTGATGAGGAGTGGGAGATCTAAATCACTAACTGGTGGAATGGTAAGAAAGGTGTTTTTAATCTGTGCAGGGAGTGCACACGGAGAGGGGGCCCTGTTACTGCGCCTTGTGAAGCCAAGATTTTATTATAAATCAGATTTATTTTGTCCTCAAAGAACATGGAGATTTTGTCACACAGTGTCTGTGAGGCATCGTCAGGGCTCTCACTAGCTGATGGCTTGACAAAACTTAGCAAGATTTTAAATAATTCCCTCTGACAGTTTCCCGCCTCTTCTAGTTGTAGGGATAAATCATTTTTCCTTGCGAGTTTTATGTTTTTATAATATTTTGACTGAGCTTCTAAAAACATTTTCCTTTCTTGCTCCTTTTTTGATTTCCTCCATGCTTTTTCTAATCTCCTGCATTTCTGTTTTTCCTTCCTAAGATCCAAAGTGTACCACTTCTCTTGTTTAGTAGGAGGGTACTGTTTATGAAGTTTTAATGGGGCAAGAGAATCAATAGCTGATTTAAGAGATTTATTGTATTTTTCCAGTGCCTCTTCAGCTGAGTCTTCTTCGGTGAATTGGGGTTGTTGCCAGTGCTCACTCAGATTCTCAACAGATATTTTGTGCCATTGGCGACGGAAAATAGGAGGCGATGGTGTTCTGGGTAATTGGTTGGTGGGTCCTGCCAAATAGAATTCAATCAAAAAATGATCGGTCCAATGGATTTCTGTAGCAGGAAGGCACCTTATTTTAGTACAGTTAGTGAAAATAGAGTCAAGGGTATGACCAGCTGTGTGAGTTGCCCCGCTGTTTCTTATCTCTAATCCAAGATTGGACAGATCTGCTGTTAATTGTATAGATTCATGATCTTCGGGGTTATCCATATGTATATTAAAATCCCCAAGGAGAATAAAATCCTCCTTAGCTCTGACATGGGGGGCCAGTAGTTCCAGAAGAGATAAAGCAAAATCTGGATTCTGTCCCGGTGGGCGATATGTTAGTGCGCCCTTCCATGAGATATTGCTAGTCAGGTTAATTTTTAAAATCATGATTTCCAGAAGGGGGTAATACTCTGTTCTATCATTACTATTTTAAAGGAGTCTTTAAAAATGATAGCTAATCCTCCTCCAGTTTTGATAGGCCTATCCACATGTATGATTTTATAACCCACTGGGACCCCTAGTGTAATAGCAGTAGTAGTATGGGCTAGTCCCGTAGTTCTAGTGCCGAAACCTCACACCCCGGGTGGTAAGAAAGAGATGAGGTTCTGCGTAGACTACAGGGGTCTCAATGCAGTCACTAAGACTGATGCCCACCCAATACCAAGGGCAGATGAGCTTATAGATAGATTGGCTTCTGCCAACTACTTAAGTACGTTTGACCTGACAGCTGGGTATTGGCAAATCAGGTTAGCTGAGGACGCCAAGCCTAAAACAGCATTTTCTACCCCTGGTGGGCATTATCAATCTGTGGTAATGCCCTTTGGTTTGAAAAATGCACCTGCCACCTTCCAAAGGCTGGTGAATCACGTTCTCACTGGGCTGGATGACTTCTGTGCGGCGTATCTTGACGATATTGCTGTCTTTAGCTCCACCTGGGAGGATCACCTGGTCCACCTGAGGAAAGTGTTAGAGGCTCTGCAAGCAGCAGGTCTCACTATCAAGGCCACCAAGTGCCATATAGGGCAGACACAGGTTGTATACTTGGGCCACCTTGTAGGTGGAGGCCAAGTTCAACCACTGGAGAGCAAGATACAGTCAATCAGGGACTGGGCTCCTCCAACCACCCAGACTCAGGTTCGAGCTTTCTTGGGCCTGACTGGTTACTACCGAAAGTTTGTCAGAAATTATGGATCGATTGTGACTCCACTTAATGAACTGACAAGTAAGAAAATGCCAAAAAAGGTTCAGTGGACAGCGAGCTGTCAAAAAGCATTCGATGACCTAAAACAGGCCATGTGCACGGCACCTATCCTCAAGAGTCCAGACTACTCCAAACCATTCATTGTCCAGATGCTTCTGAGTTGGGTGTGGGAGCTGTTCTATCTCAACTGAATTTTGATAATAATGACCAGCCCATTGCTTTTATAAGCAGACGGCTGACCCCCAGAGAGAAAAATTGGTCAGCTATTAAGAGGGAGGCCTTTGCTGTGGTTTGGGCCCTGAAAAAACTGAGGCCATACTTGTTTGGCACTCATTTCAAGATTCAGACCGACCATAAGCCCCTCTTATGGCTAAATCAGATGAAGGGTGAAAACCCCAAACTGCTTAGGTGGTCCATTTCCCTACAGGGGATGGACTTCACAGTGGAGCATAGACCTGGCACTGATCATGGCAATGCAGATGGGCTCTCCAGGTATTTCCACTTAGAACAAGAAGACTCACCTGGTCAAGGTTAGTTTATTGTCCCAACGTTTGGGGGGGGGGGAGGTCATGTAGGAGAGTAGGGTCTGCAATCCTATGATCACCCAGATTTTTTGCTTTTGTTTCACTGGTTTACGACTTTCTCGGGCTGTGGGCCTGCCAATCAGACCCACAGCCTAGCTGTTCTCTCGCTAAATTGATATGTGTACCTTAGGTGCACTACCCAATTGGAACATGCGCCACCTTGTCAGACCCTGTAAATCAGGGCATCGGTGTACCCAGGGCCTACCAGGGGCTGAAGCATGTATTATGCCACCCCCGGATGGCCATCTAAATCTGACACAACTGGCTGCGCGACAGCTGGGGCAACGTGGCGTACTCGCCCGTTGCTTTAGATATAGTATACCTATATCTAACCCTCAAATGGACACCCGAATTCCTATCAGCCACTCCTATGGCAGGCCTTGACAATCCTGAAGGCAGAGTGCGTGGAATCGTGTGAATTGGGCTCTGGCACGAGCCGAGCCCGGTTGCAGCTTGCGGAACCAAGACCCAATGGCTGTTCCATGATAACGCGTACCATATTGGTAACTTCGGTATCGCGTTATCAAGACATGTCGAGTAAGGTGTCATACGAATCGGGATACTGACCCCTCACCAATGCTGGTGACGGGGTTAGCATTCCACCCTTCTAGAGGGATACGACATGTACGTAACTGTGAACCCCAGTTAAAGTTAACTGAAGCCTCAGCTCCACAAAATGGATGCTGCCACCACAGACACAAGTCTGACCCCCTGCTGCTGGGAGTCCTTCCAGCGAGGAGAGCTCGGACAAAGGGTTTCCTGTCCGGGGCGGTGCTCGCACCATCCCAGACAGGGTTTTGTGTATCCTGGGTAGGCAGGGCTTTACAGGAAGGTGACTGCGGAGTGGTACCCCGGTGCTCACTACGCATCTGCCGGCTAGAACCAGTTCCAGGGGCACACCAGCCCCTGACCTGGGGAAAGTCCGGCATGGGAGAGGGGTGTAACTACCCCCCTTCCTGGTCCCACCCCTAGGGCAGGACCTAGTCGCGTACCCACCCCTTTCTTTAGGATAAAGGCAGGAGCGGGGACCCTTCCAAATTAGATCATCTTTGAATCAAGAACTACTTTCTACGAAAGGAACTCTCGACTTCTTCTCAAGATTTCTCCCTTGTGGCTAAGGAGTAGTCACCCTGCATCCGCAGGCACCATCTAAGAACTCTGCGGTTTGCTGCACGTCCTTCCTCAGGAATCCGACTGCCCAGCTCGACGAGAACCGGCTTCCCTGGCACCTCTGACCTCTACCCACATCGTCAGCTCAGCTGAGATCTGTGGGTGCGACGAGACCTTGAGGGACCGGCCATCTTCAAAACCTGCACGATTTCTTAAACCAGCACGACCACCGAGGGATCCTCTGGTGAGTGCTCTGGGGTCCGAGAAACCCCGACCTTGAGCAGCTCCAGCACCAAAGTACAACCACCCAGCATCTCCACGATCTGCGTGGGGCCCTTCTGCTTTCCGCTGCTCATCACGTTGTTTGGTTACTAGCCGCTGGCTTGTGGCCTTCTCGACGACGTCCGACAAACAACGCTGCTGGTCTGGTTGCTCCAGACTGGCCTTTGCTCCCTTCTGAGAGAGGAGCACCCCGGACCCTCCTGGTCCACTAAAGACGCCATTTTAGGTCCACCACATGGCCCTGAATTTGCCAAGGCTTGTTGCCCCAATCCTGGGCCCAGCGCCGCCGACAGCATCAACCTTCGTGGGACAGCTCGCACCTCCATCCTGGTCGCCGACAACGCCTCCTGGTCCGTGAGACTGCAGAGCCTAGCGTCGCCCACTCACCTAGTCGAGGTGATGATCATCCAGTGCCCTCCTGGTGCCCTCTGACTACTGGCTAGTAGTTAAGAACTTGGTCCCCTCTGCTTTCAGGTGTCTTCCATCTCTGAACCAGGCTTGGATCTCTACGAACTATCTCCACTGGTCGCCGGCCAGCAACTCCTTCCTTCCGGCTCCTGGTTCGTCAGCGAGGACTCCCGACGTCTGTAAAGACTTGTGCAGCCGCAGCCCCCCGGGCTAGGTAACTTCGGCATTTCGGTGCCCGCATAGCCTCAGTATCTAAGGGTCTCGAGTCCCTATCGCTTCCGACTTACCTTATCGGGTTCGCCCGAGACCGCTAACTTTCCGTGCCCTCAGGCACTTGTATAGATTGTGCACTTGAAGTATTTTCCTAAGAGTTTTGTTGTGTGCTTAGTACCCTGGCCTTATAAAGAGTACAGGGCTGTTGTGACTTTAAATAAATGCACTGTTTATTTTCATAACACTTGTGTGGTGTCCTTGGTGTTCAAGGGGTATGTGATGGTATAACAGCTGGCTTAACACGCCCTCTAGAGTTTAGCCCGAAGACTGCTCGTATCCACGCTACTAGGATAGCTGGTCTAAGGTTGACTTACAACCAATCACCATAAGGGTCGTTTGGACCGATGCATAGTGATCACTAGAATAGTGAGCACTGCATATCGGGCCAACTTCTCACACCGTGGATGTCGCTCTAAAATGAACTTGGACCACTGAACAAAACATTGTCTGGTTTCCTAGTACGCTATCTGTTACAAGATGATAATATCATTCTATCCTATCTACATCTATAAACTAGGGATAAACCTTAGACATCATAATGATACAGATACATGGGTATTAGGCATTACATAGAGTATATAAACAGAGCATAGTTTGGGTGACCGTTGCAAAAGACAAATTACAAACAAGATCAGAGATATTCTAAGCACTTGACATCAGCTGAATGGTTAATTGTGCCTCCCTATGACAATATACTAGAGACTTGGATATCATGATCAATGCCACAGTAAACTTAATAATCCATATATGTTATATATATTCATCCCTTTGAGATTTGGTAGTGCTTCAGTTTAAATGTAGACAGATATGGGGGAAATAGACTCTTTGTACACTATTAACATTAATAGTATAACAGGAATCATACATTGCGGTAAATGGATATAGATATGGGGACAATAGACCCTTTATACATAATCAACATGAATAATGTAATAGGAATCACACATTGCGGTAAATCTCCGCAACTCATGTGACGAGTGTGTCGGTATTAACATCTTAGGGAGAAAATTACAAAAAACAATTTGATGGACAGAATGTAGATCAATGTCTTACATTCACCCCAGTACAAGGATCTGGGCCTAAATCCATCGTTTTTTGCACTCCACACCACCCTGGGTTAGATAATGGCTTTATGCAAATCAGCTCTGACCCTGTGCCCCATGGGAACAGTCCAGTCCGAACTACACAGCCATATCTTTCCCAGACCGGAATCAAGCATCCGAGGACCGGACCGGTTTGGAGGTAACACCTCTCATCAGCCCGGCTAGCTTGACTCCAGTGGCATGGAGGCTCTGGGACCCACGTCTGGGCTACCCCAGTACACTCAGGGAGAAAATTACAAAAAACAATTTGATGGACAGAATGTAGATCAATGTCTTACATTCACCCCAGTACAAGGATCTGGGCCTAAATCCATCGTTTTTTGCACACCACACCACCCTGGGTTAGATAATGGCTTTATGCAAATCAGCTCTGACCCTGTGCCCCATGGGAACAGTCCAGTCCGAACTACACAGCCATATCTTTCCCAGACCGGAATCAAGCATCCGAGGACCGGACCGGTTTCGAGGTAACACCTCTCATCAGCCCGGTATTAACATCTTAAGCATAGAGCCCCCATACTCCGTATCTACAGAACTACGAAAACGGGAAAAGAACTACAAATCCCGATAGGGACGTGGATTGCGTGACCTACGTTGTGACGCTCACGTCGATCACGTGATTGAACTTACTTACAATGGCATAAACATGGCGCGGTCTCTGCGTTCGGTGCCCCCCCAGACAGTTCGGACGACTGCCGGGAGACACCGACGGAGAGGTGAGTGAAACTGCAGCGATTTAACGCTTGTGCCTACCTAGACGTGTTAACAAGCTGAGATGCGGCTATTCAAAACCAAACGCTGGCAGACTCCTTCTATTGCCGAGAGGTCATTAATTATATTGCCACGTATGGGCTATTGTGCGCATGAACGTTTTGCTCTTTTGGGATATTGATCGTAGCTGAGAGCCTCATATTTGGTCAAATCCTTGAGTCTACCCAGATGCGCCATAACGCTTGTCTATCCCTGAGTATTCACCAACTAGATATGCTTTGAACAGCGGGGATGGGCGATTGAGTGTGGTTTTCACTCCTCAAGTTAGGCGCCTGATTGCCTCAGCGAGACTACCTGCTTTGACAATTGTGGTTCGATTTAATCTTGATATTGCTGCTAGTGTTGATGCTGGTCATGAACACATATATTTATAAATGCGAATGTGAAAAATGTAAATGACATCTGTTGTGATGCGGTTAGGACTCCTTTTGAGGCACTATACCAACAGAGCTCTTGATGTTATAGGCTAACTCAGTCATTTTTCAGAAGTGAAAGTGTTGGGAACTGCTAATAAACCTCAGAACATAACCCAAGCAGCACTAACATGAAATTGTATATACGGTACCAGTTGCTGCGTGGTGATTGACATCCAAGCCATGATTGTCTTCCTCATATTTTAACTTTTCTGATTTAGAGCGGTGCTCCTTATACCTGAGCCGCAGCCAGGTGGGGTGAAGCGCCTCAACCACCACAATTGGGTGAGTGGTTTGGATTAAACTGAATCCTCAGACTGTGCGATTGCGACGCTAAGAATGAAAGGTTATATTTAAATAAAAAGGACTAAACCTTAGAAATATGGCATAATTTTGTCTTTCTGTTGTTTGTTTTATATGTTGTTCCTGTGGATATCGTCTCCTTGGTATGGTGCGGTAACAGTACGTGGTTGAGCACATAACCTGGACCTTTCAGGTGATATTTTATCAATTCTTTCACAAAAAGCAGTAGTTTATTAACAACGGGTCCTGATGAATGCATGAAACTCTTTTCCAATATATGCAGAAACATGTTGACCACTACTGACCGTGGATATTATTTCAAATCTGCGTTTGCACCTGTCTTTTAGATTTGGAGGACTGGGAGATATTAACAAATTATTTTCTTCTACCCAGCTCATCCAATTTTAATACCCTTCACTATTCACTTTTCACTGCTTTTTTCATTTGCCATATAAACACTGGTAATTCCTATCATACTTCCCTCTAACAACACGTTCTTTCTTTCATTTACAAACGGTCACAGTAACATCTGACCGGCCGTTTTGTTTAGTCTCCTGGGCAAGGAGAACCCAAATGATGCGAAAGAGGGCAGTACAGTGTGGCTCCTGATGGGAATTTTTCCCTATGCCCTTGAGTCTTAACTCGGCTATTATCACACTACGGTCTGTACTGTGTGTTCCCACTTTTGTTATTTGTATGGTATCAAGTTGTTGTCCATGGTGAATGACCCATTTGTTTTTTGACTTCTAGGTACTCTTTGGTGCATTGTGATATACGTTTTTGGGGAGTGTACCTAACTAGTCGTTAAACATGCCCTTGGACCCTTCTCTCAAATTGTTTGGTCTATGAGACTTTATGGGGCCAACTCCTGGGCCAGCCAGGTCGGTGCGCATTTTGCGCACTTCTGATCAGGGCAGAAAAATCAAATGGGCCAAGGTGATCCCGGAGAACTTCTATGCGGAAGTTCTTCCGAAAATTGAGGCACAGGTGGCAGTGTGTTTAGATATACATGCCCAGGATTGTGAAATCATAGGGGCCTTTGAGTCAATATGCGGGCAGGTGTCACAGGATCTTTTGGTCAAACCTAAGAAGGGAGCACCAATTAAGTATCGTTGGTTCGATGCTGCCTGCTCAAATGCACACAGGTCGCTGATGTCTGCCCTGAAGAAAACACCTAGGATTAGGGATGAAATAGTCAGATTGAGGAAAGATTACAAATTAGCTATAAAAACCAGAAAAGACAACATTAAACGGGAAGCATGGGAGAGCCTTCTTTCCGTGGCCGTCCTGAAGGATAGCCGGAAATTCTGGGAAATTGTTAAACAACCACTCTTCTCTGACCAAAACAATGAGGTCATGGACTGCGTCATCCCAGACGATAAATGGCTGGACCACTTTAAAAATGTGTATGGGGACAACGATGATGCAGGCCCCGTAGTACCCTTGTTGACCCTGGACGCTACCCCTATCTTTTTTCATAGCTCAGAGGTGGAGAAAGCTATTTGTGCTACAACCAAGCACAAGGCCCCGGGCCCTGATGGGGTGCCGGCTGATTTTTTCATACATTCCCCCAAGCTATGGGTGGGGGTTTTGGCCAATGTTTTCTCTGCCGCTAATGGCAATCCCACACCCTCCTCTTGGGCCATCTCTAACATCGTCCCCATTGTTAAGAAGGGCCAGCGGGACGACCCTGGGTGCTATGGGCCCATATCCCTTTTGGACTCTACAGTAAAGATCCTAGGTAGAGTCCTTTTGTCTAAACTAAGGGATAATATAGAGAGTTGCGGAGGGCTGGCGGAGATCCAGTATGGGTTCAGACAGAAAAAGGGAACGATCGAGCAGTGCTCTAACTTACACCTGTTGATTGCTAAATATACGGTGGCCAAGGAGGGGTCCTTGTTTTTGGCATTTATGGACCTCTCCTCGGCCTTCAACCTGGTCAACAGGTCTAAGTTATGGCTGACTCTGCTAAGGATGGGGATAGATGAAGCATTGGTCAAATTTATGGCGTCTTTGCACCAAGAGCTTTTTGCTGCGGTGCGGGTAACCAACGAAGGAAGGTGTACATCCATCTTCAAGTCCATGCGGGGGGTTAGGCAGGGCTGTATATTAGCCACCCTGCTTTTTACCATTTACATTAATGGACTGGGTGCTTATCTGGAGGAGGTTGAGGGAGACGTCCCGCGTGCAGGAGCTGTTAAGATCCCTGCGCTCCTGTACGCGGACGACGCCGTGCTGATAGCATGCACTGGCGTCTGCCTTCAACGTTTGCTAAACGCTTTTTGCACATTTATGGACCAGTTAGATCTAAAAATCAATACTAATAAGTCACATACCATGGTCGTGGGTCGACAAAGCAGTAAGAGAAAAACCAACACATTTAAGTGCAAGGGCGAGGCTGTTTCTAGAGTCTCCACTTTTCCCTACCTGGGGGTTATTTTTGATCAAAAGGGATCCTGGGGCCCCCAAGTGAGGGCAAAGAGGTTGGTGGTGACTAGGTCATCGGCAGCCCTTATGGGTTTTGCTGGCAGGTTAGGCGCTAGGCCCATGGAAGCGCTTCTGAAAATCTATAAAAGTAAACCAGTTGCCCTGGCCTCATATGGTTCACCTCTTTGGGGTTATGTAAATTTGGAGCCAATCCAGAAAGCTGAGAACAGATTCATACGGACACTACTGTCTGTTCCTCAGTCTACACCAACTTATTCCATTCATATGGAGGTGGGTTTACACTTCCTCACTGATGGGCTGAACATGGCACCGCTGATCTTCTGGTTGAAGACCTGGCTTAATGAAGATCTGCCACTCAACCATAAGATCATGGCTGATGTTTTGGCCCTAGATCACTTTAAAAGGATTCCATGGCTGGCCTATCTGATGAAGGCATTCGCAGATATAGGACGACCAGAGCTCTTTACCTCCCCCAAAGACATTAAGATCCAGGATATCGATATTGTTAAAAAGCAATTCATGGGGAGTGCAAGAGCACGTCGTGAGGAAAGGGAACTAGCGAAACCAGCGGTGAGGAGACACTATCTACTTGTTAATTCATTTGCTTTAGCACCTTACCTTGGTTTCGTCACTATTCCATTTCACAGGTTCCTTCTAATTAAGTTCAGGTTCAATTTGTTACATTTTTATTTGGGGAATTTTAAAACATGGGAAAAACCTGAACTTGCCCCTCCCTGCAATTGTGATCATTTCTCCACCCAAGACACCATGCACTTTGTTATGTTTTGTGGTTTTTATTTAGAGCCAAGAAAAAAATACCTGGTACCGGAATTGAAGGAGGCTGGTTTCACCCAAGTGAGACCAGCCCTGCTCTACTTACTATTATTGACTAACCCACGTACTACTTTTTGTATGGCTAACTTCTTGGTGGCTGCAACTAGAATTAAAAAACATATTCATTAGAATAATGACCCTTGTAAAAATGTGTAAACTAAGATGTGAGACCCTGGTGTTTTATTAAATGAATTACTTGATTTGCCTGTTGTAAATGATTTGTAAATAATTGCACTGTACATATTTTTTAATGTATGAAACGTTTCTTTATTTCTTTGTATGATTTTTAACTAAATCGAATAAAGATATTTTGACTGACTGGTACTTGTCCTAACAGGGTTGAGAAGTCCTCATCTGAGAATCCAAATGTCTTTAGATCCTCCATGTTTGAAATTTAGTAAGAAATGTTTCTGCAAGCCTGACTGAAACAGATAGGAATAGAAATCAGAGACGGCTTCTAAGCTTGGTAAACAATCAAAAAGACCTGTAGAGATGATTCTTCTGGTATAAAACAATAACTGATGGGCTCTGAACATATATTTATCTTTCTATGCTAGAAGAGAACTGCGGTACTTGTGAATCTATGTGTTTATCCTTGCTAGGTAGTCTCTACTTGCAGAAGTAACTCATCACAAAAGACCTTTAATCTGAACATTACAGTGTAAGAAAGTAACTTAGTGAATTTTTAGAAGAGCTACGTTTTTTCTTACCCCTCTCTTTAGAATCACGCTTGTTGTATTTACTTCCACAGAGCTTATGGGTTCAACCAATAAATTACTCTATGAGTTAATCAACCAAAAACAATCCCACGGTTAAAAATCCACGAACACTCCTAAAGAAGGGAACCCCCTCTGATTATTCAATTATAGGTCTGGGAGAAAAGGGAGACAACCAAACCAAACAACGTATCAAAACCTCCCAGTTGACCTCTATTTCTTTTCTTTTAGGGCTATAGCTGCCCCAAAGGGTTATCAATATACACCCTGGGACATGATTTATACAAAGGTGTTACTTCCAGAGCATTGCAGCAGGCCAGCCGAGAATGACCAGGGTAATAATGATTGACTGATGCAGCTCGGATGGAAAAAAAGGCATAACCTTTTTCATAATCCTCAGGATGTAGAAAGCTTTTCTGACTGTGGGACTGACCTGGGCATCAAAACTCAGAGCATCCTCAAAGAAGACCAGGTTTTTAGCTGTCCTAACAGGAAGTGGACCACAGACCGCCGGCCAGCAAGAGTTTGACCAGATGCAGTTCTGCGAGCCAAACACCAGCATTTCAGTCTTATCTGTATTGATCTTCAGTGAGTTGTCCTTCATCCAGTAAATGCTGGTCATACACTGATTGAACCTCTGAGATATCCATTGCAGGTCATTGGAGATGGAGACGTTAATTTGTGTATCATCAGCATATGATAGCACTTGAAAGCCAGAAAAACGCACCAGATAAGCCAAGGGAGTCACACAGAGATTGAAAAGGATGGGACTTAAAGATGAGCCCTGAGGCACTCCACAAGGAAGACTGAAGGCCTTGGCTTTAAAGACTCCACAGCTGACAATATGGGCCCTATTTAACATAAATAAATGGAAAAGCTGTAAGGCTTTCCCAGTGATTCCCACTTCCCACAGACACTGAACCATACGTGCCGGGGTGACTGTGTCAAATGCCGCCGACAGATTGAGCATTGTCAGAACCGCAGCCCCACCCTGATCTACCTGAGCACGGATGCAGTCGATAGCCGCAATAAGGGCAGACTCAGTACTGTGACCGGAACAAAACTCGTTTTGAGAAGGTTCTAACTTCTCCTGGGAACCAACATATTTCATCAGTTCTTTGTTGATGAATTTCTCCAAGATCTTAGCAGGAGCGGGGAGAAGAGAAATTGGGCAAAGATTCATCAGATCTAGGGGGATCAGCTTTAGGTTTCTAAAGGAGCAGTGTGACAATGGCTTCCTTCCAAATATCCGATAACTACGGGATTGAAGCAGGTCGTTGAATGCTTTGCATAAAAATGTGGCCACTGGATCTGGAGCCAGATTAAGTATAGAGTGTGTACTTGGGTCCGAGGGGGCTCCTGATTTTAAAGAACAGTAGCTCTTTTGTTTGCTGAATCGAGATCTGTGGAACGGTGAATAAAAGGTTCTACCTAGGACCCTGAGCAGCGTCAACAAAAAAGTTTCCTACCCTCCAGAAGGGACAAGAGCGTAAATAATATTGAGGACCTTTTCTTGAAAATAAACTGCAACCTTATCACAGAACTCTTGGAAAGAGTTCCACATCTGTAACCTCTGTGGCTCAGATATCTCCTTTATAACTTTAAACAGCATACTAGAGGAATTTTCAACCTGATCTTTTCTGTGAAGAAGCATGATTTGGCCTGGAAGATTGCCTGTTTATAGTTTCCAAGAGGTATTTTCTGGTTTTCTTTTTCACTGCGACATGGATTGGCAAGCAATTTCCCCTCATGTCTTCGGCATTACCCCCTAAGGGACACGAGTTCTGCCGAGATCCAAGGGGCCGAGGGTTTTATTCTTTTAACAACACAATTTTTATGAGGAGCAGCAATATACAAGGGGCCATTGATCCATTCACAGAAACCCTCTGCTGTAGAGGGGTGTAAACTATCCCTAGCTTTAGATACCCTTGCCAGGGCTGCTTCCAAGTTTTCAGCTGTGAATTTATTCAGGCTCCTACAGCGTAAGTGCCGAGCAGAGGGACCCTTTGCACCCGTAATGGAGCGTGGCAAAAATACTTTGAACCCATTTAACGACTGATCAACCCAACTAAGGGGCTGAATTGCCTCAATAACCAGATTATGGTTAGTGAAAATCCCATCAAGTGTGTGACCAGGTGTGTGTGTAGGAGAGTGAACCAGCTGATCATAACCACGGTTTGCCATAAGATCCAGAAAGAGAGCGGAGTCATTGTCCTGGCTATTATCAAAATGAAAGTTAAAATCCTTTTTAAGATAGTATACTGGGCAGCGGTCACATACGGTTCCAAGGTTTTAATCTAATTTATGGGTACTGCTAGTTGTTATAACCAAGGGGCCTAAAACAAAGTCTGCATTCTCCACCCAAGGAAGCCACTTCTGATTCAGAATGATGACCTTTGTGTTAAAGAATGCCCCTGATATCTTTCAGAGGTTGGTCAACAGGGTGCTGGCTGGGATGGAGGCATTCGGTGTCACCTACCTGGATGACATATCGGTCTTCAGCTCCAGTTGGAAAATCACCTGCTCCACCTACAGGAGGTGCTTCAGACTCTAAGACAGGCAGGCCAGACCATCAAGGCCAGTAAGTGCTAGATAGGGCAGGGATCTATGGGTGGTGTATCTGGGGCACCTGGTGCGCAGGGGAAAGATGCAGCCCATCCAAGACAAGATTGAGACTATACTGGCCTGGGAACCACCTAGGACTCAGGCTGAGGTGCAGGCATCCTTGGTCTCACTGGATACTATAGGTTTATTAAGGGCTTTGGCACAACTGTTGCCCATTAACTGAGCTGACTGCTAGGAAGAAGCCCAAGAAGGTGATCTGGACTGAAGCCCACCACAAAGCCGTTGATACCCTCAAGGAAGCTATGTGTACATCTAGTGTACTCAAGGCCCCTGACTTCTCCAAAGAATTTGTTGTGCAGACAGATGCTTCAGAACAAGGCATATTATGGGCTGTGATCACACAGATAAATGAGGAGGGACTAGACCAACCTGTATCCTTCATAAATAGGTGCTTATGCTCCAGGAGGCAGAGTGCTACTGAGAGAGAAGTCTTTGCTGTGGTCTTTGTACTGAAGAAGCTGAGACCATACCTCTTTGTGCTCGCTTACGAGTTTAGACAGACCACAGGACCCTTAGATGGTTCAGGCAGATGAGGGTTGAGAATCCAAAACTGTTGAGGTGGTCCATCACCCTACAGAGAATGGACTTCGCAGTGGAACACAGCCCTAACTTTGACCACTCTAATGCTAATAGTTGATTCAGGTTCTTCTGCCTTAATAATGAGAACTACCAGGAGGGAGAGTAGCTATCACAGCTTTCAGCTGCGGAGAATGCGTTAGACTGTAGTGTGGCCTAAGGCCTCCTTTGAATGCATATTATGTGAGCATGGCTTATTAGAAGTTTAAACGCAATTTTACCTTTTGCTGCTTTTGCACAAGACACTGCACATAACTGTTTTTGTAAGTTAGGCTTCGTGAAGGTCTACACATGAGAAAAGATTTGTTTTCGACATCTCTAGACTTACATCATGCCCCTAGTCTGCACAGTGAGTGCTGAAGCCATCAAGGTTATCATAAAAGGGTAGATGTCTTTCAACATGATCGAGTAACGCTTTTAGACACAACAATTTGGCAGCTGTGAGCCAACTGAGATTCTGGTGCCTTTATTATTCAACAGTTGTCATGATTTCACACACTTGGAAGAGTTTCCATTTCCAGGGACGCAGAGCTTTTGCTGACCTAGATGTGATTTACTATTACTGAGCGGAAAGGTAATGGGGTTCCCCAAACAAGCCTAAGAGACCTTCTTTAGTTTATAAACATAGTTCCTATATAGGGAGGGTGTTATAACTAGGTGCTATACTACCTGTTTTTACCAGCATTAGAATACGCTTTCTCCTTTTGTGTTTTATGGAATTGTAACAATGCTGACGATATTATTTCTAATCATATGTCTGCTTATGTTGGCTAAGATACTGCACCTGAGATCATGTCATTAAAATAAATATTTTAACCTTACTGTGTCTCTTCGTTACTCTGGTTGTGAACTGGTATGAGAGTATAACGAAAGAGTATTCTCACTTCCCACCATTCCCGAGTTTGTGCTAAGTCGTATGTTCTAGGTTGTCTAATCATTGGTTGCTTTGCTATAGGATCAAGAGCTGATGGGACACTGATGCTAGCTGGTTGCGGTTTTTCTAGGTACTGAGGTGAGTTTCTGGTACACCACAATTCACCGATGTCCTAGGTCTCTGTGCAGAGTTCTGTGTATGAGCAGGATCCTTGCAACACGGCGCCACCAACAAGTGTGGTCTTAATTTGAGATTCTCGAGCAGTGCTTATACCAGCCCACGACCCCCTCACTATTGTTTCCGGATGACAGTGGTGTAGGAATAATTCTACCTATAGTTGCATAGGTCTCTTCAAGCTTGATAATATAAAAAGTTTTTTGTTGAATTACTACCCAGTTGTGCTTTTGTATTGCATGGTACTTATCTTTCACTGTGTCAATATGCCTGCGGTTGATATCCTAGTACACAGCTGTTTGGCTGTGCGCAATCATTTGCAGGATTTGGGAGGCGGAGCTTGCTGGCGCCGATAATGGCTGCCTGAGCGAGGTGCTCTGCATTCCACATCAACTATCCTACTATTATCCTGCAATGGCCCGGGGCCACTAACCTGCAAACCGGGTGCCTACACACACTGGTGACGCCGCTCCTCGATGGAATTATCCGGCTGGAAGGAGACACGGTGTTCGAGGAAAGCAGAGTGATCTCGAGCGGCACGCGCACCAGGCCTCTGATCCCCGGATTGCATTTCGGATACAGGCGGCCCTGGAATGCTACTGAGCCTGTCCGACCCGGCCGGAGACCCTTAAATGTTGATAGCTCACCTGATGTTCCTGCTGCAAGAGGAGGGACACCTGCGGTGCGCGACGCTCAGCCCCGGCTCGCTGTGAGCAGCGTCGGGCTGCTGGAGCGCCCGTTTGGTGGGACGGTGCTGAGGAGCTTTGCTCTGCAGCGGGGGCATGTGGAGGAGGTCAATCTAGTGCAGAGAGACTGGCAGTGAGGCGGATCTGCCCCTGGGTGCTCCCCGGGTATAGCTGCCTCAGTGAATTTTGGTTGCTGTATCTTAGGTGGAGCAGCTCCTAGGGGGGACGCCTCATCTTTATTATCTCCCTCCATCTTGTACATTGGGTTACAACCTGCACAGTGCAGCCTGGGATTGACACCACCTGCTGAGGCCTGCTGATTGCGCTGGCCACGTGGTCCTGCTGCCATATGGGAGTCCCTCCTGCCTCCCCTCCCCTCCCCCTACTGCTGTGGATGCCACCAGCATTCATTTTGGATGTACATGTTAATTTGTTTTTGGATTGGTAACTTCTATCCTTGCTGACTGGGAGCCCCCCCCCCCCTTTTCCTTTTCTTCTTTTGATCTACAGGAGGTGCGCTGCGTTTTTCGTGCCCATCTGTGGTGTGAGTGGTGGGACCTGGAGCTGCAGAGGCGCCTGAACTGGCCAGTTGAGTGCCCTTTCCTCCACTTGGTGTGCCAGACTGCTGGCACGTTGTTACGGAACTGCTCCTTCCGGACCTGGAGGTCCTTCTGTGGAGAGCGGCTATGGGCAGAACTGACAAAATGCAACAGAAGCTGTCTTTTGAGCAACACAAACCTAGAGACCGCTCTCGGACGACCGAAGGCGAAGAGTAGGATTAAGAACGTGAATGTAAGTCACGTGAGGGAGATCTTAAGACCATGCTGACCTCCATGGAAAAGGGGCTGCAGAATTTGTTGACGGTATTGGGTACGAAGATTGACTCACTTTCCTACCACATGCACCAGATGTCTGAAAGGATGGACAAGCAGGCTGAGCGCCTGCACATGGCAGAACGGCGCATTACAGAGGTGGAGGAAGCACAGAGGGATATGGGTGCCGGTCACAAACGTATGGATTGAGCGCTCCAAGTGTTGCTGGATAGGACAGAGGACTTGGAAGCGAGGTCTCGGAGAAGTAACCTGCAAATTCTTGGACTGCCAGGGCTATCGATTGTTGCCCCTTTGGACAACGGGACGCTGCTGGCAACCTACGCTTGTTACACACACTTGGGGTTTTGTGAATGTTGTTTTTTGGCGGGTGGAACTGTTCCTTTGTTGGTTCACTGCATTGCAATGTATGTTTTGATTTATGAGGAACTCGGGGCATGGTTTCGTCAGGTCCTGGTTGAGGGGATCTTGATGTGGGAGGGGGGTTGTTGAGACTCAGACGCTGCTGTAAGAAGGATATTAGACAACCTTATTTGTTGCATAGTATCATTGCATCACACATTACTGAAGTATGGCAACGGTGATTGACCCTAGTACACACGTGGAGGTGGGTGGTCGAGATCTCACAGTGGATCCGCTTAGAGCGCTCACATGGAACGTTCGGGGGTTGAAGGATCATAGAAAGGTCCGCAAAGTCCTCTCGTATTTATCGCGACACCATATTGATGTGACACTCCTACAAGAAACTTATTTCCCGCTTAATTCCCCTATGCTGCGGTGCAGAGGCCTGTTGGGTAACATTCATGCTGCTGGCTTCACCACACATGCCCAAGGGGTAATTACTTGGATTAGCCCTAAGTCTGCTCTCACCATCAGTCCCTTGTTTACTGACACAGATGGTAGATACGTGCTATCTGGATGTTGTGGGAAAGATATGGATTTACTTGTTAATATATATGGCCCAAATTTTGATAACCCAAAATTTTTAACGACCCTAGCGGATAGGGTAGGCCGCTATGGTGAGGGTCACCAACTGTGGGGGGGTGACTTCAATCTAGTTCGGAATCCTGTATCGGACAGGTCAGGGAGGCCGGAGAGGAATATTACTGCTGCTGCCAAAGAGATTGAATGTGTACTGCTTAGATTTGGCTTGATTGACGTATGGCGTTCGAAATTCCTGAACGTGGGTGGCTACACGCACTATTTGGCTTATCACGACTTGTATACCCGAATTGACTATTGGCTCACGGCTAGATTACTTTATGACAGGGTCCATTCTTGTCAGGTACTTCCACGAACACTCTTTGACCACTCGCCGATCTCACTGGATCTGAATGCACCAAGCAGACGCATAACCCCTTTCACTTGGGGGTTTCCTCCATATTCTTTACTGGACTCATTTTTTAGGGAGGACCTAGCTGTGGCTATAGAGACCTTTGAAAAGAATGTGAGCTCTGTGTGTGATTACCAAGTCATCTGGGGGCATTTAAAGTTCATATTAGGGGTAACTATTTCCAAACACTTGGGGGTCCTTTGCTCCATGCGTAAACATCTTACTGACTTGGAGGGGAAAATTAAGATCATTGAACGACGGTTGCAGACGGATGTAGATGACGCGGACGGGGAGGGGCTTGCTAAGTTATTAGGCGATTACAATACGGCTACTGATGATGAGATTAAACATCTGGGCAAGTATGCCACTGCCAGGGTGTATGGCGAGAGCGAGTGGCCTGGGTCAGTTTTAGTGCAACTACTTAGGAAAAGTAGAGAAATGTTGAATACAGTGTGTGTTCGTAAGGGTCTGAGAAAAGGGTTTTTAATTAGGTTTAAGAAAAGGGCGCACAGCTAAGTGATAGCGCAAAAATATTAAGAGATTTCAGGTAAAATGTGAGGTGCAAACAAGGAAGATGGGATGAGCCCTATAACTCCCCAATGTGGTGTCAGCCCAGGCTAACACTACGTATGGTACAAGACTGTCCCTTACGTGACGAAACACGTGTCGGCTGGTTCTCTTGAACATTAAAGACACCTTTTCCAACGACTGTTTCTAAGAATACCAATTATTTGTCTCCAAGTGAAAGGCTTTGTCTAAATTTTCTCGAATGTCTACATTGACACTACTGTGTAACAATTAGATTGTGCATAGGTGTTTGTCTTGTACAGTGTGTGTTCGGTCCATCGAGGGTGAGCTTTTAACTGAAGTCACTGATGTGGCTGATAGATTCCTGCAATATTATTCAGTTATATGCCGCTAGAAACACCGCGACAGACGATGAGAATATTGAGTACTTGTCATATATACGACTCCCATGGCTCAAATAACACATACACTGAATTTCTCATGAGGCCCATTGAGAGGGATGAAATTCTTCTCGCTTTATCTAACATGAGGGCGGATAGTGCTCCGGGATCTGATGGCCTCACGGTCGCATTCTACAGGGCTTTTATAGACTTACTGCTCCCGCAGCTGACCACGCTCTTTGATGATATGTGCGTCACGGGACACATGCCACCGTCTATGTCTGAGGCAGTGATAATTGCACTCCTCAAGCCCAGAAATTCCTCGGAGGATTGTGCATCATATCGCCCTCTGTCCCTGCTCAATGTGGACACGAAGTTATTTGCAAAGATCCTCGCTAACAGGCTGGTCCCTCTGGTTCCAATCTTAGTGGCACCGGAGAAAGCGGGTTTGTCCCTGGCAGAAATTTAACGTACAATCTACGCAAAGTATTTGGTGCCTTGCAACATATCAAGCCTGATACGCCCGCTGTGGCGGTCTTTTTAGGTATAGAGAAGGCATTTGATTCGGTGGAGTGGCCGTTTACGAAGCATGTTTTAACTAGGATGGGTGTGAGCCCAGTCTTTTTACAATTGGGTGGTACACTTAACAGTAATCCTACTGCCCTTATAAAAATAGGTAATATAGTTACGGACTACATTCGTATAACCCGAGGGACGAGGCAGGGCTGCCCATTATCCCCATTGCTTTATGCTTTAGTGGCAGAACCCTTAGCCTGTGCATTGCGAGATTACCATCAAAATCTGACACTCTCCTATACATCAGGCACCCAGAATCTAACTTTTCAGCGGTGCTCCGGGAGGTGGTGCGATTTGGTGGGCTTTCAGGATTGCATGTCAATTGGTCAAAGTCTATTATCTTTCTGCTCACGCCGAATACCCCTTGCTTTGAGCTTGATTACCCTCTGCAATGGACCACAGATGCGGTCAGATATTTGGGAATTAAAATACACACGGATTCTGAAACGGTATTTAAAGAAAATTATGGGAAGACCTTTAGTAAGCTGGAAGACGAAGTTGATAAATTTGCTGCTATCCCTCCTTGGCAGAATATCCATCATGAATTCTTATGTTCTTATTTACTGATAGTCCCATGGTTCTGCCACGGGCCCTTTTTGATCGACTCACCTCACTGAGGTCCGATTAGCTTGGGCAGATAAGCAGCCGCGTGTGAAATGGAAGAATTTAGTACTTCCCTATTCCATGGGGGGGAATTGGCACGCCAGATTATGATTTATTTTACAGGGCTGCACAGTGTTCGCATGCATACTATTGGATGCATGGACTCCCAGATATACCACACCTTCGCATAGAATCGGAGGTGGCAGCTCCGCTTCCACTCCCCGATCTGTTGTTCCAGGATGCAGATCGTAAAACTTGTATATTAGACTCTGTAAATGCCACGATGCATGCCTGGCACCATTTATTACATGCATAGGCTAGCTCGCTATTATATTCTCCATCAGCTTTATTGGACTGGTGTATATGGTTGCCAAACTGCAAAGAGAAAAGGGTTACACAGGCTCTTCAGGCGTTGGGTGTTCGTGTGGCAGGGGAGTTTTTTGATGGCGGAGTTGCTAAAAAGTGGGAGGACTTAGACACTGATAAACCGGAACTTACCATGTTGACGAGATTCCAATTTCACAGAAAACGACACGAACTTTTAGGGGACGACTATTTAGAACCGCCTGAACTGGTAGCCCTGACGCTCATTGTAAAGGCGAAATCCCCGAAGCGCATAGTGGCGCCAATTTATAACTCATCCATGTCATATAGAGCTAATTATTACACCAAAGCACACTTAGAATGGCAAAGGGACTTAAACATGGAAATATAGGATAGTATGTAGTCCTATTGTTGTTCAAGCACAAAGCGGATCACACTTAATGGCCGACACTGCCTGGTACATTTCAAATACCTAAATAGGGTATACTACACACCGGAAAGGTTGCACAGGTACGGTCTACGGGAGAGTCCGACTTGTGATCATTGCAGGGCAGGGCTGGCTGATTTCATCTATTTTGCTTGGATGTGTCCTGGAATCGCAGCCTTCTGGGTATTGGTTTTCAGGGAAGTGGGACTGATCACGAAGCTGACCCTTGATCTGGACCCGGCACTGGCTCTGTTGGGTTACTCCAAGCACATTTCAAAAGGGGTCAGTAGGCTAATAGACATGGGAATGCTGATGACCAAGCGCAGGGTTGCTATTAACTGATTTCGGGGCCCCCTGCCTACGCTCGCACAATGGAAGAACGATGTGACATACTGCTCCATGCAGAGATCTTTAGCGAGCTTCTCACTCCACGCATTAGGTCCAAAAACTTCTGGGAATTGTATAACGCTTACCAGTACACATCTGCTAGCGACACTAATGGTTCACCCTCACACACATAAGGTCAGAATGTACATGTTAGAAGGACACCCTCCCATTTTCCCTTGCATAGACTGCCCTTGTGATTTCTACTCTGTAGACGCTCCTTACACCATGAGGAGTCAACGTCCACTCACCTAAACCTATTACGCCAACTAAAGTGACCTACATGTTGTAAGTCATTCATTGGGTCTTTGTACTTTTACTTTAAGATTCTGATGGTTATATGCTGAATGTGAGAGTAATGCATAATGTGCTTACGCAGTGCGGAGTCTTGTTGTTGTAAATCTTTTTGAAACTCAATAAGATAAATTTGAAAAAAAAATCATTTGCAGGATTTCCAAGTCTCTTTAGAAGGCATGACAGTGGTTTTTGTAGTATCTGCTGACACAGCTTACCCATTTGAGTTGTTTTACTCATGGGTCACGTTTCCACGTTTCCTGCGGTTGATGCTAATACTAGTGTTTTTCACACGTAAACTCCAGCTGTCGTGCCTGCAGATAACGCTCCGTATTGGACACAGGAAGTTCCAATTTCAGTTTGGCAGCATGCCGTTTGGTTTAATGGCACCCTTCCCCACAGTATGACGGCGGTCAGACAAGGACCATTGTCAATTGCAGGCGCTTTTTGGCCTGCTTTAGCTGGTTATGCTCCGTACCCTAATGTGGCGCGGTGTACAGCTGCAGAATTAAGGACCCTTTATGCATCTGCGGTGTCAGTGATAAGGGGTCTGGTTATCTTCTGATAAAGATGATTGCCAGAAAGTTCCAAAACAAAATTGGAGTAAGAATAAAAAACAGGGGAAACAGCTTCACTTACACCTGTCTCTACTGAGCGTACCTATGAGTTGCGCGACCGCACTACTATTAAGTCACCTGATAGATTTCAGGTTCCTGAACAATGTTCTCCTCGCTCTTTGCAGGAGACACCAGTTTCGCCCACCGGTGGAGGAGGCGGCGGCAGAGGTCAAGGTGCCTAACAGAGCTGTGAGCAGCCTCGTAAAGGCTGACGGTAAAGGCAAGAAGGACGACTCACCACGTCAAAGGCCTCAGTTTCAAAAGAAGAAAGTTGCAGCTTTAACAGCGAGATATGCCACAGATAGTGAGAACGCATCTTCGGAATCCGACATGGGCACTGAAGCTACTGGCCAGCGTGGCGGAAATTACCATAGTGCGAGAGACACTGACACTAGAGTGGCTCCCCCGATAGGCTTTTTGAAATTGACCTTTTAATTGAAGGTGACATACAGCGTACTATAAAAGGTTTTTTTGGGGAAAATCTGACTATGACATATGACATTTTACTGGCAGAGGTCGATTGGCCCCCACCTTTTGTCTTTGCCGCTCCTAAGGGGAGGAGGTGATCCTCCCTAGTTTCACGCACTCTGTCCTGAAGGAGCAGGCTCTGCATTTTGCAAAAGATTGGGCTAAGGCGCTTGCGCCGGCTTTGTACCGTACACATTGTGGCTGGGATAAATTCTCACCCAGTCATGAGATTCCCTTACGGTCTATGCCACAGCCTCAACCCCAATACCCCATCTGATGAATAACCCTCTTTTTACTGTGACTAAGCCGGACGGCTCATACCGTGTTAAGCCTTTTGCCAAGACAGCACAAAAGCAAACGCAGGTGGTGAAGCCTGACAAAGAAGATCGCCCCCAAGGTCCTAATCAGACTTGGACCAAAAATAAGAAACAGGGGAAAAAGCAACAGAAACAGGGGTCCTGGTACTCCTCGCCAGTACCTGTGTCTACTGAGTGCACTTAGGAATTGTGCGACCGCGGTACGATTAAGTCTCCTGATCGTTTTCAGGTTCCTGATCAACGTTCTCCTCGCTCTTTGCAGGATTCATCGGACTCACCCACAGGTGGAGGAGACGGCGGCTGGGTGCGAAGCCCCCACAAGACTGACGGTAATGGCAAGCAGGACGACTCTTTACATCTGAGACCCCAGTTTCAGAAGAAGAAAGTTGCTGTTGTAACAGCGAGATATGCCACGGATAGTGAGAACGCAGTTTCAGAATCAGACATGGGCGCTGATGCTGTTGGACAGCGCGGCGGAGATTACCATTATGCGAGAGGCCCTGCGTCCACTACTGAAGATGACAGTGACTGACAAATGTGTAGAAGTTGAGACGGCTGACGCTAGAGCAGCTCCGCCTGAAAGACTATTTGAAATTGTCTTTTTAACTGAAGGTGACATACAAGGTACATAAAAGGAGTATTTTGGGAAAATCTAACTACTACCTATGACATTTTGTTGGCGGAGGTCGACTGGCCCCCACCATTTGTATTAGCAGCTCCGCAAGGGGAGGAGGTAATCCTCCCTGCTTTTGCGCACACAGTGCCGAAGGAGCAGGCCATGCATTTTGCAGAAGATTGGGCTAAAGCGCTTGCGCCTGCTTTGTAACGTACTCATTGTGGTTGGGACAAATTCCACCCAGACAGGAGATACCCTTACGGTCAATGCCACAGCCTCAACCCCAATACCCCACGCGACGTGAAGCAAAGGCTCCCGTGGCTGAGATCCTTGAGCAAATGGAATATCAAGGTGTGATTGAAACATGTGTGTCTTCGATGAATGACCCTCTTTTTACTGTGACCAAACCAGATGGCTCGTACCTTTGGTATTGGATTACTGCAACTTAAATTCTCATTGTCGTACATGTGCAATCCAAAATACTCACAGTTCCGCTCTTGTGGATAGTCTCTTGCGTAAAAGGTTTAAGACCACACTTGACATATCCAACGGGTTTTTTGCCCACAACCTGTCCTCTATTAGTAGTCAATGGACAGCTTTTACCTGTGGTGGTAAACAACACCACTTTTGTCGTTTGGCGATGGGCTATCAGAACAGTCCTGGTGTCTTTGCTGCCGGCATAGTCTCTCTCTTGGAGAAACTAGACCCAGATGCATGTTCGTATGGGGATGACATCGATCTCACGGACGACGAATTATGGCCGCATCTGTGTTGCGGAGACAGCATAATTTGTCACTTTGCGGACTCTGGTTACAAATTTAACTTTGCAAAGTCACACATTGCAGAGTACACAGTGTTGTTCCTGGGCTAAGAGCTCAACAATGAGGGACAAGGATTAGCTCCTCACTTCCTGGAGAAATGCACAGTTGCGCGCTCCCACAACACTGAAAAAACTACAATCATTACTGGGCGTTTTGAATTTCAGGCGTACCTACATTCCTGATTATGTCCAGCGTATCAAGCCACTTTACGCCTTGATACAACCTACTTTCTCCAAATCGTGGTGGCTGCCTGAACATTCAGCCATCTTGCAATCTTTGCAGGCTGATCTTCTAGAATCTAAATTCTTGTTGACTTGTGATAACCACACCAACCTGGCGATAAGAACCGTACAAGGGGCGGTGGGTTTCATGTACCTCACTTTTTTGTAAAATTTTTACGTACCTCACTTTTAACGAGGGTGGCACAGTCCCTATCGCTTACTAATCCCACTTGTACATCGGCTAAGTTGCGGTTTTCTAGTGTGGAAAAAGTTTTGACAGCAGTGCAAATGGCAATTCTTAAGGAGCATGCACTGTCGCAGGGAAAATGCATTTTGGTTGTAACTCCGTATCCTGCCTTGGAGGCACTGACGAAAGGCAGTGTACCAAATTCCAAAGCTTTGCACCTGAGGTGGATACAATGGGCAACATCCTTGATATCCCCGGATGTCCCGTTCATTTTTGATTTCTCCCTGCAGACTCGAGTTCTTGCAGTACTAATTCGTTCATCCTGCTCCTCTGACCATGCACCCACTTGAGGATTTCCGTTGTATCATTTACACCGACGGAAGCGCGCAAGCGGCTATGGGCTCAAAGCACGCATATTCTTTGCCCTGCGCAATTGTGGTAGGTACTATGGTGGGTGGTGAATTAACGTTCGATGTCGTGCATACATAGACATTAGGGGGACTGTACTGCTCAAATGGCAGAGCTTCGTGCTCTGATGCTTGCATTGGAGTACGCAGATCCCAGTGTGACTACTCTTATTGTAAGTGACTCTTACTACTGTGTTCAATCAATCAATGACAATCTACCCTTTTGGACTCAAAATGATTATCGTGACTCCAAGGTACGCACAATAATACATAAAATGATCTGGGTTTGAGTGGCTGAACTTAAAAAACGGCTGCCACTCGTGTTTGTAAATCATACTCTGGGTCACCAGCGTATCAGCATTCACGCTGTTGGCAATTGTCCCGCGGATGAAGCCGCGAAGACAGCAGCTGCACCATATGCGGTAGCAGCAGGTACACAATCCAAAAGTAAGATTAATGATCACATCTTGATAGCTATTGCCGTAACAGAGAAGGGAGGTAATTACCCTAGAGGTTTCCCTTCTAAGTACTCTTATCATTTAAGTCCTGATAAAGTTCCTTATGTGAGAATTAAAGACGTTGGTGACAGGTTAATACCCAACCTGGACCGCAGGCAGACTTTGATTACATCAGCCCACGCTGGGATGGCCTCATCGCATGCCGGCGTGTCAGCTACTGTATCTCTTCTCCAGCAACATTATTGGTGGCGGGGTTTGTACAAATAGACGCATGATTGTATCCTTCAATGTGGCATTTTTCAGCATATTAAACTTTCTACTGCTGCACGCCCGCCCTAAACTCAGTTGTACATCTAATAAATCACTTCTGTGTGTTTATTTAGATCACTGCGGTCCTTTCTCATCTGATAGTGCGTATAAGTACATCTTAGTAGCAGTTAAATTGTGCACACGTTTTGTGTGGTTGTGGCCTCAACGCAGTGCTGATTCCAGAACTGTCCTAAGGGATTTGCGTGTCTTTGTGGGAATTTTTGCTTGTGGTACCTTCCATTCAGACCAGGGTCCAGCGTTTGCCTCTAAGTCATACAAGGATGTCATGAGTTCATTGGGGGTCCAGGTCAAATTTTCGTCTCCATAAAGTCCTGGGGGTAATAGTGTTGGAGACAGAATGAACCGTGACTTAAAGCAATCCTTGACAGCTAAGGTATTAGGTACTGGCCAAGACTGGCTAAACCACCTCAATAGCGCACAACGTGCACTAAATAATCTCCCTAGAAGGTCTCTGGGTGGGCGGACCCCAAACAAAATTCTCTTTGGCATCAAAATGTTGGTTCCGGACCTTGAGGGTCTAGACATGGCGGCGGCTGCCGCATCCTTTGAAGTAGATGAACATTCTCATGTTTTACAGAACCTACAAAAGACCAGAGACAGTCTTGCAAAGGAACATTTGCCATCCACATCTGATGCTGCATTGCAGATTTCAGTAGTCGGCTGGCTAGCCCAAGTTGGTGAACCTGTCCGAGAGAAGATCGAAAACAAGAAAGAATTCGGTCCCTCCTATCAAGCTCCAGTTCCTGTGCTTGGCGTGCAGGGTACAAGAACAGTAATTTTACCTCCTCTTCCTGGATGAAAAGGGAACAGGTACATTTCCATTGACAATGTCAAACTACACAGGGTGGCCGATTCTTCATAGTATGACACCTGCGGTCTCGTGTCCAGCAATGGTGCGACACTCTGTTTCGGCCTCGGATCCTGCCATCGGGCCTGATGTTGCCATTGTAATGAATACAGTTGTGAATCCTTTATTAAATCCAACTGCTGGTGATCCTCTTAATGATACTGAATATACTTACCACCCTAACTTATTTGGAGACCCGTGGGGCTAATTAATCACGTTTTTCATTTGACACTGGCTCGACCCAATCAAAGTCCCCTTCAAAAGTTTCGATTTTTGTTACCTGGTTTAATAAACATTTTTTGATTCCCCCTTGGACTTACATTTGGCTGGTGTTATTTTCAATATTTTTTAAATCGGATTTGTGGTGTATTTGTTTAGTTTGGTGAATGGGCACTACGTTCAAGAAAGAACTACAATTAGACTACTTGATGGAACTTTGGCTCCCCACTCCTCTTCACACATCATGAAGAGGGACCAGACATTTGTGAATATAACTGCTTGACCCGTTTTAGATGGGATGGTGTAAAGTTTCAGATACATGGGCCCACAGAGGTTATTAATGTTCCCGATGTACTCTGTGTTTCTACGGGGGATGTGGTTAAACAAAATATCCGCTCTGATGATTGGGACGTCCAAGCCGTAGAGGCTTTGTTTTCGGATTTGAAATATTATGCTGCTTTTGATGCTGAAGATTTATACCTAGAGTCTGCGAACTATGGTGACTTATTTTGTTACCAACATTTTGGAAATCACTTTCTGCATAAGACAAATACATTTAGAAATGTGGTTAACTACACACAGTGGGAACATTGTCCCGCACCTGTTAAAGGCAGCTCCAAAACTCTTTTGAAAAAGTTTTCTTATTTTACTGGTTTTATTTTAAAGACCTTTATTGTACAATTTTGAAGAGACACAGCATAGAGCCTACAACCCCAAGGGCCTGCCGCGATATGTATAATGTCTTATTATCACTTTCGGAGTAACAGCCCTTCAGCCAACAACCCTGGGGTCCGGCGGCATGGTGAAATATGGTGTACACAGATCAATCAGTTCGTGCTTCGGATAATTTCTAGGTCTATGGGTTTTGTTTTTTAAACTCCAAAACAATTTAAAGTCTTTTGATAATTAACAAACATACACAGTGATCCACTCCACAGCAATCGCATTAGTATGGTATACATAGACAGGCATCTATATTCTAAAGTGTCTTAGACTCCATCATGTGCGTTGTTCTGATAGATGGCGATCTACCGCCCACATCATGGAATAAAGCTTCTATCACGCTTATTCTGAAACCAGGGAAGGCATCCACCGCCTGCGGCTCGTATCGCCCTATCTCAGTTCTTAACGCAGACTACAAGATCTTTGCGTCACTTCTAGCCAAGAGATTGGGGCAGGTTGCCCCCTCAGTCCTTCACTCCAACCAAAAGGGCTTTGTGAAAGGTCGACTGCTTTATGAGCTGATTTACGACCTAATAGGAGCGATTGACATGGCAACTAGCTCATCGCTACCCCTGGCTATTCTTACATTGGACGCAGCCAAGGCCTTCGACAGGGTCAATTGGGTATACTTGTCGGGGTCCTTGGAAAAATTCGGCGTGGGCCAGGCCTTTCGCAGGGCGGTGGAACTACTGTACCATAATCCTTCGGCCTCGGTCTTGGTTAATTGCGGACTGTCGGAACCATTTACTATCACAAGGGGCACTCAGCAGGGATGCCCGCTTTCGCCCCTGCTCTTCGATCTCTATATCGAGCCATTTGCTCAAATAATTCGCGAAGACATTAACATCATACCATTCAGATATAGAGATTGGGAAAAAAAGTATCCTTGTATGCTGATGATCTTATGATCATAACTTCAGAAATCAGCACAGCGTTTCCGACAGTGATAAATCTAGCACAACAATTTGGTAACATCTCTGGCTACGAAGTTAATTAATCTGATCGGCCCTACAAATTTCACTCTGGTGGCTAAAGAATGTAGGAAACTAATGAGTTCTTGGAGACCTATTCCATTAACGCTCCTAGGTCGTTCAAATTTAGTCAAGATGTCTATCTTACCTAGGCTGACCTATATTTTTAACAGCTTACCACATTATTTTGATAAAACACTGATAGCAAAGATGCAGAGTTACATTACCTCATTTGTTTGGAGGAATAAGACTGCAAGAATTTCTTGGAGCAAATTAGGCGCTGTAGGGAGAAGGGTGGTTTGGCCGGTGCGGACCTTCAGATTTATGCTTGGGCCTTTCAGTTGACACACGCCCGAATGTTACTCAAAACTCCACTAGATCAGGGCATTGGATTAATGTTTTCAACACTACTACAGTGTGAAGGTCTAAGTCAGCTGGGTTTTCTATTTAAGTTTGGAGACCCCAAATGTTTTTAAAAAATCAAGCTGAAGGTATTGCAGGGCCTAGCAAGAACTTGGTATAACCTTAGGACCACTACCAAAATAGGCTACCATTCTAATGGATCTCCTATATGGGATCTTCCTGCTCCTCCATGCTGGACTAAAGATGCATTGATAAGCCCACTAAAAGATGCTGGAATTTTAACATGGGGAGACCTGTTCTTTGAAGGGGAAATGCTGTCTTGGGAACATCTAGTAAGTAAGGTAGGGCCCAATCTCTCTAGATTAAAATTCTTACAAATCACAAGCTGGGCACAAGCACAAAGAACAGGCCCCTCGCGTCGTCAACAACGACCTTTAGGAGGAAGTAGTCAACTGGAATCTTGCTAACTTGACAACGCACCAATGTCTAAGGAGGTCTCCCCTTTTACAATCTAATCTTAGAGGAGATTGACAGAGAATTCCATCTTCCAGACCGGGGCTCCTCACTGCCCGCAATAAATGTGAATTAACTTTGGTCAACATCCTGCAACGTTCTCTGGGATATTGTCAAACCTGCATGGCTTCGCAGAAACCATCTCTTTACCCTTCATAGGGCTTACTATTCTCCCCAGAGGTTGTCCAAATTTTCAACAGGTGTACCAGTGACTTGTCCCCGGTGTGGTCAAGTGGCAGCCTCAGATGCGCATATGTTTAATGATTGCCTGCATTTAACATCGTACTGGCAATTAATAGGCAATAAATTAACTTCTTCAATAGGCTCTAATGTGAATATAGATCTCCGCCTAGTAATTTTTGGAGTCATGGACAAAAAGCGAAGTGCTAATAACCTTTTGTTCTACTCAATTCTGTTGGCTCGACGTGAGATCTGCAGGAGGTGGAAAGAGGCCTCCCCTCCGACCTTGCATGACTGGAGCTCTTCCATGCTTCATATATCTAAAATGGATCTTTCCAGGGTTGGAAAACCTGACAAAAGAGCTTTTTGGTTGAAACTTGATTGGTCTCAATAACTAGAGCTGGTTTTTTTTCTTTCTCCCCCAGTTCCAATGATTATGAAGCCATGATGCACTCTCTTCGCTCTTTCACTCTAGCCTTTTCTCTAAGGCGAATTTGTGGTAACAGCAATGGTGGAATCTGGCTAATGGCAATTACCGTCCTGACCGTGCACACGGGTCTGTGATTAACTGGTAACTGACATGGCTGTAGGGTCTTGGTGGTTCCTTATTACGATCGACCCCTACCAGTCTTGCACTGAGACAGCATGTCTATTTCCCATATCACATTTTCCCAGTCCACTGTGTTGATGGGCCAGCCATGGTTGAGATGAGGAACAAAAAAAAAAAAAAAAAAAAAAAAGAACAGTAATTTGACCTCCTTTTCCTGGACGACAGGGGAACAGGTACATTTCCATTGACAATGTCAAACTACACAGGGTGGCCGATTCCTAATAGTATGACACCTGTGGTCTCGTGTCCAGCAATGGTGCGACACTCTGTTTTAGCCTCGGATCCTGCCACTGGGCCTGATGTTGCCATTGTAATGAATACAGTTGTGAATCCTTTATTAAATCCAACTGCTGGTGATCCTCTTAATGATACTGAATATTCGTACCCCGCTAACTTATCTATGACTGATTTCGAGACCCGTGTGGCTAATTAATCACTTTTATCATTTGACACTGGCTCGACCCAATCAAAGTCCCCTTCAAAAGTTTCGATTTTTGTTACCTGGTTTAAAAAAACATTTTTTGATTCCCCCTTGGACTTACATTTGCCTGGTGTTATTTTAAATTTTTTTTAAATCGGATTTGTGGTGTATTTGTTTAGTTTGGTGAATGGACATTACGCTCAAGAAAGAACTAGAATTAGACTACTTGGTGGAACTTTGGCTCCCCACTCCTCTTCACACATCATGAAGAGGGACCAGACATTTGTGAATATAACTGCTTGACCCGTTTTAGATGGGATTGTATGGGATGGTGTAAAGTGTCAGATACATGGGCCCACAGAGGTTTTTAATGTTCCCAATGTTATGTTATGTTATGTACCATCTCTTCTATAACGCACGGCTACCCCAAAGGGTGTCCCGGCGCTTTGGCAAAGAGGCCTGAAACCGAACAAACACCACACGGCAGCTCGCAGTGGTCCGCAAAATCAAGCAGTAAAGAGCCAGGTCTTCAGCTCCCTTCTGAAGGAGAGGAGACTATTGGCTTTCCGAAGGGTAACAGGGAGCTCATTCCAGTGACGAGCCGCCAGATATTGGAAGGACCATCCTCCCATCCGGGCACGTCTAAAAGGCGGAACAGCGACCATGGCCAGTACGGCCGACCGCAGCTTCCTCCTTGGCGCATAGAAAGCCACGCGCTTCCTAATGTAGTTCGGGCCGACAAAGTGAAGGGCCTTGAACGCCAGAGTAAGAATCTTAAATACGATTCTTTTCGAGATGGGCAGCCAGTGCAACTTTTTGAGCAGATCAGAGGCTCTTGCTCTACGTGGAAGGCCAAAGATGGCTCTTGCCGCCGAGTTCTGCACTATTTGCAGCCTGGCAAGCAATTATTTAGGCAATCCCAGATAGAGGGCATTAGCGTAATCGAGCCGTGATCCGATTAACGCCTGAACAATAATTTTTTTGTATTGTAAGGATAACAGCGGGAGAAATTTTCTAAGCATCTTCAGGATGCCGTAGCATTTCCCCGACAGCCCAATAATCTGGGATCTGAAAAAGAGGTCATCATCGCATACCACACCAAGGTTCTTGGCTTGCGTCGACACCTTCTCCGGAGGGAACATGTCCTGGGGCCACCACGATTTCCAGCACGGGTCAGGTGCACACCCAAAGAAAAGCAGCTCAGACTTGTCTGAGTTGCATTTTAGGCTGTTTCGTTGAAACCAAGCTAAGACCGCACTCAGGCAGTCTTTGATTCTGGCGCCATCAAAAGCCTCTCCCTTCCTGCAAGTGAACAGGAGCTGGGTGTCATCAGCGTAGGATATGATCTGGGCACCAAAAGCCTCCGCTACCGCCGCCAGAGAGCCATGTAATTTTTAAAAAGGGTGGGGCTCAGAATAGACCCTTGAGGAACCCCCACCTCTAGCGGCGGCATTTCAGCGGAGAACGGAGGTGCCCAGATCACCTGTCGACGACTCGATAGAAAGGATTTAAACCAATCCAACACCGTCCCACGAAACCCGATCTCCCAGAGTCTTAAAAGGAGACCGTCATGTGGGACGGTGTCGAAGGCCGCAGACAGATTCAGCATGACTAAAATAGCCTTTCCCCCTAGATCGAGAGTTTCCCTGATAGCTTCGGTGACCTCAAGAAGGGCTGTCTCCGTGCTATAATTAGCATGGAAACCAGACTGTGAATCATGGAGGATGTTGTTGCTCTCAAAGAAGTTGGTGATCGAGAGCTGCACATGTTTTTCAACCACCTTCGCTAGAGCAGGAAGCAGGGAGATCAGCCTATAATTAGCATGCACCAGGGGATCTAAAGTAGGCTTTTTTAATAGCGGCAGAATCAGCGCGTATTTCCATGCCGGGGGAACCACTCCCGTAGTCAGGGAGAGATTCAGCAGAGGGTTTAGCAAGATGTTAACAGCTAAGACCACTCGACCCAGACATTTCGCTCTGTGTTTCTATGGGGGACGTGGTTAAACAAAATATCCGCTCTGATGGTTGGGTCTTACCAGCCGTAGAGGCTTTGTTTTCAGATTTGAAATATTATGCTGCTTTTGATGCTAAAGATTTATACTTAAGAGTCTACGAACTATGGTGACTTATTTTGTTACCAACATTTTGGAAATCACTTTCTGCATAAGACAAATACATTTAGAAATGTGGTTAACTACACACAGTGGCAACATTGTCCAGCACCTGTTGAAGGCAGCTCCAAAACTCTTGAAAAAGTTTTCTTATTTTACTGATTTTAATCCATCAAACCCTGATGCATTTTACTTTAAGATGACGGAGAAGTCCTCCTCCAAGGTTAGGCTTACCCACACAAAATTGCTGTATTGAAAGTCCTTTATTGATCAATTGGCTATTGGGGGATATGAACTGTGGAGAGATACAATTGATCTTAAATCTGTTTGGGGTTCTAAAAGTTGGCAAGGCACCGAGGCTTTGCATCATGCATGTCTCATCTCAAACCATATGTTGTTTCTGAATTTGTCTATTTCACAAACACCTGCTTTGGATTGGCTACGTCTAAAAAATGAAATGCCCCTTCATTTCCTGATCTGGGTGAATAACCCCATTGTAATAATTACACCAGTGCTTCTCTTACTGATTTACAGTCCCTGTTGAAGAACACGTCCTTTAACATTTCTGGGTTGGATCCTGAAAGTTGGCTATTGTGGCAAAAAAGTGCAAATTCCTGCCAGTACCGTTTTCTAGGTCTGACCACTGGCTATACAGAGGTTAGAGTAGATCCCCGTTTTGATAGTGGCCCTTCTGTCACTGCCTATTCTGTTGGCAAGCTGTGCCAAAGTTGGCTTAGGCACTCCACTTTAGCGTCAGTGAAATTACATTTATCCAAATTAACTGACACTGTTGACCTGAATGACTTCGTGAAAGGTCTTGCAGCAGGCAGATCTAAAAGATGGATATATGCTGTTTATAACGAGGTTTGGAAACTGTCCCAAATTGAAGCTGCTTCTAGGCTCAGAGCTATTGACCAAGCTAATTTAGAAAAAGTACTTGCTGTTGTAGATAATAGCATGAACACCCTTTCTTCTGTATTTAAACATTAGATAATATGGTTTCTTCTGTTGTTGATATTGTACAAGAAGACGTTGCAGTTCTGTACCATGGACAAAATCAATTGCGTTCTATTATGCAGTTTGCATGGACTCTTCAAACATTGAAATCTGGGATGGTGCCTTTGGATTACATGAACACGACATCGTTATTTTTACCTTTTAATCTGACTGTTAAACAACAGTTCATGTCAATGAAAGATGCCACGTTTTAACTGCTGCATATTGAAAAACTGGAACCGTTACCATTTTCAGTGGCCGAGTCGAATTCGGCAGTTTGGCTCATCCATGGGTTAATAACTCTACCTTTCCCTCAGTTTAAATTTGAGTCATGCATGAAACATTTTGCAATAGGTAGATTTGAACCTTTAGGTGGTGCTTATCTTCATGAAGTCTGGAATCTCCCGTTTACATATAGGTGTTTGAGGGAAGGAAAGGAAGTTTATTTGAAAGGTGAAAACTGCATATCCACACTAGACCACTCATTAGTCTGTAGAAATCTGCAATTGCATGGTCTTGTAATGTACTGGCACCAAATCTTGCGTGTATTTTGAAAGGCAGTCCCACCCCGACTAGTACACCGACTTTCATGTTGCTTGCAAACAGTAGTTATTTGTTATTAAATAATGAAGATTGCTGTGGTATGCTTGCGGGAATTCCGTACATCGTTACTGTTTCCCAACGTGTTGTTTGCTATAAGAAAGTTCTGTTTCCTCCTCCACATGGGAGGCTCGATGTATCCATATGGCTTTCTATTCCAACCTTGAAAGCAGAGTTCAACAAGATGAGTAGAATAAGGGCTCTTTTTTCACAGAAAGTCGCCCTTACATCTGCGCGTGAAACATTCGTCATTCACGTTGCTAACACTCGAACTGAGGTGCATGCCTTGTTAATTACAGACCTAACCCTGTATTTCGGTGCTTTGATTCACACGATTTTTAATGCCTCTTCCACCACGGGTTTGGCACAATTTTTTAAAGTAGTAAGTTCTGGCCTTGTGACCTAATTCCAAACTATATTTGGTGTGATACCGGTGTTTTTTCATTCTACTTTTTCCAGCCTGTTTGGCGTTTTCCCGTTAGTTCTTCCTTTGGGAGCCGGCATACTACTGTTGGTTTTCTTGCTGAAAAATGGTTGCACTTAGTGTGCCCCTCGACAACCAGCCCCAGCTGCTCAAGCTTCATAACCGGATGCTTGAATGCTATGATCGCTACCTCTGGCTACTTTGAGTGTGGCGTATAGTCTATCCTCCCGGTTTTCGTACTTTACATGCATGCAGCATGTTTTCCACTGCCTGGATTGCAGTTTTCAATGGGCCCTGGATTTGTGTCTCTGCAATACGGTGTCTCCTAACCCGGATTATGATCTACTAATGAGTCCCTTAGTTGCTCATGAACTAGACTGTTCTGGTATCAGGATTATGGCCTGCGCAGCGGCTCATAATCCTAGGCATTTGGAATATATGGTCTGCGGCACTTGACTTCTTGGAAAGTAGTTATCTGGAAAAATACCAGAGTTGTCATCTGATGGTACTAGAGGCTCCGGCTGTTGAAGAACATGTGTGTTCCTTTCCATTGCTAAATTGGATGGCTGAAATGTTCATGGATGGTAACAACGACTTCCTATTGAAGGCGGTTCCGACATACTGTACATATACGCTATTGGACTGAAGTGCCATTTTGTTTTCCTACTTCATAGACACGTACTGAAATCGTGCAAAAAAAAAAAGAAATTCTCATTTTTCCACTACTGATTAAATGTTTTTAGCATTCCATTTTTTGAGGTTTTATTCATAACATGGCCATCCATGGATGTTTTTCACTTACTTGGTTACTTTTTAATTCGGATTATTACACCCAGTTATCAAGATTGGCAAAAGTTCTGAACTTGGTTCTGTCTCATTCAAACTTGAACTCTGCATTCTATGAAATTTGCCCCCTTTAATGTACGTTCTCCGATCAAGGGAGAGTGTAGTGTGACCTAAGGCCTCCTTTAAATGCATGTTATGTTAGCATGGCTTATTAGAAGTTTAAACGCCATTTTACCTTTTGCCGCTTTTGCACACAACACTGCACATAACGGTTTTGGTAAGTTAGGCTTCGTGAAGGTCTACACATCAGAAAAGGTTTGTTTTCGACATCTCTAGACTTACATTGTGCCCTAGTATGCCCAGTGAGTGCTGAAGCCGTCAAGATTATCATAACAGGGTAGATGCTGTTCGACATGATCGAGTAAAGCTTTTAGACACAACAATTTGGCAGCTGTGAGCCAACTGAGATTCTGGTGCCTTTATTATTCCACAGTTGCAATGATTTCACACACTTGGAAGATTTTCCGTTTCCAGGGATGCAGAGAGCTTTTGCTGATCCAGATGTGATTTACTCTTACTGAGCTTAAAGGTAATGGCGTCCCCCAAACAAGCCTAAGAGGCCTTCTTTAGTTTATAAACATAGTTCCTATTTTGGGAGGGTGTTATAACTAGGCACTATACTACCTGTTTTCACCAGCATTATAATATGCTTTTTCCTTTTGTGTTTTATGGAATTGTAACAATGTTGACCATATTATTTCTAATCTTATGTCTGCTTATGTTGGCTAAGATACTGCACCTGAGATCACGTCGTTAAAATAAATATTTTAACCTTACTGTTGTGAACTGGTATGAGAGTATAAGGAAAGAGTGTTCTCACTTCCCACCATTCCTGAATTTGCTTCAAGTCGCATGTTCTTGGTTGTCAAATCATTGGTTGCTTTGCTATAGGACGAAGAGCTAATGGGACACTTATGCTCGCTGGCTGGGGTTTTTCTAGGTACGGAGGTAAGTTTCTGGTACACCACAATTCACTGATGTCCTAGGTCTCTGTGCACAGTTCTGTGTATGAGCAGGATCCTTGCAACAAGGCCAGACACCCTTTAGTGTGCTCTTCCACCAAATGTTTTGCCTGCTCCCCTCCAGTTTCCTAAAAATTCATTTTTGTTGGACTTAAGACACTGTGCACTTTATCGCTACTAACCAATGCCCAAGTGCTAACAACTTAAAACATGGTAAAACTGGTTTGCACCAATTGGCACATTTAATTTACTCATACGTCCCTCTTAAAGTGATACTACATGTACCCAGGGCCTATAAATGAAATGCTACTACTGGGCCTGTAGCACTTATTGTGCGACTCACTTACATAACCCTCTAAAACATGTCTCAGTCCTGCCATTGCAGCATGTGTGCAGTTTTAAACTGCAAATTCGCTTGCCCAAATGAGCCTTTTCCCAAGACTAAACCTTCCATTTGAAAACATATCTCACCCTTAAGGCAAGCCCTAAAGATGCAATATGGTAAGGGGCAATGTATTTAAAAAGTGGGACATGTACTCAAAAGTTTTACATGTCCTGGTAGATAAACATTGTAAGATAGTTTTTTCACTAATGCGATACCTATGTTTCCCATAGGATAACGGTCTACCTTATTACATCAAATAGGTGATACCTTTTGTTTAGGAATAGGTAGATATGTCAGGTTTGGTCTATAACAAATCGTAATTCATAGTCCGGAGCGTACCACTTTTAGAAAGTTGGCATTTTCATTTTCTATCCATTTGGTGCCTGCAGCCTGCGTCCTGGGTAACATGACTGTCAACAGAGAGGCATTTTTGTATTTCTCCCAGACAGTGAGACAAAGAGGGTGCTAGAAGGATTGATGTGGCAGAGCTGTTCCCTGGCTGACTTACATTTCAATGGGCTACCTCAAGTACACTCACACAGAACTTGATACCAGCACCAGCTTTTTGTCACCCTAGACCTCTTGGAGCCTGGGCAGGGGAATGGGAGAAATTTCCTGAGCCAGATGTAGAAAGACTTACTAGTCTCTCCCACTTCAAATGCCGGACCCAGGTATACATATTGGACCCTCAGACCCACTATTCAGTTCACTGCCTTGCTGCTTGATCATAGGATGACCAGAGAGACTCCAAGGGCTAGTTGGGTGACCTCCTATTCTGACCTACAGAAACACAACAACCTTGAACCAGCACCTGAACCCTGCCTGGAGTGAGTACTGGCCCTTAAGAGGTCTCCAACCAATCCTGGATCCTTGGAAGTGGTTATAAAGGTGCTGTACTAACCTAACCCTAAAACAAGTGACTTATAACATTTTCCACCAAAAAGTGGCCTGTGAACTAACTGGAGACCGGCACCTACCTGCTTGTCGAAACGTCCAAGGTGCATCATGGGTCGGCCTGATAGTGCGATAGCTTCAGCTCCTTATTTTTTGCAGCAGCAAATCCTGTTCAGCTGGCCCTCTGAGAAGGGGTATCCGGCCTTCTGAAGCCCTGGTCAGCTGCAACCTGCAGCTTTATTAATATAGAGATTTTCGACTAATGAAAAATTGACAAGTCAGAACGTAGAAATCTTCACTGCGACTTTGTCAAGCTGCTCCATTGCGACAATGTGGGGCAGGGCACCTTGGAGTACAACACCTGCCTTACCCCACTGAACTTTGCAGTCTCAGCAACTTTTTCTTTAAATATCTTCTAGATCTGAAGGTAACCCGGGACGGGCCCAATCCAGTCCATGTAGCCGAACCGTGCTCCACCCCCCTGATCTGGTGCGTCTAGACACCAGTTGGGGGCACTTAGTTCTTTTTGGTGCTATTTTCCACTTTAAACGTTGAAAATACATAATTACGGTTCTACTGCTTCAATTTACTTTGGGTCACTTTATTTATTAAATGTTATTCTATTTATTGTGTGGGATTTTTTGTGTAGTGTGTTCACTCTATTACTGTTTGTGTGCTGCATAAATATCCAACACAGTGCCTCTAAGTTAAGCCTGACAGCTTTTCTACCATGCTACCAGAGGTTTAGGCACAGGTAAGTCGGTGGCCTTTTGTGGTTCACCTGACAAGGATTGTGGTTGTTGTTTGAGAAGGGTTAACACCCCACTCACCCCAAAAAACAAATCTTACATGTGGCATTTAGATATCCCACAGTACACAATTCTGCCCACTCCCAACATGGCTGGACCTTTCTGTGTGTTCCATTTTGTGTTGCCTTTACACAGGCTGCTCGATGAACGAAGTGTCTCTGCCCTTTAGGACTGCAACGTGTCGAAAACCCCCTCAATCCTTGTCTTTAAACCAATCTCAGACACCAGCCGGCCTAACTAATCCTTGTCTGGACTACCTAATCCCTGTATCAACTATCTGTTAGCTTTTAGTATTCTTCTCTCGCCTTATCTTATCTTCTGGCCTTCGCTATTCTCTCCCTGTGTTTTCCTATTTCGCAACCTTTCTTTTGAAGCATACAGACATGTCCTGCCATTGCAAACACTGAACCATGGGTATCAGTATTGATTAACTTTGAGGGCTGGATAACACACATGTAAGCAGAGAGCATTCTGGCTGCGCAACACCTTGTTTTCAAACTCTCCTTGTTGGACTTGGCCCTTCTGGCAGGTTCACCCCTAAACTTTTTGCTTTTAATGGTGACCTGGTGATGGTGATTTTAGGGTTCTGCACACTTTCACTGTGTCCCAGTGGAAAGTGAGTGCGCACTCTGAGTGCATGTGGTGAGATAGGCCTGCCCTCCCATAGGAATGCATGGGGAATGTATGTGTCCCTGGTAGTTCCTGATGCGTGGGGTGTACAGGCTCGAGTCTGGTATGTGCGGACTCACGTGATTGAATGCTGCGAGATGATGTATGCGGCGTGTATGTGTCTAGTGTGGAAGTGCCACTTCTAGACATGGCTGTACGTGTGCTGTGAGGGTGCTGGAGTGTGATTGGCTGGAGATGGCTGGCAAGCCTGGCTCCAGGGAGTCTGTGTGAGTCTGCCCCGGTGGTGAATGGAGAGATTAGCATGCTGATGTGAGGGAGGGGCTGCACCTGTGTCCTGAATAGGGCTGGGCTTTCCCCACACATTGCTGGTTCCGCCCCCAGTGGTGCGTCTAATGACCCTAGCCTCCCTAGTGAACAGAAAGGGTGGTTGAGCACATCAAGGGTGCTCCAAAACCAGCTGCGACTGGTTTCTCCCCCACCCTGCACCTCAGACAAAGGAATATTTGTGGATAAAAAGGGTCTGTGTCCCCACACAAACTGTTCTTTTCCTGATCTTACTGAGGGGAGCTGCTGCTGGCGCCAGGAGGAACCACCACTTGGGACTGCCTTCCTGCCTGGAGGGCCCAGTGAGCTGGCCCCTGGCCCAGCCTTGCCCCCCCCCCCCCCCTGCCTTACTGCATTCCTGAAGGACCTGGGGCTGACCTTTGTCCTAGACTTTTGCTTTTGCTCCAAGCACCTGGAAGCGCTTTATTTCTCCCCCTACGTGCCTGGGGGCGCTTTATTGGTATTTCTAGCGCTGAGAGCGCTTTATTGCTTATAGCGCTTGGGAGCGCTGTAATTTCCCCTCTAGCGCCGGAAGCGCTTGGTGTTCCTCAAAGCGCAGGGAGCGCTTTATTTTTTACTAGCGCTTTGGGAGCGCTTTATTTATCTTTACCGCCGGTGCCCACCCGGCATTGCCCATCGAAATTGTCCCCGTTGCCGCCCGGCCGCGACCAGGACTGTTCACATGAGGCACAGGGTCAGGCTGATTTGCATATAGCCATGTCTGAACTGGGGTGGCAGAGTGGGCTCAAGAACGGTGATGGATTAAACCCAGATCTTTTGACTGGGTGTGAGTGTTTGATTGATTCAGATGCTCCGTCCATCACCACCCCTTTTTGTACCGCTTTTGGCTGCCATAAGTGTGGCAGGGTATGCTCAGACGTGAGTCCCTTGCTCACTTTGCCACTGGATTCAAGCAAGCCGGGCTGAAGACGGCTGGAATGCCAGAAACCGGTCCTCGGAAGCTTGTTTCCGGTCCAGGGAAGACATGGCTTGGCAGTTCGGGCGGGACTGTTCCCATGAGGCACAGGGTCAGACTGATTTGTATATAGCCATGTCTGAACTGGGGTGGCAGAGTGGGCTCAAGAACGGTGATGGATTAAACCCAGATTTTTTGACTGGGTGTGAGTGTTTGATTCAGATGCTTCGTCCATCACCACCCCCTTTTGTACCGCAGGAAGTCAGGCAGGCTGGGGGCGGGACTGTGGGACACCCCGTGACATCATTCCCCGGGCCGCGCTCTGATTGGCTGCCGGCCCGGGACAAGAAAGAGGAAGCCGGAAGATGCCGGGAGCCGACCCAGGGATCCGGTGCGTGAAGAGGGAGAGCGGTGCCTGCCTTCTCAGGGCTCCCGGGACCAAGGGTGAGCCCCCGAGCCCAAGAGCCGCCGTAGCACGACCGGGAGCAGAGTGGAGCTCCCCAGCGTGGAGGCTCAGCCCGAGAGAGGAGACGTCCCTGCGCGAGCCACTGGTGAGTGGGGCCCGGTGTGGGTGACAGAGGGGGGCCGTCGGGGTCATTGCCTGTGCCCGCCCCCCCACCCCCCCAGTGTTCTCTCCGTGTGGGCGCAGTGTGATATTGAGCCCAAGAGGCTCTGGGGGCCATTCTGGTTGTTTGAGGGCCACAAGAGGCCCTTGGGGGCATATTGTTATTTTAGAGTCCCCCGAGCGGGACTCCGACGTCTGGCCCACATTGCTTCCGAGCCCACGAGAGGCTCCACCCGCCTACCTGAGTTACGAGCCTGAGAGGCTCCCCAGTGCCCCAATTGTTCTTGAGTCCCTGAGCGGGACTCCAACGACCCAGGGGGCAGTTTGCTCACTTCGAGTCCCCAGTGAAGGGGACTCCAACGGGGGGCATATTCTTAATTGGAGCCAGAGAGGCTCTTAGCGGCATCACATTGTTTTCGAGCCTAAGAGAGGCTCGTGGGGGCAGATTGGTTTCATTTGAGCCCTGAGAGGCTCAGGGGGACATTTTATTTCTACAGAGCCTGCGAGGCTCCCACGTTGGCCCCATCATTTTCCCTAGCTGCCCAGCACTTCGTGGGCAGATGCCACGTTTAGGCCCCTGACATTGGGACACAGGGCGTCCTAGCCCTAGAGAGGCCAGTTGGCCCAGGGACAGTCACAGGTGGTGACTAATGTGATTTTTGCACAGTTGTGTTCTTGATACACCTCTGAATGTTTTTAGGCATCATGTGTTTTCCTTCCCTGCACCTCTGAATGTGTTGTTAATGCTCATGTGCCTTGTTCCTTACACCGCTGAATGTATGTTATGCATCATGTGTTATGTGCTTATACCCCTACTTAGGTGATTTTTTTTCTCCTAGTGCAGGTGGTGCTAGTGAGGTCCTGGTTCCCTGCGTGACATTTTCCTAAGGTGGTTAGGATTGCCTAGGTGGTACTTAACATTTACCAGTAGTAACTGGTTGTGTGCTATTTTGTGCTACAGTGATTTTATATTCTATGTGCTATTTCTAAAATTGTTACTTCTAAAAGTGCTGATTCCTGATAGTGGTCCAGGTGGCCCTGTCTTGTACATATCCCCTGTAAATTCTGCCCGTGCCTGTTGGCACATTGTAAAGTGTGTGTTTTTATCTAATGTGTTTTGGTGAAATACAAAGGCTATTTTTATATATAACCTTGTGTGGAGTTTCCTTTGTGGTGGGCCTTGGGTGTTGTTGCTGGGGGTGCGTGCGCAAACACTTGACTCACATTGCCTCCGAGTTTAGCCTTACTGCTCGTGCTACGTTACCAAGGGGGTGAGCAGGGGATTATCTTGGCATGTAACTCCCTTGCCCTGACGTGGAAGTGGTGGTCTCTGACTGACTTTGGCGCAAGCCCTGGCAAGCCAGGCATCCCATTTCTAACACTTCAGATTGGCTAAAACTTTGTGCATTGGGTGTATGTTTGTACAGATGTATTTTGACAATAAAAGCTTGTGAGCCACGGAGTAAAGTGGCAGTCTCCTGAGAACCTACTTGGTGTACTTCTGGGACAACTGTGCTTAGCTGCAGCTAATAAACTTGGTTTTCTACGCCAACAGAGTATTCTGTGTCTCTGTGCAACAAGGTAGGTGAACTCGAAGATTTCAGGCGTGCCCTGCGCCGCCAGGCCCAAAGGCCCGGTTCTTCAGTGTGGAGGGCTCTAGCCCATCCAATAGGTGTGGTTACCTGGGGGCTACACTCCCCTTGAAAAAACAGTTTGACAGCAGCTTTTCCCCTCTGTGCCCGAGAAACTAGCTTGTCTGTCTAAACAAAAGAGCAAACGCTTCCTAAAGTGACTACCAATTGCCTTTCAAAGGTGGAGCAAACAGAGAAACAAGTTAGTTGGCACTCCAGAACACAACACACTCAACCCTGTCAGGGATAGTGGTAACAGGACACACCCTTTTGCTCTCATTCGTACTGTCAACAATAAGATAAACAAGAGACACAAAGGTAGTTTATAATATTTATTTAAGCTGTCATGCTCTAAGATGCAATATGTGTGCATGGTTAACAAACATACCATCAAAAGGCCTCTCCTGTTATAAGACAGTTTATCCTACCCCCCTCTTTCTACTGAAGCTAAATGATTATATATTATAGATCTTCGGAATTAGTGGCGGACCGCGTATCGTAGTATACATTGGTGGTTGTTCTACATCTCAGCTGACGCAGCACTCTTTCTTCAGGACCTTCCCTCAGTGTGTGTCTTTACAGAACCCCGTCCTCGTGTGTTCAGACTAAATCACAGGAAAATGAATAAAATATGAAAACATGTGCAGGTTCTGTGTGAAAACACAATGTGACACAAAGGCAAGCATGTTATGTAGTAACGTGTGCAAAAGAAAAGTGGCCTACAACGTGCACAGTTAGGCTAACAGGGAAAGCGACAATGGGCCAAGCAAGAAACACACAACAGTGGCTTCATCTTTCAAGCTCGCCTCCGGTGTTCACACCCCCTCTGGCCGTCCTGCCAGAAGATCAAACCTCTTACGCTGGGCAGGTCCTTAGTTCCCCTTCCTGAGAGTTGTATTCACCTCTCCCTAGGAGGGTAGCAGGCTGTCTCGAGGACAGCAGTTGTGTGCAACCTAACTGGAAAGTTTTGGGTAACAAAGTGACAACTTTCTAAAAATTGCCATTTATAAAATAGTTACATTAAACTCAACTTGCGCATTAAGTTAGATTTATTGCAATGAATCTTTTGATACCTAAAAGCTTCAACTTTAGTTGTCCCATTTGAAAGTTAGCAATATTGAGTTGTAAGTGTGTAACTCCATACTAACCAATGGGGCTACAATTCTTAATACAGTGAAAACGACAATGCAGGGTTTTTGCTGTCAGGACATGTAAACTAAATTCAATATCCTTCTCTTTAATATAATGGAACCTGCCTATAAGGCTTGTTAGACCTACCTTAGATGTGAATTACAAATGTTAAAAAGGAAGGTTTTGGCTTTACCACAGGTTAAAATGGCAGTCAAGTTAGCAGTTTTAAAACTGCTCTGCAAGCCTGCATTGGCATGTGTGAGAGAGATGTTACACTTGGTCACACTTGTGGTTACACAATAAGTGTTGCGGTGCATGAGGAACACTTAACTCATGGACCCCGGTACATCGGGTGTCATACATTAGGGACCAATGTATCAGTAAACGTATACCAATTGGAGATAATCCAATTAAACATATAATTTTAAGGGTCAGAGTACATGCACCGAGGCCTGGAATGCAACATTAGAGCAAAAAGTATGGGGAGCCTGCAAAAAGACTCTCTCGCACACTTAACTACATAAATAAGCATTGTTTTTGTTCTTTTACTACAAATAACAGAATAGTATAGCATTTCACCTATTCATAAAATGAAAATAAATCTTTAAAAAAAACAATGATAATAAACAGCATATTGCATGTTACAGATCTTCTAACATGGATTTTAGTCACAGTAAGGAATGTTTGAATCTTGCTTTGTTGTTGCAAATAACGTGTTATTGCACATTTATTTTCACAGTGTGTGTCTACATGTGTGCATATAAATTTATGATACAAGTAGTATTTTAAAAAAGAAAACCAGTTGTCATGGCAAGGGAATCTTAGAAAGGGAGTGAATGGGGTAAAACGGACTTTAAAAAAGCTCTTGATCTGACACCATGGCGAAGATGATCTTTACCTTGAAGCTTTTTCTAGATTCAGAACAATGAAGAGGTTTCTCATCAGTATGGGTTCTCTGACAGGGATTTCTTATCAGTAAAGCTTTCCCCACATTCTGTGCATGGATATGGTTTCTCATCAGTGTGGGTTATTTGATGTCTTATGACAGCTTGCTTCTTAGTGAAGCCTCTCCCACATTCAGAACACCAATGCGGTTTCTCACCAGTATGGATTCACTGATGCTTCGACAGAGTAGCCTTCTCAGTAAAGCTTTTTCCACATTCTTTACACGGATAGGGTTTCTCACCAGTGCGAATTCTCGGATGTATTAACAAATTACTTTTCAGAGTAAAGCTTTTCCCGCATTCTGTGCAATGATACGGTTTCTCACCAGTATGGATTCTCTGATGGTTCAACAGCGTACTCGTTTAACTAAAGCTTTTCCCGCTTTCTGTACACTGACAGGGTTTCTCACCACAGTGGATTCTCTCTGATGTATTAACAAACTGCTATTCAGAGTAAAGCTTTTCCCGCTTTCTGAGCAATGATAGGGTTTCTCACCATTGTGTATTCTCTGATGAATCAACAAATTGCTTTTCACAGTAAAGCTTTTCTTGCCTTCTGTGCAATGATAGGGTTTCTCACCAATAGGGATTCTCTGATGCATTACCAAACTGCTATTCAAAGTAAAGCATTTCCCGCATTCTGTGCAATGATAGGGTTTCTCACCAGTATGGATTTTCTGATGGGTCAACAGAGCCCCCTTATTAGTAAAGCTATTCCCGCATTCAGTACACTGATAGGGTTTCTCACCAGTGTGGATTCTATGATGCATTACCAAACTGCTTTTCTGAGTAAAGCTTTTCCCGCATTCTGTACATTGATAGCGTTTCTCACCAGTGTGGATTCTCTGATGCATTACCAAACTGCTTTTCTGAGTAAAGCTTTTCCCGCATTCTGTACATTGATAGCGTTTCTCACCAGTGTGGATTCTCTGATGCATTACCAAACTGCTTTTCTTGGTAAAGCTTTTCCAGCATTCTGTACACTGATAGGGTGTCTCACCAGTGTGAATTCTCTGATGGTTCAACAGAGCCCCCTTCTTAGTAAAGCTTTTCCAGCATTCTGTACACCGATAGGGTTTCTCACCAGTGTGGATTCTCTGATGTTTTAAATTGTGTGTTCAGAGTAAAGCTTTTCCTGCATTCTGTGCAATGATAGGGTTTCTCACCAGTATGGATTCTCTGATGGTTCAACAGTGTACTCGTGTAACTACACCTTTTCCCGCATTCTGTGCAATGATAGGGTTTCTCACCAGTGTGGATTCTCTGATGCCTCAACAAATTGCTTTTCACAGTAAAGCTTTTCTCGCATTCTGTGCAATGATAGGGTTTCTCACCAATATGGATTCTCTGATGTGTCAACAGAGCCCCCTTCTTAGTAAAACTTCGCGCATGTGAAGAGCAGAGAGAGGCTCCTGTGAGCGCTGGGCCTGCGCCGAGATCAGCACTTAGAGGCTCCCCAAGGACGCCACGCACAGAACTCACGTCCAAGGCTCAACCCCAGCTCGCGCAGGCAGGAACTGATGAGGGCAACCAGAGTCTACTTTAATGTTGACCACGGGTCCCATGGACTTGGGAACACCTTGGGGAGGTCAGAACTTGGTCTTCCAGCATGCACTTCAGCATCCAGCGGCAGGAGGCTGCTGAGCGATTTCCTGCAGACAGTCCAGCTGGTTGAAGAGGCCGACCAGCCGTGAGGGAAACGGCCGCACCGGGGGAGTCCACAGCGCCGTGAGGGGAACGGCAGGCAGGACCACAGCCCCCAGGTGCCCCGGCGGCGCACACCTGACGCCACCAACACCGCGCCCGGAGGCGCTTGAAAACGAAGGAGCGCCGAGCGCTCAGGGGGCAACTTGCATCTTTTTGAACTTGTGCAGAGGCCGACCAGCCGTGAGGGAAACGGCCGCACCGGGGGAGTCCACAGCGCCGTGAGGGGAACGGCAGGCAGGACCACAGCCCCCAGGTGCCCCGGCGGCGCACACCTGACGCCACCAACACCGCGCCCGGAGGCGCTTGAAAACGAAGGAACGCCTCCCGCAGCCGCGGGACGCGCGCGGGACGGGCCGGGCGGAGCCCGGGCAGAGGGCGGGCCGTCTGTGGCCGTCCGGGGCAGGAGGCGGCAGGGCTGGGCCACCCCCCCTTACAACCACCGTACAGATCTTAGTTCGTGGTGCCTCATTGTGGGGCCGGAACACAGTATGTCTACACGCTCCGGTAAGGCCTTGAGGGGTGGCGGTGATAGTACCCCTGGGCGCACTATGTTTGGCTCTATGGACAAGTTCCTCACTAGGGTGGCGGCTGTCATCGACAATGAACTCGCCATATCAGAAAGGCGCCTCTCTCTTGACTTTCCTTCCTCCAAAAGCACATCTCCAGCAACAGTGTTGTCCTCACAAAACTCTACTTCCTTTGCACGCTTGTCTGGGGACCTACCTGGGGATTCTTACATTGCACCAATAGAGGGTGAGGTAGAGGGCGGTACAGACGGGGCAGAGAGCTCGCAGACTGGTAATCACCCCACCAGCCCTTGTGCCGTGCTTAAGGAGCCCTGCACCGAGTCTTCCATGGCATGTTCACCTGGCAACCAGCCCCAACCCTGCCCTGATGCTCTTGCTCTCGACCCACAACCTCCCCTTAAGACTCGTTCTACCCAGGGCCACAACAAAAGGAAGGGGAAAAGGGCAATTAACATTCAAAAGGGCTGTCCTCCTTTGTTTATTAAGCACGCCAGGTGCCCGCCCAAGAGGGGTTTTTCTCCCTTGGGCGCCGTAGGTCCTGTAGCCTCAGGGATTCCCATTACCGCTCCAGTTGTAGCTGACACAGTGCTGCCTTCCTTGCTGGTCCCATCAGCGCCTGACCTAGCCAACGTGGGTCCCCCTTTAGAGTCGATCGAGAAGTTGGTCAGGTCTCTTTTGGTACCACTTACTGACCAAGTTAAGAGGTTGGGGGATAGGCTCGACTGCTTTGAACAGGCAACCAGGGATAATTTCTTTTCCCTCAAAACCCTGTTCAAACTTCAGCCAAAGCCCAGTGAGGATAAGACAGACAGGATAGATAAGAACACTAGGATAGAGGTCCCAGAGACACCCCCTTCAGGAGAGCAGCCGTCGCGGCCACCCAAGCGACCAGTCCCCGGGAATACTGTCTCGGTTGCCCCTCAGGATGGCCCTAGGCAGACAAGGCCGAATGTCTCCACCCATGCTGCCCAAGTGCATGCTATCCCTCCCCCAGTAGTAACAACCCTGGCGCCTACTCAAGGCCTAAGGCAACACCAGAAGGGAGGAGCGGGCCCAACTTCGCAAACTGGGGCCGCTTCCCTTGTTACAACTGGTGGCAAAGCATCGACCCCTAAGGCTATACCCATTCCTGTCCCACCTATAAACTCCCTTCCCCCAGGCTCTCCTCAGAATACCAGACGAAAGTGTCCCCCAGTTAACCTCCCCCCTGAGTGCCACCCGTATGTTGTTATCCTCACCAAAGTCCGCCCTATCGGGAGTACCCAGCAGGAAAACCATCAGGCACTTAAGAATAAAGTCATCCACTGGCTGAGAGCATACAGGCCCTTGCCTTCGGGAGTGGATGGTATAATTCTTGGTGTACGCAGGGTGGGATGGATTGGAAACGGGAAAAAATCTCTCGAAGGGGATTGTGTGGTGATAAACTTCCAAGATGTTAGGGTTGCCCATCTGATATGCTCCCAAGGACAATCCACGGTGGGAACGGGTATCGACGTAGTCGACTTAACATTCTTTTACCCCCGGCCCATTACGATCTCTTCTTCCATTCACCTTGGGCAACCAACCCACATCAGCAGTTTTGGGGGCCAATTTCCTGTGGAGAATACCGTTCACGGCCACTCTCCCCCGGGAGTTTTCCCACAGCGGCCATTTCAGGCTCCACTGATACCGAACTGGGGATCCTGGGGTTGCTGACTCTGGGATGTTTCCGGGGAGGTACCTGTGGCTCCGAGCCCTGCTGTTGAGCCAATACCCTACCCTAAAACAAATAGCCCCTGGCCCTCATCGCAAATCCAGGCTACAGCCGAGTTTGTAGAAGAGCAAGGGGAGATCGGGCACCATTTAACCTGCTGGCTAGCCTCCCTGGTGTGGGTGTTTTGGACACACCGCTCCCTGTTGAAGATTGTCGCATTACGGCTGTGACGGACCCCCCGGTTAGGGTTTTCAGCTGGAATGTGGCGGGCCTCGAGAGGAAGCTAGCAATGCCGGACTGGAACGAGCTTGTGGAGCAATACTCCATTTGCCTGTTCCAGGAAACCTGGAGTCGGGTGCCCCTACACAAGGCGGGATATTCCACCCACTTTCTGCCGGCAGTACATAGTGCAACTGGTAGGGGCCGCCCTTCGGGTGGCCTACTTATCTGGGTGGCTTCAAATCTTAATTGCAGGGTGGTGGAGCGGGACACTAATTGCCCGGATCTCCTTAATATATTGCTGAGAAATTCCCAGGGCCGAGTCATTTTAAATATTTTTAACATCTACGCCAGAGGCACAAAGGGGGGTAGAGAATCCTCAGTAATAGCTTGTCTGGAGGCTCAGCTCCGCTTATCTTCCCACAGGTCCTGTACCTTGTTGGCGGGTGACCTGAACTGCACTTTCGAGCCTCTGGATCTAGAAATCCTAACAGACCAAGAGGAACATGATAGTGGGTGGGGGATTCCGCCCCTCGAGCTTAGTCCTATTAAAAAGTGGACAGAAGTGGCCCTCCAGATCAACTCACTAGCTATGGAGTTCGGTCTCAGGGCTGCTAATGGAAGGACAAGGTCCGACAAAGCAGGGGCCCACACCTATAACAGGCCAGGGCACATGTCACGGATCGACTATTTTCTCCTTGACAGACACCTGTGGAGCATGGTGGAGGACATGGTGATTGTACCATCGGTAGAGAGTGACCACAATCTCCTGTCCCTCACCTTATCCTACAGGTGTCTTAACATCACCGCGAGTAGATTTCCTAGTAACCCCGCCCCGGACCTGTCAGTGGTCACAAACTGCGGACGACGGCTAAAGTGGGCGAAGCTGGCACTTTCAGAGGAGAAAACTTCTGCCATTAGGCAGCTCCTTGCCTCAGCCCTAGTCAATCTCGACCACCAAGACGAAGGGCTGATGGAGGTGGAACCTAGGTTCTGTGTCATAACTAAGGCTATTAGTGACCTCTTTGTAATTCCAGCTAATTCGAGCAGAGGGAAACAAGGTTCACGATCGGGACAGGGCTGGTACAATCAGAAGTGTAGGGAGGCGAAGTCACTTCTTATTGAGGCAGTCAAGTCCAAACTACCGTCCAAGGCTAGGGAGGCAAGAAGATACTATGCACTCTGCCAAAAAAATGCGAGGAGGGAGTGGGAGGAAAATTTCTGGCAGGACCTCCTGGCTGCCAGTCGTGGGAAAGATGCCAAAGGTTTCTGGGACTTGGTGGGCAAAAGGAACCGTCCTGACGACACCCGGAGGACCTGTACCATTAATGCCCAGACCTGGTTCTCTCACTTCCAAAAACTTTACTCTGCTGTTGAAGGCCCATTAAACGATTCTTTTAACCTCCCACCCTTTACCCTAGATCGTGACCTGGAACTTTTTTCTGTTTTGGACGTAACAAAGCAGATTAAAACCCTGGTTCCATTGAAAGCAGCTGGTCCGGATGGCCTACCAGGCGATATCCTCCGCGCTTATCCGGAAGAATGGGGGGTACTAATCACTGCACTCCTGAACGCAATCATTGGGGGAGGCCCTGTGCCAGACTCCTGGAGAGGTGCGGAGGTGGTCCCCATCTATAAAAAGGGCAGTCGGGATTCACCCGGGAACTATAGGCCTATAAGCCTAATAGACTCTAGCCAGAAATTGGCGGGGAAAGCCATTTTGGGGAGGATCTCCCAATGGGTGGACGATAATCATATCCTGTCCGATATGCAAGCCGGGTTCCGTTCAGGTACAGGAACCATCGAACAGGTCTTCAGGCTCTTGCTAGTATACTGGAAGGTGGTGGTGCTGGGCAAAGGCAGTCTTTATTTGGCCTTTATTGACCTCAAGACTGCCTTTGACCTGGTACCTAGGGAGGAACTCTGGAGGGTCCTTTATGGTTTAGGGATGCCCCCGTACATATTAAACCTCCTTATTAACCTGCACACCAACACCTATGCTCAGGTCAGATGGGGGTTGAATGGGGAAAAGACCGACAAGATCAGGGTCGAGAGGGGAGTAAGGCAGGGTTGCGTTCTGGCCCCTACCTTATTCTCCCTCTACATTAACGGGGTGGTAGATCACCTATTGGACGAACCAGCAGACGCTCCCACCCTGGGAGGTGTAAAAATCCCAACCCTGCTGTTCGCCGACGACACCCTCCTCATCTCTAAAACCCCCCAAGGTCTCCAGACACTGCTGAACCGCTTTCAGGACTTTTGTACCACTAAGGGCCTTGTTATCAATGTAGATAAGACTAAGTACCTAGTTATACATCCACCTCGCAAACTTGGCCGCCCTCCCATCCTGAACTCTATACCCCTAGAAAGAGTGGCAGAATTTGATTATCTGGGAATCAGACTGAACGATGTGATGAGCTGGACCGCCCACATTGACAAAATGACATTGGCCCACAAAAGGGTGGGTGGCGCCATTCTTAAGGAGTTTAACAACTCTTCAAAACATTGTGTTGCCCCTCTACTTGAGATATACAAAGCACGTGCGGTCCCTGCGTCACTCTATGGAGCGGAACTGTGGGGTTTGGGTAAAGTCGACTCACTGAGCAAGGCTGAAAATAAATTCATCAAGGATCTCCTTGCCATTCCATCGAGTAGCCCGACCATCCCAGTGCTCATGGACACTGGCTGCAAAGCCATAAGGGACCAGGCTCGGCTTCGACCCCTTTTGCTTTGGGCACGTCTGTGGAGGGTCCCGGAGCTAAAATCCTATGCCAATGGTCTGGCAGAGGTGATGCATTCTGACAGTTGGCGTAGCATTAAATGGCTGAAGGATATAAAACAACTTTTAGGGGACCTAGGCCTGGACTCATGCTGGCATAGCCACTCCGCTCCTCCGAAGGAGACCTTAAAAAAACTTTTCTGGGAGTGGGTCTGTACGAAGCGCTTGAGAAGCCAGCAGCATTGCAAAACCACCGCAGCTTTTCTGCTGTTAAAAGACGATGTCATGTATGAGCCGTACATGGACATTATATCAGTGGCTATGGATAGGTCCCTGTACATTAAATTTCGGTTAGGAACCCTACCCTTGGCCGACTTCTGCTCGAGGTGGAATAAATCCCAGTCTACAGCAGGCTACTGTGCTCTTTGTCAAGACAAGCCAGAGACGGTGCCACATTTTCTTTTTGAATGCCCGGACTACGGTCGCCCCAGATCACGTTGGCTCGGTCCCATCTGTAGAGAACTGGGTACTCGTCAGCACTCCGTTGCACTCCGGATCCTCTTAACTAACACAGCCCCTCCCATTGTTTGTGCTGTCGCTAAGTTTTTAAAATGGGCTTGGTTGATTAGAATTAGAAGACTGTCCATATCAATTTAATTCTCTTTTTATCTAATTTATGCTGACCTAATGTGTTTTATCTTTTTACTAAATGTACAGTCTTACTTTTTTCGACATGCTGTTTTTATCTTTTGTACTGCTTTTATGATATGTGCATATCGAAATAAAGCATCAATCAGTAAAACTTTTCCCGCATTCTGTACACTGATAGGGTTTCTCACCAGTGTGGATTCTCTGATGCATTACCAAACTGCTTTTCAGAGTAAAGCTTTTCCCGCATTCTGTACACGGATAGGGTTTCTCACCAGTGTGGATTCTCTGATGCATTACCAAACTGCTTTTCAGAGTAAAGCTTTTCTCGCATTCTGTGCAATGATAGGGTTTCTCACCAGTGTGAATTCTCTGATGGTTCAACAGAGTCCCCTTCTCAGTAAAGCTTTTCCCGCATTCAGGACACTGATAGGGTTTCTCACCAGTGTGGATTCTCTGATGATTCAACAAATTGCCTTTCTGAGTAAAGCTCTTCCTGCATTCTGTACACTGATTGGGTTTCTCACCAGTGTGGATTCTCTGATGATTCAACAAATCGCCTTTCTGAGTAAAGCTTTTCTCGCATTCTGTACATTGATAGGGTTTCTCACCAGTGTGCATTCTCTGATGATTCAACAAACTGCTTTTCACAGTAAAGCTTTTATCGCATTCTGTACACTGATAGGGTTTATCACCAGTGTGGATTTGCTGCTGTATTAACAATTTGCTTTTCATAGTAAAGCTTTTCCCGCTTCAGTGCAATTATAGGGTTTCTCACTAGTATGGATTCTCTGATGATCGAAGAGTGTGATCTTCCGAGTGAATCTTTTTTCACATTCTGTGCAGTGGAAGTGTTTCTCTCCAGTATGGACTCTCTGGCGTTTCAACAAACTACGTCTTAATGAAGCTTTTCCCACATTCTGTATACTGATATGGTTTATCGGCGGAATGGATTGTCTGATGCATCAGCAGTTTGCCGGTCTCACTGAAGCATTTCCTACATTCTGTACAGTGATAGGGCTTCTGACCAGTATGGGTACTTTGATGAATGTACTATATGCTATTCCAAGTGAAGATTTTCTCACATTCAGTACACTGATAGGGTTCCTCGCCAGTTTACAATATGTTATGCTTCTTCAGTGTGCCCTTTTTAATTAATCTTTTTGCACTTTCGGTACAGCCGCATGGTTTCTAACCAGTATGGGCTATATGGTAACAGTGATTTCTTCTAAGCGAAGTGTTTCTAACATTCATTACAGTTATAGGGTTTCTCACCAGCATGGATTATCTGTTGTTTCACCAGTGTGCCTTTCTCAGTGAAGCTTTTCCCACGTTCCGTACAATTATAGCGCTCATCCCCTTTATGGACTATCTAGTCTCTCAACAGCTTCTTTGGTTCAGCGGAGCTTTGAACACAATCCGTATACTGGTACGACCTATCTTTAGAATGAACTATTTGATGCCTGTGAAGAGAAGTGCCCTCACTGCAGGTTTATCCACATTCCATATACAGCTAGATTTTCTCCCCTGTAAGCGTTAGCTGATATTTCAACAGAAATGTTCTGGGGGTCACGCGTTTTTCACACTCCTTACACTGGTATGACCCATCCTCTGGATATTCAGATTAACTGCTCCAATTTCGCTTTAGAATTACAATTGTGGGAGTCCTGAGTGAACCGAAGGTTTTCACGTTCTGTATACTCAAAGAGATGATCTCTGTGTGCTACTTTTTAAACTGTTCTTAAAGATGAGCTCTGCATGAGCTTTTTCCACACACTACGCCTGTGTTTCTCCTCTGAACGTATATCGTAGGGTGTGTATCCAGGTCCAACCTCCGGATGAGGGTTTTTCTCAGACTCTACACACTGATACGGTTGATCATCTGGTGATGCTGCGAAGGGATTCTCTGATGGTTGGGGTGCGGCAGGTCTATTCATCAGGTTCTTTGATTCTGTGAATGAGAAACAAATCTCTGTGAGGGTGGGAAGGAAATCAGGTATCTGCTTTCATCAAAGGGACCAAAAAAGACAGAGAAACTGGATGAAGAAGTAGGTATCATGAAGGGGAAAGACAGAGAAGGAGGGAGGAGAAAGCAACAGGGTCTGCACTCAAGATATCTAGGTTTAATGACACAGTTAGAGGATAAATGTAAAGTACACATTTCTGAATGAAACTGGTGAGCTAGTCGATCCAGTTGGTGCCTCTGCCAAGCAGATCAGTACTGATCAGACTGTTCAGTTTTGAAAACATGTGTGCCCCTTAACATGACACTTATCTGGTTGCTAGCCAAGCTACAGCACTAGTACACCCAAGATAGACAAGTAACTTCTAGGACTAGTTTTGTGTGTGTGTGTGTGTGTGTGTGTGTGAACGGTCCCTCCACTGACTCCGACTCCAAATACCAGATCCCTGGAAGCACCACTGGAACCGCCCTAGAATCTTATTAGCTTTGTGAAGTAAAAATTCATAATGCAAGTAATATTGGATTACTTCTCTGAGCGAATCAGCAGTATTTCAAGTCTAAGGAGCTGTTTCATAACATTGCAGACCTACAATGTCCTAACACAAGTTTTTTTACTCTCATAAAGCAGCAATGTGAGGGTGCGTCATGCCATTTCAAAAGTCCATACAGAGATTTTGCAGTAGAATCTTTCTCTTCTTGTACTCATTGACTCTAACTGGGTAAGGAAACACAAATCAACCAACAGACAACTGGTCTCTGGAGGAATATATTCTATATTAAGTAACCCACTACTAGTAAAAGACACTGCAGCGAATCATAATTCACACAAGCATACATGGGAGTACAAAGCCAAGAATTATTTATGATCTCAAAACAGACAGCCCTACCTCGCAGAGAACATGTGGGATCCAAAACAACCAAGGTCTGGTACTGTGAGGAAGGGTAGACAACATCCTTCTATCGCCAGAAACGAATCCAGGACCATGAGATCCTCCCCAGCCTTGAAAAGTAAGTTATACCCCACAAGAGGCCCACTCACACCAACCAGCAATCTTTTCCTGAAGGTGTTCCCTACCATAACACCATGTTGGTCCAAGGGAATAGGGATGGGTTAAGAGGTGTGATAAAGGTTCAGGGGTATATGGGAGGGTGATACTCACCTCTGCCAGGGACCATTGAGCATGGTCACTATAGAACTGACTGCTGGGCAAAGAGTTACCTTCCCAAGACAGAGCACGAATGGGAGTGCCTGACCACCTCCCTCCTGCCTGGTCAAATTTTATTTAGAGAGGGGATTTTTGAGACACAAAATAGATACCTGGTCCTGAACACACAAAAAACTGCCCCAGACTAACCCCAGATAACCTTTCATTTATACATTTTCTACACAACCATTTTGCCACAAAGTCCCCTCACTCTTTATGCAAACCTTCTTAAAATACCAATAATTCTTTCCCAGCTCTCTATGCATTCCACAGGGAAACACAATGTGCCCAGTAATCAGCCCTGGTAGACGTGCAGAGCACAGCGAGGATGACCTCTGCCACAACTGCAAATCAAGAGTGCTCACATATCCCTGCTCAGTCTCAAACAACAAATGTTTTTCCAGGTGGTATTTCTTTAACCCACATCAGTCCTAGTCTTAAGTTGAGGCGCTTTATGATTCAATACAATTTAAAGTGAACACTAGATGTGCAAGTGATTTCAAAAGTAACTTCCAGTGTGAGGTGATTAGAAAAAAAACACTGAATGCATATAGTGATTGCATAGGTACATTACAGGATTAATACAATGTATGCACTTGTCTGTCAAACTAACACTTTTGTATATGTGAGACGTTCTGCAATGACTAACCGCATTCACAATCAGAGTCCTCGCCCCATTCTCAGTTATGCCTCATCTTTCTCTTCAGTAATATCCAGCCACAATTCCCCATGGAGTTGGTGCCCCATCTATCAGGGATGTCTCTTCTCTCCCATGACTTATGGAAATACGCCAAAGTCATCCCTCTTTTGAAAACTTACCGCACGTGATGCTGTTTGGCCAGGAAACTATCAACCAATTTCTCTCCTAGCATTTCCATTGTTCAGTGCTCCTCTGATGCTGCAGAGAGCTCAGAGGAGCTCTGGGGCTGCAGGGAGCTCAGAGGAACACTGATGCTGGGGGAGATCAGATGAGCACTGAGGGGAGCTCAGAGGCCGAGGGTGCAGGGAGATCAGAGGACCACTGCAGCTGCAATGAGGTTAGATGAGCATTGAGGCTGCAGAGAGGTCAAGAGTGATTCCAAGAGGTCGTTTTCCTTGAGCAGCGCATTCGCGCTGCGCTATGCTCGACCTAACAAAAAAAATGGTGGTGGGGGGGGCTAACCACTTTATATAGAATGCAAGTGACATCATGGCACAGAATATCAGTGTGTGACATCGTAAGTGGCATCACAGGAAGGAGCATTACAACCCATAACCTCACAGGAAGTGACTTCACAGGAAGTGACATCAGAGCTTAAGACCTAACACATGTGTTTAGCAGGTATATATGGAGTACATTTGAGCAAATTACCTGATTTAACTAATGAGAATTTGCCTCGGGTTGTGCCAAATAACTTACACAACCCAATGCAAAATATGGGCCTTAATTTCTACATTTATTTTTCAAAATCTATACCACAGACAAATTGACACAAGGAGAAACTTGGCAAATAATCTGTTCTGCTTAATTGGTTGCAAAGTCTAAATTATAAAATGTTATGGGGTTAGGGGCGCCTGTTGCAGAGAGCTTTATGTGCCCATAAATCTCAGGAAACAATAATTATGGTAAGATCATTTTAGAGGTTTACATATTTGCTGGAGAGATTTGTGATTTACATAGTCACAGTTTAGAATCAAAGTTAATGTGTCTACTGCAAAATCACATCATGTTACATGCAGGAGGCAGATTTTTACTATTTGTAGAAGACTGGGGCTTGCTGGGTCAGCCAGTGGATAGACTGTCCGGGGGAGACTCTTACTTTAACCCTCGCTGGAGCAGGCCTTGTTCAGCCATGTAGTAATCGGGGCTCCAGATCTTTCCTCCTATGGCTTTTTTCCTTCGCCGTTTCAAATTATATAGAGGAGTTTCTATGTTACAGATGTCTAATATCCGAGCCCTCCAACTACTAAATGTGGGAGGGTTGACGCTTAGCCATTGCAAGGTGATACAGAGTGGAGCAATAGCCATCGTAAAAAATCAAAAAACTGTCTCTGCCATCATCACCTCGCTTGTAATGGTACTTTCTAAAAACCCAAGATCATTAGGGCAGGATTAGTAGAAACCAATGCACCTTGATATCCATGTTTTCATTTAGATTCTTTTATGGTCATTTTAAGAAAGTATACAACCAAAGTGCATTTGTCAAAACAATTCATCACCCCCCCCCTCAGCCCACGCGCCACACAAACAATGAAATTTCAACGTAGTACATTAAAAAAATGTTTAAACCATGATGTCTTACATTCAAATATAAAACACACTAGTTTTAAATATAAATTTATACAATCGTGGCAGCATTCCTTTAGTAAACAAAGACAAACAAGATGAGCTCATAAATGGCAAGTGCAAAGTGCAAATATGCTTTTTTATCCTGAATTGCCCCAAGGGTACCATTCGTACTTATGTTTTCTCTCTTTTTACAGGGATTGTATATGTCCAATCCCTTTTTCCTGCCTCGGTTTCCTTTCTTAGTGTAAATCGCTCTTTCCAGATTGTGAATCGATAACAATCAAGCCAGCCATTGGTGAGAAGAAGGGGGGTTAGCATCCAACCATGTCGAGGCACTACAAAGCCTAAGGTTGGTCATAGCAAAACAAATTAAGGCACCCCCTCCTTTCTTCTAAAGGAGTCCTCTGCCCTAATAATGTCACTGAGGACAGCTGAACGCACCGGACAAGGTCATTGAGGAGGAAATTAAGAAACTGGTGTCGGAATTTAATGAGGAGGCAGATAGGGAGGTCCAGCACATGGGGAAATATGCGACAGCTCGCACATATGGTGAGGGAGAGAGGCCTAGCTCGCTATTGGCTAGACTGTTCAAGGGCGACAGGGGGAAGCCGCTGGTCACTGTGTTGAGAAACGATGATAGGCACGAGCTAAGTGATGTGACAGATTTAGCAGGGAGGTTTTGAGCCTTCTACACTGACCTATACTCTGCCAAGTGTGGCGACCTTGCTGATGCGGCAGGAGACTACCTAGACCATATAGATCTGCCGATGCTCACAAACACGCACCGAGAATTTTTTGCGCTTCCGATTGAGAAGGATGAGATACTGGAAGCGTTCGGTAGCATGAGATCCGGAAGTGCCCCGGGCATAAACGGCCTAACCGTGGGGTTTTACAAGACCTTCCAGGAGCTGCTTATTCCTTATCTGGCCACTTTATTTGATGGTATATGCATAGATGGTGCTATGCTGCCCTCCTTGAGGGAAGCCCTCATTGTCACTATACTCAAACCGGGCAAACCGGCAGACAGCTGCGGCTCATACAGGCCGCTGTCTCTCTTGAATGTTGATGCCAAAATATATGCGAAGATACTGGCCACACGCTTGGCGCTCCTAGCGCCAACGTTGGTGGCGCCGGAGCAGGCGGGAATTATGCCCAGCAAAAACTTAACATACAACATTCGCACTGTGCTAGGCACTATTCAACATATCCGACCGGAATCATGCAATAGCGGTCTTCCTCGATATGGAGAAGGCCTTCGATTCTGTGGAATGGCCCTTTATGGCGCTGGTGTTGAGGAGACTGGGACTCAGTGAACCATTTCTGCAGATGATAGGGGCGCTATACCACAAACCGGTGGCTAGAGTTAGAGTAGGGGACCTAGTGACTGACCCCTTCCTGATTGGCAGAGGTACGCGTCAGGGATGCCCCTTGTCCCCACTGCTATACGCACTGGTGGCTGAACCCCTTACATGTGTCCTGCGCGAATATCATGGTCACGAGGGTGTTAGCTTTCCGAATTACAAGATTGTGGTCTCAGCATATGCTGACGACACACTATTGTATGTCCGAGACCCTGGACGGAATCTGCCATCTATATTAAGAGAGGTGGTCAGATTTGGGGCGCTGTCGGGTCTCAAGGTCAACTGGGACAAATTGGTTGCGTTCCCACTCACTCCGACTACTGAGCGCTTTGATATGGAGTACCTGGGAATCAGGATTCACGCCGACTCAGAAATACTACTCAGAGAGAATTACGGTGTAGTGTTTCCAAACTCGAAGACGATGTGGAAGCCTGGAACAAACTCCCACTTACTCTTATGGGGCGTATCGCCATAATGAAAATGGTCGTATTACCTAGATTCCTGTTCCTGTTTAGCGCCATACCTATGGTGCTGTCGAAGGTCTTCTTCCTAACCCTGACACAATTGATGATCAAATTGGCGTGGGCCGGCAAACAGCCTAGGGGCGCTGGACGCTCCTAACTCTGCCATACCAGATGGGGGGACTGAATGCCCCTGATCTGGAACTGTACTATAGAGTGGAGCAGGCAGCACACCTGCATACGTGGATACACGGGGATCCACTCATACCACATGTACGAATGGAACGTCTCTTTGCGGAACCATTGTCGCCATCCAGTGGATCGCAGAACGGGACTCCTTGACTCAATCACTGCTACGAACCATGCATGGCAATCACTGCTGCAGATGCGAGGTGGCGTTCTACTGTATTCCCTCATAATGAACTTAGACTGGGCGCATTGGCTTCCACCGCTGAGAGAGAAAGGGGTTGTGAGAATTCTACACCAATTGGGCGTAAAGGCAATGGGTGACCGGTTTGCTAATGACACAGCTAAGACCTGGGAGCAGTTAGTGGCAGACAAAGAGACCACCTCGATGTTGGCTAGATTCCAATTTCATAGACTCAGAAGTTCCCTACTGGAATTGCTGGGTCCAGACCTAGCTGAACCGCCTGAGGTCCCGGAACTCACTTATGTAATTAAAACAGAATCTCCACGGAAGCTAATAACGAACCTGTACAAGATAGCGATGACAGGTAGGGAACAGCAACTGATGAAAGCGAGAATAGCCTGGCAAAGAGACTTACAGATCACTATAGATGATGCGATGTGGAGCTACTGTTGCGCGAGCACCAAGCAAATCTCACTTAACGGAAAACACAGGCTTATACACTTCAAGTTCTTGCAGAGAGTGTACTACACGCCAGAGAGGCTGCATAGATATGGGCTGCGAGCTAGCGCAGAATGTGAAAGGTGCCGCGAGCAGATGGCGGACTTCATGCACATGGCATGAAGTCCGCCATCTGCCCCGGGATACAAAGATTTTGGGTTGACATTTTTGAAGCTATTAACGACATACTGGGACTGACGCTCACATCTGACCCAGCGCTGACGCTGCTTGGCTACTCCAAAAAAATTGCCTGTGGCGCACAGACGACTGGTGGACATAGGAATGTTAATGGCCAGACGAGTTATCGCACACTGCTGGATGAGGGGCCCTCTACCCACAAAAAAACGATGGGAGCACGACATGGTGTATTCGTGTACTCAGTCTGAACACTATAGTGAATTATTACCACCCACCAGTAGACCGAAGAACTTCTGGAGCCTTTACAACACGCACCTGTAACCTAGCGCGCTAGGACATGCGAGAGAGGGCGAAGGGGAGGCAGGTGAAACTGACCGGACGAATGCCACCACTGCACAAGTGGAACACGCCATAACCTAATAGGGACATAGGAACATCACTAGATAGAGTGGTGCAGAGTATGAGATTAAGCATAACGGGGAAGTACCCCCCCCCCACACTTAACCCATAGGACTACCGCAAGAGGGGAACGGTGGATATACTCTCCGCATTATTAAGGGAACACTTCACTTACCATAGATAGGACATCAGACTGATGAGCGTGCCAGGGTCATGGGACACTTAGAGGAGGACACCTGGGGATTAGAGGTAAGCACAGGGAGTTGGGGATAGAAGGAGGGGGGAGTTTAAAATTTATTTTAGTTAACTATAGGATTGGTTTAGACACTGTTTGAAGTAGCACCACAGAAATTGCATTCTGACTATTGGAAGATTGGGCGTGGAGCGCCGCCAGACCCCCGGGTTGTCGGCCTAAAGGCTGTGTACAAAAGTGACAGGAATAATTCAAAGATGCTAACCCGCCGCAGCCAGCCCCAGGGTTGTAGGCTAGGCGATATGTACTGGTCCTGATCTGATTGTATTATAACCTTTAATAAAAAAGATTTAAAAAAAAATAATAATAATGTCACTGAGGGGTTTCAGGTTAAATTCAGGGACAAAGTAGCTCGAAAACAGCCACACATTTCCTCCAGCAATGGTGAAAGAACACAGATGGCAAACATATGCACTAAGTCTTCTCCGTATTCAGAGCAAAGGGGTCACCAATTGCTTTTGCCTTCCCTCCATTTGGCAATTTTATTTGGAGTATGATATAAAAATAAACAGGTTTGAAAAAAACTGGGCCTAAAGATTCATGTAAAGTAAATCAGATTGTGTGTTTTGATCCTATTTTCACTTATCATTTCCAAGATTATTTGCCCAGATCATCTGCCATCTGGCTATTGAGGATATTTTAAATAGTCCCTATTTGAGGAGGGTTCCTGTAGATCAATTCCTCCATGAGTTCACTTTTACAAAAACCGGAGGGCCCTCCCCCTGTTAAAAAGTCCTAATATGTAAATATTTAATAAACTCTCTGTGGCTAAGGCTAAAATTACTTCTTAAATTACTAAATGATATAGGGCTAGATGTAGGTAATTCTAATTTACCGACTCATAAATACCGAATGTTACCGATTCGGTATTTATGAATCGGTAAATTAGAAGGAGGCAGATGTAGGTAAATTTTAATTTAAAATTACTGAATCTGTAAGATTCGGTATTTACTGATTCAGTAAATACCGAATCTGTGTTGCCCATTGATTCCTATGGGTCTTGAAGCCCATAGCAATCAATCGGAAATACCGATTCGGTATTTACCGAATAGGTAAATACCGAATTCTGCAAGGGTGCAGGGGGTGTCACTTTGACACCCTCTAGCACCCCAAGTACAGGCTTGTGTGACATGTGGCACACATACATGCCCTAAGGGCATGTCTGTGTGTCACATGGCACAGGTGTGCATGCACAGATGTGCATGCACACCTAAATTCGGTATTTTACCACACAATAGGATTGTGTGCTAAAATACCGACTCTTAAGGGCCTGTGGCACTCTTTGGAGTGCCACCTACATCTTATTTACAGAATCGGTAAATTTACCGATTCGGTATTTTACCGATTCTGTATACTTACCGAATCAGTAAATATACCGATTCTGTAAATAAGATGCCCCCTTACATGCCAAATCCAAAATACCGGTCGGTAACGGCCGAATTCGGCCGTTACCGACCGGTATTAGGGCTCCTACATCTGCCCCATAATTCCAACAGGGAAGAAGAAGATTCCGAGTTTATTTATCCCAGTCTTGATCCAAGTTGCCAAATAACGGTTGCTAAAAATCTTAGGTAGATTCTCATTATTTCTCGTTGGGGTATAAAAACTCAATCTACCAATACCTAAGAGTTTACGAACAGAGGTAAAAACCTTCTGAACTGCCATATGAGTCTTGAATCTCACCCTTTTGTAAAACCCTAGCTCAAGCTTCCGCCCAGACAGCCCCAAGCTTCGGGTCCAGTTAAGAGTACTGTAATGAGGCCTGAGCCTAGTTTGTGTTCCCTGTTATGTTAGCATGAGCTTATTAGAAGTTTAAACACAATTTTACCTTTATACCGCTTTTTGCACACAAGACTACATATAATTGTTGTAAGTTAGGCTGCATGAAATGCTTTACATGAGAAAAGCTTCAACATCCCTAGACTTACATCGTGACCCTAGTCTGCACAGCGAGTGCTGAAGCCGTCAAGGTTATCATAACATAGTAACTATTGTTCGTACTGATCAGCTAACGGTCTTAGACACAACAAATTGCAGCTGCAGGCCCGCCGAGATCTTGGCGTCTTTATTATTACACTGCAGCCATGATTTCACACACTTGGAAGATTTTCTGTTCCCAGTGATTGTGGAGAGCCTTTGCTGATCCTGATGTGATTCACTCTGGCTGAGCTGAGAGGTAATGGGTCTCCCAAACAAGACTAAGAGACCTTCTTTAGTTTATAAAACATAGTTCCTAGCTATGGAGGGTAATTTACTAGGCGCTACAGTATCTATTTTCACCATCATTGTAATGTGATTTCTCCTTTTGTGTTTTCTGGAATTGTAACAATGCTGATCACATTATTTCTAATAACATGTCTTCTTATGTTAGCACAGATACTGCATCTAAGGGCACGTCCTTAAAATAAACATTTTAACCTTTCCATGTCTCCTTTTTAGGTCTCGCTACGAATGCAGCGGAGCGCTTCGCTAGCGAAGACTCTATTGCTGTGGCTTTGGTGCTGGAAGGGAGACAATAGGTGGCACACGCGGACAGGAGATGTGCACATCTCCTGTCCCCGGAGGCTGCCAGCGCGCGCATCCAGTTTCCCTCTCCTCGCTGGGGAGAGCTGTTCGCATTGCATTGGAAGCCCTGTGAAAACACAGACATGTCTCCTGGAGACAACCAGGAGGCAAGTTTATAGGCCTGGTTAATGTGAGGTGAGGCAGTGTGATGGACGGCTCGTGTGGTCTGGAACACCGTGGCAAAGTCGAATCCGCCTGGCACAAAGAGAAGGCTGAAACTGCCAGGGTATTGTTAGAGCTGAGCTCGCCTTTGCATCAGAGAGCCTCCTTTTCAGAGTGCTGGTGACGTTCTCAGCAAGATAAAGGTCCTGACGAGTAACCCTTTCATCACCGTGCAGCTGCAGTTATGCTCCCACCAATGCTGCAAGCATAACCCCTTAAGTGCTGCTGACGGCCAATGGTCGTCAGCAGCGCTACCTCCCCAGTGCTGCGCACGACCATTGAACGTCCATTCAGCACTAGTTCTAATGGACAGCGCAGCACTGGGGAGGAATGTGTAATAGCAGCTATGAGGATAAAGGTTAACCTCAAGAGTAAAGACCTTCCTGGGGGGGAAGAGCAGCAGTTTTAAAAAAAGATGTTTTTTTAACAACTGGGTGTCTTAGGCTTCAATGATTTTCCCACCCACCCTGTCCCCTGGTGAATTTGGATAGGTTTATAGCCAGGAGGAAAGTTGAGAACAAATTAAAATGGGGAAGTTTAACCATGCCCCGTGTGATCTTCGAACTGGGTCGGTTTTAGCTTTGATGTGGGTAGGGGGCTGGCTGGAGAGTTACCTCACCTGAAGGCGGTCTGGTTCCTTAGCCCTACCCGGAGTTGGTCGCATATGAGTATTTTCTGTACAAATTCATATATTGCACTGAAGGATATGTGTACTATTTACATTTGTGCATAACTGTTTCTGATCCCTTTAATTTATTTAAGTGTTCCTGAGTTGGCAAGTGATTTCATGTTGTGTACAACCTTCGTCTGAGATTTTTATGTGACTGATGACGTTTGTTGTATCACTCAATTTGCTTCCTATAAAACGTTAATTTTGTGTCAACTGCAGTGTCTTTACTCACTAATATCTTTGGATTTTAGCATTTAAAATAGAAATAATAAAAAGCTACGGCCTCTTGAAGATCAAAAGTTGCTGTCTTTAATTTCGGTTTGCCCGGTGCAGGAGTGCGCAAGGCTGGCTTCGACTCCTGTTAGCAGTTACGTGCAATTTAATTTCTCCTCTGTTTGATCAGGTACTGCAGAGTTCCCAGGGGGTCGAGTTGCTCATTCAGTTCAGGTTTTTGGTTTCCATTCTGGGCCTATCGCCATATTTATCCCATTATAACATCATGACTACAAATCCCAGAAAACATAACAAAAACAAGCATTGGCAGCGCCAGTAGGTTTCGCTTTTGAGACCTATTGGCTCTGCCAATGCCCCATCACGTTACACAACCTTAGGGTACCACACCATACCCCATCTTGTCTTGTCCACCACTCTCTACTATCACAAGGCCTCAAAGAGCAGGGCTATTCCACAAGATACATAGACCCATAGACTAGCAGGCTTTGGAGGGAGAGTACTGTACTCCAAGGGAATCAGACATTACAGACTCATTTAGCCTTTGTGACGGTTGCTTATTCATCCTGGACCGCTTTTGTCATCTCTTTTCTAAGATGGTGTGTCTTTCTTCCAGCGCTGTATATACTCCCGCCTTTTTAAAGCATACATTTCTAATGGATACTGCTATCTCAATAGCAACAGCAGAGCGTTAGTGTCATGTCTATTTTCTGGTCCCCTGACACTTTCTGTCCTACTCCTCCCGACTGTCTGCCTACTAACTCTTGTCACCTTGTGTCTCTTCCTTGTCTATTTCACCTGTCTCATAACCTGTGTCTGTGCTGACTCATCTTCCTGTATCTTCAACACCTATCTCTCTCTCTCTCTAAAGTAGGTCTCCCGATTACATCTCTTCATGTGTATCATCTGACACTCTGTATTGTCCTGTTACACTATTTCGCTGGTCAAGTTTCCGCTCTTGCTAACCTGTCACTCTTTTGCCTCATTTGTATCTCTCTCTTGTTCATGTGCTCTCTCACACACAATTAGTGTTTCCTTTGTTACTTCCCTCCGTATCACACACACATTGTTTTGTCTTTGTTGTCCTCTCAGTATCTTAAGGTCACATATCCACTGTTCATCTTTCCCCTTTCTCTGACTGCTCTTTTTCTTACCTGTCTCTTTTCAATCTCTCTCTTTCACCCCCTTTCTCTCTTTTCTCCTTACTTTCTCATTTGTGTTTTTTACTCACCCACCTTTTCATTGCCTGCTTGTCTTTTTCTCTCTCCCTCTCCTCTTCCTAGGACCCTATTGCATATAGGGCTCACTTTCCCTATTTGCGCGATGGCACACCTTCAAACAGGTGCACAGGGCGCAAAAGGGAAAGTGCACCCTATGAGGTTGAATGCACCGCCCTTAGGGTAACTGCAAACTCTTGCTTTCCTGGGGGCTTTAAAGCCGCTTCATGTTTCACAGTGGAGGCGGCAGCCGCCTGCACCTTCAGGCAGCACCCGCCTGCACCTTAAAGACAGGAGAGAGATCCCCTTGCAGATGGGTGCAGTGAATGGCTGTACCTGTCTGCTGGGGATGTCTGGAGGGTCCATAGGACCCCCTTGACTTTGCTGCCATCAGGTGGTGCACTGACAGTATGCCACCTTGTTGTGGCACACTGTCAGTGCGCCTCCTAACTGCTTCATTACCTCTGGGCCCACATCCATTATACTGTGCAGGTGCAGAGTTAAAGAGATTTCCGCATTTGCATAGGGCCAGGCCCCCATGCAAATGAGGGCACAACCTCTTGAGATAGTACTGGTGCATCATATGCACAAGTGCTATCTGGATTACAAAAGATGTGGCACAAGCATCTGCAGGCCTTCTGTAATACCAAGGGCCAATGGGGGCACACAAAGTGGGTGCATATGTCCTTTGCGCCCCCGGGGTAGTTCTGTAATACGGGCCCTGGTCTCACACGTTTCTCTCCAATCTCTCTTGATCACCTTTCCTCATCATTGTCTTTATGACCTCACACTTTCATATCTATCTCACAGCTGCACTTTGCTCACCATGCAGACACTTCCTAACACTCTCTCTCTCCTCCCTCCCACTCGTGACTCTTTGTAGCATCCTCTCTCTCTTGTGGTACTTCCCCCTCTATTTTTGCCTGTTCTGTCACCTCCCTCACATGTTCAGTTACAGAGTGAGACACAGGGACCTCCACATAGCAAAATCATAATTTTGAAAAAGTGTAGCTTTGTTTGTTTCTGATCATCGCCTAGCATATCCCACAGGTCAGGTGGCAGAAGTTGTTATTAGGTCTCGGGCTGGGCGTGGCAGGGCAGAGCCCTGCTCCGCCTCTCCGAGAGATCTTTTAAATACAAGATTTCTAAGAGGGACTCTAAGCCCCGCCCCTCCATTCCACTGGGTAGCGTATGTGTTCATAGTAAACGCTGGCTTCCCACTGCCCCTCTGGACAGGATAGCCTGTTTTCTGGATGTCGTAAAGACGTTTCTCATCTTCTTGGGGATGTGTTATGGGAAGGTTCAGGGAGAGTTCAGCAAGCTTTTGCACATACCCATCATGCGTGTCTTCTCTTTCCCTCCCTCCACCCCACCCCACCCCACTCTTTCTGCTGTTCCTCTCCCTCCATCCAATGCTGTGTGGGGAGGAACGGCAACAGCTTGTTTGCTGAAGTGTGCAGAGACTGAAAGCAGAGGCAGCCCTCCCCTTTTCTCCAGCCCTTCTCGTAACCTTTATTTTATTTATTCATTTATGCGTTTTTATATAGCGCGGACTTACCCGAAGGTGTCAGAGCGCTTCACAAAAGGAACAGTAATGATACATGAGGAGAAGATTACAAGTGAACAAAGTACAACAGCAAACATTAAGTTACCTGAGGCAAAAGTGACAATTGTGAGCAAACAAAATACAAGAGGTAGCAAACGGTACAATTATAGGAGGAAAAAGTGACATCTGTGCAGGTTACAAAGGTATACAAAGTACACGTAGCAGTATAACGCTGCAATAAATGGTAGACACTCAAACTTTTGCTTTTAATCACCCCTCCTTTCTCCCCCTGCCCTGTTTTCATTAGTTGCATGTGCTTGGACACTTAAAACTCGGTGTTACTTATGCGGCTCTGCTTGCACTCCCTTTTCCTTTCTCTGCATACTTTGTGCTCTTTAGGCATCATCCCATGGCTTTTTATTAACTCAATTTGTAAGTATTGAGGCTTTCTTGATGCTTGCATCCCCCCTTTTAAGGTCTTGACTATTCTATTGAATAGGCGAGATTATAGTAAGCAGTTAGAAAAGTCTACCTAGCCTGCGGATCGCGTACAATTCGTGTGAGGCAGGCGTATGAGCCAGGCGCGTGGACATCAAACACCATCGGCCTCGGCATCAGACTTCAAAGGAAGCTGCTCCCACACCACCATTGGTCTGAGCCTCGGCATCAGACTTTAAAGGAATCCGCTCCCGAGCCTCTCCCCCGCCCCCATCAGACATCAAAGAAATGTCAAGTCAAGTCAAGTCATAAAATTTATATAGCGCACTACATACCCAGAGGGTTTCAAGGCGCTTGGGGAGGGGAGGGGGATTATTTGTCAAATATCCACGTTTTAAGTTGTTTTCTGAACGCTAGGTGATTCTGGGTGAGGCGAAGGTAAGCGGGGAGTGAGTTCCATGTTTTGGCAGCCAGGTATGAGAAGGATCTGCCTCCCATGGTGGTTTTGTTGATGCGAGGGACAGTGGCGAATGCTTGGCTGGAAGATCGAAGTTGGCGGGAGGGGGTGTAGAAGGACAGTCGAGAGTTGAGGCAATCTGGTCCGATGTCGTAGAGTGATTTGTGTGCGTGGGTAAGCAGTCGGAAAGTAATCCTCTTATTGACGGGTAGCCAGTGGAGGTCTTTAAGGTGACCAGAGATGTGTTCGTTGCGTGGGATGTCTAATATGAGCCTGGCTGAGGCGTTTTGTATTCGTTGTAGTTTCTTCTGTAGTGTGGCGGTGGTACCTGCGTAGAGGGTGTTTCCGTAGTCCAGTCGGCTCGTGACCAGAGCATGGGTGACTGTTTTCCTTGTTTCGGTGGGGATCCAGCGAAATGTTTTTCTGAGCATGCGAAGGATGTTGAAGCAGGATGAGGATACGGCGCTGACTTGTCTGTTCATTGAAAGTGAAGAGTCCAGGATGACGCCAAGGTTCCGTGCGTGGTCTGTCGGGATGGGTGCTTTTCCGAGGGCTTCCGGCCACCAGGAGTCGTCCCATGCAGAGGGGGATTTACCTAAGATGAGGACTTCTGTTTTGTCTGAGTTCAGTTTCAGACGGCTTTGTTTCATCCATTCGGCGACTTCTTTCATTCCTTCGTGTAGGTTAGTTTTGGCGGTGCTGGGGTCCTTGGTGAGAGAAAGGATCAGTTGAGTGTCATCCGCGTAAGAGATGATGTTGAGGTTGTGTTGGCGGGCGATGGTCGCGAGGGGGCTCATGTATACGTTGAAGAGGGTGGGGCTGAGTGAGGATCCTTGTGGTACGCCGCAGATGATTTCAGAGGCCTCGGACTTGAATGGTGGGAGGCGGACTCTCTGGGTTCTTCCGGAGAGGAACGAGGTGATCCATTCCAGTGCCTTTCCTTGGATTCCGATGTTTCTGAGGCGCTGTAAAAGGGTGCTGTGGCAGACTGTGTCGAAGGCTGCGGAGAGGTCGAGGAGGATGAGGGCGACTGTGTCTCCATTGTCCAGTAGAGTTCGAATGTCGTCTGTTGCTGCGATGAGGGCGGTCTCAGTGCTGTGCTTTGCTCGGAAGCCAGATTGTGAGGAGTCGAGGGATTTGTTGGCCTCAAGGAAGGCGGCGAGCTGGTTGTTGACAGCTTTCTCGATGACTTTGGCCGGGAATGGAAGAAGCGAGATGGGGCGGTAGTTTTTGAGTTCGGTGGGGTCTGCTGTAGGTTTTTTCAGAAGGGCGGTGAGTTCAGCGTGTTTCCAGTCTTCTGGGAAGGTAGCGGAGTTGAAGGAGCAGTTGATGACGTCTCGGAGGTGCGGAGCTATGACGGAGTCTGCTTTGTTGAAGATGTGGTGAGGGCATGGGTCTGTGGGGGATCCAGAGTGGATGGAATTTATCAGGCGGATGGTGTCCTCAGTGGTGATTGGGTTCCAGGCGTTGAGGGTGTTAACGGGGGGAAGATAGTCAGCTGATGGTAGGGTGGGTTGGCTTCCGGGTTGGTTGTCAAAGCTGTTGTGGATGTCAGCAATCTTGTTGTGGAAAAAGAGGCTAGGGAGTCGCAGAGAGTTTGAGAGGGGGTGATGTCGTTGGAGTTGGCCGAGGGGTTGGAAAATTCCTTGACGATGTTGAAAAGTTCCTTGCTGTTGTGGGCGTTGTTGTCGAGTCGATCCTTGAATGCTGTTTTTTTGGCTTTTCGGCATTTCTGCCCCCTGCCGCAGAAATGCCGAGAGCTTTTTTTTTTTTTGCATCCATTTCGCGGGGAAGCAGTGTTTTGTTCGGCTTTCTCTGCACCTTTCTCGGTTTTTTTTCTGGACGAAAGTGAAAGCCTACGTGCTTGTTTACAGTAGCCTTGCTCCTCAAATGCTGTTGCTGTGTTGCCATCTCTCTAGGGACACAGCTTGAAAACACTCGACTTGCTAGCTGCAATGCTTCATCCGCTATGCTTTGCCTCTAGACACATTGATCCCTCGCAGACTGTGCTGCCCCTGCCCCTCATGATTCTGAAACTTATCCACGCAGTCTCTATTCTCTGTCTTATGATGTCTGCCCTGCCACCATTTACTTCGGACCCTCACATCTCCTCACCCTCACACACACTCACACCCTCTCAGCCTCACACACCCTCACTCCCCTTCCCCCCTCACCCTCACAACCCTCACCCTCACAACCCTCCCCCTCACAACACTCTCACCCTCACATCCCCACACCCTCACACCCCCTCACCATCACACCTCCTCACCATCACACCTCCTCACCCTCACACCATCACAACTCACCCCATACCTCCTCACCCTCACACCCCCTCCCCTCACACACCCTCATCCTCACACCCCCTCACTCACTCTCTCACCCACCCTCCCCTCACACACCCTCACCCACCCTCTCACCCACCCTCACCCTCACCCTCACACCCCCTCACCTTCACACCACCTCACACCCCACACACCCTCACACCTCCTCACACACCCTCACCCTCACACCCCCACACCCTCACACACACCTTCACATCCCTTACCCCCTCACCCTTACCCTCACACACCCTCTCCCGCCTCACCCTAACACACCATTTCACCCTCACACACCCTCTCACCCCATCATACCCCCACACACCCTCTCATCCTCACACCCCCACACACCCTCACACCCCCACACACCCTCGGACCCCCTCACACTCACACCCTGACACAACCCCTCACACTCACACACACCTCCACTCACCCTCACTCACACCCCCTCACCCTCACACACCCCTTCACACCCCACAACCCCTCACCCTCACATCCCCTCCTGCCCCCTCACCCTTACCCTCTCACACCCCCTCACACTCACACCCCATCACCCTCACACCCCCACACCCTCTCACCCTCACACACCCTCTCACCCTCACACCCCCTCCCACCCTCAGACACCCTCCCACCCCACACACCCTCCCACCCTCACACACCCTCTCACCCTCAAATCCCCTCACACATCCTCACATGCCCTCACCCTCTCACCCTCACTTACCCTCTCACCCTCACTTACCCTCACACCCCCTCACTCACCCTCACCCTCACACCCCCTCACCCTCACAACCCCTCACACCCCCTCACACTCACACACCCTCACACTTACCCTCACACACCCACACCCCTTACACCCTCACCCTCACACACCCTCTCACCCACCCTCACACACCCTCTCACCCTCACACCCTGTCACCCTCAACCCGGTCACCCTCACACACCCTCACCCTCACACACCCTCACTCGCCCTCACACCACCTCACCCTCTCACCCTCACTCACCATATTGTTATTTGTAATATCAATACATGTAAGTCACGTAAATACAACACATATTGCATTACAAATGCTATAGGAGTCACATTTGCGAAAGTTATAACAATTGGCATTGTAAATGACAAAGCTATTAATTTCCTTATTTTCAAAAACTAAACATGAATAAAAAATATGTCATTTACAATACCAATAGCTCAAACTTTCCTAATGCGAGACCTATTGCATTGCAAATGCTTGTTACTCCTGTTGTGGACTGGTATGAGAGAATAACAAAATAGTGTTCTTGCTTCCCAACATTCCTGAATATAATCTAAGTCGCATGTTCTGGGTTGTCTAATCATTGTTTCCTTTGCTATAGGACGAAGAGCTAATGTGACACTGATGCTTTCTAGGTACTAAGGTGAGTTATTTGGTACACCACAATTCACTGAGGTCCTGTGTCTCTGTGCACAGTTCTGTGTAGGAGCAGAATCCTTGCGACATGGCACACCTAACGTTGTGGTCTCATTGTGAGACCCTTGAGTAGTGCTTATATCAGTCCACTACCCCCTCACTATTGCTTCCGGTTGACAGTGGTAACAGATAAACCTACCTATTGTTAAATATGTCTTTTCAAGATTGATAATTTATAAACGGTTTCTATTGAATTACTACCCAGTTGTGCTATATTACATTGCATTGTTCTTTTTGCTTTCTGTGGCATTATGGCCGTTGATATCACGCAGCCCAGTTGTTTGGCTGTACGCAATCATTTGCAGGGTTTCAACGTTGCCTTGGAAGGCACGGCAGTGGTTTTTGTTGTGAGTGCAGACACAGCACACCTGTTTGAGCTTTTCTACTCGTGGGTTACGTTTCCGGCAATTAATGCAGATACTAATGCGTTTTATACATAATTATAAATATATTTAACTCAGACACGCGTGGCAAGCACAAAACTCCGACATTGCGGATCTCCCTGAATATACCCCATTAGAAGGCCGTTAACTACAGGAAGAGATAACAGAGAAAGAAATCTCCTGGACTTATAAAACCTTATTAAGTAATATGCCTGATACTCTTTTAACACTTTGAGGAAAATGGGAGGGCCTAGTAGGCCCATTGGAGGACATAGACTGGGAGACAGCCCTAATGCACACCAGAGAGGTGGCGATCAAGCTCCGTTAAGGCTGGTACAGTTTAAAATTTTGCACAGGGTGTATTACGATAGGGCAAAATTACATGCAATGGGCAGAGCGCAGATGCCGGATTGCTTGTGGTGCAAAATAGAACGCAGATCTTTCATCCACACTCTATGGAAGTGCCAACCAATAAAGAGATACAGGACACAGATAGTGCAAGATTTGAATAACATACTACACACAAAAATCCCGATGGACCCTAAATATATTCTGCTATGCATCCACACGGACGTTGACATCCCTAGATACCAGCTTCTGCTGAGTAACTTAGGCCTTGTAGTGGCGAAGCGTGATATAGCTAGGTACTGGGGGAGATCAGAACTTCCCACCACGAAAGAGTGGCGGACCGGCATGGATATGTATATGTGTGCAGAAAAAACGGTATATGAAGCAAGGGTGTGCCCGATAAAGTTTCAGAAAGTTTGGCAGCTATGGCTGAGCTATTACAACCTAGAGATAGAGGAGGGGGACATAGATGTACTAGATTGCATATAAAAAGGAGCGTAGGCGAAGGGCCCATTACTCTAGATCCACACCCAGTTGAGGGACCCAAGTGATACCTAACACAAGAGGTAGAAGATATTACAGGGTCCGTGAAGAAGGAGCATAATGGCGCAAACTCTGTATCCTTGCTAATTGTAAATTTAACTTCTTTTAATCCATGAACAATAATCGAGATGTACCTGCTGAGCATTTTGTTGTTCTATCAAAATAATAAAAACATATTTCTTCAAAAAACGATGTCAATCCACACCCTCTCACAGGGAGTCCCAACCACTGCCCGTGATATCGAGTAAGCATTGGTCTTGCCCCCTTCCTTACCACTGGCCTGACAGGTTACACAGGAGCTGCAGAACTCCTTTACTCCCTCAAGCATATGGGGCCAGTAGAAATGGTTCAGCACCTGGTACTATGTCTTAGTCTGTCCCAAATGTCCTGCAAAGGGGATATCATGTCCCATGGCCAGGATGAACTCTTTGTACTTCTGGGGCACCATCAACCTTCGGGTGGCCCCTTCCTTGAGGTTTCTGACCTCAGTATAAAGCAGCCCATCTTCCCAGTAGATTTGGTGAAATCCCACTCCTCTTGCTTAGAGGCAATCCGCCTCAAGCGTTCAAGGTTGGGACAGTCTTTCTGTCCATGACAACTCTCCTCTCTGGAAGGTCCACAGGCTCCAGTCACTTCTGGCAAGTATGACAGATCTGGCAGGGATGGAATCCCTTCCTCAGAGGTCAGATCCTCCCCAACAGGGTTAGATTCCTCCTGCGCCTATGGAGTTCCCTGGGCTAGCTCACCAGAACCAGTACCCTAATCCTGGAATGCTTGGCCCATTGTTCCACGGTCTAAGGATCCCAGATTTCCCTTCTGGATAGTCTGTGACCTAGTCACAGCACATACAATATTCTCATATAGAGCCCTCTCTCTACCTCTGACCACTCAGATGCTTTGAGATCATTGCACAGTAAACACTGGATTAGGAGTAAAGAAGACACAGCTAGCTTCATAGGGCCTGTCACACCTCCCCATTGCAAATCCACCACAGCTATAGAGTGGAGTTTGCTAGTGCTGTCTGCATTGGTCACCTGGTGAAACTCGCCAGGTCGCAACCTCTCAGAGGCACCAGCTTCTCCACGACCATAGTCGCACTAGCCCCTTTGTCTCTTAGAGCCTCAACCTCAGTCTCATTAACTTTAGGCATCTGCCTGTACTTATCCATGTTTGGAGGAAAGGCAGCCAGGTTACAATATTCACCCCACCCAGGGACACTAAGGTTGCCTCTGCCATTTCCCTGCCCCTCTCTGGGGTACTATCCACCCCCATACCGGGGGACGACCCACTAGTGGGGGGCTTTTGTGCAGCCAGCCCCTCCCTTTTTATGCCCTGGTTGATTACATTAAAAGCACTTACCCACCTTTAAGGGATCAAATAACCTACCATTCTTTCCCCCGATACCCTCCCCCTTGAATTTGGGTTTGCTCGGGCCCCCTTACTTGTTCAAGTTTTTGTGGGTCATTGGAGGACTCCTTTAGTTTTTGACCTTTTTTACCCTGAGTAGTGACCCGTCCTCCTTTCTTCTGGTCACACCGAGGTGCTGTTTGAAAACCCAGGTTCTACCCACTCATAAGCTTTTTCCCCCAGCTCTCTATGTGTCTGTCATAGAGTCCACTAGGTACTGGTGTATTGTCTCTTCAGCGCAAGGAGTCCAAATGTGTACTCTCAACAACAAAGTATACAATCCCTCATATATGTTCACATTGTTACCAACAATCAAGCCTTCTAGTGCTTTCACTGAAATGTCTGAAAAGTTCACCAAGGACCGTGTGCTCACTTTCTGGGTGTCTCTGAAGTTCACCCTGTACTGCTCTGGAGTCAGACCAAACTCCTTGACTAAGCACAGCCTCATGTGAGTAGAATTTTGCCTTTTCCCCCTGCAGGTTGAGGAGCCTATCTCTCCCAACTACTGGAATAAGTTCCAACAAGATTGAAGCCTGATACATGGGGTGGTCCCCTACATCTCAAGGGCACTCTCAAATGCAGTCAGCCATTTGTCAATGTCATCCCCCTCTGTGTAACTGGGCACAAGACCCTTGGGAAGCTTGTGGTCAAAGCCACCACTCCTGGACATTTCAGTCTCTTCATCATTTTCACTGCCACCATTTCTTCGTGATTTCTTCTCCTACCACTGCTCCCTAGCTAAATCATATTTCTTCTATTCTACGGCTAGCTTCCTTTCTCTTAAAGACATCAGGGGTCCCTGTCTGGGGGACCCAGACGTCCTCCCACCAATTGGGTGCTAGAAGCAATGGAGGAATTATCATTGATCTCACCTAGATGAGTCACTGCCAAGATCAGCAGGGTCTCTACAAACTCTGGCTTTCTAATCCTATCAGTAGCAGGCAGCCCCCTCTCCTTATACTGAACCCTAAGGTGAACCACTGGGAGTTTGATAAGTTTAACCAGGTCTAGCTCCATGGTTCCCTAGTTTTGGGTCACAACACAAGCAACCAGATTTCGAAAAGGTTTGGAAAAATCTAAATTTTAAATCGGGTTAGTCCAAATTCAAAAAGATCAAAACTCAAATGTTTTGTTCTAAGGCAATATAGAGGATTTTTTAAATCAAAATTCACTACATTGAAAGGTGTACCTTTAAACAGAAGTCCTCATCCACACTGCTGATCACCAAGGGTTAGATGTAGGTAATTGAAATTTACCGAATCTAAAATACCAAATTTTACTAATTCGGTATTTTAGAATCGGTAAATGCAATGTAGGTAAATATTCAGTAAGTATTACCGAATCGGTATTTACCGATTCAGTAATTGCCAGTAATTCCTATGGGCCTGGGGGCCCATTGGAATGAATGGCAAATACCGAATCGGTAAACACCGATTCGGTAAAATGGGGAAAACATTCAAGGGTGCCAGGGTGTCACTTTGACACCCTGTTGCACCGCTGAATCGTGCTTGTGTGCAGATGTGGCACACATTATGCCCTAAGGGCATGTATGTCTGCCAGATGGCACAGTTGAAAATGCACAGATTTGCATTTTCTAAGCTATTCTATATTTACCGAATTTGCAATTTAGGCCACCTACATCTCAGTAGCCTAATACCGGTCGGTAACGGACGAAATTCGGTAATTTCGTCTGTTACCGACCGGTATTGGGCGACCTACATCTGGCCCCAAATGTTGATAAATGTTGATAAATGGGCTATTGCTAGTGGGAACCAGAGATACAAATTTTTAAAGAATAAACACTTTATAGCTCATAGAAACACAATGTCACTTTGGGACATCTGGTCGTGTTTGACTGGTCCAAACTCTGTCCTCTTTTAAAAGCAAAGATGGGCAATGGTATGTTATCTCCACTTGTGTTCAATATCGACCAATGTCTTCGAATGATCTTTTGGGCCTGGTTGGATCTGATATTGAAAGTATTCACAAATGTGATACGGCTGGACTTTTCTTTTGGTGGAGTTATTTCTAAGAGCGCCTCTCGATGATTGTTAGACGCCCTCTTCTTTGACTGGCAAATGATTTTCTCAGGGTATCCCTTTTCGCACAGTTGTTCTTCCAAATTCTTTGCATGTCAATTGAATGCCTCTTTATTGGAACAATTTCTAAGGACCCTGAGAAATTGACCAAAAGGTAGATTATTCCTCAGAGCCCTGGGTGGCAACTTTCGTAGTTCAGGAGAGCATTCCTGGCCATAGGTTTGCGATAAAGTTCTGATTCTAGACCATTTGGAGTGACTAAGATCTTAAGGTCAAGAAATGCCAGTTCAGGGAAGAGGAGCTACGACAGCAATCAAGATGGTCGCATAGCTTCCCGGCTCCGCTGACCCCCGTCTCTCGCTCGAAGATCCTGTTGTATACCCTGGTTTCTCGCCCCATACCCGGGTGCATGAACTACTCTGCGAACTGATGGCGCAATCCCGAGGATTTTCCGACATGGTGGAGTGGAGTTATGTCGAGGTTTAATTTGAGGCCTAGCCCAGTCTGGAAGTCTGGTCTCAAGTTTTGGTCTAGCCGGGTCCTAGTTGAACAACAGCGGACTGGGGAGAGCGGCAGGGTCCGGTCCACGGAACTTCCGACATCTTTATGATTGATTTGCTGCCGAATTGCTGCCTGGAACTGTACCGGAGGTGCGGAGACGAGTGATGCCCGAGGTGGTGTGTGTGGGGGTCCGAGACCCGGGGGCCTGGCGTTCGTAGCGCCGGTGTCGTTGGATCAGAGACTTGGTGCGCACTAACGCCTACTGACGATCGGTCCCTCGTGGTTCATTCCTGCTCCGCCTAATCTTACCCCGGGGAAGGCGCCTCTCCGTGGGGGTCAATATGCTTGATGCTATGCGAAACCCGGCAGAGCGGGTCCATTGCGGCCCGTCATTGCGGTCAGTGATGGCGGCCCTTGAGGCACTTCAGGCAACTATGAAGACCCAGGCCTGGAATCTGATGTTGGCGGTGGACAGACTTAGAGGATCGGGACCGGACTCTATCTTGCTGCCCGAGACCCGGTGGCCTGTTCCTTTCCCTATTGCTACCCCAGCGATGCCATTTGACCCGGTGCTTGGAGCTTTCTATGCCCCTACAGAAGTGGAACGGTTCGAACATGTGGAGATTGGCGATGCACCTACAAAGTCAGAATCTTTGGAACTGCAATTGGCGGAACATTTCACTGCTTTTCCCGATTTGGAGACGTTTGCTCGTAATAGTGATCTGTGTGGGACTGTGTCGCACCCCCTTCCCAGCTGGTCCATCAAGATGGCGGATGGGATAGTGCCTGGTCTTATAGTCCGGAAGGGGCATCGTTGGACTCGAGCGTCTACTTTGGGACTTGCCATCCTTTCTTCGACTAATAGACTATGTCTCGACAACTTCTGTTTGACCTTTGACAATTTTACGGTGGGGCGCTCTTTATCGGAGGAGATCAGCAAATTTGATCGACGGGGTCAAGGCTAAGACTGTTGTTTGAGGTTTCACAATATTGATTTATCGGTAACGGGATTGCTTTATTTGGTTTACCGGAGTCCGGGGCGGGATTTCTGGTTTCCTCTGATGTACTGTTTTATTGTGGTCTGCTTGATTGTGTTAACATTGCGGGGGATTCTTCGTTAAAGGCGGGGGGGAGAGTCCGGGAATGCGTATGACACAGCCCTCCTCCATATCCCCTTTTTGGGCAGGGTTTTAGTCCCTTCTTTCTTTCCCTTTTCTTTTTTTCCCTTTGTTCTTCTATATTTCGGGTTCATTTACGGGGCGACAGGCACGCTGCTAGGGGGGTAGGCCGTGGTCATCTGCAGGGGTGCAGGGTGGGGGGTTGGAGGGGGGGGAATTTTGTTTTTACTATTTGTTTCTATGGCCTTTTTTCTTCTTATCTTTCTTCGCCTTTTCTTTTGTTTCTTCTTTTTCGGGTCAGCGTAGTGGGTCTATTCCATCGTCAATTGTCGACTTTTTATCTGTGCCTATACTTCAGTACCATCGGGCGGGCGCTCTACTGGTGCGAAATTAATTGTATGCTTGTTGATCCTGAATCGTATGCCTCAGAGCGACTGTTTTGAATGATATCGACCTAACTGTGGACTTCCTACTGTTTTGCCCGCCCTTTATGCACCTTTGTGATATTGTAAGGCACCTGACCCTTCTATCTTATATTATAAAATGGAACATTTATTATCCTGCTATTCGTATAGTATGCTATGCTGCCAGTTTTAATTGAAGTCGTGCTGTATTCGCCTCCCGGAAGGCCGAGTCTGGTTCTAATTGCTTGATTGAAATGATATTGATTAGCGGCCAGCCCTGGTGGTTGTAGGCCCATACTTGTAACTGGTTGAAGTATCAATAAAGGTTTTCAAAAAAAAAAAAATGCCAGTTCAGTCCTACTGTACTCTACAGTAAATTTCACGTATGGGTTGCGTGTATTTAACCATTGGTGGAACAACAGCAATTCTCCTTCAGTCCCTCGCCATACTACCAAAATATTGTCTATATATCGCTTCCAAATTTTAAGAGATAATAGATATGGATTGGTGGATGTCAAAACCAGTACAGGGCCATCAACCATGTGGCATGTGCTCAGTATGTCCACAAACACACAAATCAACAACTGTGGATATAGGTACCACTAGGCCCTGGGAACAACGCAGTTTCACGAATTGTAATAGTGAGAATTTAATTTATCTAATTGTCTGCCCATGCGAGAAACGATATGTGGGCATGACAACAAGAAAAATGAAAACAAGAATACTTGAACATAAGAGCACGGTGCGCTGTCGGAAGCAAGCAACCAGGTTAACATCACATTTCCTTGAGGTCGGACACGGTCCAAATGATTTCTACTGGACTGTTCTTGAAAAACCCGCAATACCAGAAATCTGTCCGGACGTTGGCAAATTTCTATTTAAAAAGGAGCAGAAGTGGGTCTACAAACTCAACAGTGATAAAGAGGGACTCAATGAACCAATACCGTGGATGTCCCTCTGAGTGTCTAGACCCAATAAGTCTATATACTCGGGTAGATTCCAAGAGAATAGCCTGATATGTTGAAGGCACTAGAGTAAAGTCATGATTTAAGTTAGATGCACAGATTGCATCATATGAAAACACTACCTTGATAATTCTTCCTTCAAATATTCTCTAATTAATACACTGGACTTTGTTTTATAGTCTTTTTAAAAAAAACTAAGAACGACTTTCTCTACTGGATTTAACTGCAGTGACCACATAAAAAAGCCCGATGACTAACTGTACCCCCCCCAAAGAATACTTTAACCATCGCTATATAGTAGAGCTTTTACATCGGGTGTTTAAACCTAGTGGTGCAATATGTTGGTTTGGGTTTTTCTACATCACTCCTTAAAAAATGTACTTACAAAATGTACTGGATTTTGTTTAACAAATCGTTCTACAATATTTAACAGCGAGGCTTGTTATTGGGTCCAACTACAATTATTACGTTGTGATGTCCGGCGATAGATTATATCTGAGAAACTCCTACGGGTTATCACACAATTGGCGGTCATAACATTAAGTCGGGCCGTTCACAATGGACGAACGCTGTTCATTGTAATTATAGATCTTTAACATCGAGAACAATCAACTAGCTGTACACATCGGCCGGCACACTAAACTACAACTCCCAGCATGCTTACGAGTCAGGTGACCTCAATCACGTGCTCGGGACCATTTCCGTTTGCCTTTGAAAATGGAGTCTGCCTACGATTCGGTGCCTCCCCAGACAGCACAGACGACTGTGCGGAGACACCGACGGATAGGTACGTAACCCTATAGAAGGTCGACCTAACGAGAAAGGGGCGCTGTTGTAGTTATGCCCTGACAACTAGGGTTTGTTTGATTTTGGCTGGCGTGACGTGGCCGGCTCAATACGGTACAGAACTAGAGCCGGCCCATTGAGATGCAACGGGTTCGTAGTGGCCAGAGTTGTTGGTCGAGCGCATTGTTTTCCTCTTCTGTCTGAGCGCGGCCGACAAAACGAAAACTTGTGCCTTTACTTTGAATACACAGCATTTATCACCCTTTCATTCCCGGTACTAGCACAATACTATTTTACATATATTTATATATATGGCAGAGACTATGCTTAGACAGTGAGATATGGCGACCTTCCCGATTTCACCGTCTGTTAGATGGTGGCAGAATGTCTAATCCAGTTTGCCAAAATCAGTTAAATTGTCAGCAATAAGAGTATCTTTCTTTGCTCGTGTGGATCATGACAGGCGACATGACATCTACAAATGACGAGTAGTTTATTGTCATTTTGGGCGCCTGTGGTTTAGCGTTAAATCTATCGTAATTATGAGATCAATGAATTGTCTTTTTGTGTCTAATTCTAAACTTAGAGCGATGCTCCTACTAACCTGAGCTGCAGCCAGGTGGGGTGAAGTGCTATCACCACTACAAATGGGTGAGTGGCATAAAGAAACTAATACACACCATGTATTTGATTATGATACACAGTGGTGTTTATGATAATACACTGTTAGAAGGGGCGGTCTCGGGGACGGACAGAATTTGTACCTGACCACCCTGCGACCCACCTCTCCTAGGAAATGCAGCCGAGTGGAGACCCTCTTGGGCAGGGTCTCGTATCTAGGATTGTAAGCGCTGAGGTAGCACCACTCAACAAAGAGACACCACACCGTAGATTCTGACAACGTATTCTTTATCTAGAAATATCTGGATCTTTATGATCCGCAAGATTCGTATGTACAAGTAGAGCAAGGGCTCATAGAGTCTCGGTAGGGGTAGGGGTAGCGGGACAGTCTTAAGATAGGGGTCAATGAAGGTGCGTATGCGGTGCACAGCTCTCAATCCTCGAGCCGGGGGATACAGTAGGATCTTTGGGGTCCAGCCGGACCAGAATAGTCTCTGAGCCGCGACCAAGTCTGCAGGGCTTGAGCAAGGATGTCGGAGGACTTACGGTCTTCAAGGAGCCGCGATTCGATCAGCAGGGCTCAGAGTTCTCAAGGTTGCGAGGGGAGCCTCGACCACGTCAGCAGGGCTCAGATGATGCAGGCAGAAGTCCGTCTCTACCAGGGGGAGCCGCGACGATGTCTGCAGGGCTCAGGTGATGCAGGCAGAAGTCCGTCTCTGCCAGGTGGAGCCACGACGATGTCTGCAGGACTCAGGTGATTCAGGGCAGAAGTCCGTCTCTGCCAGGTGGAGCCGCAACGATGTCTGCAGGGCTCACCAAGGTTCCAGTTGTTTCTTCGATGACGTTCGTTCAGCCGCGACCACGTCAGCAGGGCTCTCTTAGTTCCAGGATTCAATCTGCCTGATAGTCCCAGAGCACCCCTTGTGATAGGTCGACTCCTCTTTGATGTCCGGAGTCCTCGCAGGCAGGGGTCTTAGCCCTGGGGGTCGCTTGTTGGGATTTCCTGCCACGCGGCCCTTTGATCTTGTCAAGTCGGGGTCTGGAGGGATCCCAGACACACAGCAGGCGTGGAGCCTGCCCTCAGGGAGGCCGGAGGGCAATCGAAACCCATCTCTCGAGAGGAGGCCAGAGGTGTGATAGAAACTACTCCTCCCTCTCTGGCTCACAGGGAGCTCTCCACCCCCCAGCTGAGCATGGCGCGATTAGGCCTGGGTCGCGCTGGGGCCGAGGCGGCCATCTTAGATGCAGGGCATGGTCACCGGAGGCCGCGTGGCCAATGGAGTTTGGAAGGGTGTCCGGTGTCGGGAAGATGGAGGGAAGGACGGAGGCAACTCAGGGTTCTGTGTGGGGTCATGTGTGGAGGGGGGTCAGGTAGACCGTGCTAATCAGGGGCCTGGTGGGGTATACGGGTCAGGGTTGGGTCGCTACGGGTCAGGGAGGACCACACCACGAGGCCGGGTCTAACACGCGTTCCCCCCAGCTGAAGGTCGGAGAGAACTACCCATCCTCTTGGGGGTTCTCTTCGCTGAGGCGGAAGAATCTGGAGAGGCCGTCAGCGTTGGCGTGGTCAGTACCAGGACGATGTTCTACTGTGAAGTCCATCCCCTGGAGGGAGATTGACCATCGCAGCAGTTTGGGGTTCTCTCCTGTCACCTGCATGAGCCAACGTAAGGGTCGGTGATCTGTCTGGACTCTGAAGTGCGTTCCGAAGAGGTAGGGCCGCAGTTTCTTTAGGGCCCAGACTACGGCGAACGCCTCGCGTTCGATGGTGCTCCATCTTTGCTCTCAGGGCAGTAACCTTTGGCTGATGAAGGCTACGGGCTGATCCAGGCCTTTCTCATTGAGCTGGGATAGGACTTCTCCAATGCCATGCTCTGAAGCATCGGTTTGCACCACAAACTCTTTGGAGTAGTCGGGGGCTTGGAGCACGGGGGCAGTACACATAGCTGTTTTCAGGGCGTCGAAAGCCTCCTGGCAGGCGGGGTCCACTGCACCTTCTTGGGCTGCTTTTTGGACGTTAGTTCTGTGAGGGGACCTACGAGGCTGCAGTAACTTCTGATGAACCGCCGGTAGTAACCGGTGAGGCCCAGAAAGGCTCGGACCTCCGTTTGGGTGGTGGGTGGTTCCCAGGCCAAGATGGCGTCGATCTTAGGCTGGAGAGGGGCAACCTGCCCGCTTCCGACCTGGTGCCCCAGGTAGATCACCGATCCCTGCCCAATCGGGCACTTGCTGGCTTTCACTGTGAGGCCTGCCTGGCGCAGGGCCATCAGCACCCTCCGGAAGTGCTGGAGGTGCTCACTCCATTCGGAACTGAATACCGCGATATCGTCCAGATATGCGGCGCTGAACTCTTCCAGCCCGGCCAGGACTCGATTTATCAGTCTCTGAAAGGTGGCCGGGGCATTTTTCATTCCGAAGGGCATCACTCGGAAGTGATAGTGCCCTACCGGTGTGGAGAAGGCGGACCGCTCCTTGGCTCCTTCTTTGAGCGCAATTTGCCAGTATCCGCAGGTCAAATCGAAGGTGCTGAGGAAATGAGCGGACCCGAGACGGTCAATGAGCTCATCTGCGCGGGGACTAGGGTCAGCATCGGCTCGGGTGACTGCATTGAGCCCCCGGTAGTCCACCCAGAACCTTAGTTCGGGGACGACACCAGGGGCAGCCACTTTCGGGACCAGTACCACCGGGCTGGCCCAGGGACTGTCTGAGGGTTTGATCACCCCTAGAGCTAACATCTTCGAGACCTCGGCCTGGATGCAGGTCCGGACTTGGTCGGGGACACGGTAGGCTCGGTGTTGCACTGGCGGGCTGTCTCCGGTGTCCACGTCGTGGACACACCAGTCTGTGACTTTGGGGACAAGAGAGAACAGGTCTGAGAACTGCCCCAAGAGCTGGCGACAGTCCTCGCGTTGCTGGGGTGTGAGGGAGGATGAGAGGTTCACTCCCTCCACGGAGCCATCCTTCTCTTTGGCACACAGGAGGTCAGGGAGAGGCTCCATTATCTCTTCTGCCCCGTCGTCTATGGCCAGGAGTAAGCTCAACTCCGTCCGCACGAAGTGAGGCTTGAGGCGGTTCACGTGAAGGACCCGGAGGGGGTTCCGAGAGGACTGGACGCCCACCAAGTACGTAACCTGACTCTTCTGCTCTACTACTTTGAAGTGGTGGGTAATAATGGGGTAAACCCTTACCTCATCGACCTGGGTCAGTACAAAGTTATAAAAAAAGGGTGGTCGATTACAAAACAATTAGACATTCCATTACTCAAATATAAAGGTACACACTCAAAGTAAGTATCATTTAGACTGAATTTAATTCAGCTTTCCGCAATGATTTCTTATAGTCTCACATATATTATATTTCATATTCATACAATACATGGTAAATTACGTACAGTTCTTCAATTAGTGCTCGGTGATTGTCAGAGAAGAAAGGAAATTTGAAGGAGGGTAGGGTGTGTTTGGAAAAGAATAAGGGACAAAGAAAAGGAATTGTGTCCTATAAACAATTCTGTCTTATTCACAGAGCATTTCCAGTCCTGTTACAGATCACAGTTGTTCCCTAGAAACACACTATACACGGGAGCTAAGCTTAGCAAATTTTCATAGGGCGTGTATGTGTTGATGATGTTGTCGACGTTTCGACCCCCAGGGTAAGGGCGGGTGGAGCCTCAGTTTGGGGTCTTCCTCAGAACAATTAAAAACAGTGACATTGAGCACATGTGCAGGCGTTCGTGTGATGTCCCTTCTGAATTAGGACTCGCGCCTGTAGAGTTGTTTAAGTTCTCCAGTCTTTAAAGAGCATTAGTCACTCACAGGCGTCACAGATGACGAGGTATCAAAACTGGGACAGTGTATCCGTGGGTGTGGCAAGCATCCTCCATCTGTGTTACTGCTAACAGAGTGTTCACAGTGAACACTCTGTTAGCAGTAACACAGATGGTGTAACTTATCTACACCTTGGAATTAATCGTCCGGTGGATGGAGGATGCTTGCCACACCCACGGATACACTGTCCCAGTTTTGATACCTCGTCATCTGTGACGCCTGTGAGTGACTAATGCTCTTTAAAGACTGGAGAACTTAAACAACTCTACAGGCGCGAGTCCTAATTCAGAAGGGACATCACACGAACGCCTGCACATGTGCTCAATGTCACTGTTTTTAATTGTCCTGAGGAAGACCCCAAACTGAGGCTCCACCCGCCCTTACCCTGGGGGTCGAAACGTCGACAACATCATCAACACATACACGCCCTATGAAAATTTGCTAAGCTTAGCTCCCGTGTATAGTGTGTTTCTAGGGAACAACTGTGATCTGTAACAGGACTGGAAATGCTCTGTGAATAAGACAGAATTGTTTATAGGACACAATTCCTTTTCTTTGTCCCTTATTCTTTTCCAAACACACCCTACCCTCCTTCAAATTTCCTTTCTTCTCTGACAATCACCGAGCACTAATTGAAGAACTGTACGTAATTTACCATGTATTGTATGAATATGAAATATAATATATGTGAGACTATAAGAAATCATTGCGGAAAGCTGAATTAAATTCAGTCTAAATGATACTTACTTTGAGTGTGTACCTTTATATTTGAGTAATGGAATGTCTAATTGTTTTGTAATCGACCACCCTTTTTTTATAACCTACTACTTTGAAGGGCCCTGTCCATTTGTCTTGGAGGGAGCAAGGTTTCACGGGGGCCATCACCCAGACCTGCTGGCTCGGCTGGAACTCGACCAGAGTGGCATTCTGGTCGTACCAGCGCTTCATTTCTTCCTGGCTCGCCTCGAGGTTGGCCTCGGCCAGCTCTCGGAACTTCCGAGTCTGGTTTCGGAGAGTCAAAATGTATCGGAACACATCCTGGGGAGGGTTTCGGGGTGCCGTCTCCCATCCCTCTTTGACCAAGCTAAGGGGACCTCTGACGGGGTGCCCATTCAGTAATTCAAACGGGCTGAACCCCAAGGATTTCTGGGGGACTTCCCGGTAGGCGAACAGGAGGCAGGGGAGAAGGACGTCCCACTTACGTCGAAGGGGCTCTTCTAGACCCAGGATCATCCCCTTCAAAGTCAGGTTGAACCGCTCTACTAGGCCATTGCCTTGGGGATGGTACGGAGTAGTGAATTTGTATGACACGCCACATTGTTGCCACAGGGACGTCATGTATTTCGAGATGAAATTCGTGCCTCGGTCGCTCACGACCTCTCGGGGGAAACCTACCCGGGAGAAGATCCCCATTATTGCCCGGCCCACCACGGGGGCCGTGACGGTGCGGAGGGGTATGGCCTCAGGGTACCGTGTGGGATGGTCCACCAGGACGATAAAGCGGTGACCATGGGCGGTCTTGGGGTCCAGGGGCCCCACAATGTCGATTTCGACCCGTTCAAAGGGTGTACTGACGACAGGGAAGGGTTGGAGGGAAGCCTTGCGCTTTCCTTCACTTTTACCACTGGCCTGGCACGTGGGACAGGACTTGCAGTGGGCCTCTACGTGGGCTCGCATCTTCGGCCAATAAAAGTGCGTTACTAAGCGTTGGTAGGTTTTGTCTTGGCCCAAGTGGCCCGCCAGGGGTACATCATGGGCCAAGCCCAGGAGGAAGTCTCGAAAGCGTAGGGGTACCACCAGCACCCGGGCGGACCCTAGCTCTGCAGACTTCTGTTCGCTGTTCAGGAGGTCATTCTCCCAATACATTAAGTGGGTTCCAGACTGGTCGCCCACGGCTTGGGCTTCGGCCTGCTGCCGGGCCCGACCAGAGAAGGACAGGTTGCTTGTGCTTGGCAGAACTCCTCTCGGGAGGGGCCCCCCTCGTGGTGCCACTGGGCCAACTCGGGCAGATCACCTAACTCCATGATCTGTGCAGGGGCGGGATGGACGGGTCCGTCGTCGGTGACGGGCTCTCCTCCTGGGGAGAGATTGTCGGTTTCAGCTTGGTTGTCTTTGTCTCCGTCAACGGGGGTGTGGCTGGGGGGTTCGTCCTCAACTCCCCCGAGGGGGGGTAGTCGGGCCGCCATAGATCGGGTGGTGGCGCACACCCACTCGGGGAGAACCATCATCCCGAGGTGGGTCTTGCGCTCTATTTGTCTCCATGGGGAACTTTCCAGGCCGTTTCCCAGGAGACAGTCCACAGGTTGTGCGGTTCGGACAGCCACCGGCAAATTGCCGTTCACTTCTCCCCATTCGAACGCTACCAAGGCCACCTTACACAAGCTCTCGGTGTTGTCGGAAGCTATTACAGGGCAAAAGACATTGGGGACGATTTGGTCCTCTGTGACTACGTGACTGAGGACACCAGTGATGCTCGCCCCGGTGTCACGCAGGGCCTCCACTCGGTGGCCTTTAACTGTTATGAGCTGGCGGTACTTCTGGGTGTTTGCAGGTAGGGGGGCTCCAGGAATTATGTCTCGATCTCCTAGAGAAACTAGGGCCATAGCCGCAGGTTCCCACTCCTCGGTATCCTCAAACTCCTCCCCTAGGGCTACATTGGCCATCTGTCGGGCTGGGGGAGCTGTCGTGGTGGGTCTCTGGGCCATGGGGCATTGTGGGTCACTGGCGTAATGCCCGAGCTGTTGACAGCGGAAACAGGTGATATTCACTCGGGGCCCTTGTCTACCCGGGGGACCTGTACTGACTGGTGGAGGGGCTGGGAAGCCCGGGGGCTGGTTTCTCGGGGGGCTACGCTGGGGACCTGATGGTAACTCCCTCTGTCTCCCTTGGTTCCCCCTCTCTGACAGGGAGGTCCCTGATTGTATCGGTGGTAGATTCCTACGGGGCCCCGGGGGACCCAGGTGTTTACCCAGCGATCTGCTTCGACGGCCAGCTTCCTCGGATCTGCGAGCTTGCTGTCGAGCAGATGCTGGCATAGTTCCACAAAACAGTTTGTGGACAAGTGTTCCCATGCAATAAGGTCGGTGAGTTCTTCGAAGGTGATCACTTTGCTGCCCTTGATCCACCCTTCCAATGCTCGGCTGTAAAAATTTACATATTCCACCCAGGTGGTGCCAGGGATTTTCTTACAGTCTCGGAACCGCTGGCGATACATCTCAGGAGTGAGGCCGTACCTCGTGAGGAGGGCCTCCTTCATGTGGCTGTAGGAGGTTTGCATGGAGGCCGGTAGGTCGAGGAGGGTGTCTCGCCCCTCGCTCAGGAATCGATCCAATCGATTCAATTTTGTACTGGGGGTGATACATTGACAATTGTCTAACGATATGGACTGGGACAATAGAGAAGTTACGTGAATTTTTTGGACACTTGAATAACAATGAGTCTAATATTAGATTCACCTTCCAGTAAAGTCACAATAGAGTTATATTTCTGGATGTGGAACTCTTTATACAAGACAGAAAAATTCAAAGTATAATATACCACAAAACAACCGCATGCAATACGGTTTTACATGCATTAAGTGTACACCCCAAACACCAAATTAGGGCTATTTCATATGGTGAGCTAGTACAAGTCATACAAAATTGAGTCAGAGTGTATTCAAGATATGAAATCTAGGATTGAAAGGAGGGGATATGACAAAGGCACCTTACTGAGAGCTATGAACAAGATTACCAAGGTTAATAGACGGGATACTCTCAATGAAATAAAGAGAATCGAGCAAATTGACATGGTTCGTCTTGTCACAGACTACAGTAAAATGTTCAATGTATTTCACTAGCACACACTTAATGCGGACAAGACACTTGAAGAATTTACATCATCAAGGCCTGATATGACTTACCGTAGAGGCAGATGCCTCAAAAACCTATTAAGCCCAAGTTACCCAATGACAGCACGAAGGAACACCGGTTGACATTACATACACTAGGCTTTTACAAATGTGGCCATTGTGCAATGTGCAAATGGCCCATGATAAAAAGAAACAATGTGAGGGCCCCACCAACAAGATTTACACAATAGAATCCAACATAAACTGTAACACCAAAATTGTGGTGTACCCTATAAAATGCAAATGTAAACAGAAATATATAGGGAGTACCATCAGAACCCTAAACCTGGTTGTGAAGAGTTGAAACGGGACTCAACACAGACCATGACCTGCAATATTTTCTGGGGGATTGAGAAATATAGAAGAACACAATACCAACTGTCTTCTGATAAGCCACAGGGTTACAATAAATATGTACAAATGTTGGTTTGTGTCGATATGCATGGAATAAAAAACATGTGGTTTATATATACCTGTTAAATACGAGACACAGCTGCATTTCTTATTTTAGTCCTTGATAATTTGAAGTGAGACTATCATTAAGATTTAATATGTAATGACATTTGGAAATTGTTGTCATTAATGAGCAATATATGGTTATATTATTTTGTGCTGTATATATCCATCACATAAAGTTGTATATTAAATTTATAGAATGTATGTTAGAATAATATATATGTGTATATGAAGATCAAAAGTTGGGTACTAATCAGGACTTCCCTTGTGCTGCCTCCAATACCATGTAATTATATGGGGCGGACATGGAAACCATGGGAGGGATAAATATATGATAAATCATGTATATGATTTTGATATCCTTGACGGACAATTAATTACAGTACTAACCAATCTGGATGGTTATGCGATCCCAGCACGAAATATGTAGAAGTTTGTACAGTATGCTTATTACTGAGCGAGTCACGTAGCGCTGATGGAAAGGAAGTTTCACTGTATTAGCTCAGCACTTTAAAAACAGTGTTTTGTAACGTAATGCCATACTCAGCCTCAATGTACTGAACTGTGAGTTCTTACATGTACCACAGGTGTACTGCAGTTAAGGGTGTTATAGGTTTCATGGCACACTGCACTCTGATATGTCACATATACAACAAGTGCACTGCAGTCAGATGTTATAGGTACCACTGTGCAGAGATGCTCTGCTTTTATAAATGTCACAAGCATCAACTACCTGTAATAATGTGATTGTCGCCCAAATTTTCATTAATGAGACCCCACTTCTGCTGTCCAACAATCACAGGCATTCTTGGGCAACCTTACACTACGTATGAGCGTGGCTGGGAAGATGTACCCAACTGTTTGTGTGGTCACTGCCTCTAAGTGATGATTCACCAGTATGGCTGTCCTTCAGACACTCCCAGTCCGGTCTGAATCAACACTTCCATTGTGCTGCTGGTGGTACATTGGTCTGTTGAACGGGCTTCATGCCCATCGGTCGATGCCACACTAAATGAAAAATTGTTGAAAATAGAACGACTAGAAAAGAAACTAATCAGGTCACGTCTCCATGAGCACGTATTAACAAAATACCTCACGGCTAACATCATTCCCAAAGGCTTGCAGGTCAGGAACAAGCCTGCTATTTTCATTGATGTTCCCAAGTTTAAAGAGGGTTTCAGTTTTGTGGCCAACAACTGCTCCAGGCACTGGATGGTGCTCGGGGTCAAAACTGCAATAGAATACGTTAAGAAACTCACACAAGAAATAGCTGACCTGAAGAAAGAAATCGCTGACCTGAAGAAAGAAATCTTGGAGGACAGTGCCCTCACCAATGTGAAGGAGGCACTGGAGCGGGCAGAAAAGGCTTTGACGGAGTTCAACACTATAACCCTGAACAGTAAGCTTGACAAACTTGCCAAATTTTGAATTACGATAAAAAATACACATACCCCTATTTGGCTGACAAATATTACCAGCAGGATCATCAGGGATTTTTTACAAACAGAGGCAGACAAGGACCAAGGCGCTTCAACACCTTCTCTGACTCCTCCGTTGGCAGTGGCTCGGATTTCGATTTGGATAGACCGTCAACAAGTAGACAAGGCAACCAAGCACCCCAACAGCAAAAATTTTTAGATCAGGGCTACCGCTAATCCAATCGGGGTGGAGGCTCGGATCAAGGTTGGAACCGCCCGAGAGGATGGAACAGAGGAAGAGGAGCACAGAGAGGCAACACATGTGAGATGTTCTTCCCGTGGGAAAGACATGGGGAGATTTCCACACGGAGACAAACCTATCGATGGTAACAGAAGCTGCAGTAATTGTTGATCAAACCGACTTGACATCCACCATATCAAATGCAACGGATCGGGAGATTAGCACGACAGGCATAGCGGGTGCAGTAGGGTCTTCAGAACATCAAAGCAAGTCCCCAAACCCGATCATTAACCTTTCAGACCACATGATGACAACGGCAGAAAGAGAGATACTGAGTAATGGTCTGTCCTTTGTCCCCACAAGCAGACCGGATTCCTTCACTACAACACTTGAACTGCAGAAGTTTTTCCGCAAAGTAAGACTGAAATATTACTTTGGCACTAATACCTACGAACCTAAACTTACGGCAACACCATGCAAGCCGCCATCTACTTTCACGCCAGGGGCTTGCTGTATGAGCAAACGCATATTGGCATTTGAACAGGTCGTCATGCAAGAAGTGATGGGCTCACTTGAAGAGAGACTGTACATCAGGCACGTCGTCACCAGGGAAGAAAAACTTGCACTCAAGGAACTGCGTGAAAACAGCTCCATTGTCGTCAAGGCTGCCGACAAAGGTGGGGCAGTGGTGGTACAAAACACTACAGAATACATTGAAGAGATTGAGCAACAACTCAAAGTACAAGAGAGTTACCGCACAACACCAAGGGATCCCACGATGGACATCAGGGATCTCAATGAAGCACTTACAGAAGAGGGTGTACGAGAAGGCTTCTTGAGCATACCGAAGAAGGAGTTCCTGAATTACAAGGAACCCAGAATACCTACTATATACACCCTACAGAAAGTGCACAAGCGCTTGGTGAAACCATCCGGTAGACCCATCATCTCTGGGTGCGGCTTGATATTGGAACCAGCCAACCAATTTATCGATCACCTTTTACAACCCTGGGTCCCAGAAACCAAGTCATATGTGCGTGACTCTTTGCACATTATACAACTGCTAGAGGACCTGCCTTTCGATACCACTACACAATTTCTGGTAACACTGGATGTTTCATCACTTTACACCTCTATACCCCAGGCCAAGGAGATAGATGTTGTGCGTGCCACACTGGACAGCGGTCCAGCACCACAATGGATACCCCCGAGTTTCTTGGTCAATCTGCTTGAAATCGCCATGTAAAAGGATTACTTTGTATTCAAAAAAAAATTCTACTTCCAATGCAAAGGACAGGGCTCGACAAATCATACAAAATGCTCTAGACCTGCAGGTCTAGTAAACTACAAAATCTCCTCGACCTAACTTAAATGAACTTGACCTCAAACTCTGAAAACTGAGCAAATGTGACAAGTTAACAAGATTTAAAAGCATTTTTATTGCTCATTTACGTTGTGAGCAATACAGATGCCTTTAAATCTTGCTATCTTGTCACATTTCCTCTGCTTTCAGAGGCAGAGGTCAAGTGTCAAGTTTGTATTCCTACTCGCCAGAAAGGGCGAGTAGGACCTAAAAATAGCTCGTCCTTAATCAATCTCACTCGCAAATGCGAGCGGTCGAGTGAATTTGTCGAGCCCTGAAGGAGTTGCCATGGGTGCAACTTATGCACCTAGCCTGGCAAATATTTACATGGACAGCTATTAAGAAGAACACATGTACTCACACCATAACCCATTCATCAACTGCATTGCAGTCTGGAAAAGATACATAGATGATGTGGTCATAATCTGGTCTAGCACGGAGTACCAGCTACAATAATTTTTTTAATAGTTAAATGAACGAAGCAGTGACATCCAATTCACAATGAACTACAACTGCCTAATCATAGACTTTTTAGACATAACTTTCAAAGTGGAAAATGGCTTACTCTATTGTGACCTTAACAGAAAACCTACTGAAAGGAACACGCTGCTGAAGTACCAGTCACATCACCCTCGCAACCAACGAGACAATTTGCCCTATGGACAATATCTTAGAATGAGGAGAAATTGCACAAGAAGGGAGGACTTCTTCAGAGAAACGGACGTCCTTACAAAGCGACTACGGGAACGTGGTTACCCATTGGGGCTCTTGAAACGTGCCAAGAAAAGGGCTTGGTATTGACCCAGAGAACAACTACTAATACATAAGGAAAAGAAAAGTGGCACTGACAATATAGTGTGCGTTACCACATTCCACTCAAAAAGCAATAACATAAAAAAGATGATTGTGACTAAGTACTGGAACCTGGTCACATCAAAACTGAACACTGAAGAGAACCCTTATTTGCATTTAAGAGAGGAAGGAATGTAAAAGACAGCGGAGTTAAGGTCTACCTGGAACCTCCAAAACTACCAGACCTATGGGGTCAACTTCGACTTCCGCCCATACTGGGACATTTCAAGTGTGACACATGTAAAGCCTGCCCCTCATGCATGGAAGGTAAAATACTTATGCATAACAACAAAACATACAAATTGCCCTCCTTGACGAACTGCAACAGTGCAAATGTCATATACATCATTCTTTGTCCCAGAAATGCAACATACATTGGTCAGACCACCCAGAAGGTCAAAACAAGACTTTTGCAGCACATGGGGGACAGTGTTCAGTCCCCCATAAACTGCAATTCCTTTCAGGGATACTTCCTGGAGAAAGTAAGAACCATTATCCAGGACATAAAAAGTGGGATGTCCAACGGGATGGCCACACCTATAGGCCCTCGTAAATCAACCGACTGTTCTATCACACTGTTTCCAGAGATTGACACCCTGAGTCTGCAGCAGTTGATGGATAGAATCAAGTCTGGATCTCCAGCGGATCCTTGCCCACCTAAAGTCTTTCAGGCAGCCCGTCCCCTATTGGAGGAGCATGTCATCTCCCTCCTAAATAGGTCTTTGAAAACAGAAAACTACCAGCAGAACTCAAGGAAGCGCGTGTCAGACCGCTGCTAAAAAAAACAGGTGCAGACCCCGCGATATTAAAAAATTACAGGCCGATCTCTCAGTTACCATTCCTCTCTAAAGTACTGGAACAACATGTACTAAAATCCCTGTCCGCGTACTTGGAGTCCTATTCCTTACTTCACGAACGACAAGCAGGGTTCCGAGCACATCACAGCACTGAGTTGATGATGCTCTCGTGCTGGATGAACTGAGAGGCCTGGCTGACGGTAAAAAACCGAGCGCCCTGATTCTGTTAGATCTTTCAGCGGCGTTCGATACCGTCAGCCATGCGTTGTTGCTGGAAAGACTGAGTGACTTTGGCATCAAAGGCTTGGCCTTTAGTTGGTTGCAGTCATTTCTGTCAGGAAGGACACAAAGAATACAACTTGGAGAAGAAGCCTCCGCAGTGGGAAAGTTAGAATGTGGGGTGCCTCAGGGCTCGGCCCTTTCCCCACTGCTGTTTAACTTATACCTGCAGCCGCTGATTGCCTCCCTGGTGAGTATGGGCTGCACAGTATACAATTATGCGGATGACACGCAGCTGCTGCTGAGTGTCGACAATACAAGCGCCGCTCAACTCCACACTCAGAATATCTTGAGATACACGGTCCAGTGGATGACAGGAAACCTCCTAAAAATCAACCCAGATAAGACTGAGATCCTGGTGATTCCATCCGCCACCTCACCATGGTGTGATCTCTACTGGCCCGCAGAGCTAGGCCCGGCCCCAAAACCCAGCCTGAACGTGAAGAGCCTGGGGATCAAATTGGATTGTGACCTCTCTATGGTTAACCAAATTTCCTCAGTGGTGGGCAGCTGCACTAATATTATCCGACAGCTACGGAAATTAGTACCCATTATTTCCCAATCTATGCTACGTTCCATTGTCGTAGCCACCGTGATCTCAAGAATAGATTACGGAAACGCCCTCTACCTTGGCCTACCAAAAACTCTGACAAATAGGTTACAGGTGGTGATGAATGACGCTGCTCGTCTCATTTTCAGATTGCCAAGACGAACTAAAGCATCCCCCCTGTTACAGAGTCTCGATTGGCTCCCTATCAAGGAACGAGTGGAATTTAAAAGCCTGTGTATAGCCCACAAAGCCATTTACGGTATGGCACCCGCATACATTAAAGATCGTCTGGCAGTGTACAGCCCAAAGAGAGTTCTCAGATCTTCAGACTCTCAACTATTGGTCTGCCCTCGCTACAAACTTGCCACCAAGGGCGGAAGAGCCTTTTCGGTGCTGGTGCCTCAGCTATGGAACACACTACCTGAGCCACTGCGCAGGGAAGAGAACCTCCTACGCTTTAGAAAGGGGTTGAAAACGCTGCTGTTTAGGAGGTCCTTGTGAGCCACTCAGACTAGTGGATGCATTTCTGTATTGTTAAAGTTGTTGTTTACCATCGATTCCCGAGCGCTTAGAGGCCTGCAGGTGATTGAGCGCGCTACAAATCAAAAATAACAATAACAATAACAATGAGTAAGATCAGATGTAGAGTACAGGGAGCGTCACTTGTAGAACATTTCCTTACCCTGAACCACACACCAGAGAGTATGAGATGGAGGGTGGTGGAAAAGATCAACGTCAACCCAAGGGGTGTCTCCATTGCAGTGGCTTTGACCCGTAAGGAGTGTAAATGGATACACATCTTAAACTCAGTGGCCAATGGGTTGAATGAACAGGAAGAGATAGCCAAGCAAATGGGTCTGCTGTAGGAACGATTGACTATCACACACACTTTAGACTTATCTCAAAACATGGCTACCAACACCTGCCATAATGTTTTTTAGAGTATTTCATGCACTAAGACACATCTGCGGTTGCCATTGAAATGTTTGCACGGAAATTATGTTTGTATCTTCTGTGCATACAAATTATGACTGTACCAATCGTTACATATTTTCTGAGACCAACAATTTAGGCTGTTCTTCACCACACCAACTCGAATGCAATATGGTTATATCATTTGTGAAGTAGATACCCTCGTTGTATGTATACCCAATAATGTATCTATACGCACAAGGACGATCTAGTTCTGTTTAATAATGTGCACTCAAGCAATTCCTTTTAATAATGAGCACTCATACAATACTGTTACTGTATTCATAATATGTGCTAACTATTGTGTGCTCGAGAGCTTACCTTTCAGATTGCATTAAAAGCATCCTCAACTTACGTTTGTTCTACCCGACAGAACCACTTTTGTTTAACTGTAACTTACCCAGGTTCTGAGGGACACAGGGTTACCCCTTTATTCTTAATTTTCCTTAAGAACGAGTCGGCAATCTTTGGGCGGGTGGGCCAGCCTGCTTGATCTCTGGGGCTACTCCTTGCTGTAGTAATAGGCTGCGTGTGCAACAGCGTACTGCCTCAGTGCACCTTGTCGTCTTTGGGGGACTTTTATATGGCTTCAAAATTATTCATGTGTAAAAAGGCTATTGCTTTCTCGTTTTGATCTCATTCAGTTCAAAACGATGTTGCATTAAACAAAGAGCAGGAACTGTAAAGGAACTCCGTAACTGGGCTATGCACGAATCAGCTTTTATTCTCGTAAAAAATACGAATAGACGAAAATAAGTGTGCTAGTGTCACCAGGTAACTCTAAAACCCTGGCGTGTAAACAGCCTTTCTAAAAACATAGCCTGCATATCTCTTCAGAAGCTTACCATGTAAATAAATGCAGATAAGCAAAGCACTGCGCTGACAAAAAAGCCAGTAGGTTTGCTTCACCTTCAAAATGGGAAACAGATTGGCTTTGACAAGCTTGTTTATACTTTTTTGCTATACATGGGACTACATTTCCACTATGGTGTCATTTTGATTGTACCAGAAAATTCAGTCTAGCCTTTCCTGGGATAATGGTGAGCCACTGAACTGTTGTTTCAGGTTAATAAACATGTACACCTGCAGATTTCTTTTATTTTTAATACTCCACTACCAAAAGTTAAGATAAAATTAAGGAAATGCCAGGGTAAAGCAGCTGCTGGTATATGGAATATTGCTTTATCCTCACTGGCTGAGCCCAGCACAGTTATCTCCCATACAGCATAGCCGACAGTTTATGACTGTCAGAAATCTGTTTTAACCCCATCCATGCGTCAACGTCACAGTGGTCGTGTGCGGAAGACCGCCGGGGGCCATCCAAACCGCGCCTGTGTTCTTTTTTTTAGCACCGCAGCGGAATGTCTGCCGCGGCGAAGAGGTTAAATTACCCCCGCCGGTTTTGAGAAAAAAACTACAAACGTAAAGGAGGTGACAGACACACACACCTGGTCACAGCCCAGACCTCAGCCAGTCACCGGTTAGCTATTCTGATTCTTTCAGCACTAAAGTCACAAGGACACTGACAATGCATACGATACTGTCCAGTTTTGAACATGCTGTGTATAAGAAGCTCTTCATTAAGGCATCTCATTTAGGGGAGGGGGGTGCTAATTCTACAAGATAATCCGCTGGTGGTATGATTTTCACCACAGGTTGTCAGATTTTTCTCAGACTGTCCCTGTTGCCAAGTGTGATGTCAAGATGCCAGCTGCTCTCCACTACCTCTACACCACCTTGTGCTAGGCCACTGTGCATGACAACTCTTAGCAGAATGAAATGCAATTTCAAAGGCTCCCAGTTTCATCCTGAGTATACACTGGTTCATTGGACATACGTTATTGTACCTGGAATCTGAAATCCCTATGTATTCTCTATCTTAGTCTAAGAGTTTCAACGTATCAGCCCTGCCAAGTGCTAGACATCGGTTAGTCTAATACTTTTTTCTTTGGTTTAACTGCAAGTCTTACAGTTTGCCACCCAAATTGCCTGATGGTTGGTGCTTGGCAGGACTTGAAGAAACCGATGCACCAGGTTTCACTAAGCTTATTAACTGACAGCAATAGAGGAGAGCTGTCTCGGGCTGCAAAAACCTTCTAGATTCGCACCTAAGACAACAGATTGCAACAATCCTGCTAACTGGCACCAGTACAACAGTGCTATCCCTCAGGTTATAGAGGGATTACCAAAGTGTTTTTATACAGCAGAACTGTCTCCCAGTTTACAGAACTCTTTTAGGCTGACACCTTATGCAGCAAAGCCCTTCCTCATACTTGCAAGCCTCTTACGATATGGCGTGGTATGTAAATGTCCTTTTCTTAGTATGTTTTTGTAGTGCTGTACGGAGGGCTGAAGGGCTCGCTTCTAAGCACCTGCTGGAGGTCTGTCAGAATGGAGTGTAACAAACAAGATGCAGATTCCCAGCTTTTGAATCCATTCTCAATCCGTTTAGGTGGCTGCATGTCCAGCTGTCACTCTGTGGGCGTAGGTAACACTTAAATCCAGGAAGGGAGGGGAGGTTTGGAGAGGGCAGGGTAATCTCCAGAAGCTAGTACCGCTGAAGTCCAAATAACTGACATGTTAAAGGCCACATAAACATGTGAGAAGACAAAAACTTGCAGAGTTTTGAAAAATGATTGTGAAAAAGGGAAACAAATGGTGCAAAATAGTCATAATGTACTATTAAAGCTTCTAGCTTTGAGCAAGACCACTGACTCATTGTCCCATCCTCGTAGCTCCACCATTAAGTGAGGCCTCTACTGAGTCCCTACACTACCGTAATGTTGGTGTTCGAGGCCCTCCGCCACCCGCAGGTTATACCTGTGCCTCATCCCTTGGTGTTCAGGGGATCTCGGACTCCTTTCTCTCGCTCCGCGCCTGCCCCTTTCTGCTCCGTTTTCACCCTTTAGCTTTTCACCCTTTCACTCTGTATAGCACTCTTCTTCAGCTTTCTGCTCCGTTTCACCCTTTATTCTTCTCACCCTTTTACTCTTTATATATTTTTCTTTTCTCACCCTTTTACTCTTTACAATTTTCCTCTTTCTTATTGGTTGCTTTCCATCGTTTTTCCCGCCGCTGCTGCCCCCGCGGCCCCTCCCCGCAGCGCCACCAGCCAGAGCCAGTTTCTCCTCCCCGCTCCCGCCTCCCAGCTGTCCAGCCCTTCCTGACCCCTACTTGATGGCGGCCGTACGCAGCGGGCGGCCGCTGGCATGTCAAAGGTAAGCCTATCTGTGCCCGTCTGCGACCCGACCGCGACCAGTGTCAGGAACCCTGGACCTCCGCAAGGCCAACGCTACAACCCAGCGGCACTCCATGCACTCAATCCAGGCAGTAACAACACCTGCAAGCTAGCATCACCGGCCGACAGCCATGGACCCTTCAGCTGTCATCGCTGCCAACACACCTGCAGCACTGCCAGGAACATGGACCCAGCACAACGCGCCAGTAAGAACACAACCAAACTGAAGACCCTGCAATGCATCCTCCTCAACATCTGATCACTCCACAAACACGACAACCAAATCTGGGACCTCCTCGCCAGCACCACCCGGGCATAGCATTCCTGACCGTAACCTGGACCAACACCACCTCGGGACCGGAAATCGCCATTGCCATTCCCCAAGGAAACAAGATTTCCCGCCGTCGTCCACAAACCCAACCTCCGCCTGAACACACTCCCCGACGAGCCCACAGACCTGATGGAACACCTACACTTCAAGACACAGGCCAGCCCTACCACTACCCTCAGAGGAATTCTCATCTACCAACCCCCGGACCCCACGGACCTTTCACCAACTCCATTACAGACATCGTCTCCCCGCATCCACCAACCACACCCTGCTGGGAGACATCAACTTCCACCTCGACAACCAACTAGACCCAAACACCACATCCCTCCTGGACAACCTCCACAACATTGGACTCCACCAGATCGTGACCGAACCCACACACTCAGCAGGACACACCCTCGACCCCCTCTTCACAACAGGAAACTCCATCACTTTTAGCCACACCACCGAATTCCTGTGGACAGACCACTGATGCATCCACTTCACCTTCAGAACACCCACCAGCCACAAACACCAGCACCTGCTCCCAAGAAGAAACTGGACCAAGATCACAGACGACCAACTCACCTCCTCACTCGGCAATTCTACCTCAACCACCGCAGAAGACTACTACCCCAACTCCGTAGCCTGAACTCTGCACAGATGAATCTCCGACAGCGTCAACACCATAGCCCCCCTCAAGAAGAATAACAAGACACACGCCAAGAAAGCCATATGGTTCACCACCGAACTTCGAGAGACCAGGCGCAAATGTCGATGCCTTGAAAAGGCCTGGAGGAACTCCAAATCCAAAGAAGCCCACAACAACTTCAGAGCCGCCACCAACCCCAACCACCAACTCATCAGAAATTCGAGGAAAAAAGCGATTGAAGACAGAATCTCAACACATGCACAAAACAGCAAGGAACTCTTCAGTATCATCAAGGAGTTCGCCCAACCCACCAGGGAGTCTACTGACATTCCTCCTTCACAAGACCTCTGCAACAAACTCAGCACCTTCTTCCACCACAAAATCAAGAACATTTACGATAACTTCGACGAAGACAACCAACACACTGAACCCTCACCAGCCACCCCAGACACCCTGAATCCAACGATTGACAGCTTGACAGCCTTCGTCACAGTCTCCCACAGCACCCTAACACGCAGACTCCACGACGCAGGGATCCGGGACAAGGCCCTCGACTGGATCCACTCTTTCCTCTCAGTCAGAACGCAGCGGGTCAGACTCCCTCCGTTCCTCCCGGACACTACACCAACCACATGAGGAGTCCCCCAGGGGTCCTCTCTCAGCCCAACGCTCTTCAAAGTATACATGGCTCCACTCGCTCCCATCATCAGAACCCATGGACTCAACATTGTTTCATACACAGGCGACACCCAACTCATCCTCTCCCTATCTAACAAACCCAACGCAGCCAAACACAACTTTCAACAAGCATTTACAATGCAATGGTCTCGGTATTCTTAAAGTTAGAGCTATTGGCATCACTCATGACATTATTTTATGTAAAACATAAATAAATGCCATTGTCATTTACAATGCCAATAGCAGGGCAGGAGAGCAGGCACAACGAACGAGGGGGCAGGAGAGCAAGCACAACCAACTAGGGGGGGGGACATGAGAGCAAGCACCACCAGCGAGGTGGGGGGCAGAAGAGCAAGCACAACCAGCGAGGGGGGGCAGGAGAGCAAGCACAACAAGCGAGGAAGGGCAGGAGAGCAAGCACAACCAGCGAGGGGGGGCAGGAGAGCAAGCATAACCAGCGAGGGCAGGGCATGAGAGCAAGCACAACCAGCGAGGGGGGGCAGGAGAGCAAGCATAACCAGCGAGGGCAGGGCATGAGAGCAAGCACAACAAGCGAGTAGGGGGCAGGAGGGCAAGCACAACCAGCGGGGGGCAGGAGAGCAAGCACAACAAGCGAGGGGGGCATGAGGGCAAGCACAACCAGCGAGGGGGGGCAGAAGAGCAAGCACAACCAGCGAGGGGGGGGGGGAAGAGCAAGCACAACCAACGAGGGGGGGCAGGAGAGCAAGCACAACAAGCGAGCGGGGGCAGGAGAGCAAGCACAACCAGCGAGAGAGGGGTCAGGAGAGCAAGCACAACCAACGAGGGGGGGTAGGAGAGCAAGCACAACCAACGAGGGGGGGGCAGGAGAGCAAGCGCAACCAGCGAGGGGGGTTGCAGGAGAGCAAGCACAACAAGCGAGGGGGGGCAGGAGAGCAAGCACAACAAGCGAGGGGGGGCAGGAGAGCAAGCACAACAAGCGAGGGGGGCAGGAGAGCAAGCACAACAAGCGAGGGGGGGCAGGAGAGCAAGCACAACAAGCGAGGGGGGGCAGGAGAGCAAGCACAACCAGCGAGAGGGGGTCAGGAGAGCAAGCACAACCAACGAGGGAGGGCAGGAGAGCAAGCACAACCAACGAGGGGGGGGGCAGGAGAGCAAGCACAACAAGCTAGGGGGGCAGGAGAGCAAGCACAACCAGCGAGGGGGGGCAGGAGAGCAAGCACAACCAGGGAGGGGGGGCAGGAGAGCAAGCACAACCAGGGAGGGGGGCAGGAGAGCAAGCACAACCAACGAGGGGGGGGGGGGGCAGGAGAGCAAGCGCAACCAGCGAGGGGGGTTGCAGGAGAGCAAGCACAACAAGCAAGGGGGGGCAGGAGAGCAAGCACAACAAGCGTGGGGGGGCAGGAGAGCAAGCACAAGCTACAAGGGGGGGGGAGGAGAGCAAGCACAAGCAACAAGGGGGGGGCAGGAGAGCAAGCACAACCAACGAGGGGGGGGCAAGAACACGGGCACAATCAGGGAAGATAGGCAAGAAAAGCAAGCACTCACCGGAGGACTCGGCAGCTTCTCGACTTCTTCCGGCGGCGGGAAGAGCCGCCATTTTCGCAATGCGTCTGCTCACGCTGCCTGCACGCCCAAGTCGACCCTCTGATTGGTTAATAAGGAGCACCAATCAGAGAGCTGACTTGGGCGTGCAGGCAGCGTGATGAGGGGCTGCTCTCTCCCGATGACGTCAGGGAGAAAAAGAACAGCCAAAACACATCCCTCTATCCCAAAAAGACGGGGCTTGAACGGAGTGACGCCCCTCTCCTCCAATGGCTGGCCTCCGTTTAGGAAGTCAGCCAATGGAGAAGAGGGGCGGGTTCAAGCCCCACTCTAGGGAAAACATTAAATCTCGGCTGCGCGACACTGCTGTGCAGTGTATGCTAGGCCGAGACCTAACAACTAAAAGGGACGCTTGACAGACCCTGCCAAAGAAGAACAAACGAGGCAAGGGTTGTAAACAGTCAATCAGCCCACACCCATCTCCTTCCGGTACTCCGCAAGGACTCGAGAATACATCAACTGCAATCAGTGTCAATTTCTGATAGCACCATTCCTTCAGAAGTTCTTGAATCATGTCAAGATGACTTATTTCAGCTGTGTCAATTTTTGCCTGAAGTCTAACACATAGTCAATCAGAACGCCTGTCTTTTTATCCAGATGACATTGACAGATGTCACAGGCTGCAAACAAGGTGTCCATACAGAAGCTCTAACGAGCTAAACCCCAGACCCTTTTGTGCAGTTTCCAATATGCAAAAATTAGGTAAGCCAGGAGGATGTGCAATTTCCTCCTTATGAGCAGTTTAAAGGACCCATCACAATTTTTTTATTTAAATCTGTTTTTATTTCAAAGGGAAAAGCAACTTATCACCTACAACTCTTTGCAGGGCCGGCCACATAGCTTAGGGTAGGCATAGAAAGTGCAGGTGTTGGTTATTAATGCAGACGTTACACAGCAAGTCGCCTACCAACCATGGAGGGCCGGCCGCGTATGACAAGAGGAACTGCGTAGGAATTCAATGTGAAGAAGCCTCTAAGCAAAAAGATCGAGAAGACCCAAATTCAACATAGCTAGAAAAGAAAAGCGATAAACTTGAAGAGAGAGAGAGAGAAGTGAGATAGTTCGCAGGGAAGTGTGTAAGGACCCATCATACTTTTGAGAATGTTGTTAAACATCTCAACCTGCCCGTTGGCCTGGAGGTGGTAAGATGCAGAAAACATGTCAGCTACACAAGCCTCTTTTCACATAACCTTTAGGTAATGCAGTTCAATCCATATTCAGAAACCACTCTTCTAGGGCATCAAAACCCTTGAAAATATGCATAACGAAGCCTTGGCAAACACTGGGTGAATTCTGCTTGCCAATGGAATTACTTCCAGGAACCTTATTTCATGGTCCCGCAGAGTAAACTTACTCCAAACTTTATCTACTGGGAGAATTGAGGTGCCCAACTATAACGCCCCCTACATCCTCTAAAGGTAGCCGTAACACCTGCAGAGATATATGGGGTGGTTTTGTGTGTCTTGTAGACTTTCAATGTATCTGGCAGGGCTGACTCCCTATCCGTAGAGCTAGGTAGCTCAGATGGCAATACAGGGACATTTGCCCTGCCTAGACTGGCACATTAATGGCTCTGGGTGGCAACAAACTCTGGGGAATCTCCTCAAGTCTGCTCACATGGTGGCCTGTGCTCTTGTGATCACAGCCTCATCTGGACCTCAAGCTCCAAGGTCATTCCCCTGTAATCAATCCATGCTGAGGTCTTTCTGTTAGCCCAAATGGGATCTCACTGGTGTCTCCACCTATCTTTAACGGGAAACATCCATTACAACGCAGTCATTACAACGCACTGCTGTTACAACGCAACTGCCTTTACATCGCATGCTATTACAATGCATGCTATAACAACGCATGCCATTACAACGCATTATAAAGTTAGTAATGGAGATTTGAAAGTTTTAGGGTGGTTAAGGGTTTTGGGGTGGATGGGAATAGTAATTATTATCCCTTCACTATCCAACACTTTCCCTACTGTTGCATTCACCAGAGTGGGAATAGTAATTTTTACCCCTACACTAATCAACACTTACGCTACTGTTGTAATGGTAGTTTTAAAAAATGTGCTGTAATGGCATGCGTTATAAAATCATGCGATGTAATGGTTGTTGCGATGTAAAAACTGTGTTGTAAAAGCAAGCGTTGTAATTGTTTGCGTTGTAACGTCATGCGTCTTTAGGTTTAAAGTATTTTATTGAAGCAGGGTAAAGAAGGAAACAACAAGGACATGAAAAAGAAAAACCACAGGTGCACCACAATCAATGCGTACGGTACATCAGATACATCAAAGCATTTCTGTCTCCTCAATGGGCACCATCCAGCATGGAAATACAGCTTGCGCGCCTTTGGTTAAAGACAAAAAGGAAAAAAGGGGGGGGGGGGAAGGGCAGAGGGAAGGGGGGGAGGGGAAAAAGGAAATAGGGGGGGAGAAAGGGTGGGGAAACAACCCTGCTCCATATCCTACCCAACCAACAAACCCCCCCAACTACAGCACCCAAACCCACCCCCTGCACTGTGCCAATGACCATCTGCTCTCCCCTCGTAGCGACCCTCCGGTGGACTCCGCTACTAGACGCCGACTCCAACCAATCAAACAGGCGGATCCGGCGGCGGTGTCAGCCATAACAGCCTGAGATACCTCGGGCAGGTGATCTCCCTGAACTCAGAACACAACAGACCATGGAAAGGCGCCCACAGCTCCTCAGAAGCATCTACATCCCCCACTGCCACTAAGGACATTTTCTCCATGCCAAGAACATGCCACAATCTATGCAGCCAGCCGACAACGGAGGGAAGTGTGGTGGAGCGCCAGTGTATGAGAATGTTTTGCACCGCTGACCCCAGAGCTATCGCAATCTGTCTACCCCTTCTAGACCTGAGGGGGTACATCAACCCATTCGGCAATCCCAATAGGACATAGGCAGGGAACCGTGGCAGCTCTATCTCGAAACATTTGTCAACCTCGCTAAGGACCTCCTCCCAGTAAGAAGCCAAAAGGGGACAATCCCACAAAATATGTGTAAGCGTGCCAATTTGGCCACAGTTACGCCAGCACGTCCCTGGTATTGACCTATCCATCTCATGTAATTTCTCAGGAGTGCGATACCAATAGGTCGAAATTTTGGTGAAGGTCTCCGTGAGCCCCGTGTGATAGGCAGAGTGGCGTGAGCGGTAGGAGATGTGGTCCCATTCTGTATGACTCAACACTCGTCCGAGCTCCCGGTCCCAGCGCTCCCGACCCGGGTTGTGAATGTGAAAGGGGGGGGGCTGCAGCATCTTGTACAAGTCGGAGATAAGCTTAGCGTCCGATGTGCGAGTGACTAACCAGCGCTCGTACACCGTGATCTCCCGGTCAGCCCTTTCGCGCACGTGGGACTGTAGCGCCCAGTGGCGCGCCTGCATATACCGCATGCGCTCCGTCTCAGGGAGGCCATAAACCCGCCGCAAGTCCTGGAAGGGGATGACACCCTCTGGGCCATACAGGTGATACAAAGTGCAACAGCGGGCCGCCCGCCAGCAGTCGTAAGCACCAGGTTCAGTTCCCGGACCAAAGTCCGGATTGCCAATTAGCGGCGTGAAGGGAGAGGGAAAGGTAGTAAGTTCATGCCTAGTGGCCACTGAGTCCCACACCCGGAGTGGGACACGCGTCACAAAAGAGGCGTAAAGGTTAGGGGGTCGATGGGCCCGTCTCAAGAATGGCACCTCCTGTAGCGTTCTGCCTGCTACCGCCTGGTCCTGAAACAGCAGGGTTTGTCTGACTCCCACCGGCTCCACTCCACCAGATAGCGAAGTTGGGCGGCCTGGAAATATTTCCGTAAGTCTGGTATCCCTAGCCCTCCAGATTCAGGCGCCAGCGTAGCAATGTTCCCTTTAATCCGCGGTCTACGGCCCTGCCACACAAAACGCGCAATGGCCGACTGAGTCTCTGCGAGCCACCCCGCGGGGGGTTGCAGCGGCAGCGCCCTGAACAAGTACAGCACCTGGGGTAGAAGGGTCATCTTCTCTGCGGCCACCCTACCCAGCAGCGACAACGTGCCCTTATCCCACCGAGCCAGTTCCTCCCTAATTTTCGTGCTCAAAGCCGCATAATTGGCCGTGACCATCGCCTCTGTAGTTCCGCCCTGGTGGTGCCAGTTAGCGAAATATCGAGGGCAGCAGATTTCCCGAGGTTCACCCGAAAGCCCGCCACCGCGGCGAAAAGGTCCAATTCCGCGATACAAGCCGGCAGCGACCTCCGTGGGTCATCGAGCGTCAAAATGACGTCGTCCGCATAGAGGCTAATCGCGTGGTGAAATTCTCCCATCTTGACCCCGATAATATCGGGGTTCTGTCGAACCCTTTGAGCAAACGGCTCCATATAAAGAGCAAAAAGCAAAGGGGACAGCGGACATCCCTGTCGTGTTCCCCGTTCTATAGGAAAGGGTCGGGAGCTGCCTCCGTTCACTCGGACCACCGCGGACGGAAACCGGTAGCAGTTAAAAATCAGGTGCTGGAACTTCTCGCCTACCCCGAACTTGCCCAGGACCTTCTCTAGGTAGGGCCAGTGCACTCTGTCAAAAGCCTTCTCCGCGTCGATGGAAAGGAGCATTCTTTCCCCGGGGATCCTGGAGGCCTTCTCAAGAATATGAGTCACCCTCTTCGTGTTGTCCACCGTCTGCCTGCCAGGCACGAAGCCGGCTTGATCCGAGTCGACCATGCCCGGAAGATGAAGTGCCAAACGTGCCGCCAGTATGCTAGTGAACACTTTCAGGTCCACGTTCAGTAGCAAGATAGGACGGTAGGATCCACAGGCAGTCCGGTCCTTGCCCGGTTTCGGGATCACGGAGACCGTGGCCTGGAGAAATTCGGGGGGGATGGCGCCCGGCTCCGAGAACGTGTTGAAGAGGCATGTCAACAGAGGCGCCAGCTCCTGACAGAAGGTCTTATAACAAAGAGGGATGAAGCCATCCGGTCCCGGGGCCTTACCCGGTTTAAGCAGGGAGATCGCCGTGACCACCTCCTCGATACGGATCTCCCGCTCCAGATACTGGGCCTGATCCGGCGTCAACGACGGGAGCGGCACCGACTCCAGATAGTCCGCCTCCGCCCGGGCGGAGGGGACCTCGCCAGTGTAGAGGTCAGCGTAAAAACTACGGAAAACGTCCGCAATTTGCTCGTCTTCCGTGACTGAACCTCCGGCAGGGGTAACCAGCTCCTTCACCCGGTGCTGTTGGTGTTGCACCCTAAGCTTGTTGGCCAAGAGCCGTCCGCACCTGTCGCCACCGGTGTAATACTTGTGCTTCAGACGAAGCATCGCGTACTCAGCCCGGTCCATGTCGAGGGCAGACAAGAGTTTCCTGGCGGCTTTCAGTTGTCTCCAGACCCCGGGGGCTCCCGTCCTAAGATGGACCTGCTCCAGCTCCCGCACCTGTCGGGTAAGCTCATCCCTCTTGAGCTGGCGATCCTTGTTCTCCGCCGAGGAGATAGCGATAAATTCGCCCCGGAGCACAGCCTTCAGGGCGGCCCATTGCGTCGCGCGGGAGGTGTTGTCATTATCGTTTACGCGCTGGAAGTCCGCAATGGCCGCGCGAATCTGCTGCACCGTCGACCGTCTGTGCAATAGGGTGTCCCGGAGTCGCCAGACCCCTCTTGGTCGAGCCACCGGGGGTAAATTAAAGGTACCCTCCACCGGCGCATGGTCGGAAAGAGAGAGGACCCCCATATCGGCATTCGAGGCCAGAGCGAGCATCGGGCCAGTCACAAGTAGATGGTCCAGTCGCGCGTAGGACTTGTGTGCGTGTGAGAAATAGGAGTACGCGCGGGTCGCAGGGTGGAGGCGGCGCCACATGTCATGCAAGTCCAGCTCCTCAAGTCGGGTGCGAACCGAGCCCGAAAGCTCTCCCAACTGGTGGCGCCGTTGCACAGACCTGTCCAGAGCCGCGTCGAAGACTAGATTCAGATCTCCCCCCAACACTATGTGCCTATCAGAGGTGGACGCCACGTCCTCCAATGCCTTGTGCAAAAATTGATCTTGATGGTCGTTGGGACCGTAGATAGAGCCCACAGTCATCACCAGACCCCCCACCTTAATCCTGTATGCCAATAGCCTCCCTTTCTGTTCCGCTACCTTTTGTAAGATCTCCCCCCTGAACCCCTTGGAGAACAGAAGTGCCACCCCTGCCGTTTTAGAAGCGCTGGAGGAAAAAAGCTGCGTAGGGAACTTGGGGGTACGCACTCTGGGACAATCTTTGGCCAGCAGATGGGTCTCCTGTAGCAGGCAGATGTCAGCTTGGGAGTTCTCTAACAGAGACAACACTGCCCGCCTTTTAACCGGGTTATTCAGCCCTTTCACATTCAGAGTGACAACCTTAAGGGCCATCAAGGAGGGGAACCCTTAAAACGCACATGAAGGTGGGCAAGGCCCAGCAGGCGAACATAGAGGCCACCTCACGAAGCCTCAGCGCACAGCAAACGCAGACATCCTTACGGCACAGTGCAGTCCCCAAACCCCAAAACCCCCCAACTAAGTGGACCCCCCCTTTTCCCTGGAACTTCACACACCCAAACCCATACTGCTCCAAACTCCCAGCCCCCCTGCAAACCCCCAAACTCAAAACACTCCCCTGCAATTCCCATTTCCCATCCCCGCTTCTCAAGTCTTTCAAAGAAGCCATTGTCCCAGTCCGGTCCTTATCGGACAAGGCCGTAGAAAGTCAGTCTAGTGGACGTCCAGCCACAACCACCTGCACTCGCCATCCCGCCCCTCCCCACCCCCAGAACCCCCGCACCTGCAATAAGGAAAAGCTAGTGTAGACTCCCCCCGGAGTAAGTTCAGGCCTTCAAGGCCACTTCGCCAACCGCTGTTGCTCTGGAGGCCTCCTGAATGGCGGCAGACATGTCCGCCCGAATCGTGGGCGAGTCAGGCCGCTCCGGTGGCGGGGAGCGCCTCTCCCCAGCCTGCTGCCAACCATCTCGAGTGCTTCGTCGGCGGCGCGGCGCCGGAGTGTCCGCATCCGATGCCGTGATGCCCAATACTGCGCACACATCCTGGAGGGAACGGAGCTGGTGCAATATTCCGTTCCATCTGAAAATCAGGCGGAAGGGGTGCCCCCAAGAGTACTGCGTTCCCTGCTCCCGGAGAAAGTCCGTAGCGATTTTAAAGGATTTTCTCTTCTGCAGCGTGACCGTAGACAAATCCTGATAGAGGGCCAGGGGTGATCTCTGAAGCGGAAAGGCTGCTGCCGCCGCGCCTCACGGAGGATCCGCTCCTTCAGGGGGAAGTCCGGTAGGAAGGCCAGAATGTCCGGGGGGGGGCGCCGTAGCTCTGCGAGGGCGGCCCACCCGGTGCGCCCTGTCGATGAGGACTCGAAAATCCTCTGACTCCCCCAAAATTGCACGGAAGAGGGCCTCTAGGTAGGCGGTCACGTCTTCACCCTCTTCGCCGGACGGGACGCCCGGACCCTGATGTTGTTCCGCCTGGACCGGTTTTCGAGGTCCTCGGCGTGGGCCTGCAGCTCAATCTGTTGCTCCCGCAGCCGCAGGACCTCCTGCTGCAGGTGGGTGATCTCTTCGTCCCTGGAATGACCAGCTTCCTCCACGGTGTTGACTCGCTCCCCCAGGGAGTCCACCTCTCTCCGTACCTCGCGGACCTCCCCGGCCACCTCCTGCTTCAAAGTCTGAAAATCCTCCCTTAAGGAGCTAAACAGCGACTCCAGGAACGATCGTGTCAACAGGGGGCTCCCCGCCTTCAGCGCCTCTAGAAGGGGCCGGGGAGTTCGGGGCGGCCTGGCTCCCTCCGCTGCGTAGGGCACCGCGTCCCAACATGTCCGGCAAAGTCCGGTCGCCTCACCTCTGACCCCTGGCATTCGACATCCTGGCGGCGTGGGAGCCACCGATGGCCGTCGCTCGGCGAAGAGGCCACTAGGGTCAGGACTGCTATTCGCCAGCCAGGAAGCACCGCCACACAGAGGCCCGACCAAGGCCGGGCGGGCGGTCCGTGGTTCCCAAAATGGCCGCCCGTTACAGTCAATGGGCCAACGCCCAGGGAATGAGGCCTACCCCCGCCGTGAGTCCAGTAGCGATAAACACAGCCGGAGGGCAGGCTCGCGGGGCAAAGGCAGCCGGGGTCGGCACGTCTGAATGAAGAAATGCTCCGGAGGCGCGACACCACTCCGCCACGACCACGGTTGGGCCGGAGCGGCCGCACGAGGCGAACGTTCTCAAGCCCCGGACTTGCGTAGTAGCCGGAGGCCGGCTCCGCTTCCGTCGCCCTCCTCCGTTCCTCCTCGGCACCTACTCGATCACCGCGGTGCAGGCCCTCCGGCAGGCCACTCACAGTCGGCAGAGCCCACCGTCGAGACCCCAAGCCTGAAGGTCTCGCGGCTTCTGGGCCGCACACAAGCCGACCAGCGGGCTCCGCCCCAGGCTATCTCGGTCAGAATCGCACCTCTGGCGGGGCACCCAGGGCTCAACGAGTGCTCCAAACCACCACGGGGGTCACCAGGCTCAGTCACCGCTCGATCCGGGGGGGAATCAGCGGCTGCGAGCGGTGCAGGGTTTCAGGGGTCCGGGAGCTCTTGGCAAGTGCGACCTCTCAGCCCGCCATCCTGGCCGCGCCCCCGTCATGCGTCTTTAGATCTAGTGAGCAGCTGGGTACTTAAAACCATTCTCTGTCACAGTGACCCCATGGTTGTATAATCCAGGTAAAACCTTGGACAGATCTACAGTGCGAGAATCAACAATAGTCTCACTATTACCATTATAGCGCATCCCAGTCAACTTGGTGCTGTTTGCCCAGATGAGTCTTAGGTAATCTGGGCTGCTGGGATGTATTTTTAGCCTGGATTCCTCTTCTGCCTGCCCATCCATCCATCCATCCATCCATCCACGGATCCTGAAACTACTTCCAAAGGACCACTCTGGCAATTCTGATCCAAACTGAAAAGTAAAATAAATAACCGTAGTATTGATGTATTGTATGGGCCATAACAATTCAAGTGACCTTTGGGCACACGGTTGCAACAAATTTCCCAAAGTGAGGTGTAGCATGTCTCTCTGCAACCTCCCTCATTCACTGACTTGCAACCCTTGTGGAATGAACCATTCCACTATGGTTTCCTTGCCTGCCCCTATGCCTGGGGATTCATTGGACTATTCTCCAAAGCTTTGACCGCCTGTGAAGGGCTCCTGCAACAGAGGCCTCTACTATCCTGCCCTTCCGACGCCCTGGTTTGCTTCCCACTTGTCAGCAAGCGCTGCACGTTCCCCTGGTTTACTGGTCTGTGGTCATAATGTTACACCTCTCCAGTGAAAACTCACAGACCTTGCTCAATTAGACGCAGATTAAACACATCCAGGGGTTATCCGTGTGTCCCCTTGAAAGCTCTATAATTGCCAATGATAAACAGATCCCACATCACATTGGGCCTTTTCTCTGCCTTCTGGAAAGTTTGACATATGTCAATCTGAACTTCCTAACAGTGATACTTAGTTATGTGGCTGTCAGTCAAATCGATACAAGTTTCATCACCCGTTCGTGGTGGTCTGCTCAGTGCATGCCTCGTCAGCATCACTCGTCTGCTGAGGGTCACATGCAGATTCAAACCCAGTCAGCCAAGAATGACATCCGCCCCTGCAGTGTAGTTTGAACCAAGTATTTCAAGACCATAGGATGTGACAGGAACTTTCCTGGGACATGCTACTCCCCTAGATGCTTCAACGTCCTCATCCAGCGCTGGGAAGCTTTATGTCCCATCCCCTCCCCTCCCCTCCTCTCCTCTCCTCTCTACTCTTCTTCTTCTTCTGTGTCATTTGCTGCTCCCTGGCTCGCTCGGATGCCAGAAGTCTGTTTTCTTCTCAGCAGAATTTCCTTTTCTGAAATGCTCTGTCCTTTTAGCCTTCTGCAGCTCCAGCGACAGTCTTCTAAGCGCTATCGCAGTATAATAAATATGTATGGGTGGCTCAAGAGATATGGGGTGCTTACAGTTGAAGCAGGGGGTGCGGGAAATAGAACAAGAGGACAATGTAGGGCGAGATTCAGGTGTAGGTACTAACATGAGCATCCATGTTTGCCGCTCCAGCTCAGCCATTAACTCCCTCTTACACACAGCAGTGTACTTGCCCTGGCCGCCTGCAGCTGCTCTCAGCTCCTGTGGAGTCATGGCCTCCCACTCAGCTTCACTAAAGCACGGGTTCTCTTCCCTGCTACTGCACACTTAAGAAGAAGAAACGCAAACTCACTGCTTGCAAACAGGTTCAGGCTCATCTCCGCAGCAGGCAAGCGCTGCCATGGCCCCTTCAAATCCAGAGGCAGAACACTACGGCAAATGCATTAAACAAGCATGAGGAGAAGCCAGTATGATTAAAAGTAAACACTTGGCAGCACGTGAGCTCTAATATGTGCAGCCAAGCGTAAAAGGAAAACCGGGTTGAAAGTAAACAGAGCGTGTGAGCTCTAATGCATGAAATAATTTAAGATAAGAAAAGCCGTCTGAACCCAAGCGCGAGACTGTTTTAAAAAGTAATTGATACCTGTTGTGAAACACATTGTAAGGGAGTTGCATTTTGAAAGTAAATAATGCCTACATTAACCCTGGAGCTAAGCTAATTATTAAATAAACAATCTTTGCCGAGTATGTGCGAGGAGGAGCACCTTAACAGAAAATAAACGTGTGACAGTACCGACTCAAGTTAAAATAAAGAAATAAACGCAAGTGCGAGTGAACACTAAAGAACAAATAAAGCCTGTGAACCAAAGTGCAGGAGAGAGAGCTTCAGCGCGTGCAGCCAAGCGCGAAGCCAGCAATTGAAAGTAAACATTACCAGCACATGTGCCTCAGCGCGTGTAACTGAATAAAAGCAGAGTGAGCTCTTAATTGAAAGTGTCCAATGGATTTCTTTACAGTTCGAAGAGATCGCCGGGGCGCCGATCAGGGAGATCTCGGACTGGGGCAGGCTCCGACTGAGGGAGTGAGAGGCACCGTGAGAGGGGTGACGAGGTATCCAGCGGCAGGCTCCGACTGAGGGAGGGGGAGGCACAGTGAGAGGGGTGACGCGGTATCCATATGCCTGTTGTCTGCTAACACTGCCTGCACGCACCAGTCAGCCCTCTGATTGGTTCATAAGGAAGACCAATGGTAGTGTCTTTGGAGAGTTGTAAACCTATCAGAGAGCCGACTTGAGCGTGCAGGCAGTGTGATGGGGGCATGTGTTGGATCTATGACGTCAGGGAGAGAAAGAACACAAAAAACACACCTCTCAGTCCCAAAAAGACGGGGTTTGAACAGAGTGAGGCTCCTCTCCTCCAATGGCTGGCCTCCGTTTACGAGGCCAGCCAATGGAGAAGAGGGGCGGGTTCAAGCCCCACTGTAGGAAAACATTAAATCTCGGGCTCTGCCCACACTGCTTACGCAGTGTGACGCTAGGCCCGAGACCTAAAAAGGCATGGAAGCTGTTGCCAAATGGATGAAAAGCAGCTGCCTCATTGGGAAACAGAAACACCGGGCACAGTGTATTTAAACTGAGGTTGGCATGCAAACTCTAGACTAGCTTGATGTACATATAGTCAAGACATAAGTACTACTCTACATGACATATAAAGTTTATTTTCTTTTGAATATTCTTATATCTTTTTCACATAGAATTTTTTTTTTTTAAATATATGAACAATAATAAATAAATTAACAATCTCAATAATATTTTACGAACCACATGTATGTTCTTCCTTGGACAGTAGATACATTTCAAATGATTTCATGACTTATTGTTTCAAAAAACACAATTGTCTGAATTTCAGTTTATTATCATACACATCATTTTTCCTTATTTTTGATTTACTACTCTAATTGAAAAAAGTGTGCCAAGAAGTTCAGGAATCAGCTGCTGACAACTCAACATCGACAAAACAGAAATACTAGTCATGGGCCCATACCCCAACGCCTGGAAAAACACCTGGTGGCCCCCCACCCTCGGAAGCCCACCCACCCTGACTGACCATGCACGCAACCTTGGAATCATCCTGGACTCCAAGCTCAAAATGGACCACCAGATCAACTTCGTCTCGTCCTCCTGCTTCCACATCCTCCTACACAAGACCTTCAAATGAATCTCCCTCGAACACAGAAAGACCGTCACTCGCGCTCTCGTCACCAGCAGACTTGACTACAGCAATGCACTCTACGCCTGAACAAACAAAACAAAAACCTCACCCGCAAGCTACAAAACATGCAGAACGGCGCTGCAAGACTGGTACTCAACCTGTCAAGACACTGCCACATCTCCCAGCACCTGCGCACACTCCAGTGGCTCCCCGTCGAGACTAGAATCACCTTCAAGATCCTCACCCAAGCACCAGACCAGCATACCTGAACAGCAAACTCAAATTCCACGCACAACAAAGGACCCTACAATCAGCCCAGGTCTCCTACGCCATAGTCCCCCTTGTCAGACAGACCAGATCGGGAGGCCGCTTCCCCGCGGCCAGAGCCTGGAACGCCCTACCGCTCTATTTCAGACAGACAACATCACTCCCCATCTTCACGAGAAACCTCAAAACTTGGCTCTTCGACAGACTCCCTCTTTGATGGACTGGAACCTGCACCTCCCCTCCTCCCCAGCGCCTTGAGACCCATACGGGTGAGTAGTGGTGCTTAACAAACATGTGATTGATTGATTGATTAGCACAGGAAAAGGGCCACTGGACAAAACCATTTCAATCTGGGAACAAAGCAGAACATAACAAAAATAAAACAAAGTAAGATTAATAAATTGAATGTCGACTTTCCCGCACTTCATCAAATTAAGAAAAACAATGGCTTTTTTTTTCACCCGCATTTCCTTGATGCTGATGGCTCATGGCTGAATCTAGCAGGCTTGCTCTTGCACACAACAGGTCACTGTCAGGCCATTACTACATTCTGACTGGCACCCTGACCTCAGGCAGCTGCGAACGCGCACTGACTGCAGGAATTAATGTAATAATTAAAGACACACACTTGGAGACTGTACTGCACCCCTGGATCTCTCTGACCTCTCAGCTTCACTGGCAGACAGGCCCAGGCCGCCAAGCACCGCCATGCAGTTACCGCTTGCTGCCCGCCTCCTGAGGGAGACATCTCGGCCAGGCCTATCCAGTCCAGTGACAATCCTGGCCACTGCTGCTGCACTGCTTACTCTAGTCTACCTCACTGCGCCTTGCTGGGCCATAGCTGCAAACTCCGGGAACAGTCCACTTAATCAGAGTTTCAACGCCATACACCAGGGTGTGAAAGTGGCTCAAAGAAACATTATAAAATGCCTTTGGGGGCGTGGCCAAGATGGCGGTGTGAGCAGACGTGCCTCGCCGAGCTCCCGCCGCTGGCCGCCGTTCTAACGCATTTTACCGCATCCCTCCTGGCCCCGGGTGGTTCCCCGGGGTGCCCGGATCAGACGCTGGTGCAGCGGTGACCCGGAGGGATGGTACCGCATATCGGCGGTGCCTGGGTGCTGCCGGGTCTGCGCGGACTTGAAGCGGCCCGCTGGGGCCTGTGGAGGTCGGAGCGGCGAGAGTGAGGCCGCGGTGGGTGGAGCTACGCAGCCGACGCTTCGACATCCTCGGCGGGCAGTGGCGGCCGGTCCGACCCGCGCGGCTGTGCGCGAGGCCTCCTGCGGCTCCTCGGCGGGGGCTTCTGCTGACCTGCTGCCTTTCCCTGCGTTGACGGCGGAACGGCTGGGATTGCTGGGCCGCGGCCGGGGCTGCCGGTGAGTGACGGCAGGGAGAGGGGCAGAGGCACCTGCGACTGGTAAGGAGGTCTGAGGTGAGGAGCGGTGGGTGACCGGGCGACCCCCCCGCGGTGCAACGGATAGCGGCTGTGGAGTGGTGGCGGCGTGGGGTATCCAGCGACAGCGCCGAAAGCCCTAGCTCAGTGCAACGCGCCTGGAGCTGTCCTCGATCCCGGCAGTGGTCGGCTGTCTCTGAGGGCCGCCATTTTGTGGAGCGTGTGGCCGCGGCACGCAGGACGATCTGGCTGGGCCCAGCCCTTTGCTCTCCCCCTCGGGCCGCCTAGAGTGACGGACCACCCCCGCTGCTCTATTCCTGCCACAGAGTACCAAACTGGGAGGGGTGTGGAGTCCCATACACACCCCGGCCCCCGGTGAGTGACGGTGCGAAACGGGGCCCCCCTAATGCACAGCAGACAGCAGCAGAACAGTAGGGGCAGTGTGGGGGACCCCACGACGGAGCTGTGACCTTTGCAGCCTACTGCGTGCCTAGAGCTCTCTCTGACCTAGGCCCTGGTCAGCTGCTTCGTGGCCTCCTGGGCTCTGCCGCCATTTTGTGAAGCACGTAGCCGCAGCCTGCCCAACTGAACTAGCCTGGCCCTGCCCTTTGCTCTCCCACGCGGGCTGTACAGACTGGTGGTGTCCCTGCGGCCTAGTACCCGACGCCAAACGCCATTTTGGGAAGGGGGTGAGGACCCGTATACACTCCAGTTGGTCCGTTGGCCCGACGGGGGGAAGCCACCAAGTGGAACCGGCACCGGTGCCCCTAGGAGTAAGAGCAAGTGGAGCGAGAGGACCACACGACAGACCGCTGGGGCTGGACTCTTCATCCCTGCCATAGCGGACCTGGATATATCGGCCGCGACGTACTGACGCCCTGGTTTGCCCTGCCCCGTCCTGTTCAGTTGGCGGGCCTGGGGGGCATGGCTGCTGGAAGAGTACGCAAAGACAGGACCATTAAAGACTTGCTCGCCCCTACCACAATGGGGAAGAAAACCGACCCCCACATCGCTGGACAACAGGCGACGTCCGCCAAGACGGCGGCGGGCTCGCCGGGCACGAGCCCCCGGAGCACGGATTAACCTGTCACTAGGTCCTGCTTGGAGTCCCTGTTTAGCGGCCTGAGGGAGGATCTCCAACTCCTTAAGACGGAGCTGAAGGGTGAGATTCGGGAACTGCGCCGGGACACTGATGCCATTGGAGAGAGGGTGGCGGACCTCGAGACGAAGAGCGATGGTCGGGATGTCGAGATGGAAGCGCTTCAGCAAGAAATCATCCGCATCCATGACCAACAGGTTGACTTGCAATCACATGTTGAGGAGCTGGAGAACCGTTCCCGACGGCATAATATCCGGATTCGAGGGGTGAAGCTCACCCCGGACACCGCAGACCTCTTCCAGTTCACGCAAGGTCTCTTGAACCACATTCTGGGCAGGCCGGCAGACTCAGTTATGCATCTGGACAGAGCGCATCGGACGGGCCGCCCAGAGCTTCCAGTGCCCTGCCAGCAGACATCTTGGTGTGCGTACAGGACTTTCGCACCAAAGAGGAGGTCCTCAATAAAGCACGGCGGACGGGACCCATCACCTATGGCGATCACTCACTGACGCTCTTTCAGGACCCAGCCGCCATCACCCTGGAGAAACGCAGGTCATTTAGGCCAGTCACTACTGAGCTGAGGCGCCTTGGTATCACATACAGCTGGGGGCACCCATTCCGCCTGGTGTTTAAATGGGACAACAAAGTGCACCAGCTGCGGTCCCTCAAAGACGCATGCCGGCTGCTGGGCATTGAGGAACCCGAGTCGGAGGAGGGCTCGCACCCTGGGAATGGCCCGGAGAGCGGCTCCACCAACCGATGGCGGCAGCAGAAACGACGGCGCAGGCCGCGTCGCCCACCCCCGGAGGAGATCCAAGAGGGTCAGAGAGCAGCGGTTGAAACAGCGGCGCTGGAGTTGGCGGCAACGGATAACGGCTGACGAACGGGCCTCAGGGGCCCTGGGCCCTTAGGACTTGGCATGGACTGCATCGGTGGTCAGCCGCGGGAGGGAACTCGATGGAGCCGGACTCATTCCCCTGCTTTTTCCACTCATCTGTGAGAGATGATGGACAGTAATATACTTTCCTGGCACTTTGCCTTGTGGTTCTCAGTTTGGGGGTGTTGGGGGGGAGGAGGGGAGAGGGGAGAGGGGTGGAGGGAGCATGGGGGTTTGAAAGGGGGTAGGGTAAGGGTAGTTCATTGTTGTGGGTTGGCAAGGGAGGGGTTCCAGGTCCAGGGGGTACTGAAGAGACAGGATGTTGGGTATTCTGGGTTGCAGGTGGCAGGACTCAGCCGGATAAGGCTCAGCATGATGTGGGAGCCCGGTCGGTACGGGGTTGTGTGCACTGAAGGTCAACATGAGAGCTCAGAGCGGGAGGTACGGATGATGACTTATGGCTTCCACTGAAGTGCGCATCCTCTCGCTGAACGTGCGTGGTCTCAACAACCCTATCAAACGGAGGGTGGTATTGTCTTGCCTCGAGCACGCACAGGCAGACATCTGTCTCCTCCAAGAGACGCACTTATTACAGAAAGATTGCATGAGAATGAGGGCGCACAACTTTCCACACCAGTTCTTTTCGTCCGCACCACACAAGAAAGCTGGGGTTGCAATATTAGTTGCGAGAAAGTTCCGAGGGCGGGTTCTGAGACAGGGAGCAGAGATAAAGGGGAGACTCCTATCCTACCACTTCTCTTTGGGGGGGATCAGAATTCACGGTCTGTTCGGTCTATGCCCTTAACGAGGGACAAGAAAAATTATTTCATGACGCGATTGGCGTGCTGGCAGCTTCTGCAGACAGGCATGTCCTTATGGGGGGTGATCTTAACCTGGTGTTCGACACCACTTTAGATAGGTCAGCGCAGCGCTCTACACAGGCGGGATCTCTGTCCGAGGGGGGGGCTGGCGAGACTAAGGGAGCTGGGTATGGTGGATCTCTGGCGCAGCTTCCATCCCGGTGCCAGAGCCTACTCATACTTCTCGAGCGCGCATCGCACTTAAGCCAGGCTGGATTACTTCTTGGCCTCTACCTCCTTACAAGCACTGACATCCACTGTAGAGATAGGAGTAGCGTCCCTTTCTGACCATGCTCCCCTGCTGGCGACTTTCCTTCTCCCTCCAGTGCAGCGCCCTTCCCGGTGCTGGCGCCTTAGGGACACACTGCTGCACCGCAAGGAGGTCCCGGAAAAATAATAGGCGCGATCCAAGATTACCTGCTACATAACAACGCTGCGGACACCTCCCCGACAACACACTGGGCGGCGTTAAAAGCAGTCCTTAGGGGTGAATTTATAGCCTTATCTGCAGCGGAGAACAGGGCGCGGGCGGAGAAAAGGGATGAGCTGACGCAGAAAGTCAGGGAGCTGGAAGGCATGCACCAAAGGACTTGCGCTCCGAGGATCTGGAGGCAGCTGACCCTAGTTCGGAAACAATTGAGCGCGTTGGACCAGGACAGGGCGGAATTCGCGGCACTGAGAGTGCGCCATATGTACTACACGGGGGGGACAGATGCGGGCGCCTATTGGGGCGGGCACTCAGGGAGAAGCGCCAGCGTCAAGAGGTAAAGGAAATGAGAACTCCCGGAGGAAGCCTGGCTACAGAGGATAGGGAGATCGCAACCGCCTTCAGCGATTTTTACACTTCGCTGTACTCAGGGGCTATGTTGGGTCAGGCAGCGGGCGACGTCTTTCTAGACTCTGCCCAGCTCCCAGCGCTCACTACGGATCAGGCAGGAGCCTTGGAGGGTGACATCAGACCCGAGGAGGTCATATCGGCCATCTCCAGGCTCAAGTTGGGGAAAGCCCCAGGGCCGGACGGCTTCACGGCCCTCTTTTATAAGAAAATTTGTGCGCAGGTGGTGCCACTGCTTACCACTCTGTTCAATCATCTCTCAGAACCAGGAGCGATCACGGAGGACTTGCTAGACGCTAACATTTCCGTGATTTCTAAACCGGGGAAAGACCATTCGAGATGCGAAGCATATCGGCCCATCTCGCTTCTCAATATAGACTTGAAACTATACACGAGTATCCTTGCCGCGAGACTCGGCCCGCTGATGCGGAGACTAATTGACCCAGACCAGACAGGGTTTATTTCGGAATGTCAAACCATTGACAACACTAAAAGGGCGTTACACCTCATAGAAAAGGCCACGCGCACAGAGGGGGAATATATGCTATTGTCCATCGACGCGGAGAAGGCCTTCGACCGCGTCCATTGGCCGTACCTGGAGCAGGTCCTGACACGCGCCGGACTGGGTGACCGTTTCCGCGCCTGGGTGCTCAACTGCTACTCAAGGCCCTCGGCGACGGTACGGGTCAATGGGTGCTCCTCGCCCCGCTTCCCCATAGAACGTGGCACACGGTAAGGGTGTCCACTCTCCCCCTTGTTATTTGCCCTATATATGGAGCCCCTGGCACAGGCGGTAAGGCTTGCCCCAGGGACTAGTGGACTCAAGATGGGGGCCTTTGAACATACTATCAGCTTATATGCGGACGATGTCCTGCTGTCCCTCTCCTCCCCCCGTGTGTCGCTTCTGGCCTGTGTGGCGATACTGGATGCCTTCGCGGAGGTGGCTGGTTTTAAAGTTAACCTCAGCAAATCCGTAGCACTTGACCTTTCCTTGGAAGCGTCCACAAGGGCGCACTTGCAGGGCCTTTTCCCCTTCCCATGGGCATCCGAGGCTGTTCCTTATTTGGGTATTCAGCTGGCACCTACTCTGCAAGGCACGGTCCGCCTTAACTATGCGAAACTTAGGCAAACGATTCGGTCGGAGCTAGGCAGGTGGAAACACCTTCCGTTGTCATGGCTCGGCAAGGTGGCAGCGATCAAAATGACGATTCTACCGCAAATCTTGTATTTATTCAGAGCTGTCCCTATGAGACCACCGGAGGGATGGATTCGTCAAACCCAAGCTGAACTGGCCCAATTCATATGGAATGGACGGCGCCCGCGCATGAAACTGCGCCTGGCAATGTTGCCTCCTGAACACGGAGGATTGGGCCTCCCGGGCCTGTTACTATACTACCAGGCGGCGCAGTTAAGAACGCTCGTGGAGTGGAGTAAGTGGGAGTCGGAGAAGCACTGGCTCTTCCAAGACCAGGCAGTGGCGGGTCGCACTCTACAGGAGGTCCCTTTCCTGCGGCAGCAGCATCGACCCTCGAATCTCTATGCTTCCTTCATCACGAGAGCGCCTCTGGAGGTGTGGGATCAGGAGAGCATACCGCACGAGCTAACGTCATTCCCATCCCCACTGACGCCTCTGGTGTCCAACCCGGACTTTGGTCCTGGCATGGACGTGGTGGCATTTGCGAAATGGGGCCAAGCGGGTTGTAAGGTGTTGTCCCACATATACGCTAAGGAGGGGGCCATCCCCTTTGATGCCTTTCGTCTGGAATTTGGCTTGCCTGAGGAGGAACGTCTTCGTTACTTCCAGGTGCGACATTGGGCACTCCATCCCACCACTAGAGCCAGGGCTGACAGTAAGCTCAGCGAATATGAGTACTGGCTTCTCTCGAGAAAATCTGACCGCAACTTAATATCGGACCTTTATTGCATGCTGTTGGGTAGGTACACACATATTCACAATGCAGGGAGAGCAAGGTGGGAGAAGGACCTAGGACGCACGCTGAGTAATAAGGAGTGGGAGGGCATTTGTTATAGGGCCCGTCATTCTGCTCACCACATGGGCTTAACAGACACCCTCACTAAAATTGCCACATACTGGTATTATACCCCTGAAAAGCTACACGAGATGGACCACACACGAGACAGGCTCTGCTGGCGGGGGTGTGGGGAGAGGGGTACACTAGTACACCTGTTGTGGGACTGTTCTCACCTGCAGGATTATTGGAAACAGGTGCTGGATAAGGTAGACCTGCACTTAGACACTACCATCCAGAGGTTCCCCGCATATGTGTTGCTGGGTTCTCTCAATCCCATCACCTACCCGCTGCGCTCCCACAGAGGAAGGCTGATAGCTATAGCCTTGGGGTCGGCGACGCAGAATATTCTCACTTATTGGCGCACTACGCATGTCCCCACTGTTCAGGGCTGGTTGCACCGTCTCTGGCACGTTTTGGGGATGGAGAAATTGTCACTAATTGCCAAAGGGGAGGGAGATAAATACCCAGAATTATGGCGACCCTTCTTAACGCTTCTAGCTTCTGAATTCAGAGAAGTGATACTTCTCACTTACTTACGCCTGCTGCGGCTGTCACAGCCTGATGCCGAAAAACCTGAGGCTTGAGCGATCACTCCTAAGTGGTAGAAAGTTGGACCTGGAACTGGGGTGGGGGGTTGGTAGGCTGGGGGGTGGCGGGAATGGGGACATTCAGTTTGGTTATTGTTCTTTTTCTCTTTTCTGGACGCTGCTAAGTAGCCTTGACGCAGACCCGGTCACAGGGGCAGTTACCTTGATGTGGCATTCCGCTACTCCAAGCCACCGTCAATGGTACTTGAGAGACCTTCTACTGGCACTTGGACTAACTACCGGGGTCTGCAACACGCGACTGTCTATGCAATTTACCCTCCCTTTTTACTGTTTAGACCTGTTATTAAAAGCTGCATTAACGTTGGCTGGGCTGAATGTTGACGCCGCGCCAGCTTGTAAAGCATATTGGTATGTCAAATTGAATGTGCAGCACAATAAACAAAATTTACACATAAAATGCCTTTGACGGTCAATGGTCGTGTTGCAGCGGGGCTGGTCTCTTCAGAAGCTTGCCATGTCAATACATGCCAATAGCCTTGTGCTAGCACATATTTCATATAACAAAGAGCGACCTTCAGGTTACCTGCAAAGCGTGTGTCCTGCCTCACAGCTGCCACTGTGCGTGCTGCTGCTCGCTCCTGAGGCAACACCACATTGGAGTGAACTTTTGGAAAAAGGTGGGACATAAACCCGCCATTTGCAAGCTCCAATGTTTACAGGACATACACAAAAGCCAATTCAAAAGCGTGGGAGGAGTCAGACCCCATTAGTACATACAACAGATCGCCGCAGTGCAAGCGCTGTAAGCTTAACCTAAAAATCACGCCCTCCTGTTCTAGCATGGTGAATCTCGGGAAACCTTCCTTGCCTGAAGCCTGTTTGCGGAGCCATGGTAGGTAGAAACTGATTCTGGCGCCCAAGAAACCGGCTCCTCTGTGATGAGGTGCTTTATGAACTAAAACCAGCATTTAAACAGGATCCTCTTCATCACTGGGAGCTAGTGAAGGGCACATGAGTTAGGTTGAGGCGAATGTAGGGTGTCCGTAATCTGGACCACCTGGAGTCTATTTATCCAGGCAGTCAGGCAGTCCCAGATACAAAGCATTCATATAGTTATAGTCTAATCTCGATGTGATAAGTACCTGGACGTAAGATTTTCTGGCAAAAAATTCAGAAATGTCTTCAGAAAGCAGAGCAGATCAAGGCAAGAGCCTACCACAGAATTAGTTTGTGGTTGAAAACAAAGACAGTTGCCAAATTTGACACTGAGATATTGGACTAATCCTCCAGTCCTCAAGACCTAGATAAGACTCCTCCCATGATGCTCTGAGCTTACACTTATAGAACATTGAGAATCACTGCCTCCTCCCCACCCAGACCTCACCTTAATGCTAGTACAGGTCCAGTTTAAGCAAGTGCAGCTCCTATATTGTACAGTACAGCTCCTACATACACATATTAGTGACCACAGGAACTGAATCTAGTCAGGAAACACCACATTGTAATAACAAAAGCTTTGGGAAGTGCTGTCTATTAACACCCCAACAAATCAAAGAATGAGAGCTTCTATGTGGTTATCACAGCGTCTCCTGGGCCCAGAGTCAGCAGTGGCACACCGTGGCAGATGCTTACATTTGGTGGAAGCCTTTCTACGAGTGTGCCATCTTAAAGTATAGAGACAACAAATACTGGCACACAAGGACAGTTCAGTCTTTGAATCTGGGATTTGTACTGCTCAGTCTGTGGTGGTGATAGCAGATTCCTTGAAGAATAAATCACATCATACCACCTGGACAATCAGGACTATTTCTAAGACGTATGGCAAGAAAACGTCACTGTTTAGTGTTCTCTAAGGGTGGGCGGAATTTGCGTAGTCGCGCTATGCAAAGTTCCGCAAAATGGTAAAAAATCTCCACGAACACGCAGAAATTCCGCAAACACGCAGAACTGCCTGTTCGCGATCGCTGTTTGAGTGCTTGGGGAGAAACATCTCGCGAACACGCATTTTGAGAACGCGAACAAGCAAAAAATTCTGCGAAGCTGCGGAACGCAGAATTTTGGACAATTTTGCGTTCTCCGCGGCATGCGAAATTCCGCAAACTCCGCGAGCGGAACGGAATATACCGCCCAGGCCTCGTGTTCTCTCCCCATGGCAAGAGAATGCCAAAACCATCATGTATAGCTACAGTCTACATCTCTGGAACCAGTTACACTGCTATGCCACCTCTTTGTGCCTAGACTATACTCAGGTAAAGGACAAGTGCCAGCTCAATTTCGGAAAAGGAGCTACAAGGCAGAGAATGCTGATGAACAGGGACTTAATCTATAAAGCGGCCAGGATTTGTGAGGTGGTTGGCTTAAGTCAAATGGAGTAAGTCACATTTTCCTTGACATCTTTCCATAAGTCACCCCTAAGTGATATGACACAACATACTGCCCCTAAACCTGAATGCAGGGGTAGAAGGGTATCTGTTGGAGTGCAGGGCATCTACTTGAGAGCTCAGTTTGTGGCTAATGGGCTGGAAAAGACTCATTTACAGAGCTTGAGACAGTTTGTAAATAAAGATTGTGGGACACAGGTGACAGCACGCAAGACCCTTTCACACTCCCAGCCGAAACTAGAGCAGACATTGGAAAAAACTGGCCTGGGATTTCTTTGAGACAAGTGAAGACTCCGTGGAGCCAGCAGGTGCTGCTCGGTCCGCTACTTGAGGTTTGGGAGATGGCATTGATGAACTATTATCAGCTGATGGTACTTGTGTATGGAAAAGGCCCCAAGAGATGAGGCGCCTCAGCAAGAGGCTGAAGGAGAAGCCCAGATGACATTTTGAAATGGATTGTAACCTAGAGCTCCCTTTCTTTGCTCCCCTCCTTCTGGCCTCTCCTGCCCCCACTTTATCAAAAACCAAAAGATACAGCCATTGGCGCGAGATGTCTGGTGGCAAATGACACCAAGGGGATAATGGAAAAAAACAATCACAGTTCGGTCACAGCAGAGAACACAATCGCACTCTGGCCTGAGTAAGTCAGTGAAATATCCATAAGGAACATTATTTCACGATGATGATGAGAGAACTTGTAGAGAGAGTGAATGTAAGGTGTCTTGCCACTGTAAGTAACTACGGTCAGAGAGCCCCTATTCATTTCTAAATAGCCAGGTTTGTAAGGATTTCCTGATGGGTAATAAAGCAGCGGCAGATTTCAGATTTAAAGGGAAGACTTTCATTTTAAGGCAGTGCAGATAACAAAGCTCCTGCCTCCCAAAGAGGAACTTTTGAAGGAGGGAACAATCAAGTTTCTGAATGACCTAGACCGTACCGTACTACTAAGAAAATACTATTTGAAGCTTTCTTTCAAATAGTCATGGCCTAGTCCACGGAGAATTTTAAATGCAATGCAATGGGTCTTGAAGTTAATTCACTGCTTAATGGGGATCTAATGTAACCTACCTATAGCCTGGGATGCGGATTGCAATCTAGGTATGTTCAGAAGCATCCGCGCTGCAGTATTTTGCATGTTTGAAGTTTGTTCAAGGATCTCTTTAACAACTTTTGATAAAGGCCTCTGCTGTAATGTTGTCTAGATAGGTCTAGGGCAATGACAACTGTCTTCGGTAAGTCAAAGGGAATGTAGTGAGCAATTTTCTTTATTGTCTTAAGAGTATATAAAGAAGAAAAATTGACGGGATAAACTTGATCTTTAACGGTTAGTTTCTCATCAACTATATCATATTGGTTTTTTACCTTCCTACGGGTCAGTGGTGACTGCAGAGGCAAACTTTGGGGCTGCAAAAAACAACAGTGAGTGAATGCGACGAGGCCATGCCATGCCAGCTTGTTGAGAATGGACCATGTACCAAGAAGTGCAGCTCCACATTGAGTAATAGCTGGCAATGCAATAACAACTCAGCACGTCATAACTAGCAGCAGTTGGTCCAGTGGACCAGTAAACAGAGCCCTGTAAAAATGAAGAGATTATCAGGGTGGAAGTACACTGCCTGGCTGGGTAGAGAGTAGGGAAATACCAAACAGCGAAGAAAAGATAGAGTGAGATTTAGAGTATGGTTAACAAGTGCCATGAGCAAGCCCAAACACACCAGGACATGGAGCTGGAAAAGAGTCACAACATTAAGTACAGATGATTAATCAGACCCTCCAGGATTTCGCCATTTCGCGCGAAATCTGCACTATTGTAAAAATGCAGCGATTTTTACAAAAGTGCCCGCGAAATCGGCACTTTTGTAGAAATCGCGGCATTTTTATAAAAGCCGCTAGATCCTGGGGGGTCTGTTCTGTAAAGACTGTGCTGGAAGTAACAGTGCGCGCGCGGCTCCTGCCTCCTCCAGCCGCAGCGCGTCTTTGAAGCGGAGAGCGTGCCCTCTGGCTTCATTTAAGGTTCTGGATTACAGCCGAGGTGATCACGAGGATGAGGCGGCGGGGGCGAGTCTTTTGAAGGGCCAGGGACGTGGTGTAATCGAGCCCGATGACTGTCAGGCGATGGGGGAGCACGTCACGAGTCCGGGGAACTGATTTATGTAGCATGGAAAGTATGCGGTGTAACCAAGCATCTTCTGTGGAAGAATCAATTCGCTTTTTGTTATTTTAATACACATTAATTTTGTATGGTTGAAAGTTTAACCTCATCAGTACAGTGGTGCTGGAATGCGTGCTGCCACCAGCGGTAAGTGCATTAAAACAAGCACTGGCAGATACTTTAGGTTTCAAGTATGTGATTAAAAATACGCTGTTTTTGTTGTACCCAGATAATGCCCTGACACTTAGCACATTTGCCATCCTTTCTGGTTTTAGGGTTAATTAGTTTAAATCATGTTTGTTCCCCTTCATTTGGATGTTCCTAATGCACATATTTCCCCCCGAATAAGATACAGGTGGATTGGCAGCCTAGCACGTCTTATTACCTTGCAGTATCTGTTTATCACAACAAAACTGACCTCTTTGATGGAAACATTTCACGCGTGGTGACGTCCCTGCGTCTCAGATGTCCTTCTAGTGTACGCTGCTTCTCTCTGTGATGGGACACGTGGCACTCCTGAAATTGGTAGTCCTTCCAAGGCTTTTGTATTATTTCACTAACCTTCCCTTCTATATCCCTGCAGTGTTTTCCTGATCTTTTACTAGCCAGGCAAACTCTGCGAGTCTTTTGGATTGGATTGAAAAGAGTTGTGGAGGGATAGAAGAGGGGAGGGTTTCTTTGGAGATTATAGCAGTAGGAGGAGGTTTGGGATGAGTAAAGGGGAGATGGAGGGGGAAGAGTCAGAGGGAAGGCTATAGAAAGGCTTGTTTGCCAAACGCCTTACGCCTGCTTCAAGCAGGCGCAGGGTTTTGACGCAGCATGGGCCCAAAAGTGACTGAGTGAAATCATGTAGATTTCACTCAGCCACTTTTAGGAGGCGTTTCTGCGCAGGAACGCCTCCTTCTGGCGCAGGGCTTTACCATGTGACGCATCTCCCAGATGCGTCACGTTGTAAGTACCCTGCACCATGGCGCATCTTTTGCGCTGCCACTGCGTCACAAAAGTGATGCAACGGTGGTGTAAAAGGGGCGCAAGGGGCTTGTAAATCTGCCCCAAAGTGTCTACATTGTAATTAAACCAAATATATATAGCTTCATGTTGTTAATTAACTGAAAAAACAAAGATATCTGTATTTGTTGTAGTAAAAATGGCCAAATAAAATGCCGCAAAATTGCCGCTAAATTTCCATATTTGTGCCGCTAAATTTCCATTTTTGTGCCGCTAAATTTGCTAATCCATGCCGCTATATCCTGGGGGTCTGATTAATAACAACCCAGTACCAACTAATGCACCATCCAAGGAGACCCTAGGAGGCAAGCCGTTCAAGCACAAACTCTATAGGACAGAGGAGATAACAACCAAACTAAACCAAAAGTACCCAAGGAACAAATTAACTCTGCAGTGGTAGACATGTCACTGCTTAGTGAAAACCAACATACTGGCAGATAGGGTCAAGGGGAATCAGGAGAAACTATTGACTTTAAAAACCTGCCTGCAAAAACAAGTAATTGTACTGACAGAGAATGGAAATATATCTGGGATACAGAGCAGAAGACATGGGAGGCTGTCCCCATCATAACATAAGGGTTACTGGTCTACCAAAGAACATAAAAGAAATAAATATTGTCAAGCATTTGAAAGAATAGCTGAAACAAGACAGTGGCACAAGGTCTCTCTGGGCCATAGGTATTGGGAATAGCAAACAGAGTTCCAGCGTTAAAGCACCCTCTTGGATCTTCCCCACGACTGATGTAGCTGCGCATATTCAACTACTATGACAAATATTCAGCTGCAACGTGCCAGGAGGTCGGAACATTTCATGGGTGAAAATTGCTAAATGAGGCTCTTTCCCGATTATATGGAAGTACTGGAACAGCCCGGGGGCTCGTTTATGTATATGAAAAGGCACTGAAGAGAGGCTGGTATGAAATATATGGGAGTTCTTCTTATGCACCATTGAGAAATTAAGGGTGAAAAAACGTACTTTTCGCGAAACAGCAAGATGTGAATCAACAAAGAGTAGGTGTGGAATTGACATAGCCACCACCACAAAAAGGAGTCTAGCACCAGAGTGAAACAAACCAACACTTCCCAAAACATTTTTTTTAAACACAAAATCCCCAGAACAAGAGGAAGGGTACAGCTGTTCACAGAGGAAGCAATAAGGAATTCATTGGAGAGGCGATCATTCAAACTTACGGCAGGCTCAGAGTTTACTGAGAGAGTCCGGCTTTTATAGCACGAGGTCAAAGAATTAAAAGGAAATGCTAGTGCTCAACCATCAGATGTCAGATAACTTGATCTAGAACCTAATATAGAGGCACTTGCCATCTATAATAAGGACCAGGAGATTAACATCTCCTTACCTTAAATTCTGCAAGAAGCTGAAGACATGGCTTTTCAAGTAGTCCCATTAGGCCCTAGGTTTGGATATAATCACACCAGTTCAGCAGCACCAGGATATCCTCCCGGGTGATAGTGCACTCTACAAATCTGCATAACATCAACATAAAATGTGCAGTACTCAAATTTCTACCAATGTGTCGCCACACGCATGCATCCAGTTCTGCCCCAAGACATACAACCACCCTCTGTCCGTGACTGTAGAAGGCATTACGTACCCCTGTATCTCTGGGGCTCACTAGACTGCAAAACAGAGACGGCAGAGACAACTACAGAGATGTGTTTTGGCTGTCTAGGTAGGGGTTGTCACAGGGAGAGCCTTAAGTGGGATGAACAAAATAGGGTGTGGACAATGCAATTAAGGGTGTGACTTAAACATGCAAACTAAATTCTCATTCACCTGTGAGCACTGTATTTTCTATTACGTTAGCAAAATTAATATTATGACAACAATGTTCCTCCTGCACACACATCTGTACAGAATCACAACTGCAACTGGAACACAGGACCACTGCTCTGTGTATTCTGGTAGGATCAAGAATAGGATGAACATGTATTCTGAACACATTTTTTGACACACTGACGGGCACTGTGAAAAACCATCACTGCTTTCAGCCCATAGACCCAGAATCCACCTTCTCCGGCTAGGCCACAGGAAATCAACGTTTTGAGCAGGAGTTTGCACCCCATGCCACTCTCAGGCTTCCAAAGGCCCACCAGCCAGGCAAGCCCAAGCCACGTCACGGCTCAGAACTTATCTAAGCTGACACAATACACAGAAGAGGGTGAGAGACAAAGCACTTCGTCATTTGCTCCCATGACAGTGCAATAGCAGGGTGTTCTACCTCATGTTACCCTCCTGCCCTCACCCCTTTATGTAAATCAAATATTGTTCTTAGACAGAGGCGCAGCCTAGTCCGTAAGATTTGAGGGGATTGATAAGTGAGATTAACTTTGTCCAACAACCACGCTGGCATAAAATGTTAAATACATTATATGATAAGCAGGGCGCAAGAGAGAGGCTTAAAGGCTAGTGGAAAGAAAGGGAAAGGAATGCAGGTTGGTAGGTGTATTAAGAGAGACAAAACTCAATATTTTGCAAAATACCCAACATTGTTGACGACTTTCAAAACAGAGAACTGGTGTGCATGTAAAATTCCTGGTGAAATCCGATAGACACCTTAGCATACATAACTGAAAGCACCTGTACCCAGCAATTTATCAGAAAATATATTTATTAGGGAGGTGCAACACCCCAATGAATATTTGCCCCTGTTCTTAGATACCAGACTCCCTGCTCTCTCTTTCTCTGTCTAGGATTTTCTGCCAGGCAACCTTCGCTTTCAATACTAGCAGTGGTTTTCATTTCAAGGTAAAAGACAAAGGAGTAAAAGGAGACACGCACCACTCTCAACTAAGGTAGGGGCATGGCACAGCTTTGGTAATCATGGTTGTGATTGCTCTTAGTGCAGCTCGTCTCACCTGCGAGTCTTGCGTTGTTGTGTATTCGACGTGTTTGTTTACTTTCCTTATGACGCTTTGTGCAACTGAATCCTGCTACTGCCCGAAAGTTGTCTGGGCAAATGGTCAGCGCAAGAACCAGATCAGCTGATCCTGTGAAAGGGGGCAGGAAGTGTGAAAGGGGGCAGGAAGTGCAAAAGGGGGCAGGAAGTGCAAAAGGGGGCAGGAAGTTCAAGGAGGGGGCAGCGGCCCATTTGTCATTGCAGTAAATCCAGGATAATGTCATTTCGGCTCTGAGGAGCTCCGCTGCTCGGGGCAGCCGTCAGCCTTCCAGTTACATGTGATATGAGGCCATCCCCGGCACAGAATGACTCACCATGGGATTGGCACCGCTCCGTGCGTGCCCAGGCTGCCACCACCGCTCCGGTCGAGACTCGGAGGATTGGCACCGCTCCGTGCGTGCCCGATCCTCCCCCCACTCTTGTCCGTACTTCCTCCGACACTCAGAGGATCGGCCCCGCTCCTGTCCTTCCTCCCAAACTGACACTGCCACTGGTGCTGCTGCCGCGCGCAGCCTCACTGTTCATACACTTCCGGGTAGCAGGCTGAGCACAGCTCCTTACTGTTTCCGGGTCCGACTCCAAGGCGGAAGCAGGGACGAGTGTTCGGTTTGGCAGATGGCGCGTGCCGCATGGGCTCTGCCTGCTGCAGCCCGGAAGTGTATGAGGAGTGCGGCTGCGCGTGGCAGCGGCAGCACCAGTGCCTGCCAGGCCATTTCACAGCCAGTTTGAGAGGAAGGGCAGGGGCGGTGGGAGCAGCCCAGGCACGCAAGGGTCCGACAGCTGCGACAGTGCCCAGGTCAGCCTTCTTAAATGTCACACAATGGACAATTTCCAGCATGGCCGCAAATGTCAACAAGCAAACGGCCGCCATGGGGATAATGTTTCGAAAGTGAAAGGAAGCCCGCCATGGAGCCTACTTGAGAGACCCAATAAAGGAAATAGCAATGCAATAGGCCTCGTGTTTACGCAAGTTTGAACAATTGGCATTGTAAATGACAATGCCTTTTATTTATTTTTGGGGGTTTTAAAACATAAATAAAAGGCATTTTGTCATTTACGATGCCAACAGCTGAAACTCTCGCAAATGCAAGAGCTATTGCATTCCAAATGCCTTGACCCTCCTGCAGTAAGAGAAACTCACGAATGAAAATAGTGCTAAGAGAATAAATATGACATACAGTGCAATTTTCTCTGTATCTCTTCCTTGTGTGACTTTACAACTTGTACATTTGCAATTTTTTTCTGTTTGTATCTTTTATGTAACTCATGTAATCCTAAATCCTTATGTATTCGCAATTTGTTCTTTTGTAAAGCGTTCTGACACCTTCGGGTAATGTTCACGCTATATAAAATCGTATTAAATTAAAAAAAACAGTAAAAGGGCCAGTCCTCATGTGAGCGTGCCGCGGGGGTCGCACCTCACAGGCCGCTGCAAGTGGGGAGGGGGAGGAAACAAAAAAAAATGCAGACAACAGGAGGAAGGGCATGTTTAATAAGGAGAGTGGGAGGGGGGTGGGAGAGAAGGGGACGCGTACAGCGGGGGTGTGGCGGGAGCCTGGTGAACATGGACAACGGGAGGGTGGTTACCTCATGGGTCACTGCAAGTGGGAAGGGGGCGAGAACAAAGGAAATCAAAAAATATTTCCAATGCCATAGGCCTCTCCTTTAAATGAGTGATCTATGGCATTGCAAACAAAGTTGAGCCCTTAAACACCAGTGGTAGATATCATTATCTACCATACGTACTATCCAGTAACCATTTACTGCCACAAGACCTGGTCTAGTGGGTGATAGCTGTGTAACTAGGATAATTGAAATCTGATCTCCGTTTTATCACTTCATCTAGGTATGCTGATAACAAACACTGTATTCTAAAGCTGAGAGGGGCCCTCATGTCCTTGCAATTTTCTTGAGCATGGTAGTAAATAAATGATAAATAGTCCCTTGCTATTCGAATCACTGCTATCCTAGCAATGTGGTCTATTGGAGTGGTTGTAAACTTAAAACCAAGGGGAGCAGTTTTTAATCCCGGCCTCCCATTAGGTCAAATTGTGTGCTCCTAGGAAAGCACTTTTTGAACTTTTTTTGCAAGATTGGGAGTATTTAGAATCCATGCAAAATCTGTGGTTTAAAATCAATCAATCATTTGTAAAGCGCACTACATACCCACGAGGGTCTCAAGGTGCTGGGGGGGGGCGCTACTGATCGAACAGCCAGGACTTGAGTATCCTCCTGAAGGTCAGCAGGTCTTGGGTCTGTCGTAGGCTCAGTGGGAGGGTGTTCCATGTCTTGGCGGCGAGGTGGGAGAAGGATCTCCCACCGGTGTTTTTTCTTCGGATCCGTGGGACGGTGACGAGTGAGAGGTCAGCAGAGCGTAGCTGGCGGTTGGGGATGTAGAAGGAGAGTCATCTGTTGAGGTAGGCTGGGCCGGCCTTGTGGAGTGCCTTGTGTGCGTGTGTGAGGAGCTTGAAGGATATCCTCTTGTTAACGGGGAGCCAGTGCAGGTTTCTCAGGTGGGGGGTGATGTGGCCGTGGCGTGGTACATCGAGGATCAGTCTTTCTGCAGGGGCATCCCTGAACTTTTTGCCTTCCTCCAATATTCTCTCTGACCTTTTTTTGTTGGTTTAATAACTCTGGGCACTTTACCACTGCTGACCAGTGCTAACGTGCATATGCTCTCTCTTTGTACAAATGTGTATATTGATTGACTTCCATTATTGGCTTATTTGGTTTACTGTCAGACCCCAGTAAAGTGCACCAGGAGTGCCCAGGGCTTGTAAATCCAAATGCTGCTAGTGGGCCTGCAGAACTGGTTGTGCCACCCACAGAAGCAGCCTTGTAAAATGTGTCTAAGGTCTGCCATTGCAGAACCTGCGTACAGTCTGGTACTGTCATGCTGACTGGGCAAGTACACCCACTTGACAGTCCCTACACTTTACCGTAACTTCATATTAGTCACCCCTATGGTAGGCCCAAGGGCAGGGTGCATTGTAAGTATAAGGTAGGACAAGCCCTGATGTTTGTGGCATGTCCTAATAGTGCATTACAGCCATTTTCGTTTTTCACTATTGCAAGGCTACCTGTTCTCATAGGCCAGAATGGGCTGCTGGAATTATTACACTCTATAATCCTAGCAGACTCAGGGAACATGGTAGAAATTCGAGTTTGGTATGCCTGAACTCATAATAATAATACATATCTTTTAGAAAAGTTTATTTTAATGTTCTGTGTTTGCAAATACCACTTTTAGAAAGTTGGTATTTGCTTGCCTAACCATTTCAGTCCACCTCTGCTCTGATGTATATCTGCTGTCTGGTTTCTGTGAGTGACAGGGCTGGGGAATTCCAGGAGACAGTCTGGGCAGCCAGGTGGTGAATAGAAAGATTACACCAGCATGGGTGGGAAGAGTACACCTAGACTCTGAATTGGGCTGTGCTCTGCCACCACAATGCTGGCTCCACCTCCTGTGGAGCGTCTGATGTCTCTGCCCTGCGCACTGAAAAGATAAGCCAGAGTCACCACAACAAAGTGCTCAAGAACTGGACTGAACAAGGCAAAGGCCCCCTGGCCTGAAAGAACAAAAGAAATGCAGAATAAGTATAGGTGCCCTGCTCCTAAGAAATCAGATCCTGCTTGAACCACGAAGAACCTCTGCCTGACTAGAAGGACCTGAAAAAGCTGAAGGAGGAATACTGTCCCTGACCTGGGGGATTGGCCTGCAGTGGGTGCCTTGCTGAGAAAGGAGAGGAAAGACTTAAAGAGACTTTGCAGGACTTGTGCTTCGACCTAATCTCAAAGGGCTTGTGGGTGAACTTGCCCCCTGAACAGAGTCCCAGGATTATTAGACTCTCTCCTGCCTTCCCTGACGAGTTGCTGGACTTTTGCTCAATCTTCTGTGCCGCTGGAGCCGTGATCCCAAGTGCGCCTCACCCAGTCTGTTGTGCAGCCTGTGCCTGGCCACCTCGCCACGGGTGACTCTGCTCTGAGATGAGCCGTGTTCACCCCGTCCCGCTTGGGCCGCCTGCACCCTGCCGCCTCCTCCTCTTCGAGCTGCACTGCTCGCTTCGCCTCTCTCACCACTAGAAGTCAGACCGGAGCACAGCGTGAGGTGAAGTATGGCCCGTACGCACGAAGCACACCGGCCGCCTCGCACCACGCTCCTTATCTCTGGGAATGCGCCGCACCAAGGAGCCAGCCCGTACGCTCTGTACTGGCTGCCTCGTGCCGCACGGCCCGCATCTCCCCCCAGCAGCCCGAACGGAAAGTACGGCTCGTACGCCGCATCACAAGTGAACTCACCGCGCTCCACACCGTCCGCCTTGGTCAACGAAGCTCATAGTGTTGATGAAGCCAACGAGCCGGAGCTCGCACTGCCCCAGGCCGACAACACCGCTTGCATCGCCTTCGCTTTCCCCGCACTGTGCATGATGAACTCTGCAACTTAGGTACTGTGTACGATTCGAACACCATCCCCGTACGCACCAGACAGAAGCGTCCGCTGCGCACGTTTGAATCTCGGTGTTCATTTTACATTGCCGAACGCACCAGACTCAAAAAGTACGCTTTTGACAAGAACTCTTCATTTATAATATTGTGGTCATTATATTTCGTTATTGTGGTCTTTTGCTAAATCCTATATAAAAGTACTTTATTTTTAATAGAAGACCTGTGTGGTATCCATTTGTGGTGTGTCCATTTATTACTGTATGTGGTCATAAAAGCTTAACCCATAACGCTCTGAAGTTTAGCCTTGTCTGCTCACGCCACGCTGCCAAGAGGGTGAGCAGGGGTTATTTTTAAGAGTAAGTCCCTTGCCCTGACTAGAGGAGAGGGTCCCTGCTTGTCACAAGTCCTTACCTGTGCCAACCAGAGACCCCCAATTCTAACAGATGCGTTTGTAGTCATTTGATGAGCTTGGTCGGGGCTCCCGCATAGAGGGCGTTTCCATAGTCAAGTCTGCTGCTGACGAGGGCCTGGGTGTCTGTCTTTCTTGTATCTGTCAGGATCCATCTGTAGATCTTGCCGAGCATGCGTACGGTGTTGAAGCAGGAGGAGGAGGAGACAGCGTTTACTTGCTTAGTCATTGAGAGCGTTGAGTCAAGGATGATTCCCAGGTTGCGTGGGTGTCGAGGCTGCCCCCAGTGCCATCGGCCACCAGGAGTAGTCCCAGGCTGAAGTGTTGGAGCTGAGGATGAGGACCTCCGTCTTGTCCGAGTTCAGCTTCAGACGGCTGGTCTTCATCCAGTCCGCGACGGCCTTCATTCCTTCGTGGAGTTTGGCTTTGGCAGTGATGGGGTCCTTGGTGAGGGAGAGGATCAGCTGAGTGTCGGCGGCATAGGAGATTATGTTGAGGTCGTGCTGTCGGGCTACGTGTCCGAGCGGGCCATGTAAATGTTGAACAGCGTCAGGCTGAGGGAGGATCCCTGGGGTACGCCGCAGATGATCTCGGAGGCTTTGGAATGGAATGGGGGAGGCGGATGCTCTGGGTTCTGCCGGAGAGGAAGGAGGTGGTCCAATCCAGAGCCTTGTCTCTGATCCCTGTGGCGTGGGGATGTGCGCGTAGTATGCGGTGGCAGACGGTGTCCAAGGGGCAGAGAGGTCTAAGAGAATGAGTGCTGCGGTCTCGCCGTTGTCCAGCAGGGTCCTGATGTCGTCGGTGGCAGCAATGAGGGCAGCCTTGCTGCTGTGGTTGCTGCAGAACCCTGACTGGGAAGGGTCCAAGATTCTGTTTTCTTCAAGGTATCGGGTTAGCTGTCTGTTGACGGTTTTCTCGATGACCTTGGCCCGGGAAGGGGAGCAGAGAGATGAGCCGGAAGTGCTTGAGGTCGCTTGGGTCTGTATTAGGTTTTTTGAGTTGGGCATTGATCTCGGCATGTTTCCAGATCTCTGGGAAGGTCGCGGTCTCGAGGGAGAGATTGATGACGTTGCACAGGTGGGATGGAGCTGCTTGCTCTGTTGAAAACGTGGTGCGGGAATAGGTCTGATGGAGAGCTGGAGTGGATTGTGCGCATGGTCTTGATGGTGTCATCGATGCTCATGCTGGGCCAGGCTAGCAGGGGGTCGTGGTCGATGGTGTGCGGAGGGTCTGTTGTGTTACTGTCTGTTGGGGCTGCCTGGGTGTTGAAGCTGTCGTGGATGTCTACTATCTTGCGGTGGAAGAAGGTGGCAATGGAGTCGCACAGGGCTTGCGACGGCAGGATGTTGTTGGTGTTGGAGAGTTCTGGGGTTCTTGGTGAGAGAGTATTAATTGATTGTTGTCTGCATAGGAGATAATGTTGAGTCCATGGGAGCTACCGAAGTCTGTGAGGGGGTCATGTAGATGTTGAACAGAGTGGGGCTGAGGGATAATCCTTGTGGTACGGCGCATTTAACGTCCTTGGGTGCAGAGTTGAAGGAGGCAGCCGGATGCTTTTTGCGTGTCTGTGTCCTGTAAGGAAGGATGCGATCCACTTGAGGGCAATCTGTATTCTGATGTTGTAGAGTCTGTCAATGAGGGTGTGGTCAATGCAGATTCACCATCCACACATGACTTTTCTTGGATGAAATTATACTTAGATAGCATAATGACTTGATCTCGTATCAGCTGATCATGCAAAATTCCAAAACCACAGGTTTTGGCTAACTTCCGTAAAGCTAATATATAGACACCTATTGACCTTTTTGGTTCCGGTTTCCTTTTAAAAACATATGCCTAGCGATGGCCATGCAGAGAATAGGATAATAATATGAATCCATACCCCGTAAAGCATTTACATAAACATCCCCATCATCCATTTAATGAACATTCCTTTTCCCTCATCATTGTGTTTCTTTGTTTCCATTGGTCTGTATATAAGCATTCTATTCTCTGTGGGATATTCTATTCAGTTGATGTTGGCTGCCTTACTATGTGGATGCTCCTATTAAAGCTCTATGCTACTTTCTACATTTGTGGACCCATACTTCACCGCAGTCCTTACATTGTTTGCCCTTTGATTATATTGCCTGACACTTTCGAGTCCCAATGATTGCAATAAAATGCTTTTCTTTTTGATGGAAGTGAAAGTATTATTTTTTGTTATTTTCATATAGTTAACAAAGTACTCCTTCCACTCATGCCACTTAATGGCAGGTCCCCCTGGATCTGGCAAAATGGAATAGGTGGTGTCAGCATGTAACCCTGGGATGCACACATTTTAACCGTTAATAACCTCCACCAACAGTACAGATGGATTTGCTAGGAGCACTTTCCCAAAATCAGTCTCCAATATGTTCTCACTCAAGTAACTATCGAAATGACCCACAGTGGTGCATGCATCAGCCTCACGTCAAGGACACACAGGCCCTGTTAACAGCCGCCATGGAACGCAGCCCAAATACCTCACTTGGATCTGCCGGAAACATAAATAAGTTATTATATTCTTACAAAAGGCCACATCCACGAATTCCACAGTAGAGAAAGCCGCAGAGTTCCTAATTTCATGTATGCCAATATTATGTCTTCCTGCGTCCTAGTATGCATCCATTGATTCACATATGGATTTCAATTTGGTTAAGTTACTCATATCTACATTGTGGAATCCAAGAGTCACAGAAAGAAGTAAGTTGAGGACTCTTTTTTATTAAACCCCACAACCAATTTAACCGTCCATCCCAGCGCTGTTAGACAAGAAACTAAAGGAGACATTCACTGGAACAGATGTGTCTTTAATCGCTTCCTAAAGGCGAGATGGTTGCTTTCAAGCCTGATGCTATCCGGGAGGTTGTTCCAGCATTTGGCTGCTAGGAAAGAGAGCTGGCGGCCACCCATTCGGGCTCGCTTCACCCTAGGTACCACCAGCAGATTACGCTGATTGGACCTAAGGGATCTGAGAGATTGATGTAAACGGAACAGGGGAAGAAGAATCTTGAGGCCGTCATTCCAAATAGACTTGTGTGCCATGCACAAGATTTTAAACGTGATTTTTTCATGAATCGTCAGCCAGTGCAATTGTCGCAGTGCAGCCCTCTCCGCAAGAGAATCAGCGACTGGACTAGCATGCGTCTGGCCTCAAACGGAAGAAGAATTAGGACCTTTCTAAGGACCCTAATCAGTCCGTAGCAGGTTGCCGCCACCTTCTTTGCTTGTACTTTAAATCCCAAGGAGGAGTCAAGCCATACCATCAGACTCTTTATCTGGTTCTTGGGGGGGGGGGACCAGACAGTTCGGCCACCAAGGGTCCAGGTTAATGGGAGCTTTATAACCCAGAAGCATGATGTCTGTTTTGGACCCATTTAGTTTCAAGAAGGAGGAAGTCATCCACTCCAGCACTTTCGTGAGGCAGGGGGTCAGATAGTTGATCCCTCGGCCTATGGTGTCGTCCCTTGCTAGGGACACGACCAACTGAGTATCATCAGCTTTGGTGACAAGCTGAATTCCCCAGGGAAGTACCACCTCAGCCAGTGGTCTCATGTCGATGTTAAACATGGTCGGACTGAGTGAGGATCCCTGGGGAACGCCGTGATGCAGTTGGAGCTGGCTTGATGACGCCTCCTCCTCAAAAACAGAGAAAAATCTCTCAGACAAAAAAGACTGGAGCCATTTGAGGACACTTCCGGCAACTCCAGCAAGGCGGATACGATGAAGCAGGAGGGGATGATTAACAGTGTTGAAGGCTGCGCTGAGGTCCAAAAGGACCACCGCCGCGCAGCCTCCAGCATCCACATTACTCCTGGTCGCCTCCACCACTGCCACCAACGCCATCTCTGTCCCCTGTTTGACTCTAAATCCCGTCTGGGATGAGTGAAGGGCTCCTGTAGTCTCTATAAACGAGGAGAGTACATGATGAATATGCTTTTCAGCAATTTTACTGACTCCGGGTAGCAGCGAAATAGGCTTGTAGTTGGCCAAGTCTTCAGGGTCCAAATTAGATTTTTTCAAGAGGGCCTTAACTTTCGCCAACTTCCAGGTGGGGGGCACTACTCCCGACTCCAAGGATGCATTGATAACATGCATTAAGGCAGGGCAGACCGTCCCCGACACCTGTTTGAGGGCAGAAGGCGGCGCAATATCCAAAGGGGATCCTGATATTAAATTGCTAAGGAGTCATTCAACGGTAGCCAGATCCAGCAGCGGGAACATATCGAGACAACCTGGAGTGTCAGGGATAACCTCCTCGGACGTCAGCTCCTTCTCCTTGCTGCAGGGGAGGTGAGCAGGAGGCACAAAGCCAGCATAGATGTTAGTCACCTTAGCGGCAAAAAAGGCTGCCAGGTCTTCGCAACGTTTCAGGGGGTTGGGTGCAGTCACAATAACCTGGGGAGGGGTAGTCAATTCTTGAAATATTTTAAATATTTCCCTAGGCCTATTGGATGCTTCCTGAATTTTGTCTTGGAAGTACGCAGATTGAGCGTTTTTCAATTGATTTTTATACAGTCTGAGCACTGATATATATTCCTCTCTGGCAAGGGGAGAGAAGTCTTTCCTCCATTTCCTCTCCGCCCATTTACATTGTTGTTTAACTTACTTAAGTTCCCCTGAATACCAAGGTTTTTTATTAGGGCCCGTCCAATGACGGACCTCTTTCTTGGAAAGCATGGAGTCTAATGTAGAGTCCAACCAATTATTAAAAGCCTCATTAGCAAGGATGGGATCATCCAGAAGAGGCGGGGTGGATCTCCTCAAAGCCAATTCCCACTCCTTCACTGATAGCTTAGACCTGGTACGAGTGAATTTCTTTGAGAGACTCACTGTGTAGGTTTCGTCCAGGGGTGACCAGACAAATGAGAGCAGGGCATGGTCTGACCAAGGGACCTAGCTGGGCGCGTTGCAGATGACATTAGCAAGATTAGTGAAAAAATGATCTAATAAATGACCTCCTATATGCGTAGAGCCAGAAACAATTTGCTCAAGTTGTACTACCCCCAAGGTATCCAGCAAACACAGAGTTGCAGGTGCCTCAACTTCATCAAGGTGGATATTGAGGTCGCCCAGGATGGTAAAGTTAGAGGCACTACTGATGGGGAGCGCAATCCTATCCAACAGATTATTACAGAAACCGTAGTGGTCGCCCGGAGGCCTGTAAACAAGAATACCAGAAAAGGTACAGGTGGGAGAGAAGGAGGTGGAAAAGCCTAAACTCTCGCAATCTACGAGAGGGCTCTCAGAGGTACGACATACAAAGGAGTTTTTGAAAATAATAGCCACTCCTCCCCCTCGTCCTATTTGCCGGTCCTGCCTGCAGATGGAATAGCTAAGCGGAAGAGCCTGGACAATATCCGGACCAGATGCCTCTGTGAGCCAAGTCTCAGTCAAGAATAAGACATCTGGATCTTGCTCCTCCAGAAGGAGGCGGATTTCGGCTCCATGCCTAGGCAGAGAACGGCAGTTTAACAGGGCAAAAGAGTACGATTTGGTTTTCCTAGGACCTGATCCTATGTCTTTACAGAGAGAGCAAGGAATCCTTACCTCCTCTAACAGCCTCGTAGGGCAGCCAATTGAAGTGTTGCCTCTGAGCTCCCGCAACCGTTTCCCACTGTAGCTTATCTGTTGCTTGGACGCTGATCCCAACATTAAGCCCCTGGCCCCGTCCTAGCCCGGCCTGGCACGGACGGGCACAGACGGGCTTTCCTTAGGCGCTCCTTTGGCTTGGAGAGGCGCGTCCGCTACCACGTACGTTGCGCGTAGAAGGATGGTCTATTTTTAAGCGCTTCCGTGCGTTGTGTCCGTCGCTCCCTGTAGACACTAGAGCAGCAACCTGCTCCTCCAAAGATGGCCGCCAACTAGTCAGCCCTTCGAGCCCTGCAGTGCTATCAGCTCCTAATCGGCTGATGCCTGCCCCCCGTGACCCTGGTGCGGTGCAAAATAAAGATGAATTAAGGAAAGCCTGCGCACTCCTGTTGGAATGGAACCAGGAATCAACTCTACAGTCTACCTGTTGCTTTGACATTCATGATGATTTTTTTTAGCCCAGAAGCAATTATGCCTGAATCCTTGCCATCAACCTCCAGTTTCACTATTCTTTGCCCCATTTTAGTAGGTAATTCGCCTCGCAATTCTCCTACAACGTTTATTCAGTTCACTGCCTTTCACCCAGCTGTGGTTTTGCCTTAAGCCCAACTCCCCTACAAAACTGGGATTGATACCCGATTTCAGTTTTTGGCCAAATCAGCGGTCCTCACTTCACATCTGTAGGCAGGACTCCGGCCATCCTCTTTACCGCCATAGTGGTGGCTTTCTATTACAACCCGCAAAGGCTTTCCCCCTTCCCCTTGAGGTTTTGCTACATAACTTGGCTGTGGCTCTCCCTGCCTCACTTCATCTTTGCATACTCATTCCTCTGATTGTTGTTTTTGCCACTTCAGATTCCACCCAGGCTGTACCAGACATCTTCTTACCTGTATGTCAAATTGTTGCTCCAAAGGGGAGATCCTCTGCACCTGCACCTCTGGTTCTTCACATAGACCTGACTCATAGAAAGGCCAGCTGCTTGTATAGTTGACAAATGCCCCATAACCCCTTTTGGGGTCGACAAAGGGCAGAAGCATGTTGTCCTTCTGTAGGAGTTACCTTTGGTAAAATCCCCTAGTCCTCTCATATTCTTAGCCCTATCCCGAGGACCTTCCAATAAAGTCTATTCAGTACTCTTGAGATAGTTTTATCCATCTCATTCTCTTTGCACTCTGCCCCTCACCCTATAACACCCCACATCATTCTTCAAAACCCCACAGCTCCTCCCTATCGGGTAGTTGTGGTCCTCACCAAGGACCTGGCTATCGCGGTGTGAGGCGGGAACCCGATGATGAAAAATGTCACCCAACGGGTGAGTGAGGGCTCTCGTCCTTTAAAAAGCTCTCTTCTGTTAGACATATGCACATAACCTACACATAAATGTCATCCATGTTTCTCTTTCTCTTTCCATTATGGATTTACCAGACATATTTTTTGTGAGTTTTATGATACATAGGGAGCAGTACGTGTCTGGTTGTGCCTCTCTCGCTACATTCCTCGTGAGAATCTGGCATAGCCACTGTGACCATGGCAACAAACACAGGCCTGGCTGTGTACAAATTGCCTGGAGCAGGCAGTAATGGTAGAGCCCCATCAAATGAATAGTTCCCATGCTTTTGGTAAGTTGACATATGTGGGTTTTATTTAAGCAAATTAGCCAGAAAAGCAAGTGCATCAACCCGTGTCCTGTCTGTCCTGCAAGCCACTTCCAACTGCCACCACCTGCAGCCATCGTTCCACAATTCGAACACAGGAGGACACTAGAAGATGTACCCAAACAACATTCTACTAACAGGTAAGTACAAATGATAATATACCATAAAGAAATAATATGTTATAATAAATAGAATAACAGCGAAAGTAATTACAATCAGTAATTACACACTTACATTAAGTATACAGAATCCGACACAGGCAGCAGTGCATAGCAAGTCGAAGCGCGAGGGAGCTATAATATGCGTGAATAATGTATTTTACTGCTGTGATGTAGATAAAAGCACTAAAATGCATTAGTCTAACCTTTGATGCGTGGTCCTTGGCAGGGCTGCCAATAGTACTCGTTACAGTGAGCCTAAAGGTTATTTTGATGAGGCTGATGAATATGTTTCCCCTTGGTTGAGAAGATGTTTAATCTTGTTGATATTCATCATCCACGAAATGCAGAGGTGTGGCCTTGGCACATGTTAGTCAGTTTATAGCCTTCTTGATGAGAAAGCCCATAGCGAGAGAAGCTAGGAATGTTATGAAGGCAAAGTGTCCGAGGATAGTTAGAGAAAATAATGTCTGTGTAACTCCAGGCCTACATCCAGATTTAATAATTGTTTTCTTTACACGGGGTAGCTGTCCAAGGAAAAGATGAGAGAGAGCACTAAAACAGTGCAAGGACCGTGTTCCTGAAGTGGTAGGTCCTTTAGCTAGGATATTGGATAACCCCGAAGAGGCGAACTGTAAAAAGGTGCAGGTTGATGGTCTGTGGGTAAGGAGCCAACAAGCTATATGTGTAACAAGAGCTGCCACTGTGGCTTTCATTTTTGAGAGATGTAAAGCCATTACATTGTGTATTAGACCTGAACTGGGCAAGCTTGCTAAGAGGGAACTTTTGGAGCTTTCAATAGGCCTTCTGTTTGTTGACAGTATGGTGAAGACAACTGGCAATTAAACTACTTAGCGATATTCTCCAGGAGCAAGATTGATTAGTGAAACTGGATCCGAGGGATGCATATTTTATGATTTATATGGATTATGTGAATCAGAATTATCTCCAGTTCAGATGGAGTGTCATCTTTATCAATTCTTCTGTTTACCTTTGGCATGACATCAGCATCCTGGTATTTCATAAAGGTAATGAGGCCAGTAGCAGCATGGTCGAGCAAGCAAGGTGTGCGTTTGATTATGTACTTGGACAACTTTCTAATAACTTCTTACTATTTGAGAGAATTAGTAGATCATTTGAGAATATACAGATATGTTGGAGGGTCTGGTTTTCTAATAAATCTGGAAAAATCAATCTTAGTCCCAAGCAGAACATTTCTGGATTTTAAACAAAGTTAATTTAATCATTGTTTGTTAAATCTGGATCAGTTTCCTTTTAGAATGCTTGCTTGCGTTGTGGGTCTCCTGTCTTTTTCTATTCAGGCAGTACCCCTCAGTACCAGTGTCTTCAAAGGTTGAAAGCGAATCATCTTTGGAAAGGTGCTTGATACGGCAACTATTTGTTTTTGGCAAAAGAAGACAGAGCGGAATTGGCATGGTGCTTAGACAACTTTGAAGCCTAGAACGCAGGAGCTATATTTGAAGGTCCACAGAGTATGATGTAGACTTGCATGAGAGTTAACTTGTTTGCTGTGCAAGATTAGTTTACACCTTGGGGTAAATAGATGATTAGAGAGATTGTCCCATATACATTTTTTAGGTCTCGGCCTAGCGAAGCGCGTTCTCGGCAGAGAACTATTGTAATCATTTCAGCCAGCAAAGGAGACAAGAGCTGGGCACGCACCCAGCATTCTGAATGGGAGAGGAGCGACAAGACCTGGCCATGCGCGGATTTGGTCGCGCGCACGCTCACGGCGCCAGCGTCTCCGCCGCGCGGCGATGACTGCTCTCTTCCTGGGTCGCGCGCGTCACGGGTGAGCTTCTTAAGTTTCGTTTTCCTTTCCACTTCGGAAACGTGGGGAGTTGGGGAGGAACCAGGACGAGCAGCAATGGAGGCGGAGGATGCGCTGTAGGAAGGGGTAATGCTTGTGTATTTACCCTTTTCATCTCAGATCTGGCCAGTATTGGAGTAGCATAATGCAAGGTGTGTCTTACTACAGACTCGCTGCAGGTAACCATGTCAAGCTTTCCTCGCTTGACTTGTTTTAATCCTTTTTGTGGCCGGGCGGGAACGTCGCTCCTTATGGGGCACGTCCCTGATCTTTAGGAGACGTGCCTGTGCTTAGGGAGTGGCCACCTTTGCTTTGCTTTCTCTTGTAAATGAGGGCTGCCTTGTTTGTATACTGACCGTGCAGCATGTAAGTCCTCCCGTTGAGCTAGGTGAAAGTGTCCGCCCACCTGACACCACTTTTGCCGAAAGGGATAAAAAAAACAAAAAACGGGTGCTTGCTTAAATTGGATTTTAGTGTTCGCCTTGTGTCTTATGCTATGGAGGATATAATCTTGTTTTACTGTGGGCTAGTGAAGCAAAAATGTTCATGCTCATCCTTAAGATACATCCATAATAGACCTGTTACTGAATCCACGGAGTCAACGTACAGTAATGCATCAAAAGGGTATCCCACTCTCGGTGCGAGCCAGTTCTATACGAGAAAGCCCCCGGCATGGTTGCTATTATATCATCAAATTACAGTGTACTTTTCAGTAACTTTTGCCATGTCCACCTACCGTTGTTAGGGTCAATTAACGCATGTGTATCACTGGTGTCCTGTCTTTGTTGCAACACCATATAACAAATGTTTTCGAAGTCAGACAACCTGCTGATGTCAGGTGATGCCTCAGCAGTGTGACACACACATGAGTCAGGGTACTCTGTTTCGGTGTACAACATGCGCGAGCTGTCTCTGTTTTGTAGTCAGAAGAACACTTCTCAAGAACGTAAATACAGGCCTGCTGTGCTGATTGGGACTTTTCAGGCCAAGTAGAAATTACTAAGTCTCTGCTCCATATGTGCCCAGAGTGCTATGGGAGTACGATAGCCATTGGGATGAGTGTCTGTAGGAGATGTGTATAGATAAAGGACACAGAGTCATTCCTAGCTGACCTGGATCCGACTTTACTTACTCTAAGGTCCAGCGCAAGCACGCTTTAAGTAACATTTGCAGTGTAGCATCTTGAGGTACAGTGTGATTTGGGTCTGTCTTTGGAGCTCGAGGACGTCAATAATGTAGGTTCTCATTGATAGCCACATGGTAGCGTTGTCACGATGAAGGGAGGTGATGCAGATCTCATGATGGAGGCCTAGGTCTGAGCATGCTATGCTGAAGTCTCGCAGCAGGCGAGGTTTCCATTTCCTGCAAGAGTACTTCCCATTTATGTGAGTCTTGCTCTCGTGGTTGGATCGCTGTCAAACGAGTGAAGAAAGTATTCGGTCGCATTCCTGAGACTGGAGTGTGGCAACCAACCATCGCTGCATTTGTCAATTACGGCACGTAGAGACTGCAGTCACAAAGTGCTGTTAAGGTGTCTGCTGTGATGGGGTGCTCTAAAGTTATGACTCGAGTGTCAATCGCAGACGCAAGATGACTGGATTAAGGCCAGACTTTCAGGATAAGTACATAAGTTGAATAGTACATCCAAGTAATGCAAATGTAACTAATTTATATGTTTAGTTATTCTGCAATCGTAGTAGGAGCCGAGAATAGCCACAATAAACTTTGAGCGAATATCGCACCAAAGAAGTCCTTTGCAGTTAGGGGTCAACACAGATGCTCTACATAGTACACTTTTTAAATGTATTAGTTATTGACATTGCCACCAACCGTAGTTAAGTGATGAGACAATTCAGTTTGCATTGCCTTCTCTGGTGTTTGGTTTTATTATGTCGATGTTTTTTAGGATTCTCTTATACTACTTTGATCAAATCCATAAAATCCCCATTTAGACATTCACCCCTTGCCGCAATCGTGGGCTCGTGCAGAGGGAGCTGTAGTATCTAGTCACTGGTCCGTTTCTGTAATTTGATAATATGATATTCTGATGTCTTGTTCCCTTTACTCTGGATCTGGGTTATTAAACGTCAGCCCGAAAGGCCAGGGTTCATGTCAGATTGTCAGGTTGTCCCTGTGACGTGCAAGTAAAGTCAATAAAGCTGATATACATTCTCAGTGATTTTCCTAAGAACCAGGTGCTTCTAGAGCTTCAATAGACATTCCTCTTAGAGTGACTGTTAGCCATTGGTATGTTTCTCTTGCCTGCATGCATTTATTGTACAGGCAGTTGCTCTTCTTTTCTTTGGAAAGCTTTTGAGATGGCAATTGTACGTTAGGTTTCCTCCATTTGCAATGCCAATAGCTCTAACTTTAACAAAGCCGAGATCATTGCATTGTAAATGCTTGTTTTAACTTGAAAGCAGGTTTATTTGCACTTCAGTGTTTTTCAGAACATGAAGACAAATTCCAGGATTACCGTGATTGGAAAATGAATCAATTGGTATTTAGGGGAATTCTGTAAGTTTGGGATCCTCCGAGGGTAGATCTATCAGCATCATGGTTGACCACCCAGCTTCTAATATATTTCAGCTGGAGACCAGTTCAGAGTCCAGAAGCAGTGGATGCTTTTCTGTAGTACTGCAGATTGCTGAAGGGTATGCTTTTCCACCCATTTCAGGTATTCAGAGTCATTGATGAAGGTCAGGAAGCATAGGTATCAATTAATATTGGCGACTCCTTTTGAGGTGGGTCAACTGTAGCAAAATAAGGTACTCAGAAGTGTTTCTGCAGCCACCAGCAACGGATGTAGAATCTCGTGCTCCAATCTCTTTTCTCAACCCCTCACACGCTATCACACGCTCCCATCATCTTCAACTGAGACATGAAGTCAATGTGTGGTGAGTGTGGAGTAACGTTATAAGTCTCCACACCCAACCAACCTCAGACTAATGGGCTTCATCAAGACCCTTAAATTCATGATTATGATCCGGCTCTGATAGACCTAGAAACGACTAGGCCTGCAGGGTGCTCAACCTTTAAGTCCCTAAGGTTTCTGTTAAAGTATGTCGATTTGAAATCTTTTTTATAAATGAGGTTCCTAAAGTAATCACGCTACTCAATGGATTTGATCAAAAATAAAGTGTAATTTTTTCAATATTTCAAAAGCATTCAATTGAAAACAGACTTTGTAAACTTTCATCAAACCAATTATATAGTGAAATGTGAAAACATATACATTTGTAAATCATAAACAATACTTTTCACAAAAGTGTGTTTTGAATGAAGAAAACTACCCAATGCATTTCGGGTTCCGTAGAACCCTTCTTCAAGGGTACAAAATAATAATACAAAGTGATTATATATTTCTTCTTTTCTTTTCTTTAGTTGCCGTGATGGGACACTACAAAGTAAATATAGTCGAATTAATATTGCTTCATTTTTATTTACTGTACATAAGTTTAAATAGGATTAGCACAAAAGTGATAGAATGTGAAGGAAAGTGATAGACTGCGAGTGAAAAACTGTTCAGAAACTTGGTAACCTCAAACAAGCATTTGCAATGCAATAGGTCTCGCATTAATTAAGTTTGAGCTATTAGCATTGCTAAATATTGCAACACCAATTGCAACCGAAGTCTATATTGTAGGCCAAAACAATGTGTGTTTTTTTGTAGCAATGGTGGCATGCTGCGCTTTAGATGAATATGTTTAAAAGTTAAGTGCGCCATACTGCGATTGCTAAAATAGTTAATTGTGGATGCGTTAACAATTGATGTGTGCACTAATGGCTGGTGGTGTGTGTGCTTGTAGAAATTGTGCACTGATGGCTGGTGGTGTTTGTGCCTGTAGAAATTGTGCACTGATGGCTGGTGGTGTATGTGGCTGGCGGTGTGTGTGCCTGGTGGAAGTGTGCACTGCCGGCTGGTGGTGCGTGTGCCTGGTGGAAGTGTGCACTGCTGGCTGGTGGTGTGTGTGCCTGGTGGAAGCGTGCACGGACGGCTGGTGGTGTGTGTGCCTGGTGAAAGCGTGCACTGATGGCTGGTGGTGTGTACCTGGTGAAAGCGTGCCCTGACGGCTAGTGGTGTGTGTGTGTGCCTGGTGAAAGCGTGCACTGACGGCTAGGGGTGTGTGTGTGCCTGGTGAAAGCGTGCACTGACGGCTGGTGGTGTGTGTGTGCCTGGTGAAAGCGTGCACTGACGACTGATGGTGTCTGTGCCTGGTGAAAGTGTGCACGGATGGTGTGGTTGTGTGTGTGGTTGTGTGTGTGGTTGTGTGTGTGGTTGTGTGTGAGGTTGTATGTGTGGTTGTGTGTGTGGTTGTATGTGTGGTTGTGTGTGTTTGGTTGTGTGTGGTTGTGTGTGTATGTGTGGTTGCTTGTGTGTGTGGTTGTGTGTGTATGTGGTTGTGTGAGTGTGTGGTTGTATGTGTGCTTGTATGTGTGGCTGTGGTTGTGTGTGTGGTTGTGTGTGTCGCTGTGTGTGGTTGTATGTGTGGTTGTGAGTGTGGTTGTGTGTGTGGTTGTGTGTGTGAGGTTGTGTGTGTGCTGTTGTGTGTAGGTGGTTGTGTGTGTGTGGTTGTGTGTGTGGTTTTGTGTGGTTGTGTGTGTGGTTGTGTGTGGATGGGTGCGGTTGTGTGTGGATGGGTGTGGCTGTGTGTGTGGCTGTGTGTGGTTGTGTGTGTGTGGTTGTGTGTGTGTTTATGTGTGTGGTTGTATGTGTGGTTGTGGTTGTGTGTGTGGTGTGTGTGTGTGTGTGGTTGTACTCACGAAAATACTGTGACTATTCACGGCAGTGTTTCGGTACTCCTAGAAACCGCAGTTAAGGTGTTCATATTAGGCACTGCCACGCTTGTGAATGCCTTACCACATGCATAGCAGAAGTCAAAAGTGCTTCGGCACTGCACACTGCCACCACCACGCCACCAGTGCTGGAGGCCTGAAAGGGAGCAAAGGGATCCTACCACAGTCAAGCTAAAAGTACCAGTGAAGGTCTTACTGTAAACAGCAGGAGTCAATGGTGCTTCGGCACTGCACACCACGCAGTACCCCCCACAACGCCACCAGTGCTGGAGGCCTGGAAGGTAGCAAGAGGTCCTTGTATCATAATAAAAGCACCAATGAATGACTTACCGTGCATAGCAGGAATCAATGGTGCTTCGGCACTACACATCAAAGAAAGAGAGAGAATGCATGTGTGCGTGAGTGCCTGTGTGTGCGCGCGAGGGCGAGAGAGAAAGTGCGTGTGCATGGGTGTGTGTATGTCTGTGTGTGAGAGCGCGCAAGAGAGCGTGCATGTGTGTGTGCATGCGTGTGAGAGAGCGAGAGCGCGCATGTGTCCGTGCATGGGTGTGTGTGAAAGAGAGAGAGAGCTTGTGTTTGTGCGTGTGTGTGAGTGAGAGAATGTGTGTGTGTGCGTGGCTGTGTGTGTGAGAGAGAGCGTGCATGTGAGTGAGAGGGGGAGAGAGAAAGAAAGCAGAGAGCCTGCTTGTGTGAGTATGCGTGTGTGTGAGTATCCATGTGTGTGAGTACAAGAGAGCGTGCCTGTGAGAAAGAGAGAGCGTGCATGTGTGCGTGCCTGTGTGTGTGTGTGTGTGTGTGTGAGAGAGTGAGAGAGAGAGCGAGAGAGAGAAAGGAGGAGAGGGAGACAGAGAGAGAGCGTGCATGCATGTGTGAGAGAGGGAGAGAGAGAGCTTGTGTGCGTGAAAGAGAGAGAGAGTTGATGTTGCATGGCAGAGCATGTTTGGGGATCCCACAGCAACCCTCGAACCCCTCTAGGCAGGTATTTCGTGGAAACATGAATATGAGTCCAACTCGAGGTTTGTAGGCGTTTGTAGGCGTGTGTAGGGCACCCTGCCATCCCAGAACAGTAGACTGAATGTTAACTCTGACACCGGTACGAGGAGCAGATACCAAATGTTATTCACGTATTTATTAATGGAGTTTTATGAAGCGCATGTTATTAAGGTGACTTCTGCGTAGTTCGTGGTAATTATGGCACAGAATCTGGTCAGACCACAAGCTACAGAAGGATGCGAGTCCCACTAAGCCCTCTGTGCCCTAAATGGGTTATTAACCCCGGTCCCAAATTAATGGAACTGTTTTTGAAAGTTAAGAACGTACACAGCATCAAAGGGCTGGCCGAGAAGGGAGGGGGGAATGCGAGGAGCCAAAATGAAACTGACAACAAACAGTAAGGTCAGTGCATTTAAATGCAGATTTTGGCTAGCATCTCATCTCATTAACAAGGAACTCTCAGGACTTCGATTTCGACAGTGAATGCTACATCACACTTCAGGCGGTGTAAGGTCTCTGAGTGCATACTAGTGCAAGGTGAACTTTAAAAAACAACAACGTGTTTGCTTTTGTCAGTGCTTGTTTATTATTTCCTTTCAGTTGAAAGAAGCAACTTTTTTTCCAACTAATGCCGGGTTAAAAACGTCTTAACCGAGTTGTGACACTGATGTGCTGTGAAATCACTTATCCACGACTCTTTTAACGGAAGTGCCGATTAATCATACTCATGACAGCACCCAAATGTTTTAGCATCCGGTGGTCGTGGTAAACCACTAAGAACACACTATTTGATGGGTGATTATGAAATAGACAAGGTGCTGTCATTCTTCATTCAGTTGCACGGGGGAGGAACAGACTGCAGGGGATTTGCATCTCAAACACATGCATTTAGGCGCTGCTCCTAAGGAACAGGACCTATGCTTAATCCACCCTATGTGAAGTTAAAAGATACAAAGGTGCCCCCCACCCCACGTCCTGTTTGCATTTGAGAAGCACCTCGTCCGTCTGCCTGTCTTGGGTTTGATTGATGTACTGGCTCGAGATTAGATGCACAGCTGAAGCTCCAAAGATAATTGTTTGCCTCTCTGTCAATCATATGGAAAATAGGCTGGCAACGCGTTCTCTGTAGTTTGGAGTGCAGAAGTGATTTAAAGCGCATAGAAGATGTGTACCGTGCATTAGAGAAGATGCTCGAACAGTACCATCTCTCCTCGCCACAAAACTTACCTGGGTTATTCAATGTGTTTGTAAATTAGCGTTCGTATAGCGCTTGAAACTATTGGTGTGGCGCCGCCACAAAACCTACCTCTGTTACTCACGGTGTTTGTAAATTAGCATTCGTATAGCCAGGGCACAAGTCCTAAAAAAAGAAGTGGGGAGACTCTCCAAGGTAGGCGTGGTCACAGGAAGTGACATCACGACAGGAAGTGACATCACAACAGGAAGTGACATCACAACAGGAAGTGACATCACAACGGGAAGTGACATCACATGTAAGGCAGATCTATCATTTGCATATAATGCAAGATTTAACAATTGAAGCTGCTTGGTACTTAAGCCTGTGACTTAAGGTCCCTGCATGGAGGAATTAGCAGCCCAAATGTGGATGAAGTTTGGCGAAGGTGACATGAACACATTTTCAAAACGCTACAGGAAAGTTTGACTGCAAGATTTTGTATACATTACAGGTTCCCAGAGAGGCTGCTTCCCACACTCGACAATGACTATTACACACACTAGGGCTCCATATTCACGTTATTCTATCGATGAGTGTTATATGTTATCTCCCCACCTATTGTAAACTAGCGACTCTGTATTAAATAGTTTTGTCCCAGCTGCCTCTCACTAGCTGTGGCTAGATTTATTTATTTTATTTATAAAGTTTTATATAGCGCGAACTTGATCCCGAAGGATATCAGAACGCTTTACAATTTGCAGCAAAGGTAACAAATCAGAACATTAGTCTAACATTGGGAATCTTGGCTAAAGACAATGGAGCTGCCGGGGCATTAACTTGGGTCAATGCCTAAATTTTAGATATATTAACTGGCCATTGTATTTATTTTAGCAGATTTATTTATTTCTATTTATTTTAGGAAATGTATTTAGTTTTGGTATATTTTAGTTTGACTTATTTGCCTTCATTTACTTCAGTGCAACAAAATATAAACATTGCTTTACTTTGTATTAATACTGTTTATTTTTGTGATAGTTCCTAAAAAAAGGGCCGATTATGACTCATGCATTGTAATGGTTGTTTCCCCCTTTACAGAGACTACTTACTATAAAATCGGGGTGGGCCTTGCTCATGATGTCATTTTATGGGGACCCCTTGAAGAAAGCGGGCAGAACCTTTGCAAAACTTTGTGCCCCCCTATCCAGTAGTGCAATTATCCAAACACTGACAGGATTGAGCCTAAATTAAAAATATACTGACATACGTAATGCCAAGTCAGACGTCATCATGGAGTCATGTTTAAATGAACAATCCAGCGCCGTCCTACACCTCCCCATTCCACAAAATTATACAATTCAGACCAACAACACAAACTAGAAGGGGGCGTTGCTGTCATCATTAAACATTCCATGTGGAAACAGCGACACACGGAAGAACACACAAGGGTACACCATCATACTACTTACATTTTGTAGCCTGGTGTCAATTGTTCAATGCAAGGCTTAATTTGTGCCTGTGCTTAGCGCCGGCACTTAATTGGCAGGGCCGGGTCTAGTGGGACTCTGATTCTACACGCACGAGGCGCACAGTGCATGTAAAATGTTTTAATTTAACTTACTAGGGGGAAAGGAGTTAGGTCCTTAGATAATGGGGAAGGCTGGACCTTGTAAATATTTTCACACAAAAAATTACCGCCCCACTTGTTCCGTTAGCCCTTAGTTATAGGCAACACATCTACTTTAGTTGGATATGTTAGGTATATTTATTTACCTTTGTTTTCAAATCTTTTTATGAAAAAAATCATGGATTCACATGACAGAGAAGGAACACTGCACGTATAACATATAAGTACATCAACTGAAATACAACATTTCTCAAATGAAAGAAATCACAAAGTGAAACATACATTGGCTATACACAACAAAACAACTATACCAGTCTCAGACTGTTCAAAAAAGGCAAGTCAGATTTACAAGCCTCAATAACCATCAATGAACGAGATCTTGGGAACAGTATTGGACAGAGTCACATTTACAAGGAGATATCACAATGCACAAATGATATAAATCAAAAGCTCTCAATGATGATGAATTTTATCTCCTTTCATTTGAGAAATGTTGTATTTCAGTTGATGTACTTATATGTTATACGTGCAGTGTTCCTTCTCTGTCATGTGAATCCATGATTTTTTTCATAAAAAGATTTGAAAACAAAGGTAAATAAATATACCTAACATATCCAACTAAAGTAGATGTGTTGCCTATAACTAAGGGCTAACGCAACAAGTGGGGCGGTAATTTTTTGTGTGAAAAAATTAATTTAACTTACAGCACACTTGCTAGTACTAATACTTAATTAACTCCTCAAGTCTCGTGCAGCCGCATCGCATTGTGTTTAGTTTTTCACATCTCAGTTTACCCTTAATTGTTCACGATCACTTGAATAATGAAATATTCTGAGTGGGAGAGCTCTTTGGCAGCACTCTGCCAGGTTTCTCTCTCGTCACTCTCATGCTGCTGTGTTAAAGAGCCTCGGCTCTACCGCACAAAGAATTAGGGTGATCAACTGGCATTGGTGCAAATTCAGGACGGTGAGTGTAAAAATTCAGGACAAAGGGTCAAAATTCAGGACACAAATTCTGGACAGGAGGTCAAAATTCAGGACAAAACTTCAGGACAATAGGTACGTTTTACAGACACATCAGAGGTCGCGCAATAGTATATAAGTAAGCCCAGCCATTTCCAAAAGTATTCAACCATTTGCAAACCTATCCATCATGTATCCTCCCATGTATCATTTCACTCATCCATCCCTTCATCCATCCCCTCATCCATCCTTTCACTCATCCTCCATTATCCATCCATCCATCCATCCATCCATCCACCCTTTCACCCTATCCATCTGTACACTTATCCATCCACTCTTCATCCCATCCATCCATTCAGTCATCCATTCAGCCATTTACCCTTTCACCAATCCAGCCATCCTTTCACTTACTAATCCTTCCACCCATCCACTCTTTTAGTCATCCATCCATCCTCCCTTTCTTTCTCCATCGACCCTTTCACTTAGCCTTCCTTCCATCCATCCATCCACCCACCCATCCATCCATCCATCTACTCATCCACTCATGAATCCATCCATTGCCCCTATCAGTCATCCATCTATCATTTCACTCCTTCACACATCTATTCATCCTTTTGTCCATCTACCCTCTCTTTCACTCACTCATCCATACTTACACCCACCCTTTCACTCATATGTCCATTCATTCACCCTTGCACTTATCAATCCATCCATCATTTCACTCATCCGCCTACCCCCATCATCCACCCACCATCCACCCACCCACTCATCCATCCTTTCACCCACCCACCATCCAATTCACTGATCCATCCTTTCACCCATCCACCATCCACCCACCCACTCATCCATCCATCCTTTCACCCACCCACTCATCATCCATCCATCCATCCTTTCACCCACCCACTCATCATCCATCCATCCATCCTTTCACCCATCCACTTATCCATCCATCCATCCATCCCTTCACCCACTCTCCATCCATCCATCCTTTCACCCACCCATCCATCCATCCATCCCTTCACCCACTATCCATCCATCCTTTCACCCACCCATCATCCATCCATCCATCCATCCATCCATCTGTCCTTCCCCTCATCATCCATCCATCCATCCATCCATCCCCTCATCATCCATCCATCCTTCCCCTCATCATACGTCCATCCTTTTCCCTCATCATCCATCCATCCTTTTCCCTCATCATCCATCCTTCCCCTCTTCATCCATCCATCCTTTTCCCTCATCATCTATCCATACATCTGTCCTTCCCCTCATCATCCATCCATCCTTCCCCTCATCATCCATCCATCCTTTTCCCTCATCACCCATCCATCCTTTCCCCTCATCATCCATCCATTCATCCTTCCCCTCATCATCCATCCATCCTTCCCCTCATTATCCATCCATCCTTCCCCTCATCATCCATCCATCCTTTCACCCACCCCTCATCATCCATCCATTCCCTCATCATCAATCCATCCATCCCCTCATCATCCATCCATCCACCCTTCCCCTCATCATCCATCCTTTCCCGTCATCCATCCATCCTTCCCCTCATCCATCCTTCCTTTCATCCATCCTTCCCCTCACCCATCCATCCCATCCATTTATCCTGCCCTTCATCCATCCATCCTTCCCCTCCATCCATCCATCCATCCATCCTTCTCCTCATCCATCATCCTTCCCCTCACCCATCCATCCATCCCATCCATTTATCCTGCCCCTCATCCATCCATCCTTCATCCTTCCCCTCATCCATCCTTCCTTTCATCCATCCTTCCCCTCACCCATCCATCCATCCCATCCATTTATCCTGCCCTTCATCCATCCATCCTTCCCCTCCATCCTTCCATCCATCCATCCTTCCCCTCATCCATTTATCCTTCCCCTCATCCATCCTTCCCCTCCATCCCTCATCCTTCCCCTCATCCATCTTTCCCCTCATCAATCATCCAGCTACCCTTCCACCCATACATCCAGCTATTTACATTTTCTCTCCATCCTTCCCCTCACTCATCAATCCATCTATCCTCTCTCATTATCCATTTATTCAATCTTTCATTCATCCATTCACCCTTTCACTAATTCATCCAGCCATTCACCCATCCCTTCACTTACTTACTCGCCGACCTTTCCATATTAATTTTGAGCTGAGCCCTTTTTCAGAAGAGGCCCATCAAGAACTTCACCCTCGCTGCAGGGGCCGTTCCAGGACTGGGACAGAAGCCACCCAGGGCGGAGACAGGATCCACCACAGGGGGGGGACAAGAGCCATCACAGGCGGGGGACAAGAGCCATCACAGGCGGGGGTGGACTAGAGCCACAACATGGGGGGACAGGAGCAGGAGTCATCACAGGAGAGGGAACGTGATCCACCAGGGTGGGCACAGGGGTGGGCATGCAGTATTGTAGTATCATCTTGGGCTTCTCGCCCCCTCCTGCACAAGACAACGAGAAGACATGCTCTCTGTCCAAAATGCCATCCCCCACTGTGATATACAGTACTTACAGGAGATACTCCGAGAGAACTGATTGAAATGATTGTCCTCCATACTTTGTTAATCACTGTGGGTGCGATTGTGCCATTTCTTTATTGTATTACATTATGCATGTTTGAAGAACCGAGGTTTGCTTACAAATTAGTGACAGTAATTAAGCTCGGTGAAGAGAAGCAGGCGCTGCCTCGGTGTAATCAGGGGTGTAATCTGGCCGAGTCTAGGATGTTTGGGGCCCTGAGTAGAAATGGAATGTGTGAGCCCCCCTCTAAATAGCAGATACAAGACGCATTCAGGGTTGTTTGCTTGTGAATGGATGCCTCCTGCTCCTGAACCTGCAGCCCCTCCCTCTCAGTCACCTTCAAGCACCTTTTAACAGCTCATCAAGGGCTGGAGGTGTGAGGGTTGCCATCCCGCTGTGCCTCTACGGTGCTGCTGCGGGTCTGAGCTTTCATACAGCATCGGAGTCAAGAAGGGAGGTGGGGGCAAGCTGTGCCCGGTTAAAATTACCGACAAATGGCAGGGGCGTGGTGACCACCGGCATGCTTGGTAACTTCCGGATTCAGCCAGCCACTCGCCCACCCGGAAATGCTTTATTTACTTTGTGCGCGCCGCGCTCCCATTTTTTAATGGTGGACGCGGTTTTGATTTAGCAGGGTGGACGGCGTTCACCCTGAAAAACCCTCGGAAATAAGTGGGGGGATGCCGTCCACCCGCGTGGTACCCCGACTCGTGCCCTGCGTATAGAGCTTCAAACTACAGGCGTGGCTCAGCCACAAAACCTACCTCTGTTACTCACGATGTTTGTAAATTAGCATTCGTATAGTGCTTGAAACTACAGGCGTAGCTCCGCCACAAAAGCTAGCAGTGTTATTCAAGGTGTTTGTAAATTAGCATTCGAATAGCGCTTGAAACTATGGGCGTGGCTCCGCTACAAAAGCTATCTCTGTTATTGAAGGTGTTTGCAAATTAGCGTTCGTATAGCGCTTCATACTTTAGAGCACTGTGCTGTTGAGGCTATCCAGGCTCTATTTATGCTTTGGTGTACTGACTCTGGAACGCTTTGAGTGTTGTGTGTGTGTGGGGGGGGCGGAGGGGGGGATGTTGCTCCTGTTGTATCACTGCAGGAGTGTTGCGCTTTGACACGAGTATGGCTCAGTAGGGTGCCAGAAGGAAGTTTGGAATCATAGTGATGACATATTGTATTTGTAGGCACAAATACCCACTTGGGTGTCCACCTGGTGAAGTCCGTAACCAGTGGTCACTCTTTCACCTCCGCTAAGTAGACTGGTGACTGACACTGAGAGGCATCCGAAAAATAAGGAAGCTGGGGTACATAGCAGGAAGGACACAGGTGAATTTTGCCAGTGGAAGTCGTAAGATGGCAGAAGAAGGAGCTGGGCAGCAATGCAGCTCAGTGGTAGAAAAGCAGAGAAGAGGACATCTTGAAAGGAAGAGCGCAGATTAAAAAGCTTCCAATAACAAGGAAAAGTGACGTGGCCGCGCGCCCGCCCGTGAAAGTGATTGCGATCGAAGACAAAGACAGATGGCGGCGCGATCGCGATCAAAGACAGGCAGATGGCGGCGTGCGTGCATGCTCGAGTGCACTCAAGCTTCAGGCCAGTCAGGCCAGCAAAAGCCTCTGGTTGCGCTGTCTCAAGCGAGAACTAAAAACAGGGAAGATGGAGGTTAAGTCTGAGGGCCGTACAGAGCTGTGATCTACGTCTCTCTGTCCAACCTGTTTAAAAAGCACATGAGTTTAGGTCTCCATCATCCATCAAAATGTGCAAGTGGGAGAACGTCATTGTTTTTTTCTTTCCATTAAAAAGGCTAATGAGGAGAAAAAAAAAGATTCATAACATGTTCAATAGCTCTGTAAAGCTATGGTGCATTAGGAGGATATGCGTTTTCGAAATACTTTTTTTTCAATTTAATTCGCACATACAGTGTAGCTTATTCGTTCACAGTTTACATAGCATGTCATATTTATGCATATACATACATTAATAATTTCCATTGGTTCGCGCAGCAAGGTCTAGTGGTTAACTCTTCATTGCCCCACATTTCAGTGACAAAAACCCAGCATGGTTTACAGCACGTCATTTGTCATTTGATATTACATTACGTTACACATGGAAATTATCCCACAAACCATACCCCCTGCGCTTAGTGGCTAAGAAAACAAGGCAGCGCTGGGAGGGGGGCTGGGCACGAAGGAAGGAGAAATGTGAGTCACGGCGGCCATGAAGTGTGAAGCAGATCCCTTTGAAGCTCTCGGAGGCAGGAGCAAATGGTAAGGGGAGGAGAAATGCTGCTGGGGTGAATGCCTGAGGCCAAATCCAGATCGTAAAAGTCAGCTTTGTGGATGGACGGCATTAGGTCTCTCTATGAGACCTAAAAAGCCTTGAATAGTCTACCCTGCCGAAATATTATGCCCATATACTCCGTATTCACCGAAACGCCTACCTTTCTCAACCCGCGTCCTCTGCTCGCCCTGACCTCTGCCGTCTCTAGTGCTTCCGGTGTCAACGTCCGGTGATACCCTCGCGTTCGTTTTTAAAGCACGCTCTGAACAATTGAAATAACTTTATTCAAGGTCTCAACCTGCACAAAACATCGACCTCCGCGACGGCTAAGCACACGCCGCAGAGTAGTATTAAAAAAAAAAGTGTGTTGATTTGATGTCAATGAAATGATTGCTAATGTGAGAATGATTAACAGAAAAAAAATTAGAAGAATAAAACTAATCAAAAGTAGAGAAAGGTGTGCTAATCCTTTACATTAAAACAATGTCGGATATCACAATATGAATTGCTAAATTTTGATGTTTGCATTTTTCTGCTCCACTGTTTATATAAAACACAGTAATTCATACTGGTCATTGAGACCCCAGGGTTCATTGTGCCAAGAAATTTGATCCAAAACGTTTCCCTGCGAGAAAGTAAGGTGTGATGGTCTTTACCCATGTGCATTTCAACTACTTCTGAGACCGTGAACCTTAACTGAGGTATAGTGTGTTATTCCTTCAACCAATGATTCACTAGGCTAGATGATGAATGTTTGCTGCGTATTGTACTTTTGTGTTCAATGATGCGCGTCTTGATCTTCCTGGCTGTTCTCCCTACATATACCAAACCACATGGGCAACGTATAGCATAAATTACCCCTGTGGTGTTACAGTCTGCATTATGTCTGAGTTTGATTTGTTGTCCAGTCCTTGGATGTCCGAATTTATCGCTCACAATCACATTGCTACATTGTCCACAGTTATGGCATCTTCTCATTCCTTTGAAGTTTTGTGTTCCTGTTTCTCTTCGTTTTTATTTAAATTTCTCTTATGTTCTTTGCTCGTGTGTGTGCAAAAATGGGAGTACCTCTAAATAGATTCACAAAGTCTGGTTCATTGGCTAAAATTTCCCAATGTTGCCGTATAATCTGTTTAATCATGTGTGATTGTGTGGAATGTTTCATGATGAATACAATCCGTTCATTAGTTGATTTCTCCGATTTCTTTAGTAAACTTGTTCTATCAAACTGGGCTACTTTTTTTTCGGCATTTTCGAGTACTCTCATCGGGTATCCTCGTTCTTTATACCTCTCAACCTGAGCTTGGATTTGAGTTTCACATTCACTTTGTTCCGAAGAGATTCTTTCTCAGCGCCAAGACACCCTAGGGTATATGTTGCGCTATACAAGTGCCAATAAATAAATAAATAAGAGATTCTTTTAATTCTGATGAATTGCGAGGTGGGAAGGTGATCTTTAAGTGTTCTGGGATGCGCACTAGCCTAATGCAATGCATTATTTACATCTGTTGGTTTGTGGAACATTGTAGTGGAAAAACCCTCCGATGTTTTGTGAATTTCTATATCCAGGAATTGAATGCATTCCTCTTGAATGTTATGGGTAAATTTGATTCTTGGGTTTCTTCTATTCATTTCCAATATTCGATCTTCTAATTCCATTTTACCCCCTTCCATATGATGAGAATGTCATCGATAAATCTGACGAGCAACAATAGGTTGTCCGTCCACTTGGGGTCTTGTAAAATGAATTCTTGTTCAAAGTGAGCCATGAAGATATTTGCGTACGCCGGGGCTCCAGGGAAGCCCATTGATGTACCCGTTTTTTGTAAAAAGTACTCAAATTTCCATGAGAAATAACTATGATAGAGTGAGAAATGTAACAGTTCTAACAGAAACACACTCAACTCGCGATCAAGATCTGAATTTAACAGTCTCCATTCCATGGCTTCCAGTCCTTCCATGTGAGCAATTGAAGTGTAGAGTGCTACTACATGGATCGTGCACAGTATGGTTGTTCCGTCTACTTCATGATTGATTGATGCTATTTTTGATAGACAGTCAGTGGTGTCTTTTATGTATGTTGTCCATGACTGGACCAGTAGGGCCTTATGAGGTGAAGGAGACACCTACATGGCGAACCTCAAGACCCCCAGGAAACCTTTAAGGGTACGCCATGTTAATTGCCTCAAACCACACTGTAAGAAGCCTGAAGTCACTGTGCTCCTGTTGACAGATAATGGGGTGGAAGAGGAGAATGACCTCTCCCTGACTTCCTATCTTCCAAGAAGTAGGGTGGGTCAGTGGAAGATGTCGGATCCGGAGGAACTGCACGGACATTAAAGACTTTTTGACCCAAGCAGACATCCTGAAACAAAAATTGATTTATTGTGGCTACCCCGCCAAATTGATTAGAGACTCATTCAAACGGGCCAGATACTTTAACTGGGAGACCATATTTGCTCCCAAGAATAAGGAAGTCCAGAAGAAATTGGTATGCATTACCTGCCACTCCAACTTTGATCACAAATTGAGACAGACTATCAACTCCTGCTGGCACCTTTTGAACCTGGGAGACAGCCGCTTGTCCTACCTAAACCGATTTTTGCTTTCCGAAGGAACAAGAATTTGAAAAACCATCTGGTTCAAGGCAAATTATCTACCAAGCCATCTCTTCTTCTTTCCGCCATGGAAAGCATGAGCCCTGTCTACGGTAACCACCGCTGTGGCAATTGCCAGGCATGTCCTCATGCATTGACTGGTGATGTTATTACTACTAGCGAGCGCACTATCTCGTTGGCCCAGAATAAGAAAATGACCAAATGTCGCACGTCCAACGTAATATATGTGATCCTATGTCCGTGTAAAACCCCCTATGTGGGTGAAACCGGACGCGAGTGCCATTTACGAATAGGGGAACATATATCTAATATACGCAATGTCAAGACTTCGGCGCCCATTGCCTCTCATTGGCAGGAGGCAAACCACACTGAAAAAGACCTTAAATGGTCTATTTTGGAAAAAATCCAAGCGCCAGTGGGAACTTATCCCACTTCTGTGCGCAAAAAGAGGGAAGTCTTCTGGATTTTCTATCTTAATTCCGTCAAAAGGGGACTAAATGAAGAATGCCCATGGGCCAATGCCATTCTGCCTCCTTGAAGTGTGGAGCGTGACCCCTGTCAGGTGTGGACAGACCCTGCCTCCTATCCCCAGTGTCTATGTTGGAGACCATGTTCCTTCTTGTTACCTTATATCTGATGTTAAGTTATTGTTTCCATCTTGGCTGTAATCACCATGTTGATAACATTCATTGACAGCCACCTAGTGACGCTTAGCTTCCCTGAGACCCCCTGGCCCCCCAATAATCCTGCAGATATCATATAGCCCCCCTAACGCATTGATTGCGCTAATACTGCAAGAAGTATTTAGATACGTTTTTGACTCTCTCTTGGTGCGCTTCCATTTGCTTCTTTCAACTACATCTTGTCTAATCATGTGTATTTAACTTTTTATATTATTTTTTCCATTAGTGCACGACCTCACTACCCTATATCGGGGAATTCACCTATGTTGTTAAATATATGACTAGGGTTGCCTTCCATAATTTTATTTTCCATCATGGCCGCCGACTGTATTGCTACTGGGGAACTGTCCAGCCGTCCTATTTCTATTCGTATTGGCCGTATGATGACCCCTCCGTCAGATGCCCAGATCCGCCCACAGCGTGCTTTTTGATTGGTGAGGCTTGTACAGGTTTAGCCTTTTAAACGCGTTTGTCGAATCCCTCGCACATGATGATCTCGCCGACTCCCTTGAATGCCGCAACTTTACTGACGAGGAATGAGAGCTATTCTACGCGACGGAACCAGGTAAACGGACGCCCGGCTCCCAGCCTCTTTGCCACCGACCACTCATTTTTATGCGATTATTTACTTGGCGGTATCTAGGCCCTCTACTTCAACTCGCGCTCACTGAGGTGGTAACTTGAGCAATATTTTGATCCTTGCAGATTCTGGCCCTAAGCCTCCAGCGACCCTCTCATCGGGTGCAGTGAGCATATTTTCGTAGCCCACACTGCTGCCACGGGGCAGACGCTGCTGCCCGAACGATCAGAAGCCACTGCGCTGGACGTTTTGTTTCGGAGCACAGGTATGTTATGCCTGTGACCGTTTAGAACTTCATATTCTTGGTTTGTGGGGGGATGGGCGCCCCACAAGGCAATGTGTACAGTGCTGATTTTCCGGCAATATGGTTTAGAACTTTGACACACTATATATCTTTGATCTATTTCTATAGAATTTCAGCCCATAAAGAATCCCTGAACCCCAGGACTCCGCCATTTCGACAATGCCGCCAATAGCCACTGCCATCTTTATCTTAAACACAGGTAAGGTCTGATCCACCTTCAGCCTCTTAACTTTGTACGCACTCCTGCCAGGTGTATGTGCTCACTGGTTATGCATCTGCATTCTCCCATCGACCTTGTCTCTTGGTCATGTTTATATTATTTTGCATATACCTTATGCTTTCTTATAGAATCTCGCCTTTGAAGACGGAGCCCCCTTGAGGGTGTTTTTTGAGGTGGCGCTCACCTAAAGCAATAGTGCATGTGCGGCTTCTTGAATGAACCACTGGATTTGCCGAGCATTTTGATTTTGTCTAATTGAAGTGTATACTGGTGAGTTTTAGATGAATAGGCCACCCCCTCCCAGAGTCTAGATTTTGATGACTCCTGTTGATCCCTACTCATGCGTTGATATCGATTACCATGCCCCTAAGAGACTGGTATCCTGTACCTGTCGGGCCCCAATTAAGCTATCTAGATATCTCTCTCTCTCTCTCTCTAAATTAGAACGATAGAGATTTATATTTCCCCTTTTTGTCCTGGCTGGTCTGTCTCTGATTGGATCATTGCTTCTGCCATGTTTCAGCCATTACGAAAGGTCTCATTGCATCGGATCTGAATTTAGGTTGAACCTGGCTGAATTTTATATGTAACACACCGTGTTTGAAATGGTGCTTCTCCCTCTGAGGCTGACTCCTGTTTTAAATCCTTGTGCTGAATTGTTGGACCTATCACGAATGATTACGATGTATGAATGCATGAACTGGCTCCCATATAACAACTTTATGAGCCAGCTCTAGCCACAGGATATGAATGTACCTATGTATGCCCGAACTGTTCGTACCAGGCCACTCTGCTGAGTACCCACCTACTGGGACCCCTTATAAAGAAATGATGTATATAATCACAGAGCCTCCCATCCAATCACGAGTCAATATTAAGTGAGAATGACATTCATGTTTTGATGTAGCGTTGTTAGCAGCTTAAATGTATATTTCAAAATTGACCTGAATGTATATAACTCTTTTTATTCACAGATATCTTGTCCCCCTCTCCATATTACATCATCGCCCTGATGAAGGTGTGGTCCCCCGTGTGGACCAGACACCGAAACGCGCGTTGGCTTCACCACTGTGGGCTAAAGGATTGTGTTGTCCATCTTCAGTCCTATATGTGTTTTCGCCCCTACTGCCTTTCTATTGGATGATTTGTCTGTCATCGTGTCATCCATCTATCAGATGGTGCTAATGTAATATTGTGATTATGCTTCTAGTTGTGAATGGGAGAATTGATACATGGATATGATTGAGTGTGCGTATTTATGAATGTGAGAGTGGATGGTTTGTGTGAGACTATAGAAAATTGCGGCTATGTCTTTGACCATCTAATGATATGATTGTCCTGTTTGTAGCCTTTTTTATTGAATTGCTAATCCTAAAAAAAGGATAAAATGAAAAGTTGAATAATAAAATGAATTGTTAAAACATCAATGATTTTGTCCTCTGACCTGTGTCTGGGTGGCTCTGTTGCTCCGATTTATATTTAGGACCCTATAGGGCCTTTTTTAAAACAGTTTTGGCAGGGCTCTTTCTTGCTTCTCTTGGATTGTTTTGTTTCTATCCCCAGCGAGCCTGCCTATACTCTCCCCTGGGGTGAGGAACTGAAATCTGAATAAGACCCTGTGAGCAAACTAAAAACACATAGTAGTAGTTAGAAATTAGCGTGATGCACCTACTTAGTTCATTGAGAATGTTTGAGCATTAATATACCCACTTCATCCTTAAATATAACGAGCTGAGCAGAATTGAGAATGCTTTGTATCCCATATATTAGCATACTATTTTAGGTTAACCCCTCCATTGTGAATATACTCAAATTATGTATACACTAAGAATCTGGCCTTTTCTGAAGAAACCCCATCTTGGTTTCATTTCCCCGTACCTCTTGCTCTTCCTAGGAAAACACATGACCTGTCACTGTGTAAAGGGAGAATCTAAAAGGTCGGCCTGGGATATGAATGAACCATTGATTCTAACTTGGGAAACTCAAGGTTACATCTGCCTTTCGTGTGGGATGAACACATTCTTGCAGACTCTCGTGCCTGAGAACGAAAAGGGAGTCACCCTTCCTGAGCTGCCCAGTAATGAATAGCTAAGCTTTGAACTAATCATGTGTGCCATATATGGCTCCTTCCTGGAGTGAAGGGGCCAAAGGAGGTGTTTTCCTTTTACAGTGATAATATGTGTTGAACTGAAAGTATATAATGACTTGTTTGAATATGAACAGGCAGTCTTCTTGTCACACTGACTGGGTGTGGACGGGGAGGCTCCTCTGCGCAGAGTCCATTTAGAATAAATGATTGCAACTTCTTCACTGCCAACTGACTGATTATTTGGTAATTGCTATTGGAGGGTATGGTTCTATTAGACTTATTATTTTTCGGTACAACAGGGGGGCTCCCTTCTATTTAGTCAAACTCTTCCCTATCCTGACACCAGAACAGTAGAGGAGCTGTAATCAGTTGCAGGGGCACGTTTCCTACCTGTTCTCCCTCACCTTTAGTTTTACAGAGTTGTTTACCCATGATATGAATATTGGGGACAGCATGCCTGCAAAGAGCAACATTTACAAACTAACAAGATGAGCACTAGCATCAAGGAAGAAGGTTCCAAGATGCTTGAATTGGAGGTGATAAAGCACTCCACTAGTCACTGGGCCAGCCCAGTGGCACTGGTACCTAAAGCCCCCCCACCGGCGAGAACTCAGGTTCTATGTGGATTCTATGGGGCTCATCTCAGTTACCAACACTGATGCTCATATCATCCCCTGAGCCAATGAGCTCATAGATAGGTTGATAGCTATCAAATTACTCAGTACTCTTAGGATAGGATAACAATAAGATAACACTTGTAAAGTTCACTAATACCCGAGGGTGTCACGGCGCTATAGCAGACAATGAGGATGATAGGCGATCAAGCAGCGAAAGCTAAAACGAAAAAAGCCAGGTTTTCAGATTTTTGTAAAAGCCAATGAGTCTGCGTTAGAGATGAAAGTGGATAGGCCACCCCATCTGCTCCTACGAAATCTAGGGATCACAAGTTTTTTCTGTAAGTAGGATCGCAAAAGCCTCTCTAGGAATATACCATTGAAAAAGAAACTTCAGATATGAGGTGCCCTTACTATGCATGGCCTTACATACAATGCTCAGAGCCTTAAAGCAGAAACGATTCCTGCCATAGAGCCAGTGTAGGGCACAAATCCCATCCCTGGCTGACAGACGCCTGGGAATCTTCAAAATAAGACTAGCTGTTGCATTCTGTAGTTTATTAAGGAAAACACTGTTGATGTCTAAGTACAGAGCATTGCAATAGTCCTAAAGAAGTGAACCCCCTATGAATATTCAATTATAGGTCTGGGAGGAAATTGGGACTACCAAACCAAACAACCTATCAAAACCTCCCCCTTGACCTCTATTTCTTTTCTTCTAGGACTAGATCTGCTCCAAGGGGTTATTAACCCCTTCGCTGCGGGGGATATTCCCCCGCTGTGCTGGGGGGGGAGGGGGGCGCGCACAGCACTCTCATGCCCATGACGAACTGAGCTCGTCATGAGGCACGGCGCTGCTGTACTCATGACGAGCTCAGCTTGTCATGGCCACACCCGTTCCTGTGGAATGCTCAGCACAGCAGGGGAATTATCCCCACATGCGAGCGTTCCATGGCTCATGACGAGCTGAGCTCGTCATGAGCACCGTAGCGCCGTGGCTCATGATGAGCTCAGCTCGTCATGAGCATTCAAGGAGTTAATATACACTCTGAGGCATGATGTATACAAAGGTGTTACTTTATCAAAACAATATTTCTTTTTCAGTTCAATGTATTTCATTATTTGTATCAAAAAGGTTTTTTAAAAACCATAAATTTTATTTATATTTTTGTCAATTTTTCCTTATTTTGACATGTATATTATACATTTCATAAATAGACAAATGTCATGAAAATTTTTGCACACAAAATACAATTTTCTCTATGGAACCCCTGTTGATTCACGACATTCTTGTACTAACCTCTCTCATCCACACTCATACTCTTCCACACCATCCACCCTATCAACCCTCCCAAAAACACATACACATAATGGTCAAACAAGGAACAAGGTTGTTTAAGTCTCCATGACCATGTTGTGGGCTGGGTGCATACAAAGACAGGTCAACACATGTTTCGGTGGTGTTAGCCAAGTTATAACCACCTTTTTCAGGACCATCAAGATTTACAGATTTTAGACGAGTGGTAGGGGTATCTGTAATATTTAAAATAACATGTCTCTGAAAACCCATATAAAAAGTATAATTTACACTGTATTGATTGAACCAAAACAAGCTCCAAAAAGTGATTCAAACTCAATAAAATAGAGTGAAAAGACCTCATTCCAAAGTTGCCATTGATGTGTAGAGACCTTGGAAGTCCCAAAAAATGAGAACAATTAGGAAAAAAAGAAGGAACATGTGTGTTCGGATATTCCCACATAACCATAACGTGAATTAATGAAATAGATGTGATTGCAATATGTCCCAACAGGGGAGTAAGAGATATACATCCAAGTGCAAATCTCTAACTTACATAAACTGCACTAAAATTGAGGTAACGTCAGTATTGTGTTTAGACTGCTCCTCTAGACAAAATGCATAAGCCTCTATTTTGCACTGTGAAGTAATGGAAGAATGTATTAGGGGTAACACTCACCTAAAAGCAGAATCTTACTACTACCTAAATACCTGTTCCTGTTTATATCCACCTTATGTCAGTGTAATCCCACTGCACTATCATGACCCAAATAAATATTGTTAACAAGGTTGTTCTATATGTCACTCCTCACTTAATATGGGGTATCATCAATACCTGCAGAGGTGTACAAAACGCAAATGCGTTTTGGTTAGACACAGAATGTAAACTATGTCCCATCGCTAAGTCATAACACTCACTAGTGCCTATTGTGAGGTAATGTGTTAGAGACTGTGATAGTGTGAGAATACGCATACACACCTGTTTGTATATTTCCTACTGTGACATGAGATATAAGGTCAAATCGACTCTGACATATTCTTGATGTGCACAAACGCGATCACAAGGTTTTTCTAAGACTCCAGTTCTTATCTATTATATTGTCACTAGCACAAAAAGTAAAGATGTTCGATCAGGGTGTGTCAACAAAAGCTACCGTACTGACTCTAGGATTTCGAGCAGACGTCAGAATATTGACAATGGACAACATTATTAATGACGAATTTTTAATGTATTTTGTATTTGTGTAATGAACCCCAAGCTGTTTCATACATTGATCATGACAATATTTTTTATTACCAGTGAGCTGGGGCTCGTGGCAGGAGTTGGAGATGGATTGTGGGAAACTTAGTGCTTACAATTGATAGTGGCACGGACACGTCATATTTAATGGGTTTAGTCCGTATTTGAATTTAAGATGACACGAGTAAGAGATGAATTACCTGTGAGGTAGGGGATGGGCATTCAACTAGTGAGTTGGTTTAAAACAGTGCAGAGTCAGTACGGTATCATGCTATTTTTTTTAAGTTTAAAATGCTTTATTGAGAATTTAAAACAATGTAGAACATCGGTGCAAACAGTAGCATAATAGGAGCAATTAACATTGAAGTATAAAACTAATAGGTTGATCAAATATTCTATAAAAGAAAAATGTACTTAGTGAAAATGCATTTTGGAGATTTTACCTTAGAAGAAGAGAGGAATAGGAAAAAGAAGAAGAAAAGAAAGAGAAGAAGGAGAAGACATGGAAAGCAGATAAGAGAAGGAGAAGAGAAGAAGCATCATAAAGCCAAAAACTATTTATAATAAATAACAATAAGAAATTAATAATTGCTAAATTCATGTTAACGGTCTAGACAAGAAGGTAGTTAAAGGTTACCATAATTGGTCTCTACTAATTAACAAGGAAGTGGAGGTTGCATAGGCTCTGTCCATTCTGTGATGATGACATAGTAGATTCCACCAAGCTTGGTAAGAGATATTAGACGTATCCTTCTAATTAACAGTAATAATTTGAAAGGAAATTGCTAAGAAAAGATTAATAAATGAACCAACATCCTTATAATTTGCAAAAACAGGGGAGAGATTTCCCAGGAAAACGTGGTTAATATAAAAGGGAACATTCAGTTGAAGGATATCGTTAAGTTTGGTCCAAATAGTGGTCCACATGGCGTTAATGCGAGGGCAATGAAAAAACATATGCAGGAGATCTGCACTAACATGAGGACATGACTAACAATTAGGGGAATCTAATAAACGAAAGCGGTGTAGGTCATAAGGGGTCAAAAATAATCTATTATAAAAATAGAATAAAGTTTGCGTTGTGCTGGCGGAACGAGAAGTAGTGTGAATTCTGGACCAAAGCAATTCCTAGGTATGGATAGGAAGATCAAGATTCAGGTCTTTCTCCCATTGGAGTTCTAGGGAAGATTTAATTCTAAAGGCAGGAGGATGGGAGATCAGTTTATATATGTTAGCTGCTTTATATGGAGATGAAAAATCAATAGGAGTTGGAGAGGGAGGGACTTGGCTTGAAGTGGGAGTGGAGTGCAAAGGGGCATAATGACGAGTAAGGACGTCTATGAGTGTAGTGAACTGAGAGGCATGTTGTGAAGAGATATGATAGAGGGATTGGAGGGCTGGAAAGGGCATAAACGCACTGTCTTTCATCAAGTGCTGTGGGGTGAAAATGCCTTTATCAATCCATTCCTTCCAAAACAAAGCACGATTGTTAATCTTAAAGTTTTTGTTATACCAAAGAGGGACATTATTGGAGAGGGAATGAAAAGAAGGCTGGGTGCGAAATGAAGAAAGATTTAAGGCCTTAGAATGAACCAGAGTGGGGAAAGACATACGTTTTGGAGGTAGAGTAATCTAGATGGCAGAAATAAGAGAAAAGGGAGAATATTGAGCTTGTTCCAGGACACTCCATGCTGTAGAGGAGGAAGTGGTGGAGTCAGAAAGGAAAGTCCAAATTTGTTTCAAAGTGAAGGCAGAATGATATCTTTTAAGATTGGGAAAATTAACACCCCCTGAATCTTTAGGAAGTTGAAGTCTAGCTAGCGACAGTCTGGATTTGAGATTGTTCCAAAGAAGTTTGATGAGAATAGCGTTAATGGTGCGAAAGAAAGAATTAGGAAGAGAAATGGGAAGCATAGAGAGATAGAAATTAACAATAGGAAGAAGCATCATTTTAATAGTAGCTAATCTACCTCACCATGAAAGGAAAAGGGGAGACCAACTATCAATAAGGGCTGAGGTCTTTTTACAAATTTCGGTAAGATTAATTTTGATAATGTCCTTAAGGTTATTACAGTAGAGGGTACCGAGACATTTAATATGAGAGGAGGACCATGCAAAACCCAAGTCAGTAAACATAGAGGGGAGACAGAGTTTGTTGAGGGGTGGAATTTCAGATTTATAAATATTTAATTTGTAGCCAGAGACAGTGGAATAACTATTCAAAAGAGAGAAAAATTCAGGAAGGGAAATAGATGGGTTTGAGATGAAAAGAAGAATATCATCGGCGTAGGCAGTGAATCTAATGTCAACATTCCGAAATTGAAAACCTGTGTAGGATTTGGAGCGTCTGATGGTTTCTAGGAAAGGTTCAAGGGCAAGAATGAAGAGGAGGGGAGAAAGGGGACAACCCCGTCTAGTACCTTGAAGAAGAGGGAAATAACTGGATTGACAACCATTAACCCATACGGAAGTGGTAGGAATGGAGTAGAGTCTCTTAATTAATTTGATGAAAGTGGGGCTAATGCCATGCCATTTTAAGGAGCCAAAGATGAAATCCCAGCTTACCCTATCAAAGGCTTTTTCAGCATTGAGGGTAACAGCTGCAAGGGGAGAATCAGATTTAGAGGCAATATGAATGATATTGAGGAAAGTACGTGAATTATCCGCAATAGAACAGCCTTTCACGAAACCCGATTGGTATATGTTAATTAAATCTGGTATAACATTATTAATACGGAGGGCGAGGAGCTTGGCATAAATTTTGCTGTCGGTATTAATGAGGGAAATTGGTCTGTAATTCTTACACAGGGTAGGGTCTTTATCCTTTTTTGGGATAAGGCAGAGCATTGCTTGCGTAAAGGAACCCTGAGGAGAACCATCAGACAAAAAGGATTCTATCAGTGACAGTAAATGAGGGATCAGAAGAGCTTTAAAATGTAGGAAGAAACGAACCGTGAAACCGTCAGGACCTGGTGTTTTGTCTTTGAGCAATAAGGAAAGTGCCTCAACCAGTTCCGCAGCAGAGATGGGTGAGTCTAAGGAGGAAAGGTCAGAAGCAGTATCAGGTGATTTGGGAATGGTTTGAAAAAAGGAGTCCAGAAGGTCAGAAGAAGGAGAGGTCTCTGGTGTATATAAGCAGGTGTAGAAGTTAGAGAAGCAATCAAATATGGAGGAATCAGAGACGTTTGGAGTGCCCAAAGTATCTTTAATGTAAACAATTTTAGACTTTTGTCTCTTAATCTTTAGATAGTTCGCTAAAGATCTGCCGGCTTTGTTGCGACCACCATACATCTTAGAGTTAAATTTAAGCAGGGTGTTACTGGCCGAGTCCCAGGAGAGCTTGTTATATTGCATCTTAGTTTGGATGAGAAGAGGTAAAATATCAGGAGAGGAGTTAGTAAAGTATTTATGCTCAAGAGCTTTAATTTGCCTAAGAAGCAAAAGGGAGTGAAAAAGGGCCTTCTTTTTCTTTCGCGAAACATAATCGATGATAAAGCCTCTGGCGGAGGCCTTAAAAGCATCCCAAAGAGTATGAAAGTGTGAGACGGAGGAGAGATTAAGTCGAAAAAAGTCTTGAGCGAAAGCTAGAAATTGTGCAGTGAACTGAGGATCTAAGAGAAGATAGTTATTAAAGCGCCATCTTTTGGAAGTAGGGGAAGGAAAGGGATAGTCCATGTCTAGAATCACAGGGGCATGGTTAGATATAAGAATGAAGCCAATTTCTACCTTATTCAAGTGTTGGAGTGCGGGTTGTGTGTGAAAAAAGTAATCAATTCTGGAGTGTGATTTGTGAACAGGGGAAAAAAAGGAAAACTCAAGAGTATCAGGGTGAGAAGTGCGCCATACGTCTATAAGCCCCCTATTGGTAATAGTCTTGGAAAAACCTTTCTGCATTCTGTTAGGGATGTATCTAGACTGGGACTTACGATCAAGGAAAGGGTCCATTAATTGATTACAGTCCCCACTCAAAATTAAGTGTTCGGCAGAGTGTGAGGAAAGAAGGGTGGAAAAGTCATTCCAAAAAGAAGTATCAACAACAGTAGGGCCATAAACATTACAGAGAGAGAAAGGGTGATTGTTAACTGTAACATCTAAGTATAACCATCTACCATTGGAATCAGCATACTCATTATGTAGAACAACATTTAGTGACTTATGAAATAAAATAATTGCACCATTCTTGTTATTAACAGCAGGTGAACAAAAGACCTCACCAACCCAGTACTTGCGTAACATAGATAGATCTTGGGTTGTGAAGTGAGATTCTTGCAACATTGCAATTTGACAATTCAATCTGGCAAGATGAGAAAGCATACAATGTCTTTTAATGGGATTGCGCAATCCGTTAACGTTCCACGATATAATGCGTAGTCCTTTCATAAGAGAAGAATAAGGAGAAATAGAGAATTAAAAGAGGAAATATTATGCAGAGAGAAAGAGGAATTAGATAAACAAGAGTAGGTGAGAGAAAGAAAGAAACATGAGGTTGAGTAAAAGAGAAAGGGTAAAGAGGCTAAAATAGATGGAAAAGGGAAAAACTTAGAAAAAAGAGGAAAAAGGTAAGAGCGGAAGTGAGACCAAATGTAAGGATATGAATAGAACGTAAAGAAATGGAAGGATGCTTGAAAGGAGAGCGGGAAGAAGAGTGAATATGAAATAAAGAAGTGTAAAATAGCAGAAGCGGAGCTCGAAAAGAGGAGAGAGTGGAGAAGAAAGAAAGAAAAAAAAAGGCAGTGGAGGAAAGGACTCCACCAGAATGGATAACAAGAAGGGGATGACCGAGAGCCCGTAGACTCTAATCAAGGAGCAATGCAAAGGAAAAAGCATTAGTGTAGGGGGGGGGGGGGCGAAAAACAGTACAGCCACACAAAAGAGGAGCATCGAGAAAGAGATGTGATAAAGTGGGACAGAGTGAGGAGAGGGTGTATGAGGCAGGGAAATAATTACATAACACAACGGAAAACCAAAAACGGAAGGAAAATGAGGGGGCTTACCATACAATAGGGAGGACCAGGGCCATGGAATAATACAGCACACGGAGAGCACATAAGGGGACAACATAGGAATGGGTGGCATCAGGTAGGGCAGGAAAGGCACATCTGTAAAGCAATAGAGCATTGATGAGGAAATGAGTAACAATATACAAAAAAGAAACAAAATCGCAGACAGTCCACATAATGACAATAATAGGAAACAGAAAATTAAGACAAACTAGGGAGAAACGAGCTGGTTATCATGGCTTGCTGAGTTCCATCTGTTCACCTTTATGGGAATGAATAAACTTGCAAAGATCTGCAGGATCATCAAAACTCCAAGTTCCTTCTTTGTATGTGACTTTGAAGAAGCAGGGGTGGATGAGTCCATAGCGGGCATTCATGGAACGTAGTGTAGGTCTCAAATCAAGAAATTCCTTCCGACGACTGGCAGTAGATTTGGAAACGTCTTGACTAAAGAAGATTCTGTGACCAGACCAGAAAAGTTGTTTATGCTGTTTCGCTGCATTAATAATAGCCATTAGATCTGAATAGAGGATAAAGTGCCTGGAGGCAAGATGACGGCCGTGGCGTGGACTGTGTGAGCAGCTCAGTCCCTCGCTCCGGGTCTTTGGGAAGAGAATTGGTACCCGTATTGACCCTTGGCGTGTTGGGGAGGCTCTGCTCATGAGGATAGATTATGGCGAAAACCTTGTAATACTGCGATACCGACTAAGGAAAAACCGGAGTTACCTGTGGCTGTCACGAGTATTTTCCCCCGGTGTCTGAGACGGAGCCCTGGCATATTGTGAGCACCTGTATCAATCTCTCACGGCTCCGCGTACACCGCCCGGATGGTTGCAGGTCTCCTCCTTCTCCGGCGAAGAGCTCCATTCTGGCAGCTCCCTGCCTTCCTGATCGGACTACATTGTGGAGTTGTCCGTGGGCGTGGAGGAGCTCAGGTAGCGGCCCGAAGAAAAATGCCGCCGAAAGTCACCACGCGTAGTGGAAAAACAAAAGAGAAGCCTACAGCGGTGGATGGCAGTAGAAATGTCGTAGGAGAAACGGATGAGGGAGGTGAGAGTGCCATTCAAAATGTTTCTTCACAAACTTCAAAAAAGGGGGATGAATTTGTAAGAAAGACAAACTTGGCTGCACGTATGGCAAAACAGGGGACACATACTCTCCCAGCACTGTTTGAGAGACAGATGTCTAAAAACGCTGTGTTAGAGTCCGTCGGTGGGGACAAGCCTGTTTTGCATAAAGTAATGGCTGTGGACGTATCTGGCGGTGAAACTTCCCCTCCCCGAATTGTAGTACCACCAGATATCACAGGTAATGCTGCAACTACGAATTCAGAACGGCCGAAAGAGCACAAAAATGCAGTCCTGAATTTTTTAAGCACAGAGAGTGGCATTATGGGAGATGGAGTTCTTGTCAGCACCTCCAAGGAAACAATGACTGGTAGTCTGGATAATCTCGTATCCGAGATAGACTTATTGGCACTAACTGAGGGTGCTTCATTACAGGACCTGATGGGATCTCAAAAAGCAGGTGATAATTTTTATTCTCTGTCAGATCTATCGTCAGATGAGAGTATTAATCTAAGTAAAGATTGGATTGATTATTGTGAGAGCAGCAGTACGGAGGATGAACTAAGGTTAAATCCGGTTTCACCAAACTCCGGTGTTTCTACTATTAAGAGAGTGAAGAAAAGAGGGGCCCATCGTACTAAATCCAAGACTGAAGGTCTGATCCCAGAGAGCTCCAAGGGGGTGCCCGGATCAGAACCAGAATTGTCTGAAACGGTAAGGCCTGATGCCGAAAAGAGTTCAAATGAACCGAACCTACCCCAAGAGATAACTCTCTCTACAATTTACAATACCATGATGAATCACAGAGCGGAAATTAAAGCAGAAAATACGCGCACACAGGCAACATGCAGTAAAGTGAAGAATGCTGTCCGCCGCGTGATAAAAATTTGTTCTGATACAGCTGTCAGAGTTACAGAAGCAGAGACCAGAATCTCTGTATTAGAGGATGATGCGGCTGCGCAAAAACTGGAGATGGATTCTATTAAAGCACGTCGTGATGATCTCAGTTATAAATTATTCGAATTGGAGAACCAAGCACGCAGAAATAACTTGCGCATCTTAGGTATTCCGGAGAAGAAAGAGGGGTCTGACATTCGTGAATTTGTACGTGAACTTTTCGCTGAAGCTTTTCCAGAACTGACTCTCTGGGACTGGTCAATGGAATTTCAAAGAGCCCACAGATTTCCGTTCACAGTTAGGAAGCCCCGGCAAGGAGAGGAAGATCGTCCAAGAGTGATTCTAGTGTGTTTTAATAATTTTCTAGCAAGAGAAGCTATATATTCACTAGCTAGGCCAGACAAAAAGGGACTGGCTAAAGACTGTAATTTTTTCGTTAGGCCAGACTTTTGTCAGGCAATCAAATTAAGATCGAAAATGGGGCCTTTATATCAGTTGTTTATTGAAAAGACTGGGGACGATCTCTCGGCTTGGGAGGTAATGTGGCAAAATAAACTCGGGATAGATCTAATTAATATGGAGATAATAATTGCGTTATCCACAAATGTCTTATTTAATGGTCCCTTAAACTGCCAACATTTTATGTCTATTTTTGATTTATATTATACCCCTGAAAAATTGGCAAAGTGGAATTCTATAAGAGGGAATAAGTGTAACCGCTGTGGACTAGGCGCAGCGGATGCATCTCACATGTTTTTTTATTGTCCTAAACTTTGCCATTTTATTAAGGACGTGGAATATTTTCTGAATCACAGCCTAGATATCTGATTGCAATTATCTGCGGATTTGGTGATTCTAGGCTCTCAAGAAAGTCTGGTCAGACCTATGACGGAAGCCGAAGAAGGGTTTATTTTTATGTCTATTTTCCGACTATGTATAACGACCCAATGGCTTAATTCTGAACTAACTAACTTTTATTAACTGGCAATCCAGATTATTGTCTATATATCATATAGAGACCTCGTTTTATAAATCTAAGGGAAAGAGAAGGAAAATGTTGGGTCTGAAACTGTGGTCACCTTTATCTAATTGGATATAAATTTCTGTTGTATTGGGTCTTGGTGATATTAATTTGAAATTTTATAAGATTTGTGTATGTTGGTACCAAAAAGATGCACTGTGTATCATGATTGCTTATTTCTTTTTGTTCTGTCTGCTTGCTGATATAAATTTTAATATAAAAAAATAAAAAAATAAAAAGATCTGAATAGAGGAGAAAATAAGCAATAATGCCACGTGGTTTGGAAGAGACAGAAGCAGTCTGAGGCCCAAGTCTATGTGCTCGTTGAATATTGAAGTCCATAGATTTAGGGAGACCAACAAGCTGTAGGACTTGAGTTTTCAAAAACAGTATCAGGTCATTACCTTTAGAATTTTCTGGAATACCCTAAATGCGCAGGTTATTGCGCCTGTCCAAGTCCTCCGTAGTCTTCTTCAATTGACAGACATCGTTTTTGAGGGATTCAACGTTATTAACTACGTCTTGGGTATCACTGACCTTCTGCTTGACGTCTGAAAGTCTGGAGTCAAGGCCTGTCCAGTTATCTTCAATGGGTTGTAAGGAGGCAGCAGTTTCAATCATGAAAGGTCTAATAAGACGCAGTTCTTCCATAATGTCCTCCAAAGTAAATGGTAGAGGCGACTTGGAGGGAGAAGGCGGATTCTGTTTGAGGCGTTTACCAGCAGTAGCCTTGGAGTCCTTATGAGCCCCAGCAGAGGGACCCTGAGATTTCTGTAAACGATCCATATTTGCATCCAAGGAAGGTCAAGCAAAACAATGCTGCGTCAGGGTTTGAAAAGGAGCTCCTCAGGAGAAAAATGGAAAGTTCCAGAGAAAAACGGGAAAAAACAAATTTAACCAGAGGGGCAGCGTGGAGAACAGTGCAGAAAATGACTTTAGCGTGAAAAAAAAAATCACTGCACCACACAAGAACATGCAAATGCCTCAAATAGTGTGATAAAGTCATTAATTGTACTCATACAAAGCGAAAGAAAGGAATAAAAAACCTTTTGCCCTTCAGAGAATGTCAAGGTAAAATATTAGCAGGCATATAGTGGGGGCAAAAGAGCGAAGGAAGCATCACAACATCACAGTGGAGATATATGTATGTGCGAGGTGAATACACCTAAAATGGCGGCTGCAAAGATCAGAAAAAAACGGGAGAGAAAAAAGAATCATAGAAACCTCCATGAGGTCTAATATTTGCACAGAACACTCTCCATATGTTCCGACGTCCAGGACAACCCACCAAGCGAGGCAGGAAGGCGTGAAAAAGATCCCAGTTTGAGCGGATTTTGCTCGATGCGGCGGGAGTCCTCAAGAGGCGGCCATCTTGTTTTCCTGCACGCCGCCGTCCGGTTTCATGCTATTGAGCAGGAAATAGAAGAACACAGAACGCACTTCAGTTGTGTGAAAGTATGATCCCAGACGGAACTTCGGGTCTGTAATGTGATAAATAGCTCTTATGTTACGGTAAGCCATTGCAGTATATTGAATAAGGGAATAGAAAAATTATACAAAGACATGCCTACAGACGGGGAGGATAATAAGATGAGATGCAAGCTTTTCATGGGAGGTACTCGTGAACTTACTAGGAATTCGCGTGTATAACCGAAAATCCTGGGGAACGAGGCAATGATAAATGCAGTGATCTAGCATGGAGGGGAGTACACATCATTAATGAGGTTGTCATATCGGGAGTGAAGTAAATGTATTTAGGTTGATGTCAGTTGTATGTATGTATTAGTTATGCTGATGGCCGTCGCTATGAACAATGTTTTAATCTTGTATTGTAGATACCCCTGACGAAGGGAAGATGGCATCCCGAAATGCATTTGGCATTTAAAAAAATATTTGGTGTCCTTTTCGTTTATATGAAGAACATGGCATGGTTATGGAATGAATAAAATGAATTGAAGAGAACATGGAATATAAGGAATATGGAGAAAAAGGATGAGGAGTAAAAATGAAGATAAAACGGATAATTTAATAGAATTGATTCATTCAGTTACTAAAAAATGGCTGTGCAGTTTGATAGCAACCTCAACCTGCTCCAAACGTGTTTGTTAATTCAACTCGTATTCCGCCATGTAAATGTTTGCTATACTCGGGCAACAAGAAGCCCCCATGCTCATACCTTTACTCTGTTGGTATGTTTGTCAATTGAATTTTAAAAAGTTATTAAGGAGGACCACTTCTAGGCATTCCAGGATAAAGGTGTCTGGTCTATTACCTGATGGTCTTTCAAGTAGGGATGCTACAGATTGTAACGCTTGACATTGAGGAATGTTGGTATAAAGTGCCTCAATGTCAAGCGTTACTAGGACCACACATTAAGGATCAAAGGGCATGTTCTCAATTTTGTCAATCATATCAACAGTGTCTTTGATGTTTGATTGGTAGTTCTTGGTCAGCGGGCATAGAAAGGTGTCTGCATATTTAGACAGGGGCTCAGTGCTGGCTCCTATGGTAGAAATGATCGGTCACAAAGGTGGATCGTCAATACTTTTGTGCGTTTTTGGCACCCCATAGAGCAGAGCTTTCCAAACTATGTGTCGCAACATTCCACTGTGTCGCTTGCCATGTGTGGGTGTGTCGCGCTTGTGTCCATTCTTTTGTATTATTTAAAATTACGACGACGAGACTAATTTCAGTACGGTACTGCGCCTCATGGTGTATGGAGGTCAGAGGTGCAACTAGAGTCAAATTTCGGGAGCGGGGGGGCTCATTCTTCAAGCAAAGGTCAGAGTGGAGGTGCAGGGGCTCTAAGCAGGGGGGCGGGGACGACATCAAAGCCTCATTAACAAGTGAAAGGTCTTTAAAATACCTGTGAAGCGCTCAGGTGTGGCTGTGTGTGTGCCCGGGAAGCTGTCTCATCCCGGGCTGCCAAACACGACGGAGGGGGGGACTGAAGCCGTTTGAGTGCAAGGGTGTTGCGCACCTGATAGAGGTGTGGGCATGATCGCTCGGAAAAACTGAGTTATAGTTCCTTTCGCCTAAAACCTTAAAGACATCCTATAATGCGCTGTGTTTATTGAAGAAATGAGCCGAGGACTGAAAAAAAGCATTGCACACTATCAATACAGTGGCCAACAAGGTTTTAGAAAGCTTCCAAAAAATCTGCAAAACCGTGGCGCAGCTCCCCCTTAGAATCCATGTTAGAGGGCACGTGCCGAAACGCTGGCACTGCTGTAGAGATCCGTGGCCTGGGCTGCAGGAGTGAGCCACAGAGCGGGAGCTATGGAGGAGACCCCCCTAAGAGAGCCCTGTAAATTGCGGTACCTAATGTCTGCACCACGGTGGGGCACCGGAGCTGCGACAAACTGCCGGCCTGACTTTTAAAGAATTGCAGCTTGTTCAGTGCTGTGCATGGGGTGGCCTTGAACTGGGAAGATACAGGGGTGCTGCAGCCTAGCACACTCTGCACGTGAGTGACCAGCGCTCTGCCGAAGAGACTGATGAGGTAGTTTGTGAATATTGTCCATGCTGTGTGGAGTGGAAAAAAGTTAAGAACTCAGCCCAAATGTGGGACTAACATGTAAGGGAGTAGTCAAGTGGTACATGAGTGCTTCGTTGTATGCATGCTTCTGCCTCAGTACATGTTTCTGTGTTTGTTGGTGGTCATGTGTGTGCCCATGTTACTAGAACACTACTGGCCTTTAAGTCCAAACTGTGGTGGTGCTGCTGACTGTAAGTTTACCAATATGGAGAAATGGCGAATGCACTTCAAAGTGGGCTTTTCTTCAACACAACAAGTGGTACAAGCGGAGGCATGGTGGCTGGATTCAAGTAGGTGTAGCAGAAACAGGTCTACTGTTAGCAACATTAAACCCACCTTACGCTGTCGGGCACATGGCTAGATGTTGAGCAGCCAGACTACCTGTGATTTGTGTTATAGTGGGAAGCGTTGGCAACATGGTTAGCTGAATAGACAGCAAGAATCATTATCGTCACCTCATAGCTATCAACTCCCTTTTCACACATGTTGGTATTACTTTACCAACATTCTGTAGGTAACTCATGGGTAATTTACCAGGGCTGTTCAATTTTCGTGTGCTAATTCCAAGATTCTACCCCTCTGCAAATTTAAATCACACCTATCCAAAACTTTGCATCTATCCCAATAGAACTGTATGTCGATACCCAGAGTGAGATTACTATTCAGCTAATGTGGAGTAAAAGCACAAAAAAAGGAACACCAGATTTTCCAGATCGTGTTCTGATTAAATACATGCAGGCGGCTATTATGCTTCCTTGCTTTGTTCTTGCTGTTTCTGTTTTAACTTATAACAAGAAAGCATAGCAAGAGCCTCCTGTCTTGTCATAAAATGTAAAGGAGGGTTCAACACTCCTACCCACTCCCGCCCCCCCATCAAGTTAGTGACTTGCCTTTCATCCTATATATTGGCTTAGTATTGGCACAAAGAAATGGGTTTGCATACATATTCTTTATGACACAACAATGAACCAGCATAATGATGTATGCACGCATGCAAGTCACCATGCATGTGCCAATATACTGCATGATGTGGGCACCATTTTGTTTATTTTATTTTTTTATTACCATGCATGCATGGCAGGTGCCAGCTGTAATGTAATGTAATGTAAGGATAAACTTGTAGAGCGCAGCTATAACTCCAAGGAGCATCTGGCGCTGATACGTAAACCGGACAAAAGAAGGAAAAAGACGGTATGCCGCTCATAGGGCAGGGAACTGCGGGAATCAAATCAGGGTTTTACACAGTGTGTCTGGGGCAGTATAAATCCAGGTTTTAAGAGCCTTTCTGAAGACCAACTCAGAGGCAGTCTTGCAAAGCTGAGAAGGCAATTGTTTCCATGCCTTTGATCCCAAGACTGCCAATGATTTACCTCCCTTAGATACCAATCTAAAGGTTGGCATAACCAACAGATTGGCTTTGGAAGATCTAAGACAACGAGAGGGAACATAGCGCTTGGAACGGTTCTGTTGGTATTGTGGTCCCCGTGCATGAAAGGCCCTAAAAGTAATATTAAGGACCTTAAACAGCACCCGTTTATGAACTGGCAACCAGTTTAAGGTGTCTAATGCAGCGGAGGCAGAAGTTTTCCTAGACCACTTTAGTACCAGCCGAGCAGCCGCATGCTGGACCATCTGAAGCTTATGCAGGACTGATTTATTAACTCCTGCATACAGGCTATTACAGTAGTCCAGTCTTGATGTAATAAGAGCAACCGCAACAGTATGCCTGGCTGAAAAGGGTCAAAACATTTCTTCAGGCTTTTTATGATATGGAAGCAGGTGCCTGCAACTGCCAGGGATTGCTGTTTGAAAGAAAGAGTAGTGTCACAATTTATTCCCAAATTTCTAGCTGCATTAATGGTATTGGGTGGTGGGATAGCATTTTCTGGCCACCAGAGTTTAGGCACGAAAGGATTTAGTTTGCCAAATGGCAAAATATCTGTTTTTTCTGAATTACACCTCAGGTGGTTGTTAGTCATCCATTCAAAAGTAGCAGAGAGGCATTTTCTGAGATTTACTTCTGCCTCAGTAGTGTTATTATCAGGGACCAGAATAATCTGCGTATTATCCGCATATGAAATCGTATTGATCTTAAAGGACGATATTAGCCTAATCAGGGGGGACATATAAACATTAAAGAGGGCCGGGCTCAGGCACGATCCCTGAGGGACCCCTGATATGAGTTATTTTTCCACTGAGTTATATTGTCCCAATGCGGTCACTTGTCGCCGATCCTGTAAAAAGTTCTTCATCCATTCTAAAACATTTCCTGATAGGCCAAATGATGCAAGACGATCTAAAAGAATGGTGTGTGAGACGGTATCAAAAGCCGCAGACAGGACCAGTACGGCGTTTTTACCCTGATCGAGGGCAGCTCGCAGGGTTTCAGCAGTATACAGGAGTGCAGATTCTGTTGAATGTTGGGCTCTGAAGCCTGACTGATTAGGATGCCATGCATTTGTTTCTTCTAAGAAAGTGGTAAGTTGTTTATTGACAAACTTTTCAGTCAACTTACACAAGGTAGGGAGAAGCGAGATGGGTCGCAGGTTAGAGAGGGTCGTAGGATCGGCTACTTGCTTTTCTAAAGGGGTTTTACCACTGCAAGTTTCCATTCTGATGGAATTTTGGCTGTGAGCAGCGAGGAATTTATAATGCTGTTGATGGTGGGGTTTACAACATCAATCAGAGCATGTAGTAGCTTAGGAGGGCATGGATACAGGGGGACCCTGATTTAATGGACAGGGTAGCCTCACGGTATTCCTCCAGTGTGATAGGTTGAAAGATATTCATGTAGATGATATCTGTTTCGGGAAAGGTACTCTTATTCATGGTGGGAGTAGGGAAGTCTTTTAAGAGAGTCAGGATTTTTCCTTCAAAGTAGTCTGCTATGCTATCACAAAGGCTCTGGGAGGGCGGGATCTCTTGGAGTAAACTATTGGGATTAGAAAACAGATTGACTATTTTAAAAATTTCTTTGGTTTGTTTTTGGAATTCTTAATAGCCTCAGTGTAGAATGTTTTTTTGGAGGCTTTAATCAGGGCATGATATTTTCTACGTTAGTTTTATAGATGTCGAGCTCTTTATTATCGTAGTTCCGGCGCCATCTACGTTCCAAAACTCTAACTTGAGCTTGCGCTTCTTTTAGAGCTGAGGAGAACCATGGTGCCGAAAATTTCTTTTTTAGAGGTGTTTGTGGTATAGGTTCAGATGCCAACTGACCTCTTAGCTCATGGATCCAATTCTCAAAGAGCGTATTATCCATCATAGGATCACCGGTCATGTTAGGTCTACCTGTCAGGGCTCTTGGGACAAGATCTGGGAGTTTCAACAGTGCTTTCCAATTGACTTTGTCCTGTATTGGGGATTTAGTTTTTTCCATGGCAAAAAGCTTATCTTTTAAAGGAAGTTCAAAGGGAATCAGTTTATGGTTGGTCCAGGTTTGCGAAATGGGGGGCTCCACTTTAAAATCAGCTAGATTAGAGCAAATGCAATCCAAAATATGGCCCGCATTATGCGTAGCAGAAAGTGAGAAAGGTTGTAGGCTGAGAACCTCCATTACTTCCTTAAAGCAAACTGCTCCAGGGTCCTTCGGAGAGTCAAGATGAAGATTGATGTCTCCTAGCAAAGTAAAGTTAGAGAACCTGAGAGTGAGAGTGCTAATCACTTCTCCAATGCTTTCTAAAAACTCATTATAGCTTCCCGGGGGGCGATATACTAATGCCCCTGCAAAGGAGAGGGAGTCATGCACCTGGATACTGAAACAAATATTTTCTGCCCCTTTCAGTTCTGGACGCAGATCTATTTTACAACTGAGATTTCCGCGATATATAATTGCTAGCCCACCCCCGCGTTGTTCTGGCCTGTCTACCCTTTAAATGAGATAGCACGGAGGGAGGGCGTTCAAGATATCGGGATTACACCAGGCTTTCACGGCAAGTCTCATTCATAACGAGTCAGTCCAGGTCCTCTTCCACTATGATGTCAAATATATGAAGAGAGTGCTGACACATAGATATTGCATTTATAAGACACCTGTGTAGGCTTCTCCGTGGGTCCTTCTCCATAGGTAGAGATACTTGTGTGTGGTTGAGAGCTGTATTACAATTAATACAACTGATGGGTCCCTCCCACTTAGTAACATCCAAAGATAGATTACATTTTGATAGGGCAGAATTCAAGGATAATATCTGTTCCCTTGAGAGAGGACGTTTTTGAACTACGGAGGCAGAATCTCCGGCCCTGGGCCCGATCCCGGCGCGGACGGGCGCAGACGGACTTGCCTTTGGCGCGCCTTCGGCGCACCGGCGGCGTGCCCGCCACGCACGTCAGCACCAGCTGTGATGGACCGGGGAGTGAAAAACGGCACCCATCAAGGTATGATTAAAAAAATTGAAACAAACAAAAACTGTGTTTTAAAAACGAAATGCTGTGCAGAATCGTAGTCATTCACACACAACCTCAGATAATAGTGCAGTCGGGCAAAATTCTACAACATCAATATTCTATTAGCCCCCAAGAGCGAGAGCTATGCCCTATAAACAGCTGCGTTGTGGAACAATAAATATATAAATACAAATAATGTAAGCATTCAAAAGCACAATTGGGAGAAAGCTGTCTGGCAACAAATATAAGCTCCCCGGCCTGACCAAGAAATTACAAAGAAACATTAAAAAAAAGACCACAATAGTTGAAAATCTTTTACACCTACTTTCATTGAGACTCTCATTGCATCCCTATCTGTATCTACCCCTTTGCTTACCAAATTTCTGCAAACCCAATGTATGCGTGTTCTTACAAATCATATATTTAAAAAAATAACAATAAAAAGGTTTTCATGAGATATGTTGCATCCCCATTCATTTCATTATTTGCTAGTGAAACAGAATTTATGTGTCGCGAACAGATGCGTGTCTAGAAATTGAGTCACCAACATGAAAAGTTTGGAAAGCTGTGCCATATAGAGCTGATACCATTGGGTATGTCTTAATAAGGTAAGTATGTTCTTGTTGGCAAATATTTCCTTCCTCAAGTGCCCTCCTAGTTATTCTTTGAATATGGGCATATAATTTGCCAAGTGTTGAGGAATGGGCTTTCCTGTAGTGTTCAGGGACTGCTAACATGTTATGTATCTTACTGTCATCGCTTGTTTTGTCCATCACTACTATTCCTCCCCGACCTTATCCCAGGGCTTGATGACTATCTTTAGGTTCGTTTTGAGTTTGTTAAGAGCCACATTTTCACCGGGTGACAAATTGAATTGGTTGTTAAGGGGATTTATTGTGATGCGTTGCACTTCATTCAAGACTGTCTTCTCAAAAATGCTGACCTTCTGGCCCACCACCTCTAGTGTAGGTGTAAATGTAGATTTGGATAAGCATTTAGATAGATTATCTTCATCGTCTTCTACAGGGTGATGTATGAAATATTTTTTCAGCCTCACCTTTCAAAGGGAAGCGAAAATGTCTTGGTGGAGTTTGTAAGTGTCACATCTGGTACTAGGTACAAAAGATAACCTATTCCCCCAAACTGAGATCTCATCTTTAGTCAGTGCCACCGATGACAGATTGAAGATGGGTAGAGAGTCATCTGTGGTTGTGTGGTGCTCTACTCTGTCTAGGATCTCCAGTATTGTTGATTCCTCGTTTTGAGGTAGGGTTGCTGATGTTGTTGGTTCATCTGCTGATAGTCGCTTCTGTCCTGTGTCCATTGTCTGTTTCTCCCCCTGTTTCGTCCCCTCTGTAAACAAGCATTGGCATAGCCAATAGGTCTTGCCTAAGAGACCTTTTAAGTGCTTAGCCATGCTTTTGCGTCCACACCCCCAGTACAGACAATGCTGTTTGCCAAGGAAGTTTAGTACCATCACACATAAACACCCAGAGTGAACATCACTTAGTCAAAGATACATGTATTAAAGCAAGCTACTTACCAATATCCCACAAGCATTGGCAAAGCTAATAGATCTGGTATTAGCTCACCCTCCTTTCAGCTTTGTAAGTGCTTGTTTTGAGGTATTTTTCGTAAAACATTATTGTTCGGGCCGCTATAGGCTTGTGTCAGATGGCACTGGGGCTCCGCTTCAGGTCCACGTGGACCTTCGCAAGGAGAGGAGCTTTCATGTGGTCCCTGAACGCCCCCTTTCATACCTCATATGCCAAGAAATGCACAGCATTAACTAACCCTTGATTCACCAAGGATAGAGAAAGTGATAACGCTCAAGTGGCTGAACTGCACACTGTGGAATCAAAAGATTGTGTGGTCCTAGGCAGATATTTGATTCCTCTGTGCCTCATTTGTTCATTCTTTCACGAGTAAGCGCCAGAAAATACTTCCGTTCAGAATATACATTGTACAAAAAGCTCTACTGTCTTTGATTTATTGCAATATAATGTTGCTTTAAATAAAATACAGATCTAAGCCAGCTGTCTGTTGCCCCTGACAACTGGCCTGCTTCTAGGTTCACAAATGGCTTTGTCATTAAGGGTGGGGGTGGGGGGGCATTAATGTTTCGAACTTCAAGTTTAAAAACTTCCATTTAATAAAGGCCTATAAAGCACTAATGCAATCTACAGAAGAGTGGTAAAGCACTTCAGTTCTTATGGAAATACACTGTTTTGCATTTTGAAAGTTCCTTATTATATGTAACATGGATGTCTGTTGCAAGATTTATATGTTACACTCTGATGAGCTGGCGGGTGCGCAGTGGTATTTGGCTCTGTAGCCCTGTGTGTCTCGCTGCATCTCGAGGTCGATGCTGGGTCCTGGGTATTCAGGGTCACAAGTAATGCATGGGTAGGTGCCAGGTGGGATGTTCTTACTCGTTCCAGCCCCTGTTGCCCCTCCCTCAGGTCTGCGTGCTGCTGCCACCTCCAAGTGTGAAATACAAGAACCTGCCCTTTGACCCCCCCCTAACCATGGGTGACGCCCCGATTAAGTGCTGCTCAACAATTCAGTGCACCGTGGACCCTGTCATCACAGCACTGAGGCCACACAGTCACCGAAAGAAGTCACCTGTACTATTCTAGAATAAACCCCATGAACTTGTACTTGGCACTCCATACTGGTGTCCAGCCTCGCGCCGTTGTGAGAAGCTGGAGCTGGCCACATGCAGATAAAGTATTTTGCCCCGATCACACATTTTGGTCAAGTGTGGAAATCCACAAAGTGAACTCCGGACTCGTTGACTGTATTTAACAAAATTTATGTGAGCAGCTGTATTATTTATATCAAAGGAGCAATCAATCAATCAATCAAAGCATTTATATAGCGCACTACTCACCCGGGGGGTCTCAAGGCGCTAGGGGAGGGGGGTCCACTACTGCTCGAACAGCCAGGTCTTGAGCTGCTTCCTGAAGGCAAGGTGGTCCTGGGTCAGGCGGAGGTGGGTCGGGAGGGAGTTCCAAGTCTTGGCGGCCAGGTAGGAGAAGGACCTTCCTCCTGTGGTGGCTCGTCGGATGCGGGGGACGGAGGCGAGGGCTTGGTCGGTTGATCGAAGCTGGCATGTGGGAGCGTAGAAGTTGAGGCGGCTGTTGAGGTATCCTGGGCCTTGGTTGTGTAGGGCTTTGTGTGTGTGGGTGAGGAGACGGAAGGTGATTCTCTTGTTGACCGGGAGCCAGTGCAGATCTCTCAGGTGTCCGGAGATGTGGCTGCGTCGGGGGATGTCCAGGATGAGTCGTGCTGAGGCGTTCTGAATCCGCTGGTGTCTCTTCGGGGTTTGGCGGTGGTTCCAGCGTCGAGGGAGTTGCCGTAGTCCAGACGGCTGGTGACGAGGGCCTGGGTGACCGTCTTCCTGGTCTCGGTGGGGATCCACCGGAAGATCTTACGTAGCATGCGCAGGATGTTGAAGCACGACGAGGAGACGGCGTTGACTTGTCTGGTCATGGAGAGGGAGGAGTCCAGGATAAAGCCCAGGTTGCGTGCGTGGTCTGTTGGTTTGAGTGCGCTGCCCAGGGCGGGGGCCACCAGGAGTCGTCCCAGGCGGAGGGTGAAGATCCCAGGATGGGGACTTCCGTCTTGTCCAAATTCAGTTTCAGGCGGCTGTTCATCATCCACTTGGCTACGTCTGTCATTCCTTCGTGTAAGTTGGCTCTGGCGGTGGCGGGGTCGTTGGTGAGGGAGAGGATCAGCTGGGTGTCGTCGGCGTAGGAGATGATGTTGAGGTTGTGTTGGTGTGCGATGGCTGCGAGGGGGCTCATGTAGACGTTGAAGAGGGTTGGGCTGAGCGAGGAGCCTTGAGGAACGCCACAAATGACTTCGGTGGCTTCTGATCTGAACGGGGGGGAGGTGGACTCTCTGTGTCCTTCCGGCGAGGAACGAGATGATCCATTCCAGTACCTTCTCCTGGATTCCGACGTTGCTGAGGCGCTGCACTAGGGTACGGTGGCAGACAGTGTCGAAAGCCGCGGAGAGGTCTAGGAGGACGAGGGCCGCTGTTTCTCCGTTGTCGAGCAGGGCTCGGATGTCATCGGTGGCTGCGATCAGGGCGGTCTCAGTGCTGTGGTTGGCCCGGAAGCCAGACTGCGAGAGGTCGAGGGATCCGTTTGTCTCGAGGAAGGCGGCCAGCTGCTTGTTGACGGTCTTCTCGATGACTTTTGCAGGAAACGGGAGCAGCGAGATGGGGCGGTAGTTCTTGAGGTCGGTGGGGTCGGCTGATGGCTTCTTTAGTAGCGCGCTGAGTTCGGCGTGCTTCCAGCTCTCCGGGAAGGTAGCGGAGTCAAAGGAGGTGTTGATGATGTCCCGCAGGTGGGGTGCGATGACAGCGTCGGCCTTGTTGAAGACGTGGTGAGGGCAGGGGTCGGTCGGAGATCCAGAGTGGATGGAGTTCATCGTGCGGATGGTGTCTTCGGTGCTGATCGGGGTCCAGGCGCGGAGTGTGGTGGTGGGGGGCGGTGGTTCAGTCGTGGCGTGCGTCAGTTGAGTGCTGAAGCTGTTGTGTATGTCCGCGATCTTGTTGTGGAAGTAGGAGGCGAGGGAGTTGCAGAGGTCTTGCGAAGGGGTGATGTCGTTGTTTCCGGCGTTGGGGTTGGAGAGCTCTTTAATGATGTTGAAAAGTTCCTTGCTGTTGTGTGCGTTGTTGTCCAGTCGTTCCTTGAATGCAGTTTTCTTGGTGGCGTGGATCAGTTGGTGGTGTTTTCGGGTGGCGAGCTTGAGGGCAGTCATGTTGTTCGGTGTTGGGTCTCTGCGCCAGGCTTTCTCGAGTGCTCGGCAGTTCTTCTTGGAGCTCTTGAGTTCGTCGGTGAACCATGGGGCTTTCTTGCTGCCGGGTCTGCTAGGCGGGGTCTTCAGAGGGGCGAGGTCGTCTGCACAGTTGCTGATCCACTTCGTGAGCACTGTAATCAATCAGTCAATCTGGTTTCTTATAAGCTAGGTGTAGGGCAAATTTAAAGAGCCTGCATGCCTATACCTCCACATAGTTCAAACTATCGGCAGAGGTGGGAAAGGGGTAATGGCCTGCACATGCCGCCAAAGTAATCAGAGGCCGGGAACGGGTGGGTGCTTGTGGTGGGAGGGATCCACAGTGCGAGATCTCGGCGTCATCTTTCCAGTGTGAAAGGCAACAGCTGCATTTGGGCTTGGAAGGTGGAGGAGGGCTGCGAATAAGAGTAGGGGGAGGGGGTAGAACGAAAAACAAAGAGACAGTGATGGAAGGGAAAGTTGAGGCGAGCAATATATGTCTGGCAGAGCATGTACACTGCGCTAGCCTGGACCTAAAAAGGTGAAAGTTTGGAAGAAAATAAGGGCGCATGACGCTACAGTAAAAGCGTGCCGGCTCCCAATTAAAACCAGCAAGCAAAAGCAAAAGCTAGAGTTTGGAAGAAAATAAAGGTGCACGGAAGCTACAGTAAAAGCATGCCGCACTGCCAATTAAAACCAGCAAGCAAAAGCGTAAGCACAAGTTCGAAAGAAAATAAAGGTGCACGGACGCTACAGCAAAAGCTTGCCGCGCTGCCAATTAAAAGAAGCAAGCGAAAGCGAAAGCGAAATCACGAGTTTGTAAGAAAATAAAGGTACACAGTCGCTACAGTAAAAGCGTGCTGTGCTGTCAATTAAAACCAGCAAGCGAAAGCACGGCATCTTGTGTGTAACCTGAGCTGCAACGTTGCACGCCGCTGATCGCTCCAGAGAGCAAAACGCTGTGGGAGTGACACATTGGAAAGGAGGTGGGACATGCACCTGCCTTTGGCCAATTGCGTCCTTTACTTATTGAAAGACACACTCAAAGGCCAAACCAATGTGTGGGAGGAGTCAGACCCACACGGAAAAGTTTGTAGTGCTCACAAGAAGCCTCCCATGGAGCAGCATATGTGCGCTGCACTAGGCTTGATCTAAAAAACAGTGACGACACAGTCATGCTGTGTAGGTACATATCAGCGGTAAAGGCAGGATCCCGGGCTAAAGTTTAATTTTAGTTTGAAAAAGATCAAAATTTGGGGGGTTGGGTCAGGAGTGTGATGCCAATAATTATTTGCCTTACCTGTACCATTGGAGATTCTATGCTGTACTGTAGACTGCGATTCTACCACAGGCACTATCATGATTGCCCTGTTTTGTTTGACGATATGAGCAATGTTAATATAAAGATTTGTAAAAAAAAAAAAAAAAAAAAAAAAGAAGATCAAAATTGTATTTGATTTAGAATTCAATGTAACTGTGACTACAGATTTGCATAAATAAATCCACACGCCTATGTCTGCTCAATTTTAGGTGTCAGTAGTCTATAAATGTGAGTTTGTGTTTTTATTTGAACAATTGCTTGGTTTCTTAAAAACTTTGCAATATATACAGAATATATATTTCCGTAGTGAGTTAAATCATTAACAAAATCTTTGTTCATCAAATATAACAGATTAAAAGAAATCTAGTGATTTGAATATAAAATTGAAAATGCTGGTACACAGAAACAATTCAATTCGTATTTATGCCAATAGATTCAAATTCGCCCTAACGGCCTACCAATTCATATGGTCATTTGATAGTAACTTATATATACATAATAAAACCAGAAATTCATAATGAGGCAAAATTTGAAAATAAAATCTGTAGTATCCAAATGTTTCTAATAGTAGGAGGCAAGCGTAGGTCATGATTTAGAGGGAAAACATTCAAGTTCATTGGTTGTCCGTAGGGGGATTCAGTTAGAGTCAATAATTCAACCCCTAGTAATGTTGTGGGGACTCTAATTTGCTTCTAAATGTTTGGTATAGCAGTTAAATTGCTTCTTATGTTAAAAACACTGAATGATTTTCATGTTCGTTAAGTCTTTGCTCCACTTTCAGTAGAAATTTGACAAAACAGCAATTTAGTTGAGCGTCCCCTGAATCGAAGCAGGCTAAAATGGTCTGTCTTCAATAGTCTCTCAGTATTTTTTTGCATAATTTCTATATGTGCAAGTTTGCTAACATGTAAGTATTTACAGATTCACACTGTGCGACTGTTTTATATATGAGTTAAGTATCAGATAGTGTCACAAGGTCTTTCAGCACGCACGGTCGGAATAATAAATACATTTATGATTTATTTGCCAAATTTTTAGCATTTGTGGTGTTTTTTCTAAATGTTTAAATATCTTACTTTCGATTTAAAACAAAAAAATTGGAAAAACAATTGCCATAATGTATTGGAGATATAAAAAAAATGGATTTTTAATCTGTAGAAGGCCGAAAGTAAAGTAAAATAAGGTAGTTAACAGTTGCTAAAATCTTAGTTTTTATAAGCTGAAATGTACTTACCAAAGATTTAACCGTGGTAACAGTACGATCGTCACAATATTTCTCTTGGAGCAGCAAGGAGGAAGTGTTTGGGAGAGTGGCTTTTTGTGTTTAAATAAGGTAAAAGGTAATACAGCGTAGTAAAGTTATTTTAATTCCAGCAAAGAATCAATCGCAATATTTAAATTAATTTGGAGAAAGACGTGGTTTGAATGGGCAAGGGGTGAAAACATTAGCAGTAGGGGTTAACAGCAGTGGTTTTGTTTCGACTTCAGTCTGTTGGTAACGTAAAGTGCCGCAGATTTGTGGAAGTGCACTCCTATGTTAATTAATGTGGCACCAGGAATGTACAGATGTGTGGATGCTCCTGTTTGTGAGTGAAAAGTGTGTTTTACAATAGAGTGTAGGCAGTGTAATGTAGTTGTAAACTTAATTTGGTATGCTGTAAATGAATTTCATTTAACATTATTGTTAAACACTTCAGTATTTGAACTGTATTTTACAGAGATAGAGGGGGCTACTGGAGGGGGTACAGATGGTTGTGGGTTTCTACAAGGGGAATGTAGAACACGAGCAATTGTTAGTTGGGAACAGTGGCTGCTAAGCATTCACTCTTTTTTGTAAGATATAGAGGTGCTACAGGATGGAGACAGCCCTGCTGAGATAAGGCTGAGGATTGAAAGGCTGTGTCTGTGTCTGCTTGTTTGTACAGTAACCAGTAATTGGGCTTGGATCCAGTGATAGGTAGTAAAAGATGAAAGCAAGCAAGATAAGCATCACTGGGACCCGGGCTCACTTCCCCACAAGGTCCTTTAGAGCGCAGCGGTCGGGTTTACTTGCCAGTTGCTTCGAGTCCCTTAGGCGTTTGTCATTGATTAATTAAAACGTCACTTCTGTTACAGGCTCCTGTCAGGGTGTGCTGCCAGGGTGGCACCTGTAACCATTAAAGGGCTATCACTGCCTCGGTTTTCCCTACATCTTCCTCCCCAGCCCCTACCCATTATTAATTTGTATATAGGTTCTATTTCACTTTTAAGAAGCGACCCCCTTTAAAGAAACGGCCCCCGAAGGATGCCCTAAGCATAATGAAAGAGTTAACAAGCGCGGCCCCAAAGAAAAAGCGGACTGCGCTACACATAACAAGCAAAGAAGAGTCAGAGGGGATGTAAACATACAGCGCTGGCTGCAAATAAAAACACGCCGATTCAACCTCTCAAAAATAAGAACTTTTTATATAGTGCCCCAAACCGCACTCCTGCCGCTTCTAAGCACTGTAAATAGCGGGTGTTATGGTCACCCCATGTAATGGGGTTACATTTTTCCGACCTTACAAGGATGGGAGGCAAAGTGGCCTACCTAAAAAGTGATCCTGGTGCCGGCATACTATGCAAAAGTTTCTGCGGTGCACACATTAACCCAGTAAGCATACTGTTTTTAGTAACTTTTGAGCAGTTTATGCTAAAAAAATTAATTACAAAAAACATCGCTAAAATCTGCAGAATATGATGAATTATGTGCAAATACGGCAAATTGATACTTATTTTTAAAAACAAATGGACGCTAAATCTCATAATTACACTGTCCCTTCTTATAAGGTACAACAGTGGTCTCTTTACCCAATATATTACAGAGGTTCCAAATGATGCTGCTCTTACTCGAAAACTTCAACAAAAGGCTATGACGCATTGGTATTAATAAACGCTACTGCTAGTAGCCATAAGCTCTACAGCTGAGAGATCACTACTGCATAAACACAAAAAAAAGCACAGTACAGTTAAAGTACACTGACTGTACACTAACAAAATGGTAATGACGCAGTCATGCTGCGTATGTATATACTAGCGGTAAAGGCAGGAGCCCGGGGTAAAGTTTCATTTTAGTTTTAAAAGATCACACTTTTAATGGATTATTTATTAAAAACACAACAAAATGGAAAAGAAATGCCATAATGTCACCCCATGTAACTGGGCTCAGTTTGCCGATCTCAGAAGGATGAGAGGCCGATTGGCCTATGTAAGAAATAATCCTGTGGCCAGCATACTAAACAAAAGTTTCTGTGGTGCAAGTATTAACCCACTAAGCTGTCTGTATCTTCAAAATCGTTCCCCATGCCTTGGCCTCCACGGGACCTGGGCTCCCTTCCCACAGGGTCTTTTAGAGTGCAGCTGGCTAGTTTACTGGCTAGTTTAGTGGCCAGCTGCGCCGAGTCCCTCAGCTGGTTGTCAGCTGCTTTACCATGGAAACTCCAACATGAGGCTAAGACGCAGTGGTATTAATCAATGCTACTGCTAGTAGCCATAAGCTCTACAGCTGAGAGATCACTACTGCATAAACACCAAGAAACCACAGTACAGTCAAAGTACACTGACTGTACACTAACATAAGACGGTGACGACACAGTCATTCTGCGTATGTATACACTAGCGGTAAAGGCAGAAACCAGGGCTAAAGTTTCATTTTAGTTTTAAAAAGATCAGACTTTTATTGGATTATTTATTAAAAATACAACAAAATGGAAAAGAAATGCCATAATGTCACCCCATGTAACTGGGCTCAGTTTGCCGGCCTCAGAAGGATGAGAGGCAGGTTGGCCGACCTGTCAGCTGCTCTAACTCGGAAACTCCACCATAATGCTAACATACAGTGGTATTAATGCACACTACTGCTAGTAGCCATTAGCTACAACTGTCTTATATATGAATTACTAAGTTTGAAATGGTGTCACAAGGTCTCTGCACACATTGTCGGAATAAAAAATGCACGCACTGTCTGAATAAAAATACATTTAGGATTGAATTGTTGGAAGAAAAATGCACGCACTGTTGGAATGCAAAATACATTTAGAATTGGCTTGCCTATTTGTTAGCATTAGTGGTATTTTTTCTGCAAATGCAAAAATGCCACATCTAGCAATCGCCGTCCCAAAAGTGAAAGCGGGCCTCGATACAAATAAAGAAACAAAAAAGTGTGTCAGAATATAAACTGCACACACTGTCGGAATAAAAAATACATTTGGGGGGGGGGGCCAGGAAAGATGGCCGAGCGGACATAACCCATCTCGGTTCCCGGTCCGCGAGCTGTTCTGGAGCTAATATCAGCGATCTTCCGGAGCTCCGAGGGCTGAGATCTGCTCCTAAATGAAGCGGGAAATGTAGCGCGCTTGTGAAGTGCCCTTACTTGCTTTGAAACCCACGGGATCGATCCTGGCTCGACTTTGAAGAGATCGAGCAGAAGTGCGGCAAAATGGCAGACTCCAGGCAGGCCTGACCGATGAACTCTGCTGGTGCTCACGAGAGATGCTGCATGGGGACTCTGGCTTTCAATCTTCCTGCTATCGCCAGAGTTAAGGCTCAGACCCATTGTGACCACCAGAGCACTCTCGTTGACACCTCCCAATGCCACGGCGCTGTACACCGCAACCCACCTGCCTGATTTCAAAATGGCGGCTCCATAGCGATATCGCCGCCATAGTTCACCTACCCTGTTTCATAGCCCTGCGCCTACCACCTGTCAAGCACTACTCAGAAGGATCAATATCTTGCGGCCCCCTTCCGTCCATGTAGCAGATTTATCAACACTTCACGATCCTCTCTGCCGCTTGCTGGGTGGCCTCTGTGCTCACCGATTGCCACAAAATGGCGCCCTTTCCTCGCCTCTCAGATGGTTTCTCAACCGCTCCTTCTGTGTTGCCATCCCTCCCTTCAAGTCCAGGTTCCAGCCTCTGGCCATGGGGGTTCCGCAGGGGTCCTCGCTGAGTCCCACGTTGTTCAACCTCTACGTGAGACCGCTGGCTGATGTCGCAAGGCAGTGGGGCCTAACCATGGTCTCATATGCCGACGACACACAGCTGGCGGTTACTCTCAGCGGGGATGCGGAACAGGATGCCCCCAGGTTTCAGTCTGGACTGAAGGCGGTGGCCAGCTGGTTGACAGGTAACTGTCTCCTGCTTAATGCCACAAAAACAGAGGTTATGGTTGTCGGGAAGGGAGTGGAGCTCTGGGGCGATCAGTGGTGGCCTTCGGAGTTGGGCCCCACTCCGACCCCGGTGTCGGAGGTGAAGAACCTAGGGGTCTGGTTAGACGCTGGTCTCACATTTATTGGACACACCAAAAAAATCGCAGCCTGTTGCTTTGGGCTCTTAAGAGGGTTAAGGCCGGTGCTTAAGTTCTTCGATGCCCCTACCAGACAGCTTGTGGTCCAGGCAACCATCATCTCTCGTCTGGACTACGCTAGCTCTTTGCTGGCTGGGGCTAACCAGGCTGAGTTAACCCGTCTGCAGCGGGTGCAGAACGCCGCGGCGAGAGCCATTGTTGGACTACCTAAGTTCTGCCCGGTGTCTCTTGTCCTCCGCTCCCTGCACTGGCTCCCGGTTAGGAAGCGTATTCTTTTCAAGGTCCTGTGTCTGACCTTCAAAATCCTAAGAGGCATAGGCCCTGAGATTCTGGCCAACTCCATTTCTTTCTATGTCCCTACCCGCAATCTTCGATCTCAAGGTCAGGCCCTTGCTGTTGTCCCCAGATTCAGGCTCAGCAGGATGGGGGGCCGCTCCTTTAGGGTGAGAGCCGCGTTAATCTGGAACACCCTCCCAGTTGAAATTCGGCTGCTTGAGGACTTGCTGTCTTTCCGTAGAGCCATAAAGACCTTCCTGTTTTAGCCTTCCTGTTTTAGTCTGTTCTAGCACTTTTCTGTGGCATTATCTCCTTGTTGTGTTATGTTTGCTCCGTGTCTCTGCGCCGGGATGCTCCTTCGCTGGAGTCGCTGTGCGCATAATAAATTATTATAACATAACATAACATAACATCCACTGGGGCCTACGGAGGCTGAGAGTGAAGGCGGCTTCCATCTGGCAGGTTACTTCTACTCCCAGAACAGGGCTCCTAGACCCCGGCCTCTCTGTGCTATGTGCATCACAGGACACCACTGCTGGCACGATCTTTCCCTCTACCCTATCTGAGGACACTACCCCCCAATCACCAGCACCAACCTCGCAACGGACCAGCAGCTCTGGTGCGGACAGTGGGTGTACCCCCATTTCTGGATCCACAGCGGCTTGCACCCCCGCTACTCGTCAGCTTCCTCGGCCCCGCCCGTTGGTGCACAGAATCCTCGGCCGCCTTCACCGTTGCGGCGGGGGTCCCCTAGGGCCATTCCGCATGCCACCGAAGAAGGGGACGAACAGGACAACCACTAAGGTCTCAGACTTTTTCACCGCAACAGATAAGCGCCCAGTGCTGCACACAGACGACAAAGCAACCACCATGGCCCTCACAAATGCGGATCTCTTGGCCATGTTCAAAGACTTTAAGATGGACTTGCGCAAAGATCTCGGCCAGGACATCAAATCATCCATGGAACAACTGAGGACGAACCTGACCGAAAGGCTGACTTCCCTTCAACAAGACGGGGAACTCTGTGGACACTAGAGTCTTAGGCCTGGAGGCGCAACATCAAGACCAAGAAAACTCACCGCAGAACTTTGTGAAGATGTTCGATCTCTCCGAGACCAGCTACATCAGACGCAGCTCAAGGCGGAGGACCTTGAGAACAGGGCCCGGAGGGAGAACATACGTATTAAGGACATGAAGGAGGGCACGGAGGGGCCTGACCTGGGGGCCTTCTTGGAGGGGCTATTTGCGGAAATCATGAGTCCCCAATCCCTCAAAATAAAACTTGAAAGGGTCCACCGAGTGGGAAGTTTGCAGACCGGCGAGAAAAGGAGACCCCGTGACATCCTAGTGGTATTCCATTCCTTCAAAGTCAAAGAGGTGGTTCTTGTGGCGGACAGGTCAAAAGGATCCATTTCATTCCACAACCACACATGTGCAATTTACCAGGACCTATGTATGTAATGTAAATGTATTTGAGCTTATATAGCGCACAGCTACCCACAAAGGGTTTCCCGGCGCTTGCTTAGGGAACCCGTCCTGGTATTCCCCTGTGAGATAACCCCAGCAGGGTATCCACAAGGTGAAAGCCAGGCATCCCGCCGCGAGGGGCCGTTGTGGAGATTAAGCAAGCTATTGCCCAGAGTCGCAGAGTGTGAACCCGTGAGTTGAGAAGGCACCGGAGCGAGAATTATCGAGTCCGTGGAATTTTTTGAGCCCAAGACCCGCCGAGGCGGGGAATTGAACCCTGGTCCAGGGCCGATCTCAGCTTCCGGGTCTGCCGCCTCTAACCCCTGAGCCACACTTCACCCTAGCATCTAGCATCCACACCTAGCATCTGCCACTCTGGCGCGGAGACAATTGTTCACACCAATCAGTACCAAACTAAGGGATGATAAAATCAAATATCGGAGGACATATCCATTTGGGCTCAGCTTTGAATTTCAAAATAAACAGCAACATATCACCGACCTACAGGAAGGTGTGGAGCTTTTGGGTCTACCCACAGAGGAGAATGACTCCACGCAAGACAAAACTAGCGAACTTCACAAAGGTTTGTAGAACACGTCTGCGTGGTCTGCAGGCTTGCGCAGAGGCCGCAAATTAACTCTTGATGAATGCACTGAAAAAACTGTTCTGTTTTGGCTCCTCAACGGAACTGAGCCCATCAATATCACAATCACTTATTGGTGATTTGGGCGAATTGATGGAGTCAAAAAGGGAGGCTGGCAGTAACCTGCTTCTATCGGCTGCCACACCTGCCCTCGACTTATGTCAATATCTGCTGTTCAGGTTAAGCTGCACCCTGCTTCCCCCTTACGAACAAGAAAAGCAAACTTCTCCTCTGCTGCTATCAGGTCTGCTTTGTTATCTGTTCCATATTTGCATGTTCACTATTTCTTCTTATTCAGGGAAAAACATTATATTGTTAGTTCCGATGCAGGAGAGCAGCCCTTACTCCTACTAGATGGGAGCTTGTCTCAACGGCAATTCCTCACCTGTACAAACATGTTTCTCCTTAATTTCTCTGTACATTGCTGAGGGGCTTTCTGGCCCCTGGCGGGGATCTGGTAAAGATTCTCGTATTGTATTTCTTGTTCAGAATTAGTTTCTTTTTTCTTCTGTGGTTTGAGGGGAGGGAGAGGATGGGACATGGTGGCGTCTTTTCAACATTTTGTATGGATAGGTTTACTGATCAGAATGTACTTTTGGTTTGCGATAGAAAATGGTGAACTAACATTCAGGGACACGCGATGACACAGGTCTGGGTGGGACCTTCAACAAGACGTTGTTTCTTCTCATTACACAATGTCAATTACCATTGGAACTTGGAACGTCAAAAGCCTTAACTCCCCTCAAAAACGTCAAAAGGTATGGAAGTATATCATTGATCACCATCTTGATGTGGTAGCCCTACAGGAAACACATCTAGCTAGGACTGAAGATAAACGTCTCCGACACAAACACTTCCCACTAATTTATAGATCCTCAGCACAAACGAAACAGAGGAGTTGCAATCTTATTTCATTCATCCATAAAATTCCAACCACTGGACGTACAACACAACAAAAATGGCCGCTGGATTTTGGTTAAGGACCGTTTAATGGGGAAACTTTGCACTTTCGTAGTGGTATATGCCCCCAACACTGGACAGACTGTTTTCTTGCAAACTCTTTTGGGGAAGCTACTAGACTTTGTGGAAGGGCCGATGGTCCTCATGGGTGATTTCAACTTAACCTTGCAGAAAGACTTAGATAGCACTCACCCACAGTGCTCAGAAATTGGCTCCTTTTCCCCTGACACACGACAATAACTCCACAACATGGGTCTCTTAGATACCTGGCGCACCCTCTATCCCCACTCCAGAGATTACACCTTTTACTCGCATGTTAATCGTACATATTCCCGTCTTGATTACAATTTTATCAGCCAGTCGCTAATGGGCGCCCTACAAGAGACCAAGATATTCCCTCTCTCAGTATCAGATCAAAGCCTCCTCGCAATCTCTATGTCCTGGAGCGGAAATGCCTCTGCTTCTCACAGGTGGTACTTCCCGACCGCGCTTACGCGGGATAAGGAATCCTGCACTAAACTAAGAGAAGCCATTGGGGGGGCGGAGCTAGCCGGCGTCGATGGCGGACGCGTGAGCCCTCGGCTCCTCGCACAGCTCCAGAATTATCCTGCTTAAATATCCTTGATGAGCTCGAATTGGCTATAGCTTGCCAGGAACCATCTGCTGGCACCCCGGGCAACGTCCGAAGATCCTTTTGGCTGGCTGCAGAGCGTGAATTCCTGTACATCCCGGGGCACTGTGCCTGGTGGCGCGCCTGTGGCGGACTAGGCCGAGAGCAGCGGGCTGTCCTGGTGAGGAGGCCGGGCGACGTCACTGTACGTGCGGCCATAACTCCGGCGACTGCCGCACGCTGTGCAAGCCGAGGCATGACTGGCACGAACACTGGTTTGTGAAGCCCTCTACCTTCCTGCCCTGAACTGCCCTGGTGGGTAAGGGGACTGCAGAAGCAGCGGAGCGGCGGAGCACCTAAACTGAGGCACCGCGCCACGTGGTGGGGCGACATCGAGCCTGGCGTAGCAACCTGGCTCACTTGCGCAGAACACGGGAGGCTTCGCCTTCTCCCCCGACACTGCGGAGGGACTGATCACCTGAGACAGCTGAAAAGGGCCTGTCCCTATCTGGCTCCTGGCCGCTCTGGAAACTGCTGACGGGGAGGCGCTGCCCGCCATTGTCGCCGCCATTTTCCGCGCATCGGATACCTGACCGCTGGCGCCGAGGTATCGAGACCCGTGGGTGACACTTGATCGGCCTGTGCGGCGCACTTCTTTGCACGGCGCTGCCACGCATCGTGAATACGATGGGGAAAAACGATGCGAACCAGGGGAAGATCTCCTTTGAACGGCGCCGTCCGAAAGGATCAGAGGTTCCGGCACCGGACTCATCGCCGAAGGGTGCGGCAGCGGCGCCGACCCAGGCTCCGACGGAGCTCCGGGACATGTTGGCAGCCATGGAGAAAGGCATCCAGGAGAGTATTGCAGCGGTGGGCACCAAAATAGACGCTCTGTCGTACCGAATGGACCGTATGGCAGAGCGTGTGGACAAACATGCGGAGCGCCTTGACATGGCGGAGCGTCGGCTCACTGAGGCCGAGGAAGCCCAGATGGAATGGGACAAGGAGCGCAAGCAATTCGACAGACTCCTGACAGTCATCAGGGACAAGACAGAGGACCTGGAGGCACGTTCCCGCAGATCCAACCTACGTATCACGGGAGTGGCGGAATCCACGCAGACGGGGAAAATGGAACTGTATGTGGAGAAACTCCTGAAAGCGCTCCTGGGAGAGGAAGTCTTTTCCCCCATGTTCATTGTGGAACGTGCCCACCGCACGCTGGGCCCGCAGCCCCAACCTGGCTTGCCACCTCGCCCCATAATCGCGAAACTGCTCAACTATCGCGACCGGGACACTGCCCTGAGAGTGGCGCGAGAGGAGGGCAAACTTCAGCATGAGGGCATGAATATCTCCCTCTACCCGGACTTCACAGCCAAGGTGCAAGAGGAACGGCGGCAGTTCGCGCCCTACAAGAAGCAGCTCAGAACGCTAGGCCTTGACTATGCTATGATGTATCCGGCCAAACTTCGGATCAATACGGGTGGGAAGTCATACTTCTTCACGGACCCGAAAGAACTGCATAAGTCCCTTAAGACCTGGACGTGGGAAAGGAAGGAGAACCGGAGTGGCCGGGAGGACAAGGAGGAGGTATCCATGGAAGAACAGGACTGAATGGCGGCCGAGGAAGGGGTCGACCCTCAACACTCGAATCAGATTACGGTCCCGGACAATGTGGGCGCCCCGGCCTCGCAATAGCACCTGATCCACGATTCTGGGACGGACAACCTGGTTACCCTATGGTGCTGGTAAGGGGGTGTGTGCCTCGTGGCAGTATACACTGAGCCGGGGGAGCCGGACAGAGGGGTGCTGAGTGACACTTTTCATCCAGCCTTGAGCATTGACTCTTGAATGGAGCTGAGGGGGGGCAGTACTTGCAAGATTTTGGAACAGTTAGAGGTGTACTGCATTGGTGCGCTCTGCCCTCGAGCTTTTGGTTGGTTTTCGTTCATTGAGGAGTGGGTGTCGGACTATTTGACACTACACCGATAGGGGGTACATGGGGGGGGAGAGTGGGGTCTGCCTGGCCAGGTTGGGGGAGGTCGGCTGTGGGTGGGTAGCTGTTCTTGGGGTGGGAGACAGTCTCGGGGAGGGGAGGGGGGGTGTTTGGTTGGGGTTGTTGACGGGGTTTGCCGCTGAAGTGTGTGAATTGAAGTGTCCTGCTGTCCTTGTCTGCGAGCACCGGAGGGCGATTATGGGTCGGGGTGTCCTACTGTGTCCTGCACTATCCCATCTTATGGTCCACGCTCTGATCCCACTTAGCAATGGCTGATACAACACCGACTTTGCACGCACACACCCGGAATGGGCTGAATTTAATGACTTGGAATGTGCGGGGACTGAACGACTTCCGCAAAGTACGAAAAGTCCTTCACTATCTTAGCAGGCATCACATTGACATAGCTCTGCTGCAGGAGACACACCTACCACTCTCCAGCAGAATGCTCAAATCCAGGGGATTGTCGGGTAACACTGTGGCGGCGGGTTTCACTACACATGCCCGAGGGGTGTTAATTTGGGCCAATCCGAAGTCACAGTTGCAGCTTATCCCGGTGCACTCGGATCCAGACGGTAGATATGTCCTGGCGAGATGTGTGGGTAAGGGGATGGACATGCTGATAGTGAACGTCTATGGCCCGAACTATGACCACCCTGAATTCTATAAGACCCTGGCAGCTATTGCAAGAACGCACGCACAGCCTTGGGTACTGTGGGGCGGGGACTTTAACTTTGTGTTTGACCCATCACTGGACCGCTCTGCGGGCCCTGCCCGGAGACCCATTGCCTCGGCCACGTACATGGCGGCTGAGATGATCAAATCTGACTTGCTGGATGTCTGGAGGGAAAAACATCCGAGGGCGGGTGGGTTTACACACTACTCTGCATTTCACGACGTACACACCAGGATAGACTACTGGCTGGCAACTCCCCTGGTACTTAACAACATTCACACATGCACAGTCCTCCCACGCACGCTCTCAGATCACGCCCCTATTCTCCTCCACCTCGCAACGCCCAGGAAGGGGATCCCGGCCTTCACATGGCGGTTCCCGCCTTTTGCACTGCTAGACGAGGCCTTCAGGGGGGAACTGGCAGAGGCGATAGAACAGTTCTTTACTACAAACATAGGCACGGTGGATGACTTCTTCACGGTCTGGGAGGCATTTAAGGTATACATCAGGGGGGTGGCGATGTCGAAACATTCTGGTGTGCTGCGATCCATACGTAGGGACCTAACCACTCTGGAAAAGAAGATGGCGGATCTGGAGGCAGAACAGCTGCGGCTGGGCGGCGAGGCGGGAGACGGAGCGCTGTCCCGACTCCTGTCTGAGTTTCAGGCGTTGGCGGATAGAGAGGTCCTTTACATGGGCAAATACGCCACGACGAGACAATATGGGGAGGGTGAGAGGCCTGGGGCGCTCCTTGCACGTATGGCTCGTAACACCAGACGACCACTGATCATAGAAGGCCTGAGAACTCCGGAGGGAGGCACGGTATCTGACGAGGAGCAGATACTCCAGACATTCAGGAGCTACTATGCGGAGCTATACCGAACTAAAACACGGGGAGTGGAGGGTGAGATGGAGGACTACCTAGACCATATAGCCATGCCGTTCCTCAAGGACTCGGACAGGGAATTCCTAATGGCCCCCTTCCACCAAGACGAAATATTAGAGGCGCTGGCAAGCATGCGCTCGGGTAGCGCGCCGGGCTCAGATGGCCTCACGGTTGGGTTTTACAAGGCATTTAAGGACCTGCCGTTGCCACACTTAATCACCCTGTTTGATGCCGTCTGCGAGAACGGGGAAATGCCGACCACCATGCGCGAGGCGCTACTCATCACCATACCCAAGCCCGGTAAACCCCCAGATCTCTGCGGCTCGTATAGACCCCTTAGTCTACTTAACGTAGACGCCAAAATCTATGCAAAGGTCCTAGCTACTCGTCTGGCCCTGTTAGTACCCGGGTTGGTTGCCCCAGAACAGTCCGGGTTTGTCCCATGCAGGAATTTGACCTACAATATCAGAACAGTGTTAGGCGCGATGCAGCATATTAAGCAGGAGAATAGCGCATTGGCGATATTTCTTGACATGGAGAAGGCGTTCGACTCGGTTGAATGGCCCTTCATGGTTCGGGTGTTGCGCAAGTTGGGATTGGGCGAACAGTTCCTTCAGCAGGTTGGCGCGCTGTACCATCGGCCCTTCGCTAGGCTCCGCCTGGGTGACAGGGTAACGGACCCGATAGACATAAGCAGAGGCACCCGACAGGGCTGCCCTTTGTCGCCGCTGCTTTACGCACTGGTGGCGGAACCCCTGGCGTGCGCCATGCGGGAGTACCACAGCCTAGAGGGGGTTAGCTTCCCCACATATAAGATAGGGATATCAACATACGCGGACGACACGCTGTTGTACGTCAGAGAACCGGAAGTTAATTTGCCTGCGGTCCTCCGCGAAGTGGTCCGTTTCGGCTCGCTATCGGGCCTGAAAGTGAATTGGGACAAGTCGATCGCGTTCCCGCTCACTCCGGTGACGCGACAATTCGACATGGACTATCCACTGCAATGGTCCGCCGACTCAGTTCGCTACCTGGGCATTCAACTCCACTCGGACCCGGAAGTCCTCGTTCGAGACAATTACGGAGTGGCCTATAACAACCTAGTGGAAGATGTGGATAAGTGGATTCGTCTCCCACTCTCCCTCTCGGGTAGGATTGCACTAATGAAAATGGTGGTGCTCCCCCGATTCCTGTTCCTCTTCCTGAATCTACCGGTGGTTTTATCTAAGACCTTCTTCCGACGGCTCACCTCGGTGTTGGTGAAACTAGCTTGGGGGGGGAAACAGCCCAGGGTTAGCTGGAAGACTCTGATTCTACCCTGCGAAATGGGGGGACTGGGAGCACCGGATCTAGAACGGTATTACAGAGTCGCCCAGGCGTCGCACTTACACTCATGGGTACACGGCGACCCACGGACCCCGCACCTTATACTGGAACGGCTGTTTGCAGATCCGCTCCCTCTACCAGCCACTGTCTGCCTGCCCACAGACCGCACGACTGGCCGGATGGTCTCGCTGAAAGCGACCAACCACGCCTGGAATTGCCTGGTGCGCTCACGGGGCTGCACGCTGCTTTACTCCCCACTGTTACCGGTGGAGTGGGCCCTATGGCTCGACCCGCTCGGTGAGAAGGGAGTGATCAAGGCGCTGAGTTCTCTTGGTGTAACCAAAATGGAAGACCTGTTTGAGGGCGGTGTACTCAAAACCTGGGACCAACTACCAGTCGCCGGGGCAGGACACACTCTCTTACAAAAATTCCAATACCATAGGCTCCGCTCGGCCTTTCGTGAACTACTGGGGCCCGATTTGGAGGAACCTGAGGAGATCCCGGAACTGACCTATATACTGAAGTCCACCTCCGCGGCGAAGCTCATTACACAGCTTAACAAGCTAGGTGTGACACAGCAATGTCTGCAACCGTCGAAGGCCAGAGAGGCCTGGCAGGCAGACCTACAATCCCCCATAGACGATGGAATGTGGCGCTACTGCTGCACGAGCACGCGCAAGATCTCTCTAAACGGACGGCACCGCTTGGTGCATTTCAAATATTTACAACGAGTGTATTACACCCCTGCTCGCCTCCATCGCTATGGCCTTCGCACATCGGCCGAATGCGAGCGCTGCCGGACTCCGACAGCCGATTTCTTCCATTTGGCATGGCTGTGCCCAGGAGTGCAGGCATTCTGGGGGGAGGTCTTTGCGGAACTTGATCAAATACTAGGGGAGCCTTTGTCTCGTGCCCCTGCCTTGGCGCTACTCGGTTACTCGAAACCACTGGCCCCGGGACTGCGTCGTCTGGTGGACATGGCGTTGCTCCTTGCAAGGCGGGTGGTGGCGACCTGCTGGATGAGGGGGCCCCTCCCCACCAAAGCTAAATGGCTAAGAGACCTGCAGTACTGCTGTACCCAGACAGAACTGTATAGCGACCTTCTTCCGCCCAGAAGCAGGCCCAAGAATTTTTGGGACCTCTACAAAGAATACAAACAGAGAAGCGAGGAGGATAACTCTGACACCGCTGAGGAGGTGGAACTACAAGATAGAGTGGTAGAGATCGAAGCCGATGCTGAACTCGGAGACACGGGGGAGGCGGGAATGGGGAGGCCCCTGGTTGACTAAGGGTGGCTGTGAGAACCCTTAGACGAGCTGCTGATGGATGGTAGAATAAGGGTAGGTTTATAGGGGGGACGGGGTGGGGACACGGGGTAGGAACACTTGGGAGGTTGTATAGTCGAGTTGGGTCAGGCAGGCACACAAACACACACGAGCGGGCGGGGGGGGAGTTTGTTGGGCGTTGTTTAATTTCTCATGGTAAACCGGACATGGGATCGCAGACTAGCATGTAGACAAATGGATTGCCAGTTGACACACCACTACAGTACACTACCTGCGTTGGGAGCCCTCGATTGGCATTGTTGTGCTACTTCCTTCCTACTTTGCCGCCAGGCCTCCGGGATGCTGGCACTAAGGCTGTGTACGACTAACATCTAACAGGTTCTGTGTACCCGGTGTCGATCCTGGTGTTTATTCATGCACATGTGATAATGCTGGTGTTGTCAATGGCTTTGCTGTCAATAAAGATCTGTTGAATAAAAAAAAAAAAAAACTAAGAGAAGCCATTACTGAATTTTTTTACATTAACAAGCCAGAAGACACATCGGAATTTACTACCTAGGACACGTTTAAGGGTAGTCCGAGGGAATTGAATTTCCCTCAACTCTGCATTAAACTTGCAACGCACCAAAGAAAGAGAAATGCTGGAGAAAGAGCTGGCCTCCACTGAACCAACCCATAAACTGAATCCCACAAGCCAAACCCTCCGCAACCTGACCGCTCTTAGAGGGAAACTCCGAGCTATATATAACAGGGCGGAATTTACGCTCCTCAAACTACGTCAATTATCCTACTCCCAGGGCAACAAGATTGGCAAACACCTTGCTAGACAGCTCAAGGACAAGCGAGAAAGGGGATACATCGGCGATATCCAGGGACCCCGTGGGGACCTCACCCACAGATAAAAAGCTGAGATCTTCGGCTCCTTTTACAACAACCTCTACTCCAGGGATCAATTCGATCCCAACACCAAACGGGATTATCTCCAAACCCTCCATCTTCCGCTGGTTTCCTCAGAATGGAACGATTTACTTTCCGCCCCATCACCTCTCAAGACGTCACTACTGCTATTAACGTCTTAAGCCCCATAAAGCCCCAGGACCAGACAAATATACCACCCTATTTTATAAAACTTTGCTCCCGACATCACCCCGCAACTTATGCAGCTCTTTAATAAGATGGCTGAAGAGGGCATTCCCTACGGTTCTATGTCGGAAGCAGTGATCACTGTCGAACCCAAACCAGGGAAGGACCCCCAGTTTTGTGCCTCATACCAGCCTATTGCTTTGCTCAATCTCAATGCGAAACTATACTCCACCATTATAGCTAAGAGATTGAATGACCTCATACACCCAGACCAATCGGGATTTATTAAGAGTCGACAAACCCATGATAACACCCGTCAAATTATAGATTTAATCGAGAAGGCCAACAGACATCAACTCCCCACAGTCTTGGTGGGATTGGAAACTGAGAAAGCTTTTTACAGGGTAGACTGGACATACTTCTTCCATACCCTCACGGCCTTGGCTTTGCGCCCAAATTCCTCACTATGATTTGGGCTAACTATTTTCAACCCCACTCTAAGGTTGCCGTCAATGGTGTGCACTCGTCTTTCTTCCACTTCAGGGGCACCAGACAGGGGTGCCCCATTTCACCCCTACTTTTTGCCCTCAGTATCGAGCCGTTAGCGGCAGCAATTAAAGCAAATCCTGCAATCCAGGCAATACCCTTCATGGGGGAACACAGCAAAATTTCCCTTTCGCTGATGATGTCCTATTGTCGCTCGTAGATCCAGCCACGTCCCTTCCACCTTTACAGTTGAAACTTGTACGGTTTGAAGCTTTAGCAGGCTTTAAAATAAATCTAGGCAAGTCATACATCATCAACCTTACACTCCCTCAGGCGGAACTCCATAGGCTCCAACCTCTAACGCACCTCCAATGGACCGCTTTCTCAATACAATACTTGGGAGTCGAGCTCACACCAAGATTAGAAGGACTCTATTCCGCTAACTTCCAACCACATTCTTAATCGTATCCAAGCAGAGCTCACTAGATGGAAGCCCCCCTTTTTGACTTGGCTAGGTCGAATACACGCCGTAAAGATGACACTTCTACCTAAGCCCCTTTACTTATTTCAAGCATTACCCATTAAATTGGAGAGATTGATTTTTTTGGCGTGTTAAGGCCATCATCTTGCACTTCATATGGCAATGGGGACGCACTCGCTTCTCTTTTTCCCTACTTTGTCGCTCTCGAATGGAGGGTGGGATCAGACTCGCAGGTATCCAACTATATTATAAAGTTGCACAATTAAGAGTCCTGACTTAGTGGTCGAAGCGAGAATCCGATAAACAATGGTTACCTATGGACCGCAGTGTGACAGGGAGGACTATATGGGGCCTAATCTGGAGCCCTAAACAAGACCGACCTAAGAATACCTACATCACCACTCCTAAACGCACCACCCTTAAGGCATGGGACTCAGTGGCAAGTGACGATAGGTGGACCTCTTTTGCCTTTCCATTCACACCAATCCATTTTAACCCCGCATTCCCCTCAGGGTTACAGACGGGTCCTTTTGATGCTTGAAGGGAGGGAGGATGTTTAGCCCTGACACACCTTTTTAACAATTTTGATCCCCTTACATTTGACAACTGAAAAAGGGACTACGGCCTAGAGAACACAGAAAGATACTGTTACAACCAGCTAATGCACTGGGCTCTTACGCCCCAAGTGCAGGAGACGGCTACCCGTCCCCTCACAAAATTTGAATCTTTCCTCACTAAGGCTACCTCTATGAAAGGCATGAACTCCTTTATATACAAGTTTCTATTTACCACTACACTTTCTCCACGACAACGCTATATGTCCATGTGGGAAGGAATACTGCAGCGCAGCATCTCGGACGACAAATGGGCCCATTTATGGTCTGATATCATAAGGTTCAACCACTCCATAGAACTCCGAGAAGCCCACATTAAGACCATGATGGATTGGTACCTCCATACCTCCAAGCTTAGGCAAATCTTCCCGACACATCCGATAGATGCTGGTGGGGTTGTGGGCTCTTTGGGGACTTCCAACATATATGGTACGATTGCCCGAATATACAGCCTTTTTGGGAAGAAATACTCGCACATATTAAAGATATGCTAGGATAACCGATCCCAACCACCATGGCAGGGGATCTTCTGGGACTCCGTGACCCTTCCTTGGAAAACCAGGCACGAGCTGATAAGAATATCATGTGGCTCTACATAGGGGCAGCGACGATAACATTGGCGGCAGCCTGGAAAAGGAGGAAAGCTCCTGCAATCTCCCTTTGGCATTCTAGATTATGGAAACTACTTCAGTTTAGAATGAATGTCAGACATTTCCAAGAACAATTTCAAGAACTTCAAATTTAAATGGGGCCCCTTGGTCACCTTTCTCTCCCGAGGTCTTCTGTCTGCTGTCTGCCGTTCCTCTGTCAGAGCCCTGCACCTCTTTCAGATGTGCAGTACTTCCTATCAACGCAAATTGAAGAACCGGTTTTCTTTGTGCCGCCACCATGGTAGGGGGGGGGGTTGTTTATTTACATTTTAGGTTTGCTGCTCCATGGTTGGGAGTGGTTACAACATGACTTGTGGTACTCTTTATGTAACGCCTTCTGACGAGAAGGAATTCAGGTCGAGCCATCACAAAAGAATGATGGAACATTGTTTACTTCGTCTGCTTTACTGTGCGGAACACAGGGTTGTGCCCTAAGCCCCAGTTTTGCTAGAACTGTACCCCTTAGTTATGCACAATAATGCGATTGGGTCAGGGAGAACCCTTAGTGTTGTGTAACTCTGTACAGTATAAGTCCTATAAATTATTGTTACGTCCGCTGTGTGGGATAACGCAATGGTAATATCATATGATGTACTATGTCAAAATCTTCAATAAAAATACATTTAGGATGGACTTGTTTCATATTTATGTGTCTGGGTCTGTCCTACATGAGCTCTTTCAGAGAGGGTGATGGAATTGGTGTATAGACAGTATACAGGTTACAACGGTGTGATACGGGACTCGAACCAACCCCTCCTGTACCTCCCATTCCCGGACACTCACCCTTCACGGCAGCCCCTGAGGTAACGTCTTGGGACACTAACCTGACGACCAGCTCCCCTCCCCTCTCTGTCTTCCAGGAGCCAATCAGGAACGAGCGATTCCCGGGACCACAACCACCTGACCCCGGAAGTCCCACCTCGGAATCCCCACCGGAACAGGGTAAAAGCGGAAGCGAGGACAGAGACGCCGTCGGAGCAGCGATCTCGTGGCAGGAGGCTCGGACCGGCGTTGAAGCAGACCAGACGAAGGAAGAGGCAGAAGAGTGGAGCGAAGACTGGTGGAGTCCAGAGGAGGAGGCTGAAGAGCGGCCGCAACTCACCTGGGAGTTGCGGCGGAGCGTGTGAGTACTACCGAACCCACCTCTGTAGCACATTAGGTGCTTTGTAAATAGTGTTCGACCCTCTCTCCTTAGCGGCACAAAGCCTGGCCTGCACTGTAAAGATTTTGTATAGCACGTCCACACTTGTACAGCACTTAGTACATAGGCGAACCCCTCACGATCCCTCACCTACACCCTGTCTCTCTCTTCCCCTTCCGAACCCGTCCCGCGACCCTTTCCTCACTGTCTTTTTCTACTCCCGTACTCTCCCGGTGCTGGTTGTAGAACAGTATCCTAGCGAGACAGGCAAGACTAACCGCTCCTTGTCCTCTTTCTCTTCCCTCCGAGGACCACCCAGTCCGTATCCATCCCGGAGGACCCGTTCCATCACCGGAGGGAGAAGACAAGAAAACCATCGCGGACGACCGTACACCTGTACTACCTTTCCATCGCCTGTACGAACTGTGTTCTTGACGCTAATAAAGACCCACCATTGCACACTATATACGGCCTCCTCGCCTGATTTTCCGGCCCGCCCTAAGCCCACGTTCACAGGTGGTGTCAGAAGTGGGATCAGCTGGAAGCATGGAGGCCGTTGTCAAGCAAATGGCGTAGACCCAAGAGCAGTGGGGAGCGTTAATAGAGAGGTTCCTTAAAACAGCAGAAGACGACCGCGGCCAGCTACATGACGTTCTCAAGGGGCAAGGAGCCGCACACGACCAGGCCATGGGGAAGCTAAGCGACACCCTGGGTCAGCAGAGACCGGTTGCCTCCCTCCCGTCGATTGTGTTGCAGAAGTATGTGCCGGGGGAGGATCCGGACTATTTTTTTACCAATTTCGAGAGACTCGCACAAGCAGCCTCCTGGCCAGCCGACCGCTGGGGGCAATATCTGGGGCCGCTGTTGACCGGCGATCTCCAGGCCGCTTACCAACAAGCCAACATTCAGGGGAATACACCCTACGCCGACATCAAAACTTGCATTCTGGAACGTTTGGGTATCGATGATGAGACATACAGGGTCAAACTGCGGCAAGCTAAGGAAGGTCCGCAGGAAACTCCAGAGCTCTCTCCTTCCGCATTAAAGACTTGGCAAACCGATGGTTGAAACCGGAGACATCCTCAAAAGAAGATATCCTAGGAAAGATATACTTAGAACAATTCTTGGCTTCCCTACACCCCACTACTCAGAGATGGGTACGACAACATGCCCGTCTCACCCTCGACACCGCTGTGGAGATAGCCGCTGCCTATAACCGGGCTCAAGAATTGCAGAGAGGGAGGTAAGAACATCTCAACTGAACACACAACTCGGGTGGAAATCGTCCACCCAGACCCCCACTGCCACGCAGGCCGGAACCCCCTCCCTTGATGCCGGCTCCCATATTGTACAGACCACCCCACCAAACGCCACCCCAACAAGGGCCACAATGCTATAACTGTGGAGCCTATGGCCACATTGCCCGCATGTGTCCACAAAAAGAGGAACCCATGGAGGTGGGCCTCGTACGGACCTATGTATGTGTCAAACCGGGAGCCAGTCCACCCCCTTTTCATATTCCAGTACACATCGATGGCCAACCTGTTCTCGCCCTAGCGGACACCGGATGTAGACAAAGTGTCTTACGACCTCAGGACCTGAGCAAACCTGTTGGTCCACGCGTGGGTATGGTCGATATTCAATGTGTCCATGGCGATACGAGAAGATACCCGACTGCACGCATCCGGGTACAACACCCCGCTGATCCTGGAACCGACCTCACAGTCGGACTAGTCCCAAACCTCCCAGAACAGGCGATCTTGGGGAGCGATTATTCCGGACTCCCCGGGCTCGTACAAGAGACCACCGACTCGTTTTCCCGTTGGTGGAAAGAAGCACCGTTTTCTCAAGAGCAGCCGGTAAAGACTTCGGATCCTCGACCCAAGAAAACACGTACCCAACGGCGCCAGGAAAATAAATGTTACTCCAGTGCTTACCCTGTGATACCGGCGGAACACCCCTGGCAGACTGACAGAGAATTCAGGGCCGCACAAAGGGAAGATCCTCTCCTGCGGGAAGCATGGGCCAAAGCCTTGGATAATGAAGACCCTTTACATGTAGGTCCCTATTTTTTTAAGAAAGCAGGACTGTTATACCGGAAAGGAGGGCCCCAACAAAATCCCCAATTGTTAATCCCTGGTCCCTTTTGCGACAAGGTCCTGTTTCTTGCACACAGCCACCTCCTGGGGGGTCATTTCAGTGATGAGAAAACAAGTCAGGCTATCCTAGAGAAATTCTATTGGCCGGGTATCTATCAACAAGTGAAGACCTATTGCCGGGAATGTCCAGTTTGTCAAAAAAACAGCCGACACCATCCCCCCAGGGTTCCCCTACAACCGCTTCCCCTCATTGATGTTCCCTTTAGCCGGGTAGGGGTGGACATCATAGGACCCCTGATACCCTCCCGAAGTGGTTGCCTTTATGCCTTGGTCCTAGTGGATTACGCCACCCGCTTCCCAGAAGCCATTCCCTTGCGACAGCCCACCACTCAGAGTATAGCCAAAGCACTCATCACTATCTTCTCCAGGGTAGGATTTCCTCGGGAGATCCTTACGGATCAGGGTACCCCTTTTGTTTCCCGCCTAATGCGACAAGTATGTTCCCATCTCGGGATAAAGCAGCTCAGAACCGCAGCAAACCACCCCAAAACAGACGGGTTGGTAGAACGCTATAACGCCACCCTGAAACAAACACTAAAGAAATTATTGGCCCTGGAAGCCAGGCGTTGGGAGGAGATGTTACCGTTGGCCTTGTTTGCCATTCGATGCAAACCCCAAAGCAGTACTGGCTATTCGCCTTTCGAACTCCTGTATGGTCGGCCACCTCGTACCCTTCTGGTCATGGCCCAAGAGGCCTGGGAAGCTGAACCCGACAGAACCCGACCTCTTCCTGAGTATCTGGAGAATCTCAAAACCCATCTGGCAGTCATCCGAGACATTGTACGTCAAAACATGGAAGACGCCCAGATCCGTCAAAAGAGACAATACGATAAAGGTACCAAAACCCGTACCTTTACCGCCGGAGACCTGGTCCTCTTAATGATGCCATCATCTGACCAAAAACTACTGGGTCAGTGGCAAGGCCCCTACACCGTCCTCAGACAGGTAACCCCTGTTACGTACGAGCTGGAGTTGGACCCCACACGGGGGACGACCCAAATATATCATGTCAATCTCCTTAAGAAATGGGAGGGACCCCGACCTGTTTTGACAAGTGAGTCCCACCATCTAGCACTCTCGTTTTAGCCCTGTTTCGATCCCGATCTGAATGAGAAACAAAAACGAGCTCTTAGAGAGGTCCTTCTACCCTCGAGCCACGTTTTTTCCTCCTCTCCAGGGCATACCACGATAACGGAACATGCCATCCATACGGAACCAGGGAAAGTAGTCCGGTTAAGACCTTACCGAGTCCCCGAAGCCCGACGGGCTGTCATCCAACAGGAAGTCGAACAAATGTTACGTATGGGAATCATTGAACCCTCCACGAGCGATTGGAATTCGCCGATCGTCCTAGTCCCCAAACCTGACGGATCGGTGAGATTCTGCATAGACTTCCGCGAGGTGAATAAGGTATCTTCCTTTGACACGTATCCCCTACCTCGCGTAGATGAAATGGTCGAGCGGATAGGGAAGGCCAAGTACATCTCCACGCTCGACCTTTGTAAAGGATATTGGCAGATCCCCCTTCGAGAACAGGACAAGAAAAAAACGGCTTTCTCCACCCCGGCAGGGCTATACCAATTCACTGTTTTGCCCTTCGGCTTACATGGTGCCCCGGCCACCTTTCAAAGAGCCATGAACCAGATATTGAGGCCCCACTCCCTATACGCAGGTGCATATCTTGATGATATCATCATCTTTAGTGACAGTTGGGAAGAACATCTGGAGCAGTTGGGACAAGTAGTCACGTCATTGGGTGCCTATGGGTTTACCACCAACCCCGCCAAAACCACCTTAGCAGCCCAGACTGTCAAGTACTTAGGCTTTCTATTAGGAGAAGGAGTTATCAGACCCCAACAGAGTAAAGTAGAAGCCATCCAAGCCATTCCTTTTCCGCGAACCCAAAAAGACCTTCGTGCCTTCCTGGGTCTCCTAGGTTATTACCGACGGTTCGTCCCTAACTTCTCCCAAAGAGCAGCTCCCCTTACTGACTTGCTTAAAAAGACAGCCAAGACCGAAGACGCCCTGCGTAACCCTACTCCTTCCCTTGTAAGTGCCTTCCAAGGACTGAAAGCATCCCTGACCTCTGAGCCTGTTTTAGTCAGTCCGGACTACTCTCAACCCTTTTTGTTACAGACGGATGCATCAGACCAAGGCCTAGGGTCCGAACTCTCACAGACAGACGACAAAGGAAATGAGAGACCGATTCTGTTTTTGAGTAGGACGTTGTTTCCCCGCGAAATGAACTATGCTGTGGTAGAGAAAGAGGCTCTTGCCATAAAATGGGCTGTTGAGAGCCTCCGGTACTATTTGGAGGGGCGCGAGTTCATCATTTACACCGACCATGCCCCCCTTGAGTGGATGGCCCGGAACAAAGGACACAATGACCGGGTCCTCCGTTGGTTTTTGTCCCTCCAACCATTCCGTTTTAGAACAATTCATCGCAAGGGTTCTGAACAAGGAAACGCCGTCTTCCTTTCCCGATATCCCCTCAGTCCAACCCGTACAAGAAGGACAGCTAGGGGAAGGGGATGTGATACGGGACTCGAACCAACCCCTCCCGTACCTCCCATTCCCGGACACTCACCCTTCACGGCAGCCCCTGAGGTAACATCCTGGGACACTAATCTGACGACCAGCTCCCCTCCCCTCTCTGTCTTCCAGGAGCCAATCAGGAACGAGCGATTCCCGGGACCACAACCACCTGACCCCGGAAGTCCCACCTCGGAATCCCCACCGGAACAGGGTAAAAGCGGAAGTGAGGACAGAGACGCCGTCGGAGCAGCGATCTCGTGGCAGGAGGCTCGGACCGGCGTTGAAGCAGACCAGACGAAGGAAGAGGCAGAAGAGTGGAGCGAAGACTGGTGGAGTCCAGAGGAGGAGGCTGAAGAGCGGCCGCAACTCACCTGGGAGTTGCGGCGGAGCGTGCGAGTACTACCGAACCCACTTCTGTAGCACATTAGGTGCTTTGTAAATAGTGTTCGACCCTCTCTCCTTAGTGGCACAAAGCCTGGCCTGCACTGTAAAGATTTTGTATAGCACGTCCACACTTGTACAGCATTTAGTACATAGGCGGACCGCTCACGATCCCTCACCTACACCCTGTCTCTCTCTTCCCCTTCCGAACCCGTCCCGCGACCCTTTCCTCACTGTCTTTTTCTACTCCCGTACACTCCCGGTGCTGGTTGTAGAACAGTATCCTAGCGAGACAGGCAAGACTAACCGCTCCTTGTCCTCTTTCTCTTCCCTCCAAGGACCACCCAGTCCGTATCCATCCCGGAGGACCCGTTCCATCACCGGAGGGAGAAGACAAGAAAACCATCGCGGACGACCGTACACCTGTACTACCTTTCCATCGCCTGTACGAACTGTGTTCTTGACGCTAATAAAGACCCACCATTGCACACTATATACGGCCTCCTCGCCTGATTTTCCGGCCCGCCCTAAGCCCACGTTCACAAACGGGTAGAAAAGTGAACAGGCCTGGGGGTTTGCTTCTCTGTCATTGATGAAGTGAAAGTAAAGGTCACACTGTTGGAATAAAAAATATATTTAGGATTGACTTTTTTACATTTGTGGTGTTTTTTCTACAATTACTTTTCCTACAGTTTCATAGCTGTCTCATCTGCTGCATTTCTTCCTAATTTACTGCTTGTCTTACTGCCATTTCTGTTGTTTATTTTCCCATTTGTGTTGTACTTTTTTTTTTTCTTTCCACGCTTCCCGCTACCCTTTTTGTCTTCTGTATCCCCGTTTTCCCGCTGTTGCCTCCCTGCAGCCCCGCACCCCTGTTTGCCGATTCGCCACCCCACTCCCGCCTCCCAGCTGCTCCTCCCTCTCTCCTCCCCTTATATGGCGGCTGCAGCGTGGCAGGGGGGGCGACCCATGACCCTGCCCTCAGGTCAGGCCGCTCCCCACGCCGCACAGTGCCACCTGTGTCTGTGCCCCCAACCTTGCTGCCACCGCTACTGTGAGGTTGCCGCTCCTGTATCAGTGTCTACTCGGTTTCAAAGCGGTCCCATCTGCTGCATTTCTGCCTAATTTACTACTTGTCTTACTGCCATTTCTGTTGGTTATTTTCCAATTTCTGTTGTACTTTATTTTTTCTTGCCACGTTTCACGCTCCCCTTTTTGCCTTTATATCCCCGTTTTCCTGCAGCTGCCTCCCTGCGGCCCACACCCCTCTCTCTGATTCGCCACCCGAATCCCGCCTCCTAGCTGCTCCTCCCTCCCACCTCCCGTCTCCCGTTATATGGCAGACTCTGCGAGGCCGCGCCGAAGACGCGCCTAAGGCAAGCCGGTCTGCGCCCGTCCGAGCCTTGACCGCGCCCAGTGCCAGAATCCCTGGCCCCCGTGCACGCCACGACGAACGTCTCAGCCACGAAGCCACCACCCTCCAGGCACTCAACACCGGGCGATCACACACCTGCTTCCAAGCCGCCCCGAAGTGCACCCAAGGACCCTTCTCCTGCCGGGGCTGCAGCTTCACCAGCATTCGGCCTGCCAACCCACCGACTAGGAAAGAACTCAACTACCTCAGATGCATCCTTCTCAACACCCGCTCTGCCAGCAGACACGCCATTGAACTCTAGGACCTACTCGACTCAACCACCCCAGACGTCACCTTCCTGACGGAGACCTGGCTGAACCCCTCCTTGGCACCCGACATCGCCATAGACATCCTGGAAGGCTACATGATCACCCGCAGGGACTGCACCAACTGAGTAGGAGGAGGAATCGTCATCGTCCACAGGAACACTCTCAGAGTCTCAACCAACACTGACAACACCCTCAGCACTGCCCAACACCTGCACTTCCATATCCACACCGACCCCAACACCACCCTCAGAGGAACCCTCATCTACAGACCCCCCCAGACCCCGACCACAGTGCAGCGACTCCATCGGCAACTTCGTCAGCAAACATGCCCTCGCCTCCATGGACTACATCCTCCTCGGGACCTGAACTTCCACCTCGAGAACAACAATGACACCAACTCCACTACACTGCTCGACAACCTAGCCAACCTTGGACTCAGACAACTCATCACAACACCCACCCACTCTGCTGGCCAAACGCTTGACCCCATCTTCTCCGCAAGCTCCCACGTCTCCTTCAACCACACCATCCAACTCCACTGGACGACCATTGCTGCAGCCACTTCACCTTCCGGAAACCCACCATGCACCACCGGACCCAACAGATGCCTTGCCGCTACAGGAGCAAAGTCACCAAAGACCAGCTAACCACCGCCCTCGCCCAGTTCCCATCGGCCGACCCCACCGACAGCGCTGCCCACAACCTCAGACAGTAGATCGACGACTTCGCCAACACCCTCGCCCCGTTCAAGAAACCCTTCAAGAGCCACACCAGCAAGAAAGCCAGCTGGCTCACTGAAGATCTCCAGGCCTCCCAGCAAACCTGCTGAAAGCTAGAGAAGAACTGGCTCCGTGAAAGAACACCGGACAGCTACGCAGCCCACAAGAATGCCACCTGCAGACACCATCACCTCATCAGATCTACCAAAAGGGCCTCCTTCAAAGCCCACCTAGACAACAACGCACACAACAGCAAAGAGCTCTTCAACATCGTGAAGGAACTTTCCAACTCCAGCTCCAACGACATCCCAACTTTGCAAGACCTGTCAGATTAGCTGGCCACCTTCTTCCATCGCAAGATCGCAGACATCCACGACAGCTTCAACACCACGACCGACCCGACAACCACTGAGACTGCCGCCCCCACAACCTCCATCCGCAACAACCGCCTGCTCTCCTGGACCAACATAAACGACGACACCATCAAGATCATGAACACCATCCACTCCGGATCTCCGTCAGACCTATGCCCATACCACATCTTCAACAAAGCCAGCACTGCCATCGCACCCCATCTCCAGAAAGCCATCAACTTTTCCTTCTAGACAGCAACTGTCCCGGAGAGCTGGAAGCACGATGAGATCAACGCCTTACTCAAGAAACCCAAGACGAACCCCACGGACCTCAAGAACTTCCGGCCTATCTCCCTGCTCCCCTTCCCGGCGAAGGTCATCGAGAAGACCGTCAACAGACAACTGACCCGCTACCTCGAGGAGAACAGCATCTTGGACCCATCCCAGTCCGCGTTCCGCTGCAACCACAGCACCGAAACTGCCCTCATCGCTGCCCCGATGACATCAGGACCCTGCTTGACAACAGAGAAATATCGACCCTCATCCTCCTGGACCTGTCAGCCGCCTTCGACATTCTGCCACCGCACACTACGCAAACGCCTCCACGACGACGGGATCCAAGAGAAGATCCTGGACTGGACCACCTCCTTCCTCTCCAGATGAACACAGAGGGTCCGGCTCCCACCCTTCCGCTCCCAAGCCACGAGATCATCAGCAGCGAACCCCAGGGCTCATCCCTCAGCCCAACGCTATTTAACATCTACATAGCACCGCTCACCCACGTCGCCCGACTGCACGACCTCAACATCATCTTGTACGCCGATGACACCCAGTTGTTCCTCTCCCTCACCGAGGACCCCCACACCACCATATCCAACCTCCATGAAGGAATAAAGGCTGTCGCCGAATGGATGAGGAACAGCCGACTGAAGCTGAACTCAGACAAGATGGAGGTCCTCATCCTCGGATCCACCCCTTCGGCCTGGGTTGACTGGTGGCCAACCGCACTGGGAACAGCTCCAACACCCACTCACCATGCACGCAACCTAGGAGTCATCCTCGATTCCACCCTCTCCATGACTAAGCAGATCAACGACGTCTCTTCCTCCTGCTTCAACACCCTCTGCATGCTCCGCAAGATCTACAAGTGGATCCCCACCGAAATGAGAAGAACGGTCAGCCAGGCCCTCGTCAGCAGCAGGTAGGACTACGGAAACGCCCTCTACATAGGAGCCTCGGCCAAACTCCTGAAACGGCTTCAACGCATCCAGAACGCCTCTGCACGCCTGTTCCTCGACATAACTCGCCGCAGCCACATCACACCCCACCTGAGAGACCTGCACTTGCTCCCCCTCAACAAGAGGATAACCTTCAAGCTCCTCACCCATGCACACAAGGCACTCCACAACACTGGACCTGCGTACCTCAACAGACGACTCAGCTTCTACACCCCCACCCACCAGTTCCACTCTGCCAACCTCGACCTTGCCACAGCCCCCGCATCCGAAGAGCGACCTTCAGCGGCAGATCGTTTTCCCACCTTGCCGCCAAGACCTGGAACACCCTCCCCATCCAACTACAGCGGACCCAAGACCTGCGAACCTTCAGAAGACTCCTCAAGACCTGGCTTTTCAAGCAGTAGCAGCATTCCCCTCGGGTAAGTAGTGCACTTTACAAATGCTATGATTGATTGATTGATTGAGAGGGTGCAAACATAGAGCGCATGCCGCTTATTAAAAACAGCAGCTCAAGAGAAATGGTGCGGGCGGGCACAGGAACTCCATGTAACTGGGCTCAGTTTGCCAACCTCAGAAGGATGAGAGGCAGATTAGCCTACCATGACTTATTGTTTCATAGTTACATGTTTGGGTCTGTCCTACATGACCTCTATGCAGCCGATGTGCCATTAAAGTCAAGTAAAGTGTGAGGGTTGGTTGCATCCTTTCCCCCCTCTCTATAAGAGATGGTGATGAAATTATTGTTTATAAACAGTGTTCAGGTTACTACAGGTAGAAAAGTAGACTGTCGGAATAAAAAAGTACATTTAGGATTGACTTGCCGACTTTTTTACATTCGTGGTGTTTCACTTTCAGCAAGCGCTGTCTGCGGTCCCGAAATCGTAACTGAACCACGCTACAAAGAACAAACAAAGAAGAGTGGGAGGGGGCGACAGCAGCTCAAAAGAAATGGTAGGGGCGGGCACAGGAATACATCTGCCGTCCTGCACGCCGCGGCACGCTCCCCGCTCCCGAGAGCAAAACGCTGTGCGAGTGACACATGGCCATTTGCATGCTTTCGTTATTGAAAAACACACCCAAAGGCCAATCCAATGTGTGGGAGGAGTCACACCCACACAGAGAAGTTTGGAGTGCTCACAAGAAGCCTCCCATAGAGCAGTGCTTGCGCGCTGCGCTAGGCTCAACCTAAAAAGGAGGTTGACTCTGGTGAAACTGCTTGTTTCCTGGTCTCCCTCGGTTGGCCCCAATATTACACTGGGCTACCTCAGATGTATTTGAACTATCTCCATCGGAATCCGTGGAGTAAGTATCAGAGAAGGTAAGAACCTTCCTCCTACTGTTTCTACTCTGATTGTGATAGTTGGTACTTTGATTCCAATCCTGGTAGTAAGTAGTACTAAGGTAGGGGTATGCTCTTTCCTGGGTGTACCATCTTAAGTCTTTTCTGAGTTTCTCTGTATTTTTTCCTAGTAGGTGTTCTTCAAAGTCTTTCATTACAGTTCCTCAAACTTTCTAATCTTGCCTTTGCTTCATCTAATGCAGTCATTGTCCTAAGATTTTCTTACATATCAGCTACTTCTGCCATCGGGTTGATGCTGCCATTGCAATGAATACAGTTGTGAATCCTTTATTAAATCCAACTGCTGGTGATCCTCTTAATGATACTGAATATACTTACCCCGCTAACTTATCTATGACTGATTTGGAGACCCGTGTGGCTAATTAATCAAGTTTTTCATTTGACACTGGCTCGACCCAATCAAAGTCCCCTTCAAAAGTTTCAATTTTTGTTACCTGGTTTAAAAAACCTTTTTTGATTCCCCCTTGGACTTACATTTGGCTGGTGTTATTTTCAATTTTTTTTTAAAATCTGATTAGTGGTGTATTTGTTTAGTTTGGTGAATGGACACTACGTTCAAGAAAGAACTACAATTAGACTACTTGATGGAACTTTGGCTCCCCACTCCTCTTCACACATCATGAAGAGGGACCAGACATTTGTGAATATAACTGCTTGACCTGTTTTAGATGGGATTGTATGGGATGGTGTAAAGTTTCAGATACATGGGCCCACAGAGGTTATTAATGTTCCTAATGTACTCTGTGTTTCTATGGGGGATGTGGTTAAACAAAATATCCGCTCTGATGATTGGGACGTCCAAGCCGTAGAGGCTTTGTTTTCGGATTTGAAATATTATGCTGCTTTTGATGATGAAGATTTATACCTAGAGTCTGCGAACTATGGCGACTTATTTTGTTACCAACATTTTGGAAATCACTTTCTGCATAAGACAAACACATTTAGAAATGTGGTTAACCACACACAGTGGGAACATTGTCCCGCACCTGTTGAAGGCAGCTCCAAAACTCTTTTGAAAAAGTTTTCTTATTTTACCGATTTTAATCCTTCAAACCCTGATGCATTTTACTTTAAGATGACGGAAATGAAATGAAATGAAAAATTATATTTATATAGCGCGTACATACCCGAAGGCCTCGCAGCGCCGAAGTCCTCCTCCAAGGTTAGGCTTACCCACACAAAATTGCTGTATTCAAAGTCCTTTATTGATCAATTGGCTATTGGGGGATATGAATTGTGGAGAGATACAATTGATCTTAAATCTGTTTGGGGTTCCTAAAGTTGGCAAGTGCAAGGCACCGAGGCTTTGCATCATGCAGGTCTCATCCCGAACCAGATGTAGTTTCTGAATTTGTCTATTTCACAAACTTCTGCTTTGGATTGGCTACGTTTAAAAAATGAAATTCCCCTTAATTTCCTGATTTGGGTGAATAACCCCATTGTATTAATTACACCAGTGCTTCTCTTACTGATTTACAGTCCCTGTTGAAGAACACGTCCTTTAACATTTCTGGGTTGAATCCTGAAAGTTGGCTATTGTGGCAAAACAGTGCAGATTCCTGCCAGGCCGTTTTCTAGGTCTGGCCCCTGCCAGAGTAGATCCCGGTTTTGAGAGTGGCCATTCTGTCACTACCTATTCTGTTGGCAAGCTGTGCCAAAGTTGGCTTAGGCACTCCACTTTAGCGTCAGTGAAATTACATTTATCCAAATTAACTGACACTGTTGACCTGAATGACTTTGTGAAAGGTCCTGCAGCAGGCAGATCTAAAATATCGATATATGCTGTTTATAATGAGGTTTGGAAACTGTCCCAAATTCAAGCTGCTTCTAGGCTCAGAGCTATTGACCAAGCTAATTCAGAAAAAGTACTTGCGGTTGTAGATAATAGCATTAACACCCTTTCTTCCCGTATTTACACATTAGATAATATTGTTTCTTCTGTTGTTGATATTGTACAAGAAGACGTTGCAGTTCTGTACCATGGACAAAATCAATTGCGTTCTATTATGCAGTTTGCATGGACTCTTTAAACATTGAAATCTGGGAAGGTGCCTTTGGATTACATGAACACGACATTGTTATTTTTACCTTTTAATCTGACTGTTAAACAACAGTTCATGTCAATGAAAGATGCCACGTTTTCACTGCTGCATATTGAAAAACTGGAACCGTTACCATTTTCAGTGGCCGAGTCGAATTCGGCAGTTTGGCTCATCCATGGGTTTATAACACTACCTTTCCCTCTGGTTAAATTTGAGTCATGCATGAAACATTATGCAATAGGTAGATTTGAACCTTTAGGTACTGCTTATCTTCATGAAGTCTAGAATCTCCTGTTTACATATAGGTGTTTGGGGGAAGGAAAGGAAGTTTATTTGAAAGGTGAAGACTGCATATCCACACCAGATCACTCATTAGTCTGTAGAAATCTGCAATTGCATGGTTCTTGTAATGTACTGGCACCGAATCTTGAGTGTATTTTGAAAGGCACTCCCACCCCGGCTAGTACACCGACTTTCACGTTGCTTGCAAACAGTAGTTATTTGTTATTAAATAATGAAGATTGCTGTGGTATGCTTGCGGGAATTCCGTACATCGTTACTGTTTCCCAACGTGTTGTTTGCTATAAGAATGTTCTGTTTCCTCCTCCACATGGTAGGCTCGATGTATCCATATGGCTTTCTATTCCGACCTTGAAAGCAGAGTTCAACAAGATGAGTCGAATAAGGGCTCCTTTGTGACGGAAAGAAGTCGCCCTTACATCTGCGCGTGAAACATTCGTCCTTCACGTTGCTAACACTCGAACTGAGGTGCATGCCTTGTTAATTACAGACCTAACCCTGCATTTCGGTGCTTTGATTCACATGATTTTTAATGCCTCTTTCACCACGGGTTTGGCACACTTTTTAAAGTACTAAGTTCTGGCCTTGTGACCTAATTCCAAACTATATGTGGTGTGATATTGGTGTTTTTTTCATTCCATTTTTTCCAGCCTGTTTGGCGGTTTCCCATTAGTTCTTGCTTTGGGAGCCGGCATACTACTGTTGGTTTTCTTGCTGAAAAATGGTTGCCCATCGTGTGCCCCTCGACAACCAGCCCCGGCTGCTCAAGCTTCGTAACCGGATGCTTGAATACTATGATCGCTACCTCTGGCTACTTTGAGTGTGGCGTATAGTCTATCCTTCCGGTTTTCGTACTTTACATGCATGCAGCACGTTTTCCACTGCCCTGCCTGATTGCAGTTTTCAATGGGTCCTGGATTTGTGTCTCTGCAATACGGTGTCTCCTAACCCGGATTATGATCTACTAATGAGTCCCTTAGTTGCTCATGAACTAGACTGTTCTGGTATCGGGATTATGGCCTGCGCAGCGGCTCAAGGGGTCCGAGGCAATTGGAATATCTGGTCTGCGGCACTTCACTTCTTGGACCGTAGTTATCTGGAAGACTACCCAAGTTGTCCTCTGATGTTACTAGAGGCTCCGGCTGTTGAAGAACATGTGTGTTCCTTTCCATTGCTAAATTGAATGGCTGAAATGTTCACGGATGGTAACAACAACTTCCTATTGAAGGCGATTGCGACATACTGTGCATATACGCTGTTGGACTGAAGTGGCATTTTTTTTTCTAACTTCATAGACACGTTCCACTACTGATTAAATGTTTTTAGCATTTCATTTTTTGAGGTTTTAGTAATAACATGGCCATCCATGGATGTTTTTCACATACTTGGTTACTTTTTAATTCGGATTATTACACCCAATTATCAAGATTGGCAAAAGTTCTGAACTTGGTTCTGTCTCATTCGAACTTTAACTCTGCATTCTATGAAATTTGCCCCCTTTAATGTGCGTTCTCCGATCGAGGGAGGGTGTAGTGTGGTCTAACCCTACTGAACTTTGCAGTCTCATCAACTTTTTCTTTAAATATCTTCTAGATTTGAAGGCAACCCGGGATGGGCCCAATACAGTCCATGTAGCCGAACTGTGCTCCAACGCCCTGGTCTGGTGCGTCTAGACACCAGTCGTCAGCGCTTAGTTCTTTTTGGTGCCATTTTCCACCTTAGACGTTGAAAATGCATAATTACGGTTCTCCTGCTTCAATTTACTTTGGGTCACTTTATTTATTAAATGTTATTCTATTTATTGTGTGGTATTTTTTTGTGTAGTGTGTTCACTCTATTACTGTTTGTGTGCTGCATAAATATCCAACACAGTGCCTCTAAGTTAAGCCTGACAGCTTTTCTACCATGCTACCAGAGGTTTAGGCACAGGTAAGTCTGTGGCCTTTTGTGGTTCACCTGACAAGGATCGTGGTTGTTGTTTGAGAAGGGTTAACACCCCACTCACCCCAAAAAACGAATCTTACATGTGGCATTTAGCTATCCCAGAGTACATTATTCTGCCCACTCCCAACATGGCTGGACCTTTCTGTGTGTGGAGGGCTCTAGCCCATCCAATAGGTGTGGTTACCTGGGGGCAACACTCCCCTTGAAAAAACAGTTTGACAGCAGCTTTTCCCCTCTGTGCCCGAGAAACTAGCTTGTCTGTCTAAACAAAAGAGCAAACGCTTCCTAAAGTGACTACCAATTGCCCTTCAAAGGTGGAGCAAACAGAGAAACAAGTTAGTTGGCACTCCGGAACACAACACACTCAACCCTGTCAGGGATAGCGGTAACAGGACACACAGTTTTGCTCTCATTCGTACTGTCAACAATAAGATAAACAAGAGACACAAAGGTAGTTTATAATATTTATTTAAGCTGTCATGCTCTAAGATGCAATAACAAACATACCATCAAAAGGCCTGTCCTGTTACAAGACAGTTTATCCTACCCCCCCTCTTTCTACTGAAGCTAAATGATTATATTATAGATATCCAAAATTAGTGGTGGAACCCGTATCGTGGTATACATTGTTGGTTGTTCTACATCTCAGCTGACGCAGCACTCTTTCTTCAGGACCTTCCCTCAGTGTGTGTCTTTACAGAACCCCGTCCTCAGTTATGTGACGAGATAAGTGTGCTCACAAACAGCAGCTGCATTCTCTAGTTATGTCTAATTGCTTGTGACTGACCACAGAGAATAACAAGGGGCATTGTTGTTTGACCTTGTCTAGTGTTTTTAGACTAAATCACAGGAAAATTAATAAAATATGAAAACATGTGCAGGTTCTGTGTGAAAATACAATGTGACACAAAGGCAAGCATGTTATGTAGTAACGTGTGCAAAAGAAAAGTGGCCTACAACGTGCACAGTTAGGCTAACAGGGAAAGCGACAATGGGCCAAGCAAGAATCACACAACAGTGGCTACATCTTTCAAGCTCGTCTTCGGTGTTCACACCCCCTCTGGCCGTCCTGCCAGAAGATCAAACCTCTTACCCTGGGCAGGTCCTTAGTTCCCCTTCCTGAGAGTTGTTTTCACCTCTTCCTAGGAGAGTAGCAGGCTGTCTCAAGGACAGCAGTTGTGTGCAACCAAAGATGATGACTAGAAAGTTTTGGGTAACAAAGTGACAACTTTCTAAAAATTGCAATTTATAAAATAGTTACATTAAACTCAACTTGCTCATTAAGTTAGATTTAATGCAATGATTCTTTTGATACCTAAAAGCTTCAACTTTAGTAGTCCCATTTGAAAGTTAGCAATACTGAGTTGTAAGTGTGTAACTCCATACTAACCAATGGGGCTACAAGTCTTAATACAGTGAAAACGACAATGCAGGGTTTTTGCTGTCAGGACATGTAAACTAGATTCAATATCCTTCTCTGTAATATAATGGAACCTGCCTTTAAGGCTTGTTAGACCTACCTTAGATGTGAATTACAAATGTTAAAAAGGAAGGTTTTGGCTTTGCCACAGGTTGAAATGGCAGTCGAGTTAGTAGTTTTAAAACTGCTCTGCCGGCCTGCATTGGCATGTGTGAGAGAGATGTTACACTTGGTCACACTTGTGGTTGCACAATAAGTGTTGCAGTACATGAGGAACACCTAACTTATGGACCCTGGTACATCGGGTGTCATACATTAGGGACCAATGTATCAGTAAACTTATAACAAATGGAGATAATACAATTAAACATAAACTTTTAAGGGTCAGAGTACATGCACTGAGGCCTGGAATGTAGGTTCCACAGGCACTACAGAGTCATTACACAGCACTAACTCCAGCAACATTAGAGCAAAATATATATGGGGAGCCTGCAAAAAGACTCTCTCGCACACTTAACTACATAATTAAGCATTGCTTTTGTTCTTTTACTACATATAACAACAGTATATAGCATTTCACGTACTCATGAAATAAAAATACATCTTTAAAAAAATAACAATGATAATAAACAGCATAATGCATGTTAAAGATCTTCTAACATGGATTTTTGTCACAGTAAGAAAAGTTTGTATCTTGCTTTGTTGTTGCAAATAACGTATTATTGCACATTTATTTTCACAGGTGTGTGTCTTCATGTGTGCATATAAATTAATGATACAAGTAGTATTTTTAAAAAAGAACAAACAGTTTTCATGGCGAGGGAATCTTAGAAAGGGAGTGAATGGGGTAAAACGGACTTTAAAAAAGCTCTTGATCTGACACCATGGCGAAGATGATCTTTACCTTGAAGCTTTTTCTAGATTCAGAACAAGGAAAAGGTTTCTCATTAGTATGGGTTCTCTGACAGTGATTTCTTATCAGTAAAGCTTTCCCCACGTTCTGTGCATGGATATGGTTTCTCACCAGTGTGGGTTATTTGATGTCTTATGACAGCTTGCTACTTAGTGAAGACTCTCCCACATTCAGAACACCAATGCGGTTTCTCACCAGTATGGATTCACTGATGCTTCGACAGAGTATCCTTCTCAGTAAAGCTTTTCCCACATTCTGTACATGGATAGGGTTTCTCACCAGTGCAAATTCTCTGATGTATTAACAAATTGCTTTTCTGAGTAAAGCTTTTCTCGCATTCTGTGCAATGATAGGGTTTCTCACCAGTGTTGGTTCTCTGATGTATTAAATTGCGTTTCAGAGTAAAGCTTTTCCCACATTCTGTGCAATGTTAGGGTTTTTCACCAGTATGGATTCTCTGATGGTTCAACAGTGTACTCCTGTAACTACACCTTTTCCAGCTTTCTGTACACTGATAGGGTTTCTCACCAGTGTGGATTCTCTGATGTATTAACAAACTTCTATTCAAAGTAAAGCATTTCCTGCATTCTGTGCAATGATAGGGTTTCTCACCAGTGTGAATTCTCTGATGGGTCAACAGAGCCCCCTTCTCAGTAAAGCTTTTACCGCATTCAGTACACGGATAGGGTTTCTCACCAGTGTGGATTCTCTGATGATTCAACAAATTGCCTTTCACAGTAAAGCTTTTCCCGATTCAGTACACGGATAGGGTTTTTCACCAGTGTGGATTCTCTGATGATTCAACAAATTGCCTTTCGAAGTAAAGCTTTTCCCGCATTCTGTACACTGATACGCCTCACCAGTGTGGATTCTCTGATGATTCAACAAATTGCTTTTCACAGTAAAGCTTTTCTCGCATTCTGTACACCGATGGAGTTTCTCACCAGTGTGGATTTGCTGATGTATTAACAATTTGCTTTTCTGAGTAAACCTTTTCCCACATTCTGTACATTGATAGGGTTTCTCACCAGTGTGCATTCTCTGATGATTCAACAAACTGCTTTTCACAGTAAAGCTTTTCGCGCATTCGGTACACTGATAGGGTTTCTCACCAGTGTGGATTTGCTGATGTATTAACAATTTGCTTTTCTGAGTGAATCCTTTCACGCATTCTGTACATTGATAGGGTTTCTCACCAGTGTGCGTTCTCTGATGAATCAACAAATTGCATTTCACAGTAAAACTTTTCCCGCTTTCTGTGCAATGATAGGGTTTCTCACCAGTGTGGATTCTCTGATGTATTAACAAACTGCTATTCAAAGTAAAGCATTTCCCGCATTCTGTGCAATGATAGGGTTTCTCACCAGTATGGATTCTCTGATGGGTCAACAGAGTGCCCTTCTGAGTAAAGCTTTTCCCGCATTCTGTACACTGATAGGGTTTCTCACCAGTGTGGATTCTCTGATGCATTACCAAACTGCGTTTCAGAGTAAAGCTTTTCTCACATTCTGTGCAATGATTGGGTTTCTCACCAGTGTGGATTCTCTGATGTATTAACAAATTGCTATTCGAAGTAAAGCATTTCCCGCATTCTGTGCAATGATAGGGTTTCTCACCAGTATGGATTCTCTGATGGGTCAACAGAGTCCCCTTCTCAGTAAAGCTCTTCCCGCATTCTGTACACTGATAGGGTTTCTCACCAGTGTGGATTCTCTGATGCATTACCAAACTGCTTTTCAGAGTAAAGCTTTTCACACATTCTGTACATTGATAGGGTTTCTCACCAGTGTGCATTCTCTGATGATTCATCAAACTGCTTTTCACAGTAAAGCTTTTCCTGCATTCTGTGCAATGATAGGGTTTCTCACCAGTGTGGATTCTCTGATGAGTCAACAGAGCCCGCTTCTCCATAAAGCTTTTCCCGCATTCAGTACACTGATAGGGTTTCTCACCAGTGTGGATTTTCTGATGATTCAACAGAGTCCCCTTCTCAGTAAAGCTTTTCCCGCATTCTGTACACTGATAGGGTTTTTCACCAGTGTGGATTCTCTGATGCATTACTAAAATTCTTTTCAGAGTAAAGCTTTTCCCGCATTCTGAACAATGATAGGGTTTCTCACCAGTGTGCATTCTCTGATGATTCAACAAACTTATTTTCACAGTAAAGCTTTTCCTGCATTCTGTGCAATGATAGGGTTTCTCACCAGTGTGGATTCTCTGATGGGTCAACAGAGCCCTTTTCTCAGTAAAGCTTTTCCCGCATTCAGTACACTGATAGGGTTTCTCACCAGTGTGGATTCTCTGATGATTCAACAAATTGCCTTTCTGAGTAAAGCTTTTCCCGCATTCTGTACACTGATTGGGTTTCTCACCAGTGTGGATTCTCTGATGATTCAACAAATCGCCTTTCTGAGTAATGCTTTTCCCGCATTCAGTACACTGATAGGGTTTCTCACCAGTGTGGATTCTCTGATGATTCAACAAATTGCCTTTCTGAGTAAAGCTTTTCCCGCATTCTGTACACTGATAGGGTTTTTCACCAGTGTGGATTCTCTGATGCATTACTAAAATTCTTTTCAGAGTAAAGCTTTTCCCGCATTCTGAACATTGATAGGGTTTCTCACCAGTGTGCATTCTCTGATGATTCAACAAACTTTTTTTCACAGTAAAGCTTTTCCTGCATTCTGTGCAATGATAGGGTTTCTCACCAGTGTGGATTCTCTGATGGGTCAACAGAGCCCTTTTCTCAGTAAAGCTTTTCCCGCATTCAGTACACTGATAGGGTTTCTCACCAGTGTGGATTCTCTGATGGGTCAACAGAGCCCTTTTCTCAGTAAAGCTTTTCCCGCATTCAGTACACTGATAGGGTTTCTCACCAGTGCAGATTTGCTGATGTATTAACAATTTGCTTTTCTGAGTAAAGCTTTTCCTGCTTTCTGTACATTGATCGTGTTTCTCACCAGTGTGCATTCTCTGATGATTCAAGAAAATGCTTTTCACAGTAAAGCTTTTCTCGCATTCTGTACACTGATAGGTGTTCTCACCAGTGTGGATTTGCTGATGTATTAACAATTTGCTTTTCATAGTAAAGCTTTTCCTGCTTCAGTGCAATTATAGGGTTTCTCACCAGTATGGATTCTCTGATGATCGAACAGTGTGATCTTCCAAGTGAATCTTTTTTCACATTCTGTACAGTGGAAGGGTTTCTCTCCAGTATGGACTCTCTGGTGTTTCAACAAACTGTATGTCTTAATGAAGCTTTTACCACATTCTGTATACTGATATGGTTTATCGGCGGAATGGCTTGTCTGATGCATCATCAGTGTGCCGGTCTCACTGAAGCATTTCCTACATTCTGTACAGTGATAGGTCTTCTAACCAGTATGGGTACTTTGATGAATGTACTGTAAGCTATTCCAAGTGAAGTACACTGATAGGGTTCCTCGCCAGTTTACATTATCTTATGCTTCTGCAGTGTGCATTTTTTAATGAATCTTTTTGCATTTTCTGTACAGTTGCATGGTTTCTAACCAGTATGGACTATATGGTAACAGTGATTTCTTCTCAGCGAAGTGTTTCTCACATTCATTACAGTTATAGGGTTTCTCACCAGCATGGATTATCTGTTGTTTCACCAGTGTGCCTTTCTCAATGGAGCTTTCCCCACGTTCCGTACATTATAGCGCTCATCCCCTTTATGGACTATCTAGTCTCTCAACAGCTTCTTTGATTCAGCGGAGCTTTGAACACAATCAGTACACTGGTACGACCTATCCTCAGAATGAACTATTTGATGCCTGTGAAGAGAAGTTCACTCATTGCAGGTTTATCCACATTCCATATACAGCCTGATTTTCTACCCTGTAAGCGTTCGCTGTTATTTCAACAGAAATGTTCTGGGGGGTCACGCGTTTTTCACACTCCTTACACTGATATGACCCATCCTCAGGATATTCAGATTAACTGCTCCAATTTCGCATTAGAATTACAATTGTGGGAGTCCTGAGTGAACCAAAGGTTTTCAAGTTCTGTATACTCAAAGAGATGATATCTGTGTGCATATTTTTCAACTGTTCTTAAAGATGATCTCTGAGCATTTTCCACACACTAGGCCTGTGTTTCTCCTCTGAACGTATATCGTAGGGTGTGTATCCAGGTCCAACCTCCGGATGAGGGTTTTTCTCAGACTCTACACACTGATACGGTTGATCATCTGGTGATGCTGCCAAGGGATTCTCTGATGGTTGGGGTGCTGCAGGTCTATTCATCAGGTTCTTTGATTCTGTGAATGAGAAACAAATCTCTGTGAGGGTGGGATGGAAATCAGGTATCTGCTTTCATCAAAGGGACCATAAAAGACAGAGAAACTGGATGCGGAAGTAGGTATTTTAAAAGGGAAAGGCAGAGAAGGAGGGAGGAGAAAGCAACAGGGTCTGCACTCAAGATATCTAGGTTTAATGACACAGTTAGAGGATAAATGTAAAGTACACATTTCTGATTGAAACTGGTGAGCTAGTCGATCCAGTTGGTGCCTCGGCCAATCAGATCAGTACTGATCAGACTGTTCAGTTTTGAAAACATGTGTGCCCCTTAACATGACGCTTAACTGGTTTCTAGCCCAGCTACATCACTAGTACACCCAAAACAGACAAGTAACTTCTAGGACTAGTAATGTGTGTGTGTGTGTGTGTGTGTGTGTGTGTGTGAACGGTCCCTCCACTGACTCAGACTCCAAATACCAGATCCCTGGAAGCACCACTGGAACCGCCCTAGAATCTTATTGGCTTTGTGCAGTAATTTTTAGGTTTCGACCTGGCGAGGGGCACGCAGTGCCCCTCCCAGATCGAAAACTTTTGTCTACAGTAGGGATGTTCGGACCGCCTCTGTTTCCCATTGGCTAGCTCCATAAATGGAGGCTAGCCATTGGGAGACAGAGGCTGTCAATCACGCTTTCTCGGGAAAACGCGATTCAAGGGCGTTTCTCTGGCTTTTTTTAAGTCCCGCCCCTTTGTCCCGGGCCGCGCTGTGATTGGCTGCCGGCCCGGGACACCCCCGTGACGTCATTCCCTGGGCCGCGCTGTCATTGGCTGGCCGGCCCGGGACCTGACTTGTTTTTTTTATTTACACATCCTGGAATGAAATTAAGGCATTTTATTGTTTTATTTCACAAACGTTTTCAATCCCACTTGACTGTCAACCTGCTCTTTTTTTCAAATCCTGTATATGCGCAACTGCGTTATTAGGTTTTGTGTTTTTTTGCTTCTCGAGTAAAACCCAGTTGGCTGTGTAACGCGTTCGGCGGCCGTTTGCACACAGAAAAAGATTAACAACCTGTACGTCGGGAACCTGAGCGAGGCGGAGCCTCTTCAAGGAGTCCATAATCCCGTTCACCGGGCAGTTTCTGCTGAAGTCGGGCTACGCCTTCGTGGACTGCCCCGACGAGACCTGAGCGATGAAGGCCATCGACATGCTGTCAGGTGAGTGCCGCAGGGGGCCTCGGAGCATGGGATGTTGGGGGCATAAGTCAGGTGAACAGGGGTCGTGGCTGGGTGCCGGTGGGTGTGCACGTAGCCCGCTGCCGTGACCAGGGAGCCTCGCTGGCTGATCTCGGGGCTATGCTAGAACATTGGGAGGGAAGTAGGGCTCGCAGGCCGTAGTTGCAAGTATTGACGCAGTGGGTGGGTGAAGGCGATAACGTGGGTTCCGTTCTTAAACAAGTACATAGCGAGGGAGGGGAAGGGGGGTTGCCTTCTACTCCCCTCACCCCACCTTCCCAAATTAACCGCAACGTCCCCGCTCAGAGATAGGTTCGCTTCTAGAGCCCTCCTCCCCTGACAGCAGACCTTTGCCCCATGGCGGCGTTTCTGCCACACACCCTCTTCTGCCTGAGACCTCATGCGGATCCGTACTTTGCACCCCTCCCTGAACGTTCAGTTACTTATTAGCGCAGGGACCAAGTGCTTTCACTTAAGGATAGAGAAAGCGGGGACCGTGTGTAGGTAGTTCCCGGGCAGCATGAAAGGGAGGGCGCTTGTTTCATTTTGTATTCACCCTTCCCCACTGTATGAATGAGTGAACAACAAGGCTCCTTGGACACTAGAGCGTGCTGCCACTTCCTCTACAGCCAGCGGGGGCGGACTACATAACTAACACAGCGGGTGTCTGCCCAAGACGGTTGAAAGCACTGCGCCCTTTGATGCCCAGTTCACCCACCCAGCCTCTGTCAGCGCCAGGCTAACGGGAATTTTTTCATTCAAGTTTATTTCTGCTCCTTTCCCAACAATCAATTTCACTGAGCTCAGGTTCCGCGCGTTAGACATTTAAACAGGGCATAAAGTGCAACATCGTTTTAAGTACCTCGGTACACTTCAAAGATAACTGGCAGAAAAGTCGAGCGTGTTTACACCATAAACTGTTGTGTGATCGGGTCCAATTACTGCTTATGTGTGCTTTGTAATTATGTGCGCTCGAGAAAGTCTGGAGAAGGGAACCTACACCGGACAACAGGACCTCCTTCAAGCTTGCCACCCGGAAGCACCACCAGCTGATCCGCGCCGCCAAGAAAACAGCATTCAAGGACCGGTTGGACAACAACGCACACAACTGCAAGGAACTCTTCAACATCGTGAAAGAGCTTTCCAACCCCAGCGCAGGAAACAACGACATCACCCCATCGCAAGACCTCTGCAACTCCCTCGCTTCATACTTCCACAACAAGATCGCGGACATACACAACAGCTTCAACAACCAACCAACGCACACCATGACCGAACAACCACCCCCCACCACCACCCTCCACGCCTGGACCCCGATCAGCACCGAAGACACCATCCGCACGATGAACTCCATCCACTCCGGATCACCGACCGACCCCTGCCCTCACCACGTCTTCAACAAGGCCGACGCTGTCATCGCACCCCACCTGCGAGACATTATCAACACTTCCTTCGACACCGCCACCTTCCCTGAGAGCTGGAAACACGCCGAACTCAGCGCTCTATTCAAGAAACCAACAGCGGACCCCACCGAACTCAAGAACTACCGCCCCATCTCGCTCCTCCCGTTTCCTGCGAAAGTCATCGAGAAGACCGTCAACAAGCAGATGGCCGCCTTCCTCGAGACGAACGGATCCCTCGACCCCTCACAGTCCGGCTTCCGAGCCAATCACAGCACCGAGACCGCCCTCATCGCCGCCACCGATGACATCCGAGCCCTGATGGGCAATGGAGAAACAGCGGCCCTCATCCTCCTAGACCTCTCCGCGGCATTCGACACGGTCTGCCACCGCACCCTAGTACAGCGCCTCAGCAACATCGGAATCCAGGACAAGGCGCTGGAATGGATCATCTCCTTCCTCGACGGAAGAACACAGAGAGTCCGCCTACCACCGTACAAGTCAGAGGCCTCCGAAGTCATCTGCGGCGTCCCTCAAGGATCATCTCTGAGCCCCTCCCTCTTCAACGTCTACATGAGCCCCCTCGCGGCCATCGTACGCAAACACAACCTCAGCATAATCTCCTACTCAGACGACACCCAGCTGATCCTCTCCCTGACCAACGACCCCGCCTCCGCCAGAGCCAACCTGCACGAAGGGATGAAAGAGGTAGCCGAGTGGATGACGACCAGCCGCCTGAAACTGAACTCTGACAAGATGGAGGTCCTCATCCTGGGCTCTTCACCCTCCGCCTGGGACGACTCCTGGTGGCCTCCCGCCCTGGGCACCGCACCCAAACCGACAGACCATGCACGCAACCTGGGCTTCATCCTGGACTCCTCCCTCTCCATGACCAGGCAAGTCAACAACGTCTCCTCGGCGTGCTTCAACATCCTACGCATGCTACGGAAGATCTTCTGGTGGATCCCCACCGAGACCAGGAAGACCGTCACCCAGGCCCTCGTCACCAGCCGACTGGACTACGGCAACGCCCTCTACGCCGGTACCACCGCCAAGATCCAGAAGAGACTCCAGCGGATCCAGAACGCCTCAGCCAGACTCATCCTCGACATCCCACGAACCAGCCACATCACCGGACACCTGAGAGACCTTCACTGGCTCCCCGTCAACAAAAGAATCACCTTCCGCCTCCTCACCCACGCACACAAAGCCCTACACGACCAAGGCCCGAGCTACCTCAACAGCCGGATCAACTTCTACGCTCCCAAACGCCACCTCCGATCAGCCAACCACGCCCTCGCCGCCGTCCCCCGCATCCGAAGAGCGACTACAGGAGGAAGGTCCTTCTCCTACCTGCCCGCCAAGACCTGGAACTCCCTCCCTCCCGACCTGCGCCTGACCCAAGACCACCTCTCCTTCATCCTTCAGGAAGAAGCTGAAGACCTGGCTGTTCGAGCAGTAGCGGCACCCCCCCTCCCACCCCAGCGCCTATGTAGCGCGCTCTATAAGTGTCATTGATTGATTGATTGATTGATGTGCGCGGTGTAGGAATTTGATGTGATGCATTTTTTTTGATAAACTTGTATTATGAAGCATAGACTTGTTCTGATCACTTAATGAATCCCAAAAGTTCTTAAGATGTCATTCAGGCACGTCAGCTGTTGACTTTTTAAAAGTTTTATCAAATATCGCATTTTGTTCATCCGTGAGACACAGAGATTTTTAGCACCACACTGCTGGGGTTGAGTTGCCCACCCTCATTTACCCAGCTCAATGTATCCCTACCACTACAGGCTAACTCCTGTCCACATCAACGCGATGCAATCCTCAACCAAGATGGAAGCTGAATTTAGTATACAGAAGCTCATATCGTACGCATACTGATCCTCCCCTTGACACCATGTATGGTCATGAGGGGTAGATACACCAGCAAGCATATATTTCTTTCCAGTAAAATGTTTAAAGGTGGCTGTGAAGCGACATTCCATTACAGAACATACCTTTAATAACAAAACTTGCTTTCTATACAATCCCTATCTACAGTGTATAGGTTTATCTTAAGAGGAAGAACCTTATTCAGTGTTTGATAAATTAATGTGTCCCACTAATTTAAAATCTTAACCAATAGGAATGCCAGCTTACAAAGGTCGAGTCGTTTGACATAAAAACCAGTGGGTTTACATTATTTTTGGTTTGTTAATTTCGAAACGAATATTTGATATATGATAGACCTTACTTTCATTTTGTTTCTGTTTTCAGAACGCTGCATGTTAACTTTAGGTTAGATCAGAATTCTTTTTCGCAAAATAAAGTTCCCTAATTCAGCATTCGTCAGTGACTGACCTGATGTGTTGAATGGCGTGCAACTATTAAACGTCAGTGAAGTGCATCGCCTCCGTTAAAAATGTCTGTACGGTGTTAATCGTTTTGCTTTATAGTCTCGCTAAACAACTCCTGTGCATAGCTTTTGTGTGAAGGGTCGGAGTTAGTATACTGTACCCATTGTTTATGTAAAATATGGAGCTCGGCTTCTAGGCATGGATAAAATGCTTTTATTTTATCGATGGGAAATTGTGGGGATTGTTGAGTTTACTAGCAAGGACAGTTGGTCTAGTCAGTACCGACTCTCCTTCTTTTGCATTGACATCTAAACCCGTCAACTGTAGGAAGACATACAAGTGCACAGGTACATACTGTGAACAGAGGGCATGCTCCGGCTTCAGCGATCAACATCCAAAGAGCACTTGATCGTTGTTTCAGCTGATTGCACTCTCTGCGGCAATGCAGCAAATTAACAATTGACCAAAGGGCTCCTAGCCAATGGTACAGTTAGGAATGCTGGAATCAATATTGGACTGCTACATAAAACATGCTTACACTGACTTGATTGGCTGCGAACACCTCCATAACAGGGTCTAGTCCGATATGCCGTAATTTATGTATTTGCGGGGAAAGTCCGAACAGACTGTCAGTGGAAAAATCAATATGTATTTGCTTTGGGTTCTTTACACTAAGAGCACCTGCGGTTTAAAGTACAGTGAAAACACCAAACGGTTCAAGCGTGTTTACAGTCTGAAAGATAGTGGCGTTTTATGGAATGTACTCTGTGTTTATCCAGCACCTTTCGCTTGATGCTAGCACAACGTAAATTGTGAGTTAGCGCTCTAGTGCTTTGTTAGAGCGTCCTGTTTACATTCCGTGTGCTCCGGAAGCGGAAGTAAAAGCCCGTGTGTGCTTTGGTTTGACGGCCTGTGCCACCTCCAGCGTTCCTGCACCATGTAGAAGGTCACACACGTGCAATGGCACCCGGGTGTTTTGTGGGGTGCTGACCTTTGTCGGCACAGGTGGAAACATACACCCTGCAGGGCTGTGCGCGAGGGCCGCCTCTGCCGTCATGTGCACGCTCCAGAGCGGGTGACTGCTCTTGCCTCCGCTGCTCTTGCGCCACCTTCCTTGGGTATCGACCCTACCCCTCCGCGGGGTCTCCGCTGTGGCAGCGGCTGGGGCGCTGTGGAAACGAGAAGTCCCTGACCTGGAGTACCTGCAGGAGCGGGCCCAGGCTAGTAAAGGCTTCCGCCGCTTCATCGCAGACCCCGAGTTGGCGCGGGAGGTGTTGCGCTATCTGGAGCCTGCGGACCTGAACCGCCGAGGGGCTCACATCTGGGAATGCAACCCTGGTAGGTGTCTGTACCCTTCCACTTCTTTTAGTCGTAATGGAAGACTGGGAAGAGTTCCTACAACGTTCAATGAATTTGTTAGATATTACGTTTTAATTTGTATTTTGTTTGTTTTTGTTGATAAGGGGGGAGGTGATGTAATAATGAGGTAATGCTTATGTATAGAATGTTAACCCAGCAGATTGTATTTGTTATGTTGTGTTTTCCTTTATGTATTCCTTTGAATTGATTAGAGTGTTCTGCGCTCGAGGTTCGTTCAGGGACTGTAGTTACTGAACCGACTCCGGGCTGATAGGACGCTCCTGACTGTGGGTGAATACCTGTTGGGAATAAACCTCAAAATACTTTATTTGTAATGACCATTGCATTCATTACAGTGTCTCACCTTAGAGGTCCCATCTTGTACCGTGCGACTGTTACCTCGCACAGCTCTGACGGTTTGACATAGTGTTAACCTGCATCTTTCTATTTTATCCGAAGTCTGACACTATATTAAACTGGAACTGTGAACATTGCATTTATTTTTAAAAGGAAATACTGCACTCGGAAAGCAGGGACTGCCAGATACTTCTGGCCAGCCACATTTTTACTAAACTAGAACTATTCATAGTGTCGTTACTGGTAATGTGTGTGAGGGGGTAAAATAGTTGGCGTGCCCCCCCCCCCCCCCCCCCCCCCCCCCAACTGTTTCCATCCGCTAAATAAATAAAACCCTTGGTACAGACCGGGTATGCGTGCTGCGCAATGGGAATTATTTGCAATGTCAATAGCACAAACTTGCGTAAATACGTGACCTATTGCATTGAAAATGCAATAGGTCTCGCATTTGCGAGAGATTAAGCTATTGCCATTGTAAATGACAATGCCATTTATTTATCTGTTTTCAAAACCAACACATAAATAAAGTTTGTCATTTACAATGCCAATAGCTCAAACTTTTGCAAAGGCGAAACCGTTGCATTGTAAATGCTTGTTCATAATGCAAGTAATATTGGATTACTTCTCTGAGCAAAATCAGCAGTATTTCAAATCTAAGAAGCTGTTTCATAACATTGCAGACCTACAATGTCCTAACACAAGTTTGTTATCTCTCATAAAGCAGCAATGTGAGGGTTCGTCATGCCATTTCAAAAATCCATACAGAGATTTTGCAGTAGAATCTTTCTCTTCTTGTACTCATTGACTCCAACTAGGCAAGGAAGCACAAATCAACGAACAGATAACAGACAAAAGGAATATATTCTATATAAAGTAACCCACTACTAGTAAAAGACACACTGCAGCGAATCATAATTCACACAAGTATACACGGGAGTACAAAGCCAAGAATTATTTATGATCTCAAAACAGACAGCCCTACCTCGCAGAGAACATGTGGGATCCAAAACAGCCATGGTCTGGTACTGTGAGGAAGGGTAGACAACATCCTTCTATCGCCAGAAACAAATCCAGGACCATGAGATTCTCCCCAGCCTTGCAAAGTAAGTTATACCCCACAAGAGGCCCACTCACAGCCACCAGCAATCTTTTCCTGAAGGTGTTCCCCACCATAACACCATGTTGGTCCAAGGGAATAGGGATGAGTTACGAGGTGTGATAAAGGTTCAGGGGGATATGGGAGGGTGATACTCACCTTTGCCAGGGACCACTGAGCATGGTCACCATAGAACTGACTGCTGGGCAAAGAGTTACTTTCCCAAGGCGGAGCATGACTGGGAGTGCCTGACCACCTCCCTCCTGGTCAAATTTTATTTAGAGAGGGGATTTTTGAGACACAAAATAGATACCTGGTCCTGAACACAAACAGAACGGCCCTAGACTAACCCCAGATAACGTTTAATTCATACATTTTCTACACAACTATTTTGCCACAAAGTCCCTCACTCTTTATACAAACCTTCTTAAAATACCAATAATTCGTTCCCGGCTCTCTATGCATTCCACAGACAAAAAAGCACTTTCCAGAGAAAGCTCAGATCTACAACCATGTAGGGTTTGACAAGACTGGTGCCCTGAGGTGTAGGGGCAGAAATCATCATCCTCCTCAGCACACCAAGAAACACAATGTGCCCAGTAATTAGCCCTGGTAGACGTGCAGCGCACAGCGAGGATGACCTCTGCCACTTAACAGCAAATCCAGAGTGCTCACATATCCCTGCTCAGTCTCAAACAACAAATGTTTTTCCAGGTGGTATTTCTTTAACCCATATCAGGCCTAGTCTTAAGTTGAGGTGCTTTATGATTCAATACAATTTAAAGTGAACACTAGATGTGCAAGTGATTTCAAAGGTAACTTCCAGTGTGAGGTGATTAGAAAAAAAGAGACTGAATGCATACAGTGATTGCATAGGTACATTACAGGATTAATACAATTTATGCACTTGTCTGTCAAACTAACACTTTTGTATATGTGAGACGTTCTGCAATGACTAACCGCATTCACAATCAGAGTCCTCGCCCCATTCTCAGTTATGCCTCATCTTTCTCTTCAGTAATATCCAGCCACAATTCCCCATGGAGTTGGTGCCCCATCTATCAGGGATGTCTCTTCTCTCCCATGACTTATGGAAATACGCCAAAGTCATTCCTCTTTTGAAAACTTACCCCAAGTGATGCAGTTCAGCCAGGAAACTATCAACCAATTTCTCTCCTAGCGTTTCCATTGTTCAGTGCTCCTCTGATGCTGCAGAGAGCTCAGAGGAGCACTGGGGCTGTAGGGAGCTCAGAGGAACACTGATGCTGGGGGAGATCAGAGGAGCACTGAGGCTGAGGGGAGCTCAGAGAGGCCGAGGGTGCAGGGAGATCAGAGGACCACTGCAGCTGCAATGAGGTTAGATGAGCATTGAGGCTGCAGAGAGGTCAAGAGTGGTTCCAAGAGGTCGTTTTCCTTGAGCAGCGCATTCGCGATGCGCTATGCTTGACCCAACAAAAAAAATGGGGGTTGGGGGGGCTAACCACTTTAGATAGAATGCAAGTGACATCATGGCACAGGATATCAGTGTGTGACATCGTAAGTGGCATCACAGGAAGGAGCATCACAGGAAGGAGCATTGCAACCCATAACCTCACAGGAAGTGACATCACAGGCAGTGACATCAGATCTTAAGACCTCACACATATGTTTAGCAGGTATATATGGAGTACATTTGAGCAAATTACCTGATCTAACAAATGAGAATTTGCCTCGGGTTGTGCCAAAAAACTTACACAACCCAATGCAAAATAAGGGCCTCAATTTCTACATTTATTTTTCAAAATCTTTACCACAGACAAATTGACACAAGGAGAAACTTGGCAAATAATCTGTTCTGCTTAATTGGTTGCAAAGTCTACATTTTAAAATGTTATGGGGTTAGGGGCGCCTGTTGCAGAGAGCTTTATGTGCCCATAAATCTCATGAAACAATAATTATGGTAAGATCATTTTAGAGGTTTACATATTTGCTGGAGAGATCTGTGATTTGTATAGTCACAGTTTTTAATCAAAGTTAATGTGTCTATTGCAAAATCACATGTTACATGCAGGAGGCAGATTTTTACTATTTGTAGAAGACTGGGGCTTGCTGGGTCAGCCAGTGGATAGACTGCCCGGGGAAGACTCTCACTTTAACCCTCGCTGGAACTGGCCTTGTTCAGCCATGTAGTAATCGGGGGTCCAGATCTTTCGTCCTATGGCTTTTTTTCTTTGCCATTTCATATTATATAGAGGAGTTTCTATGTTACAGATGTTTAATATCCTAGCCCTCCAACTACTAAATGTGGGAGGGTTGACGCTTAGCCATTGCAAGGTGATACAGAGTGGAGCAATAGCCATCGTAAAAAAATCAAAAAACTGTCTCTGCCATTATCACCTCGCTTGTCTTGGTACTTTCTAAAAACCCAAGATCATTAGGGCAGGATTAATAGAAACCAATGTACCTTGATATCCATTTTTTCATTTAGATTCTTTTATGGACATTTTAAGAACGTATACAACCAAAGTGCATTTGTCAAAACAATTCATCGCCCTCCCCCCTCAGCCCACACGCCACACAAACAATGAAATTTCAACTTAATATATTAAAAAAATGCTTAAACCATGATGTCTTACATTAAAATATAAAACACACCAGTTTTAAATATACATTTATACAATAGTGGCAGCATTCCTCTAGTAAACAAAAATAAACAAGATGAGCTCATAAATGACCAGTGCAAAGTGCAAATATGCTTTTTTATCCTGAATTGCCCCAAGGGTACCATTCGTACTTCTGTTTTCTCTCTTTTTACAGGGTTGTATGGTATACCCTGTTGGTCAAGCGATCCTGTAGGAGAGGAGGGTCTGCTTTCCTATGGTCACCCCAATTTTTGCTTTTTGCTTCACTGGTTTTCGACTTAATGTGGCTGTGGGCCTGCTAATCAGACCCACAGCCTGCTGTTCTCTCTATAAATTCACAACCATGTACTCTAGGTACATTACCAATTGGACATTGGTCACCTTATCAGCCCCTTTACAGAGTACTATAGGTACCCAGGGCATAGGTGCATCCAAGGCCTACCAGGGGCTGCAGCATATCTTTTGCCACCCCTGGCTGGCTATCCAATCTGACACAACTGGCTGATCACTCAGCTGGGGCAAGGTGATGTAATCACCCCTTGCTTAGATATAGTATACCTATATCTAAACCTATATCTGGACACATATACACCTATAAGTCACTCTTATGGCAGGCCTTAACAATCCTGGAGGCAGAGTGCTTGGTTTTATGTGAGATGGTGCTCTAGCATGAGCTGAGCCTGTCTGCAGCTTTCGGGACCAACTCCCTTAGCTGTTCTGGGATATTGCCATACCATATACTCTTACGTGCATTTTAATCCTCGTGGTTACTTGCTAACTTTGGTTTGGCTTTATCAAAACATGTCGTGTAAGGTGTCATACGCTTTGGAATACTACCCCCTCGCCAGTTCTGGCGACGGGGGTAGCATTCCACCCTTCTAGAGGGAGAAGACATGTTACTTTGCTTAAACGTGGTTAAATCTAACCAGAGCCTCAGCATCACAAAATGGATGCTGCTGCCACAGACACAAGTCTCGCCTCCTGCTGCTGACCGAAACTCCGGCAGGGGAGGCCTGGACAAATGGTATCCTGTCACAAGGAGGTGTTACACCACCCCAGACAGGAGATAGTGGATTGGGGCAGGGAGGGCTGAATGAAACTAGACACTGCCTGGGGTGCACAAGGCATCCCATGCATAGTCCAGTTCAAACCGGTGCTGGGGAACTCCAGCCCCAGCTCTGGCGTGAAACTGGACAAAGGGAAAGGGGTGTAACCACCCCTTTCCTGGGTCCCACGCGTAGGAGGGACCTAGCAGGTGATCCAGCCCCTTGATTTGGAATAAAGGTAGGAGCTGTGCCAATGCAAACTAGATCATTCGGACTGAAACTTTGAAACAAAACTCTGGACCCTTCGACATCCTACTCAACGTTGAAGACTGAAGAATCTCCCTTGTGGTCAAGGAGTGGCCACCCTGTTCAAGCAGGCACCATCAGCGCATCAAGACTTCCTTTGCCGTTGCTCCCGCCAGAGCTCGAACGACAGAGACCGACAAGACCTGGAGTCCCAGACTTCCAACAGCCCGATCCACAGTCCTAGCAAAGCTTAGACCAGTGGAGGTGACGTTAGACGTGGGACTGGCCATCTTGAAAAGTCGACGAAGTGCTTCCTGTGCAGCTCCCGAGGCTCCCTCGACGCTGTGCTTTGGGGTTTCAGAAGCCCCAGCCCCGAGCAGCCTGTGCTCCAAAGATCACCTCTCCACACTCTCGGAGTGCTGCGTGGGGCCCTTTTGCACTTTTCCTGCTCGACGCGTTGTCCGGTCACTTGCCCGTTGGCTAGTGGCCTCTGTGACGACAAACCTACGATTTTGAACTGCTGGTCTGGTTGCTCCAGACTGGCCCTAGCTCCCCTGAAAAGGAGCAACGGATCGGACGTTCCCGGTCCGATCAAGAAGACATCTCAGAGTCCTGCGTGGGTTGCCTTAGCCAAGGCTTGGTGACTCAGATTCGAGTACCGATACTGCCGAGAGCAAGAGCCTTCGTGGGACAGCTCATGTTCACCAGCTGGTCATCCTCGATCCTTCCTGGTCCACGTGGCAGCGGAGAAAAACTCCTCGACAGAACCTGATCGCAACCCGACATTACCTGGTTCCGTCCTGGTTCAATCCTGGTCACTGGCTAGTGACCCAGACGCTGTCCCCTCTTCTTTCAGGTACTCTCCATCTTCGATCCATCCTTGGATCCAACCGGACTCTTCTCTCCTGGCCGTCTGCAGCATCTTTTCCTGCAGGCTCCATAGAACTTCACGAAGAAACCCGACACACTTTGGCACCTATGCACCCGCTTCCAGTGGGTGAGGTAACGATACAACTCCGGTGCTCCTGAGGTGGTTTACACCTCTAGTGTTCTAGTTTTAAGTGGCTAAGTTCTAGTCCAGTCGGAAGTCTCCTAAACTTATAACTTTCTGATTTTTACGCACCATTGACTTCTATGGTAAACGCGGTTGCCTATAGACACTGCACCCGCATCCTGTGGGCCTTCTATGTCCTAACCTTCATTAGTCCAGTGTAGGCCCAGCGATTCCCAAGGCCCTAGGCCTTACCATTGTTCCTGACGTGGTACTTATACCACTTTTTTTAATATATGGTTTGAGTGGCCACCCGGCCTATCCATAATTGTGCAGCTTATTTTATGTTATACTGCGTTCTTTGTTTAACGCTTGTGCTTCTGTGCTCATAAAGAGTATAGAGAATTATTCAGAAATAAATAGATATATTTTGTAATATATAACTTGTGTGGTGTCCTTTCATTTGGCATTTAAAAGGATTGCATATGGTAAAACAGCTGGCTTCACATGCCCTCTTGAGTTTAGCTTAAGACTGCTTTTGTCCATGCTACCCCTAGGATAGCTGGTCTATAAGGTTGACTTACAACCAATCACCATAAGGGTCCTTTGGACTGGTGTAAGGTGCTCACTAGAATAGTGATCATATACCAGGCCAACTTCTCACATTGGTGTGCAGCGGTTGGGATTTGAGCTTGCTGTTTTTTTTACCAATTGTAATCTTTGACAATATCATTTGAAAGATCACATCAAGTACCTTGGGTACATATAAACAAAGCTTAACATACTTAAGTTCTACTGAACCTATTGGTTGTAGACCAAAGGGCTTAGCACACCCTGACTACAACCTCTAGAGAGGTTCCAGTAGGTAAACATATAGTGTAGGTAAGTGCACCACTTACACTTCACTAGTCATGCCTGGCACAGGTGAACCCTCCAGTTCTCTACCTGTGGGTGACCCTCACAAGGCACCATCCAGTTATGAAAAACTCAGCCACAAAGACTTGAGTGCCCTATGCACTGCAAGAGGGCTGAAAAGGGGTCACAACCCCACCATCCCTATCCTCATAGCAATCCTAGAGAAAGTTGATCTTGAGAAGGAGTCTGAGACAGGTCCATCAGGTAAGATAGGAGAGGGAAACCCCACTGATGTTGAGACCCATACACCAGAAGTTGAGCCTGAAGAGGTAGACGATGATGAGGACTCAGATAATCAGGAGGATGGCGAGGTTCAAGTTAGAAGATTGAGCCAGGCTAACTTAAGCCTGCATGGGAATGGAGAAGGTGTCCACCTTCCCAGGCCCAATAGTAGACTTAACCCTGGCACTAGAAGGGTTAGATCTCCTTCCAGGGAATCTGACCAGTTTAATGCCTCCAGGAGATCTCAAAGGGGAATGACTTCCCCCCAGAGAAAAGAACATGCGGCTAGGATGAGAGATGTCCAACTTCAAATTGAGAAGCAAGAAGTAGCCCTGGCCCAAGCTAAACTTGCTTTAGCAAGGGAGGAAAAGTTAAGTGGATTAGATTCCACTGGTGGCAGCCGTATCCCTAAGGATAAAGACAGGTCCTATGACAATAGAAACCGGAGTAAGATTGTGCCCCCCTACAGAGATGGGGATGATATCCACAAATGGATAACTGCTCTTGAGAGAGCCTGCATGGTACAGCAGGTTCCTCAGGATCAGTGGGCAGCAATCTTGTGGCTCTCCTTTTAAAAAAAAAGGTTCACTGTTAGACCTGAGGATGCTAAAAACTACTCTGTCCTGAAGAGTGCTCTTATTGAGGGGTTTGGCCTAACCACTGAGCAATACAGGTTGTTGTTCAGAGATACTCAAAATACTAAGACTCAGGACTAGACTGATTTTGTTGATTGTGCCACTAAGGCTCTGGAAGGTTTGTTGCTGGGAAGTAAAGTTACATACTATACAGGATTGTACAATCTAATAATGAGAGAACAGATCCTTAATAATTGCCAGAACCAGTTGTTGCATCAGCACCTGATTGACTCAGATCTGACCTCTCCCCAAGAATTGGGAAAGAAGGCAAATGGGTCAGAACCAGGGTTAAGCAGAAGCCCCCGAACCAAGGTGGTGATCAAAAGAAGGCAGACCAGAAGGGTGGAGATCAGAAACAAAAAGACCAGAAGTCTTCTTCAGACCCCCAAAATAATACTAATGAGGGGGGTTCCCAAAATGGAAAGAAAAAGAAGAATGATGGCCAAAAGAAACCTTGGTGTAATTACTGAAAGTCAGTTTCTCACTGGTTTAGTGAGTGCACTAAGAAAGGTTGAGCCCCTGCCACTGCAGCCCCTAAGGCAACTGCAACCCCTAGTACAGTCAGCAGTGGCAGCCCCCAAACTAAAGCTATAGTGGGGTTAACCATGGGTACTGAGATGGAGTCTGGCCTAGTCACAGTTCCTACTCAGGCAGTTTTGATCTGTGATGGGGACATGGATTTGTCCCCTATTATGAGTCCCAGTACTCTGGGCAAGTACAGGCAGATGCCTTTGATTAATGGTAAAGTGGCTCAGGCCTACAGGGACACATGTGCCAGTGTCACAATGGTGGCACCTAACTTTGTGGACCCTGGACAACTTGTACTGGGTGATAATTACCTGGTGACCAATGCTAGCAATGTCACTACTCCCCATAGTGTGGCAATTGTTAATTTCTCCTGGGGAGGGGTAACTGGCCTCAAGAGAGTTGTGGTAAGTACAGACCTCCCAGTTGACTGTCTTTTGGGCAATGATCTAGAGGACTCTATGTGGTCAGAAGTGGAGTACAGGACTCATGCAGAGATGCTAGGTATTTCAGCACATGTCCTTGCTGTGACCAGGTCACAGGCCAAAAAGTGCTTACCTGAACCTGTGCTGAATCTTGGAACAATAGACCAAGCACAACCCAAGAGAAAGAGCAAGAGGGTTAAGGCAGTGCCTTCCCACTTGCCCCAGGTTGAGGATCAGTCCTCACAGGAGGCTGATTCTGTGATCTAAGAGGAGACTGTCCTGGAAGAGCTTGAACAGGATCAGGTTGAGTTTCTGGGGACAGGGGGACCCTCAAGGGCAGATCTGGGGCAGGCTCAATTAACTTGCCCTTCTCTTGAACCCCTCAGACAGCAGCCTGCTGCTGAGGCTGCTGGGAATGCTCAAGGTACCCATAGAGTGTATTGGGATGATGGGCTCCTTTATTCAGAGGCTAGAGACCCTAAGCCTGGTGCTGCCAGGAGGTTGGTCATACCTCTGCAATTTTGGGGCTTCCTTCTAACCTTGGCACATGATATTCCCTTAGCAGGACACTTAGGCCAGAACAAGACTTGGGACAGGCTTGTCCCTCGCTTTCACTGGCCTCACATGTCCGAAGATACCAAGGAGTTTTGTCGCTCTTGTGTCACCTGCCAAGCCAGTGGCAAATCAGGTGGCACCACAAAGGCCCCCCTTATACCACTACCTGTGGTGGGGGTACCATTTGAGAGAGTGGGGATAGACATTGTTGGACCAATGGACCCCCAAATAGCATCTGGGCACAGATTTATACTGGTTGTAGTGGATCATGCCACCAGGTATCCAGAGGCAATTCCCCTGAGGACCACAACAGCTCCTGTTGTGGCAAGGGCCCTACTTGGAGTTTTCTCCGGAGTGAGCTTTCCAAAGGAGGTTCTTTCAGACAGAGGTACCAACTTCATGTCTGGATATCTAAAAGCAATGTGGAAAGAGTGTGGTGTTATCTACAAGTTCACTACACCCTACCATCCACAGTGCAATGGGCTTGTTGAAAGATTTAACAAGACCCCAAAAGGGATGATAGAAGGGTTACCTGAAAAGCTTAGGCGAAGTTGGGACATCCTTTTACCCTGCCTTCTCTTTGCTTACAGAGAGGTCCCACAAAAGGGGGTTGGCTACAGCCCTTTTGAGCTTTTGTTTGGGCATCCTGTAAGGGGTCCCTTGTGTCTTGTGAAGGAAGGATGGGAGTTACCTCTCAAAAAGCCTAAACTTGACATAGTGGACTATGTGGAGAAGTGTGGCTCACTGGTTAGAGTGGCAGACTCTGAATCAGAGATCAGGCCCGGGACCAGGGTCCAAGTCCCGACGTGGCAGGGTCTTGGGCTCAATGTCCGCGGACTCGATAATTCTCGCCTTGGCGCCTACTCTAATCATGGGTCCCACGCTGCAACTCTGGGCAATAGCTTGCTTAATCTCCACAACGGCCCCAACAACACTGGGATGCCTGGCTTCACCTTGGGGGTACCCAGGAGGGGCGTCTCACAGGGAGAGCCAGGAAGGGTTCCACAGCGTTATACAGCTCCGGGACGCCCCGTTGCTGGGGCAGCAGTGCACTATACAAGTATACTACATTTACATTTACTTGGTCTCCGCTCCAGGATGGCTGAATACATGGAGAAAGCTTCCAAAAACCTTGAGGCTAGCCAAGAACTTCAAAAAGCTTGGCATGACCAAAAGGCTGTGCTGGCTGAGTACCAGCCAAGACAGAAGGTGTGGGTGTTGGAGCCAGTGGCCCCAGCAGCTCTCCAAGACAAATGGTCTGGACCCCACACCATCATTGAGAAAAAGGGAGAGGTCACCTACTTGGCGGACCTTGGCACCCCTAGGAGCCCCCACAGGGTGCTCCATGTAAACAGATTGAAAGCATCTGTGGACAGGGCAGACATGGGCTTGCTCATGGCTACAGATGGGGAGCAAGAGGAAGATGGTGACCTTCTCCCAGACTTGTTATCCCATAACCATGATGATGGTTCAGTTGATGGTGTGGCCTTAGCTGGCAGCCTCACTGACCAGCAGCAACAGTCTTTCAGACACATGTTTTCATTGACACCTAGTCAGACTAACTGGTGCACCCATGAGGTAGACACTGGTGACAGTCTGCCTGTGAAGAGTAAAATCTACAGGCAACCTGACCATGTCAGGGATTCTATAAAGACTGAGGTGCAGAAAATGCTTGAGCTTGGAGTGATTGAGCCATCAGAGAGCCCCTGGGCCAGCCCAGTAGTCCTTGTGCCAAAACCTCACACCAAAGATGGAAAGAGAGAAATGAGGTTTTGTGTGGACTATAGAGGTCTCAATGCTGTCACTAGGACAGATGCTCACCCCATTCCAAGAGCAGATGAGCTCATTGATAGATTGGCTTCTGCCAAGTTTCTGAGCACATTTGATTTGACAGCTGGTTATTGGCAAATCAGGTTAGCTGAGGAGTCCAAGGCCAAAACAGCATTCTCAACCCTTGGAGGTCATTATCAATTTGTAGTAATGCTCTTTGGATTGAAGAATGCACCTGCCACTTTCCAAAGGTTGGTGAACCAAGTCCTTTCTGGGTTGGATGACTTTTGTGCAGCTTATCTAGATGATATTGCTGTCTTCAGCTCCACCTGGGAGGATCACCTGAAGAAGGTTTTAGAGGCCCTGCAGAAGGCAGGCCTAACTATCAAGGCAACAAAGTGCCAGATAGGGCAGAGCAAGGTTGTGTACCTGGGCCACCTGGTAGGTGGGGGTCAGGTTCAACCAATGGAGAGTAAGAGCCAGACCATACAGGACGGGGCTCCTCCAACCACCCAGACACAGGTCAGAGCTCTCTTGGGCCTGACTGGGTATTACAGGAAATTTGTAAAAAATGATGGGTCCATTGTGACACCATTAATTGATTTGACATCCAAGAAGATGCCACAGAAGGTTCAGTGGACAGTTAGCTGTCAAAAGGCATTTGATGACCTGAAGAAGGCCATGTGCTCTGCACCTATCCTAAAGAGTCCTGACTACTCCAAAGAGTTCATTGTCCAAACAGATGCTTCTGAGTTGGGGATGGGAGCTGTGCTTTCACAACTTAATGTAGATGGTCAAGACCAGCCCATTGCTTTCATTAGCAGAAGGCTGACCCCTAGAGAGAAACGTTGGTCAGCCATTGAGAGGGAGGCCTTTGCTGTGGTTTGGGCCCTGAAGAAGTTGAGACCATACTTGTTAGGCACTCACTTCAGAATTCAGACTGACCATAAGCCCCTCTTGTGGCTAAATCAGATTAATGGTGAAAATCCCAAACTGCTCCGGTGGTCCTTTTCCCTACAGGGAATGGACTTTACAGTGGAGAACAGACCAGGGACTGACCATGGCAATGCAGATGGGCTCTCCAGGTATTTCCACTTAGAACATGAACACTTATCCGGTTCAAGGTTAAGTTTAATTTCCCTGCGTTTGGGGGGGGGGGGGGGGGTTATGTAGGAGAGTAGGGTCTGCTTTCCTTTGGTCACCCCAATTTTTGCTTTTTACTTCACTGGTTTTCGACTTAAAGTGGCTGTGGACCTGCTACTCAGACCCACAGCCTGCTGTTCTCTCTCTAAATACACAACCATGTACTCTAGGTATATTACCAATTGGACATTGGGTCACCTTATCGCCCCTGTACAGTGTACTATAGGTACCAAGGGCAAAGGTGCATCCAAGGCCTACCAGGGGCTGCAGCATATCTTTTGCCACCCCTGGCTGGCTATCCAATCTGACACAACTGGCTGATCACTCAGCTGGGGCAAGGTGGTGTAATCACCCCTTGCTTAGATATAGTATACCTATATCTAAACCTATATCTGGACACATATACACCTATAAGTCAGTCCTATGGCAGGCCTTAACAATCCTGGAGGCAGAGTGCTTAGTTTTATGTGAGATGGTGCTCTAGCATGAGCTGAGCCTGTCTGCAGCTTTCGGGACCAACTACCTTAGCTGTTCTGGGATATTGCCATGCCACATACTCTTAAGTGCATTACAATCCTCACGGTTACTTGCTAACTTTGGTTTGGCTTTATCAAAACATGTCGTGTAAGGTGTCATATGATTTGGAATACTACCACCTCGTCCATTCTGGCGACGGGGGTAGCATTCCACCCTTCTAGAGGGAGAAGACATGTTACTTTGCTTAAACACGGTTAAATCTAACCAGAGCCTCAGCATCACAAAATGGATGCTGCTGCCACACACACAAGTCTGGCCTCCTGCTGCTGACCGAAACTCCGGCAGGGGAGGCCTGGACAAATGGTATTCTGTCACAGGGAGGTGTTACACCACCCCAGACAGGAGATAGTGGATTGCAGCAGGGAGGGCTGAATGAAACTAGACACTTCCTGGGGCGCACAAGGCGTCCCATGCATAGTCCAGTTCAAACCGGTGCTGGGGAACTCCAGCCCCAGCTCTGGCGCGGAACTGGACAAAGGGAAAGGGGTGTAACCACCCTCTTCCTGGGTCCCACCCATAGGAGGGACCTAGCCGGTGATCCAGCCCCTTGATTTGGAATAAAGGTAGGAGCTGTACCAATGCAAACTAGATCATCCTGACTGAAACTTTGAAACAAAACTCTGGACCCTTCGACATCCTACTCAACGTAGAAGACTGAAGAATCTCTCTTGTGGTCAAGGAGTGGCCACCCTGTGCAAGCAGGCACCATCAGCGCATCGAGACTTCCTTTGCCGTTGATCCCGCCAGAGCTCGAACGACAGAGACCGCGAAGACCTGGACTCCCAGACTTCCAACAGCCCGATCCACAGTCCTAGCAAAGCTTAGACCCGTGGAGGCGACGTGATACGTGGGACTGGCCATCTTGATAAGTCGACGAAGTGCTTCCTGTGCAGCTCCCGAGGCTCCCTTGATGCTGTGCTTTGGGATTCGAGAAGCCCCAGCCCGAGCAGCCTGTGCTCCAAAGATCACCTCTCTACACTCTCAGAGTGCTGCGTGGGGCCCTTTTGCACTTTTCCTGCTCAACGCGTTATCCGGTCACTTGCCCGTTGGCTAGTGGCCTCTGTGACGACGAATCTACGATTTTGAACTGCTGGTCTGGTTGCTCCAGACTGGCCCCAGCTCCCATGAAAAGGAGCCACCGATCTGACCTTCCCAAAAAGACATCTTCGAGTCCTGGCGGGTTGCCTTTGCCAAGGCTTGGTGACTCCGAATCGAGTACCGACACAGCCGACAGCAAGAGCCTTTGTGGGACAGCTCGTGTTCACCAGCTGGTCATCCTCGATCCTTCCTGGTCCACGTGGCAGCGGAGACAAACACCTCAACATCACCTGATTGCAACCCGACATCGCCTGGTTCCTTCCTGGTTCCTCGCTGGTCACTGGCTAGTGACCTGAACTCTGTCCCCTCTGCTTTCAGGTACTCTACATCTTCGATCCACCCTTGGATCCAACCGAACTCTTCTCTCCTGGCCGCCTGCAGCATCTTTTCCTCCAGGCTCCATAGAACTTCACGACGAAACCTGACACACTTTGGCACCTATGCACCCGCTTCCTGTGGGTGAGGTAACAATATAACTCTGGTGCTCCTATAGTGGTTTACACCTCTAGTGTTCTAGTTTTAAGTGGCTAAGTTCTAGTCCACTGTAAATGGGGGGTCAGGATGCACTCCTCATAATCCAATTTGTCTAAGTATATATTCATTTCATCAGGTGTTTGCGTGCTGAATGGTTATAGTGCCATGCCCTACCGGCACTAAAGTTAACTACTACACTGTAAGGTGGGCTATTTCTAGCCCCGAACAAACGCACAGCTTAATGTGCAACATTGCAGGAATTTTTACCAATTTTTCACAATTTTCATCCTTTTTACTCCTTAATTTTCCAAGTTTGTAATCATTATTCAACTATTTTTAATTCGAGTCCACACGCTGAATTTACATATGCTGTTTCCGAGTTTTTACTGTTCAACTATGTCTATCCAGACTTTAAGAATGAACAGGACTAGGGCATAAATTCATTTCAGGCAGTGTTTATTTTAAAAGTACCCAATGCATTTCGGGCTCAACGCCCTTCGTCGGGGGTCTCTGTAAACAAGTAAAAATAATCACAGTCACCAATACAGTAATCCAATCGATTATAGTGTCACCAACTACAAACACCATTTTGATTCGAAACCATTATAATTTCTCAAAGAATCAGTGAATCATCGATGCATTTAAAAAGCTTTACGCAACAGTTCTATGCATTGCAAGTGTCCCTGAGTATACGGCGCGGTCATTAGTTTGTTCAAACCTATTTAAATGCTAAACACATTGAAATTATCCCAACTGTTGTAACCTCCCCCTTACACAAATCATTCCGTGCGATTCTGCAGCAATGAAAGCCTCCCCGTCGCCCTGTTCTTTACATGCACGTTTTTCACAAGTGCCTTTCTAGTGCATCCTAATACATTCTTGCTAATGTGCCCCTTCCAGATCCCTCCATATTCAAAATCCTCTGCATTCACTTTACTCCTAGATCGTGACCCATTTACATGTAGCCGCAGCTTTATCTCGCATATTTTACCTCTATCCTACAATTATTAATAAGCGATTGCATCTCTCTCCGTATCCACCCCTCTACCTCTGATGCTGAAACACCAAACCTAGCCATTACACTGTGTTCTCCTTATAACGTACCTGCCGCTCTGTTGTTAAAAAACCACACGTTCTTCCTCCGTTAAAACTGCCTCATCTCCCTTCCTGAAACCCTTTCTTTTAAACCCGTCGTTACAACTTCTCAATTAGGCTCCCCGTTCAAATTTCCCGCCCTTCAGGTGTCCCTCGTTACATCTCATACTCAGAACACTACCATTCCCAAGATGCAATTCGAATGGTTTTGACTGTTTAGTCCATGCAATTCTCGGTAATGTGACCAAATTTAAAACGATGATATACCCAATGGTGCTTAACACATAACGTGTGAATGTTAAATGTCATTTATGTTTACAGGAAGTTTTTCAAGCGTCGTTTGCACTGTCCTCGATGAACCTCGTCGATGTTAGTGGCGCGCAGACTCGTCTTCATGACCTTCATTTCTTCTATATTCTTTATCCTTTTCTTTGGGTGCTATCCTGATGTAGGGCATTCTTGATTAACTGCACTGTAAATGGGGGGTCAGGATGCACTCCTCATAATCCAATTTGTCTAAGTATATATTCATTTCATCAGGTGTTTGCGTGCTGAATGGTTATAGTGCCATGCCCTACCGGCACTAAAGTTAACTACTACACTGTAAGGTGGGCTATTTCTAGCCCCGAACAAACGCACAGCTTAATGTGCAACATTGCAGGAATTTTTACCAATTTTTCACAATTTTCATCCTTTTTACTCCTTAATTTTCCAAGTTTGTAATCATTATTCAACTATTTTTAATTCGAGTCCACACGCTGAATTTACATATGCTGTTTCCGAGTTTTTACTGTTCAACTATGTCTATCCAGACTTTAAGAATGAACAGGACTAGGGCATAAATTCATTTCAGGCAGTGTTTATTTTAAAAGTACCCAATGCATTTCGGGCTCAACGCCCTTCGTCGGGGGTCTCTGTAAACAAGTAAAAATAATCACAGTCACCAATACAGTAATCCAATCGATTATAGTGTCACCAACTACAAACACCATTTTGATTCGAAACCATTATAATTTCTCAAAGAATCAGTGAATCATCGATGCATTTAAAAAGCTTTACGCAACAGTTCTATGCATTGCAAGTGTCCCTGAGTATACGGCGCGGTCATTAGTTTGTTCAAACCTATTTAAATGCTAAACACATTGAAATTATCCCAACTGTTGTAACCTCCCCCTTACACAAATCATTCCGTGCGATTCTGCAGCAATGAAAGCCTCCCCGTCGCCCTGTTCTTTACATGCACGTTTTTCACAAGTGCCTTTCTAGTGCATCCTAATACATTCTTGCTAATGTGCCCCTTCCAGATCCCTCCATATTCAAAATCCTCTGCATTCACTTTACTCCTAGATCGTGACCCATTTACATGTAGCCGCAGCTTTATCTCGCATATTTTACCTCTATCCTACAATTATTAATAAGCGATTGCATCTCTCTCCGTATCCACCCCTCTACCTCTGATGCTGAAACACCAAACCTAGCCATTACACTGTGTTCTCCTTATAACGTACCTGCCGCTCTGTTAAAAAACCACACGTTCTTCCTCCGTTAAAACTGCCTCATCTCCCTTCCTGAAACCCTTTCTTTTAAACCCGTCGTTACAACTTCTCAATTAGGCTCCCCGTTCAAATTTCCCGCCCTTCAGGTGTCCCTCGTTACATCTCATACTCAGAACACTACCATTCCCAAGATGCAATTCGAATGGTTTTGACTGTTTAGTCCATGCAATTCTCGGTAATGTGACCAAATTTAAAACGATGATATACCCAATGGTGCTTAACACATAACGTGTGAATGTTAAATGTCATTTATGTTTACAGGAAGTTTTTCAAGCGTCGTTTGCACTGTCCTCGATGAACCTCGTCGATGTTAGTGGCGCGCAGACTCGTCTTCATGACCTTCATTTCTTCTATATTCTTTATCCTTTTCTTTGGGTGCTATCCTGATGTAGGGCATTCTTGATTAACTGCACTGTAAATGGGGGGTCAGGATGCACTCCTCATAATCCAATTTGTCTAAGTATATATTCATTTCATCAGGTGTTTGCGTGCTGAATGGTTATAGTGCCATGCCCTACCGGCACTAAAGTTAACTACTACACTGTAAGGTGGGCTATTTCTAGCCCCGAACAAACGCACAGCTTAATGTGCAACATTGCAGGAATTTTTACCAATTTTTCACAATTTTCATCCTTTTTACTCCTTAATTTTCCAAGTTTGTAATCATTATTCAACTATTTTTAATTCGAGTCCACACGCTGAATTTACATATGCTGTTTCCGAGTTTTTACTGTTCAACTATGTCTATCCAGACTTTAAGAATGAACAGGACTAGGGCATAAATTCATTTCAGGCAGTGTTTATTTTAAAAGTACCCAATGCATTTCGGGCTCAACGCCCTTCGTCGGGAGTCTCTGTAAACAAGTAAAAATAATCACAGTCACCAATACAGTAATCCAATCGATTATAGTGTCACCAACTACAAACACCATTTTGATTCGAAACCATTATAATTTCTCAAAGAATCAGTGAATCATCGATGCATTTAAAAAGCTTTACGCAACAGTTCTATGCATTGCAAGTGTCCCTGAGTATACGGCGCGGTCATTAGTTTGTTCAAACCTATTTAAATGCTAAACACATTGAAATTATCCCAACTGTTGTAACCTCCCCCTTACACAAATCATTCCGTGCGATTCTGCAGCAATGAAAGCCTCCCCGTCGCCCTGTTCTTTACATGCACGTTTTTCACAAGTGCCTTTCTAGTGCATCCTAATACATTCTTGCTAATGTGCCCCTTCCAGATCCCTCCATATTCAAAATCCTCTGCATTCACTTTACTCCTAGATCGTGACCCATTTACATGTAGCCGCAGCTTTATCTCGCATATTTTACCTCTATCCTACAATTATTAATAAGCGATTGCATCTCTCTCCGTATCCACCCCTCTACCTCTGATGCTGAAACACCAAACCTAGCCATTACACTGTGTTCTCCTTATAACGTACCTGCCGCTCTGTTGTTAAAAAACCACACGTTCTTCCTCCGTTAAAACTGCCTCATCTCCCTTCCTGAAACCCTTTCTTTTAAACCCGTCGTTACAACTTCTCAATTAGGCTCCCCGTTCAAATTTCCCGCCCTTCAGGTGTCCCTCGTTACATCTCATACTCAGAACACTACCATTCCCAAGATGCAATTCGAATGGTTTTGACTGTTTAGTCCATGCAATTCTCGGTAATGTGACCAAATTTAAAACGATGATATACCCAATGGTGCTTAACACATAACGTGTGAATGTTAAATGTCATTTATGTTTACAGGAAGTTTTTCAAGCGTCGTTTGCACTGTCCTCGATGAACCTCGTCGATGTTAGTGGCGCGCAGACTCGTCTTCATGACCTTCATTTCTTCTATATTCTTTATCCTTTTCTTTGGGTGCTATCCTGATGTAGGGCATTCTTGATTAACTGCACTGTAAATGGGGGGTCAGGATGCACTCCTCATAATCCAATTTGTCTAAGTATATATTCATTTCATCAGGTGTTTGCGTGCTGAATGGTTATAGTGCCATGCCCTACCGGCACTAAAGTTAACTACTACACTGTAAGGTGGGCTATTTCTAGCCCCGAACAAACGCACAGCTTAATGTGCAACATTGCAGGAATTTTTACCAATTTTTCACAATTTTCATCCTTTTTACTCCTTAATTTTCTAAGTTCTAGTCCAGTCAGAAGTCTCCGAAACATAACACTTTCTGATTTTTACGCACCATTGACTTGTATGGTAAACGCGGTTGCCTGTAGACACTGCACCGGTATCCTGTGGGCCTTCCCCGACCTAACCTTCGTTAGTCCAGTGTAGGCCCAACGATTCCCTAGGCCCTAGGCCTGCTCATTGTTCGTGACGTGGTACTTATACCACTTTCTTAATACATGGTTTGAGTGGCCACTCGGCCGATCCATAATTGTGCAGCTTATTGTATGTTATACTGTGTTCTTTGTTTAACGCTTGTGCTTCTGTGCTCATAAAGAGTTAAGGGGATTATTCTAGAAATAAATACATATATTTTGTAATATATAACTTGTGTGGTGTCTTTTCATTTGGTATTTAAAGGGATTGCATATGGTAAAACAGCTGGCTTCACATGCACACTTGAGTTTGACCTAAGACTGCTCTTGTCCATGATACCCCTAGGAGAGCTGGTCTATAAGGTTGACTTACAACCAATCACCATAAGGGTCGTTTGGACGAGTGCACGGTGCTCACTAGAATAGTAAACACCAGATACCAGGCCAACTTCTCACAGATACTGCTATCTCAATAGCAACAGCAGAGCGTTAGTGTCATGTCTCTTTTCTGGTCCCCCAATACTTTCTGTCCAACTCCTCCAAACTGTCTGCCAACTAACTCTTGTCATCTTGTGTCTCTTCCTTGTCTATTTCACCTGTCTCATAACCTGTGTCTGTGCTGACTCATCTTCCTGTATCTTCAACACCTATCTCTCTCTCTCTCAAGTAGGTCTCCCGATTACATCTCTTCATGTGTATCATCTGTCACTCTGTATTGTCCTGTTACACTCCTTCGCTGGTCAACTTTCCGCTCTTGCTTGCCTGTCACTCTTTTGCCTCATTTGTATCTCTCTCTTGTTCATGTGCTTTCTCACACACAATTAGTGTTTCCTTTGTTACTTCCCTCCGTATCACACACACATTGTTTTGTCTTTGTTGTCCTCTCAGTATCTTAAGGTCACATATCCACTGTTCATCTTTCTCCTTTCTCTGACTGCTCTTTTTCTTACCTGTCTCTTTTCAATCTCTCTTTCACCCCCTTTCTCTCTTTTCTCCTTACTTTCTCATTTGTGTTTTTTACTCACCCACCTCTTCTTTGCCTGCTTGTCTTTTTCTCTCTCCCTCTCTTCTTCCTAGGACCCTATTGCATATAGGGCTCACAGTCCCTGCTTGCGTGATGGCACACCTTCAAACAGGTGCACAGGGCGCAAAGGGAAAGTGCACCCTATGAGGTTGAATGCACCTCCCTTAGAGTAACTGCAAACTCTTGCTGCCCTGGGGGCATTCAAGTGAAATACGGGGCAGCTGCGTTAAAGCCGCTCCATATTTCACAGTGGAGGCGGCAGCCGCCTGCACCTTCAGGCGGCACCCACCTGCACCTTAAAGATAGGAGAGAGATCCCCTTGCAGGTGGGTGCAGTGAATGGCTGCACCTGTCTGCTGGGGATGTCTGGAGGGTCCATAGGACCCCTTGACTTTGCTGCCATCAGGTGGTGCACTGACAGTATGCCACCTTGTTGTGGCACACTGTCAGTGCGCCTCCTAACTGCTTCTTTACCTCTGGGCCCGCATCCATTATACTGTGCAGGTACAGAGTTAAAGAGATTTCCTCATTTGCATAGGGCCAGGCCCCCATGCAAATGAGGGCACAACTTTTGAGATAGTGCTGGTGCATCATATGCGCAAGTGCTATCTGGAATACAGAAGAGGTGGCACAAGCGTCTGCAGGCCCTTCTGTAATACCAAAGGGCCACTGGGGGCACACAAAGCGGGTGCATATGTCCTTTGCGCCCCCGGGGTACTTCTGTAATACGGGCCCTGGTCTCACACGTTTCTCTCCAATCTCTCTTGATCACCTTTCCTCATCATTGTCTTTATGACCTCACACTTTCATCTCTATCTCACAGCTGCACTTTGCTCACCATGCAGACACTTCCTAACACTCACAACTCTCTCTCGTCCCTCCCGTTGAGACTCTTTGTAGCATCCTCTCTCTCTTGTGGTACTTCCCCCTATTTTTCCCTGTTCTGTCTCCTCCCTCACATGTTCAGTTACAGAGTGAGACACAGGGACCTCCACATAGCAAAATCATAATTTTGAAAAAGTGTAGCTTTGTTTGTTTCTGATCATCACCTAGCATATCCCACAGGTCAGGTGGCAGCAGTTATTAGGTTTCGGGTTGGGCGTGGCAGGGCAGAGCCCTGCTCCGCCTCTCCGAGAGATCTTGTAAATACAAGATTTCTAAGAGGGACTCTAAGCCCCGCCCCTCCTTTCCACTGGGTAGCGTATGTGTTCATAGTAAACGCTGGCTTCCCATTGGAAAAGAGGGTTTTTGGGTGCCACCCTGTCCATTTTTTGTAGTGCCCCTCTGGACAGGATAGCCAGTTTTCTGGATGTCGTAAAGTCGTTTCTCATCTTCTTGGGGATGTGTTATAGGAAGGTTCAGGGAGAGTTCAGCAAGCTTTTGCACATACCCATCATGTGTGTCTTCTCTTTCCCTCCCTCCACCCCACCCCACTCTTTCTGCTGTTCCTCCCCCTCCCTCCAGTGCTGTGTGGGGCAGAACGGCGACAGCTTGTATGCTGAAGTGTGCAGAGACTGAAAGCAGAGGCAGCCCTCCGCTTTTCTCCAGCCCTTCTCGTAACCTTTATTTTATTTATTTATTTATGCGTTTTTATATAGCCCGGACTTACCCGAAGGTGTCAGAGCACTTCACAAAAGGAACAGTAATGATACATGAGGAGCAGATTACAAGTGAACAAAGTACAACAGCAAACATTAAGTTACCTGAGGCAAAAGTGACAATTGTGAGCAAACAAAATACAAGAGGTAGCAAACGGTACAATTATAGGAGGAAAAAGTGACATCTGTGCAGGTTACAAAGGTATACAAAGTACAAGTAGCAGTATAACGCAGCAATAAATGGTAGACACTCAAACTTTTGCTTTTAATCACCCCTCCTTTCTCCCACTGCCCGGTTTTCATTAGTTGCATGTGCTTGGACACTTAAAACTCGGTGTTACTTATGCGGCTCTGCTTGCACTCCCTTTTCCCTTCTTTGCATACTTTGTGCTCTTTAGGCAGAATCCCATGGCTTTTTATGAACTCAATTTCATAAGTATTGAGGCTTTCTTGATGCTTGCATCCCCCCTTTTTAGGTCTCAACTATTCTATCCCGTTAGGGATTGAATAGGCGATATTATAATAAGCAGTTTGAAAAGTCTGCCTAGCCTGCGGATCGCGTACAGTTCGTGTGAGGCAGGCGTGTGAGCCAGGCGCGTGCACATCCAACACCATCGGCCTCGGCATCATACTTCAAAGGAAGCCGCTCCCACACAACCACTGGTCTGAGCCTCGGCATCAGACTTTAAAGAAATCCGCTCCCCCGCCCTCATTAGACATCAAAGAAATGCACTCCCGCTCCCCTGCCCCCGCCACAGAAATCCCGAGAGCTTGGGGTTTTTTTGCGAAAGCCTACCGTGCTTGTTTACAGTAGCCTTGCTCCTCAAATGCTGTTGCTGTGTTGCCATCTCTCTAGGGACACAGCTTGAAAACACTTGACTTGCTAGCTGCAATGCTACATCCGCTATGCTTTGCCTCTAGACACATTGATCCCTCGCAGACTGTGCTGCCCCTGCCCCTCATGATTCTGAAACTGACCAACACAGTCACCACACATTCTCTATTCTCTGTCTTACGATGTCTGCCCTGCGACTATTTACTTTGGACCCTCACCCTCACACCTCCTCACACTCACACACCCTCTCACCCTCACCCACCCTCACTCACCCTCACAACCCTCTCACCCTCACATCCCCACACCCCCTCACATCCCCTCACCCTCACACCCCCTCACCCTCACCCTCACACCTCCTCACCCTCACACCTCCTCAGCCTCACACACCCTCACCCACCCTCACACCATCACACCCTCATACACCCTCATTCTCATCTTCACACCCCCTCACCCTCACCCACCCTCTCACTCACCACCACCCTCACACCCCCTCACCCTCACACACCCCTTCACCCTCACAACCCCACACACCCCCACACAACCTCAGACCCCCTCACCCTCACACACACCCTCACACCCCCTCACACCCCCTCACGCCCTCACCCTCACACCCCCTCACCCTCAAACCCCCTCTCCCTTACCCTAACACACCCTCACCCTCACACAACCTGTCACCCCATCACCCTCACACCCAATCACCCTCACACTCAATCACCCTCACACCCAATCACCCTCACACCCAATCACCGTCACACCCAATCACCCTCACACCCAATCACCCTCACACCCAATCACCCAATCACCCTCACACCCAATGTTGGACCCGGCCTCGTGGCGTGGTCCCACTCCCCCCGCATGGCGGGTCCCGGACTACCTCAACCCCTGTTCCCCGGCCGAGAGCAGCACCATCCACCCTCCACGAGAGCCGCCCCTCCGGGCAGCCCCCAGCTCTCCCCCGTTGGAACTCGACAACCTCTCCTCAACACCCTCGGCTGGTCCGAACCCTATCCCGGACCACCATCTCAGGCCCAGACTCCATCTTGGGCCCTCCACGACCAGGCCTCGTGGTCTCGGCCCGACCCCAGCCGCAGACCCAGCGAAGCCCCGACATTGAGGCACCACGATCCAACCAGGGGGTAAAGAGACCACTCGACGGATCAATGGGGGAAAGAGTTTCGATGGTCCTCCAACCGTCCCCAGACGCCTGGTTTTGATCGCCCCCAGCCTCCCTGGGCGCTGGCTCCACCCCCCTGCTGGGTGTCTGGACACGCACATCCCGGCCCCTCCGACCTCCAAGTGCGAGGGTCCGGACATCAAAGGACGCCAGACCTATAACTGGGGCAGCTCCGGAGCAGGTCGGCAGTTGTATCCTGGAGTTGAGAGACACCGAGACGAACTCATCCGCGTGGAACCTGTAACCACCTTGGTGCCCTGCTGGCGCTGGCGCTGCCGCGGCCCATCTTCGTGAAACCATCTCTGGAGCCCTGCTGGCGCTGCCGCGGCCCATCTTCGTGAAACCATCTCTGGAGCCCTGCTGGCGCTGCCGCGGCCCATTTTCGTGAAACCATCTCTGGAGCCCTGCTGGCGCTGCCGCGGCCCATCTTCGTGAAACCATCTCTGGATCCCTGCTGGCGCTGCCGCGGCCCATCTTCGTGAACTCATCTGTGGAGCCCTGCTGGCGCTGCCGCGTCCCCTACCAAAGCACCCTCCAGCTCAAGGAGTGAGAGCTGAGCGCAGGGTATCCCTGTACCAGGCTGGTACCAAGACTGTCCCGCTACCCCCTTCCTTCAGAGACTAAGTTTGAGAGGATCCCTGGATCCCGTCATCCCTGTATCGTATGATAACCTGCCTAAAAGTACTGATAAAAACGTTAAGAACCTATCTTTGTGTAGTGTCCATCTGTAGGGGGGTGATTGCTCATCTGTACGATCCTAGGATAGGAACCTCGCCAGGAGGCCTCTCACCCTTGCTCGGCCAGCCCTAAGATCCCCTTTCCAACATTGGTGGCAGGCGGTGCGATCCGAGCCGACGCAGATCGTACAGAGAGTAAATCGCCCCACTACGAACAGAAGCACACAGCAACCATGACGACTAAAGAAACCGGACCAACCGCAGAGTTCCAGATGGAACGACTAGAAGATTATAGCCACAAAGAATTGAAGCAATTCTGCAAAGACTTGGGTATCGCTACCACAGGACTAAGCACCAAAGACGATCTCAAGCAGGCTCTGCAGACCTGGGTGGAGACATCAGCATCGCCACCCCAAAACGAAGGCCTCGCAGTCACCGATCTGCACCCCGAGAACACCGCAACCCCAGCGGAGGGGAGAGACACAAACCTCTCCCACGAGGATGCCCGAGAACGAGAAAGGAACCGGCTCCACGAATTAGACCAGACTAGACTCCGCTTAGATGGGGAACTGCAACTGGCTGAAAAGAAGATAGCCCTTGAGCAACTACGACTACAGGGAGACCTGGAAGAGAAAAGAAGACAGAGGGAGTTGGAGGAGAAGAAGCTCGCGTACGAGCACAAGCGCGGTCTAAAAGAACTGGAGATTAAGGCGAAAACGGGGACACTGGCATCTCCGGGGGCCGGAGCCCCAATCCCTCTACCGACACCAAGGTCCACATCCCCAAAGATGTCGTCCGAGAGTACTATAAAAACGACGACATCCAGCAATGGTTTAAAGCCTACGAGGTAGCCATGACCTCACACCGAGTACCACAAAAAGACTGGGGTGCCGGGTTGCGGGGGAGGTTCGTCAATGAGGGGAGAGACGCCCTGCTACAGCTCCCCGACGCCGAGATGACCTCCTACGAACACATGAAAGCTGCCCTTCTCACTCGCTATGAGCTCACCTCCGAGATGTACCGGCAGCGATTCAGAGACTGTAAGAGGATCTCCGGTACCACCTGGGTGGAATATGTGAACTTCTATAGTAGAGCCTTAGAGGGGTGTATCAAGGGCAGCCAAGTCACCACCTACGAACAGTTGTTCAACCTCATTGTATGGGAACACCTCTCCAACAACTGTTTCATCGAACTCAGGCAGCATCTCCTCGACAGTAAACTGACTGAGCCACGTAAACTCGCCATCGAAGCTGATCGATGGGAGAGCACCCGGGTCCCCCGGAACTGGATGGGAGACCAAGGCCGAGCTCACCAGCGATCCCACCATCAGCGAGGCGAAGGAGGAGGAGGCCAGGGCCGGGGCAGGGACACCACCACGGTGCCCCCCACCAGCACTTCCCCTCCCCTAGCAGGAAGAGGAGCCCCCCCTGCACGACCGGGGCTCCGCTCGAACGTTATCTGCCACAAATGCCAGCGACCCGGTCATTACGCCAATGACCCCAACTGTCCCAGAAACCAACCATCCAACCCCACGGGTCTGCAAAACCGCCAGATCACCGCCGCCTCCCTGGGGGAGGAGCAGGGTGAAGAAGAAGCAGAAGACTATGAACAAAACCCGACCGAGTGGGAATCCGCAGCCATGTCCCTGGTTTGTCTGGGCGAAAGAGACCTGGTCCCCCGGGCCCCGATCCCGGCCAACACCCAGAAGTACAGCCAGTGGGTCACCATTAATGGACAACGGGCCGAAGCCCTCCGCGACACCGGAGCCAGCGTGATGGCCGTCCGTTGCCACCTGGTGACCCCGGATCAAATTTTGCCCAATGTACTGTGCCCAGTACGGTCCGCGGATAATTCTGAGAGCCTGTGCCAGATGGCCCGCGTCCCCTTTGAGTGGGGAGGGGTGTCAGGCATGCTGAGAGTGACTGTCCGAGACGATGCCCCTGTAGACTGCCTCCTCGGGAACGACCTCGAGAGCTGCCCCTGGGCTGACGTCGAGCGGAGGGAGCACCTGGGGATGCTAGGCCTCCCTGAATGCGTCTGTGAACAACTCGATCCATGGCCGCACGAGCCATCTTCTCCACCGAAGAACCAGAGTGGCCCGAGCCTCCACCGCCCGTCGTCGCCGAAGACACTGACCCTGAACCCGATCCTCCGGGGCCCAACTGTTAAGAAGTTGCCCCGCTCAGCGACCTCCTAGAACTGGCCCAGTGGCGCCAAGAAGGTGGCCCCACTAGAGAACAGTTCCCTCGAGTGGGGCAGATCGGTCAAAGTTCCGTGACCTACCTGGGGCACCAAGTGGGAAGTGGCCAGGTGGCCGCCCTACAACCCAAGATCGACGCCATCATGGCCTGGGAGCCCCCGATCACCCAGACATAGGTCCGAGCCTTCCTGGGGCTCCCTGGGTATTACCGGCGCTTCATAAAAGACTATGACAGCATTGTGGGCCCCCTCACGGAACTCATTTCCAAAAGGCAACCCCCGAAGGTACACTGGACACCCGAGTGTCAGACCGCCTTTGAGACCCTCAAGACAGCAATGTGCACCGCCCCCGTGCTCCAAGCCCCCGATTACAGCCGGGAATTCATAGTGCAAACAGATGCCTCCGATCACGGCGTCGGGGCAGTTCTCTCACAAACCAACACCAAGGGAATTGATCAGCCGGTGGCCTTCATTAGCCGATGCCTGCTGGCCCGAGAACAGCGCTGGAGCACCATTGAGCGGGAGGCCTTCGCCCGATCCCGATCCATGGCCGCACGAGCCATCTTCTCCACCGAAGAACCAGAGTGGCCCGAGCCTCCACCGCCCGTCGTCGCCGAAGACACTGACCCTGAACCCGGTCCACCGGGGCCCAACTGTTAAGAAGTTGCCCCGCTCAGCGACCTCCTAGAACTGGCCCAGTGGCGCCAAGAAGGTGGCCCCACTCGAGAACAGTTCCGTCAAGAACAAAAAACGTGTCCCTCCCTCGATGGGCTCCGACAGCAAGCTGCAGCCCAGAGCACAGGGGATGCCTCGGGGGCCCACTGGGTCTACTGGGACAATGAGCTCCTCTACACCGAGCAGAAGATTGCCGAGCTGGGGGCCAGCCCGGTGCTGGTAGTCCTCCTCCGATTCAGAGACTTCCTCCTGAACCTGGCACATGATGTGCCCCTCGCCGGGCACCTGGGGCAGGACAAAACTTACAGCCGCTTGGTGACCCACTTCTACTGGACCAAGATGAGGCACGATGTGATCAACCACTGCCGAACTTGCCCCACCTGCCAAGCCAGCGGGAAGAGCGGCGGAAAACTGAAAGTCCCCCTGCAACCTTTTCCAGTCGTCAACACTCCCTTCGAGCGGGTGGGAATCAACATCGTGTGGCCCCTGGAGCCCCGGACATCACAAGGTCACTGGTTCATCCTCGTCCTGGTGGACCATGCCACCCGCTATCCCGAAGCCATACCTCTCCGGACCGTGACAGCTCCCGTGGTGGGCCGGGCCCTGATGGGGATCTTCTCCCGGGTGGGCTTCCCCCGCGAAGTCGTCAGTGATCGGGGCACGAACTTCATCTCCCGATACATGAAGTCCCTATGGCAGCAATGCGGGGTCACGTACAAATTTACAACCCCCTACCACCCCCAAGGGAACGGACTGGTGGAACGCTTCAATCGCATCCTCAAGGGGATGATCATGGGCCTAGAAGGGCCCTTACGACGCCAATGGGACGTGTTGCTGCCCTGCCTCCTCTTCGCCTATCGAGAGGTCCCCCAAAAGTCCCTGGGATTCAGCCCCTTCGAACTATTGTACGGGCACCCTGTGCCCTAAGCACACGTCCCCTAAGCTTGGTCAAAGAAGGATGGGAGGTGACCGCCCAAAATGCTCCCCCGATGTGTACTGGTACCTCCTGACCCTCCAGAACCAGACTCGGCGGTTCCGGGAACTTGCCAAGGCCAACCTCGAAGCCAGTCAAGAAGACATGAAACGTTGGTATGATCAAAACGCCTCGTCCATTGAGTTCGAGCCGGGACAACAGGTCTGGGTCATGTCCCCGGTTGAACCATGTGCCCTCCAGGACAAATGGACCGGGCCCTTTAAGGTGGTGGAGCGCAAGAGCCCTGTCACCTACCTGGTGGACATGGAGTCTCCCAGGAACCCCCTCCGGGTCCTCCACGCCAAGCCGACTCAAGCCTCACTTTGTCCGCTCAGAACTTAGCCTCCTGAAGGCTACCGACAGTGGGGCTGAAGAGGATTCCGAGCCCCTACCAGACCCCCTGAATGCCCTCGAAAAAGACGGCTCCATGGAAGGAGTCAACCTCTCTTCCACCCTGACCCCAGAACAACGCCGAGATTGCCAAGAACTATTGAGACAATTTGCCGATCTATTCTCTCTCACCCCCGGGGTCACCCCCTGGTGCCTCCACGATGTCGACACCGGGGATAACCCGCCTGTGCGGCACCGGGCCTACCGAGTTCCTGATCGAGTGCGAGCCTGCATCCAGTCAGAAGTGTCCAAAATGCTGGCTCTGGGGGTGGTCGAGCCCTCTGACAGTACATGGGCCAGTCCTGTTGTCCTGGTCCCCAAGGCCGCCGCCCCTGGCGTCGCCCCGAACTCAGGTTTTGTGTGGACTACCGGGGTCTGAACGCCGTCACCCGAACAGACGCTCACCCCATCCCCCAGGCCGATGAACTGATCGACCGCCTGGGGTGGCCCGGTACCTGAGCACCTTCGACCTCACCGCGGGCTACTGGCAGATCGGACTCACTCCGGGCGCCCAGGAGCGATCCGCTTTCTCCACCCCCGATGGCCACTACCACTTCAGGGTAATGCCCTTCGGAATGAAAAATGCCCCCGCCACGTTCCAGAAGCTGGTAAATGAGGTGCTGGCGGGGCTTGAGGAGTTCAGCGCCGCCTACCTGGACGATATCGCGGTGTACAGCCGCTACTGGGCTGAACACCTCCAACACCTCCGGGAGGTCTTGGCCGCCCTCCGACGGGCCGGACTAACAATAAAAGCCAGCAAGTGCCAGATCGGTCAAAGTTCCGTGACCTACCTGGGGCACCAAGTGGGAAGTGGCCAGGTGGCCGCCCTACAACCCAAGATCGACGCCATCATGGCCTGGGAGCCCCCGATCACCCAGACAGAGGTCCGAGCCTTCCTGGGGCTCACTGGGTATTACCGGCGCTTCATAAAAGACTATGGCAGCATTGTGGGCCCCCTCACGGAACTCATTTCCAAAAGACAACCCCCGAAGGTACACTGGACATCCGAGTGTCAGACCGCCTTTGAGACCCTCAAGACAGCAATGTGCACCGCCCCCGTGCTCCAAGCCCCCGATTACAGCCGGGAATTCATAGTGCAAACAGATGCCTCCGATCACGGCGTCGGGCCAGTTCTCTCACAAACCAACACTGAGGGAATTGATCAGCCGTGGCCTTCATTAGCCGACGCCTGCTGGCCCGAGAACAGCGCTGGAGCACCATTGAGCGGGAGGCCTTCGCCGTGGTGTGGGCCCTCAAGAAACTCCGGCCCTATCTCTTCGGCACCCACTTCCGGGTACAAACTGACCACCGACCTCTGCGGTGGCTGATGCAGATGCGAGGGGAGAATCCGAAGCTATTGCGTTGGTCCATCTCCCTGCTAGGGATGGACTTCACTGTGGAGCATCGCCCAGGCAACGACCACGCCAAAGCAGACGGCATGTCCCGCTTCTTCCGCCTCGGCGAGGAGAATACCCAAGAAGATGGGTGACTCTCCCTGCCTTCAGCTGGGGGGGACGTGTGTTGGACCCGGCCTCGTGGCGTGGTCCCACTCCTCCCGCATGGCGGGTCCCGGACTACCTCAACCCCTGTTCCCCCGCCGAGAGCAGCACAATCCACCCTCCACGAGAGCCGCCCCTCCGGGCAGCCCCCAGCTCTCCCCCGTTGGAACTCGACAACCTCTCCTCAACACCCACGGCTGGTCCGAACCCTATCCCGGACCACAATCTCAGGCCCAGACTCCATCTTGGGCCCTCCACGACCAGGCCTCGTGGCCTCGGCCCGACCCCAGCCGCAGACCCAGCGAAGCCCCGACATCGAGGCACCACGATCCAACCAGGGGGTAAAGAGACCACTCGACGGATCAATGGGGGAAAGAGTTTCGATGGTCCTCCAACCGTCCCCCGACGCCTGGTTTTGATCGCCCCCAGCCTCCCTGGGCGCTGGCTCCACCCCCCTGCTGGGTGTCTGGACACGCACATCTCGGCCCCTCCGACCTCCAAGTGCAAGGGTCCAGACATCAAAGGACGCCAGACCTATAACTGGGGCAGCTCCGGAGCAGGTCGGCAGTTGTATCCTGGAGTCGAGATACACCGAGACGAACTCATCCGCGTGGAACCTGTAACCACCTTGGAGCCCAGCTGGCGCCGCCGCGGCCCATCTTCGTGAAACCATCTCTGGAGCCCTGCTGGCGCTGCCGCGGCCCATCTTCGTGAAACCATCTCTGGAGCCCTGCTGGCGCTGCCGCGGCCCATCTTCGTGAAACCATCTCTGGAGCCCTGCTGGCGCTGCCGCGGCCCATCGTCGTGAAACCATCTCTGGAGCCCTGCTGGCGCTGCCGCGGCCCCTACCAAAGCACCCCCCAGCTCAAGGAGTGAGAGCTGAGCGCAGGGTATCCCTGTACCAGGCTGGCACCAAGACTGTCCCGCTACCCCCTTCCTTCAGAGACTAAGTTTGAGAGGATCCCTGGATCCCGTCATCCCTGTATCGTACGATAACCTGCCTAAAAGTACTGATAAAAACGTTAAGAACCTATCTTTGTGTAGTGTCCAGCTGTAGGGGGGTGATTGCTCATCTGTACGATCCTAGGAGAGGAACCTCGCCAGGAGGCCTCTCACCCTTGCTCGGCCAGCCCTTAGATCCCCTTTCCAACACCCAATCACCCTCACACCCAATCACCCTCACACACCCTCTCACCCTCACACATCCTCTCACCCTCACACACCCTCACACCCTCAGACCCCTTCACACCCTCAGACCCCCTCACACTCACACCCTCACACAACCCCTCACACTCTCCTCACCCACCTCCACTCACCCTCACCCACCCTCACTCAGCCTCACACACACCGTCTCACACTCACACCCCCTCACCCTTACCCACCCTCTCACCCTCACACACCCTCACCCTCACACCCCATCCCGCTCACACCCCATCACGCTCACACCCCTATACCCCCATACCCTCACCCTCACACACCCTCTCACCCTCACATGCCCTCTCACCCTCACATGCCCTCTCAAATCACACCCCTCACCCTCACACACCCTCATTCACCTCACCCTCTCTTACCCTCACACCCCCTCACTCACCCCCACACCCCCTCACTCACCCCCTCACTCACCCTCATACCCCCTCACCCTCACACTCTCACACCCCCTCACCCTCACACACCCTCACACACCCACACCCTCACACACCCACACCCTCACACCCTCACATCCCCTCACCCTCACATCCCATCACCCTCACACCCCATCACCCTCACACCCCCATACCCTCACTCTCACACCCCCATACCCTCACCCTCACATGCCCTCTCACCCTCACCCACCCTCACACCCACACCTCCTCACCCTCACTCACAACCCCTCACCCTCACACAACCTCATTCTCATCCTCACACCCCCTCACCCTCACCCACCCTCTCATTCAGCGCAGCGGCACGACGTTTGTGCGCCGAAGGCCCTCAGAGGCCAAAAAGACTATGTTTTATAGCTCGGACACCCTTCATAGCATAAGGTCTTTAGGACCCGACTGCCATCTGCACTGCTATGATGCAATCTCACTTCAAGGCACCTGCCTAAAATGCAATCTCTCCCTTAAACCAAGTCAGACCAAATCCCTGAGGCAGGAATACTGTATGTTCATGTTGAACTGCAGATCCCTTCCAAAACACAGGGTGGAAATGTCTTTCTTGTTGGAGGAGCGTATGCCAGACGCAGTGTTTCTTACTGAAACATGGCTCACGACCGACTCTGACCCTGCTCTAGTAACATCCCTCCCCCCTGGCTTCCAAATTATTCGACAAGACCACCCGGAGGGGAGAGGAGGTGGGCTAGCAATTATATTCAAAGACCAATTTCACTGCTGACTCATCCCGGAAACTATCCCAGATTGTGAGAGTTTAGCTTTCTCGCTGGAGTTCTCCCCCAACCACTGCTTCTCAGGCACATTAATATACCGGCCCCCTGGCCCCTCAAAACAATTTCACAAACTTCTACCTGCAACGGTGGCTGAACGCATCAGTATTGCCGCTAACTATACTTTGTTAGGCGATCTCAATTTCCATTTTGACTCCTTGCTGGATCCCACGGCTATGACATTAGCTGATGATCTGGCCACGTTACAACTTACCCCGACTCATGTGAAGGGACATCTATTAGATCCTGTGTTCAGTAACTGTGAAGATCTTGTGGCTGGACCCCCGATCCCCTTCCATGGACTGATCACTCTCTAGTGCCCTTTCACATGGTCTACTTCCAAACCACCCTCGGCAAAACCCACGATAAGACATGCTAGATCCTGGTCGCGGATACCAGTGGATGTATGGACAAATAAGCTTAAAAACGAACTCCCCCCCTATAATGAGGATCCATTTTTGGCGAACCTCGCCTATGAGAACTGGATCACGCAATCCCTGGAAACCACCCTCCCTCTAAAGAAATTAACGTTAAAACGTCCCCATAAAACAGCCTCATGGTACTCTGAGGCCCTCAGGAAGAAAAAGCACCAATGCCGAAAAATTGAAAGAAAATGGCGCATAGACTACTCTGTGGAGGAAAAATCTCGATATCGAGAGGAAATAAAAGCCTACAAAAATGAAGTGAAAGCTGCCCAAACCGCATATTTTTCTGACAAAATCATAACAGCAAAATCCAAACCTAGGGAAATTTTTCAAATTCTGAAAAAACTTATCAACCCCCCCCTCCCAGTGTATACAAGGAAAAGACTGTCTCCCAGTGCAACGACTAGGCGGAATTTTTCTCCTCAAAGGTCAATAAAATCTACGCGGCCTTCCCCCGCACAGCCCCCCTCCCTCTAGATCAGGGAAAAATCAATTTGGCAGACACTGTGCCAGTCTCCTCACCCGTACTTGATCATTTCCCCTGCGTAGACCTTGAAGTCCTGGAGTCAGTGGTACGCAAAGTAAAATCAGGGTCCCCAAGTGACCCGGCACCCCCGGATGTCATGATGCTAGCATTCCAGGTTACTCTACCAACTATCAAGAACCTCCTGAATGCATCTATCACCTGTAGTACTGTCCCTCCTGCCTGGAAACGGGCTATGGTCCAAGCCTTGCTAAAGAAGCCAAATTTGGATCCATCGGACTTTGGCAACTATCGGCCCATCTCCCTGCTCCCCCGGGTGAGCAAAATCCTGGAGAAGTAAGTCAACCTGCAGCTGGTTAGCTTTCTTGAAGATAACCAGCTGTTGGATGCCACCCAGACGGGGTTTAGACCTAAGCATGGAACAGAGTCCGCCCTCCTAATGGTCATCGAGGAGTCTAGAAAAATTCTTGATCAGGGAGGATCAGTGGCAGTGATCCTCCTTGATCTCAGCGCAGCGTTCGATACGGTCAGCCATAACACCCTGCTGAACCGTCTTTCGAATGTCGGCATAGTGGACAAGGCTTGGCTCTGGCTCAAATCCTTCCTGAGCAACAGGTCGTTTCAAGTGTTTGATGGACAAACAGTATCTACCAGCATACCCCTGAAGTGTGGAGTCCCCCAAGGCTCCTCCTTAAGCCCTGCGCTTTTTAATATCTATATGAGGCCACTGGCTGAGGTAGTTCGTCCGTTTGGAGTTAAGATCATATCCTATGCGGACGACACCCAGCTGGTGGTCTCACTAGCGCAGGAGGCCAATCGGCCACTATCAGGTGGACTAACAAAACGCTTGGAGGAAGTAAAGACCTGGATGACCTTGTCATCTTTAAAACTCAATGGTGACAAAACGGAGCTCATGCTCCTGGGCCCCGCGGACCCCACCTTCTTCAACTCACTGTGGCCGACCTGTCTAGGCACCCCCCCGGCACCGAAGGATAACATCAAAAGCCTCGGGGTATGGCTGGACAGGAGCCTTTCATTTAACACCCAGGCCACAAAGCTCTCAGCTACCTGCTTTGGGCTGCTCAGGACATTGAAGAGAGTTCTCCCTCTGCTCCCCATGGAGGCAAAGCAGAACCCCATTGGTCCTGACGAAAGCCTATAGATCTGTTGACTACCAAAGGCTGAAACATGTTGACCTCTTTTTAACAATACCCATATAATGCACTAGAATCCCTTACCAATTCGCAAAGTGCATCCGTAATTTTTAGCTTTAGTCCGAACCCAGACCTATTAAATTGTTCTTGTCTGGCCGTCCGGATTTTTAATAATCACACCACTACCCCCCACTTTCCACGATCACTACTGCCTTAAACCTTAAGGCAAACCTCCTGGTGGAGGGTGCACAAGACAAAAAATGACTCAATGATTACGCACGCACGTGTAGAAAAGCGGGGACACAGTATATACCGCAAAAGAGAGACTATCACTATCAATATACACGTGTATGAGTCATATATGTTTGGGAGATACCAGGTCCTCGACTTGTGAACCCAAGGTTTAAGCAGGACCAGTGATCCTTTCCCCCTTCTGATTATGAAAGTTACCTACGGAGACTGAAAGGATTCTCACTCTGCCTCCCCCACTGCCATGATTATACAGGCAAAGCAGATAGCCATACAGGGTCTGATACAGTCACGGCTAGACTCCAACAACGTCCTCTACTTGGGTGCACCAGAGTACAACCTAAACAGACTGCAGTTAGTGCAGAATTGTGCTGCCCGCACTCTGCTACAGATCCCACGCAGACTGTCAGTCAAGGCTGGACTGACTAGCCTGCATTGGCTGCCAGTGCGGCAGAGAGTCATATTTAAGGCCATGTGTATTTCCCACCAGGCGTTCTGGGACTCAGGACTTCTAATTACTTGTGGTCTAGTAAGTCAGTATCGACCAAGCAGAGCTCTTCGATCTAGCCAGGCGTTCATGGCCACAGCCCCGAGAATTAAAAAGACAAGGTCTGGTGGAAGGATGTTTGCCTATAATGCCGCCAAGATCTGGAACTCCCTCCCTGTCCATCTGAGATCCAACCCTAACCTCTCTTCCTTTCGTAAACAATTAAAAATACACTTGTTTAAATCCTCTCAGTAACACGCTGCCTCCTCTCTTCTGGCCTGCTATCTCATTTAGGTTCCTTTGGCGCTTGGACACCTTAGGGCAGCAATCGCACTGTTTATAAATCTACTTCATTTCATTTCATTCACCCTCACACCCCCTCACCCTCGCACACCTTCTCACCCTCACACCCCTACACACCCTCAGACCCACTCACCCTCACACCCCCTCACACTCACACCTCTTCACACACCCTCACCCTCCCTCATGCCCTCACACACACCCTCACACCCCCTCACCCTCAAACCCCTCACCCTTACCCTCACACACCCTCACTCTCACACAACCTGTCACCCCCTCACCCTCACACCCAATCACCCTCACACCCAATCACCCTCACAGCCAATCACCCTCACACACCCTCTCACCCCCACACACCTTCAGACCCCCTCACACTCACACCCTCACACAACCCCTCACACTCACAACCTCACCCACCTCCACTCACCCTCCCACACCCTCACTCACCCACACACCCTCACAACCCCTCACACACACCCTCTCATACTCACACCCCCACGTCCTCACACCCCCTCACCCTTACCCACCCCCTCACCCTCACACCCCATCACCCTCACACCCCATCACCCTCACACCCCTTCACCCTCACACCCTCACCCGCCCTCTCACCCGCACACGCCCTATCACCCTCACACCCCCTCACCCTCACCCCCGTCACCCTCACACACCCTCACACACCCTCACTCACCTCACCCTCTCTTACCCTCACCCCCCTCACTCACTCTAACACCCTCTCACCCTCACACACCCTCACACACCCACACCCTCACACACCCTCACCCTCACACACCCTCACCCTCACACACCCTCACCCTCACACACCCTCACCCTCACACACCCTCACCCTCACACACCCTCTCACCCTCACCCCCATCACCCTCACACCCCATCACCCTCACACCCCCATACCCTCACACCCCCATACCCTCACCCTCACACACCCTCTCACCCTCACACACCCTCTCACCCTCACATGCCCTCTCACCCTCACACACCCTCTCACCCTCACATACCCTCAAACCCCCTCACCCCCCTCACTCACCTCACACCCCCTCACCCTCTCATCCTCACACCCCCTCACTCACCCTCACACTCACACCCCCTCACCCTCACAATCCCACACCCTCACACCCCCACACACCCTCACACCCCCACACACTCTCTCACCCACCCTCACACACCCTCTCACCTTCACACACCCTCTCACCTTCACACACCCTCTCGCCCTCAAACCCCCTCAGACCCCCTCACCCTCACCCCTGTCACCCTCACACCCCCTCACTCACCCTCACACCCCCTCACTCACCCTCACAAAATCACCCTCACACCCCCTCACCCACCCTCACACACCCTTACCCTCACACCCACTCACCCTCACACCCCCCAACCTCACACACACACCCTCACCAGCATAGCATAAAAAACATAGCATAGCATAACAACACACAGCATAGTATAGCATAACAAAAAAGCATAGGATAGCAAAACATAGCATAGCATAACAAAACAAAGCATAGGATAGCAAAACGAAACATAGCATAGCAAAACAAAACATAGCAAAACACAGCAAAGCATAGCATAGCATAACAAAACACACCAAAACATAGCATAGCATAACAAAACACAGGATAACAAAACATAGCATAACAAAGCATAGCATAACATAAAGCATAGCAAAACATAGCATAGTATAACAAAACATAGCATAGCATAACAAAACACAATAAAACATAGCATGACATAACAAAACCTAAAACAAAGCATAGCATAACAAAACATAGCATAACAAAACATGGCATACATAACAAAACATAGCATTGCAAAGCATAGCAAAACATACCATAGCATAACAAAACACAACAAAACATAGCATAGCAAAACACAACATAGCATAGCATAACAAAACAAAGCTTATCATAGCATAACAAAACACAACAAAACATAGCATAGCATAACAAAACAAAGCATAGGATAGCAAAACTAAACATAGCATTGCTTAACAAAACAAAGCATAGGATAGCAAAAGTAAACATAGCATAGCATAACAAAACAAAGCATAGGATAGCAAAACAAAACATAGCATAGCATAACAAAACACAGCATAGCATAACAAAACACAGCATAGCATAACAATTCAAAGCATTGGATAGCAAAACATAGCATAGCATAACAAAACAAATCATAGGATAGCAAAACAAAACATAGCATAGCATACAACATCCCTTCGCACCACCACAGCATCACTCAGGGGCACCACAACATCACTATGCGCTACCACAGCATCACTGAACGCCACAGCATCACTCGTTCGCCATCACAACATCACTCAGCGCCACCACAGCATCAATCTGTGCAACCATTCAACAACACCTGGTTAAATATGTTCTCTCAATGTTCCAAGCTTTATTACAAATGTAAAAAAAAGATGTTAATATTTCACTTCTGTTCTTGAATTTTCGTCACAATAAAATACACTGAACCAAATCTTCACAAAAGTTATTTTCAAAACTTTAAGCTATTGCCATTATAAATTACAATAACTTTTATTTTATTTAAGTATTAATTATTGAAAAAAAATTAACAGCCATTGTTATTTGTAATATCAATACATGTAAGTCACGTAAGTACAACACATATTGCATTACAAACGCTATAGGAGTCACATTTGCGAAAGTTATAACTATTGGCATTGTAAATGTCAAAGCTATTAATTTCCTTATTTTCAAAAACTAAACATAAATAAAAAATGTGTCATTTACAATACCAATAGCTCAAACGTTCCTAATGCGAGACCTATTGCATTGCAAATGCTTGTTACTCCTGTTGTGGACTGGTATGAGAGAATAACAAAAGAGTGTTCTTGCTTCCCACCATTCCCGAGTATAATCTAAGTCGCATGTTCTGGGTTGTCTAATCATTGGTTCCTTTGCTGTAGGACGAAGAGCTAATGTGAAACTGATGCTAGCTGGCTGGGGTTTCTAGGTACTAAGGTGAGTTATTTGGTACACCACAATTCACTGAGGTCCTGTGTCTCTGTGCACAGTTTTGTGTAGGAGCAGAATCCTTGCGACATTGCACACCTAACGTTGTGGTCTTCTTGTGAGACTCTTGAGTAGTGCTTATATCAGTCCACGACCCCCTCACTATTGCTTTCGGTTAACAGTGGTAACAGATAAACCTACCTATTGTTAAATAGGTCTTTTCAAGCTTGATAATTTGTAAACGGTTTCTATTGAATTACTACCCAGTTGTGCTATATTACATTGCATTGTTCTTTTTGCTTTCTGTGGCATTATGGCCGTTGATATCACACAGCATAGTCGTTTGGCTGTACGCAATCATTTGCAGGGTTTCAACGTTGCCTTGGAAGGCACGGCAGTGGTTTTTGTTGTGAGTGCAGACGCAGCACACCTGTTTGAGCTTTTCTACTTGTGGGTTACGTTTCCGGCAGTTAATGCGGATACTAATGCGTTTCATACAAAATTATAAATATATTCAACTCAGACACGCGTGGGAAGCATACAACTCCGACATTGTGGATCTCCCTGAATATACCCCATTAGAAGGCTGTTTACTACAGGAAGAGATAACAGAGAAAGTAGTCTCCTGGACTTATAAAACCTTATTAAGTAATATGCCTGATGCTCTTTTAACACTTCGAGGCAAATGGGAGGGCCTAGTAGGCACATTGGAGGATATAGACTAGGAGGCAGCCCTAATGCACCTCAGAGAGGTGGCGATCAAGCTCCGTTAAGACTGGTACAGTTTAAAATTTTGCACAGGGTGTATTACGATAGGGCAAAATTACATGCAATGGGCAGAGAGCAGGCGCCGGATTGCTTGTGGTGCAAAATAGAACGTGGATCTTTCATTCACACTCTATGGAAGTGCCAACCAATTAAGAGATACAGGACACGGATAGTGCAAGATTTGAATAACATACTACACACAAAAATCCCGATGGACCCTAAATATATTCTGCTAGGCATCCACACGGACGTTGACATCCCAAGATACCAGCTTCTGCTGAGTAACTTAGGCCTTGTAGTCGCGAAGCGTTATATAGCTAGATACTGGGGGAGATCAGAACTTCCCACCACGAAAGAGTGGCGGACCGGCATGTATATGTATATGGGTGCCGCAAACACGGTATATGAAGCAAGGGGGTGCCCGAGAAAGTTTCAGAAAGTTTGGCAGCCATGGCTGAGCTATTACAACCTAGAGATAGAGGAGGGGGACATAGATGTACTAGATTGCATATAAAAAGGAGCGTAGGCGAAGGGCCCATTACTCTAGATCCACACCCAGCTGAGGGACCCGAGTGATACCTAACAAGGGGTAGAAGATATTACAGGGTCCGTGAAGAAGGAGCATAATGGCGCAAACTCTGTGTCCTTGCTAATTGTAAATTTAACTTCTTTTAATCCATGAACAATAATCGAGATGTACCTAATGAGTATTTTGTTGTTCTATCAAAATAATAAAAACATATTTCTTCAAAAAACAATGTCAATCCACACCCTCTCACAGGGAGTCCCAACCACTGCCTGTGATATCGAGTAAGCATTGGTCTTGCCCCCTTCCTTACCACTGGCCTGACAGGTGACACAGGAGCTGCAGAACTCCATTACTTCCTCAAACATATGGGGCCAGTAGAAATGGTTCACCACCTGGTTCTATGTCTTAGAAAATAAGTAAACTTACAAAGGGAAAACACACGAGCTAAAGAACATAACAGCTCACACGACACTGCCGAACCTACAAAGGAAACAGAAAAAATACATTAAGAGCTAAAACGGCAACATAGGTAAACCTACAAAGTGGAAACACATTTATAAACAAAATGCTCCTTACCTGATCGCGTGGAATAGCTCACCGGAGAAGCGTGCCCTACCCAGAACATAACATGAAGAGCACTTTCGTCAAAAAAGCAATTTAAATTACCGATCCAAAGAAATGTCATCCTCCCCCCTCCCAAACACACACACACACAAAAATAACATAACAGCTCACTCGACAGGTAAACTTACAAAGTGAAAACACATTTATAAACAAAATGCTCCTTACCTGATTGCGTCGTGGAGTAGCTTACTGGAGAAGCGCGCCCCATCCAGAACGTAACATGAAGAGCACTTTCGTCAAAAAAGCAATGTAAAATACCGATCCAAAGAAATGTCCCCCCACACAAAAATAACATAACAGCTCACAGGACAGGGAAACTTACAAAGTCAAAACACATTTATAAACAAAATGCTGCTTACCTGATCGCGTCGTGGAATAGCTTACCGGAGAAGCGTGCCCCACCCAGAACGTAACATGAAGAGCACTTTTGTCAAAAAAGCAATTTAAAATACCGATCCAAAGAAATGTCACCCACCCCACAAAAATAACATAACAGTTCGCCCGACAGGTAAACTTACAAAGTGAAAGCACATTTGTAAACAAAATGCTCCTTACCTGATTGCTTCCTGATCGCTTCGTGGGAACTCGGAGCCAAAGCTTACCGGTACAACGGAACTCACGAGCCAAAGCACATAACAGCTCACACAACACTGCCGAACCTAGAAAGGAAACAGAAAAAATACATTAAGAGCTAAAACGGGAAAATACGTAAACTTACAAAGGGAAAACACACGAGCTAAAGAACATAACAGCTCACACGACACTGCCGAACCAAAAAGGAAACAGAAAAATACATTAAGAGCTAAAACGGCAACATAGGTAAACGTACAAAGTGGAAACACATTTATAAACAAAATGCTCCTTACCTGATTGCGTCGTGGAATAGCTTACCGGAGAAGCGCGCCCCACCCAGAACGTAACATGAAGAGCACTTTCGTCAAAAAAGCAATTTAAAATACCGATCCAAAGAAATGTCCTCCCCCCCAAACACACACACACACACACACAAAAATAACATAACAGCTCACTCGACAGGTAAACTTACAAAGTGAGAACACATTTATAAATAAAATGCTGCTTACCTGATCGCGTCGTGGAATAGCTTACCGGAGAAGCTGCCCCACCCAGAATGTAACATGAAGAGCACTTTCGTCAAAAAAGCAATTTAAAATACCGATCCAAAGAAATGTCACCCCCCCCCACAAAAATAACATAACAGTTCGCCCGACAGGTAAACTTACAAAGTGAAAGCACATTTGTAAACAAAATGCTCCTTACCTGATTGCTTCCTGATCGGTTCGTGGGAACTCGGAGCCAAAGCTTACCGGTACAACGGAACTCACGAGCCAAAGCACATAACAGCTCACATGACACTGCCAAACCTAGAAAGGAAACAGAAAAAAATGCTCCTTACCCGATTGCTTCCTGATCGGTTCGTGGGAACTCGGAGCCAAAGCTTACCGGTACAACGGAACTCACGAGCCAAAGCACATAACAGCTCACACGACACTGCCAAACCTAGAAAGGAAACAGAAAAAAATGCTCCTTACCTGATTGCTTCCTGATCGCTTCGTGGGAACTCGGAGCCAAAGCTTACAGGTACAACAGAACTCACGAGCCAAAGCACATAACAGCTCACACAACACTGCCAAACCTAGAAAGGAAACAGAAAAAAATGCTCCTTACCTGATTGCTTCCTGATCGCTTCGTGGGAACTCGGAGCCAAAGCTTACCGGTACAACGGAACTCACGAGCCAAGGCACATAACAGCTCACACGACACTGCCGAACCTACAAAGGAAAGAGAAAAAATACATTAAGAGCTAAAACGGCAACATAGGTAAACGTTCAAAGTAGAAACACATTTATAAACAAAATGATCCTTACCTGATCGCGTCGTGGAATAGCTTACCGGAGAAGCGCGCCCCACCCAGAACGTAACATGAAGAGCACTTTAGTCAAAAAAGCAATTTAAAATACCGATCAAAAGAAATGTCCCCCCCCCCCCACAAAAATAACAGAACAGCTCACACAACAGGAAAACTTACAAAGTGAAAAGTGAAAGCACATTTGTAAACAAAATGCTCCTTACCTGATTGCTTCCTGATCGCTTCGTGGGAACTCGGAGCGAAAGCTTAACGGTAACAACGGAGCTCACGAGCCAAAGCACATAACAGCTCACACGACACGACCGATCCTACGAAGGAAACAGAAAAAATACATTAAGAGCTAAAACGTCAAAATACGTAAACTTACAAAGTGAAAGCACATTTATAACCAAAATGCTCCTTACCTGATTGGAACTCGAATCTTGCAGCCAACTCCAACAACAAACACTTGTCAAAAGAAGAAAACAGGCGGACTCCCAAAAAAAAAATAACAAACACCCACCGCCGCGATGACGAACAGAAGTGGGTGGAGAGGGAAAAAATTGCGGGAACGCCCCCGAATCTGGTCCGGCCTTGACGGACAGATCCGGCTCCCAATGGCTAGCCTCCATTTATGAAGTCGTTATTAGAATCAATGGATTTCGCCTGCGCCGAAAAGCTGCGCAGAGCGCAGCCTTCGACAGGCGAAACCCAATAAAAAAGGCAGGGAAAGGATAATAACTTAAAGTATTCATATAATACCTTAAATTCTCTTTCCAAAGTTTCTATTAAAAAAAGAAATAATGGCAACAAGCCACAATGTCTGAACGTCTGAACCAATTATCTCCACAAAAGTTTATAATATCATTGAAAGGCTACTATTCTATTTCCAGGAACGGACGTACCTTCTAGTGGGTTGTAAATCCGTCCCATTTTTTCCGCACCATAGGTTATGATAATTCTTACTTTATGTCAATTTGATTGCCATTGTAATTTATCGACGTGTAAATATATTATCAATAGAAGGCTCCCCGATTATAGAACCTGTTAGAAATGGGATTGCACCAAAGTCAGTCAGAGACCACCATTCCTAAGTCAAGGCAAGGGAGTTACACGCCAAGATAACCCCTGCTCACCCTCTAGGTTATGTGACGCGAGCAGCAAGGCTAAACTTGGAGGCAATGTGAGTTAAGTGTTTGCGCGCGTACCCAGCAACACCACCCAAGGCCCACCACAAAGGAAACTCCACACAAGGTTATGTATAAAAATAGCCTTTGTATTATACCAAAACACATTAGATAAAAACACACACTTTACAATGTGCCAACAAGCACGGGCAGAATTTACAGGGGATATGTACAAGACCGGGCCACATGGACCTCTGTCAGGAATCAGCACTTTTAGAACTTAGCACTGGGTAGAATTAGCACTTAGAACATAGAATATAAAATGTAAAATCACTGTAGCACAAATTAGAAAATGTAGCACACAACCAGTAACCACTGGTAACAGGTAAGTACCACCTACGCAACCTTAACCACCTTAGGAAAATCACGCAGGGAACTAGGGCCTTAATAGCAGGACCTATAGAAGGAAAACAATCACCTAAGCATCAAACACATAGCAAAGGGAAAGAAGCAAAACACGTGATGCATAAACACATTCAGAGGTGTAACAAGAACAATTGCGCAGGAATCACATTGGCAAGTAAATCACAAATTGCGCACGGTGCACATAGGCACAACACTAGAACTGTCCCTCAGGTCAACTGGCCTTGCAAGGGCTGAAATGTCCTTAGTCCAAAATGTCAGGGCAGGCTGCGCAGGCAGCCAAAAACACAAGCCTAACCGTGGCAACTGCCCACTAAGTGCTGGGCAGCTGAAAACACTGAGTCTGGCACGGCAGACACTAAAGTATGAAAACTACCAAAATCGTTTTCAAAGTTTTCATACTTTAGTGTACTTTTATGTTTACTTTATACAGATTGCGCATGTTGTGTACTTTCTGTGTAGCAAAAATGTTACATTTTGTAAACTCGTGTTTTTGTTGTAAATTTCTACAATTCCACTCAGCAGCACGTTCCTTTTTTTTCCTTTTTTTGCAGACCATAAGGGACATGGCTCCAACTTGTCGGACACCATGCTTTGTTATTCAAGACAGGCTGATGTCACACATTGCTGCTAACGATTTTAACAAGCCACAACATCCACAGTCCTTTCATTCTTACAGGCAGCCTCCTATCTGCAATTTACATACGGCGAGACAGCGACATCCTCAGCAACATCACACATACATGCTGTTCTTTAGTACAAAGAGTTGACCGCTTTTGTTATTTAATTAAGTAACTGTTAGTTTTTCTTTTTACAGTATTTAAAGGAGTAAGGCAACCGTCGGAATCATTACTTGGAGCGAGCCCAGCAGGTATACTTCGAGCCAGCGGACTAAAGCTTTTCTGGGAAAACAGTAAGTAACTTAGTCTACCTTTAAAACAAAAACGCCTCTTGCAATAGCGTGTTTGGATTATTTTCGGCTTTTGTTTTATCCTTCTCTTTGCCCATGTTTAATTTCAATACCATTGTATTAATATGTTGTTTCTTAGCGTAGACTTCACTAAGAATTATTTGATAATATGTTGTTTCTTAGCGTAGACTTCACTAAGAATTATTTATTTTTAGCAACGTTACTTACGAGCACAAAGTTCTATGCATTTATGTCCGCTTTTGTTTTACCGTCTCTTTGCACATGTTTCTTTTACAGACCATTGTGTTAATATATTGTTTCGTAGCGCAGACTTCACTGAGAATTAATTATTTTTAGCAGTGCTACTTACGTGCACAAAGTTCTAGGCATTTATGTCCACTTTTGCTTTTCCTTCGCTTTGCTTATGTTTAAATTACAGGTGCATAGGGAGTGCAGAGTGCATAGGGAATGCAGAGTGCATAGAGAGTACTAGGGAGTGCTAGAGGGTGCAAAGTGACTGCAAAAATTAAGCTAATGGCAATGTAAATGACAATGCCATTTACTTATCTGTTTTCAAAACAAAAACAGAAATACAAATTTTGGCATATACAATGCCAATAACTCAAACTTTTCCAAAGGCGAAACCATTGCATTGTAAATGCGTGTTTATGATTAAGGGAGGACATCATGTTCAGTTTCATTTAGGGCACTTATAAAGTAACACAAGGAAAAATTCCTGCATAAGAATTGTATCACTTAGTTTTCGGGAGAAGAGATGCAATTGTAATATATTTTAACCATTTGACAAATCAGACGTTATCCTTAATTTACAAATAAGACTTTACTTCTGTTCATTAAAATTGAGCTATATTTGTACTGGCACTTTAAATGAACATAGGCATTATATATCCAGATATCTTACACACGGTCTCTGGAACGGTAGCAGGTGTGTTAACTCAACTTATTAATTAAATGTTTAGCAGGGCTCTTTTCCTCCAAACTTTAAAGTTGCCTCAGTACTCCCACTGTGAAAGAACTCCCCTTTGGACCCTTTAGAAGCTGGGAATTATTGCGCTGTCTCTAGGCTTCCTTTTATAGACAAAATTGCAGAAAAGGCAATGAATAAAGAACTTACTGTGTTCATCGAATGAAATGATCTCTTGGATCTTTCACAGTATGGGTTTCGTTCCCAACATAGTACGGAACTGGCACTAATCACTGCCACAGTGGAACTAAAGGCCTCTTTGGATGGGTGGGAACTCCTTCTCAATCTGTCGGCAGCGTTCGACACAATGAATCATGAGATTTTGATCATCTGTGTTGAACCTTTGGGTATTTGTGGCTCAGCTCTATCACTATTAACCTCCTTTCTTGCAGACAGATAGCAGGCAGTGTCTTTGGATGGCTACTATTCAGACACCTATCCTCTCCGGTGTGGGGTTCTGCAGGGATCATCACTGAGCCCAACCCTGTTTAATTTTTATGTGGGCCCCAATGGCCACATTGGTAAGAAATTTGGGTTTTTCAGTTGTCTGCTATGCTGATGACACGCAAATTATTGTCTCTGTTGAGGGCAACCACGAAGAGTCTGTGGACACCTTCAGAAAATGAATGGAACAAGTTAATAACTGGATGTCGTGCGATTGTCTGAAGCTGAACTCAGATAAAACAGAGGTGTTGCTGCTGGAAAACAATACCTCTTTTTGGTCACCAGATTGGTGGCTGGTGGAGCTGGGCTCTCTTTTAATCCCGGTGACTAAGGAAACAAGCATTTGCAATGCAATGGTCTCGGCATCATTAAAGGTAGAGCTATTGGCATTGCTCATGACATTTTTTTTCTTTAAATCAAAAATAAATGGGCATTGTCATTAACATTGCCAATACACTGCACTCAACAGCACACAATGCTCTGCACACTTGCTCTGCGCACTCGCCACTCTGCACTCGCCACTCTGCACTCGCCACTCTGCACTCGCCACTCTGCACTCGCCACTCTGCACTCGCCACTCTGCACTCGCCACTCTGCACTCGCCACTCTGCACTCGCCACTCTGCACTCGCCACTCTGCACTCGCCACTCTGCACTCGCCACTCTGCACTCGCCACTCTGCACTCGCCACTCTGCACTCGCCACTCACCACTCTGCACTCACCACTCTGCACTCACCACTCTGCACTCACCACTCACCACTCACCACTCTGCACTCACCACTCACCACTCTGCACTCACCACTCTGCACTCTGCACTCACCACTCTGCACTCACCACTCTGCACTCTGCACTCACCACTCTGCACTCACCACTCTGCACTCACCACTCACCACTCTGCACTCACCACTCTGCACTCACCACTCTGCACTCACCACTCTGCACTCACCACTCTGCACTCACCACTCTGCACTCACCACTCTGCACTCACCACTCACCACTCTGCACGCACCACTCTGCACTCACCACTCTCCACTCACCACTCTCCACTCACCACTCACCACTCTCCACTCACCACTCTGCACTCACCACTCACCACTCTGCACTCACCACTCTGCACTCTGCACTCACCACTCTGACTCACCACTCTGCACTCACCACTCTGCACTCACCACTCTGCACTCACCACTCTGCACTCACCACTCTGCACTCACCACTCTGCACTCACCACTCTGCACTCACCACTCTGCACTCACCACTCTGCACTCACCACTCTGCACTCACCACTCTGCACTCATGCACTCTGCACTCATGCACTCACCACTCTGCACTCACCATGAGTGTGATCATATACACAGACTCTCTGCAACTGTTTGTCGAGGGTGTTACCCCTTAAATGAGCGCTCAGCGAAATGGACAATTTTAGTCTCAGTGTTTCCAAGCAAAAGCCAGACTACTGGCACGGGTTATACACAGCACCATTTTAAATGCTGCATTGTCAATTGCCTATCAAAAGCAAACATGGTCTCTCATGGTTGCTGCTCGTAAAAGGCATTAAAATGCATTGACAGAATAAAACATTACCAGGAAGTGAACAAATGCAAATGGCCATTCCCCAGCGCCCTACATAGTGAGGATTTCACTCCAGTGCCAAGGTGCAAAACTGAAGATGTAAACATGCACTCTTAACAATGTTTACCAGATCTCAAATTCAAAGATCCCCAGACTAATCTCTGAATAGATTAGTCCTTATCAAGGAGAAACACCTTATTAGAACATTCAAAATATTCAAAATACCATTTTGGTTCGTCATTCTGGACAACAAGGGACCATCTGACTTTAGGATGTTGTAAGAATGCGACTGGGCCAGAAGCATCAGAAAGAGCTCCCAGAATTATTGCAGCACCTAACAAGGGGACCTTTATGGAGTGCCCTTGTCTCTGCAGTTACAACAGTTGTTGTGAAACATAGGCTATGATGATCTTTTTGCCCTACAAATACACACACTATGAGCTTCCCAACTTTCACAAACATCTTGCCCATTTCTTTGTTATTGGTTCTATGACCCTGAGTCTTCAGTTCTGTTGTTTGCTCATTTTCCATCCAGCCATCCAGATCGCACCTTCTCCAAACCTATCTTGAGTGATTTTGAAACCCTGCTTCAATGTAATTCTCCTATTATTACACGCATACTCATAAACTCAAGCCCTGCTTAAGCCCAACCTGTTTGCAGTTTTCTTGCGCGGCCGCCCCGGAAGTCAGGCACGGTCGCCTGTGACGGGGGCGGGCCACGTTCACACCGGAAGAGGAGGCAGGCGGAGTCGTAGCGTCTCGCGGCCCGGGGCTCCTGTGAGCGGTGTAGAGCCCCGGGGCCGCGCCAGCAGGAGGTTGGGCGCGCGTGCTGAGGTAAGGTAGGTGCACGTGTGTGTATGCTTGTGTGTGTGTGTGTGTGTGTGTGTGTGTGTGTGTGTGTGTGTGTGTGTGTGTATGTGTGCGACGGTGACGGCGGGGGAGGGGGGGGCTCGGTGCAGGGGGAGGGGGGGCCTCGGTGCACTTGTGTGTGTGTGCGCGCGTGTGTGTATGAGTCAGGGGTGGTGTCTCTGTATGTATGTATGTGCGTGCGTGCATGGGCGCGTGTGTGTGTGTATGCGCATGCGTGTGTGGTGCTTGCGCTTCCCAGGAGACAGCGCCTGGCCACAGCGCGCGTTCCAGTTACAAATCGCCTGGAAGGATGCGCGTGGCCAGGACTGTCTCCTGGGACTGCTACTCGCTGACATAAGATCTCGGCGGAGACGCGCTTACGCGCGTCTTTTAGCCGAGACCTAAAAAATCTGGGGGTTATTTTTGACAACCATCTGTCGTTTGACAAACAGGTGAACACCATTACCTCCAGCGCCTTTTTTACTTAAAATTTTTTAAGAAAGGTTTTACATTTGGTTTCTTTGGAATTGAAGAAACTTGTGGTAACTGCCCTTCCTCTATCCAAAATAGATTATTATAATGGTTTGTACATTAACATACAGAAACAACTCCTTAGTACACTACAACTCTTACAAAATTAGGAAACTTGTCTATTACCAGGGATGCATAGGCACAGCTCAGTGGCCAAGCCATTGGCAGAGCTTCACTGGCTGCTAGTTAATAGGAGGATAGACTTCAAGGTGCTGCGCGTCGCCTAGAAGCCTCTTCACGGCGATGGACCTATTTATTTTAAAGATAAACTAACTAGATTCACTACTGCCAGAACACTTTGATTGTCCTGAGCAGGTAACCTTACAGTGCCTAAGGTCAGAAGATCATGTGTGGGGGGGGGGGGGGGCATACACTTCAAATATGGTACAACCAAACGATGGAATGCTCTACCCCTCAAATTAAAGACCAACTCTTCCCTGGTAATCTTTAGGATGAACCTTAAGACCTGAGCTTTCAAGCTATAGTCTCCGTTTATTATGGCCATTAATATCTTCTGCTGTGCTACCAGCGCCAAGACGCCAGAGCTTTTCATTTTCATATATTGTATGCATGGGTTTCCACTTCTTTGAAGCCATTAAGATGTTCTCTTATGAATAAAGAAAAATACTGAAGTCACATTTTGGTGACAAACAATGATGCACAAATATAATATACTACCTTACACTGGACTTTTATTTATGTTTATTTTTAGCCCTCAGAAAGTTACGGGTAATATTCCCCCTTGAAATGACTAAACAGGTATTAGCTTTTTAAGGCTAAAGATTAATACAACGGGATAAAGGATCAATAAAGAGTAACAAGCATTATAAATGCACTAGGTCTCATATTATGCGAGGTCGGCATTTGAAATGGCAATGTTTTTTACTTATATGTTATGGGGTGTGTGTATGTGGTATTTTGTGGACATATGTGGGTTGGGTTAGTTGTGTAATTGTGTGGAGTGTACTTGTGTGGTGTAGAGTCGATTTGTGTATTGGAATTATGTGACATGGTATGTTGTGGAATTATGTGGATAGTAATTATGTTGTATTGAGTATATTGGGATTATGAGGAGTAGGATTCTGTGTTTTGGAGCGTAATTATGTGGAATGGTATCTTGTGTTGTGGGGTGGTATCTAGTGGAGTTTAATGATGTGGTATGCTGTTGAGGGCTGCATTTCATAGTAAAGAATCGCCTATAAATAATATATAAAATTACATAATACATTCTATAAACGGCTTAATATTAATGCACTTGGTAAGGATATACCTTCCACGCCTTAATAAAACAAAGAACTGTGTTGTGGGCTCTTTTTTGTAGACATTTGTACAGTATGCTTATTACTTAGCGAGTCACGTATTGCTGCTGGAAAGGAAGTTCACTGTATTAGCTCGGCACTTTAAAAACAGTGTTTTGTAACGTAATGCCATACTCGGCCTCAATGTACTGCACTGTGAGTTCTTAAATGTACCACAGGTGTACTGCAGTTAAGGGTGTTATAGGTTTCATGGCACACTGCACTCTGATATGTCACATATACAACAAGTGCACTGCAGTCAGAAGTTATAGGTACCACTGTGCAGAGATGCTCTGCTTTTATAAATGTCACAAGCATCAACTACCTGTAATAATGTGCTCATCGCCCAAATTTTCATTAATGTGACCCCACTTCTGCTGTCCAACAATCACAGGCATTCTTGGGCAACCTTACGCTACGTATGAGCGCGGCTGGGAAGATGTACCCAACTGTTTGTGTAGTCATTGCCTTTAAGTGATGATTCGCCAGAATGGCTGTCCTTCAGACACTCCCAGTCCGGTCTGTATCAACACTTCCATCGTGCTGCTGGCGGTACATTGGTCTGTTGAAGGGGCTGCATGCCCATCGGTCGATGCCACACTAAATGAAAAATTGCTGAAAATAGAACGGATAGAAAAGAAACTAATCAGGTCACGACTCCATGAGCATGTATTAACAAAATACCTCACAGCTAACATCATACCCAAGGGCTTGCAGGTCAGGAACGAGTCTGCTATTTTCATTGATGTTCCCAAGTTTAGTTTTGTGGCCAACAACTGCTCCAGGCACTGGATGGTGCTCGGGGTTGAAACTGCCATAGAATATGTTAAGAAACTCACACAAGAAATAGCTAACCCAAAGAAAGAAATCTTGGAGGACAGTGCCCTCACCAATGCGAAGGAGGCACTGGAGCGGGCAGAAAAGTTTTGACGGAGTTAAACACTATAACCCTGAACAGGAAGCTTGATAAACTTGCCAAAGATATCCGGAATTACGATAAAAAATACACATACCACTATTTGGCTGACAAATATTACCAGCAGGATCATCAGGGATTCTTTACAAACAGAGGCAGACAAGGACCAAGGCGCTTCAACACCTTCTCTGACTCCTCTGTTGCCAGTGGCTCGGAATTCGATTTGGATAGACCATTAACAAGTAGACAAGGCAACCAAGCACCCCAACAGCAACATTTTTAGATCAGGGCTACCGCTAATCCAATCGGGGTGGAGACTCGGATCAAGGTTGGGACCGCCCAAGAGGATGGAACAGAAGAAGAGGAGCACAGAGAGGCAACGCATGTGTGAGGTTCTTCCCGTGGGAAGGACATGGGGAGATTTCCACACGGAGACAAACCTATCGATGGTAACAGAAGCTGCAGTAATTGTTGATCAAACAGAGTTGACATCCACCATATCAAATGCAACGGGTTGGGAGATTAGCACGACAGACATAGCGGGTGCTGTAGGGTCTTCAGAACATCAAAGGAAGTCCCCAGACCCGATCATTAACCTTTCAGACCACATGATGACAACGGTAGAAAGAGAGATACTGAGTAACGGTCTGTCCTTTGTCCCCACAAGCAGACCGGATTCCTTCTCTACCACATTTGAACTGCAGAAGTTTTTCCGCAAAGTAAGACTGAAATATTACTTTGGCAGGAATACCTACGAACCTAAACTTACGGCAACACCATGCAAGCCGCCATCTACTTTCACGCCAGGGGCTTGCTGTATGAGCAAATGCATATTGGCATTTGAACAGGTCGTCATGCAAGAAGTGATGGGCTCACTTGAAGAGAGACCGTACATCAGGCACAACGTCACCAGGGAAGAAAAACTTGCATTCAAGGACCTGCGTAAAAACAGCTCCATTGTCGTCAAGGCTGCCGACAAAGGTGGGGCAGTGGTGGTACAAAACACTACAGAATACATTGAAGAGATTGAGCAACAACTCAAAGTACAAGAGAGTTACCGCACAACACCAAGGGATCCCACAATGGACATCAGGTCTCTCATTGAAGCACTTACAGAAGAGGGTGTACGAGAATGCTTCTTGAGCATACCGAAGAAGGAGTTCCTGAATTACAAGGAACCCAGAATACCTACTATATACACCCTACAGAAAGTACACAAGCGCTTGGTTAAACCACCCCGTAGACGCATCATCTCTGGGTGCGGCTTGATATTGGAACCTGCCAACCAATTTATCGATCACTTTTTACAACCCTGGGTCCCAGAAACCAAGTCATATGTGCGTGACTCTATGCACATTATACAACTGCTAGAGGACCTGCCTTTCGATACCACTACACAATTCCTGGTAACAATGGATGTTTCATCACTTTTCACCTCTATACCCCAGGCCAAGGAGATAGATGTTGTGCGTGCCACACTGGACAGGGGTCCAGCACCACAATGGATACCCATGAGTTTCTTGGTCAATCTGCTTGAAATCGCAATGTAAAAGGATTACTTTGTATTAAAAAAAAAATTCTACTTCCAATGCAAAGGAGTTGCTATGGGTGCAACTTATGCACCTAGCCTGGCAAATATTTACATGGACAGCTATAAAGAACACATGTACTCACACTATAACTCATTCATCAACTGCATTGAAGTCTGGAAAAGATACATAGATGATGTGGTCATAATCTGGTCTGGCACGGAGTACCAGCTACAATAATGTTTTTAATGGTTAAATGAAAGAAGCAGTGACATCCAATTCACAATGAACTACAATTGCCAAATCATAGACTTTTTAGACATAACTTTCAAAGTGGAAAATGGCTTACTCTATTGTGACCTCTACAGAAAACCAACTGAAAGGAACACGCTGCTGAAGTACCAGTCACATCACCCTCGCAACCTACGAGACAATTTGCCCTATGGACAATATCTTAGAATGAGGAGAAATTGCACAAGAATGGAGGACTTCTTCAGAGAAACGGACGTCCTTACAAAGCGACTACAGGAATGTGGTTACCCATTGGGGCTCTTGAAACGTGCCAAGAAAAGGGCTTGGTATTGCCCAAGAGAACAACTACTAATACTTGAGGAAAAGAAAAGTGGCACTGACAATATAGTGTGCGTCACGACATTCCACTCAAAAAGCAATAACATAAAGAAGATTGTGACTAAGTACTGGAACCTTGTCACATCAAAATTGAACACTGAAGAGAACACTTATTTGCATTTAAGAGAGGGAGGAATGTGAAAGACAGTGTAGTTAAGGCCTACCTGGAACCTCCAAAACCGCCAGACCTATGGGGTCAACTTGGACTTCCGCCCATACTGGGATATTTCAAGTGTGACACATGTAAAGCCTGCCCCTCATGCATGAAAGGTCAGATACTTATGCATAACAACAAAACATACAAATTGCCCTCCTTGACGAACTGCAACAGTACAAATGTCATATACATCATTCTTTGTCCCTGCAACGCATCATACATTGGTCAGACCACCCAGAAGGTCAAAACAAGACTTCTGCAGCACACGAGTAAGGTCAGATAATTATGCATAACAACAAAACATACAAATTGCCCTCCTTGACGAACTGCAACAGTACAAATGTCATTTACATCATTCTTTGTCCCTGCAACGCACCATACATTGGTCAGACCACCCAGAAGGTCAAAACAAGACTTCTGCAGCACATGAGTAAGATCAGACGTAGAGTACAGGGAGCGCCACTTGTAGAACACTTCCTTACCCTGAACCACACACCAGAGAGTATGAGATGGAGGGTGGTGGAAAAGATCAACGCCAACCCAAGGGGTGTCTCCATTGCAGTGGCTTTGACCCGTAAGGAGTGTAAATGGATACACATCTTAAACTCAGTGGCCAATGGGTTGAATGAACAGGAAGAGATAGCCAAGCAAATGGGTCTGCTGTAGGAACGATTGACTATCACACACACTTTAGACTTATCTCAATACATGACAACCAACACCTGCCATAATGTTTTTTAGAGTATGTCATGCACTAAGACACATCTGCGGTTGCCATTGAAATGTTTGCACGGAAATTATGTTTGTATCTTCTGTGCCTACAAATTATGACTGTACCAATCGTAACATATTTTCTGAGACCAATAATTTAGGCTGTTCTTCACCACACCAACTCGAATGCAATATGGTTATATCATTTGTGAACTAGATACCCTTGTGGTATGTATACCCAATAATGTATCTATACGCGCCAGGACGATCTAGTTCTGTTTAATAATGTACACTCATGCAATTCCTTTTAATAATGTGCACTCATACAATACTGTTACTGTATTCATAATATGTGCAAACGTAACCTTTGGTTGCATGATCATTGTCAGGGTGTCTAAGAACATTGCCACACAGACTCTCCCGAATGTAATGTTAACTCCGATTTGTTCATTCGCTGCAACAGTATGTAGCATTCCGCGCACTTAAATTGACACTGCTACACGTCATTTTTTTAAATGAAGCATTTCAGCGTCCTTGCTCAAGCTGACTGCGTGTTACATTAGAGCAGTGGTCTTCAAACTGGAGGGCGGCCCCCCTAGGGAGGCTCCAACTGATCCCAGGGGGGGGCGCCAGGCTCTGCTCAAAAGAAGCATTTACTGATAACAGTGCTTTGTTTTTTAGCTGACAAAGAGCGTCACAAAGCCGCTCTGTAATGGCCCATCGCTAACTTGTTTTGTCCTGTATATTCTAGCTGGGAGAAGGTGTCAAAAGGGAAGGGACTCCAAATATTCTTCAAACCCCTCACCCCCACTTCTAATAGTCACAAGGCAGATACTGTACATGTATGATATGGTACAAGTAAGGCCTGCTTGGCCAGAATAGTATGTTTGGCAATCATGGATTGGATTGCATTTTTTAAACGTTAAGAAAACGTAACTGCAATGTTTAAATAAGTATAGACATATTTAAACATTGCCAATTTAATAAAATAATTTTGATAAATTATAAGGGGGTCCCCAATAATTTTTTTCACCCACTGGGGGGGGGCGTGGCATTAAAAAGTTTGAGGACCACTGCATTAGAGGATGCCAACGTCATTTCTAAGCAACCGAGCTCGGCTTCGACGTACACGCGACCTCGCGGCCACGTCTCCCTTCAGGGTTAATTCCAGGCAGTCATGGCGCGTCGTCAATTCTGACAGTTAGCAGTTGCTGGTTGGGACCGTGGACCATCCTTCTGATCGCTGAATATTCCAGATTTGAGGTGAGCCCATGGGAGTGATTGCCGTCTGCAATCGGAACCTGAATGGACCCTTTTTTTACTAAATACCCGACCTCATGCAATGTTACTCACTTTTACACAATTGAATCTCAGGTTAACCACCTAATTTCACGGCGCTGCTAAATTTCAGTCCCTGCATGAATGATTTTTTACCGGCAACACAGTCCGCATTTTTAATACCCGCAAATGTTTTTTACCGGCAACACAATCCACATTTTTAATCACTTAACTGCACTCATCAACAGCGATTATCTTAACGCAAGCCACTGTTATTTTACTCACTGTATCCATTTCAATACACTGTGGCTTACTAGATCATAGCGCAAATATGCCACCTGCAGACGGATCACTATAGAATCTCGCATGCTGGCGGATTTTTTGAGTTAATCACGCTCGAACACTAGTAGAGAATTGACTGGACCATCGCCGAATCACGCATGTTTATGAGTCAATCACTCTCTAACTTGAGCAGATATTTAGCTGGACTAACACAGATTTACGCATGTTTTCTGTTTCATGCATGTACTACAACGCATGTCATGCTGTAAATGATCACCGTGCCACCGCACATAATCACTTCTGGCGTTCCATGAGTTTAGCACGCTCTGTTATTCTAGTAAGTAAATAGCTTGATTAACACCTAACTGGGAACCGCCCCTCTCCCAAAGATTATTGGCCATCGCGCCCCATTGCTCCAGGCTGAGAAATTTCCAGCCTCCAAGTGGGTGAGTAGTTCAGCCCCTAACATTTGGGGCCAGATGTAGGTAGACATTTACCGACCGGTAACGGCCGATTCGGCTGTTACCGACCGGTAAATGGCTATTCTAGATGTAGGTGGCCTATATTACCGAATCAGTATTTTTACCGATTCGGTAATTTTGAAATGTAGGTGGGGCTCTTTTGAGTCCCACAGGCCTTACCGAATCAGTATTTTACCACTCAATCCTATTGGGTGGTAAAATACCGAATATAGGTGTGTATGCACATGTGTACATGCACACCAGTGCCATGTTACACACAGACATGCCCTTAGGGCATGTCTGGGCCTGTGGGACCCTCTAGCACCCTGAATTAAGGCATGTGTGCCATGTGACACACAGACATGCACTTTGACACCCTCTAGCACCCTGAATTCAGGCATGTGTGCCATGTGACACACAGACATGCACACATGCCTGAATTCAGGGTGCTAGAGGGTGTCAAAGTGACACCCCCTGCACCCTTGCAAAAATCGGTATTTACCGAATCGGTAAATACCGATTCGGTAATGACCATTGATTCCTATGGGCTGCAATGCCCATTGGAATCAATGGGCTTTACCGATTCGGTATTTACAGAATCGGTAAATACCGAATCTTAACGATTCGGTATTTACCGATTCTGAAATACCTAAATTTCGCCCCTTCTAATTTACCACTCCTTAAATACCGAATCGGTATGATTCGGTATTTTAGAAGTGGTAATTTAGAATTACCTACATCGGGCCCATGGTGTATTAGTTTCCATGCACCTCCAGTATCTCTTATACACGCTCCTCCATCTATTTCAGACTGCTATCAAACAACCTCCCCCCGTACCTGTCTTGAGGAAGACCCGCTGTGACCACCAATTGGGGCACCATAGGGTTGAAACGCCTACGCTTTTTCTAGGTCCAGTACTACCAGGATTCTATACCAGGAAAGATAGGAATCTCTGGATTGAAATCAACATCTGGCCTATCTTTACACCTGTATATATATAAACAAAAATTTTCACACTGTATGTATTGTTTAACACTTGAGCACCAGGCACATTTGTCACCCATATGCACTTTATATTCAGGTGTATTATTGATCCTGACAGTCTACCATTGTAATGTTTATATCCTTGAATGAAGTAATTCTAATATAAATAATATCATCAAAACCTTTCATTTCAGGTCCTATTCATTGAGTGCCAAGACATTTGAGTATTGATCCCTTGTCTAACTATTGCGTGCTCGAGATCTTACCTTTCAGATTGCATTAAAAGCATCCTCAACTTACGTTTGTTCTACCCGACAGAACCACTTTTGTTTAACTGTAACTTACCCAGGTTCTGAGGGACACAGGGTTACCCCTTTTTTCTTAATTTTCCTTAAGAACGAGTCGGCAATCTTTGGGAGGGTGGGCCAGCCTGCTTGATCTCTGGGGCTACTCCTTGCTGTAGTAATAGGCTGCGTGTGCAACAGCGTACTGCCTCAGTGCACCTTGTCGTCTTTGGGGGACTTTTATATGGCTTCAAAATGATTCATGTGTAAAAAGGCTATTGCTTTCTCGATTTGATCTCATTCAGCTCAAAACGATGTTGCATTAAACAAAGAGCAGGAACTGTAAAGGAACTCCGTAACTGGGCTATGCACGAATCAGCTTTTATTCTCGTAAAAAATACGAATAGACAAAAATAAGTGTGCTAGTGTCACCAGGTAACTCTAAAACCCTGGCGTGTAAACAGCCTTTCTAAAAACATAGCCTGCACATCTCTTCAGAAGCTTACCATGTAAATAAATGCAGATAAGCAAAGCACTACGCTGACAAAAAAGCCAGTAGGTTTGCTTCACCTTCAAAATAGGAAACAGATTGGCTTTGACAAGCTTGTTTATACTTTTTTGCTATACATGGGACTACATTTCCACTATGGTGTCATTTTGATTGTACCAGAAAATTCAGTCTAGCCTTTCCTGGGATAATGGTGAGCCACTGAACTGTTGTTTCAGGTTAATAAACATGTACACCTGCAGATTTCTTTTATTTTTAATACTCCACTACCAAAAGTTAGGATAAAATTAAGGAAATGCCAGGGTAAAGCAGCTGCTGGTATATGGAATATAGCTTTATCCTCACTGGCTGAGGCCAGCACAGTTATCTCCCATACAGCATAGCCGACAGTTTATGACTGTCAAAAATCTGTTTTAACCCCATCCATGAGTCGGGCCGTCCGACGTCACAACGTCACGGTGGGCGTGTGCGGAAGACGGCCGGGGGCCATCCAAACCGCGCCTGTGTTCTTTTTTTTAGCATCGCAGCGTAATGTCGGCCGCGCCGAAGAGATTAAATTACCCCCGCCGGTTTTGAGAAAAAAACTACAAACGTAAAGGAGGTGACAGACACACACACCTGGTCACAGCCCAGACCGCAGCCAGTCACCGGTTAGCTATTCTGATTCTTTTAGCACTAAAGTCACAAGGACACTGACAGTGCATACGATACTGTCCAGTTTTGAACATGCTGTGTATAAGTAGCTCTTCATTAAGACATCTCATTTAGGGGAGGGGGGTGCTAATTCTACAAGATAATCCGCTGGTGGTATGATTTTCACCACAGGTTGTCAGGTTTTTCTCAGACTGTCTCTGTTGCCAAGTGTGATGTCAAGATGCAAACTGCTCTTCACCACGTTGTGCTATGCCACTGTCCATGACAACTCTTAGCAGAATGAAATGCAATTTCAAAGGCTCCCAGTTTCATCCCGAGTATACACTGGTTCATTGGACATACGTTATTGTACCTGGGATCTGAAATCCCTATGTATTCTCTATCTTAGTCTAAGAATTTCAACGTATCAGCCCTGCCAAGTGCTAGGCATCGGTTAGTCTAATACTTTTTTCTTTGGCATAACTGCAAGTCTTACAGTTTGCCACCCAAATTGCCTGTTGGTTGGTACTTGGCAGGACTTGAAGAAACCGATGCACCAGGTTTCACTAAGCTTATTAACTGACAGCAACAGAGGAGAGCTGTCTCGGGCTGCAAAAACCTTCTAGATTTGCATCTGAGACAACAGATTGCAACAATCCTGCTAACTGGCACCAGTACAGCAGTGCTATCCCTCAGGTTATAGAGGGATTACAAAAGTGTTATTATACAGCAGAACGGTCTCCCAGTTTACAGAACTCTTTTAGGCTGACACCTTATGCAGCAAAGCCCTTCCTCATACTTGCAAGCCTCTTACGATACGGCGTGGTATGTACATGTCCTTTTCTTAGTATATTTTTGTAGTGCTGTACGGAGGGCTGAAGGGCTCGCTTCTAAGCACCTGCTGGATGTCTGTCAGAATGAAGTGCAACAAACAAGATGCAGATTCCCAGCTTTTGAATCCATTCTCAATCCATTTAGGTGGCTGCATGTCCAGCTGTCACTCTGTGGGCGTAGGAAACACGTAAATCCGGGAATGGAGGGGAGGTTTGGAGCGGGCAGGGTAATCTCCAGAAGCTAGTACCGCTGAAGTCCAAATAACTGACATGTTAAAGGCCACATAAACATGTGAGAAGACAAAAACTTGCAGAGTTTTGAAAAATTATTGTGAAAAAGGGAAACAAATGGTGCAAAATAGTCATAATGTACAATAAAAGCTTCTAGCTTTGAGCAAGGCCACTGACTCATTGTCCCATCCTGGTAGCTCCACCATTAAGTGAGGCCTCTACTGAGTCCCTACACTACCGTAATGTTGGTGTTCGAGGCCCTCCGCCACCCGCAGGTTATACCTGCGCCTCATCCCTGGTGGTTCAGGGGATCTCTGACTCTTTTCTCTCGCTCCGCGTCTGCCCCTTTCTGCTCCGTTTTCACCCTTTAGCTTTTCACCCTTTCACTCTGTATAGCACTCTTCTTCAGCTTTCTGCTCCGTTTCACCCTTTATTCTTCTCACCCTTTCACTCTTTATATATTTTTCTTTTCTCACCCTTTTACTCTTTACAATTTTCCTCTTCCTTATTGGTTGCTTTCCCTCGTTTTTCCCGCCGCTGCTGCCCCCGCGGCCCCTCCCCCCAGCGCGATCAGCCAGAGCCAGTTTCCCCTCCCAGCTCCCGCCTCCCAGCTGTCCAGCCCTTCCCGACCCCTACTTGATGGCGGCCGTACGCAGCGGGCGGCCGCTGGCATGTCAAAGGTAAGACCATCTGCGCCCGTCTGCGACCCGACCAGTGTCCGGAACCCTGGACCTCCGCAAGGCTAATGCTACAACCCAGCGGCACTCCATGCACTCAACCCAGGCAGTAACAACACCTGCAAGCTAGCATCACGGGCCGACAGCCATGGACCCTTCAGCTGTCATCGCTGCCAGCACACCTGCAGCACTGTCAGGAACACGGACCTAGCACAACGTGCCAGTAAGAACACAACCAAACTGAAGACCCTGCAATGCATCCTCCTCAACATCCGATCACACCACAAACACGACAACGAAATCTGGGACCTCCTCGCCAGCACCACTCGGGCTTAGCATTCCTGACCGAAACCTGGACCAACACCACCTCGGGACCGGACATCGCCATTGTCATTCCCCAAGGATAAAAGATCTCCCGGAATGACCGCCTCACCCGCCCGGGAGAAGCAATCGCCGTCGTCCACAAATCCACCCTCCACCTGAACACACTCCCCGACGAGCCCACAGACCTGATGGAACACCTACACTTCAAGATACAGGCCAGCCCTACCACCACCCTCAGAGGAATTCTCATCTATCAAACCCCGGACCCCGCGGACCTTTCACCAACTCCATTATAGACATCATCTCCCCGCATCCACCAACCACACCCTGCTGGGAGACATCAACTTCCACCTCGAGACCCAAACACCACATCCCTCCTGGACAACCTCCACAACATTGGACTCCGCCAGATCGTGACCGAACCCACACACTCAGCAGGACACACCCTCGACCCCCTCTTCACAACAGGAAACTCCATCACTTTCGGCCACACCACCGAACTCCTGTGGATAGACCACTGATGCATCCACTTCACCTTCAGAACACCCACCATCCACAAACACCAGCACCTGCTCCCAAGAAGAAACTGGCCAATATGACAGACGACCAACTCACCTCCTCACTCGGCAATTCTACTCCAACTACCGCAGAAGACTACTACCCCAACTCCGCAGCCTGAACTCTGCACAGATGAATCTCCGACAGCGTCAACACCATAGCCCCCCACAAGAAGAATAACAAGACACACGCCAAGAAATCCAGATGGTTCACCACCGAACTTCGGGAGACCAGGCGCAAATGCTGATGCCTTGAAAAGGCCTGGAGGAAATCCAAAGAAGCCCACGATAACTTCAGAGCCGCCACCAACCCCCATCACCAACTCATCAGAAATTCGAGGAAAAAAGCGATTGAAGACAGAATCTCAACACATGCACACAACAGCAAGGAACTCTTCAGTATCATCAAGGAGTTTGCCCAACCCACCAGCGAGTCTACTGACATTCCTCCCTCACAAGACCTCTGCAACAAACTCAGCACCTTCTTCCACCACAAAATCAAGAACATTTACGATAACTTCGACGAAGACAACCAACACACTGAACCCTCACCAGCTACCCCAGACACCCTGAATCCAACGATTGACAGCCCTCACCACCAAAGACACACTGAAGACGATGAAGTCAATCCACTCCAGGGCCCCAACGAACCCCTGCCTCCACCACATCCTCAACAGAGCCACCGGCACTATCGCACCCATGCTTCGCCACACCATTAACCGCTCCCTGGCAAACGCCTCCTTCCCCGACGACTGTAAACATAATGAGATCAACCCACTCCTGAAGAAGCCCTCGGCGTATCTCACCCACCTCAAAACGTACAGCTCCATCTCCCTGCTCCCGTTCTCGGCAAAAGTCATTGAGAAAGGCATCAACAGCCATAAACATAAATAAATGCCATTGTCATTTACAATGCCAATAGCAGAGCAGGAGAGCAGGCACAACAAACGAGGGGGCAGGAGAGCAAGCACAAACAACTAGGGAGGGACAGGAGAGCAAGCACAACAAGCGAGGGGGGGGGGCAGGAGAGCAAGCACAACCAGCGAGGGGGGCAGGAGAGCAAGCACAACCAGCGAGGGGGGGGCAGGAGAGCAAGCACAACCAGCGAGGGGGCAGGAGAGCAAGCACAACCAACGAGGGGGGAGCAAGAGAGCATGCACAACCAACGAGGGGGGGCAGGAGAGCAAGCACAACAAGCACGTAGGGGGCAGGAGAGCAAGCACAACCAGCGAGGGGGCAGGAGAGCAAGCACAACCAACAGGGGGGGGGGGGCATTAGAGCAAGCACAACAAGCGAGGGGGGGCAGGAGAGCAAGTACAACCAGCGAGGGGGTGGGCAGGAGAGCAAGCACAACCAACGAGGGGGGGCAGGAGAGCAAGCACAACAAGCACGTAGGGGGCAGGAGAGCAAGCACAACCAGCGAGGGGGCAGGAGAGCAAGCACAACCAACAAGGGGGGGGGGGCATTAGAGCAAGCACAACAAGCGAGGGGGGGCAGGAGAGCAAGTACAACCAGCGAGGGGGTGGGCAGGAGAGCAAGCACAACCAGCGAGGGGGGCAGGAGAGCAAGCACAACCAGCGAGGGGGGGCAGGAGAGCAAGCACAACCAGCGAAGGGGGGGCAGGAGAGCAAGCACAACCAGCGAAGGGGGGACAGGAGAGCAAGCACAACCAGCGAGGGGGGGGACAGGAGACCAAGCACAACAAGCGAGGGGGGTGCAGGAGAGCAAGCACAACCAACGAGGGGGGAGCAAAAGAGCAAGCACAACCAACGAGGGGGGCAGGAGAGCAAGCACAACAAGCGAGTAGGGGGCAGGAGAGCAAGCAAAACCAGCGGGGGGCAGGAGAGCAAGCACAACCAACAGGGGCAGGAGAGCAAGCACAACCAACAAGGGGGGGCATTAGAGCAAGCACAACAAGCGGGGGGCAGGAGAGCAAGTACATCCAGCGAGGGGGTGGGCAGGAGAGCAAGCACAACCAACGAAGGGGGGCGGGAGAGCAAGCACAATCAGCGAGGGGGGCGGGAGAGCAAGCACAACCAGCGAAGGGGGGGACAGGAGAGCAAGCACAACAAGCGAGGGGGGGCATAACAGCATGCACAACCAGCGAGGGGGGGGGGGCAGGAGAGCAAGCATAACCAGCGAGAAGGGGGCAGGAGAGCAAGCGCAACCAGCGGGGGCATGAGAGCAAGCACAACCAACGGGGGGCAGGAGAGCAAGCACAACCAAGGAGGGAGGTGGCAGGAGAGCAAGCACAACAAGCGAGGGGGGCAGGAGAGCAAGCACAACCAGCGAGGGGGGGCAGGAGAGCAAGCACAACCAGCGAGGGGGGGCAGGAGAGCAAGCACAACCAGCGAGGGGGGGGGGGCAGGAGAGCAAGCACAACCAACAAGGGGGGGTCAGGAGAGCAAGCACAACAAGCGAGGGGGGACAGGAGAGCAAGCACAACATGCGAGGGGGGGCAGGAGAGTAGGCACAACCAGCGAGGGGGGGCAGGTGAGCAAGCACAACCAGCAAGGGGGGGCAGGAGAGCAAGCACAACCAACGAAGGGGGGGGCAGGAGAGCAAGCACAACCAACGAGGGGGGGCAGGAGAGCAAGCACAACCAGCGAGGGGTGGAGCAGGGGAGCAAGCACAACAAGCGAGGGGGGGCAGGAGAGCAAGCACAACCAACAAGGGGGGGTCAGGAGAGCAAGCACAACAAGCGAGGGGGGACAGGAGAGCAAGCACAACATGCGAGGGGGGGCAGGAGAGTAGGCACAACCAGCGAGGGGGGGCAGGTGAGCAAGCACAACCAGCAAGGGGGGGCAGGAGAGCAAGCACAACCAACGAAGGGGGGGGCAGGAGAGCAAGCACAACCAACGAGGGGGGGCAGGAGAGCAAGCACAACCAGCGAGGGGTGGAGCAGGGGAGCAAGCACAACAAGCGAGGGGGGGCAGGAGAGCAAGCACAACAAGCGAGGGGGGCAGGAGAGCAAGTACAACAAGTGAGGGGGGGGGGAGGAGAGGAAGCACAACCACCGAGGGGGGAGGGACAAGAGAGCAAGCACAACCAGCGAGGAGGGAGGGGCAAGAGCGCAAGCACAACAAGCGAGGGGGGGGCAGGAGAGCAAGCACAAGAAGCGAGGGGGGGCAGGAGAGCAAGCACAACCAGTGAGGGGGGCAGGAGAGCAAGCACAACCAACGAGGGGGGAGCAAGAGAGCAAGCACAACCAACGAGGGGGGCAGGAGAGCAAGCACAACAAGCGAGTAGGGGGCAGGAGAGCAAGCACAACCAGCGGGGGGCAGGAGAGCAAGCACAACCAACGGGGGCAGGAGAGCAAGCACAACCAACGAGGGGGGGCAGGAGAGCAAGCACAACCAGCGAGGGGTGGGGCAGGGGAGCAAGCACAACAAGCGAGGGAGGGCAGGAGAGCAAGCACAACCAACGAGGGGTGGCAGGAGAGCCAGCACAACCAGCGAGGGGTGCAGGAGAGCAAGCGCAACCAGCGAGGGGGGGCATTAGAGCAAGCACAACAAGCGGGGGGCAGGAGAGCAAGTACATCCAGCGAGGGGGTGGGCAGGAGAGCAAGCACAACCAACGAAGGGGGGCGGGAGAGCAAGCACAATCAGCGAGGGGGGCGGGAGAGCAAGCACAACCAGCGAAGGGGGGGACAGGAGAGCAAGCACAACAAGCGAGGGGGGGCATAACAGCATGCACAACCAGCGAGGGGGGGGGGGCAGGAGAGCAAGCATAACCAGCGAGAAGGGGGCAGGAGAGCAAGCGCAACCAGCGGGGGCATGAGAGCAAGCACAACCAACGGGGGGCAGGAGAGCAAGCACAACCAAGGAGGGAGGTGGCAGGAGAGCAAGCACAACAAGCGAGGGGGGCAGGAGAGCAAGCACAACCAGCGAGGGGGGGCAGGAGAGCAAGCACAACCAGCGAGGGGGGGGGGCAGGAGAGCAAGCACAACCAACAAGGGGGGGTCAGGAGAGCAAGCACAACAAGCGAGGGGGGACAGGAGAGCAAGCACAACATGCGAGGGGGGGCAGGAGAGTAGGCACAACCAGCGAGGGGGGGCAGGTGAGCAAGCACAACCAGCAAGGGGGGGCAGGAGAGCAAGCACAACCAACGAAGGGGGGGGCAGGAGAGCAAGCACAACCAACGAGGGGGGGCAGGAGAGCAAGCACAACCAGCGAGGGGTGGAGCAGGGGAGCAAGCACAACCAACAAGGGGGGGTCAGGAGAGCAAGCACAACAAGCGAGGGGGGACAGGAGAGCAAGCACAACATGCGAGGGGGGGCAGGAGAGTAGGCACAACCAGCGAGGGGGGGCAGGTGAGCAAGCACAACCAGCAAGGGGGGGCAGGAGAGCAAGCACAACCAACGAAGGGGGGGGGCAGGAGAGCAAGCACAACAAGCGAGGGGGGGCAGGAGAGCAAGCACAACCTGTGAGGGGGGGCAGGAGAGCAAGCACAACCAACAAGGGGGGGTCAGGAGAGCAAGCACAACAAGCGAGGGGGGACAGGAGAGCAAGCACAACATGCGAGGGGGGGCAGGAGAGTAGGCACAACCAGCGAGGGGGGGCAGGTGAGCAAGCACAACCAGCAAGGGGGGGCAGGAGAGCAAGCACAACCAACGAAGGGGGGGGGCAGGAGAGCAAGCACAACAAGCGAGGGGGGGCAGGAGAGCAAGCACAACCTGTGAGGGGGGGCAGGAGAGCAAGCACAACAAGCGAGGGGGGCAGGAGAGCAAGCACAACAAGTGAGGGGGGGGAGGAGAGGAAGCACAACCACCGAGGGGGGAGGGACAAGAGAGCAAGCACAACCAGCGAGGAGGGAGGGGCAAGAGCGCAAGCACAACAAGCGAGGGGGGGGCAGGAGAGCAAGCACAACAAGCGAGGGGGGGGCAGGAGAGCAAGCACAACCAGTGAGGGGGGCAGGAGAGCAAGCACAACCAACGAGGGGGGAGCAAGAGAGCAAGCACAACCAACGAGGGGGGCAGGAGAGCAAGCACAACAAGCGAGTAGGGGGCAGGAGAGCAAGCACAACCAGCGGGGGGCAGGAGAGCAAGCACAACCAACGGGGGCAGGAGAGCAAGCACAACCAACGAGGGGGGGCAGGAGAGCAAGCACAACCAGCGAGGGGTGGGGCAGGGGAGCAAGCACAACAAGCGAGGGAGGGCAGGAGAGCAAGCACAACCAACGAGGGGTGGCAGGAGAGCAAGCACAACCAGCGAGGGGTGCAGGAGAGCAAGCGCAACCAGCGAGGGGGGGCAGGAGAGCAAGCACAACCAGCGAGGGGTGGGGCAGGGGAGCAAGCACAACAAGCGAGGGAGGGCAGGAGAGCAAGCACAACCAACGAGGGGTGGCAGGAGAGCAAGCACAACCAGCGAGGGGTGCAGGATAGCAAGCACAACAAGCGAGAGGGGGCAGGAGAGCAAGCACAACAAGCGTGGGGGGGGGCAGGAGAGCAAGCACAACAAGCGAGGGGGGGCAGGAGAGCAAGCACAACAAGCGAGGGGGCAGGAGTGCAAGCACAACCAGCGAGGGGGGAGGGCAGGAGAGCAAGCACAACCAACAAGGAGAGGGCAGGAGAACAAGCACAACAAGCGAGGGGGGGCAGGAGAGCAAGCACAACAAGCGAGGGGGGCAGCAGAGCAAGCACAACAAGTGAGGGAGGGGCGAGAGAGCAAGCACAACCAGCAAGGGGGGAGGGGCAGGAGAGCAAGCACAACCAATGAGGGGGGGCAGGAGAGCAAGCACAACCAGCGAGGGGGGGGCAGGAGAGCAAGCACAACCAACGAGGGGGGGACAGGAGAGCAAGCACAACAAGCGAGGGGGGGGGCAGGAGAGCCAGCACAACCAGCGAGGGGGGCAGGAGAGCAAGCAGAACCAGCAAGGGAGGGGGGCAGGAGAGCAAGCACAACCGGTGAGGGGGGCAGGAGAGCAAGCACAACCAACGAGGGGGGGGCAGGAGAGCAAGCACAACCAATGATGGGAGGCAGGAGAGCAAGCACAACAAGCGAGGGGGGCAGGAGAGCAAGCACAACCAGCGAGGGGGGTGGGGTCAGGAGAGCAAGCACAACCAACGAGGGGGGGCAGGAGTGCAAGCACAACCAACGAGGGGGGCCGGAGAGCAAGCGCAACCAGCGAGGGGGGTTGCAGGAGAGCAAGCACAACAAGCGAGGGGGGCAGGAGTGCAATCACAACAAGCGAGGGGGGCAGGAGAGCAAGCACAACAAGCGAGGGGGGCAGGAGTGCAAGCACAACCGGCCATTTTCGCAATGTGTCTGCTCACGCTGCCTGCACGCCCAAGTCGGCCCTCTGAACAGCCAAAACACACCCCTCTATCCCAAAAAGACAGGGCTTGAATGGAGTGACGCCCCTATCCTCCAATGGCTGGCCCCCGTTTAGTAAGACAGCCAATGGAGAAGAGGGGCGGGTTCAAGCCCCACTCTAGGGAAAACATTAAATCTCGGCTGCGCGACACTGCTGTGCAGTGTATGCTAGGCTGAGACCTAACAATTAAAAGGGACGCTTGACAGACCCTACCAAAGAAGAACAAACGAGGCAAGGGTTGTAAACAGTCAGTCAGCCCACACCCATCTCGAGAATACATCAACTGCAATCAGTGTCGATTTCTCATAGCACCATTCCTTCATAAGTTCTTGAATTATGTCAAGATGACTTATTTCAGCTGTGTCATCTTTTGCCTGAAGACTAACACATAGTCAATCAGAACGCCTGTGTTTTTATCCAGATGACATTGACAGATGTCACAGGCTGCAAACAAGGTGTCCATACAGAAGCTCTAACGAGCTAAATCCCAGACCCTTTTGTGCAGTTTCCAATATGCAAAAATTAGGTAAGCCAGGAGGATGTGCCATTTCCTCCTTATGAGCAGTTTAAAGGACCCATCACAATTCTTTTATTTACATCTGTTTTTATTTCAAAGGGAAAACCAGCTTATCGCCTACAACTCTTCGCAGGCTGCATAGTTTAAAGTAGGCATAGAAAGTGCAGGTGTTGGTTATCAATGCAGACGTTACACAGCAAGTCGCCTACCATCCATGGAGGGCCGGCCGCATATGACAAGAGGAACTGCGTAGGAATTCAATGTGAAGAAGCCTCTAAGCAAAGAGATCATTCAACATAGCTAGAAAAGAAAAGTGATAAACTTGAAGAGAGAGAGAGAAGTGAGATAGTTAGCAGGGAAGTGTGTAAGGACCCATCATACTTTTGAGAATGTTGTTAAACATCTCAACCTGCCCGTTGGCCTGGGGATGGTAAGATGCAGAAAACATGTCAGTTACACAAGCCTCTTTTCACGTAACCTTTAGGTACTGCAGTTCAATCCATATTCAGAAACCACTCTTCTAGGGCATAAAAACCCTTGAAAATATGCATAACGAAGCCTTGGCAAACACTGGGTGAATTCTGCTTGCCAATGGAATTGCTTCCAGGAACCTTATTTCATGGTCCCGCAGAGTAAACTTACTCCAAACTTTATCTACTGGGAGAATTGAGGTGCCCAACTATAATGACCCCTACATCCTCTAAAGGTAGCCGTAACGCCTGCATGGATATATGGGGTGCTTTTGTGTGTCTTGTAGACTTTCAATGTATCTGGCAAGTAAGATATGAGAGTCAAAAGTGCTAATTTTGTACACCTATAGCAGATCAGTAAAAATGAGAGCACAACCACTCGTTAGTGATTTTACCGTACATGTTCAAATAAAGGAACCTTGTGGCCCAGTTGAATGAAGAAGTTCCAGTGCGCCCAGAGAACTACCAATCTTTGCCTGGGTCAAGGCTCTGAATTAGAAGGCTTACTGTAGAGCAACTCACCTTCCCTATGAAACTTATATGCATTTCAACGTCCCTTGTGGCAGCGCAGTCTGGTAGATCTTATGCAGAATAGGACACGCTGGCTGAACCTTCATTAACTAAGCTTCCCTGTGACCTCAAGCGCCGAATAATTTAGAACTCTGTCGGACTTCCCAGGATATATTATATGGTCTGCTGCTGGCAGGGCTGACTCCCTATCCGTAGCTAGGTAGCTCAGATGGCAATACAGGGACATTTGCCCTGCCTAGACTGGCACATTAATGGCTCTGGGTGGCAACAAACTCTGGGGAATCTCCTCAAGTCTGTTCACCTGGTGGCCTTTGCTCTTGTGATCACAGCCTCATCTGGACCTCAAGCTCCAAGGTCATTCCCCGGCAAGCAATCCATGCTGAGGTCTTTCTGTTAGCCCAAATGGGATCTCACTGGTGTCATAAACAAAAAAAAACAAAAAAAATTGGGTGGAGGGTCCCAGGGAATATTTAACGACCACACAGTTACAGCCCCCTACTCAGATCAGTAAATACAACAAAGAATAACTATGGGTCAGAAAATGTGTCAAAGAAATGAGATGTGTCTAGATGAGTCAATGTGTGCTAGAAGTTGTTACAAAAGCACACAACCAGACATCGCACTGTGTGGGAAGGAAATCCATCAGTTACTTGTCCTTTGCCGCCCTTTCATCCTTTGAACCACTTCCCATAGTGGAGAGTCTAGGTTGTTGCCACCTAGGCAGGGAAAGGTTAGTGTTGTACAAAATGGTGCAAAAGGAAGTGTTGTATTTGTAACTGAGGAGCAGTGCAAGAGAAAGTTATGAAAATCAAAAGAAAGATAGTGACGTGCTCTAAGATAAAATTGAATAATGAACGCAAAAAAACTTTATTCTGGTGCCGTTCATTTTCAAAATTAAAACCATTCAGTGCAAACCAGTCAGTGTTTAACCCTTATAGTCACTGACCCTAGATGTTGGTCAACATGTTTCTGCGGTAGTTTAAAGATCACTACGTATCTCCCGCTTCTTCAGGACCTATAACATTTGCTACTGCTCAAAAAGTGCGATATAAAAAAGGGTTTCTGATACAGATATCACCTGCTCAAACCTGGTTGTCCTCTCAATTCTGCAAGGGATGTCCCAGGAACAAACGTCATCAAGACACAACAACATAGATATTAGACACAAACAAAGACAAAAACGACATTACCAAAATTAGTGTAAGTCATCTCTTTTTGACACATGATTATGTGGAAAACCTAAAACAATCAGTATCTGGTCGCCAGGTAGATAAAGCCCTCTCGCTCACCTATAGGGTAAGAGGAACGTGCCACTCATCGCCTGGCCACAGCTCAGGAAGATAGCGCACCGCTCTAAGATATAGAGAAAGTGATACGTGCAAGTCAAAATAAAAACAACGCGAAGGCCAGTAATTACAACGCTCCCTCTTATTCAGAAAAGGTATCAAAGCCCATGTAAAATGTCTCTTGTTCATATAGTCGCATAACCTTTGCCCAACTGCTCATGTTGCTCGGAGATGTCTCCTGGATTAAACCAATTTATAAATCAAGGCCACTTCGTTTGTTTAACATCGGTCTAATTGAATGTTTAAAGGACAAACAGCTACCCAGTGCACTTCTCATCCCCATCTGGCTAATCTCAGATTACTTTTGTTCATTCTTTTAACCCGATGATCTACCATTATCCATATTTTGGGTAAGGTCGTAAAGCGCTACGTGCTATAAATACACCATTCAGAACCTTATGCAAGCGGTTGTGGCTTAAATGCACGTTATCACATCAGTGTACATGATTACCCCAGCAAACATGTGTTCGTTTTTCTGACCCAGCATTCATTCTTTTGCGTTATCACTTGTACTAGAGGTCTTTGCATTGTATTAATCCTGCAATTATAGCGGTATTCACTGAGATAATTATAGTACCGCCTACGTTGGTTTAATCGAGCCGATCTTAGTTTCGTATGCACCTTTCACACACAAGCCTATCTGTTCGTGCGCCCACACATTCCAAACATGCTAGGAGGTATAGGGCTTACCTGCCCGTCAGTACACTCAGCAGCCGTCTGGGCTGTCTGGGGAGGTGCCCGGGCTCGATTTGTCAGCGTCATTAGTACGCTTCGAAGGTGATCGTGCGCGACTAGGTTTGCCGGGAATTGTAGTCCGGTTCTGTATTCTCCACGGAATAGACGCATGCGCGCCAACTTCTGCCGGGAAATGTAGTTTGGTTCACATTCGTGTGCCGAACTTTGAACTGATCATAAGCCTATTGTTCTGTTCACATACGTGTGCCGATCTGTAGTTAGGAATACAAACGTGCACCGATCATTTCACTGGTCGTAGGCCACATACCTGTTGCCGGTTACTGTTTATTTTTTATTGCCAGCATATTCAATATGGTAAAGGTATTAATAGTATGAAAATGAGTTAGGCATAGCTGCAATCATTAAACATGCTGTATATGCCTCAATGTGTGTAGACATTAATAAGGGAGAAGGAGAGCAGTGTGCAGTAGCCTAGGTGCAGCTTTTGACATAGAGCCACTATACCTAATGTGCAAACTGAGCAGATTAGCCTGGAGCAATGGTATCTCTTGGCAGTTATGAACAAGAGATGTCATATTTATCATCAGAGGTGGGTCCAAATGCATGGAAGAAGGCACATGTATGTAAATCTGATCTTTTTATTGGATTACAGTCCAGAATTTTAAGCTCTATCCTAAAGGAATCTACAATGACATCCATGGGATATCCTCATTAAGCCCAGCCTTATCCGTGTTAAGTCTGTATGCCCATTTCTGTTCTAATTTGAACAGGTATTTTGACACATCAGTGATATGAGTTGGAATGACAGGTTGTTCAATCACTATCCAATCGAAGTCTGTAGGTTTATGGTTGACTTCCAAGAAATGGTTGGTTAGGCGGGTCGCCTGTTTTCTGCAACGGATGGTGCTTTTATGCTCAGAGATCCTAGTTCTTACTTTCCTGGTCGTCATTCCGACATATCTCAAAGAGCAAGGGCAAGTGATTAAATATACTAGATTGCTGCTGTTACAATTAGTAAAGCGTCGTTGTTCCCAGGCTCTGCTTGTCCCTTTATTGATGCTTGTAGATTTTTTGTTTGCGGGCAAGCTGCACAATTTCCACAAGGATGGTGTCCGGTCACTGCTGGCATGTCCCACAGTGTCCCAATCTGGTGGATGGTAGCCGGACGTGGTCTTGTATGTATAATTTGATCTCTGATGCTGGTACCCCTCTTGAAAGCAAATAGAGGTTGTTCTAGCTCGTTAGCACCAGTATTGAGGATCTTCCAAAGTCTGCGGATGATCTGTTGGATGGCATTGGGTCTGGTGCTGAACGTGTTAACACACGTGATTCTCTCGTTCTGTTCTTTAGGTAGAGGCGGTTCCAGCAGAGCCTCACGGTTGTTGTTAGAAGCCCTCCTCTGGGATGTGCGAATCAGTTTCTTGGGATATTTCCTCTTAAGAAGTTTCTCTTCCAAATCATGGGCATGCTTTTTGAAAGACTCAGTTGTAGAACAATTACGTTGGACACGTAAAAATTGTCCAAATGGGAGATTGTCCCTCAGAGATTTAGGATGACAGCTCCCATATTCCAGGAGTGAGTTGCGGGCCATCGGTTTCTTATACAGCTCTGATCTCAGTCCATCTGGGGATACAGTTATCAGTAGATCCAAGAAAGCCAAAAATTGGTGATTGTACTCTATGGTGAACTTAAGAAAATTGTTGCAGTTGTTCAACCAGGAGTGAAAATTCATGAGATCTTTCACCTCACCCCTCCAGACCACCAGAATGTCATCTATGTACCTCTTCCAAACCCGAATAGATGATAAATACGGGTTTGCGATATTCAATGCATGGTCTTGTTCAAATTTGTGCATATAGAGGTTTGCCAGGCTTGGCGCAAAAATGCTGCCCATGCTGGTACCTGACGTTTGTAGATAGACATCGTCCTCAAACTGAAAGAAATTTTCTTTCATCGCCAAGGATGCAAGGTCCATGATAAATGAGACCGGCGTGATGGAATCCAGATTGCTCGCGTTGAGAAGTTCTTCAATTACTTCAAGTGTCTCATTTTGTGGAATAGAGGTGTAGAGCGACTCCACATCGAAGGACACAAGTATGTCCGATGTGGAGTCGAATTCAATTCCCGGTAGTAGCCTGAGCATGTCTTTTGTGTCTTGTAAGTAAGACGGCATAGTTCGCACCAGTGGTCTCAAAAAAACATCCACAAATGATGAAAGAGGTACCATAAGTGAGCCAATGCCCGAGATTATCGGGCGTCCTGGGGGCGGCCGCTATGCTTTGTGAATCTTAGGTAAGATATAGAAGTATGGCATGGTGGGATGTGTTCTGCGTAGGTAGTTACTTTCATTTGGGTGTTATCCAACCTTCAGAGAGTGCTTCTTCCACCAGATGGCCAATCTGTGTCATCAGTCTGAGTGTGGGATCTTCCGGTAGACGTCGGTACGCATGACTGTCGCTCAATTGTTTCATGCACTCTGTCCTGTAGGTTGTAGTATCTAGCAGGACAACGGCTCCGCCCTTATCAGCCGGTTTTATCGTGATAAGAGGGTCTTTGGACAATTTTTTAATTGCTTCTTGTTCCGCTTTTGTAATGTTAACAAAAGGTTTGTGTCTTTCCGAGAAAAGATTTTGTACATCATGTTTGACAGCTTCTTCAAAGGCTGTAACTTTGGCTGGAACTGTAGTATTGAGAGGCATGAAAGTTGAAGGGTTTCTAAAGCCTGTGTTTTGTTCAGTCGTGGTCTGTTCAATGTTCTTGCCTGTGTTTTTTTCAAAGAAGAAATGTAACCGTATTTTACGGAAGAACTTGGAGATCTCTATCTGGGTTTGAAAAGCATCACCTTGGTTCGTTGCTACACAACCCAGACCACGATTTAGGACTTTCTCTTCAATGGGTGTCAGTGTCCGTTAACTGAGATTCACTATGAGCCCTTCTCCGTGTTCGTGCTGGTGCTCGCTTGATCTTGGGGTATTTTCCTCCCGCTCCTCAAGTCCATCGACTGTGGGGGCAGATTCCACTGTACCTGACTTTGTTGATGCACTGGGCCAGGGACAGACTGATTTGCATATAGCCAGGCTCTGAGCTGGGATGGTGCAGTGAGATAAATAACGGTGATGGATCAAGCCCTGATCTTTGGACTGGGTAAGAGTGGTCTGCTTAATTCAGACACTCTGTTTATCACCACCCCCTTTTCTGAATCGTTTTTGGCCCCTATAGGTGTGGCAGGGTATACTCAGACATGAGTCCCTTTCTCACTGCACCATCAGGATTCAAGCAAGCCGGGCCGAAGACGGCTGAAATGCCAGAAACCGGTCCCCGGTAGCTTGTCTCCTTTCTGGTGAAGAATTGGCTCTGTAGTTTAGTCTGCCCTGTTCCCATGATGCACTGGGCCAGGGACAGACTGATTTGCATATAGCCAGGTTCTGAGCTGGGATGGTGCAGTGAGATAAATAACGGTGATGGATCAAGCCCTGATCTTTGGACTGGGTAAGAGTGGTCTGCTTAATTCAGACACTCTGTTCATCACCACCCCCTTTTCTGAATCGTTTGTAACAACTTCTAGCACACATTGACTCATCTAGACACATCTCATTTCTTTGACACATTATCTCACTGGTGTCTCCACCTATCTTTAGCGGAAAACATCCATTACAACGCAGTCATTACAACGCACTGCTGTTACAACGCAACTGCCTTTACATTGCATGCTATTACAATGCATGCTATTACAACGCATGCCACAACGCATTATAAAGTTAGTAATGGAGATTTGAAAGTTTTAGGGTGGGTATGGGTTTTGGGGTAGATGGGAATAGTAATTATTATCCCTTCACTATCCACCACTTTCCCTACTGTTGCATTCACCGGAGTGGGAATAGTGATTTTTACCCCTACACAAATCAACACTTACACCCTACTGTTGCCCTAAAAGTATTTTGTGTTGTAATGGTATGCGTTGTAATAGAATGCGTTGTAATGGTAGTTTTAAAAAATGTGTTGTAATGGCATGTGTTATAAAATCATGCGATGTAATGGTTGTTGCGATGTAAAAACTGCGTTGTAAAAGCAAGCGTTGTAATTGTTTGTGTTGTAATGTCATGCGTCTTTAGATCTAGTGAGCAGCTGGTTACTTAAAACCATTCTCTGTCATAGTGACCCCATGGTTGTATAATCCAGGTAAAACCTTGGACAGATCTACAGTGCGACAATCAACAATGGTCCCACTATTGCCATTATAGCGCATCCCAGTCAACTTGGTGCTGTTTGCCTAGACGAGTCTTAGGTAATCTGGGCTGCTGGGATGTATTTTTAGCCTGGATTCTTCTTCTGCCTGCCCATCCATCCATCCATCCATCCATCTATCTATCCATCCATCCATGGATCCTGAAACTACTTCCAAAGGACCACTCTGGCAATTCTGATCCAAACTGAAAAGTAAAATAAATAACGATAGTATTGATATATTGTATGTGCCGTAAGAATTCAAGTGACCTTTGGGCACACGGTTGCAACAAATTTCCCTAAGTGAGGTGTAGCATGCCTCTGCAACCTCCCTCATTCACTGACTTGCAACCCTTGTGGAATGAACCATTCCACTATGGTTTCCTTGCCTGCCCCTATGCCTGGGGATTCATTAGACTATTCTCCAAAGCTTCGACCGCCTGTGAAGAGCTCCTGTCACAGAGGCCTCTACTATCCTGCCCTTCCGACGCCCTGGTTTGCTTCCCACTTGTCAGCAAGCGCTGCACGTTCCCCTGGTTTACTGGTCTGTGGTCATACTGTTACACCTCTCCAGTGAAAACTCACAGACCTTGCTCAATTAGAAGCAGATTAACCCATCCACGTGTTATCTATTTGTCCCCTTGAAAGCTCTATAATTGCCAATGATAAACAGCTCCCACATCACATTCGGCCTTTTCTCTGCCTTCTGGAAAGTTTGACTTATGTCAATCTGAACTTCCTAACAGTGTCTCCCCCGCAGTGATACTTAGTTATGTGGCTGTCAGTCAAATCGATACAAGTTTCATCACCCGTTCGTGGTGGTCTGCTCAGTGCATGCCTCGTCAGCATCACTCGTCTGCTGAGGATCATATGCAGATTCAAACCCCGTCAGCCAAGAATGACATCCGCCCCTGCAGTGTAGTTTGAACCAAGTATTTCAAGACCGTAGGATGTGACAGGGACTTTCCTGGGACATGCTACTCCCCTAGATGCTTCAACGTCCTCATCCAGCGCTGGGAAGCTTTATGTCCCCTCCCCTCCCCTCCCCTCCTCTCCTCTCCACTCTTCTTCTTCTGTGTCATTTGCTGCTCCCTGGCTCGCTCGAAAGCCAGAAGTCTGTTTTCTTCTCAGCAGAATTTCCTTTTCTGAAATGCTCTGTCCTTTAGCCTTCTGCAGCTCCAGCGACAGTCTTCTAAGCGCTATCGCAGTATAATAAATATGTATGGGTGGGTCAAGAGATATGGGGTGCTTACAGTTAAAGCAAGGGGTGCGGGAAATGGAACAAGAGGACATTGTAGGGCGAGATTCAGGTGTAGGTACTAACATGAGCATCCATGTTTACCGCTCCAGCTCAGCCATTAACTCCCTCTTACACACAATAGTGTACTTGCCCTGCCTGCCTGCAGCTGCTCTCAGCTCACGTGGAGTCGTGGCCTCCCACTCAGCTTCACTAAAGCACGGGTCCTCTTCCCTGCTACTGCACACTTAACCCCTTCCCTGCTGGTGACGGAATCCCTCCGTCATCGGCCGCGGTCGCGCTGTGCTGATGACGGAGCGGTTCCATCACGGCCCGCTCGGCACGCCTGCGCGGATTCCGCGCCTGCGCTGAGCGTTCTATTGAGCGGGCGGGGCCGTGACGGAACCGCTCCGTCATGAGCAGAGTGCAACTGCGGCTGGTGACGGAGCGGTTCCGTCACCAGCATGCGGCCGCCGCGCGGCCGCCCCGCCCCCTTAGCACTGCGGTGGAATAGCCGCCGCAGTGAAGGGGTTAAGAAGAAGAAACGCAAACTCACTGCTTGCAAACAGGTTCAGGCTCATCTCCGCAGCAGGCAGGGGCTGCCACGGCCCCTTCAAATCCAGAGGTCGAACACTATGGCAAACGCATTAAACAAGCATGAGGAGAAGCCAGTATAATTAAAAGTAAACACTTGGCAGCACGTGAGCTCTAATATGTGCAGCCAAGCGTAAAAGGAAAACCGGGTTGAAAGTAAACAGAGCGTGTGAGCTCTAATGCATGAAATAATTTAAGATAAGAAAAGCCGTCTGAACCCAAGTGCGAGACTGTTTTAAAAAGTTATTGATAACTGCTGTGAAACACATTGTAAGGGAGTTGCATTTTGAAGTAAATAATGCCTACATTAACCCTGGAGCTAAGCTAATTATTAAATAAACAATCTTTGCCGAGTATGTGCGAGGAGGAGCACGTTAACAGAAAATAAGCGCGTGACAGTACCGATTCAAGTTAAAATAAATAAATAAACGCGAGTGCCAGTGAACACTAAAGAACAAATAAAGCCTGCTGTGAACCAAAGTGCAGGAGAGAGAGCTTTAGCATGTGCAGCCAAGCGCGAAGCCAGCAATTGAAAGTAAATATTACCAGCGCATGTGCCTCATCGCGTGTAACTGAATAAAAGCCGAGTGAGATCTTAATTGAAAGCGTCCAATGGATTTCTTTACAGTTCGAAGACATCGCCGGTCCGCGGGGCGCCGATCAGGGAGATCTCGGACTGCGGCAGGCTCCGACTGAGGGAGAGGGAGGCACCGTGAGAGGGGTGACGCGGTATCCATATGCCTGTTGTCTGCTAGCGCTGCCTGCACGCAGCAGTCAGCACTCTGATTGGTTCATAAGGAAGACCAATGGTAGTGTCTTAGGAGAGTTGTAAACCTATCAGAGAGCCGACTTGTGCGTGCAGGCAGCATGATGGGGGGCGTGTGTTGGATCTATGAAGTCAGGGAGAGAAAGAACACAAAAAAACACACCCTCAGTCCCAAAAAGACGGGGTTTGAACAGAGTGACGCCCCTCTCTTCCAATGGCAGGCCTCCCTTTATGAGGCCAGCCAATGGAGAAGAGGGGCGGGTTCAAGCTCCACTGTAGGAAAACATTAAATCTCGGGCTCCGCCCACATTGCTTAAGCAGTGTGACGCTAGGCCCGAGACCTAAAAAGGCATGGAACCTGTTGCCAAATGGATGAAAAGCAGCTGCCTCATTGGGAAACAGGAACACCGGGTACAGTGTATTAAAACTGAGGTTGGCATGTAAAGTCTAGACTAGCTTGATGTACATATAGTCAAGACATAAGTACTACTGTACATGACATATAAATAGTTTATTTTCTTTTGAATATTCTTATATTTTTTTCACATAGAATTTTTTTTAAAATAAATATATGAACAATAGTAAATAGATTAACAATCTCAATAATATTTTACGAACCACATGTATGTTCTTCCTTGGACAGTAGATACATTTCAAATGATTTCATGACTTATTGTTTCAAATAACACAATTGTCTGAATTTCAGTTTATTATCATACACATCATTTTTCCTTATTTTTGATTTACTACTCTAATTGAAAAAAGTGTGCAAAGAAGTTCATGAATCAGCTGCTGACAACTCAACATCGACAAAACAGAAATACTCGTCATGGGCCCATACCCCAATGCCTGGAAAAACACCTGGTGGCCCCCCGCCCTCGGAAGCCCACCCACCATGACTGACCATGCACAAAACCTTGGAATCATCCTGGACTCCGAGCTCAAAATGGACCAGCAGATCAACTTCGTCTCGTCCTACTGCTTCCACATCCTCCGCCTTCTACGCAAGACCTTCAAATGAATCCCCCTTGAACACAGAAAGACCGTCACTCGCGCTCTCGTCACCAGCAGACTGGACTACAGCAATGCACTCTACGCCTGAACAAACAAAACAAAAACCTCACCCGCAAGCTACAAAACATCCAGAACGGCGCTGCAAGACTGGTACTTAACCTGTCAAGACACTGCCACATCTCCCAGCAACTGCGCAAACTCCAGTGGCTCCCCGTCGAGACTGGAATCACCTTCAAGATCCTCACCCAAGCACCAGACCAGCATACCTGAACAGCAAACTCAAAGTCCACACAAAGGACCCTACGATCAGCCCAGGTCTCGTACGCCATAGTCCCCTGTGTCAGACAGACCAGATCCAGAGGCCGCTCCTTCTCCTTCCTCGCGGCCAGAGCCTGGAACGCCCTACCGCTCCATCTCAGACAGACAACATCACTCCCCATCTTTACGAGAAACCTCAAAACTTGGCTCTTCGACAGACCCCCTCTTTGATGGACTGGAACCTGCACCTCCCCTCCTCCCCAGCGCCTTGAGACCCATATGGGTGAGTAGTGGTGCTTAACAAACATGTGATTGATTGATTGATTAGCACAGGGAAAGGGCCACTGGACAAAACCATTTCAATCTGGGAACAAAGCAGAACATAACTAAAATAACTAAAATAAAACAAAGTAAGATTAATAAATTGAATGTCGACTTTCCCGCACTTCATCAAATTAAGAAAAACAATGGCTTTTTTTTCACCCTCATTTCCTTGATGCTGATGGCTCAGGGCTTAATCTAGCAGGCTTGCTCTTGCACACAACGGGTCACTGTCAGGCCTTTACTACATTCTGACTGGCACCCTGACCTCAGGCAGCTGCGAACGTGCACTGACTGCAGGAATTAATGTAAAAATGAAAGACACACACATTCGGAGGCTGTACTGCACCCCTCGATCTCTCTGACCTCTCAGCTTCACTGGCAGACAGGCCCAGGCAGCCAAACACCGCCATGCAGTTACCGCTTGCTGCCCGCCTCCTGAGGGAGACCTCTCGGCCAGCCTGTCCAGTCCAGTGACAATCCTGGCCACTGCTGCTGCACTGCTTACTCTAGTCTACCTCACTGCGCCTCGCTGGGCCATAGCTGCAAACTCCGGGAACAGCCCACTTAATCAGAGTTTCAACGCCATACACCAGGGTGTGAAAGTGGCTCAAAGAAACATTATAAAATGCCTTTGACAGTCAATGGTCGTGTTGCAGCGGGGCTGGTCTCTTCAGAAGCTTGCCATGTCAATACATGCCAATAGCCTTGTGCTAACACATATTTCATGTAACAAAGAGCGACCTTCAAATTGCCTGCAAAGCGTGTGTCCTGCCTCACAGCGGCCACTGTGCTTGCTGCTGCTAACTCCGGAGGCAACACTACATTGGAGTGAACTTTTGGAAAAGGTGGGACATAAACCCGCCATTTGCAAGCTCCAATGTTTACAGGACATACACAAAAGCCAATTCAAAAGCGCAGGAGGAGTCAGACCCCATTAGTACATACAACAGATCGCCACAGTGCAAGCGCTGTAAGCTTAACCTAAAAATCACGCCCTCCTGTTCTAGCATGGTGAATCTCGGGAAACCTTCCTTGCCTCAAGCCTGTTTGCGGAGCCATGGTAGGTAGAAACTGATTCTGGCGCCCAAGAAACCGGCTCCTCTGTGATGAGGTGCTTTATGAACGAAAACCAGAATTTAAACAGGATCCTCTACCTCACTGGAAGCTAGTGAAGGGCACATGAGTTAGGTTGAGGCGAATGTTGGGTGTCCGTAATCTGGACCACCTGGAGTCTATTTATCCAGGCAGTCAGGCAGTCCCAGATACAAATTATTCATATAGTTATAGTCTAATCTCGATGTGATAAGTGCCTGGACGTAAGATTTTCTGGCAAAAAATGCAGAAATGTCTTCAGAAAGCAGAGCAAATCAAAGCAAGAGCCTACCATAGAATTAATTTGTGGTTGAAAACAAAGACAGCTGCCAAATTTGACACCGAGATATTTTTTTTTTTTAAACCTTTATTGTACCTTTGCAAAATTACACAGCCATTGGCCTACAACCCAGTGGGCCGGCCGCAATCATTCATTATTGGTTATTATAATGCACCAGGATAAGTCCACAATTTGGTTACGTTGCTTAGAAGAAAAGTGTTTACTTTAAGGCAAATTGAAAGGAACAGAACTAGCAATACGTTGCTAATCAATAGAGGTTTCAGTTTTCTATTTTTTATAAAAACAACAAAAAGAAAAACAACAAAGAAATCACATTGCAGTCATCAATGAGTAATTAGTGTCCATTTAGCTGAATGTAAGGGCTACCCCATAGTACGTGCCACTGTTTATACCCATTGAATCAAACATGTATTAAAGGGTGGGTAACGCCTAAACTTCCTGCACGTGATTTTCATTTGTCTCGCCCCTGTCTACCCTCACTTTCTATCCTCCGGGACTCGAGCCCCTTCCCCCATTCCTGACAGCCTCTTCCTTCTGCAACACCCTCAGGGCACCTCAGCCTCCCTCCCCCTCTTCATCTGACTCCAACGGGTCATCCTCCGGCAGAGGATCACAGATTTCCCCTCTATATACATTCCACGGGGTCCAGATTTTGTTCCATTTCCCTGGATAGGCGCGACTCAAGTATACTGCCCTCTCTGTCACCATTATCTTATCCATATTCATGCACCACTGATTTCGTTGGTAGTTCCGCCGCCCCCCAGCGCTGCGCGATATCTCACTTGGCCACTATCATGCCCAACGTAACCCAAAGTTGGCCACATCTGGACATGTCGTTCGGTCCGCACACATTCAAGAGACATTGTCGCGGCTCGGGGATTAGAGAGGTCTCCAGGGTCTGCGAAACAGTGCGCATTATTTGTCTCCAATAGTCTTGGATGCGTGGGCAGTCCCAGATTGTGTGTAAGAAGGTACCCTCCTCCCCACAGCCACGAAGACAGTAAGGGTGTTGTGCTCTGTGTATGCGGTGCAGTGTTGTTCTTGTGTAGTATATTCTGTGTAGGACCTTGAGTTGTACGACCCTCAGCCTAGCTGAGATGCCCACCTCTCTTGGGGATGCTAGCGCCTCATTCCATTCGTGTTCGTCCAGGGCGTCCACGTCCCCTTCCCATTTGTCTTTCAAGGAGGTCAGTGGGTCAGGCAAGTTATTAATGAGCTTGCGGTATGTCAATGACGTCGCTCGCTCAATCATAAAGTCCGTGAGGAGACGATCCTCCATCGGGGATGATTCTGGTATTTCCTCCCCGGGGGGATGGCAGTGAGTAACGCGTGACTTATCCGGACGTAACGGTAGGATTCCTGTGGCCCCAGTTCGCACAGTTCCTTCAGGCGGTCAAATGTTATAACCTTTCCGCTTTCCCACAGGTCTTACACCGTGGAAATCCCAATGGTGTCCCAGTGAGAGAAGCCCTTGCTGTGTCTCAAATTTCCCAAGGCACGTGTGTCCCAAAGTGGGGTGAGTTTGGTTATTTTCCCCTTCCAGCCCAGCGCCACTAGCGCCGTATGCCACAGCGCCGCGGTGAGTCTAGTGGGTCCCACCAATTTTCGCACTCTCCGTTGGTCATAAAGCGGGGCTAGCATACTATTGGTACCTAGTTGTGCCCTATCTGCTTGGAAAGCTGGGTCAGTCTACGGGACATGAATCCATTGATTAATGGGCTTAAGGTGAGCTGCCCAGTAGTATAATTTAAGATTCGGCAAAGCGATTCCACCATCGTACCAATCCCTGTGCAGTTTGGATTGCGCAATACGCGCCGGGCGGTTGCCCCACAGCAAACCAGATACCACTGCTGCCACCTTTTTGAAGTATCCTGGCGCCACTGGATATGGCGTGTTCTCTAGTATGTACAGAAAGCGGGGCAGGGACAGCATTTTATACAGCGTTGCTTTACCCAGCATTGTTAAGGCCAATCCCGGCCAGAACTTGGCGTCTTGTTTAAGCGGTTCCTTGGGTGGCGCCAGATTCTTCGGTACAAATTCCGTTGGGTCCTTTGTAACGTGGATCCCCAAATATTTACAGGAGGAGCCAGCTAACCTTAAGGGGCAGTCTGGGCCCAGTGCCGGGATCGGGCCTTGCAAAACATACATTTCTGATTTAGTCCAGTTTATTGTATATCCCGAGATTTTACCATGATCATTACAGAGGTCTAGGAGTGCCGGCACACCACGTTCTGGGTCTGTTAAGTACACCAGCATGTCGTCCGCATAAAGGGATAGTCGGTCCTCCCAGCCTTCCTTCCAATGTATTCCTTTAAGTAATGGCGTTTGTCTTATCAAAATCGCTAGTGGCTCTAGGGAAAGTGCAAAGAGCAATGGCGAGAGGGGGCAGCCCTGGCGGGTGCCCCCCCCCCCAAAGGGAATGTTCGTGAAATATGGCCGTTTGCCACCACATGTGCGACCGGCTTCGTATATAGTAGTCTGACCCATGATATAAATTTAGAGCTGAAGCCCAAACAAGCGAGAACCTCAAACAGGTAGTTTCATTCTACTAGGTCAAAGGCCATTTTTGCATCTAGTGCCAGTATGACTGCTTGATCGTGGATCAAGTCTGCTCTCGCCAGCACCCCGTGAAGGTTCATTGCCGTGTTCCTGTGGGGCATAAACCCGGACTGATCCGGATGTATGAGGTCGGGTAGATGCGCCATCAGCCGGGTAGCAAGGAGTTTGGATAAGATTTTAACCTCCGCATTCAGCAAAGAGCAGTCCTCCTACGGTTTCCCAGGCTTGGGAATCGCTACTATAGTAGCCATTCTCTGATCGAGCGGGAGTTCACCCCTTTCTAAGCATTCTTCATACATGGCTAGTAAATGTGCACTTAGCTCCTCCGATGCGGCCTGATACCATTCCACTGGAATGCCATTTAGTCCGAGCGCCTTGCCAGGCTTCAGCGCTCGTATGGCAAGTTGTATTTCGTCCCTAGTTATGGCCGCATCTAAGTCATCTACTGCTTCTGGTTGCAGCATCGGAGTTCCTATTCTGTCCAATGCTGCCCGTGCCCTCGAGCCAATCTCTAGCCGCCTCTGGAGAGTCAAAAAAAACAGACCTTTTTGTCGGCGACCACCCTTAGCCGGGCCGGAAACAGCATTGAGTAGGGCAGCTCTTGCTCTCGCAATGTCTTTTTCACTTCTAAGAATGTCCTCCTCCGTCGCGATACCTCAGCCGTATAATCCGGGAAGAAAGATATCCTTGAGTTCTGAATTTGGATGGCCGGCGCCACTCTTTGCCGCCTGAAGGATGGTGTCCCGATCGCGAAAGTTAAAAAGTCTTGCCAAGATCGGTCTTGGTGCGGCCCCTGGTTTCGGTTTTCCTCCTGGCACTCTATGGGCCCTTTCCACAGTGAAAAAGTTGGAGAGGCCCTTGGGGGCAAGCTGGTTTTTGATCAGGTCCTCCACATAGAGATCCATAGCACCCGCAGTTTCAGATTCCGGAACTCCCAGGTTAAGGACGTTGTTCTGCCGGAAGCGTCCTTCATGGTCGTCCAGCTTCTCCTTGAGCGATTTGTTATCAGCTTGCAGTTTCTCCATTTCTACCTGTAGATCCGACACATCTTCCACCAGGGATTTGACTACCACCTCCACTTGCTTCACCCTTTCACTCATTTTCTGGAGGTCTGCCCGAATGAGGGTAACTTCCGTTGCCGTCGCCCCCACCGTCGCCTACACTTGGGCCAGGGCGCTTAGCACATCTTCCAACGTGGCTTTCTTTGTACCATCTCCCTCCGTCCCTTTACTCAGGGACTTACGTTGTTCCATCAGGGGGAGAGATTGTTTTTCATATGCAAATTTGTCAAGCTTAGCTTGGGTGGAATTATGCTTAGACCCTCTGCCCGCCATGTTCAACACACCAAGAAATTGCACACCGTTGAACGCAGCCTGTGGTGGTATTCTGCCAGGTGTTTTTGCAAGTGATCGATGGGATCGCTCGAGTTTCATTGGCGCTTCGGTTACGCAATAAGTGGGCTTTCCAGGCCGGACCCCAACAGACGGGTTTGCACCCCTTCCCCAGTCGCGTTGTTCGTAGTGTGATCTGTTGTCGAGCCTGTCGAGACCTCGGCGCGGGTCGCCCAGCCTGTTATTCGAGGGAGTTCGTGCCCGTAATGGCGTTAGCTATGCAAAATGGCGCCGTCGTCGCACTTTTTTTAGCTTAGGTTTCCATCAGTGTTACCGCTACCCGCAATGCTGCTTTGTCGTGGGCGATATCAACTGCCCATGGACAGTCTGTGGGGACATCGGATTCTCTACCGCCGTCTTCGCTCGGGTCAGTCCGCACCACGATCACTACCGGTTAGCAACGCCGCTGAGGCCTCACTTCCGCCCGGGCATCGCATCAACCAGATTCCGCTGCTGTTCATGTGCCACTAGGCCTTGTCCGGGTGCGGTCATTTCCACCAGTTCCCGGGGCCCCGCTGCTCCAAAACTTCTCTGCTGAGTGCCGTACGGTCACTTGACCCGGGACATCCCGTCTGGGTTCGTTGTTGAGCGGATAGGCATGCGGATTGATGCGGGATGGCGCCTTACTCCGGGAGCCTCTCTAGTTTGCTGCCGCCATCGTCGGCTGCTAGCCACGCCCCCGACACCGAGATATTTGACTAATCCTCCAGTCCACAAGACCTAGAAAAGACTCCTCCCATGATGCTCTGAGCTCACACTTATAGAACATTGAGAATCACTGCCTCCTCCCCACCCAGACCTCACCTTAATGCTAGTGCAGGTCCAGTTTGCGCAAGTGCAGCTCCTATATTGTACAGTACAGCTCCTACATACACATATTAGTGATCACAGGAACTGAATCTAGTCAGGAAACACCACATTGTAATGGCAAAAGCTTTGGGAAGTGCTGTCTATTAACACCCCAACAAAGCAAAGAATGAGAGCTTCTATGTGGTTATCACAGCGTCTCCTGGGCCCAGAGTCAGCAGTGGCACATCGTGGCAGATGCTTACATTTGGTGGAAGCCTTTCTACGAGTGTGCCATCTTAAAGTATCGAGACAACAAAAACTGGCTCACAAGGACAGTTCAGTCTTTGAATCTGGGATTTGTACTGCTCAGTCAGTGGTGGTGATGGTAGATTCCTTGAAGAATAAATCACATCATATCACCTGGATAATCAGGCAACGTTTCTAAGACGTATGGCAAGAAAACGTCACAGTGCAGTGTTCTCTAAGGGTGGGCGGAATTTGCGTAGTCGCGCTACGCAAAGTTCCGAAAAATTGTAAAAATCTCTGCGAACACGCAGAAATTCCGCGAACACGCGGAACTGCCTGGTCGCGATCTCCGTTTGCCTGCTTGGGGAGAAACATCTCACGAACACACATTTTGAGAACGAGAACAAGCAAAAAATTCTGCGAAGCCGCGGAACGCAGAATTTTGGACAATTTTGCGTTCTCCGTGGCACGCGAAATTCCGCAAACTCCGCGAGCGGAACGGAATTTACCGCCCAGGCCTAGTGTTCTCTCCCCATGACAAGAGAATGCCAACACCATCATGTATAGCTACAGTCTACATCTCTGGAACCAGTTACACTGCTATGCCACCTCTTTGTGCCTAGACTATGCTCAGGTAAAGGACAAGTGCCAGCTCAATTTCGGCAAAGGACCTACAAGGCAGAGAATGCTAATGAACAGGGACTTAATCTATAAAGTGGCCAGGATTTGTGGGGTAGTTGGCTTAAGTCAAATGGAGTAAGACACATTTTCCTTGACATCTTTCCACAAGTCACCCCGAAATGATATGACACAACATACTGCCCCTAAACCTGAATGCAGGGGTAGCAGGGTATCTGCTGGAGTGCAGGGCATCCACTTTAGTGCTCAGTTTGCGGCTAATGGGCTGGAAAAGACTAATTTACAGAGCTTGAGACAGTTTGTAAATAAAGATTGTGGGACACAGGTGACAGCACGCAAGACCCTTTCACACTCCCAGCCGAAACTAGAGCAAATATTGGAAAAAACTGGCCTGGGATTTCTTTGAGACAAGTGCAGACTTCGTGGACCCAGCAGGTGCTGCTCGGTCTGCTACTTGAGGTTTGGGAGATGGCATTGATGAACTATTATCAGCTGATGGTACTTGTGTATGGAAAAAACCCCAAGAGATTAGGCGCCTCAGCAAGAGGCTGAAGGAGAAGCCCAGAAGACATTTTGAAGTGGATTGTAGCCTAGAGCTCCCTTTCTATGCTCCGATTGTTCTGGCCTCTCCTGCCCCCACTTTATCATAAACCAAAAGATACAGTCGTTTGCGCGAGATGTCTGGTGGCAAATGACACCAAGGGGATAATGGAAAAAACCAATCACAGTTCGGTCACAGCAGAGAACACAATCGCACTCTGGCCTGAGTAAGTCAGTGAAATATCCATAAGGAACAATATTTCACGATGATGATGAGAGAACCTGCAGAGAGAGTGAATGTAAGGTGTCTTGCCACTGTAAGTAACTACGGTCAGAGAGCCCTTATTAATTTCTAAATAGCCAGGTTTGTAAGGATTTCCTTATGGGTAATAAAGCAGCTGCAGATTTTTGATTTAAAGGGAAGATTTTCATTTTAAGGCAGTGCAGATAACAAAGCTCCTGCCTCCCAAAGAGGAACTTTTGAAGGAGGGAACAATCAAGTTTCTGAATGAACTAGACCATACCGTTCTACTAGGAAAATACTATTTGAAGATTTCTTTCAAATAGTCATGGCCTAGTCCATGGAGAATTTTGAATGCAATGCAATGGGTCTTTAAGTTAATTCACTGCTTAATGGGGATCTAATGTAACCTACCTATAGCCTGGGATGCGGATTGCAATCTAGATATGTTCAGAAGCATTCGCGCTGCAGTATTTTGCATGTTTGAAGTTTGTTCAAGGATCTCTTTAACAACTTTTGATAAAGGCCTCTGCAGTAATGTTGTCTAGGCAGGTCTAGGGCAATGACAACTGTCTTCGATGAGTCAAAGGGAATGTAGTGAGCAATTTTCTTTAATGTCTTAAGAGTATTGAAAGAAGAAAAATTGACCGGATAAACTTGATTTTTAACGGTTAGTTTCTCATCAACTATAACACATTGGTTTTTTACCTTCCTACGGGTCAGTGGTGACTGCAGAGGCAAACTTTGGGGCTGCAAAAAACAACAATGAGTGAATGCGACGAGGCCATGCCATGCCAGCGTGTTGAGAATAGACCATGTACCAAGAAGTGCAGCTCCACATTGAGTAATAGCTGGCAATGCAATAACAACTCAGCACGTCATAACTAGCAGCAGTTGGTCCAGTGGACCAGTAAACAGAGCCCTGTAAAAATGAAGAGATTATAAGGGTGGAAGTACACTGCCTGGCTGGGTAGAGAGTAGGGAAATACCAGACAGCGAAGGAAAGATAGAGTGAGATTCAGAGTATGGTTAACAAGTGCCATGAGCAAGGCCAAACACACCAGGACATGGAGCTGGAAAAGAGTCACAACATTAAGTACAGATGATTAATAACAACCCAGTACCAACTAATGCACCATCCAAGGAGACCCTAGGAGGCAAGCCATTCAAGCACAAACTCTATAAGACAGAGGAGATAACACCCAAACTAAACCAAAAGTACCCAAGGAACAAATTAACTCTGCAGTGGTAGACATGTCACTGCTTAGTGAAAACCAACATACTGGCAGATAGGGTCAAGGGGGAATCAGGAGAAACTATTGACTTTAAAAACCTGCCAGCAAAAACAAGTAATTGTACTGACAGAGAATGGAAATATATCTGGGATACAGGGCAGAAGACATGGGAGGCTGTCCCCATCATAACATAAGGGTTACTGGTCTACCAAAAAACATAAAAGAAATAAATATCGTCAAGCATTTGAAAGAATAGCTGAAACAAGACAGTGGCACCAGGTCTCTCTGGGCCATAGGTAGTGGGAATAGCAAAGCACCCTCTGGGATCTTCCCCACGACTGATGTAGCTGCGCATATTCAACTACTATGACAAATATTCAGCTGCAACGTGCTAGTAGGTCGGGACATTTCATGGGTGAAAATTGCAAAATGAGGCTCTTTCCCGATTATATGGAAGTACTGGAACAGCCCTGGGGCTTGTTTATGTATATGAAGAGGCACTTAAGAGAGGCAGGTATGAAATATATGGGATTTCTTCTTATGCACCATTGAGAAATTAAGGGTGCCAAAATGTACTTTTTTGCCAAACAGCAAGGTGTGAATCAACAAAGAATAGGCGTGGAATTGACATAGCCACCACCAAAAAAAGGAGTCTAGCACCAGAGTGAAACAAACCAGCACTTCCCAAAACATTTTTTTTTAAACACAAACTCCCCAGACCAAGAGGAATGGAACAGCTTTTCACAGAGGACGCAATAAGGGATTAATTGGAGAGACGATCATACAAACTTACGGCAGGCTCAGAGTTTACTGAGAGAGTCCGGCTTTTATAGCACAATGAGGTCAAAGAATGAAGAGGAAATACTAGTGCTCAACCATCAGATGTCAGATAACTTGATCTAGAACCTAATATAGAGGCATTTGCCATCTATAATAAGGACCAGGAGATTAACATCTCCTTACCTTAAATTCTGCAAGAAGCTGAAGACATGGCTTTTCAAGTAGTCCCATTAGGCCCTAGGTTTGGATATAATCACACCAGTTCAGCAGCACCAGGATATCTTCCCAGGTGATAGTGCACTCTACAAATCTGCACAACATCAACATAAAATATGCAGTACTCAAATTTCTACCAATGTGTCGCCACACACATGCATCCAGTTCTGCCCCAAGACATACAACCACCCTCTCTCCGTGACTGTAGAAGGCATTACGTACCCCTGTATCTCTGGGGCTCACTAGACTGCAAAACAGAGATGGCAGAGACAACTACAGAGATGTGTTTTGGCTGTCTAGATAGGGGTTGTCACAGGGAGGGCCTTAAGTGGGATGAACAAAATAGGGTGTGGACAATGCAATTAAGGGTGTGGCTTAAACATGCAAACTAAATTCCCATTCACCTGTGAGCACTGTATTTTCTATTACGTTCGCAATATTAATATTATGACAACAATGTTCCTCCTGCACACACATCTGTACAGAATCACAACTGCAACTGGAACACAGGACCACTGCTCTGTGTATTCTGCTAGGATCAAGAATAGGATGAACATGTATTCTGAACAATTTTTTTTAACACACTGACGGGCACTGTGAAAAGCCAGCACTGCTTTGTAAATGTAAATGTAAATTGATATTTGTATAGCGCACTACTCACCCGCAAGGGTCTCAAGGCGCTTGTACGAATACCGCTGTGGAACCCACCCTGGCTTTTCCTGTGAGGTGTCCACTCCTGGGCACCAGCAAGGTGGAGGCCAGGCATCCTTAGCGTTGTGGAGATTAAGCAAGCTATTGCCCAGAGTTGCAGAGTGGGACTCCATGATTGGAATAGGCACCGAGGCGAGAATTATCAGGTCCGTGGAATTTTTGAGCCCAAGACCCGCCGAGGCAGGGAATTGAACCCTGGTCCCGGGCTAGACCTCTGCATCAGGGTCTGCCGTTCTAACCATTGAGCCACACTTCTCCAGCTTTCAGCCCAAAGACCCAGAATCCACCTATTCCTGCTAGGCCAAAGGAAAACAACGTTTTGAGCAGGAGTTTGCACCCCATGCCACTCTCAGGCTTCCAAAGGCCCACCAGCCAGGCAAGCCCAAGCCAAGTCACGGCTCAGAACTTATCTAAGCTGACACAATACACATAAGAGGGTGAGAGACAAAGCACTTTGTCGTTTGCTCCCATGACATTGCAATAGCAGGGTGTTCTACCTCATGTTACCCTCCTGCCCTCACCCCTTTATGTAAATCAAATATTGTTCTTCGACAGAGGCGTAGCCTGGTCAGTAAGATTTGAGGGGACTGATAAGTGTGATTAACTTTGTCCAACAATCACGCCGGCATAAAATGTTAAATACATTATATGATAAGCAGGGTGCAAGAGAGGGGCTTAAAGGCTAGTGGAAACAAAGGGAAAGGAATGCAGGTTGGTAGGTGTATTAAGAGAGACAAAAGTAAATATTTTGCAAAATACCCAACATTTTTGACGACTTTCAAAACAGAGAACTGGTGTGCATGTAAAATTCCTAGTGAAATCCGATAGACACCTTACCATACATAACTGAAAGCACCCGTACCCAGCAATTTATCAGAAAATATATTTATTAGGGAGGTGCAACACCCCAATGAATATTTGCCCCTGTTCTTAGATACCAGACTCCCTGCTCTCTCTTTCTCTGTCTAGGATTTTCTGCCAGGCAACCTTCGCTTTCAATACTAGCAGTGGTTTTCATTTCAAGGTAAAAGACAAAGGAGTAAAAGGAGACACACGCCACTCTCAACTAAGGTAGGGGCATTGCACAGCTTTGGTAATTATGGATTTGATTGCTCTTAATGCAGCTCGTCTCACCTGCGAGTCTTGCATTGTTCTGTATTCGACGTGTTTGTTTACTTTCCTTATGACGCTTTGTGCAACTGAATCCTGCTACTGCCCGAAAGTTGTTTGGGTAAATGGTGAGCGCAAGAACCAGATCAGCTGATCCTGTGAAAGGGGGCAGGAAGTGCAAAAGGGGGCAGGAAGTGCAAAAGGGGGCAGGAAGTTCAAGGAGAGGGCAGCGGCCCATTTGTCATTGCAGTAAATGCAGGATAATGTCATTTCGGCTCTGAGGAGCTCCGCTGCTCGGGGCAGCCGTCGGCCTTCCAGTTAGATGTGATATGAAGCCATCCCCGGCACAGAATGACTCACCATGGGAGTGGCACCGCTCCGTGCGTGCCCAGGCTGCCACCACCGCTCCGGTCGAGACTCGGAGGATTGGCACCGCTCCGTGCGTGCCCGATCCTCCCCCCACTCTTGTCCGTCCTTCCTCCGACACTCAGAGGATCGGCACCGCTCCTGTCCTTCCTCCCAAACTGGCACTGCCACTGGTGCTGCTGCCGCGCGCAGCCTCACTGTTCATACACTTCCGGGTAGCAGGCTGAGCACAGCTCCTTACTGCTTCCGGGTCCGGCTCCAAGGCGGACGCAGGGGCGAGTGTTCGGTTTGGCAGATGGCGCGTGCCGCATGGGTTCTGCCTGCTGCAGCCCGGAAGTGTATGAGGAGTGCGGCTGCGCGTGGCAGCGGCAGCACCAGTGCCTGCCAGGCCATCTCACAGCCAGTTTGAGAGGAAGGGCTGGAGCGGTGGGAGCAGCCCAGGCACGCAAGGGTCCGACAGCTGCGACGCTTCACGTAAACTATCTACAATGCTAACACATAATCCTCTGTGGGCGACAACCGGGGATTATAAACAGACAAGTGCCCAGGTCGGCCTTCATAAATGTCACACAATAGACAATTTCCAGCATGGCCGCAAATGTCAACAAGCAAACGGCCGCCATTGGGATAAATTTTCGAAAGTGAAAGGAAGCCCGCCATGGAGCCTACTTGAGAGACTCAATAAAGGAAATAGCAATGCAATAGGCCTCGTGTTTACGCAAGTTTGAACAATTGGCATTGTAAATGACAATGCCTTTTATTTATTTTTGGGGGTTTTAAAACATAAATAAAAGGCATTTTGTCATTTACGATGCCAACAGCTGAAACTTGCAAATGCAAGACCCATTGCATTCCAAATGCTTGACAATCCTGCAGTAAGAGAAACTCATGAATGAAAATAGTGCTAAGAGAATAAATATGACATACAGTGCAATTTTCTCTGTATCTCTTCCTTGTGTGACTTTACAACTTGTACATTTGCAATTTTTTTCTGTTTGTATCTTTTATGTAACTCATGTAATCCAAAATCCTTATGTATTCGCAATTTGTTCTTTTGTAAAGCGTTCGGACACCTTCGGGTAATGTTCACGCTATATAAAATCGTATTAAATTAAAAAAAAAAAGTAAAAGGGCCAGTCCTCATGTGAGCGTGCCGCGGGGGTCGCACCTCACAGGCCGCTGCAAGTGGGGAGGGGGCGGAAACAAAAAAAAATGCAGACAACAGGAGAGAGGGCATGTTTAATAAGGACAGTGGGAGGGGAGTGGGAGCGAAGGGGACACGTACAACGGGAGTGGGGCGGGAGCCTGGTGAACATGGACAACGGGAGGGTGGTTACCTCATGGGTCACTGCAAGTGGGGAGGGGGCAGGGAACAAAGGAAATCAAAAAATATTTCCAATGCCATAGGCCTCTCCTTTAAATGAGTGAGCTATGGCATTGCAAACAAAGTTGAGCCCTTAAACACCAGTGGTAGATATCATTATCTACCATACGTACTATCCAGTAACCATTTACTGCCACAAGACCTGGTCCAGTGGGTGATAGCTGTGTAACTAGGATAATTGAAATCTGATCTCCGTTTTATCACTTCATCTAGGTATGCTGATAACAAACACTGTATTCTAAAGCTGAGAGGGGCACTCATGTCCTTGCAATTTTCTTGAGCATGGTAGTAAATAAATGATAAATAGTCCCTTGCTATTCGAATCACTGCTATCCTAGCAATGTGGTCTATTGGAGTGGTTGTAAACTTAAAACCAAGGGGAGCAGTTTTTAATCCCGGCCTCCCATTAGGTCAAATTGTGTGCTCTTAGGAAAGCATTTTTTGAACTTTTTTTGCAAGATTGGGAGTATTTAGAATCCATGCAAAAGCTGTGGTTTAAAATCAATCAATCATTTGTAAAGCGCACTACATACCCACGAGGGTCTCAAGGTGCTGGGGGGGCGCTACTGATCGAACAGCCAGGACTTGAGTATCCTTCTGAAGGTCAGCAGGTCTTGGGTCTGTCGTAGGCTCAGTGGGAGGGTGTTCCATGTCTTGTCGGCGAGGTGGGAGAAGGATCTCCCACCAGTGTTTTTTCTTCGGATCCACGGGACGGTGACGAGTGAGAGGTCGGCGGAGCGTAGCTGGCGGTTGGGGATGTAGAAGGAGAGTCATCTGTTGAGGTAGGCTGGGCCGGCCTTGTGGAGTGCCTTGTGTGCGTGTGTGAGGAGCTTGAAGGATATCCTCTTGTTGACGGGGAGCCAGTGCAGGTTTCTCAGGTGGGGGGTGATGTGGCCGTGGCGTGGAACATCGAGGATCAGTCGTGCTGAGGCTTTTTGGATGCTGTTGGACTTGGCCCTTTCTGCAGGGGCATCCCTGAACTTTTTGCCTTCCTCCAATATTATCTCTGACCTTTTTTCGTTGGTTTAATAACTCTGGGCACTTTACCACTGGTGACCAGTGCTAAAGTGCATGTTAGACGGGGACCGGGAGGGTCGGCCGAGGACAAGGGGAGAGGCCTCCGGTGAGGGCCGTCTCCAGCGATCGTACAGACAAGTAACTTCCCCCCCACAGATGGACACCACACAAGGATAAGGTTAACGTTCTTTATATGCAATTCTTGAAGTACGGTGGTACGGTACAATGAGATCAGGACACGAGGATCCTCTCAATTCTAGTCTCTGAAAGGGGAAGGGGGTAGCGGGACAGTCTTTGTTACCAATCTGGTAGTGAGATGAGACGATGGTAGCTCACAATCCTCGAGCTCGGCGTTCGAGAAGGATGGGCCGCGGCAGCGCCAGCAGGTCCCGAGGCGGTCGTAGGTGGAAACGGGCTGCGGCAGCGCCAGCAGGTCCCGACGAGGATGAAGGTTGCAAGAAGGCAGCGCCAGCAGGTCCAACGAGGATGAAGGTTGCAGAAGGCCGCGGCAGCGCCAGCAGGCAGGACGACAGTTCACAAGGCAGGGCTGCGGCAGCGCCAGCAGTCCGTCAAGGATGAGTTCTTCACGGTGTCTTTCGACTCCAGGATACAACTGTCTTCCTGCTCTGGAGCTGCCCCAGTTATAGGTCTGGTGCCCTTTGATGTCCGGACCCTCGCACTTGGAGGTCGGGAGGTCCGGGATGAGGGAGTCCAGACACCCAGCAGGGGGGTGGAGCCAGCGCCCGGGGAGGCTGGGGGCGATCGGCACCTGGCGGGGGAGAGCCATCGACACTCCTTTCTCCCATTGACCTGCCAAGTGGTCCGTTCACCTCCTGGGTGGATGGTGGTGCCGGGATGTCGGGGCCTGGCCAGTCCCAGGGTCGGGGTCGGGCTGAGGCCACGTGGCCTCGTGGTGCAGTGTCCAAGATGGCGCTGACAGTGGCCCGGGCCAGTAATACAGAGATGTCCGGGAGCAGGAGTCCCGTAGGGGACGGTTTGCGGGTTGCTTCTGTGGGTAGCACCTGGAGAGCTGGTGTCCGGGCCCTGTCATGCGGGGAGGGAGCGAGCCCTTCATGTGGCCTGTCCAACATGCGTCCCCCCCAGCTGAAGGCGGGGAGAGTCACCCATCCTCTTGGGGACTTTCCTCGTCGAGGCGGAAAAAGCGTGACAGGCCATCCGCATTGGCGTGATCCTGGCCAGGTCGGTGCTCCACAGTGAAGTCCATCCCCTGCAGGGAGATGGACCATCGCAATAGTTTGGGATTTTCCCCCCGCATCTGCATTAACCATTGCAGGGGGCGATGATCTGTTTGCACCCGAAAGTGGGTACCGAAGAGGTAGGGCCAGAGCTTCTTGAGGGCCCACACTACTGCGAAGGCCTCCTTCTCGATGGTGCTCCAGCGCTGTTCTCGGGCCAGTAGGCGTCTGCTGATGAAGGCCACTGGTTGGTCAACTCCCTCGGGGTTCAGCTGGGAGAGGACGGCCCCAATGCCATGGTCGGAGGCATCAGTCTGGACGATGAACTCCCGGCTGTAGTCGGGAGCCTGGAGCACAGGGGCGGTGCACATGGCGGCCTTCAGCTTCTCGAAGGCCGCTTGACAGTCTGGATTCCAGTTGACCATTTTTGGGTGCTTTTTGGATGTGAGTTCTGTGAGGGGCCCCACAATGCTGCCATAGTCCTTCACAAACCGCCGGTAGTATCCAGTGAGCCCCAAGAAGGCTCGGACCTCGGTTTGCGTTACGGGGGGCTGCCAGGACTGGATGGCAGCGATCTTGAGCTGGAGCGGGGCCACCAGACCACTTCCCACTTGGTGTCCGAGGTAGGTCACGGACCCCTGGCCAATCTGGCATTTGCTGGCCTTGATTGTGAGGCCGGCCTGTTGGAGGGCCTGCAGGACCTCTCGGAGGTGGCGGAGGTGGTCTGACCAGTGGCGGCTGTATACCGCGATATCGTCCAGGTAGGCGGCGCTGAACTCTTCAAGGCCCGCCAATACCTGGTTCACAAGTCGTTGAAAAGTGGCTGGAGCGTTTTTCATGCCGAATGGCATCACTTTGAAATGGTAGTGTCCATCCGGGGGGGAGAAAGCGGATCGTTCTTGGGCCCTGGGGGTGAGGCCGATCTGCCAGTAGCCCGCTGTCAGGTCGAAGATGCTTAGGTAGCGGGCAGCCCCCATGCGGTCGACCAGTTCATCTGCTCGGAGAATGGGGTGAGCGTCGGTCCGGGTGACAGCATTCAGCCCCCGATAGTCGACGCAGAATCAGAGCTCAGGGGTGGTGCCTGGGGCAGCAGCTTTGGGGACCAGCACGACTGGGCTGGCCCAGGGGCTGTCCGAGGGTTCGATGACTCTGAGTGTGAGCATTTTTGATACTTCTTCCTGGATGCAGGCGCGTACCCGATCTGGTACGCGGTACGCCCGGTGTCGGATAGGGGGACTGTCCCCAGTGTCCACGTCGTGCAAGCACCAGGGGGTGACCCCGGGGGTGAGGGAAAATAGGGTCGCAAATTGCAGCAGGAGGGCCCGACAGTCTTGGCGCTGCTCCGGGGTCAGGGCATCGGAGAGTCGGACCCCGTCCACTGAACCATCTTTCTCACGGGTCCTCAGTAGGTCAGGGAGGGGCTCGGAGTCTTCTTCCGCTCCACTGTCTGTAGCCATCAGCAGGCTGAGCTCCGAGCGCACAAAGTGGGGTTTGAGTCTGTTGGCGTGGAGGACCCGGAGGGGGTTCCGGGGGGATTCCATGTCGATGAGATAGGTGACGGGGCTCTTGCGCTCGACCACCTTGAAGGGCCCCGTCCATTTGTCCTGCAAGGCACAAGGTTCGATGGGGGACATCACCCATACTTGCTGGCCAGGCTCGAACTCGATGGAGGAGGCATTTTGATCGTACCATTTCTTCATGTCCTCCTGACTGGCCTCAAGATTGGCTTTGGCGATCTCTCTGAATCGTCTGGTCTGATTGCGGAGGGCCAGGAGGTACTTGTAGACGTCTGGAGGGGTCTTCAGGGGGGCCATTTCCCAACCTTCTTTGACTAGGCTGAGGGGCCCTCGAACGGGGTGTCCGTACAGGAGTTCGAAGGGGCTGAAGCCGAGGGACTTTTGGGGGACTTCTCGGTAGGCGAAGAGGAGGCACGGGAGTAGCACATCCCACTGGCGGCGTAGGGGCTCTTCCAACCCCATAATCATTCCCTTGAGTGTGCGGTTGAACCGCTCAACCAGTCCGTTTCCTTGCGGGTGATAGGGGGTTGTGAATCGGTAGGTGACCCCACACTGCTGCCAGAGGGATTTCATATACTTTGAAATGAAGTTCGTGCCCCTGTCGCTGACGACTTCCCGGGGGAAGCCCACTCGGGAGAAGATCCCCATTAAGGCTCGGCTGACCACTGGTGCTGTTACAGTTCGAAGGGGAACGGCCTCAGGATAGCGGGTGGCGTGGTCCACCAGGACCAGGATGAGTCGATGCCCTTGCGCTGTTCGGGGGTCCAGGGGTCCCACAATGTCTATTCCCACCTTTTCGAACGGGGTGGTAACAACGGGGAATGGTTGCAGGGGTGCCTTGAGTTTGCGGCCGCTCTTCCCGCTGGCCTGGCAAGTGGGGCAGGACCGGCAGTGGTTGAGGACGTCATTTCTCATTTTTGGCCAGTAAAAGTGGGTCACCAGGCGGTTGTAAGTTTTGTCCTGTCCCAAGTGTCCAGCCAGGGGGACGTCATGTGCTAAATTCAACAGGAAGTCTCTGAAGCGGAGGGGCACCACCAACACTCGACCGGCTCCCAACTCTGCGATTCTTTGTTCGCTGTACAATAGGTCATTGTCCCAATAGATCCAGTGGGCCCCGGTGGTATCTCCCGCGCTCTGGGCGAGGGCATGCTGTCGCAGTCCCTCGAGGGAGGGACAGGTCTTTTGCTCTTGACGGAATTGTTCCTGGGTGGGTCCCCCTTCTTGACGCCACTGAGCCAGATCTGGAAGGTCTTGGGGCTGAGCGAGCCCTTCTTGGGTTTGTTCCGGGGGGTCGGCATGGTTGGCGTCTCCCGCTGGAGCGATCGGGGGAGGAGGTGCTGGCCATTCGGGTTCTTCAGGTCTGGGGATGGTGCGGGCGGCCATGGACCGGGTTGTTACGCATGCCCAGTCCGGGAGGCCCAACATCCCCAGGTGCTCTCTTCTTTCCACGGCCGCCCACGGGGAACTCTCGAGATCGTTCCCCAGGAGACAGTCCACGGGGGCATCATCGCGGACAGTCACTTTCAACATGCCGGATACTCCTCCCCATTCGAAGGGGACGCAGGCCATCCGACACAGGCTCTCAGAATTGTCCGCTGAACGGACGGGGCAGAGGACGTTTGGCAGTATTTGTTCCGGGGTCACCAGGTGACAGCGGACGGCCGTCACACTGGCCCCGCTTCAGCCTTGCGCCCATTTATGTTCACCCACTGGCTGTATTTTCTGGTGTTGGCGGGTAGGGGAGCCCGCGGGATCATGTCTCTTCCCCCTAGGCACGCCAGGACCATGGCGGCCGGTTCCCACTCTGGTTGCTCCTGTTCGTCTTCTTCATGCTCTTCGGAGACTTGCTCTTCTCCTAGGGCGGCGGCAGCTACCTGGCGGGGCCCGGGAGTCTGGTTCTTTGGGCAGTTCGGGTCACTGGCGTAGTGGCCGACTCGCTGGCATCGGTGACAAGTAACATTGGCTCGGAACCCTGGGCGCATCGGGGGGTGGCCCCGGCCGGCCGGGGGCGGAGTGTTGGTAGCGGGAGCGGCCGGGACGGCGTCTCTGCCCCGGCCCTGACCTCCTCCTCCTCCTCGGGGACGGTGATGGCCTTGGTTGTTTCTGTTCTGTTCGTTTGGCCCACTCGGGTGCTTTCCCATCGGTCAGCCTCGGCGGCGAGCTGCCGTGGATCAGTCAATTTACTGTCGAGGAGGTGCTGCCTGAGCTCGACGAAGCAGTTGTTGGAGAGGTGCTCCCACACAATGAGATTGAAGAGCTGCTCGTAGGTCGTTACGTGGCTACCCTTGATCCATCCCTCGAAGGCTCGGCTGAAATAGTTCCCATATTCCACCCAAGTTGTACCCGGGATCCGGGTGCAGTCGCGGAACCTCTGGCGGTACATTTCGGGTGTAAGCCCATACCGAGTGAGGAGGGCGGCCTTCATGTGGTCATAGGACGTCATTTGATGGTCCGGGAGCTGTAGCAGGGCATCGCGGCCTTCATTGACGAACCTCCCCCATAGACCGGCTCCCCAGTCACTTCGATCGATCCGGTGGGAGGTCATGGCGATCTCGTAGGCCTTGAACCACTGTTGTATGTCGTCGTTTCGGTAATATTCTCGGACGACATCTTTGGGGATGTGGACCTTTGGTTCTGTAGCTCCTGGGGTGCGCGGTTGCTCGGGCACCCCCAGGTCTTTGTTCTGCTTCCGCAGTTCTATCTCTGCTAGCTTGCGCTCGTGTTCGTATGCCAGTCTTTTTTCTTCGAGCTCTCTTTGTCTTTGCTTTTCTTCCCGCTCTTCTCGGAGCCGTAAGTGTTCTAGGTTCATTTTTTGTTCCGCTAGTTTCAGTTCTCCGTCCAACTTGAGCCGTGCCAACTCCAATTCGTGCAGTCTGCTTTTCTCTCGTTCTTGGATCTCTTCCCGGGAGAGACCCGCTCTCCTTTCTTCGGTCGGAGCGGTGCTCGTCTCAGGTGCTTCGATGTTTTGGTCCCGGGGTCCGGCGGCATTTGCTTCTGCCCACGATTCTAGGGCGTGTTTAAAGTCATCTTTTGTGCTCAGACCGGTGGTAGCAATGCCCAGTTCCATACAAAATTGTTTTAGTTCTCGATGGCTGTACTCCTCTAGTTTTTCCATTTGGAATTTCTCTGTAGATCCGCTCTCTTTGGTCGACATTGTGGTTTAGTCGTGGGGTGAGTTACTCTCTGTACGATTACGCGTTGGTTCGGATCGCGCCGCTGGCCACCAATGTTAGACGGGGACCAGGAGGGTCGGCCGAGGACAAGGGGAGAGGCCTCCGGTGAGGGCCGTCTCCAGCGATCGTACAGACAAGTAACTTCCCCCCCACAGATGGACACCACACAAGGATAAGGTTAACGTTCTTTATATGCAATTCTTGAAGTACGGTGGTACGGTACAATGAGATCAGGACACGAGGATCCTCTCAATTCTAGTCTCTGAAAGGGGAAGGGGGTAGCGGGACAGTCTTTGTTACCAATCTGGTAGTGAGATGAGACGATGGTAGCTCACAATCCTCGAGCTCGGCGTTCGAGAAGGACGGGCCGCGGCAGCGCCAGCAGGTCCCGAGGCGGTCGTAGGTGGAAACGGGCCGCGGCAGCGCCAGCAGGTCCCGACGAGGATGAAGGTTGCAAGAAGGCCGCGGCAGCGCCAGCAGGTCCAACGAGGATGAAGGTTGCAGAAGTCCGCGGCAGCGCCAGCAGGCAGGACGACAGTTCACAAGGCAGGGCTGCGGCAGCGCCAGCAGTCCGTCAAGGATGAGTTCTTCACGGTGTCTCTCGACTCCAGGATACAACTGTCTTCCTGCTCTGGAGCTGCCCCAGTTATAGGTCTGGCGCCCTTTGATGTCCGGACCCTCGCACTTGGAGGTCGGGAGGTCCGGGATGAGGGAGTCCAGACACCCAGCAGGGGGGTGGAGCCAGCGCCCAGGGAGGCTGGGGGCGATCGGCACCTGGCGGGGGAGAGCCATCGACACTCCTTTCTCCCATTGACCTGCCAAGTGGTCCGTTCACCTCCTGGGTGGATGGTGATGCCGGGATGTCGGGGCCTGGCCAGGCCCAGGGTCGGGGTCGGGCTGAGGCTACGCGGCCTCGTGGTGCAGTGTCCAAGATGGCGGCCGGGCCGGGCAATGGTGCTGACAGTGGCCCGGGCCAGTAATACAGAGATGTCCGGGAGCAGGAGTCCCGTAGGGGACGGTTTGCGGGTTGCTTCTGTGGGTAGCACCTGGAGAGCCGGTGTCCGGGCCCTGTCATGCGGGGAGGGAGCGAGCCCTTCATGTGGCCTGTCCAACAGTGCATATGCTCTCTCTTTGTACAAATGTGTATATTGATTGACTTCCATGATTGGCTTATTTGGTTTACTGTCAGACCCCAGTAAAGTGCACCAGGAGTGCCCAGGGCTTGTAAATCAAAATGCTGCTAGTGGGCCTGCAGAACTGGTTGTGCCACCCACAGAAGCAGCCTTGTAAAATGTGTCTAAGGTCTGCCATTGCAGAACCTGCGTACAGTCTGGTACTGTCATGCTGACTGGGCAAGTACACCCACTTGACAGTCCCTAAACTTTACCTTAACTTCATATTAGTCATCCCTATGGTAGACCCAAGGGTAGGGTGCATTGTAAGTATAAGGTAGGACAAGCCCTGATGTTTGTGGCATGTACTAATAGTGCATTACAGCCATTTTCGTTTTTCACTATTGCAAGGCTACCTGTTCTCATAGGCCAGAATGGGCTGCTGGAATTATTACACTCTATAATCCTAGCAGACTCAGGGAACATGGTAGAAATTCGAGTTTGGTATGCCTGAACTCATAATAATAATATATATCTTTTAGCAAAGTTTATTTTAATGTTCTGTGTTTGCAAATACCACTTTTAGAAAGCTGGTATTTGCTTGCCTAACCATTTCAGTCCGCCTCTCCTCTGATGTATATCTGCTGTCTGGTTTCTGTGAGTGACAGGGCTAGGGAATTCCAGGAGACAGTCTGGGCAGCCAGGTGGTGAATAGAAAGATTACACCAGCATGGGTGGGAAGAGTACACCTAGACTCTGAATTGGGCTGTGCTCTGCCACCACAATGCTGGCTCCACCTCCTGTGGAGCGTCTGATGTCTCTGCCCTGCGCACTGAAAAGATAATCCAGAGTCACCACAACAAAGTGCTCAAGAACTGGACTGAACAAGGCAAAGGCCCCCTGGCCTGAAAGAACAAAAGAAATGCAGAATAAGTATAGGTTCCCTGCTCCTAAGAAATCAGATCCTGCTTGAACCACGAAGAACCTCTGCCTGACTAGAAGGACCTGGAAAAGCTGAAGGAGGAATACTGTCCCTGACCTGGGGGATTGGCCTGCAGTGGGTGCCTTGCTGAGAAAGGAGAGGAAAAGACTTAAAGAGACTTTGAAGGACTTGTGCTTCGACCTAATCTCAAAGGGCTTGTGGGTGAACTTGCCCCCTGAACAGAGTCCCAGGATTATTGGACTCTTTCCTGCCTTCCCTGACGAGTTGCTGGACTTTTGCTCAATCTTCTGTGCCGCTGGAGCCGTGATCCCAAGTGCGCCTCACCCCGTCTGTTGTGCAGCCTGTGCCTGGCCACCTCGCCACGGGTGACTCTGCTCTGAGATGAGCCGTGTTCACCCCGTCCCGCTTGGGCCGCCCGTACCCTGCCGCCTCCTCCCCTTCCAGCCGCACTGCTCGCTTCGCCTCTCTCACCACTGGAAGTCAGACCGGAGCACAGCGTGAGGTGAAGTACGGCCCGTACGCACGAAGTGCACTGGCCGCCTCGCATCACACTCCTTATCTCTGGGAATGCGCTGCACCAAGGAGCCGGCCCGTACGCTCTTGACTGGCCGCCTCGTGCCGCACGGCCCGCATCTCCCCCAAGCAGCCCGAACGGAAAGTACGGCTCGTACGCCGCATCACAAGTGAACTCATCGCACTCCACACCATCCGCCTTGGTCAACGAAGCTCATCCCTCTACGCCTCGTGTTGATGACGCCAACGAACCGGAGCTCGCACCGCCCCAGGCCGACAACACCGCTTGCATCGCCTTCGCTTTCCCCGCACTGTGCATGATGAACTCTGCAACTTAGGTACTGTGTACGATTCGAACACCATCCCCGTACGCACCAGACAGAAGCGTCCGCTGCGCACGTTTGAATCTCTGTGTTCATTTTACATTGCCGAACGCACCGGACTCAAAAAGTACGCTTTTGACAAGAGCATTTTTTATTTATAATATTGTGGTCATTATATTTCGTTATTGTGGTCTTGTGCTAAATCCTATATAAAAGTACTTTATTTTTAATAAAAGACCTGTGTGGTATCCATTTGTGGTGTGTCCATTTATTACTTTATGTGGTCATAAATGCTTAACCCATAACGCTCTGAAGTTTAGCCTTGTCTGCTCACCCCACGCTGCCTAGAGGGTGAGCAGGGGTTATTTTTAAGAGTAAGTCCCTTGCCCTGACTAGAGGAGAGGGTCCCTGCTTGTCACAAGTCCTTACCTGTGCCAACCAGAGACCCCCAATTCTAACAGATGCGCTTGTAGTCATTTGATGAGCTTGGTCGGGGCTCCCGCATAGAGGGCGTTTCCGTAGTCAAGTCTGCTGCTGACGAGGGCCTGGGTGACTGTCTTTCTTGTATCTGTCAGGATCCATCTGTAGATCTTGCGGAGCATGCATACGGTGTTGAGGCAGGAGGAGGAGACAGCGTTTACTTGCTTAGTCATTGAGAGTGTTGAGTCGAGGATGATTCCCAGGTTGCGTGGGTGTCGGGGCTGCCCCCAGTGCCATCGGCCACCAGGAGTTATCCCAGGCTGAAGTGTTGGAGCGAGGATGAGGACCTCCGTCTTGTCCGAGTTCAGCTTCAGACGGCTGGTCTTCATCCAGTCGGCGACGGCCTTCATTCCTTCGTGGAGTTTGGCTTTGGCGGTGATGGGGTTCTTGGTGAGGGAGAGGATCAGCTGAGTGTCTGCGGCGTAGGAGATTATGTTGAGGTCGTGCTGTCGGGCTACGTGTGCGAGCGGGGCCATGTAAATGTTGAACAGCGTCAGGCTGAGGGAGGATCCCTGGGGTACGCCGCAGATGATCTCAGAGGCTTTGGAATGGAATGGGGGAGGCGGATGCTCTGGGTTCTGCCGGAGAGGAAGAAGGTGGTCCAATCCAGAGCCTTGTCTTTGATCCATGTGGTGTGGGGATGTGCGCGTAGTATGCGGTGGCAGATGGTGTCCAAGGGGGCAGAGAGGTCTAAGAGAATGAGTGCTGCGGTCTCGCCATTGTCCAGCAGGGTCCTGATGTCGTCGGTGGCAGCAATGAGGGCAGCCTTGGTGCTGTGGTTGCTGCAGAACACTGACTGGGAAGGGTCCAAGATTCTGTTTGCGCGCAGCCTCATCGCAGCCGAAGACCAGCCAAAGAGCTGCCCGTCTGCACCCGTCCGCGACAGGACGAGGCGACGGGGCGTCACTTTTACATCATGCCGCCTCTCGGCGCTCCCAAACATATCAGGTATGACTCCATATTCCTGACTTCACTGAGGCAACTCTCTGCTCCATGTTATGCAGAGGGTAACAGACCCTGTTTCAATGGCCCGTTCTCGTGCAACAAATGTCATTATACTTCAATGTATTCAAACAACTCTTACGAACCTTGTAAATCATTTAATGATTTACAATGCATCCTTATGAATGTTCGTTCAATGCCTAAACACCAAACTGAGATCTGGGACCTATTACATTCCCTGTCCCCAGACCTATGTTTCATTACTGAAACCTGGTTAAAACCCCATACGGTGTCTGCCATTACTTTGGGAGTACCTATGGGATACAAACTTCACCACTCTGACCGCCCTGATAAAACTGGCGGTGGCGTCGCTATAATTTATAAAGAGTCTATTAAATTGGACGTTTTAGATAGACAATGTTGCAGAGATATGGAAACAATGGTTTTTAGAATCATTCTCCCCAACAGAAAGACCATCAAAGGTGCACTTGTTTACCGACCACCTCTTCCATGCCCCAGTTTCTCCACATCTCTTTTAGAGATACTTGGCCCTTATATGCGGGCCAATGAAGACTTTCTTCTCCTTGGAGATTTTAATATCCACACTGACCAATGTGAATCCACAGGGACAAAAAATTTGTCGACTGATATGACAACTATCGGTCTTACACAAAAGAATCAGGATCCCACCCACGAAGGCGGTCATTGTATCGACTTGATATATACCAACTTCGACAACATACTGTGTCACAAACCTATTCAAGTCCACTGGTCAGATCATTTTCTATTGCAGTTTACTATTTTTAAAGTTAATAAAGGTCCCCCAAAGAACTCCCTTCCATCCACCACACGCAGACAGTGGCACAAACTTACACTGGATGCGCTAGAAAAGGCGTGGGAAAAACCCGAGATCAGAGATATCGACGAAGTAGAACAAAAGTTAACCGTGCTTCAGCAAACTCTGACGGTAGCCATTGATAAAATTGCCCCTTTGAAAACATTCAGACAGTTTCCTGTGGCTAAACAGGAAAAATGGTATACCGAGGCCCTAAGGAAAGAGAAGCAAGAATGTAGAAGGATAGAGAAGAGATGGAGGAAATCACACTCTGAGGATAATAAAAAGGCACATCGTGCAGCCCAAGCCAACTACTACAAACACATCAAGGCTGCCCGCAAAAATAACATCGCTCAACAGCTCATGGAAGCCGATAACTCTCCCAGAGAACTGTATAGGATTCTTGACACTTTTGTAAAACCTATGGCATGTATATGCCCAGACGACTTCTCACAAAGTCTATGTGAAGAAGTGTCATCTTATTTTGAAAACAAAATAGAATCCATCTATGGAAAAATCCTAGTATCTCAACCAAACAGCGATTCCCAAAATGCCTCCTCCCTCAATGAGAATATAAACCTTACCTTAACTACATTCCCTCCTATTAACACTGAAGAGCTTGATACAATAATGACCCAAGTCAAATCTGGATCTCCGGATGACCTTATTCCTGTTAAAATCTTAACCCCCCTTCGTACCCTGTTAGCCCCCTACATTCAGGATATCATCAACCAGTCTCTTAAAGAGGGAAAAGTACCAACTGAATGGAAAAGAGCAGTGGTGAACCCAATCCGCAAGAATGCAGCCCTCCCATGGACGGAGCTTTCCAACCTCCGTCCTATCTCCCTTCTACCTTACTACAGCAAGATGGCCGAGAAACATGTCAACGCACACCTGTCCAACTACATCGAGGCAGCGGGCGGCCTAGACCACTCACAATCTGGTTTTAGGCCCAACCATAGCACCAAATCAGCCCTTCTGTCAGTGACAGATAACATCAGAATGTCACTTGACAGAGGGAGCTCAGTGATTTTGGTGCTATTGGATTTGTCCGCTGCCTTCGACACGGTGTCGCATGAAGTTCTTCTCGGCCGTCTGAAGGGAGCTGGAGTAGAAGGGACCGCCCTTGCGTGGCTGGAAAGCTTCCTCGAAGACAGACAACAAGGTGTCAAATTAGGCTCCTACAAATCTGTCTGCAGGAAGCTCACCAAGGGGGTGCCACAGGGCTCATGTTTAAGCCCCACGTTATTCAACGTATATGTGGCCCCCCTGGCAGAGATTATTAGATCTCACGGGTTCTCACCAATCTCTTACGCTGACGACACTCAGCTGCTTTTCCCCTTTCAAACCATTACACCCGCAGTCATGCAATCTTTCCAAGACGGTATGAGAGCGGTGGCAGGTTGGATGGCCCAGAACTTCCTCCAATGCAACGTGACCAAAACGGAGGTCATGTTGTTTGGAGGGGCCACCCTGCTCTGGTCCCCGGAATGGTGGCCACCTGAGCTTGGACCTGTCCCAGCGCCCAAACAAACCATCAAAAACCTGGGGGTACGCCTAGACCAAACTCTGATCATGAAAGATCACGTCAGTCAGGTTGCGGGAATGTGTTTCCGTACAATTGGTCTTCTACGGCGTATCTTCCCTTTCCTACCAAACACCCATAGGAAGACGCTGGTTCAGGCACTAGTCCTTGGACGGGTGGACTATTGTAATAGTCTACTCATTTCCGCCAACCAGGAACAACTTCGCAGACTGCAGGTGGTACAGAACACCGCGGCAAGACTTATCCTGAATGCTCCCCCCCGCACCCCTTCCCGCCCCCCTCCTTTCCCACCTTCACTGGCTCCCAGTGCAACAGCGGGTTCAGTTTAAACTCTGCTGCATCATGCATAAATGTATCTACGGGTCTGGTCCCAAATATCTGAAGGATATCTTCCTTCCCTACTCTCCTGGACGCACTCTACGCTCTAGCAACACTATGTTGCTATATGTACCTAAAGTAAACAGAGCAAGACAGGGTGGCCGTGCCCCCTCCCTTAAAGGTCCAATGCTGTGGAATTCCCTCCCCCCCCAGCTAAGACAAACTCCTTACCTTCTCAATTTCAGGAAGAAATTGAAAACTTACCTATTCACACAGGATTAACTTAGCCTCCCCTCTGCCTTTTCCGATCTATAGTTTTGTTTAACTCACTCAGTAGCCACGCGCGGAAATACCCCTTCGGGGCTGATTCACGCGCGATACAAGACTATAAATAAATAAATAAGGTATCGGGTTAGCTGTCTGTTGACGGTTTTCTCGATGACCTTGGCCCGGGAAGGGGAGCAGAGAGATGGGCCGGAAGTGCTTGAGGTCTCTTGGGTCTGCCTTAGGTTTTTTGAGTTGGGCATTGATCTCGGCTTGTTTCCAAATCTCTGGGAAGGTCGCGGTCTCGAGGGAGAGATTGATGACGTTGCGCAGGTGGGGTGTGATGGAGCTGCTTGCTCTGTTGAAAACGTAGGCGGGAATAGGTCTGATGGAGAGCTGGAGTGGATTGTGCGCATGGTCTTGATGGTGTCATCGATGCTCATGCTGGGCCAGGCTAGCAGGGGGTCGTGGTCGATGGTGTGCGGAGGGTCTGTTGTGTTACTGTCGGTTGGGGCTGCCTGGGTGTTGAAGCTGTCGTGGATGTCTACTATCTTGCGGTGGAGGAAGGTGGCAAGGGAGTCGCACAGGGCTTGCGACGGCAGGATGTTGTTGGTGTTGGTGCTGGGGTTGGAGAGTTCTGGGGTTCTTGGTGAGAGAGTATTAATTGATTGTTGTCTGCATAGGAGATAATGTTGAGTCCATGGGAGCTACCGAAGTCTGTGAGGGGGTCATGTAGATGTTGAACAGAGTGGGGCTGAGGGATAATCCTTGTGGTACGGCGCATTTAACGTCCTTGGGTGCAGAGTTGAAGGAGGCAGCCGGATGCTTTTTGCGTGTCTGTGTCCTGTAAGGAAGGATGCGATCCACTTGAGGGCAATCTGTATTCTGATGTTGTAGAGTCTGTCAATGAGGGTGTGGTCAATGCAGATTCACCATCCACACATGACTTTTCTTGGATGAAATTATACTTAGTTAGCATAATGACTTGATCTCGTATCAGCTGATCATGCAAATTTCCAAAACCACAGGTTTTGGCTAACTTCCGTAAAGCTAATATATAGACACCTATTGACCTCTTTTTGTTCCGGTTTCCTTTCAAAAACACATGCCTAGCGATGGCCATGCAGAGAATAGGATAATAATATGAATCCATACCCCGTAAAGCATTTACATAAACATCCCCGTCATCCATTTAATGAACATTCCTTTTCCCTCATCATTGTGTTTCTTTCTTTCCATTGGTCTGCATATAAGCATTCTATTCTCTGTGGGATATTCTATTCAGTTGATGTTGGCTGCCTCACTATGTGGATGCTCCTATTAAAGCTCTATGCCATTCTCTACATTTGTGGACCCTTACTTCACCGCAGTCCTTACAGTCTTTGCCCTTTGATTATATTGCCTGACACCTTCGAGTCCCAATGATTGCAATAAAATGCTTTTCTTTTTGATGGAAGATAAAGTATTATTTTTTGTTATTTTCATATAGTTAACAAAGTACTCCTTCCACTCATGCCACTTAATGGCAGGCCCCCCTGGATCTGGCAAAAATGGAATAGGTGGTGTCAGCATGTAACCCTGGGATGCACACATTTTAACCGTTAATAACCTCCACCAACAGTACAGATGGATTTGCTAGGAGCACTTTCCAAAAATCAGTCTCCAATATGTTCTCACTCAAGTAACTATCGAAATGACCCACAGTGGTGCATGCATCAGCCTCACGTCAAGGACACACAGGCCCTGTTAACAGCCGCCATGGAACGCACACCAAATACCTCACTTGGATCTGCCGGAAACATAAATAAGTTATTATATTCTTACAAAAGGCCACATCCACGAATTCCACAGTAGAGAAAGCCGCAGAGTTCCTAATTTCATGTACACCAATATTATGTCTTCCTGCGTCCTAGTATGCATCCATTGATTCACATATGGATTTCAATGTGGTTAAGTTACTCATATCTACATTGTGGAATCCAAGAGTCACAGAAAGAAGTAAGTTGAGGACTCTTTTTTTATTAAACCCCACAACCAATTTAACCGTCCATCTCCAGCGACCATCCTGCGTCCCCTCCCACAAATTCTTGATTCCAAGTTCCATTACATCATAGAACGCAATGACATGGAATGAATGAATGAATACTCATTTCTATAGCGCATGGCTTCCCTGGGGCATCCCAGCGGTGTTAGACCAAGAAACTAAAGGAGACATTCACTGGAACAGATGTGTCTTTAATCGCTTCCTAAAGGCGAGATGGTTGCTTTCAAGCCTGATGCTATCCGGGAGGTTGTTCCAGCATTTGGCTGCTAGGAAAGAGAGCTGGCAGCCACCCATTCGGGCTCGCTTCACCCTAGGTACCACCAGCAGATTACGCTGATTGGACCTAAGGGATCTGAGAGATTGATGTAAACGGAACAGGGGAAGAAGAATCTTGAGGCCGTCATTCCAAATAGACTTGTGTGCCATGCACAAGATTTTAAACGTGATTTTTTCATGAATCGGCAGCCAGTGCAATTGTCGCAGTGCAGCCCTCGCCGAACTGCGTCTGGGTACATTCATAAGCATCCCAGCTGCACAGTTCTGCACCGCTTGCAATGTATGAATGGATCCTACTGGGGCCCCTAAATAAACAGCGAGAGAATCAGTGACTGGACTAGCATGCATCTGGCCTCAAACGGAAGAAGAATTAGGACCTTTCTAAGGACCCTAATCAGTCCGTAGCAGGTTGCCGCCACCTTCTTTGCTTGTACTTTAAATCCCAAGGAGGAGTCAAGCCATACCCCCAGACTCTTTATCTGGTTCTTGGGGGGGGTGTGGTGGGTAGGGGGGGGGGAGGGCCCAGACAGTTCGGCCACCAAGGGTCCAGGTTAATGGGAGCTTTATAACCCAGAAGCATGATGTCTGTTTTGGACCCATTTAGTTTCAAGAAGGAGGAAGTCATCCACTCCAGCACTTTCGTGAGGCAGGGGGTCAGATAGTTGATCCCTCAGCCTATGGTGTCGTCCCTTGCTAGGGACACGACCAACTGAGTATCATCAGCTTAGGTGACAAGCTGAATTCCCCAGGGAAGTACCACCTCAGCCAGTGGTCTCATGTCGATGTTAAACATGGTCGGACTGAGTGAGGATCCCTGGGGAACGCCGTGATGCAGTTGGAGCTGGCTTGATGACGCCTCCTCCTCAAAAACAGAGAAAAATCTCTCAGACAAAAAAGACTGGAGCCATTTGAGGACACTTCCGGCAACTCCAGCAAGGCGGATACGATGAAGCAGGAGGGGATGATTAACAGTGTCGAAGGCTGCGCTGAGGTCCAAAAGGACCACCGCCGCGCAGCCTCCAGCATCCACATTACTCCTGGTCGCCTCCACCACAGCCACCAACGCCATCTCTGTCCCCTGTTTGACTCTAAATCCCGTCTGGGATGAGTGAAGGGCTCCTGTAGTCTCTATAAACGAGGAGAGTACATGATTAATATGCTTTTCAGCAATTTTACTGACTCCGGGTAGCAGCGAAATAGGCTTGTAGTTGGCCAAGTCTTCAGGGTCCAAATTAGATTTTTTCAAGAGGGCCTTAATTTTCGCCAACTTCCAGGTGGGGGGCACTACTCCCGACTCCAAGGATGCATTGATAACATGCATTAAGGCAGGGCAGACCGTCCCCGACACCTGTTTGAGGGCAGAAGGTGGCGCAATATCCAAAGGGGATCCTGATATTAAATTGCTAAGGAGTCGTTCAACGGTAGCCAGATCCAGCAGCGGGAACATATCGAGACGACCTGGAGTGTCAGGGATAACCTCCTCGGACGTCAGCTAGTTCTCCTTGCTGCAGGGGAGGTGAGCAGGAGGCACAAAGCCAGCATAGATGTTAGTCACCATAGCGGCAAAAAAGGCTGCCAGGTCTTCGCAACGTTTCAGGGGGTTGGGTGCAGTCACAATAACCTGGGGAGGGGTAGTCAATTCTTGAAATATTTTAAATATTTCCCTAGGCCTATTGGATGCTTCCTGAATTTTGTCTTGGAAGTACGCAGATTGAGCGTTTTTCAATTGATTTTTATACAGTCTGAGCACTGATATATATTCCTCTCTGGCAAGGGGAGAGAAGTCTTTCCTCCATTTCCTCTCCACCCGTTTACATTGTTGTTTAACTTACTTAAGTTCCCCTGAATACCAAGGTTTTTTATTAGGGCCCGTCCGATGACGGACCTCTTTCTTGGAAAGCATGGAGTCTAATGTAGAGTCCAACCAATTATTAAAAGCCTCATTAGCAAGGATGGGATCATCCAGAAGAGGCGGGGTGGATCTCCTCAAAGCCAATTCCCACTCCTTCACTGATAGCTTAGACCAGGTCCGAGTGAATTTCTTTGAGAGACTCACTGTGTAGGTTTCGTCCAGGGGTGACCAGACAAATGAGAGCAGGGCATGGTCTGACCAAGGGACCTAGCTGGGCGCGTTGCAGATGACATTAGCAAGATTAGTGAAAAAATGATCTAATAAATGACCTCCTATATGCGTAGAGCCAGAAACAATTTGCTCAAGTTGTACTACCCCCAAGGTATCCAGCAAGCACAGAGTTGCAGGTGCCTCAACTTCATCAAGGTGGATTTTGAGGTCGCCCAGGATGGTAAAGTTAGAGGCACTACTGATGGGGAGCGCAATCCTATCCAACAGATTATTACAGAAACCGTAGTGGTCGCCCGGAGGCCTGTAAACAAGAATACCAGAAAAGGTACAGGTGGGAGAGAAGGAGGTGGAAAAGCCTAAACTCTTGCAATCTACGAGAGGGCTCTCAGAGGTACGACATACAAAGGAGTTTTTGAAAATAATAGCCACTCCTCCCCCTCGTCCTATTTGCCGGTCCTGCCTGCAGATGGAATAGCTAAGCGGAAGAGCCTGGACAATATCCGGACCAGATGCCTCTGTGAGCCAAGTCTCAGTCAAGAATAAGACATCTGGATCTTGCTCCTCCAGAAGGAGGCGGATTTCGGCTCCATGCCTAGGCAGAGAACGGCAGTTTAACAGGGCAAAAGAGTACGATTTGGTTTTACTAGGACCTGATCCTATGTCTTTACAGAGAGAGCAAGGAATCCTTACCTCCTCTAACAGCCTCGTAGTAGAGCAGCCAATTGAAGTGTTGCCTCTGAGCTCCCGCAACCGTTTCCCACTGTAGCTTATCTGTTGCTTGGACGCTGATCCCAACATTAAGCCCCTGGCCCCGTCCTAGCCCGGCCTGGCATGGACGGGCACAGACGGGCTTTCCTTAGGCGCTCCTTTGGCGTGGAGAGGCGCGTCCGCTACCATGTACGCTGCGCGTGGAAGGACGGTCTATTTTTAAGCGCTTTCGTGCGTTGTGTCCGTCGCTCCCTGTAGACACTAGAGCAGCAACCTGCTCCTCCAAAGATGGCCTCCAACTAGTCAGCCCTTCGAGCCCCGCAGTGCTATCAGCTCCTAATCGGCTGATGCCTGCCCCCGTGACCCTGGTGCGGTGCAAAATAAAGATGAATTAAGGAAAGCCTGCGCGCTCCTGTTGGAATGGAACCAGGAATCAACTCTACAGTCTACCTGTTGCTTTGACATTCATGATGATTTTTTTTAGCCCAGAAGCAATTATGCCTGAATCATTGCTATCAACCTCCAGTTTCACTATTCTTTGCCCCATTTTAGTAGGTAATTCGCCTCGCAATTCTCCTACAACGTTTATTCCGTTTACTGCCTTTCACCCAGCTGTGGTTTTGCCTTAAGCCCAACTCCCCCACAAAACTGGGATTGATACCCGATTTCAGTTTTTGGCCAAATCAGCGGTCCTCCCTTCCCATCTGTAGGCAGGACTCCGGCCATCCTCTTTACCGCCATAGTGGTGGCTTTCTATTACAACCCGCAAAGGCTTTCCCCCTTCCCCTTGAGGTTTTGCTACATAACTTGGCTGTGGCTCTCCCTGCCTCACTTCATCTTTGCATACTCATTCCTCTGATTGTTGTTTTTGCCACTTCAGATGCCACCCAGGCTGTACCAGACATCTTCTTACCTGTATGTCAAATTGTTGCTCCACAGGGGATATCCTCTGCACCTGCACCTCTGGTTCTTCACATAGACCTGACTCATAGAAAGGCCAGCTGCTTGTATAGTTGACAAATGCCCCATAACCCCTTTTGAGGTCGACAAAGGGCAGAAGCATGTTGTCCTTCTGTTGGAGTTACCTATGGTAAAATCCCCTAGTCCTCTCATATTTTTAGCCCTATCCCGAGGACCTTCCAATAAAGTCTATTCAGTCCTCTTGAGATAGTTTTATCCATCTCATTCTCTTTGCACTCTGCCCCTCACCCTATAACACCCCACATCATTCTTCAAAACCCCACAGCTCCTCCCTATCGGGTAGTTGTGGTCCTCACCAAGGACCTGGCTATCGCGGTGTGAGGCGGGAACCCGATGATGAAAAATGTCACCCAACGGATGAGTGAGGGCTCTCGCCCTTTAAAAAGCTCTCTTCTGTTAGACATATGCACATAACCTACACATAAATGTCATCCATGTTTCTCTTTCTCTTTCCATTATGGATTTACCAGACATATTTTTTGTGAGTTTTATGATACATAGGGAGCAGTACGTGTCTGGTTGTGCCTCTCTCGCTACATTCCTCGTGAGAATCTGGCATAGCCACTGTGACCATGGCAACAAACACAGGCCTGGCTGTGTACAAATTGCCTGGAGCAGGCAGTAATGGTAGAGCCCCATCAAATGAATAGTTCCCATGCTTTTGGTAAGTTGACATATGTGGGTTTTATTTAAGCAAATTAGCCAGAAAAGCAAGTGCATCAACCCGTGTCCTGTCTGTCCTGCAAGCCACTTCCAACTGCCACCACCTGCAGCCATCGTTCCACAATTCGAACACAGGAGGACACTAGAAGATGTACCCAAACAACATTCTACTAACAGGTAAGTACAAATGATAATATACCATAAAGAAATAATATGTTATAATAAATAGAATAACAGCGAAAGTAATTACAATCAGTAATTACACACTTACATTAAGTATACAGAATCCGACACAGGCAGCAGTGCATAGCAAGTCGAAGCGCGAGGGAGCTATAATATGCGTGAATAATGTATTTTACTGCTGTGATGTAGATAAAAGCACTAAAATGCATTAGTCTAACCTTTGATGCGTGGTCCTTGGCAGGGCTGCCAATAGTACTCGTTACAGTGAGCCTAAAGGTTATTTTGATGAGGCTGATGAATATGTTTCCCCTTGGTTGAGAAGATGTTTAATCTTGTTGATATTCATCATCCACGAAATGCAGAGGTGTGGCCTTGGCACATGTTAGTCAGTTTATAGCCTTCTTGATGAGAAAGCCCATAGCGAGAGAAGCTAGGAATGTCATGAAGGCGAAGTGTTGGAGGATAGTTATAGAAAATAATGTCTGTGTAACTCCAGGCCTACATCCAGATTAAATAATAGTTTTCTTTACACTGGGTAGCTGTCCAAGGAAAAGATGAGAGAGAGCACTAAAACAGTGCAAGGACCGTGTTCCTGAAGTGGTAGGTCCTTTAGCTAGGATATTGGATAACCCCGAAGAGGCGAATTGTAAAAAGGTGCAGGTTGATGGTCTGTGGGTGAGGAGCCAACAAGCTATATGTGTAACAAGAGCTGCCACTGTGGCTTTCATTTTTGAGAGATGTAAAGCCATTACATTGCGTATTAGACCTGACCTGGGCAAGCTTGCTAAGAGGGAACTTGTGGAGCTTTCAATAGGCCTTCTGTTTGTTGACAGTATGGTGAAGACAACTGGCAATTAAACTACTTAGCGATATTCTCCGGGAGGAAGATTGATTAGTGAAACTGGATCCGAGGGATGCATATTTTACGATTTATATGGATTATGCGAGTCAGAATTATCTCCAGTTCAGATGTGGTGTCATCTCTACCAATTCTTCTGTTTACCTTTGGCATGACATCAGCACCCTGGTAATTCATAAAGGTAATGAGACCAGTAGCAGCATGGTCGAGCAAGCAAGGTGTGCGTTTGATTATGTACTTGGACAACTTTCTAATAACTTCTTACTATTTGAGAGAATTAGTAGATCATTTGAGAATATACAGATATGTTGAAAGGACTGGTTTTCTAATAAATCTGGAAAAATCAATCATAGTCCCAAGCAGAACATTTCTGGATTTTCAACACTGTTGAGTCTTCCTTTCAAGAAAGTTATTGTAATCATTGTTTGTTAAATCTGGATCAGTTTCCTTTTAGAATGCTTGCTTGCGTTGTGGGTCTCCTGTCTTTTTCTATTTAGGCATTCCCCCTCAGTACCAGTGTCTTCAAAGGTTGAAAGCGGATCATCTTTGGCAGGGAGCTTGATACGGCAACTATTTGTTTTTGGCAAAAGAAGACAGAGAGGAATTGGCATGGTGCCTAGACAACCTAGAACGCAGGAGCTATATTTGATGGTCCTCAGAGTATGATGTAGAATTTCATGAGAGTTAACTTGCTTGCTGTGCAAGATTAGTTTACACCTTGGGGTAAATAGATGATTAGAGAGATTGTCCCATATACATTTTTTTAACTTGAAAGCAGGTCTATTTGCACTTCAGTGTTTTTCAGAACATGAAGACAAATTCCAGGATTACCGTGATTGGAAAATGAATAAATTGGTATTTAGGGGAATTCTGTAAGTTTGGGATCCTCCGAGGGTAGATCTATCAGCATCATGGTTGACCACCCCGCTTATAATATATTTCAGCTGGAGACCAGTTCAGAGTCCAGAAGCAGTGGATGCTTTTCTGTAGTACTGCAGATTGCTGAAGGTTTTGCTTTTCCACCCATTTCAGGTATTCAGAGTCATTGATGAAGGTCAGGAAGCACAGGTATCAATTAATATTGGTGACTCCTTTTGGGGTAGGTCAACTGTAGCAAAATAAGGTACTCAGAAGTGTACCACCAGCTTCCGCAGCCACCAGCAACTGATGTAGAATCTCGTGCTCCAATCTCTTTTCTCAACCCCTCACACGCTATCACACGCTCCCACCATCTTCAACTGAGACATGAAGTCAATGTGTGATGAGTGTGGAGTAACGTTATAAGTCTCCACACCCAACCAACCTCAGACTAATGAGCTTCATCAAGACCCTTAAAGGCATGATTATGATCCTACCAGAGCCCATGAGGTAGAAGTGGGATGACCTCTTGCCATGCCTTCTTTTCGCCTAGAGGGAGGTGCCATAGAAAAGAGTAGGGTTCAGTCCCTTTAAACTCCTGTATGGCCACCCTGCTAGGAGATCTCTAACTCTGGTGAAGGAGGGGTGTGAGCAAGCTCCCATGAAGTCCCACAATGTAGTTTGCTACATGTTGGCTCTCAGAAACCAGATGTAGTGCTTCTGGAAAGAGACCTCTGAGAATCCAAATCCAGCCAGGCGGTTATGAAGCTCTGGCATGACCAGAAGGCCACCCTAGTGGTGTTTCAGCCTGGAAAAAGTGTGTGCAATCAGGGCCTTATGAGGTGAAGGAGACACCTATATGGTGAACCTCAAGACCCCCAGTAAACCTTTAAGGGTACGCCATGTTAATTGCCTCAAACCACACTGTAAGAAGCCTGAAGTCACTGTGCTCCTGTTGACAGATAATGGGGTAAAAGAGGAAAATGACCTCTCCCTGTCTTCCTATCGTCCAAGGAGTAGGGTGGATCAGTGGAAGATGTCAACTCTTCCCTATCCTGACCCCAGAACAGTAGAGGAGCTGTCATCAGTTGCAGGGGCATGTTTCCTACCTGTTCTCCCTCACCTTTAGTTTTATAAAGTTGTTTACCCATGATATGAATGCTGGGGACAGCATGCCTGCAAAGAGCAACATTTTCAAACGAACAAGATGAGCACTAGCATCAAGGAAGATGTGTCCAAGATGCTTGAATTGGGGGTGATTAAGAACTCCACTAAAGCCACCCCACCGGCGAGAACTCAGGTTCTATGTGGATTGTATGGGGCTCATCTCAGTTACCAACACTGATGCTCATGTCATCCCCTGAGCAATGAGCTCATAGATAGGTTGATAGCTACCAAATTACTCAGTACTTTTAGGATAGGATAACGATAGGATAATACTTGTAAAGTTCACTAATAACCAAGGGTGTCAAGGCGCTATAGCAGACAATGAGGATGATAGGCGATCAAGCAGCGCAAGCTAAGACAAAAAAGCCAGGTTTTCAGATTTTTTTAAAAGCCAATGAGTCTGCGTTAGAGATGAAAGTGGATAGGGCACCCCATCTGCTCCTACGAAATCTAGGGAGCACAAGTTTTTTCTGTAAGTAGGATTGCAAATGCCTCTCTGGGAACATACCATTGAAACAGAAACTTCAGATATGAGGTGCCCTTACTATGCATGGCCTTAAATACTACACTCCGAGCCTTAAAGCAAATACGATTCCTGCCATAGAGCCACTGTAGGGAACAAATCCCATCCCTGGCTGACCGATGCTTGGGAATACCAGAAAAATTAGGAGAAAAGAAGGAACATAAGTGTGTCCAGATATTCCCACATAACCATAACATGAATTAATGAAAGAATAGATGTGATTGCATTTCAGACATGCAGAAGCTGCTCCTTAGTGACTCGTTAGTATGTTGTGTTACATATGTCCCCACAGGGGAGTAAGAGATATACATCCGTGGGCAAATCTCTAACTTACATAAACTGCAACAGAGGACGTGTCCTAAAGGCACCACTGTTCGATTAATCACTAAAATTGAGGCAACGTCAGTATTGTGTTTAGACTGCTCCTCTAGACAAAATGCATAAGCCTCTATTTTGCACTGCGAAGTAATGGAAGAATGTATTAGGGGTAACACTCACCTAAAAGCAGAATCTTACTACTACCTAAATACCTATTCCTGTTTATATCCACCTGATGTCAGTGAAATCCCACTGCACCGTCTTGACCCAAATAAATATTGTTAACAAGGTTCTATATGTCACTCCTCACTTAATATGGGGTATCATCAATACCTGTAGAGGTGTACAAAACGCAAATGGGTTTTGGTTAGACACAGGAGGTAAACTATGTCTCATTGCTAAGTCAGAACACTCACTGGCGCCTATTGTGAGGTAATGTGTTAGAGAACGTGAAAGTGTGAGAATACGCATACACACCTGTTTGTATATTTCCTACTGTGATATGAGATATAAGGTAAAACCGACTCTGACATATTCTTGATGTGCACAAACGCGATCACAAGGTTTTTTTAAGACTCCACTCCTTACTTATTATATTGTCAGTAGCACAAAAAGAAAAGATGTTGGATCAGGGTGTGTCAACAATAGCTACCGTACTGACTCTAGGATTTCGAGCAGACGTCAGAATATTGAGAATGGACAAAATTATTAATGACACATTTTTTATGTATTTTGTATTTGTGTAATGAACCACAAGCTGTTTCATACATTGATCATGACACTATTTTTGATTACCAGTGAAACGGGGCTTGTGGCAGGAGTTGGAAATGGATTGTGGGAAACGTAGTGCTTTCGATTGATAGTGGCACGGACACGTGATATTTAATGGGTTTAGTCCGTATTTGAATTTAAGGTGACCCAAGCAAGAGATGAATTACCTGTGAGGTAGGGGAGAGGCGTTCAACTAGTGAGTATGTTTAAAACAGTGCTTAGAGTCAGTAGGGTATCACGCTATTGAGCAGGAAATGGAAGAACACGGACCGCGCTCCAGTTGTGTGAAAGTATGATCACAGACGGAACTTCGGGTCTATAATGTGATAAATAGCTCTTATGTTACGGTAAGCCATTGCAGTCTATTGTATAAGGGAATAGAAAAATGATACAAAGACATGGCGACAGACGGGGAGGATAATATAATGAGATGCAAGGTTTTCATGGGAGGTACTTGTGAACTTACTAGGAATTTGAGTGTATAACCGAAAGCCTTGGGGAACGAGGCAATGATAAATGCAGTGATCTAGCATGCAGGGGAGTACACAGCATTAATGAGATTGTCATATCTGGAGTGAAGTAAATGTATTTGGTTGTTGTCAGTTGTCTGCATGTATTAGTTATGCTGATGGCAGTCGCTATGAACAATGTTTTAATCTTGGATTGTAGATACCCCTGACGAAGGGAAGATGGCATCCCAAAATGCATTGGGCCTTTTTAAAAAATAAAATAAAGACGCAACAAGAGGAACTATTTGGTGTCCTTTTAATTTATATGAAGAACATGGCATGGTTATGGAATGAATAAAATGAATTGAAGAGAACATGGCATATAAGGAATATGGAGAAAAAGAATGAGGAGTAAAAAGGAAGATATAATGGATAATTTATTTGAATTGATTAATTTAGTTACAAAAAAATGGCTGAGCAGTTTGATTGGAACCTCAACCTGCTCCAAACGTGTTTGTTGATTCAACTCTTATTCCGCCATGTAAATGTTTGCTATACTGGGGGCACAAGAAGCCCCCATGCTCGTACCTTTAGTCTGTTGGTACGTTTGTCCGTTGAATTCTAAAAAGTTATTAAGGAGGACCACTTCCAGGCATTCCAGGATAAAGGTGTCTAGTCTGGTCTTTCAAGAAGGGATGTTACAGATTGTAACGCTCGACATTGAGGAATGTTGGTATAAAGTGCCTCAATGTCAAGCGTTACTAGGACCACACATTAAGGGTCAAAGGGCATGTTCTCAACTTTGTCAATTATATCACCAGTGTCCTTCATGTTTGAGTGGTAGTTCTTGGTCAGCGGGCATAGAAAAGTGTCTACATATTTAGACAGGGGCTCAGTGCTGGGTCCTATGGTAGAAATGATCGGTCACAAAGGTGGATCATAAATACTTTTGTGGGTTTTTGGATCCCCATAGAGAGCTGATACCACTGGGGATGTCTTAATAAGGTAAGTATGTTCTTGATGGTAAATATTTCCTTCCTCAAGTGCCTTCCTAGTTATTCTTTGGATATGGGCATCTAATTTGTCAAGTGTTGAGGAATGGGCTTTCTTGTAGTGTTCAGGGACTGCTAACATGTTGTGTATCTTACTGTCTTAGCTTGCTTTGTCCATCACTACTATTCCTCCCCGACCTTATCCCAGGGCTTGATGACTATCTTTAGGTTTGTTTTGAGTTTGTTAAGAGCCAAATTTTCACTGCGTGACAAATTTAATTGGTTGTTAAGGGGATTTTTTGTGATGCATTGCACTTCATTCAAGACTGTCTTCTCAACAAGGCTGACCTTCTGGCCCACCATCTCTAGTGTAGGTGTAAATGTAGATTTGGACCTGCATTGAGATAAATTATCTTCATCGTCTTCTACAGGGTGATGCATGAAATATTTTATAAGCCTCACCTTTCAAAAGAAAGCGAAAATGTCTTGGTGGAGTTTGTAAGTGTCACATCTAGTACTAAGTACAAAAGATAACCCCTTCCCCAAAACTGAGATCGCTTCTTTAGTCAGTGCCACCGATGACAGATTGAAGGTGGGTAGAGAGTCATCTGTGGTTGTGTGGTGCTCTACTCTGTCTATGATCTCCTGTATTGTTGATTCCTCGTTTTGAGGTAGGGTTGCTGATGTTGTTGGTACATCTGCTGATAGTCGCTTCTGTCCTGTGTCCATGGTCTGTTTCTCCCCCTGTTTCGTCCCCTCTGTAAACAAGCATTGGCATAGCCAATAGGTCTCGCCTTTGGGACCTTTTAAGTGCTTAGCCATGCCTTGCGTCCACACCCCTAGTACAGACAATGCTGTTTGCCAAGGAAGTTTGGTACCATCACACATAAACACCCAGAGTGAACATTACTTAATCACAGATACATATATTAAAGCAAGCTACTTACCAATATCACACAAGCACTGGGACAGCTAATAGATCTGGTATTAGCCGGCCCTCCTTTCGGCTTTGTAAGTCCCTGTTTTGAGGTATTTTTTGTAAAACATTAGTGTTCTGGAGCTGTCTTTATCAATACAAAAAAATACCACTAGCTAACACTAAGTTTACTACCAGGTTTGAAACTGGACGACCCCACTCACTTAGAGCCCAGGCGGCCCCTATAGGCTTGTGTCAGATGATGCTGGAGCTTCGCTTCAGGTCCATGTGGACCTTCGAAAGGAGAGGAGCTTTCATGTGGTTTCCAAACACCCCCTTTCATACCTCATATGCCTAGAAATACACAGCATTAACTAATCCTTGCTTCAACAAGGCTAGAGAAAGCAATAACGCTCAAGTGGCTGAACTGCACACTGTGGAATCAAAAAACCTCAAATTGTGTGGTCCTAGACAGATATTGGATTCCTCTGTGCCTCATTTGGTCATTCTTTCACGAGTGAGCACCAGGAAATACTTCTGTTCAGAATATACACTGTACAAAAAGCTCTATTGTCTTTGATTTATTGGACTATAATGTTGCTTTAAATAAAATACAGATCTAGGTCAGCTGTCTGTTGCCCTTGACAAGTGACCTGCTTCTAGGTTCAATAATGTCATTGTCATTAAGGGGTGGAGAGGCATTAATGTTTCAAACTTCAAGTTTAAAAACTTCCATTTAATAAATGCCTATAAAGCAGTAATGCAATCTAAAGCAGGGTGGTAAAATGCTTCAGTTGTCATGGAAATATACAGGAACCTGCCCTTTGACCCTCCTAACCATGGGTGACAGCACGATTAAGTATTGCTCTATAATTCAGTGTACCGCGGACCCTGTCAGAGCTGCACTGAGGCCACACAGTCATTGAAAGAAGTGACCTGCACTATTCTAGAATAAGCCCCATGAACCTATACTTGGCACTCCATACTGGTGTCCAGCCTTTGTTGGAAGCTGGAGCTGGCCACATTCAGATAAAGTATTTTGCCCACGATCACGCATTTTGGTCAAGTGTGGAAATCCACAAAGAGAACTCAGTGCTTGTTGTCTGTATGTAACAAAATTTATTGAGCACCTGTATTATTTATATCAAAGGAGCACTGGAATTAATCAGTCAATTTGGTTTCTAAAAGTTTGGTGCAGGGCAAATTTAAAGAGCCAGCATGCCTATACCTCCACATAGTTGGCTGAGGTGGGAAAGGGTTAATGACCTGAACATGCCACCAAAGTAAACAGAGGCCGGGAACGGGTGGGAGGGATCCACAGTGCAAGATATCGGCGTTGTCTCTCCAGTGTGAAAAACCAACAGCTGCATTTGGGCTTGGAAGGTGAGGGAGGGATGCGAATAAGAGTAGGGGGAGAGGGGAGAACGAAAAACAAAGAGACAGTGACGGAAGGGAAAGTTGAGGTGAGCAATTTATGTCTGGCAGAGCATGTGCGCTGCGCTAGCCTGGACCTAAAAAGGGGACAGTTTGCAAGAAAATAAAGGTGCACAGACGCTACAGTAAATGCGTGCCGCGCTCCCAATTAAAACTAGCAAGCAAAAGCGAAAGCACGAGTTTGGAAGAAAATAAAGGTCCACGGACACCACAGTAAAAGCGTGCTACACTGCCAATTAAAAGCAGCAAAGAAAAAGGAAAGTACAAGTTTGGAAGAAAATAAAGGTGCACGGACGCTACAGTAAAAGCGTTCCGTGCTGCCAATTAAAACCAGCAAGCATAAGCGAAAGCGCAACACCTTGTGTGTAACCTGAGCTGCCACCCTGCAACCCGCTACTCGCTCCCGAGAGCAAAACGCCGGGGGAGTGACACATTGGAAAGGAGGTGGGACATGCAACTCCCTTTGGCCATTTCTGTCCTTTACTTATTGAAAGACACATGAAAGGCCAATCCAATGTGTGGGAGGAGTCAGACCCACACGGAATAGTTTGGAGTGCTCACAAGAAGCACCCCATAGAGCAGCATATGAGCGGTGTACTAGGCTCGACCTAAAAAACAGTGACGACACAGTCATCTGTGTATGTATATATCACCGGTAAAGGCATGAGGCCGGGCTAGTTTAATATTAGTTTCAAAAAGATCAACATTTTATTGGATTTAGAATTCAATGTAACTGTGACTACAGATTTACATAAATAAATCTACACGCATACGTTTGCTCAGTTTTAGGTGCCAATAGTCTATAAGTGTGAGTTTTTATTCGAACACTTGCTTGGTTACTTAAAACCCTTGCAATCTATACAGAATACATATCTCCATAGTAAGTTAAATCATTAATAAAATCTTTGTTTATCAAATATAATGGATTAAAAGAAATCTGGTAATTTCAATTTAAAATTGATCATGCTGGTACACGGAAACAATTACATTTGTATATATGCCAATAGATTCAAATTCGCCCTAACAGCCTGCCAATTAAAATTTTCATTTGATAGTAACTTATATATACATAATAAAACCAGAAAGTCATAATGAGGCAAAATTCGAAAATAAAATCTGTGGTATACAAATTTTTCTAATGGTAGGAGGCAAGCATAGGTCGTGATTTAGGGGAAAAGAACATTCAAGTTCATTGGTTGTTCTTAGAGGGATTCAGTTAGAGTCAATAATTAAATCCCTAGTAATGTTGTGGGGACTCTAATTTGCTTCTAAATGTTTGGTATAGCATTTAAATTGCTTCTTATGTCAAAAACTCTGAATGATTTTCATGTTCTTTAAGTCTTTGCTCCACTTTCAGTAGAAATTTGACAAAACAGCAATTTAGTTGAGGGTCCCCTGAATCGAAGCATGCTAAAATAGCCTGTCTTCAATAGTCTATCAGTATTTATTTGCACAATTTCTATGTTTGCAAGTTTGCTAACATGTAAGCATTTACAGATTCACACTTTGCAACTGTTTTACATAGGACTTAAGTGTCAGATGGTGTCACAAGGTCTCTCAGCACATACTGTCGGAAAAATAAATACATTTACGATTGATTTGCCTAATTTTTAGCATTTGTGGTGTTTTTTCTAACTGTTTAAATATCTTTCTTTTGATTTAAAACACAAAAACAATGGGAAACAAATGCCATAATGTATTGGCGATATAAAAAATAGATTTTTATCTGTAGAAGGCTGAAAGTAAAGTTAAATAAGGTAGTTAACAGTTGCTAAAATCTTAGTTTTTATAAGCTGAAATGTACTTACCAAAGATTTAACAATGGTAACAGTACGATTGTCACAATATTTTTCTGGGAGCAGGAAGTAGGAAGTGTTTGGGAGAGTGGCTTTTTGTGTTTAAATAAGGTAAAAGGTAATAAAACGTCGTAAAGTTGTTTGAATTCCAACAAAGAATCAATCGCAAAATTTAAATTAATTTGGAGACAGACGTGGTGTGAATGGGCAAGGGGTGAAAACAGCATTAGGGGGTTAACAGCAGTGTTTTTGTTTCGACTTCAGTCTGTTGGTAATATAAAGTGCCACAGCTTTGTGGAAGTGCACTCCTATTTTAATTAATGTGGCACCAGGAATGTACAGATGTGTAGATGCTCCTATTTGTGTGTGAATTGTGTGTTTTACAGTAGCGTGTAGGCAGTGTAATGTAGTTGTAAACTTAATTTGGTATACTTTAAATGAATTTTATTTAACATTATTGTTAAACACTTGGGTATTTGAACTGTATTTTACAGATAGAAGAGGTTACTGGAGGGGGGTACAGAGGGTGGGGTGTTTCTACAAGGGGAATGTAGAACACAAGCAATTGTAAGTTGGGAACAGTGGCTTCTAAGCATTCACACCTTTTTGTAAGATATAGAGGTGCTACAGGATGGAGACAGCCCTGCTGTGATAAGGCTGAGGATTGAAAGGCTGTGTCTGTGTCCGCTTGTTTGTACAGAAACCAGTGATTGGGCTTGGATCCAGTGATAGGTAGTAAAGGATGAAAGCAAGCGAGATAAGCATGACTGGGACCCGGGCTCACTTCCCCACAAGGTCCTTTAGAGCGCAGCGGTCGGGTTTACTTGGCAGCTGCTTCGAGTCCCTTAGGAGTTTGTCATTGTTTAATTAAAACGTCACTTCTGTTACAGGCTCCTGCCAGGGTGTGCTGCCAGGGCTATCACTGCCTCGGTTTTCCCTACATCTTCCTCCCCAGCCCCTACCCATTGTTAATTTGTATATAGGTCCTATTTCACTTTAAAGAAGCGACCCCCCCCCTTTAAAGAAACGGCCCCCGAAGGACACCCTAAGCGTAATGAAAGTGTTAACAAGCGCGGCCCCCAAAGAAAAAGCGGACCGCGCTACACATAACAAGCAAGGAAGAGTCAGAGGGGATGTAAACATACAGGCAGGCTGCAAATAAAAACAAGCCGATTCACCCCTAAAAAATAACTTTTTATATAGTGCTCCAAACCGCACTCCTGTCACTTCTTTTATTTATTATTATTTTTTTTTGTTTATATCTTTTTATTAAGGTTTTGTTATTACAGAGTCCCCCGTGAGGGTATCATACCAATCATTTGTCAGACGTTACACTTAAAAGAAAAGGTTTACACAAAGTTCATAAATACATCTCAACTGTTGCACATGGGGATGTACTCCGCCTGACTGGATAGTATATGCTCGCCAGAGGATTCGCGGGCGAGGAAACTAAGTGTATGAGAGAGATTGTCACACTCTGTCATATCCCATGAGCCACGTGCCGGTGGAGATAGGCATGTCTGTCGTCCCGGTGTTTGTCCACATGTCCCCTTACTAGACAGTGCATGACTAACGTGCGATGTGTCTGTCGGCATCGAAATTACCGACTAAAACCTGAACTCAAAACTGTGGGAAGGAAGTCCTTCTTAGAACCTGGAGAGAGGGAGGGTATTGAGGGCAAGCGAGGGCAATTGGATATTTCGTGGGCGGAGGGCGTGCAGGCACTCCTGTCACATCTAAGTACTGTAAATAGCAGGTGTTCTTGTCACCCCATGTAACGGAATTCCGTTTTTCCGACCTTACAAGGATGGGAGGCAAAGCGGCCTAGCTAGAAAGTGATCCTGGGGCCGGCATACTATGCAAAAGTTTCTGCGGTGCACACATTCACCCAGTAAGCTCATTGTTTTGAGTAACTTTTGAGCCATTTTTGCAACAAAAAAAATTGCAAATCCTACAAATCTGCAGATTATGATGAATTATGTGCAAATACGGCAAATCAATAATTATTCAGAAAAATCCATGGCCACTAAATCTCATAATTACACTGTCCCTTCTTATAAGGTACAACAGTGGGCTCTTTTACCAATATATTACAGAGGTTCCAAATGATGCTGCTCTTACTCAAAAACTTCAACATGAGGCTACGACGCAGTGGTATTAATAAACGCTACTGCTAGTAGCCATAAGCTCTACAGCTGAGAGATCACTACTGCATAAACACTAAAAAAACACCGTACAGTCAAAGTACACTGACTGAACACTAACATAAGACGGTAACGACGCCGTCATGCCCATGTATGTATATATCAGCGGTAAAGGCAGGAGCCCGGGGTAAAGTTTCATTTTAGTTTTAAAAAGATCACACTTTTATTGGATTATGTATTAAAAACTCATAAAATGGAAAAGAAATGTCATAATGTCACCCCATGTAACTGTGCTCAGTTTGCCGGCCTCAGAAAGATGAGAGGCCGATTGGCCTACGCAAGAAATATTCCTGTGGCCAGCATGCTATTCATCAGTTTCTGCAGTGCACGCATTAACCCACTAAGCTGTCTGAATCTTCAAATCATTCCCCATGCCTGGGCTCATTTCCCCACAGGGTCTTTTAGAGTGCAGCGGGCTAGTTTAGTGGCCAGCTGCGCCGAGTCCCTCAGCCGTTTGTCAGCAGCTCTACCAAGGAAACTCCAACATGAGGCTAGGACGCAGTGGTATTAATCAACGCTACTGCTAGTAGGCATAAGCTCTACAGCTGAGAGATCACTACTGCATAAGCACCAAGAAAGCTACAGTACAAAGTACACTGACTGTACACTAACATAAGACGTTGACAACACAGTCATGATGTGTATGTATACACTAGAGGTAAAGGCAGGAGCCAGGGATAACATTTCATTTTATTTTCAAAAAGATCAGACTTTCATTGGATTATTTATTAAAAACACACAAAAATGGAAAAGAAATGCCATAATGTCACCCCATGTAACTGGGCTCAGTTTGCCAACCTCAGAAGGATGAGAGGCAGGTTGGCCTACCTGTCAGCTGCTCTACCTCGGAAACTCCACCATAAGGCTAACATACAGTGGTATTTACGCACACTACTGCTAGTAGCAATAAGCTGCAACTGTCTTACATACGAGTTACCAAGTTTGAAATGGTATCACAAGGTCTCTGCACACACTGTTGGAATAAAAAATGCACGCACTTTCGGAATGAAAAATACATTTAGAATTGACTTGCCTATTTTTTTGCATTAGTGGTGTTTTTTCTGCAAATGCAAAACTTTCACTTCCAGCAAGCGCGGTCCTGAAAGTGAAAGGGGACCCAGCTACAAATAACAAAGAAACTAAAAAGAGTTTGTCAGAATAAAAAATTCACACACAGTTGAAATAAACAATACATTTAGGATTGACTTGCCAACTTTTTACATTTGTGGTGTTTTTTCTACAATTACTAAAATGTCACTTTCAGCCAGCGCAGTCCCTAAAGTGAAACCGGACCGTGCTACAAAGAACAAACAAAGAAGAGTGGGGGGGGTGGTGGTGCAAAAATGTAGCGCAGGCTGCTAATTAAAAACAGCAGCTCAAGAGAAATGGTGGGTGCGGGTGCAGGAACCCCATGTAACTGGGCTAAGTTTGCCGACCTCAGAAGGATGAGAGGCAGATTGGCCTTACCTTGACTTGTTGTTTCATAGTTATGTGTTTGGGTCTGTCCTTCATGGGCTGGATGCAGCCGAGGCGCCATTAAAGTCAAGTAAAGTGTGAGGGTTGGTTGGGTGCACAGAAGTGCGTCTTTTTCCCCTCTCTTTGAGAGAGGGTGATGAAATTTGTGTTTATAGACAGTATACAGGTTACAACGGGTAGAAGAGTGGACCGGCCTGGGGGGGTTGCTTTTCTGTCTTTACTCTCTGTGCCATTTATGCACTAAAAGTAAAGGTCACACTGTCGGAATAAAAAATACATTTTGGATTGACTTGCCAACTTTTTTACATTTGTGGTGTTTCACTTTCAGCAAGCGCGGTCCGCGATCCCTAAATTGAAACCGGACCGCACAACAAAGAATAAACAAGGAGGAGGGGGTGACAGCAGCTCAAGAGAAATGGTGGGCGGGCACAGGAATGCATTTGCCGCCCTGCGTGCCACTGCTCACTCCCTGCTCACTCCCTCACACATTGGAAAGGAGGTGGGACATTCACCCACCTTTGGCCATTTGTGTGCTTTATTTATTGAAAGGCACAAACAAAGGCCAATCCAATGTGTGGGAGGAGTCACACCCACATGGAGAAGTTTGGAGTGCTCACAAGAAGCCTCCAAGAGGGCAGCGCATGTGCGCTGCGCTAGGCTTGGCCTAAAACTGAGGTTGACTCTGGTGAAACTGCTGGTTTCCTTGTGCTCCTCTGTTGGCCCTATTATTATACTAGGCTCTAACTATCTCCATCAGAATCCGTCAGTATCGGAGAAGGTAAGAACCTTCCTCCTACTGTTTTTACTCTAATTGTGATAGTTGATACTTTGGTTCCAATCCTGGTAGTAAGTAGTAGTAAGGTAGGGGTACGCTCTTACCTTAAGTCTTTTCTGAGTTCCTCTGTCTTTTTTCCTACTAGATGTTCTTCAAAGTCTCTTATTTCATTACTCATACTTTCTAATCTCGCCTTTGCTTCATCTAATGCAGTCATTGTTTTAAGATTTTCCTCCATATCAGCTATTTCTTGGCTGAGTACAGCCATCACTTCTTTGTGTTCATCTGTATAATTAAGATCATCCAGTCCCTGGAGCAGCGGTTCGCGATCTGGGACCACTGTTCCAGGAACCCATGTATCTCTATTAACAGAGCTGGGTCATTGCGTACTCTGAGTCCCGATGGAATCACACCAGCTCTCAGATATTCTAACATAAAATGTGCGCGATTCCATCATTTTGAGTTTTTTCCTTAAGTTCAAGAGATTGTTCCATTCACTGCTGTCAGAGTTTGACATCATTGATGTTGGGTTTAGAAGTCCTCATCTGAGAATCCAAATGTCTTTAGACCCTCCATGTTTGAAATTGAGTAAGAATTGTTTCTGCAAGCCTGACTGAAACAGATAGCAATAGAAATCAGAGACGGTTTCTACGGCTTCTACGCTTGGTTAACAGTCAAAAAGACCTGTAATGATGATCTTTCTTGTATAAAACAATAACTTCTGGGCTCTGAAATTGTATTTATCTTTCTATGCTAGAAGAGAACTGCGGTTCTTGTGAATCTATGTGTTTATCCTTGCTAGGTAGTCTCTACTTGCATAAGGAACTCATCACAGGAGAGTTTTAATCTGAACAGTACAGTGTAAAAAAGTAACTTTTAGTGAATTCTTAGAAGAGAAAAGTTTTTTTCTTACCCCCCTCTTTAGAATAAAGCTTGTTGTATTCACTTCCACGGAGCTTATAGGTTCAATCAATAAATGTCTCTATGAGTTAATCAACCAAAAACAATCCCACGGTTAAAAAACCGCAACCCCTCCTAAAGAAAGGAACCCACTCTGATTATTTATTTAAAGGTCTGGAAGAAAAGGGAGACAACCAAACCAAACAACCTATCAAAACCTCCCACTTAACCTATATTTCTTTTCTTTTAGGGCTAGATCTGCTCCAAAGGGTTATTAATATACACCCTGGGACATGATGTATACAAAGGTGTTACTTTCAGAGCATTGCAGTAGTCCAGCCGAGAATGACCAGGGTAATAATGATTGACTGGTGCAGCTCGGACAGAATAAAAGGTATAATCTGTTTCAGAATCCTCAGGATGTAGAACCATGTGCTGACCGTGGGACTGACCTGGGCATCAAAACTCAGAGCATCATCAAATATGACCCCCCAGGATTTTAGCTGCCCTAAAAGGTACAGAGAGTGGACCACAGACCGCCGGCCACCAGGAGTTTGACCAGATGCAGTTCTGCAAGCCAAACACCAGCACTTGAGTCTTACCTGCTTTGATCTTCAGTGAGTTGTCCTTCATCCAGCAAATGCTGGTCATACACTGATGTAAATGTAAATGTATGTAAATGTATAGGCATTTATATAGCGCACTACTTACCCGGAGGGTCCCAAGGCGCTTCGACCGCTGCGAAACCCTTCCTGGCTTCCCTGAGAGATGGTCCCTTAATGGGTATCTCCAGGGTGAGACCAGGCATCCCCGGCGGTCTGGTGGGGCCGTTAGTGAAGATGAGGCAAGCTAATGCCCAGAGTTGCCGAGTGTGATCGCTGATCAGAGTGGGCACCGAGTCGAGAGAATTATCGAGTCCGCTGACCCTGGTCCAGAAACCTGCCGCGCCGGGAATCGAACCCTGGTCCCGGGCCGTCCTCTGCTCTCGGGTCTGCCGCCTCTAACCAGTGAGCCACACTACTTCACAATGCACCCCACCTGGATGACATATCGGTCTTCAGCTCCAGTTGGAAAATCACTTGTTGCACCTACAGAAGGTGCTTCAGGCTCTGCAACAGGCAGGCCAGACCATCAAGGCAAGTAAGTGCTAGATAGAGCAGTGATCTGTGGTGTATCTGGGGCACCTGGTGGGCAGGGGCAAGATACATCCCATCCAAGAGAAGACTGAGACTATACTGGCCTGGGAATCACCTAGGACTCAGACTGAGGTGCCAGCTTCCTGGGTCTCACTGGATACTATAGGATGTCTATTAAGGGCTTTGGCACCACTGTTACCCCTTAACTGAGCTGACTGCTAGGAAGAAGCCCAAGAAGGGGATCTGGACTGAGGCCTGCCACAAAGCCTTTGATACCCTTAAGGAGGCTGTGTACATCATGTGTATTAAAGGCCCCTGACCTCTCCAAAGAATTAATTGTGCAGACAGATGCTTCAGAACAAGGCATAGGGGCTGTGATCACACAGATAAATGAGAAGGGACTAAACCAATCTGTATCCTTCATAAATAGGTGGTTATTCTCCAGGTGGCAGAGTGCTAATGAGAGAGAAGTCTTTGCTGTGATCTTTGTATGAAGAAGCTGAGACCATACCTCTGTAAGGCTCACTTACGAGTTTAGACCGACCACAGGCCCCTTAGATGGCACATGCAGATGAGGGTTGAGAATCCCAAACTGTTGAAGTGGTCCATCTCCCTACAGGGAATGGACTTTGCAGTGGAACACCTCCCTGAGCCTGACCACATTAATGCTAATGGTTTATTCAGATTCTTCTGCCTTAATAATGAGAACTACCAAGAGGGGGAGTAGCTATCACAGCTTTCAGCTGCGGAGAATTTGTTAGACAAGACTTCCTTTGGTGTGCCCTTCCACCAAATGTTTTGCCTGCTCCCCTCCAGTTTCCCAAAAATTCACGTTTTTTGGACTTAAGACACGGTGCACTTTATCGCTACTAACCAATGTTAAAGTGCTTGCACCGTAAAACATGGTAAAACTGGTTTGCACCAATGGCACATTTAATTTACTCATACGTCCCTAGTAAAGTGGTACTACATGTACCTAGGGTCTTTAAATTAAATTCTACTACTGGGCCTGCAGCACTTATTGCGCCACTCACTTACATAACCATCTAAAACATGTCTCAGTCCTGCCATTGCAGCATGTGTGCAGTTTTAAACTGCACATTCGCTTGACAAAATGAGCATTTTCCCAAGCCTAAATCTTCCATTTGAAAACATATTTCATCCCTAAGGCAAGCCCTAAAGATACCATAGGGTAAGGGGCACTGCATTTAAAAAGTGGGACATGTACTCAAATGTTTTACATGTCCTGGTAGATAAAAACTCTAAAATAGTTTTTTCACTATTGCGATACCTACATGTCCCATAGGATAATGGCCTACCTTATTACATCAAATAAGTGATACCTTTTGTTTGGGAAGAGGTAGATATGTCAGGCTTAGTCTCGAATCGTAATTTAAAATCCTCTTTAATAGTAAAGGCAGATTTAATGTCACAGTTCCTAAAGTACCACTTTTAGAAAGTTGGCATTTTCATTTTCTAGCCATTTGGTGCCTGCAACCTGTGTTCTGGGTAACATGACTGTCAATAGAGAGGTATTTTTGTATTCCTCCCAGACAGTGAGACAAAGAGGGCACTAGGTGCTAGAAGGATTGATGTGGCAAAGATGTTCCCTGGCAGACTTACATTTCAACGGGCTACCTCTAGTATACTCACAAGGAACTTGACACCAGCTTTTTGTCACCCTAGACCTCTTGGAGCCTGGGCAGGACAATGGGAGAAATTTCCAGAGCTAGATGTAGAAAGACCTACTAGTCTCTCCCACTTCAAATGCTGGACCCATGTATAAATATTGGACCCTCAGACCCACTTTTCGGTTCACTGCCTTGCTGCTGAACATAGGACGACCAGAGAGACTCCAAGGGCTAGTTGGGTGGCCTCCTGTTCTGAGCTACAGGGACACAACAACCTCCAACAACCTTGAACCAGCACCTGAACCCTGCCTGAAGTGAGACCTGACCCCTAAGAGGTCTCCAACCAGTCCTGGATCCTTGGAAGCGGTGCTAAAGGTGCTGTACAAACCTAACCCTAAAACATGGGGAAAACATGGCGGCCACTGGCTAGAGTGGTGCGCGCGTCCAGGCAGCTCTCCGGTGCACCGCTGCGCTGTTAGGATCAGACGGCGTTTCTCGCTTGCAATGGGAGTAACGATTCTTGGTGAAGGTATGACCCCCCCGGTGTGAATAGAGCCACGAAGGGGCTCAGTTTCCAGCGCTTCCACGCCATACTACATCGGTTTCCTGCGCTTCCACGCCATACCACATCGCCTGCTCCCTACCTGATGCCACCTCTGTGTTGCACCGCGGATGTGTTTGTCTGCGGGGATATGCCTCCTCCCTCCAGTCTCTCTCCCTCACTGGGGCCGGGCAGTCGTGAAGCTCAGGCGTAGCCGTAGAGTGGCGGCTCGGGGGCTCCTAACGAGTAGATTGGGCGGTAGCAGAGGAGCTGCTGCCGGACCGCGGACAGTGCCTTACTCGACCTCATCAGACATTTCGGCAGAAACAAAGGAGCCCTCTGGTGATCCTGGAAGAGCGGCGCTGGATCCTGGAAGTAAGGTGGGTCAAAGGAAACAAAGAAAAAATCAGAAAACTGGGAAAAAACAGCAAATCCCAGAATGCACTATCAGTGAAGGGGAGAGTCCGGGTAAAATAGTAGGGGGTGCTAGCACTGTAGGGTCGGCTGTGGAGGTACGAACAGGGGGAGGTACCAGGGCTAACCAGAAGAACAATAGCAAGGAGGGGGGCAAGGGGGCAAAAGCCAGGGGCAGGAATAGTACGACAAGGGTTACTCCCTCCCTGCGCTCCTTTTTTAAAGTGTTACCCCAGGTCTTGGACCTACTGCCAGCCACAGATTCCCGTGCTTTAACACCTATAACATCATCATCAACATCTACACTTACACCCACACAGCCACGGATGGCGGATTTACCTCCTATCCCAGAAGCAGAAGGGGACTCTGGCTCCCGGGATAATGCAGCAATAGTGCCAATAGTGCTGGAGGGGGCTGGCAACGCAGCAGAAGTGGGTGTGGAGGTGGAGGAGGAGGGCCAGGGTGGAAACAGTCTCAGAAATGCACTGGAAGCTCTTGTGGCATCCATAACCTCAATGAGGGAGGAGATAAGAAACAACTTCTTAGTATCTAAGGCTAACCAGGATGAGATAAGGTCTTCATGCGAGATCCTAGAGAGGAAGATGGATGGCCTCTGTGAGAGAACAGAGGTGTTGGAAGGGGCAGTGGGTCTACTGAAATCCAGTCTTGAGATAGCCGAATCTAAAATCCAAAACCTACGGCGAGATGGAGACATTATGCGGGAGAGGGTCGAGTCACTGGAAAATCACTCACGGAGAAACAACCTTCGGCTCTTGAAGATCCCGGAGGGAAAAGAAGGGGGGATGTCAAGGCGTTTGTGATCAGGATATTGAAGGACTCTCTTGACCTCGAAGAATCAGTAGAGGAGCTTGATAAGGATATTCAACGGATTCATCGTGACCCCTTCCGCTTAAATCCTGGTAGAATTAAAGCCAGGAAGATTTGGGTCAATTTCCTCACTTATTCTCTGAAGGAAAAAATCCTGAATCTCGCTTTAAAGGCAAAAACATTGAAGGGCCCGCATTTTTCTATCGAGATAAGGTTGGACCTGTCTAAATCCACCCTGGACAGACAGTGGGAGCTAGGCCAGCGAATTGATAAGTTCAGGTCTCTAGGTGCAACGGTGCAGATGCGGTTCCCTGCGTTCCTGCGCGTGATGTATAATAATAAGATGCATAACATACGATCACCAGCGGAGGCCGATGAGCTTTTGGACTCCATCAACATTCATTCTCAGGGAGGGGTTTAGTCTAAAAATTCTGGCCCTAATTTCAGTCTCCACCCTGTTCTTATCTTGAGTTAGTCTTCTGTAGAATAATAGTCTAGGTAATAGAGGACTAGGCTAAGTAAGGTTAATGAAGCTTCTTCTTAAACCTTTTTTCTTCTTTGCGACACTGATTACAAGGCAAATAAAACTGCGGAATACAAGAGAGAGCGGAATAGGATAAATAAAGCCCTCCTCTGCGTGAACAAATGATTGTATCAAGGGTCGAAATATGCCCTAACAAAAAAAACCGAAAGGGTGTGTGCACACGAAGGGGGGGGAAGGGGGGGGGGTTAATATATTGTAGTGGGAAAAAAAAGAAGAAAAAAAGAGAAGAGGAAGGAAAAGGGAAAAAAACATTAAAACACATTATAGCACGAGGGTAAAAGGTAGCTATTTCTGTCTCTAACACTGGGGTGGTACTAGGTAAAGTCTCCCGACAGCTAGTTTTACGGGCTGCCGCTTGGTCCAGCAGCGTGAGGCGGTGCGGAGAGGGAGACTAGTCGGTGGACGCAAATCCGGCTACACATCTAGTTGGAGTAAGTATGGGTGGGTTTTCCAGGGGTGGGGGAGGGTTGGGGTGAGGGGGAAATTGATAAAAAAATCCTCATAAGGTTGCTCTCCTTAAGAATGGTTGGTATTTTAACTGGGTAGCCACTCAATTTCAGTCCAGAAGGTTAGTCGGGAGGGAGTATATGGGGGTGGGGGGTGGAAATTCAAACGCTGATGTCAGTCCAGTTTTTGTCCAGGAATGTTAATGGTTTGCGCGTGAGGAGCAGAAGAGATCGTATTCTGCAATATCTTAGGGACTCGCCCGCACATATCATGGTGTTGCAGGAGACCCATCTTTTGACGGCAGAGGTTACTGGTTTATTGAAAAAGCATAGATGGATAGACAAATTTTACTGCACGGATCACAACGCAAACATAAGAGGGATCCTCTATTTTTAAAAAATCTGCGAAAGTCCAGATTCTGGATTCTAAGGAGGACCAAAGTGGGAGATGGCTACTACTGAGAATCTCAGTGGATGGCTGGATCTGTACAGTGGTCGGGTATTATGGCCCCAACTCGGACGATACATCCTTTCTTGATATCATTAGCAATCATCTGATCTCCTCTCAAGAGCCTGTAGTATGGGTGGGTGACTTCAATATTGTGCTTAACCCTAAACTAGATAAAACGCCTAGCTCTAGAGCCAGTGTACCTTCCAAATCTAGGCAGACCCTCATTGCAGCTATGACACAACTCAGCTTGGCAGATCTGTGGCGGGAAAGAGCTGGCAACAAATTAGAGGTCTCCTTTCGTAACTTGAAATATATGCACAAATCAAGAATTGATTATGCTTTATTTAGTTACAGCCTAAAGGACATACTAATTGCCGTAGAATATCTACCGTCCCACCTGTCGGACCATTCAGCTCTAATGTTTGTTCTTAAACTAGAGTCTCAGACGAAACAGCCTTCCTGGTCATTTGACCGTACTATATTGTTGGAAGAGGAGGAAATTATCTGAAATTACATTTTTTCTGGAGATTAACTTAGATTCTGCAGCAGCAGCAATGGTCTGGGAAACTTTAAAAGCTTTTCTCAGAGGATGTATCACAAATAGAGCCTCTTATATGCGGAAAGTATATAGGGAAATGATAAATAGGCTTGAGCTAGAGATGAGGCTTTTTGAGTAGACGCTGGGGGATTCCATCGGGTCCTCGGAGGAGCAAAAGCAGTTAGGAACAATGAAAAGACAACTGGAGAACATTCTTCAGGAAAGGGTGGCGAAAAGATGGGAGGCTAGTAAGATCGCGCACTTGGAATTTGGAGAAGCGGCTGGAAGGTATCTTGGCTTGGAAAGTTAAGGCGGAACAAGCTAAGAACTATATCAGAGAGATAACGGTGGAGGGAGAGTCCCTTGCAAGGACCTCTAAGCAGGAAATAGGGCGAGCGTTTTTTGAGGAGATCTACAGGGAGGACACTCCGAATGGCGTGGCCAAAAGGGATACATGGCTAGCTAACATCTCTTTGCCAACTCTCTCAACAGTACAAAGTAACTGTTTGGAGATGACAATTTCGGAAGCCAAAGTGAGCAAGGCCATTCGGCAATTAAAGCAAGGGAAGGCTGCTGGCCCTGACGGCCTGCCAAGAGAGTTATACCGAGTCCTGGGTGTGCCGTAGTCCCAACATTGACGACCCTCTTTAATGGAATACTAAGGAAGGGGGAAGCCCCCCAAAATCCTGGGGAGAGGCGACTATTGTTTTAATCCCCAAGCCAGGGAAAGATTTAACGGAATGTGGATCTTACAGACCAATTTCGCTTTTAAATAGCGATTACAAGATCTTTGCTTCCATCATGTCTGCGAGATTGGGGGCTGTAATTCGATAAATCGTACAGCAAGATCAGAAGAGGTTTATTAAAGGGCGGCAGCTTTCTGACCTAACACATGATTTGGTTGGGTCAATAGATATTGCTTCGGCCTTCTCTCTCCCTCTGGCTACACTCACCTTAGACGCGACAAAGGCCTTTGACAGGGTCAATTGGCTATACCCGGAGGCGGTTTTGAAGAAGTTTGGCTTTGGCGAGGGTTTTTGTCGCGTCATCTCTCTGATGTATAGCGCTCCATCGGCAAGGCTTTTGATAAATGGTGTCCTGACCGAACCTTTTAAAATCATGAGGGGAACGATGCAGGGGTGCCTGCTCTGTCCCCTCCTCTTCGATTTGTATATTGAGCCATTTGCTCAGATCTTGCGGGGAGATGAAAATATCCCACCATTTAAATTCAGAGATCGGGAGAGGCGGGTCGCATTATATGCGGATATCCTTATCTTTATGTCGGACTCAGACAAAGCATTTCCTGTAGTCATAAAGAGGGCGGAGGAGTTTGGGCGTATATCGGGGTACGAGATTAACGCCAGTAAAACGGAGATCATGGCGTGGAATATCTCCAACTTACACCTTGGGGTGGCAACTTCTATGCGGTACCTTGGCATACGGGTGGTTCAAGATATTGCGGACATAGCTCAAATTAATTTGGAGCGTATACATAACGAGTGTAAGAAGTTAATGAAATCATGGACTCACCTCCCATTAACAATCTTGGGCAGGGTCAACTTGACCAAGATGTCTATCCTGCCTAAATTCACCTTCATTTTTAATAGCATCCCTCTGGCCTTTGATGCCAAATTACTGGACAAAAGCCAGCGAGAAATCAACTCCTTTATATGGAACTATAAGGCTACCAGACTTGTGTGGAAAAAGTTGAGAAGGAGGAGGGAGAAGGGTGGGCTTGCTTTGCCGGACCTGCAGTATTATGCAAGGGCTTTTCAGTTGTCCCATACAAGAATGCTCCTAAAAACACCAGTGGGCACATCTTCTGGAACGATGTTTAAAGCCATGCTGATAGGAGCGGACCTGTCAATTGACGGGTTCCTATTTAAATTTGGGGACCAGAAATTTTTTAACAAGTTCAAATAAAAAATGTTGTTATCCTTGGCGAAAGCCTGGGCTCAGATTAGGAAGAGAATTGGGTTGGCCTACTATTCCAACTATGCACCGGTGTGGGATTCTCCTGGGTTACCATTATGTTTACAAGATAGATTGTCCATTCCGGTGAGGGATGCTGGGTTTGTAAGATGGGGGAGCTATTGGCAGGCGGGATGCTGAGGGCCTGGGAGGAATTACGGGAATTGGTGGGCCCGGGCTTTTCTAGATTCAAATATCTACAGTTAGAAAGTTGGGCCAGGGTTTTGAGTAGGAAAGGAGCTCCATTGGGAAAGATCTGTAGCCTGGAACAGCAGTTGGTAGAGCGGCCAGGGGGGGCAAGGAGGTAGCCCTATGGTATTGGAGTTTGTTGGAGGAGGCTGACGGGGAGTTTGTTCTCCCCGACGATTTGTGGGGGGAAGAGGCAGGGTTCCAATGTGAGGAGACATGGATAAAATCTTTCACTGTCCTTTATAAAATCGTGAAATCAGCCTGGCTTAGGCGAAACCATCTGTTTACGGTACATCGGGCCTACCTTTCGCCCCTAAGACTGTCTAAATTTCTCCCAGGAAAGAAATGTAAGAAATGTAATTACAGCGAAGCATCCGATGTGCATATGTTTATGGACTGTCCCTACATCGCCCGTTTCTGGAATGAAGTAAAAAGTACTTTGGATTCTATCTTAAACCCCTCTCTGTCCCTTATATTGCCATTAATCATCTTTGGCTTGGAGGCAGGTATAACCGGCCAGGCAAGGTCCTTTTTGTTAGATGCGATTCTGCTGGCCAGGAGGCAAATTTGTAAAGTTTGGGTGGAAAACACGGCCCCTTCACACTCGGGTTGGTTAACATCGCTATATTAAACATCTAAAGTGGATCTTGCTAGATCTGGTAATAAAAGAAATTTGGCCTTTTGGGCCTTGTTGGTTCAGTGCAGATAATGGTACCGGGGTTTTTTGTTTTTTTTCCCCCCAGGTCCAATGATTATGCCTAGTATACTCCATGGACCAAGGACTAGGGCCCCCATCGAAATACTGTTGGTCAAGCAGGTTGGAAAATACTGAGATGGAGTTGGAGTCAAAGTGTGTCAGCACTCTATCCTCCTCCCCTCATACTTTTAGGATTCTCCTTCCGCCAATAATATCAATTTGTGTCTTGATACGGGAGATGGCAAAGATCTGAAGTCTTCTGGCAGGTGACACGCAAGGTGGTTGGTGACTCTTGAACGGAGGGCAAGGCATATGAGGACAATAAATAAATAAATAAATAATAAATTAAAAAAACTAACCCTAAAACATGTGACTTAAAATTTTTTCCATCAAAAAGTGGCCTGATAACTAACTGGAGACCAGGACCTACCTGCTTGCCGAACCGACCGAGGTGCATCATGGGTCGGCCTGATTTTGCAATAGCTCCAGCTCCTTATTTTTTACAGTAGTAAATCCTGTTCAGCTGCACCTCTCAGAAGGGGTATCCGGCCTGCTGAAGCCCTGGTTTGCTGCAACCTGCAACTTTATCAATCTAGAGATTTTCGACTTCTGAAAAACGGACAAAGTCAAAACGTAAAAATCTTAACTGCAACTTTGTCAAGCTGCTCCATGGCGACGATGTGGGGCAAGGCTCCTCGGAGTACACCACCTATCGCACCCTGCTGAATTTTACAGTTTTAGCAACTTTTTCTTTAAATATCTTCTAAATCTGAAGGTAACCCGGGATGGGCCCAATCAACTCCATGTAGCCGAACCATGCTCCATCGCCCTGGTCTGGTGCATCTAGACACCAGTTGTGGGCGCTTAGTTCTTTTTCGTGCTATTTTCCACCTTAAACTTTAAAAATTAATAACTCCGGTTCTACTGCTTCAAGTTACTTTGAGTCTTTTTATTTATTAAGTGTTATTCTATTTATTGTGTGGGATTATTCTTGTGTTGTGTTTTCACTTGATTACTGTTTGTGTGCTGCATAAATACCCACCACAGTGCCTCTAAGTTAAGCCTGACAGCTTTTGTACCAAGCTACCCCAGGGTTAAGCACAGGTAAGTCTGTGACCTTTTGTGGTTGACCTGACAAGGATTGTGGTTGTTGCTTGAGAAGGGTTAACACCCCACTCCACCCATTAAAAATAAAACAAATTCTTACATGTGGCATTTAATATCCCAGGGTACACAATTCTGCCCACTCCCAACATGGCTCAACATTTCTGTGTGTGGAGGGCTCTAGCCCATCCAATAGGTGCGGCTACCTGGGGGCTACACTCCCCTTGAAAAACCTGTTTGACAACTGCTTTTCCCTCTGTGCCCGAGATACCAGCTTGTCTGTCTGAACAAAAGAGCAACCGCTTCCTAAAGTGACTACTAATTGCCCTTCAAAAGTGGTAGAAACAGAGAAACAAGAGAGTTGGCACTCCAGAACACAACACACTCAACCCTCTCAGGGATCGCAGTAACATGACACAGACCTTCGCACTCGCACTCGTACTGTCAACAATAACATAAACAAGAGACACAAAGGAAATTTATAATATTTATTTAAACTGTCATGCTCTAAGATGCAGTATGTGTGCATGGTTAACAAACCATATATCATCAAAAGCCCTGTCATGTTATAAGACACTTTAGCCTACCCCCTCTTTCTACTGAAGCTAAATGATTATATATAAGCTTTACTGTTTTCATTTTATATTTTTGGTAAATTCTGGGGCGTTTTTTTCAGTGTCTTCAAGTGATTTTTACACCTCAAAAAAACTATGGTTATCAGTGGTTACACATTTTCGCGCCATTAAAAACAACAGGAACTGTTTTTCCAGTGTTTATGGAACTTTTTGCTTTTATTATTGCCTGCTTTCTGCAGTTATAGTGCATGGTATATGGACAGTATACTTACAGTGTAAATGAGGTCCAAATACATTTTTACAAATCAAACTTACCGTAGTACACCATACAATACTTGAGTCTTTGGGCATGCATGCGCACTCTTTCTTTGCCATGTAAACTGTTATCTGTAAAAAAAAAAGGCCCTCTCAACATTGCAACTTGAGACAGGTAAATGCCAAAATAGCCAGTATACAATTTGCTATCTCTGGCCACTGACATAACTTTCCATGCCCATACTGGTGCACCTGAAGATTGTGATTCTCTGCAACAGGTTCTGCAACTTATGCGTTGAACTGGGCGAATATGCCCTTAGAGTTATTGAAGCGGTCAAAAATGAGGCAGCACTTTTGAAACTCCGGAGAAAATTTCCCTTTATTGAAGAGATCTATAACTTGTGCAGAGGACCAGAGTGAGGATTCAAGGACTTCAAATGCCATGGTTGGTGAAGGGCTATTTCTCATACATTGTAAAATAAAAGTTCCTGAATTGCTCCTCAACATTTCTTTGCTTGCCAAGTGGCAGGCACTCAGACATGGAATATGTTGCAGTGCCAATGTCACTAAAAGTGTCACCCAGCCTGTTCTCGAGATGTTTCACATCTACACCAATTATGCTGAACACTTCATAGACAAGGGTGCTTTCAGACAGTTTTTCTATTATCTCCATAACAGCAGTCATGCTTTCCTCTAAAAATCTAAGAATGCAGTAGAGTGTACTTTTTTCAAATCACTATTAATATGTGACCATAGATCCTCACATTTCTTGCCTTTGGCGTCATCACTCAGCAAAAGTTCTGTAAACGGTTGCCACATGGATGATATAGCATTCATGGCCTCTAGGACTGAGAACCACAGGCAAGTGACACAGTTGGGATGACTCTGTCGTTGATGCCACACAAAGCACAAAATGAGAAATATTTACGTTTTAGTTTCCGTGCAAACAAAACAGTGCACCAGAATGGACTAAAAAGTCAATAGCATTCTTCATTAACTCAGAGGATTATAAAGATGCTTTCAGCATATCATCTAACAAGTGGCAAGGATCTTTCTTACAGGGAAGCACTTCAGCTTGGTATCGATTTTGACAGATCATCACACAACTTTTTCATATAAGTAGCTGAATCACTGCAAATACAAACAAAATCACTTTATTCTTTGTTAAATGTGGTGAGAACTTTCTGCAGCAACATTCCAAGGGCCATATGTAGATGGCCAAATACCGGTCGGTAACACCGAAAATGGCCCGTTTTCGGCGTTACCGACCGGTATTTAGCCATGTGAGATGTACGTAATACCGAATTGAATCGATAATAACAAATCGGTAAAAAATTACCGATTCCTTATTTACCGATTTGAAAATACCGAAACAATAAATACCGAATAAACGATTCGGTAAAACCCCCAAAAATGCGATGTAGCAAACCTCGTTATTACCGAATATGACCAGATTCAATAATAACGATTCGGTATTTACCACGTTTCAAGAGCATGTGGTAATCAGGTGCAGTGCATAAAAACAGGCCCAAAATGCATCTGTGTGAACACAATGGCGGCCCTCTACCTCATTGCAAGGCGGCTACGCTTGAGAGCAGCAGGAGTGAGGATCTGGAGACGTGAAGAGCGGGTGTACAGACTACGCATCACATTGTTCCAATTGACAGAACCAGAAATCCATGAAAGATACAGACTGCACCCAGAAACCATCCTGGACCTAATACGAGACCTAAAACCCTATCTGGAGCATCAGACACCAAGGGCCCACACTATCCCCACCCATGTCCAGGTACTCTGCTGCCTGAACCTCCTTGCATCAGGAAGTTTCCAGGGTGTGATAGCTGCAGTGGGTGGAGTGTCACAGAGCTGTCTATCCCATTTCTTCCACACCTTCCTGGATGCCATGATGGACAGAATGGAACATTACATTTCCTTCCCCAGTACACAGGCGGAGCTGCAGAGAACCAAGCTGGAGTTCTACAAACTTGCACAGTTCCCACACGTAATTGGCTGCATCAATGGGACCCATATACCCATCTGCCCACCTGCAGCAAGTGAATACATATACAGAAACCGCAAATCCACCCACTCCATGAATGTGCAGGTGATTTGTAATGCCAAATACATTATAACTGACATGGTGGCCAAATTCCCCGGGAGTAGCCACGACTCGTACATCTTCCGGAACAGTGGCATCCATACACGTCTGCTTGCTGGTGAATTTGGAGACGATACATACTAGGTAAGTAAATGTGACACACCCTGATGTACACCCTGGCTCAAGCTGTTGGTCACACAAATCAATGCCACTTACTTCTGTACATAGGTGACAGCGCATATGCCCTCCGGCCTTATCTACTCACACCATATCTCAACCCAACCACCCCAAGGGAGAGGAGATACAATATGGCACATAGGAGCACACGCAACGTGGTGGAGCGCACATTCGGATTGCTCAAAAGCAGATTCCGTTGCCACCACAAAACTGGAGGTGCACGTCTGTACAGCCCCATCAAATGTTGCAAGATAATTGCTACATGTGCAATGCTACACAATCTGGCCACAAAAAAAGGAATAGAAGTGGAACTAACTGACTCAGAGGACGAGGATGAGGACAACCCTCAGCCAGAGCCCTGCGCAGCTGGTGTTGCAATTGAACATGATGGGAGACAGAGACGGGCAGAGATTACGTCAAACTATTTCTGAGTGAGTAGCGACACTGAGCTATTAACAGTTACATGTTAAGGTGTTTATTGGGCACACCTCCAGTATTGGGAGCAATGTCCAATTGGACATGGGTTACATCACCCATCTCATGCATGGAAACAGCCATAGGTCTTTACTTCCTGCGTCCACGCGCTGCACGTTCGCGTTCCCTATCGACACTGTCTGGTGTGTTGGACTGTTCACGTGCAGCCACGTTGCGTTCACTACGCCTCCTGCACTCGGTGGGTGAGGGCGTAATGCTACCATGGCTGGTAGCCTCCTCACTGTCCCCCCCCTTCCATTGTGGCTGCCTTAGCATTCTGCATGAGCTCTTGCATTGAGGTCATGGACACCATCCCCCTGGCCACATCCCTGCTGCAATGCGCCATCTCCTCCTGCATGGCGATGGACCTGCGACACATCAGTGATGTTGTAGTGGCCAGCCGGTTCACCGACTTGGTATAGGCCTGGAGCCTCTGTCTCTCCCCGCGCCTGCCAAAACGGTCCTGCTCAAGCTGGCTGCAGAGGTTGTCCACCGAGGTAGCTACTCTCTCCATTCCCGCACACAAGTTCTCCCCCATAGCACTGATGCCCTTCTCCATCCTGTGCATATGCTTGTTGATGTGTGCCAACTCCCTGTGTATTGACTTCATCTCCCTCCATTGCAGGCGCTGGACCTTCAGCATGTTGCCTTCCAGTCCAGCAAACACACTGTCACCCTGCTCGGATGCTTCTGGACTGTCCGGCCTTGCCCTGCGGCGTCTTGATGAGATGTGGGCGCCCTCGGATGCAGAACCAGCCCTCTCCCTGTTGTATCTATCTCCTATGGGACTTTGTTCACACACTCTGCCCTCCTCCTCCGACTCCTCCATCTGCTGGAGGGTGGCCACAGCATGCCTCCTGCCTGACTGTGGTGGTGGTGGTGTTGGTGATCGTCGCAGTGGGGACTGAGTGAGAGGGGATTGCGTCCCTCCCTGGCGCTGTGGTGATGGCTGTGGTGGAGGATTGGGTGGCTGTGATGGCGCCGAGCTTGTGGTCCCTGCAGGCATGCTGTCATCCTCATGTTGCCTCCCCACTGGCCTGGCTGACTTGCCTCTGCTGCCCTCTGCTGCACTGCGAGATGACTCGCCTGTAATGACACAAATGTAGATATACTCAATGCTCTGTCTGCAATGGAATTACATTAAACAACATGCCTACAGAGCACAGTGGTTGTCCTGACGTAGCCAATTACTTTACCATGCTATTGTGTATGCTAGCCTGACTGTCCTAATCATGAGTTCCCTCTGACTACATCACCCATAATGCATTGCAGGTAACCAGTAAGACGTGGAGTGGGAGCCCCTTTGCCACTATGGGGATTGGGGTTGGGAAGGGGGTAGCAAAGCATGCTGGGCATGCTTCTTACCTTGTTTTCTTGCTGCTCTGGCGGAGCTGTCTGCGTCTCCCACGCCACTCACACTCTCCGGCTGGATGGTGGACTCCACCATCAGTTCCAGTGGTGTTGGTGCTGGGGATCGGTTTTTACCTCCACCTGTTTTGCCAGCCTGCCTCTGTCTCTCTGCCATCCTCAGTTTTGCAGTCTTCCTGAGGTCGTACCACCTCTTCCTGATGTCCTCTATGGTGCGCTGGGTCACACCTATGGCATTGATTTTGTCCCGAATGCCACTCCAGATTTGCCTCTTCTGTGACTCTGGCACTTGGTGGGACTGGGCTCCAAAAAGCTTGCGGTGCTCTTGGCTGACATCCTGGATCAGGACCTCCAGCTCCTTGTCACTGAACTTCAGTTATCTTTTTCTGTCTCCTCCCTCCTTCTCCCTTTCCTGGCTTGCCATTTCAATGCTTGTTATGTAGTTTTTCAGTCTTGCTTGTGGCTGTGTGGCTGTGTTGCTGCTGCCTCCTCAGCTCGCCTGCCTGCCTGTCTGCCTGCCTCCCTCACAGTGAGCTCCAGGTCCTGTGCACCTGGCTGGGTGTGTCCACTTCCTGTTTGGGAGGTAATTGAGTGATTCAGGATTGGCTGATTCACCAAATTACGATTTTTTGAATTGCCGAATTGGTATTTACCGATTCGGTAATGGATTCTGTAACACCGATTCGGTATTTTGCTTTGGGTATTTTTTTTTTTTTACCGATTCGTTCAGATTTGGTATTTAATACCGAATTTTAACAAATCGGTAAACTTTAACGATTTTTTATCTACATCGCGTTAACCGAAGTCTTAATACTGATTCGGTAAAATTCGGTATTAAGGATTCGGTATTCTCCATTTACCTACATATGGCCCCAAGTGACACTGCATTCCATATTTTCCAAAAATCTGATGTCCTGTTTTACCTAGTATCCCAGATGCTTTGTAACTGCACTCTTTTAACATATACCGGTCACTATACCTTGCATGAATGTTTAAAGCCTTGGGTGTTTGGCAAATCACCTACTATCAATATTGACTCACTAGAAAAGAGGGCTGAAGTATCAAGGGGTTTTACCCATTCCATGTGGATAAATGTGATGGTACATATTGGGAAAGATTCTTAGGAAACCCAAATCAAATATGATTTTGATATTTCCTGATTCTCTACACTTTATAAAATAAATAAACAACACTTAAAATATGCTTCTAACCCCAGTATCTTTAGACTAAAGAAAAAATGACTGAAAAAAGGAAGAAACAATATTTTAGTGACATCCCTAAACAACTAAACTCAAGCACAATAATGTTAGCCCAGTCTTTCTTACTGCTACCTTATATAACTTAGTTATATTGTATTGGCCCCTTCAGGAAGAAATAACAAGCATTTACAATGCAATGGTCTCAGCTTTGTTAAAGTTAGAGCTATTGGCATTGCAAATGACATTTTTTTTATTTTTATTTTTTTTAAAAACATAAATACATGATATTGTCATTTACAATGGCAATAGGTGAGCATTAGAGAGTAGTAGAGAGTATTCGCGGACACAGAGCCACATACACACACACACACACAGACACACACAAACACACACTGACAGAGCCCCCCACATACACACACACAGACAGAGCCTCACACACACACAGACAGAGCACCACACACACACACACAGACAGAGCACCACATACACACACACAGACAGAGCCCCCCCCACACACACACACAGAGCCCCCCACACACACACAGACAGAGCCCCCACACACACACAGACAGAGCCCCACATACACACACAGACAGAGCCACACACACACACACACAGACAGAGCCACACAGAGAGCGCCACACACACACACAGAGCGCAACACACACACACAGAGCGTCACACACACACACACAGAGCCCCACACACACACACACAGACAGAGCCACACACACACACAGACAGAGCCACACAGAGAGCGCCACACACACACAGAGCGCAACACACACACACAGAGCGCCACACACACACACAGAGTGCCACACAGACACACACACAGAGCGCCACACACACACACACAGCGCCACACACACACAGAGCGCCACACACACACAGAGCACCACACAGAGCGCGACACACACAGAGCGCCACACACAACCAGAGCACCACACACACACAGAGCACCACACACCCATAAACTACTCACCCGATTAAAAAACCTCACAATGGCAGGACAGCTCAGCGTGAAGTTATGTATTCATTTCAAATTGTGGGAGACAACTGCTTTTAGATTACACCCCCCCTCACCAAAAGGAATGTAAGAAATTACAGACGCTTCTTGCAACGATACCCTGAAATAATCAAGATTATAGGCACGTTATAAAACCCCGTAGAGACACTGGACCTACTGCCACCACCACAAGTGCATTTATTAACCTGTGAAAATAGCCGCATTAGGGGTTAAGAAAGCACTATCACAGCAGGCATTAAAAGGGGGTGTGATACGAACTACCGAAGCTTAGGTTAGACACTTTAAAGGCACTGCAAGACATGAGCAAGGGGGCGAATGCTTCTATCCAAACTAACCGGCATCCCCGCATAGGTCAAACCACGATTTAATGGTAAAACGAAAGAAACCACAAGGAGATGGGCAGAGTGAGGGAGTGGGGCCAAGATGATAATGAAGATCCACGAGGGCTCAACAGTGGAAGACCAAGGGCATGCTGTGACAGCTGTGGCGGGTTCACTGGACTGCGGCTGCTCCAGGTGCGGGATGGGCGGTACCTGCAAGAGTCTACACAATGGTTACAAGTCACCTCCCTCACCCACCGCGGGAGGTTTAGCACCCCCTATCGGCTTAAACCTTGCTTTCATGCAGCAGGCATGCTGACGGAAGGCACCGATCTGAATCCTGTGACACGAGGGGCAGGCACTGAAGGAGCCAGGAGAACAACGCACCTCCACAGACAAGCAGGCATGCCTGGGGACCCTGCCATCCGAGGAGCAGGCATGTCTGAGGTTACGTGACGATTCGAACCCGTGTTTTCGACGTCGTCGTAAACCCATAATTTCGGTACCAGTGAACCGTAAATGATCCATATAGTATATCCTGGTGTTTTCGCCATGCTACGAGCAAGAGCACTCTTGTTATGAGCACATTTCCGGTACACCGATGGCATCCATTTTAGATTATGGCATCCATCTTGTATTCTTGCCCTCACATAGTCAATGGACAAACAGTGACCTCTGATCAAATTCATTTCGCTAAAGGACACGTAGGCTTTAGCCGGCGATTCACCTTGCTAAATGACACGTACACCTTAAGGGTCAGAAACGCTGTGGCCGCATGACTCGGCATAAGCTGCCTCCTCTGCCTGAGGCCAGTCCTGCTATACTGGTTCTCGTGCTCGCTGGCCTGATCATGATTAGGCGGCCGAAGTTGGTAGCCTTGCCCGTTTACGACCCACAAACATCTCTTATCCTGTTTTTCTATCTTCTGCACCTGGCTCTGCTCCTTTCCTTCTGGGCCTTTATTAGGGGGAGGTAACGAAATTTACGATGAGGCGGTCCGGCTCCTGAATAAGAACATGACATGGGATTGTGATTGAACAAGTGGGAACCCCTCATTCGTAATGTTTAGCATCAGATATTTGTTGACAATTCCTGTTTGACGCCAAATATTTATTGTTTATGATACAAAGTTTTTAGAAATGTACTAGCATGTGAAGAATGTTGCCCATGGCTAAAAAATGTGTATTTAAGGAGCAACCCACTTAGTGCAAATCGAACAGGCTCCTAGAATCTGCCCGTGTGTAGTTTCTGTGACTTCTGTATCCCTGCAGTAATAAACCTTTGGTCTCTGACGCCACCATCGAGAAACCCGTGTTTCTGTTTATTTGTGCACCGAGACAGGTAGAACTCAGGGGTCTTCGGGTGTTATCCCTGACACCTCTGGACCGTAAATAAGTCCAGAACTCCAATTGGCGCCCAACGTTGGGCGACGTCATTCGGTACCGGTCCAAAAGCCTGAAGAGTTCGAGAAGCTTCGTGTGAAGATTCCAGAGGGAGGCGCCCCACTTCATCGATCCCGGCATATCGCAAAAGTGGCCCGACGTTCTCTTCCACGAGGGTTCCCGTTCAGACGGCTGCAGTGGTCAGCTGCCTTGACTGTCGCCCTGTCTTGGACCCGAGGTGCAGACCTTAGTACGGCGAGACGTAGACGGGTTTCTCCTTGGTGACGTCTTCAGTACCTCAGTTAAGTATTAAGTGGTTGCTAGTTGTTCTTGGTTATTTCGTAAGGATTTATCCTTTTTAGTTCTTTGGTTTGACTTGGTTTTGTAGATTATCATTGGTTGTTCTCCTCACGATAATCTTTGGTTTAGTTTGGGTATCGATACATTTGTTCATTTGGTAGGCCTAAGTTGTAAGTTCGAGTGCACCTCTTTGTTTGTGTTTGTTCTGTGTTTCGGTTTGCAAAATGGTAAGTCGGAAAAATTGTATGTTTTCATGTTTCGGTTGCAACAGGGATTCCCAGCTGGAGGATTCATGTCTGGTTCCTCCAATTGGAACTCCCATTTACGAATTATACTGCAAGCATGGTGTGGGTCCTATATCTTATAATGAGGTGTGGGTTCGTTACACGAAAGAAGATGGTGTCCTTAGTTGGCCACTACATGGTAGTTTTGAACCTGAAATTCTAGACAATTTGGAAGCGAAACTGTTTAAGAAGAAAGCCCGACCGGCAATGTTTGATTCTTTCCGTTTTTGGTGGAAAGAATCCAAACAAAGAGAAATTAAAAAATTGAAGAGAGAGAAAAAAGAGCAAGAGTTGACTTTAGAACAGTCTGCTAAGCAGCTGCAACTCAATGAAACTGAGAAAGCGATAGAGATAGCTGATAGAGAACGTAGTTTAGCGATAGACAAGTGCTACCCTGCCTTGCCTTCGAGTATTGTTAAGCCAGCAGAGGACCCTGAAAAGGATCCCCTGTTGTCTTACTTGTTGAGATCACCTCCACCGTATGCACAGGGTGCTACAGCTCCACCTTTACCAAATGTTGTGTTACCGGCTGCTGGACAGCCTCGGATGCCTGCCCCTGCTCCCTTGAATCTAGCTCCTGTACTTCCCGTGATTAACAATATTCCTCCGGCACCCCCTCTTCCAGGGTTGCCCGTTCCTCTGCTTATGCCTGCTCCACTTCTACCTGTTGTTTCCCAAATTACTCTGCCTGCTACCCCTACTCTTGCTGCTTCATCTGTTCCGACTACTACTTTACTCAAAACTTCTGCAAGCTATCTGACTCCGCTTTCTGTTCGTCGGAGAATCACTGAATCTGTCTCTAATATTCTATCTCCTTTTTATAAAACTCTAATTAGAAGTCCCGCTTCTGAATCTACTCAGAGACGTAGTCAGCTTCCTAGTGTCGAAGAACGAGGAATATTAGATTCTACAGCCCTTAGGTGGATTTCGAAAGTTGGAAGATATGATGTACGAGATGTACTAGATACCTTTATGCAATGGAATGAACCGACACAGCGCTATGTGTTCGATGTAATGTGTTCTCTTTTGCGGGAAGAAGGAGAAGAGGATGACTCTGAACTAGCTTTGGATGAATTAATTCATGTTCAACAAAAATTTGCTGCAGGTATGATAGTAGGCAAAGATATAAAAGAAGCAATGGAACTGATCTTAAGCTATAGGGTTGATCCATCCCTCAGTTCACCAAGGAACTTAGAGAAGCGTAGCACCAATAAAGGTCGTCAATATCCTATGAGGGAGGTTCCGCTAATATGGCACGAAGCCGTTCAAGCTGATGCAGTGAATGGTATTGCAGCCGCTCCAGCACAATTCCAGAGAGTGTGGATACACATTCCGTGGAAACGAGCTGAAGTGTTAGCAGTAAAACAGGCCTTGCCATATCCGCGTAAAAATCCAGCCAGATATTATAAAGAGTTAACTCAAACAGTTCAAGCTTGCGTAATGAATTTGGCAGACATTGACATGCTGTTTGGCAATGTAGTGCCACAACCTATTTAGGCTAAAATTCGTACCGAAAATCATCCAGTTGCCCTTGGTGGTGATTGGCCAGCTATAATAGCAGCAGATGGTCAACAAATTGGTGGTTCTAAACCCGAACCACTAATTGCTAATTTACCTGGTAGGATAATTGATTTGATGAAAACTTTGATGCCAGCATTGCGCGTTAATTGGGACAAACTGTCCGCATGCAAGCAGAAGAAAGACGAAAGCGTCTCCGACTTCTTCACTAGATTTGAAGAAACTTTCGTAGATCACAGTGGTCAGGATATGAGCACGGAGGGAGGTCAGAGATTATTCGTCGATAAATTTGTGCACAATTTGTTACCGGAGCTTAGTAATAAATTGAAAGATTCTGAAAGTGCGTGGGCTGTTTCCACGACAGCGCAAATACTTGCAACTGCTCAGTACTATGAGAATAGGGATAAAGAAGAGAAAGAAAAGTCGGAAAAGAAAACAAAAGATTTGAAAACTAAAGTCCTTTTACAACAGGCATATCCGCCTCGTACGAATCAGACAAACTCACAACAAGGGCCATATCAGAGGACCGATTACGGTTCCCAAAGACCGCAATATCAATGGAATCAGTGTGCTTATTGCAAAAAGGAGGGGCATTATAAGAATGAGTGTCCAGTTTTAGCACAAAATAACAATGCTCAAGCTCAGAGAGGTCGTGGTAATTTTACACAAGGCTCTAGAGGTAGAGGACGAGGTACTATGCCTCCGCAGACTAATGATCGTCCTTCTAATTATTTTGATCAGCAAAACGGACAATCTGCACAGCCAGGTAGGTCTCAACAGTACCATGTTGAAGACTACCGTGAAATTAATGAAGAATTTCAACAAAATGAGTACTAGGACAGCCATGGACAAAGAGAGGGAGTAGTATCAGTTCCAGTAGATCAGAGTGGGCCTTATGTCGCAGTAGCTACATCAGGTGTAGTCGAACCGTTTCTGTTGGATACTGGTGCAGCAAAAAGTTCTATCATACATGCGAAACTCCCTGGCGCACCTTTGTCCGGCTTAACAAATGTTTCAGTAGGTTTTTCAGGCGCCCCTGTTCACAACCCTGTTTCTGGTCCTTTGTCTATTTCTCTTGGGCCTTGTCAATTGAAAGCACCCTTGATTTTGACGACCGGTTGTAATGAAAATCTGCTTGGTTTAGACTTGTTAAAACGCCTATACGCGACTCTGTACTGTTCTCCGTCAGGAGTACAGCTTACATTAGGTAAGAGAATCATCTCCCCGATGTACTTGTCAATGGATGCGCTCCCACTGGAGCTGCGTTCTCTCCCTGATACTCTTTGGGCGACTGGTCCTAACGATGTAGGTCTTTTGGAAATTCCTCCTTATGTAGTAACTTTGAAAGCAAATGTCAAATTCCCAAGAATCCCACAATATAAGATCTCTAGTGAAGGCGAACGTGCGCTCTTATTGATAGTGCAAGATTTGATCCAGAAAGACGTAATAGAGGAAACTAGATGAAATGTCTGTAACAGTCCTGTACTGCCAATTCTAAAACGCACTGATCCTTCAAAACCTACAGTCTATAGATTTGTAATTGACCTTAGAGAGGTTAACAAAATTGTGATTCCACAGTTTCCTGTGGTTCCAGACATTACTGCATTGTTAACGTTAATTCCTGCAACAGCCACATGGTTTTCAGTTATCGACTTGAAGAATGCCTTTTTCAGCATTCCGATAGCCGAAGAAAGCAGAGATATTTTTGGCTTCTCCCTGGGAGGCCGAAGTTTCAGATTTAAACGCGCTCCTCATGGCTATTGTGAAAGCCCATCCATCTACAGCCAAGCATTAAAAAGTCAGTTAGATTCCTTTGTGCTTCCTCCTGGTTCTGCCTTAGTGCAATATGTGGATGACCTTCTAGTGGCTGCTGATGACAAGGAAACTTGCAAAACAGCTACAATTTCCCTGCTGCATCATTTGTCTGATTTAAATCACAAGGTGTCACCTTCCAAACTGCAATATTGTTGTCAAGAAGTGACCTATCTAGGTCATCTCTTGTCAAAGGAGGGAAGAAGGTTGACCCCAGAGAGAATAAAAGCAATTACACAGATGAATGTTCCTAGCACACAGAGAGAAGTGCGTGCGTTTTTAGGTATTACTTCATACTGCAGGCAATGGATCCCAAATTTTTCTCTCTTGTTAAAACCATTGGTGGCTTTGACTGGAAAAGGTGTTCCGAATCCAGTGCCATGGTCTGACGAATGTCAGCAGAGCTTCTCTGAGTTACGAAATGCACTGTGTTCAGCTCCGGTGTTGGGTACACCTGACTACAGTAAGCCATTTACACTCCATGTTCACGAGAGAGAAGGTTGTGCATTGAGTGTTTTGACGCCGCAATTTGGTGATAAACAACGTCCTTGTGCGTATTTTTCATCAACATTAGATCCGGTAGCCAGAGCGTTGCCAAGTTGCTTGAGAGCTACAGCAGCAGCTGCAGTGTCCATTCGACAATCTGCTGGTTTGGTCATGAACAATATGCTAGTAGTCATGGTTCCACATGCTGTGGATACACTCATGAACCGAACAAAGACACAGCACCTCACCAGTGCTAGATTATCAGGCTATGAGCTGTCACTGCTAGCAAGTCATATTCAGATTAAAAGATGCAATGTATTGAATCCAGCAACACTGTTGCCGACTAGCCAGGAGTCGAGTGATTCTGAACCACATGACTGTTGTTTTAGAACTGAGGAGGAGACAAAAGGACGGATTGATCTTAAAGACACTCCGTTATCAAACCCAGATGGCACGTTGTATGTTGACGGATCTTGTTTTAAATTGGAAAATGGTGATGTAACAGCTGCCTACGCAGTAACGACTTTGAGTACGATTGTGGAGACTGCAAGAGTGAGTCAGAATTCTGCCCAAACTGCAGAATTAATTGCATTGACTAGAGCATGTGTCTTAGCAAAGGGAAAGAGAGTGAATGTGTTCACAGATAGTCAGTACGCGTTCGGTGTAGCGCATAGTTTTGGTCGACTGTGGAAGGAAAGAGGTTTTATTACGTCCCATGGGACTAAGATACAGCATGGTCAACTAGTCAATGACCTGTTGGAATCTCTAACCTTACCGACTGAAGTTGCGATTGTGAAGTGCAGTGCTCATCGAGCGGTTACGGATGATGTTGGTCGTGGGAATGCTTTTGCTGATGAGACAGCTAAACAGACAGCTAGGAATACGACGAGTGGAATGTATGTTGCTAAATCTGCAAGATGGGTGGCTGACTCGGGAATGTGTGAGGACACAGTGGAAAGTGTGAAAGCAATTCTGGACGAAGCGACTGAAGAGGAAAAGTTTGCATGGAAAGAGAAAACGGGTAAATTGGACTCGATGGATGTTGGATCGATTTGTCGGAGCATCAGCGTTGGATGTTGCCTGATGCATATGTGCTTGCGGTGGTAACGATGGCGCACGGAGCAGCGCATATCAGTTCTAAAGGGATTTGTAAGATGTTGGCTCCAGTCTGGAAGAATGATGGAATTAGTAAATGTGCAGAAAGAGTGGTGAGAAACTGCATGATATGCCTGATGCATAATCCTGGCAAGGGAATCCCCACACCCACTGGTCACTTCGCTCCTCCTTCCTGCCCCTTCGAAGTGATTTAGTTGGATTTCATTCACATGGATCGATGTAACAACCTTAAATATGTCCTAGTGGTAGTCTGTGCTTTTTCAAGGTGGATCGAAGCATATCCACTAAAAGATAATACTGCCTTGTCCACTGCCAAAATCCTCCTAAAAGAGTACTTCCCCAGGTATGGTATGCCACGGATTGTATGGTTGGACAATGGGAGTGAATTCGTAGGGAAAGTTATGCAGTGTGTGTGTACAGGCTTGGGAATCAAGCAAACATTTCACAGTGCGAATCACCCCCAGTCAGCAGGTTTGGTTGAAGGGTACAATGGTACCCTCAAGCTGAAACTAGCCAAGATACAAGCCTCCACGGGCTTGTCCTGGCCAGACGCACTACCTTTGGCCCTGTTATCAACAAGAGCGACTGTGCATTCCCGAGTAGGGCTCAGCCCCTACGAGATTGTGTTCGGTCGCCCTGCTAATGTTTGGGGGGTACCAAGACCTAGGGAGTTTAAACAACTGGAATACCCAATGTTAATTGATTACCTTTTTGACTTGACTGCTAAATTGAGTCTCATTCACCAACAGGTTTTCGATGCGTTGCCAAAGCCTCCGGAGAGTCCAGGTCACCAGCTGAAACCCGGTGACTTTGTAGTCATCAGAAATTTTGGACGGACTAGGAACCTCCAACCCAAGTTCGTGGGTCCATTCCAAGTGCTGTTGGCGACAAGGACTGCTGTACGTGTGGCTGGACGGAAAAACTGGGTCCACGCGACCCACGCCAAGCGTGTACCCCTTCCACTCTCTTTTGATAACTGGGTTAGAAAAGGAATTGGTGCCTCTGATACAGAACCTGTCCCTAAATATGTTCCTTTCAGTGATGCAGAACTAACAACTGATTCACCGAACTCTGACTCTCCCCCTGAAGCTGATTCTCTGATCACTGACCAGAACACTGCATCGAACGAACATTTGACATCTGAAAATTCAAACATTGTTGTCCCTGCTGGAAACAGACTATTCCTGGATCAAACAACGCTAGGAAAACTGAGATACAACCTCCGATCTCATTCTAAAGACTAATAAAGCAGGAAACTGCCTATTTTTCATACTTGATCCATTACATTGCCTCCAGCCAGGAAGTTTGCTGAATATTTTGTATTTCACTGTTTATATCTGTTGTTTACCTTGCCGTCTGGGTAGCCGTAGGGTCGTGGCTTTGTGCCTAGTTGAATCTGCGGGGGCCAGACACAAGGTCGGTCTTTCTGTTAGTTTTGGGAACTCCCAGGACTGATAGAGGCATTTTCAACTACGTACATACCATCAGTGGTCGCGAGCGGTTGTAGAAGATGGAGCTTCCTGGGCTGCACCGAGAGAATGTAATTTATGTTCGCAGAAACAGATTATACAAAATTCTACATAACAAATGTTTTCTGATGCAATGTGCAATTATGTTTTTGATTATTTTAATAACGTTGGTGGGTGGAATTGCCTTCGGTATACATTTAATTTTTGCACCAATCTCGACTACAGTACCTCCCCCTGTTCTTGTTTCTCCTACTATTGATTCTCCTCATTCCTTTCATTCGTTCCCTGAACATGAGCAAGCTCGACGCTCAGAGTTCATAAATAACACTTTCATACAGCTCTTGCACCAACACCAACTGGTAGTTAACACAACAGACTGCTGGGTGTGCGGTTTGATACCACACACTATGGACAAAGGCATCCCCTACCTGGTCTTGCCTTTTAGCTATAATGGATCATGTCGGGCCTTCCAGACTGTATTCGTCTATGCCCTCGAGACCTATCCCCCGCGTCCTCCACGTTCCCACAAGTATAACTCCGTTAATAAAGCTTTGGTACAGGGAATAACTGACATGATTAAAGACGCCAATAACTCCCCATTCGTGCCTAAGGATGAGTTACGAGTTTATTTGAGTTGGAATACTACGGAGTATAGCATTAGTTTGAGTGAAAGCAAGCGTAAAAGCTCCACTCCAGTTTGGGTCGTACCCCACCGAGGTCAATTCTGCTTGCAAGGTAATGGGAGAAATCCAAGAGCTCGGCTAGGGAAGAGTGATTGTGTTGAAACTTACGTGTACCCATCTAACTCTTCCCCTGCCTTTCTAACTGCTAGGGGTACCTACTTCATCTGTCGGGATAGGGCATATACATGGTTGCCTGCTGACTTTTCAGGTTCATGCTATATTGCTCGACTGTTGCCTCCGACATACACAGCTGCCTCAAACTATCACAAAACCAGAGTCGTAAGAGGTGTTTTCAGCAAGGAAGACACCGCTGGTCAGGAAGCCGGAGACTTCTTCAAAGGTTTCCTTCCGTTTTGGGGGCCTATGGCCAATAGTAGAAATCTACGTCAGCTAACACGGGTAGTTGAATCTACTATAACAGAAACTACTGGTGCCCTTAGTAACTTAACAGCTGAGCTCCAGGCGGATCGTCTCATGACATTACAGAACCGTATGGTTCTTGATGTAATACTTGCAGATCGAGGTGGGGTATGCAGAATGATCCAATCGAGTTGCTGTGTTTATATCCCCAATAATGCTCCGACAGTATAGGAAGCGATCTCTAAGCTACACAAGATTTCCGACTCTATTCATGTAGACAAGGGAAATTGGTCGGTAATGGAATGGCTGGGGACTCTACTATCAGCGTGGGGATGGAAGGTTCTGATGGTTATTGGTATTATCTTAGTATTCCTATTCTCGTGCTGTCTTATTATCCAGTGTGGTCCAGCCTTGTGTAGCCTCTGCGCTGCAACCTGCCTAAGGAAACCGCCTGTGTTGGGAGACAGGGTACGAGAAAGAATAAGGCTACAGCAACATATCACTGACCTGATGAACATCGAAATAGACTCTGACATAGAGTAAGTAATTGCCTATGTAAGGGCAAAAGGAGGGTCTGAGGTTACGTGACGATTCGAACCCGTGTTTTCGACATCGTCGTAAACCCATAATTTCGGTACCAGTGAACCGTAAATGATCCATATAGTATATCCTGGTGTTTTCGCTATGCTACGAGCAAGAGCACTCTTGTTATGAGCACATTTCCGGTACACCGATGGCATCCATTTTAGATTATGGCATCCATCTTGTATTCTTGCCCTCACATAGTCAATGGACAAACAGTGACCTCTGATCAAATTCATTTCGCTAAAGGACACGTAGGCTTTAGCCGGCGATTCACCTTGCTAAATGACACGTACACCTTAAGGGTCAGAAACGCTGTGGCCGCATGACTCAGCAGAAGCTGCCTCCTCTGCCTGAGGCCAGTCCTGCTATACTGGTTCTCGTGCTCGCTGGCCTGATCATGATTAGGCGGCCGAAGTTGGTAGCCTTGCCCGTTTACGACCCACAAACATCTCTTATCCTGTTTGTCTATCTTCTGCACCTGGCTCTGCTCCTTTCCTTCTGGGCCTTTATTAGGGGGAGGTAACGAAATTTACGATGAGGCGGTCCGGCTCCTGAATAAGAACATGACATGGGATTGTGATTGAACAAGTGGGAAACCCTCATTCGTAATGTTTAGCATCAGATATTTGTTGACAATTCCTGTTTGACGCCAAATATTTATTGTTTATGATACGAAGTTTTTAGAAATGTACTAGCATGTGAAGAATGTTGCCCATGGCTAAAAAATGTGTATTTAAGGAGCAACCCACTTAGTGCAAATCGAACAGGCTCCTAGAATCTGCCCGTGTGTAGTTTCTGTGACTTCTGTATCCCTGCAGTAATAAACCTTTGGTCTCTGACGCCACCATCGAGAAACCCGTGTTTCTGTTTATTTGTGCACCGAGACAGGTAGAACTCAGGGGTCTTCGGGTGTTATCCCTCACACCTCTGGACCGTAAATAAGTCCAGAACTCCATGTCGAGGGAGCCTGCCACACGAGGAGCAGGCACGCGGAAGGAGCCAGGAGAACAACGCACCTCTCCACAGAGAAGCAGGCATGCCTGCAGACCCTGCCACACGAGGAGCAGGCACGTCTGGGGACCCTGCCATATGAGGAGCAGGCACATCGAGGGACCCTGCCACATGAGGAGCAGGCACGTCGAGGGACCCTGCCACACGAGGAGCAGGCACTTCTGGGGACCCTGCCGCAAGAGGAGGACTTATGAGGAGCAGGCACACCGAAGGAGCCAGCAGCATAAAGCATCACTTCACAGAGAGGCAGTACAGAGCGAGGGGGCAAGTCTGGGGTAACCTGCCTCACGAGGAGAGGCATGTCTGGAAAACGCTGCCGCACAAGGAACAGGCGCAGAGAGGCTCTGCCGCGTGGGGAGCAGGCACACTGAAGCAGCCAGCTGCACAAACACTCCACCCATAGAGGAGCACAGAGCGAGCAGGCGCGTCTGGGGGAAAACTGCGGCACGAGGAGCAGGCAAGTGGAAAGCATCCGTCCGGAGGTCTTGCTGGACGTGGGGAAACCTTGCACTGCCTGGAACAGGTACCTCTAGGGAGCAGGAGGTAGGGAGCAGGAGGTATAGAAAGCAAGGAAACTTAAAGCACAGAGAGAAGGCACTCCTGGAAAACCGCAACACAGAACACCACCTCCGGAGAACTTCGCACAGGCCCCTGGAGAGAACCTGTAGCGCACAGCAGGCAGCCCCACTATGAAAACCACCTACTAAAGCGTGAGGGCGTCTGCCAGAACCGTGGCCACTCTCTGGGGTCCTACATCAGTAAGGGGCACATGCTGTGGTCCTCAGGGAAGATGGAAGCGCATCAGCTAACAAGGGCCTGCCGCAGAGGGCACAGCTCTCGCGGGGTGTCTTGGTCCTCACACACCTCTGAGGCCTTCAGCTCCACCAGAGACCGTTGAGCCCAAGCACTGTACTGCTATCTGGGCATCCATCACAGAGGGGTACCTGGATCCCCAACACAGGGAATCAGTGGCCCCCAGACTAGTAAAGAGTCACCCTCTCCACAGCGGCACAGAGAGAGCCCCATCCAAGGGAAGCAGCCAGGGAGGCCCCCACCCCTGCACAGCCCGGCCCAGGCTGCCTCACACCATAGCAGGAACCAATTTAGAGAACGCGGGGTCTGCAGCGCGAGGCCTCTCCAGTGTTCTGCTTTTAAGCAGCCCACCGGCACCCTTCTCTGGGAAGGATTTACCAATTCAGTTCCAATTTGGGATTATTCTCGGCTGCTGCCGCGGCGGGACTTCTATAAAGGTAGGTTCACTTCACTAGCCTTTTTCCAACATTCATTAGCTGCCTGTTAATAACTCTGGGTCATAGATGTCTGCGCTGTAATGTATTTAAATGAACCACTTTTACGGCCTATAGTGTGCACTTCCGTGTGTCTGCACATGACAGCAGTGAACTGTGCAGGTTTTTGCTAGCAGCTTTCCTCTCCAGTCCTACTTCCATGCCGTGCGTGACACCATCGGCCGGCCCTGGTTCGTTAACCCGCAGAACACAGTTTTCACAGAGAGAAAACACACTGGAATTTGAACCAGTTGAAGAAAATATAGAAAAAAATAAACTCACCAGACACTGGCAGACGCATACAATCAGTGCCGATGTGACTCAGCAGCTTCTCTACTTCTTCGCGGTCGGGCAGAAATGGCTTCAGAAAAGCACCAACATTTTCAGATTCGGGGGCGTGGTTTTCTTTCTCTCCTCTTCCCATTTGCTGGAAGGTAAATTTCCAGCCAATGGGAAGAGGAGAGTAAGAAAACAAGAAAGAAGCGAAAAAACACGCCCCCGAATCTGAAAAAGACGGGGCTTGAACAGCATGACTCCCCTCTCCTTCAATGGCTGGCCTCCGTTTAGGAAGCCAGCCAATGGAGAAGATGGGTGGGTTCAAGCCCCACTCTAAAAAACATTAAATCTCTGACCGAGACTGCGCAAGCGCAGCCTACGGTCCTCGACCTAAAAATGACTCTTTCACTCTTTTTCCTTCCTTTGAATGGCATTTAGTTTGTGGTTGGGCAAAGTTTTTTCAGTGTTTATATGTTTACACTGGTGAGGGCTATTTCCCTTCCGGTGTGGTTTTATCAAATCAAAGTACGCTTTATTCGATTAAAACATATGTCATCATAAAAGCACAAAACATATCAAAAATGACATACATACAACAATGTAAAACTTTATAATGCAATAAAAGCCGATTAAAAATTGCGAGCTGATCTTTTGAGGTAGCATAGGTTAAAATGTTACAATCAATACCATAGACTCACATTAATATGCAACCCTACCACAAGTAAACTAGTAATCAGTTAAAATTAAGGCAGACCTTGCATTGTTTTCCTGGTTCTGACCACCCCTTTCAGATATTTTGCGATATTATCAGTAACAATTTCATCATCCAGAAGCAACAACTTAATGAAAGCAGCTCCACATAGTCTCAAGCCTTGCAGTTAAAAATGAGGCAAAATCCACCTTTTCCTGAGTGAGGTATAAAATTTGCAGAAAAATATGATGTGGATTGTTGACTGTGCTGCAGTGTCATCACAGGGGCACGGGCAAAGAGAGCGTGACCAATCATTTGGCTGGGGAAAGGTAACTAGATTATGAAAATTGCCTAGCCATGAACACGTCAATAATAACCTTTCATAATTACCATGGACAATTAATAAATAATATTGTATTCCCACCTTAACCAAAAGCAATTGAGAGGCCCGGACTGATGGTTTCATAATATTAGAGGATAGTCTGATCAGACTTTAAATGATTTAAACATAATGCCTTCAGGTCCCTTCTCGTGAGGCAGGACAGGGTCTCAGGATTATCAAAAAACGCTGATTGATCTAGATCCTGCATAATATTTTTGATGTAGGCAAGCCAGGGAATGTATTTTTCAGGCAATCCTTTATAACATCCCGGTTGAGACCTGTGGTCGCACCTGTTCAGACCCTATGCCACAACAAGAACAGCTGGATTTTAATAAGGTCGGACAGGTACAGAAGCTCCAACTCAGCGTGGCAGGTATATATAGCAGTGCTGTTTAGCACCTCAGGAACCTGTTCTTGACTTGCTGAATAGATTCCGCATTAACATGTCCCCAGATACCAGGTCCACACAGAGCGTCTGAGACACATTTAGCTTTATAAATTACCAACAGGTCATCAATATGGCGCTTTCCCAGCTTCCTAGCGAAGGCACTGATTGCTTTTGCAAAAAGCAGTTTTCTACAATTAACAGCTTTAGACCAGGAACCCCTTTTGTCGAATACAATTCCCAGGTATCAGAAGTGATCAGTGAAGTTAAGTTTTTCACTATTTATAAAGATTTCACCACTCTGAACGCTGGGCTTGCTACATTTCATAATGAATGTTTTAGAGATGTTGATTTTTAGATCAAGATTTGACATATAGATAACAAAATGTGTCACTATTCTTTGTAGGCCAATTGGAGTGCGGGCTAACAAGACCGCATCATCAGCATATAGCAGTGAACCAATTGACCTTTCACCAATCCTGGGTAAGTCCTGGCAGTACCTGGATAGGGTGTCACCAAGACTGTTGATGTAGAGGGTAAAGAGAAGGGGGGCCAAGACACACACCTGTCTTACCCCCTTGCCAACAGGAAAGCAGTCACTGAGCTCATCAGTTCTGCCTCAACAAACCCTGGCCCGTGCCTCTAAATAAGCCTGTTTAAAAAAATTAATTAGTTGGGTGTCCACCCCATATCCTCTAGAATATGCTAAAGTTTCTGATGATTGACACAGTCAAATGCCGTACTCAAGTCGGCAAAGCACATAAAGAGACTCCCTTTTTTGCCCGGGTGTATTTTCCCAATATGAGACTCAGGTTCAGACCCTGTTCCACGGTGACTAGGCCTTTGCGGAATCCGTACTGGAACTCTGATATGATGCCAGAGTCCTCCCCCATGATAACAGTCTATTTAATTCATTCAATAATCAAGGAGAGAGAGAGAGGACTAGGTAGCTAGTCGGTATCCCCAGGTATACACCACCCTGGGCCTTTTAATTGCTTCTTGGTCCCTCCTCGACTCATGCAACAAGGATTTAAGGGCAGCATGTGACTAACTGCACTGCGAATAAAACCAGCCTAGCTTACCCATGAGGTGCTTTTGGATTTTATTGTCAAATTGTTTTGAATATCTAGTGAGATATTACGATATGAATTGCATATATTTATATCTAAGGTCTTCTCATTTAGGCAGGTTAGGAAGTCTGAGTTGTACTGTGTTAAGAGTAGCTTAGTTAATTGCAAAATGTCCACCCCGGCCCATCTAATCATGTAACCATTTTGTCTATTAATTGTAATATCTTGTAGGGGTTCGCCGGACATAAATCTGGTAGATAACACTCCAGATGGCAAGTCTAGAGGGAAGCTGATGGGAAAAAGATCACTGAAGGCTACCAAGTGAGTTTTAAAATTATATAATCTATCAGTGTATCTGTTACGATATTAAAAAGAAATCAATGATGGAAGACAGCCCTCGGCCATTAAAAGTGCTACTGAATGATGTGGGTGGGGAGCAGAGGTCACTGACAAAACGTTGAGCAACTCCCCAACAGGGGGGTGGACAAAGTGAGAGATGTCTCTATCATCATCTAAAGACAGACCACCATGTCCCCTATCTGCCAAGTTACATGGGCCCACATTAAAGTCCCCATCCCAAATTAGGCAGAGATCTTTCTCTGTATTCGTATAGATAACATCCAAGTCCTCCTGCAGCTGCCTAATAGCTCCCCCCCACCAAAAGAGCTGGGATGTTATTATAAAAATTATCAAGAACTGTGCAGTGAGATTGATCAATCTAAATTTTTAGTATCTGATAATAAGTATTAGATGCTACCACGTCCACCCTACTTACATTCAAATTGTGGGATAAAAAAATACAAAGGCCACCCTTGTTCCTCCCATGACTTTAAGGCACAGCCGGAGTACAAAATGTTTTGAACCCATTAATGTGTAGCGTTTCAACTGCCCAGGTTTCCTGCAAATATAAAATGTCAAAATATTAGATACATTTGGGCCAGTCAGAGTTAGATAGTTTGGAAGCTAGACCAGCCACATTCCTTGATAGAACATTCAGCAGGCTAGACCTGGGATCACCCTTAGTTGCAGACTCGAGGTGACCACTATCCACATTAGAGTCGTCGGTATGGGAAACGGCATTGTTTGTAAGATATGCAGGATAAATATTTTCGATAAGCGGTAGAGAATCCTGCTTATTTGAACCAAATACAAGATGATCCTCTGCTGTAGCTCTACCTTGCTGGGTGTCGCTAGGTAACCTTGTACATTGAGAAATAACATTCCCCTCTGCGGCTACACTAGGCCTTTTAACGTTCCAGAGAGGCTCCAGCATAGATGTAGGAGCTAATTCAAAACTAGACTTGTTGGTCTCAAATGGCCTACTATGTGCTGTAAGTCCCGCTACAGGGGTAAGTCAATCAATGTCTTCCAGAGATGGGAGAATGTCAAATCTATTATGAAGGAGTAAACTGAACTGATGATAAATGTTGGAGGTAGTAGGTGTCTGGTGTGAGAACTAAGAGTGAACCTATGGAGGATAAAAATATCCCAGGGACAAAACATGTATTCCTCTATAAAGCACATGGGCATTACCAAGTTTACATAGGATCTCATGTACCCGTTTTGGGGATTTGAAGGTGAGAACGATACAGTCCCCAGATAATCTTTTTTCCCTTCTCCCCATCCATCCTATTCTCCTCACCATTTTAAACTCACAGAACAAGGCTGCTGTTAGTCTGCTTTTAGACCCAAGCCACCAGAGAGCCTTGTTTCTCAGTGCCCCCCAGGATTCATTAGCCTGGGGTGAGAGAGGTGGTACGTTCGCCAGGATTACAGTTAATGGGGTAGATTCAGGGTGCAAGCTCAGGCACCCCTCCTCCCTGTCCCTATCCCCATAAGCTGCAGGCTGGGGAGTAAATAATGGGGCAGAAGCAGGAGGTTTTGCCTGAACAATGGTGGGATCAAGGGTCAAGCTACTACTGCACTTAGATCCTGTAAGCGCTTTATCTGATACATGGAGGGGTTTAGCCTGGGGTAATGGGGCTACAGGGCCACCATCCGGCCCCAAAATATCATACATTGGGCGGGTAGCATGTGCCCCATGACTTTTCCTCAACGAATCCTCAATGGACGCTAGCCTGGCCAGCACTTGTTATAAAGGGTTTATGGCTGGAGTATGGGGCTCTGCATGGACCGCACCCTCCCCATCAGACTGTAAGGACCCATCAGAGGTAATCAACTTACTTAAAATGAAGTCCTGCTGATCTAACCGGCCTGCCTATGAAACAAGACTATTGTCAATCAGATATTTCAATTGTGTGCAAACAGAGTCCAGAGTAACTCCCCCCACGGAGTCCACCACGGTATACTCCAAGACGTTACATGCAGGAGGGACAATCTCAGTTTGTGTACCAATAGTGCAAGTTTTGGGCACCTCAGGATGATTTCAGCGGGTTCGCTTCTGTTTGGATTTTAGGGTTCCCGCCACTCTCCTTCGCTTCCCTGTAAGCTCACTCGACTTATCCTTGTTACCCCCGGTGCCCTTGGTAGGAGTAACAATGGTCCGCAACCTTGTTACTATCCTCGATTCAGATGGTTAAGAAAAATGGTGTGGGTCGGTCTCCGCGGAAAGCTGGAGCTGACCAGGACCAAGCGATGGTGAACAGCTTGAGGAGACATCACGCGGGGTAGTGGGGCCTTGGGATAGACTCCTCTTCAAGGATACAGGGTCTATCGATAAGCGACTCTCCGTTAGTTCAATTTCAAGGCAAAGGATGGATTCCGCCCTAATAATGAAGGCATCCAGGGTACCTGCCACTCCTTTGCGTTTGCTCATATTAAATAATACCTCAAGTCGAAACAGCCCCCAAAACACAATTTGGTTGGCTTGGGAAGGAGTTGTAATTACACAAGTAAAGCAAACAATCTAGCGTCCCAGTTAAGCCTAACAGAAAAGAACAGTTTGCCAGATCCACTGAGTATGGGACAATTATTGAGAAAACGAGTGGCAGTTAATAAACGTCACATGTCAGTACCTTGTTGCTGTAAGCCGAGTTCGGAGGCAAATTATATTAGAGGGGTGGGCCAAGACGGGCCCGCCCTTGGCCCGGGCTTCACCCGCGTGCGTCCCGCACTGAGTGAGCCCGTGTCCGTTTTCAAAGCACCTCCAGGCGCTGTATGCGGATGCGGTTGGTGGGCGCTAGATAGTGCAGAGTAGTCTGGTCGCTGTGGTCCTCCTCCTCGAACCGATAATGGCAGGTTATGGCAAGGGAAGCAACAAAGCTGGTTTTATTAGTTATTATAGGTTTAAACCTAAAACCAGACAGCCTAATTATATATTACTAGCAGCCCGTCCTGACGTTGTCCGGGTATGAATTGCTGCCGGCTAGTAGTATATTGTTTTGTAGGATTTCGTTTTGATAGCATTTCTAATCTGTGACAGGCCTGTGAAACTCTCCGATTCACAGTGCACTGCTGATGCACTTAAGAGTGTGCGTTCAGAAGTGTGTGAACTGGAGTTTCCCTACTTAATTTTTCCTTGCAATATTATAGAGCACGAACTCGACAACATGGCATGAGCAAAATTTACATTACAGAAAAACATATTCATTTGAGGTAGGCACGGGGAGACAAAGCAATTTGCTTGGAATCACAGGATGTTGAGCTGATGCCGAGATTCGAACGTAGCTCCCCAGCTCTAAAGTTCGCAATTCTCGAACTTGTGGCAGGAGGTGTGTCTAAAAGTGTATGTCGGTGCTGGCCATCAATAAGAGAGACCTGTGCATTTTTCAAATGGGTGGTGAAAAAATATGAGTATGTTGCTGGAAATGTGGGCCGCCGTGCCACCAATCTACTTACCGCGGGAGAGTAAACACCCATTATTCCGCAACTTTCTTTCCGCACACCATCACTCCGCATACTTTCATTACGAAAGTACCAAGACTCCGCAATGCCATTATAACGCATAGCATTACATTTTATATGCTTTTACCACCCATACATTTACAACTAAATTAGTTGTAAATGCATGAATGGTAAAAGCATGTATTTTTATGTTTGTATATGGTAAGTATGGGTATATGTTTTGGGGTACTGAGGTATATGTTTTGGGGTGTTTGGGTATTTTAAGGGTTCAGATATAGTTTGGGGTTATGGGGTACAGGGGTAGTTTTAGGGTTTAGGGATAGGTATGGGTTTTGGGGTACAGGGGTGTTTTTAGGGTTCAGGGCTAGGTTTGGGTTTTGGGGTATAGGGGTATTTTTAGGGTTCAGGGCTAGGTTTGGTTTTTGGGGTACAGGGGTATTTTAAGGGCTCAGGGCTAGGTTTGGGTTTTGGGGTACAGGGGTATTTTTAGGGTTCAAGGCTTGGTTTGGGGTACAGGGGTATTTTAGGGTTCTGGGGTAGGTTTGGGTTTTGGGGTACAGGGTTATTTCTAGGGTTCAGGGCTAGGTTTGGGTTTTGAGGTACCGGGGTATTTATAGGGTTTAGGGATAGGTTTGGGTTTTGGGGTACAGGGTATATTTATAGGGTTAAGATGGGTTAGTGTTTAAGGGTGTTGGGGTATTTTAAGGAGTACGGGTGGGTTATGATTATGGGGTGCAGGGGTATTTAAAGGGAGCAGGGTGGGATTAGCACACGATATGAGACATGGCATGAAGGGCGGAACGTACCACACGCCCCCAGCGTTCGTCACGCCCCCAGCAGACGCCCACAGCACAACGCAGACACGCCCACAAGGGACTACTTTGCTGGCATGGTTGTTTTACCTTTTAAATGTATATGGTGGGCGTCTGCATAGCCTATGTCCTTCTGCTGCAACTGCCCTTTCCAACGCTGTATTGGGTGTTGTGATTGGTGCTGTGGTTCCTGAGATTACCCGCCTCAAAGGTTTGGGCTCTCTCTTTATTATAGAAGTATAGATTGTGCATACTGCATTCCACAGGAAAGCGCCTTATATGTGGTATTGCCAGACACCAGAAATTCTGGGCAACATCTCCCTGGTTGACATTCTGGAAATTATATTTGCCCATTTGAAAAATGCAAGCAAAGTTGTTACAAAAAATGAAAATGTCTCCACATTTTTTATGACTTCATCAGGCTGCAATGAGGTATTGATGCAGGGTTTGCACCAATGCATTGCCCCAAATGTGCTGAATGAATCAATCATGTAGTTTGTATGGAATCTCAAAGAGACCATGGAGGTACAGGTGCTTGAACAACCTTATCCAAAACTTTTGAAAAAAGCTCCTGTACAGAGGAACATAAACACTCCGGCAGTCAAAAGGTTAAAGCAAACAGAAAACATGCAGTTTATAGATAAATGGACCTGTTCCAAGAATGTGTTAATCAAGATCTTTTACTAAGAAATCAAACTATGAAAGAAAAAACATGTCTTTAAAGGGGACGGTCAGGCCTTAAAGCCTTATGGTGATACATCAAGTAGGCGGTTGACGTTGTCTATAATTTCAGATTATGAAGCAAAAAAATAGAGTATCACACAATTAGTCCAGAGTAGGTTTACCATTTAAATTTGCTACTGTGTAAAAAATAATTTGTAATGCAGCAACTTAGGCTTCCTCTAACATTTTTATTAATGGGTAGCAGCCCGTCCCGACGTTGTCCGGGGAATAAAGATAATGTGTGCAATGGTGTTTGTTTGTTTCTAGAAATTGTATAATGAGGTAGAGGCGTTGTTCACCGTAGATATTGCACGTCGTCTTTTACCTTTGTACTTCATCTGTGCCTAGTCCTTTGGTGTGTCCGCTTGTGCAGCAGTGAGTGTCAGGAACTGGCCGAGTGAGAAGTGCCTAAACGCCAACTGCAAACGTTCCCGAGCGCTACCTCCCACCCCCCCTTTGAGCTTTACAATGAAGCAAGCGAAGGATGTGAAACGTTCCCGAGCGCTACTTCCCACTTCCCACCTCCCACCCCCCCATGAAGCAGGCGTCTTACAATGCAGACGCCCACACACAACAACGTTGAAGGGCACGTAGACGTCACGACGTGCACGAACGCTAATCTCATCACAGTGAGATTAGCGTTAGTGCAAGTCGTGAGGTGTGCTTGCTGTTTAGCGTTTTTGTGTGTGAGCGTGTGCATTGTAGTCTCTGAACACACGCCCACCCACACGCCCACCTCAATGTTTTTCTACCCGGACAACGTTGTCAGGCTGCATGCGCCTGTGAACGCACACGCCCACCCACACACCCACTTTTTTTCAACGCGGACAACGTTGTGAGGCTGCATGCGTCTCTGAACTCAAACGCCCACCCACAAGCCCCCGACACGCCAACGCCCACGCCCACAAGGGACTACTTTACCCCTAATGTTGTTTGACCTTTGTAAATGTATATGGTGGCCAGATGTATAGCCTATGTCCATCTCCTCAAACTCCCCTTTCCAACGGTGTATTGTATGTTCTGATAGGTGCTGTACTTCTGGAGTTTACCCGCCTCAAAGGTTCCCAGTTCTCTCTTTATAATAGTAGTATAGATAAATCACCAGGATTAATGGCGGACCCCGTATCGGGTGTTCTACATCTCAGCTGACACAGCATTCTTTCTTCAAGACCTTCCCTGTGTGTGTTTTTACAGAACCCTGTCCTCAGTTATATGACAAATTATGTATGCTCACAAACAGCAGCTGCATTCTCGTGTTATGTTTAAGTGATAGTGACTAACCAGAGAGAATAACAAGGGGCATTGTTGTTTGACCTTGTCTAGTGTGTTCAGACTAAATGCCAGTAAAAGAATAAAATATGAAAACATGTGCAGGTTCTGTGTGAAAATACAATGTGGCACAAAGGCAAGAGTGTTATGTAGTAACATGAGCAAAAGAAAAGCGGCCTACAACGTGCACAGTTAAGCTAACATACAGAAAGCAACAATGGGCCGAGCAAGAAACACACAACAGTGGCTTCACCTTTCGAGCTTGCCTTGTGAGTTCACATGCCCTCTAGCCGTCCTGCCAGAAGATCACACCTCTTACCCATGGCAGGTAATTTGTTCCCCTTCCTGAGAGTTGTTCTCACCTCTCCCTAGGAGGGTAGCATGCTGTCTCGAGGACAGCAGTTGTGCGCAACCAAAGACGGTTACTAGAAAGTTTTGCGCATTAAGTTAGATTTAATGCAATGATTCGTTTTATACCTTAAAGCTTCAACTTTAGTAGTCCCATTTGGAAGTTAGCAATACTGAGTTGTCAGTGTGTAACTCCATACTAACCAATGGGGCTACTAGTCTTAATACAGTGAAAACGACAATGCTGTTAGGACATGTAAACCATAACTGATATCATTCTCTTTAATATAATGCACCCTGCCTTTGAGACTCGTTAGACCTATCATTGGTGTGAATTACAAATATTAAAAAGGAAGGTTTGGGCTTTGCCACAGGTTGAAATGGCATAGTTGAGTTAACATTTTTAAAGGTGCTCTGCCAGCCTGCAATGGCATTTGTGGGAGATGTTACATCTTGTCACACTCGTGGTAGCACAGCAAGTGTTGCAGTCCATGAGGAACACTTAATGGGTACATCGGGTGTCAAACATTATAGACCAATGTATTAGTAAACTTATACCAATTGGAGATAAGCCAATCAAACACGTACTTTTAAGGGTCAGAGTACAAGCGCAAAGCCCTGAAATGCAGGGTCCACAGGAACTACAGACAGACCCCTCAGGATACAGCGGCATGGATTAGCAAATTTAGAGGCACAGATTAGCAAATTTAGCGGCACAAATATGAAAATTTAGCAGCATTTTTGAGGCCCTTTATTTTACTCATAATCATTAATTTTCAGCCTTAAATCAATGGAAACTGTTTTAGCAGAGTAACCACTTTGAATAGGCAACCTGGGATATGGAACACAGGAAGCAGTCCACAGGTGAAGGCTCTTTAACCACCGCCTCCCCTTCCACACAACCACCAGGCATTTCCGCTCTGCCCAACTGGCCTTGGCCCCCACTCCACGGGTCCACAAGACCATAGCTGGAGGAAGATCCTTCTGCTACCTTGCCGCGAGGGCTTGGAACTCCCTGACTCTACATCCCTGCCAATCACCGTCTCTGCCTCAATTCAGGAAGGATCTCAAGATCTAGCTCTTCGATTGAACCGCAAATCCACTCCACCCAATCAGCAACTTGAGACCCTAACTGGTGAGTAGTCGTGTTTTACAATTGACGCTGTCATCGGTTTTGCAACATCAACCACACCGGGGATTGAGCTGGGTTTGTTACGGGTGGACAAAGGAGAGCGCACTTCCTCCGTTTCTCACAGTAATTGCAGGCAAAGTTCGCTCCTGTACCTGCATCAAGCCCCTGGCTCTGCCTTGGTGCTGTCTGACTGAGGATGCATTGTAAACCATGCTTTTTCCAGGGAATAATACATCCCCTACAAGTGTCACTCTTAGTTTTTGCTTGGGATGCAAGGTATGGAATAGTTACTTCTCATGCAGCTCATTTTTGGCTACTATAGGGTATAGAACTTGCATATCTGGGGTCATCCCTGACCCGCAGCTCACTACAAACCCAATTCATCAAACGTGAGTGGACTACAGCAACAAAGGGACCAAGGGATGCAAGGGCAATGTTTTGGTTTAGGGTCAGCTGAACCCTCCCTGCCCTTCATGGAGATCTCTATTCCCAGTGTCTACATAAATCAGTGCACACACGTAACAGGACAAAGCACTCGTATGGGCACAGCACCTAAACATCTACGGCGAGGTACCTCTTGTGGTACAGAACTAGCCATACAACCGGGGCATGACAATAATGAGTAGCTTCCCTCTGCTCAACAGAAACCAGAGGTGTATGATTAACATCTTGTACAACCATTTTGGCACCATACCACACCTCTTCCCCCACACCCCATGCACACACACTCCGACCTATTCCGTCCCACCAAAATCACCTGCCAACAATACACTATTCTGAAATTACTACTTTGTTTTCGCTATTCGTGACTGTTCACTTTAAGCCCTGAGCCCGCCCCTCGTTTTGCATGCAACGGTGCCGCGATACTCTTCCAAAAAACTACTTTGTTTTCGTTATTAGGCAGAATCACCTTCCTAACAGAAGCAGGCACTCATGAGACTCTTGCAAGTCTCATGCCAGTGTATATTGCCGCACTATGCACTGCAGTGCCAGCCCCCGTCAGTCTAAGCAGGTTGCACTGGCAGCAGAAATCCAACCACTGTAAGTGCAACGCCTCACTAACATGCAAAATCCTTAAGTGGAGTGAGACGGATACCTTGTGCTACACAAGTCTTCGAAATGCCCCAGCCAAAAACTGTTTGATCCAATTAGGAAGCCCCCTAAAATCATGTCCTCCTCTCTGCATTATGAGAATTTGTCACTGCAAAAGTAGCAGAAAACCGAGCTGCATTCATACATTTCATACTTTCTGGTTCAATATAACGAACCGGGCAGTAGATCAGATGCTGCTTCCACCTCACAGAAGTGATTTCGCAGGCACTTTTGTCAAAATTGAGGCATTTTTGCAAAAGTGTCGATTTTGCTGGCACTTTTGTAAAAATCGCAGCATTTTTACAAAAGTGCAGATTTCGTGGCAAATCGCGAAATCCTGGAGGGTCTGGGTATTTAGGTCCATCTGCTGTCCTCTTCCTCTCATTAAAGCAACACAGCGGCAGGGGCAGATCGAGCACATACTGGGGCAGCGTGATGGAGTCCAGCTGAGCGGCCATCCACTGGATTGTAGGAGTGCTGTTGCCTCAGCGGGTTGGGAGTGGGTGCCACATCTACATATAGCTGCCATTCTACCTTACTTTTTTATACAAATTCTCTGTTGCATTTACCTCTTGGCCCAATGTATTATTGAGCGACCACATTTAGCGGGATCCTTATTTACAAATCTGAGACTTTCCCTCCATAGTACGGTGCTTAGCAACCCCCCTTTCAATAACCAATTTTGGTGGGGTCTTATGCACTTCACTTTCATTTTCCTTCAGTCCACCTAGCCCAAATGTATTTAGTTTTCATCAGGCTAAGCCACTGCATTAACACTGTAGACGCTTTTGTAGAAATAGCGGCATTTTTACAAAAGTGCTGATTTTGCGGGCACTTTTGTAAAACTCGTTGCATTTTTACAAAAGTGCCGATTTCGCTGCAAACGACGAAATCGCGAAATCCTGGAGGGTTTGTACAGAGTCATTACACAGCACTAACTCAAGCAACAGCAGGACAAAAAGTATACGGGGAGCCTGCAAAAAGAGTCTCGCTCACGCTTATCTACATATTTAAGCATTGCTTTTATTCTTTTACTACAAATAACAGAAAAGTATAGCATTTCACCTACTCATGAAATAAAAATAAGTCTTAAAAATAACATTGATAATAACTAGCTTATATTATATGTTACGGATCATCATACGCCATGATGTTTTCTCATGAGAATTAGTCATGTGTCAGTCACATTGCATTGAGGCTATAACATGGACTTTTGTCAAAGTAAGAAATGTTTGAATTTTTTTTTTTTTGTCCTCATATCCACCATGTTTTAAGAAAGCCATTTAAAATAAGCATAGGTACAGTTGACACAGTATTATAACTGGGAGGGATCATTTGGAGGGGGAAGGCCATAAATCCCGCAACTGTCTTAGCTTGATATCCATTTTGGCTACCAATGGGGAGGCCTACTGCTGGGCCTGGGCCGGGCTATGACCGGACAACTTCTGGATTTTGGCACCATAGTAGTGTAATCATTGGACCCGGGGAAAAAAGAAAAAAAATAACCCCAGATCTAATTGTGCCCATACAAGCATATGCCAAAAGGCCCTTTTGTTTTGATTTCCTGGTCTGGCTAGATCCATACGTGCTGTCTGTAAACTGGATGTCAACCAATCCCCATGGGAAGGAGAGAGAGGATCCTTCCACCTCCTGCAGATCTCCCTCCTTGCCAATAGGACCGTGTAAAAGACCAGGCTTTTGGCCGTGTTTTGAGATGTCCTCAGGACTCCAAAGATCACTAACGGTAAATCTATGATAATTGGGAGACCTAACGATGCCGTAAGTGTCTTACCTATGGCATCCCAATATGCTGCAATCCGGGGACATTCAAAAAACATGTGAATATCTGAAGCTGCAATCAGCCCACACCTTGCACATGCCACTGCATTTCCTGAGGCAAATTTGAATAGTCTTTGGAGAGAGTAATACGCCCTATGAAGGGTAAAAAGATGGTTTCTGCGAAGCCATGAGGGTTTGACCAGACTTTTTAAAAGCTCAAATGAGGTAGACCAGAGTTCTTGTATGTCTTGACTCATTATTAAGTCACCCCAAAGTTGAGTTGGTAGCTTAAATTCCCCATCAGATTCATCGAGTAGGAGTTTATACCATTGTGAGATCTCATGTTTGGTTGAAGGGATATTTACCAAATTAGTTATTAGTTGACTATGCCCTCCAATAGGAAACCTGTTTCTTTTTGTAGGTGGATCTTTATATGCCTGTGTCCAGCTGCTCATTTGTATGTATTTAAACCTCGAAAGGGTTGGACCTATTTTATTCTGTAAATACTCCCATGAAAGCAGGTCCCCCTCATAGAAGAGATCCCCCCATTCTTTAAGGCCTGCCTCTCTCAAGGGAGTGGCTAGAGTATCTTCCAACCAGGCTGGACTATCAAGTAACCCCCAAAGCGGTGCTTTTTCGCAGTAATACCCCTGTTTAATTGATTTTATTACCTCAGACCAGGTTTTTGCCAAACCAAGCAGGACCTTCAATTTAATCTTTTTAAAGAATTTCGGGTTGCCAAATTTGAATAAGTATCCCGACTGACTGAAGCCTTCCCCTTCCAACATGGCTGAAAACATTAATCCTATAGAAAATAAATGGCGACCTTGAAAGCCAATCTGGGTTCAGTATTGAATCTTAGATTGCAGCAGAGATGGGAAGCAAGCATATTAGCCCATTTTGAGTACAGCGAAGGTGCAGGTAAAATGCTTGCGTGGAAGACTAAATCAGACCAGGTTCGGAACAACATTGCAAATATCAAGGTGGGCAACGATTCCTTTACATCGGATGTTGAAATTAGACAGGCCTTTAAGGATTTTTTTGAGTCTATCTATAAGGAGGACATTGTAACCCGTTCTGTGGAGGCCAATGATTGGCTAAGACATATGAATCTCCCCAGTCTTACATATGATCAGTCTCAAACTTTGGAGGGTATCATCACTGAAGGAGAAGTTAGGTCCGCTATAAAAAAAAGCAAGAAGGGAAAGGCAGCGGGGCCCGATGGTCTACCTGCAGAAATTTATAGAATCTTAGAGGATGAGATAGCCCCCTTCCTTACTAAGATGTTCAATCAGATCCTTCTTGAAGGCCAGACTCCCCCGTCATCATGGGACAACGCATCAATCACACTCATATTGAAACCTGGGAAGCCTAAGGATGCCTGTGAATCATACAGACCCATATCAATCTTAAATGTGGACTATAAGATCTTCACCACAATTTTAGCCTCTAGGTTGGCCTTGGTAGCGCGACAGTCCTCCATGTAGATCAAAAAGGATTTGTAAAGGGCCGACAGTTATATGAACTGACATACGACTTAATAGGGGCAATAGATATCGCGGTGTCACAGAATTTGCCCTTGACTGCTCTCACTCTGGACGCGACCAAGGCCTTCGACAGGGTCAATTGGGTGTACCTGTCGGGGGCCTTGGCTAAATTTGGAGTGGGGAAGAGATTTTGTCATGTAGTTAGTCTACTGTATGCCAGTCCATCGGCGAGCCTATTAATTAACGGAGAGCTGTCAGACCCATTTAATATAACTAGAGGGACTCGGCAGGGTTGCCCGCTTTCCCCCCTTCTGTTTGACTTTTATATTGAACCTCTCGCACAACAACTGAGGAGAGAGAATGCCATCATTCCTTTTTGTCACAGAGGGTGGGAAAAGAAGGTGGCGTTATATGCTGATGACCTGCTCGTTCTTACATCAGACGTAACAACGGCACTCCCTGTTATATTTGAAATTGCTAAGGGGTTTGGAAAAATGTCAGGCTACCAGATCAATACATTAAAAACAGAGATGCTGGTCTGGAATGATAATCTGAGTTCCTTGGAAATACAGGCGGGTGAATCATTACGTTATCTGGGCTTAAATATCATAAAAGATATTAATAAGCTTGCCACTGTAAATATTATAGCAATCGACAAAGAATGTAGGAAATGAATGCATACATGGTCCCACCTTCAATTATCCTTGATTGGGAGGGTTAATCTCGTAAAAATGTCCATTCTGCCTAAATTTTCTTTTCTTTTTAACACCATTCCCCTTTATTTTGATCAGACTCACATAACTAAAATTCAGTCAGATATCACTTCTTTTATCTGGAACAAAAAACTACCAAGAATAGCTTGGAAGAAGCTTAGACGGCGATGGGAGAAGGGAGGATTAGCCGCACCAGATTTAAAATGATATCTGTGGGCTTTTCAGCTATCACACATGCGAATGCTTCTAAAAAAACCTACTGACTACGAAATGTTTGAATCTTGCTTTGTTCCAAATAACAAGTTACTGCACATTTATTTTCACAGGTGTGTCTACATGTGTGCATATAAATTCATGCTAAAAGTAGGTATTTAAAAAAAAGGACAAACAGTTGTCATGGCGAGGGAATCTTAGAAAGGGAGTGAATGGATTATTACTGACCTTAAAAAAAAAGCTCTTGCTCCGACACCATGGCGATAATGATCTTTACATTTATACTTTCGACAATCACGCACACAATTATATTTACCAGTCACGTACCCCTGGTGCAGGGCAAGACGACAATGTTTATAATATGAAGAAATTGTCAAATAATAGAATACATAAGGTGAAAGAGAGGACTCTTGTATTTTGAATTTGCTTTCTGGATTCCCTTTTATATCCATTTTATCTCTCAAACGCCAAGTCCCCTTGCTTCACTAGTATTCCACATTCAAGGCTATGAGTTTTCTACAATGAACAGATTCTCTGATTATTTTCCAATATCTGCATTCTTGTGAAGCTTTTCCAATGTTTGCCACAATTAATTCTCTATAAGAGGTTATCTGAGAGAAGCTACTTTTAGATTCAGGACAATAACAAGGTTTGTCATCAGTGTGGATTCTCTGATAGTGATTTCTTATCAGTAAAGCTTTTGCCACATTCTGTGCATGGATATGTTTTCTCACCAGTGTGGGTTATTTGACGTCTTAAGACAGCTTTCTTCTTAGTGAAGCCTCTCCCACATTCAGTACACCAATGTGGTTTCTCACCAGAATGGATTAGCTGATGCTTCGACAGCATACCCTTCTTAGTAAAGCTTTTCCCACAGTCTTTACACTGATAGGATTTCTCACCAGTATGGATTCTCTGATGATTCAACAGCGTACCCTTCACAGTAAAGCTTTTCAAGCATTCTGTACACTGATAGGGTTTCTCACCAGTATGGATTCTCTGATGGTTCAACAGCGTACTTGTGTCACTAAAGCTTTTCCCGCATTCTGTACACTGATAGGGTTTCTCACCAGTGTGGATTCTCTGATGCCTCAACAAATAGCTTTTGACAGTAAAGCTTTTCCAGCATTCTGAGCAATGATAGGGTTTCTCACCAGTGTGCATTCTCTGATGCCTTAACAGCGTACCCTTCAGAGTAAACCTTTTCCTGCATTCTGTGCAAGGATAGGGTTTCTCACCAGTATGGATTCTTTGATGGCTCAACAGCGTCCCCTTCTCAGTAAAGCTTTTCCCACATTCTGTACAGGGATAGGGTTTCTCACCAGTATGGATTCTCTGATGATTCAACAGCGTACTCTTCTTAGTGAAGCTTTTCCCGCATTCTATACACTGAAAGGGTTTCTCACCAGTATGGATTCTCTGATGGCTCAACAAATTGCTTTTCATAGTAAAGCTTTTCCCGCATTCTGTACACTGAAAGAGTTTCTCACCAGTGTGGATTCTATGATGTTTCAACAAATAGTTTTTCACAGTAAAGCTTTTCTTGCATTCTATACACTGATAGGGTTTCTCACCAGTGTGGAATCTCTGATGATCGAACAAACTGCATATCTTAATGAAGCTTTTCTCACATTCCGTACACTGATATGGTTTATTGGCGGAATGGCTTGTGTGATGCATCCTCAGTATGCTGTTCTCACTGAAGCATTTCCTACCTTCTGTACAGTGATAGGGTTTCTAACCAGTTTGGTTACTCTGATGAAGGTACTGTATGCTAATCAAAGTGAAGATTATCTCACATTCAGTACACTGATAGGGTTCCTCACCAGTTTACATTATCTTATGCTTCACCAGTGTGCCCTTTTCAATTAACCTTTTTGCACTTTCTGTACAGTTGCATAGTTTCTAACCAGTATGGACTATATGGCAACAGTGATTTCTTCTCAGCGAAGTGTTTCTCACATTCATTACAATGATAAGGTTTCTCACCAGCACGGATTAACTGTGGCTTCACCAGTGTGCCATTGTCAGTGTAGTTAATCCCACATTCTGTACAATTATAGCGCTCATCATCTGTATGGACTCTCTGGTCTCTCAAAAGCTTCTTTGGTTCAGTGGAGCTTTTTTCACATTCCGTACACTGGTATGACCGATCCTCAGAATGAACTGTTTGATGCTTGTGAAACGAAGAACCCTCAGTGCAGGTTTATCCACATTCTATATACAGCTAGATTTTCTCCCCTGTAAGCATTCTATGATATTTCAACAGAAATGTTCTGGGGGTCACACTTTTCTCACTCTTTACACTGGTATAACCTATCCTCAGGATATTCAGAATAACTGCTCTAATTTCGCATTAGAATTACTATTGTGGGAGTCCTGAGTGAACCAAAGGTTTTCACACTCGGTATACTCAAAGAGATGATCTCTGGTGTGCATTATTTTAAACTGTCCTTAAAGATGAACTCTGCATGAGCTTTTTCACACACTAGGTCTGTGTTTCTCCCATGAACGTATATATCATAGGGTGTGTATCCAGTTCCAACCTCCAGCTGAGGGTTTTCTCAGACTCTAAACAATGATACGAAGTTCATCATCAGGTAGATCCTGCTGATAGCTTCTCTGGTGCCGGGGTATTGCAGGTCTCTTCTTCAGGTTCTTTGATTCTGTGAATGAGAAACAAATCTCTGTAAGGGTGGGAATGAAATCAGATACCTGCTTTCATTCAAGGGACAATAAAAGACAGAGAAACGGGATGAGGAAGGAGTGGTTTTGAAAGGGAAAGGCAGAAAAGCAATGGGTCTGCACTCGAGATATCTAGGTTTAATGTCACAGTTAGAGCATAAATGTAAAGTACACTTTTCTAGTTGCAACTGGTAAACTAGTGCCCCTTAACATGACACTTAACTGGTTGCCAGCCCAGCACTAGTACTCCCAAGATTGACCAGTAACTTCTAGGGGGGGTGTGTGTGTGTGTGTGCGTGTGTGCGTGTGCGTGTGTGCGTGTGTGTGTGTGTGTGTGTGTGTGTGTGTATGTGTGTGTATGTGTGTGTGTGTGTGTGTGTGTGTGTGTGTGTGTGTGTGTGTGTGTGTGTACTTATTATTGGATTCCTTCTCTGAGCAAATCAGCAGTATTTCAAATCTAAGTAGCTGTTTCATAACATTGCAGATCTACAATGTCCTAACACAAGGTGGTTATTTAAAAAAAATTACTTTTCTCAACTATACAACAAACATCTTATGCAGCGTCATTATTGCTCAGTTATCTTTATGTCTACAGTCCCAAATGTCTGGTTTCGCATTAATGTCTCAACAGTATTTATGCATCGACAGTATACAGGTCAGTGACCATTAATCCACCCTCTAAGCTCTGTAGCCGAAGCACACAGCAGCCTTTCCCAGCCAACTCCTGCGGTAATCCCGTTTCATGATATCTGAGCATTATATCAATTAAAAAAAGAACAACTTTCGCCCACCCCCCACCACTCCTGCGTGTTTCAATAACTAAGTACTGTACTGTCCAAAGCAACCATACCCCCCAGCAGCCCATGCCAGAAACAAAAAAAAATCCCAGTTGCTATAGCATTTCCTAATCACCAATCACTCCACTACAGAGTTGCGCTCCATATGTGCACCAACGGGTTCTCCACTGTCCTTGCCTTTCAGGGGAACCTCTCCTGTTCATTTTAGGGCAGAATCTGTATTCTGTATCCGATATATATTTCTGGAGCCCGTAGTGTAACCACTAGGACTTCCCATGTCCTTGCAGCCTCCAGCGCCTTATCATTATTGGCGCGTTGGAATTGGACCATACTTTTACTCAGTGCCCACTTAACTAGCTCTACCTTCAACCTTGCAATACTAAGTCATCTCTTATACTTCTAGTGCACTGTGATTTCTCGCTTCGCCAGGAGCAATCCCAGATCCAAAAATTTACTAGTCACTTTCGTTTTGTTAGTATGTGGAAACCAATGCAACAGGCAAGTACCCCTATCAGGTTCAACCTGCCGCTCCGTGATCTCACAGAGCAGTTCCACCTCCCAGTACGCACCTAATTGTGGACAGTACCACATCATATGGAGAAACTCCGCTCCCTCTAAGCTACAACGTGGGCATTGGGCAGTGTCTGTTCGAAAGTACTTATTTATCTTCGCAGGTGTAAGATCAGCTCTGTGCAGTATAAAAAAGTGAATCAGTTGGAAACTGGCATTCCTTGTACTTTTCCATGCTTTAACGTAAGTGCGTTATCTCCCATAAAGCTGCGATGTGAGGGTGCGTCATGCCATTTCAAAAATCCAGATAGAGATTTTGCAATAGAATCTATCTCTTCTTGTACTCATTGACTCTAATTGGGTAAGGAACCACCGATCAACCAACAGCGAATAGACAACTGATCTCTGGAGGAATATATCCTATATTAAGTAACCCACTACTAGTAAAAGACATCAGAGAATCATAATTCACGCACACATACAAGGGAGTACAAAGCCAAGAATTATTTATGATCCCTAAACAGGCAGCCCTACCTCACAGAACACATTTGGGATCCAAGACAGCAAAGGCCTGGTACTGTACTGTGAGGAAGTGTAGACAACATCCTTCTCAACCAATTTCTCTCCTAGAGTTTCCATTGTTCAGTGCTCCTCTGATGCTTCAGGGAGCTAAGAAGAGCACAGGGGCTGCAGGGAGCTCAGAGGAGCATTGAGGGTAGGGGGAGCTCAGATGAGAACTGAGGCTGGGGGAGCTCAGAGGAGCACTGAGGCTGGAAGGAGCTCAGAGGAGCACTGAGGCTAATAGGAGAATTGTGGCTGCAGGTCGCTCAGAAGAGTACTGAGGCTGCAGGGAGCTCAAATGAGCACTGATGCTGCAGGGAGCTCAGATGAGCACCGAGGCTACAGGGGGCTCAAAGGAGCACTGAGGTTGCAGGTGGATCAGAGTAGCACTGACGCTGCAAAGGCCTTAGAGTAGCACAGAGGTTGTAGGGAGCTCAGAGGGGCACTAATGCTGCAGGGGGGCTCAGAGGAACACCAAGGTTGTGGTTGGCTCAGAGGAGCACAGAGGCTGTGGTGGGCTTAAAGGAGCAGAGAGGCTGTGGGGGGCTCAGAGGAGCACAGAGGCTACAGGGAGCTCAGAGGAGCACCGAGGGTGCAGAGAGCTCAGAAGAGTGCCAGTGCTGTATTCACTAAAATTTGCACTGATGCTGCAGGAAAACAAGAGGAACACTGAGCCTGCAGGGGTTCTGGGGAGCACCGAGGCAGCCGGGAGGGGGGGGGGGGGGGGTGGAAGGAGTTCGGAGGAGCACTAAGGCTGCAGGGAGCTCAGAGGAGCACTGAGGCTGAAAGGGGCTCAGAGGGGCACTGATGCTGCAGGGAGCTCAGAAGAGCACTGCGACTGCAGGGCACTCGGAAGAGCACTGAGGCTGCAGGGCACTCGGAAGAGCACTTAGGCTGCAGGGCACTCAGAAAAACACTGAGGATGCAGGGCATTTGGAAGAGCACTGAAGCAGCAGGGGGCTCAGAAGAGCACTGAGGCTGCAGGGGTTTCGGAAGAGTACGGAGGCTGCAGGGGTCTCGGAAGAGCACGGAGGCTGCAGGGGGCTCGGAAGAGCACGGAGGCTGCTGGGGGCTCGGAAGAACACTGAATATGCTGGGGCTCGAAAGAGCACTAAGGCTGGGAAGGGCTCAGAGGAGCAATTATGCTGCAGGGAGCAGTGAGGAGCACTGATTGTAGGAAGGTGGAATCTGACTATATAGTCACCCCCACTTTTTACCTGGTGTTTAGCTGGTTTTCGACTTAGTTGGACTGGGACCCTGCTATTCAGGGCCCTCGTCTATCTGCTTTCTCTATAAAATGGAATCTATGTACTTTAGGTACATACCAGATTGGTTACTGGGTCACCCTTTTGAGCCCCTGTATGTGGTACCTTAGGTACCCAGGGCATAGGTGCACCCTAGGCCTACCAGGGGCTGCGGTATATATTGTGCCACCCCTGGTTAGCCTTCCAAACGGACACCACAGGTTTGCAGTTGAAGCCTGGGTAGGGTGGTGTAATCACCCCTTACTTAGATATAGTATACCTAGATCTATATCAATATATAGACACATATTAACCTACAAGTCACTCCTTGGTTTTGTGTGAGAGGGTGCCCTAGCATGAGCTGAGCCCCTCTGCAGCTTTCGGAACCATCTCCTTATAGCTGTTCTGTGATATAGCCATTCCATAAACTCTTAAGTGCATTATAATTCTCGCAGTTAATGCTAACTTTGGTTTGGCTTTATCAAAACATGTCGTGTAAGGTGTCAAACACTTTGAAATACTACCCCCCTCCCCCGCCAGTCCTGGCGGCGGGGGTAGCATTCCACCCTTCTAGAGGGAGAAGACATGTAGTTACCGGTAAACCCGGTTAAAGTTAAACAGAGCCCCAGCATCACAAAATGGATGCTGCTGCCAAAGACACAAGTCTGCCCTCCTGCTGCTGGACGAAACTCCAGCAGGGGAGGCCTGGACAATAGGTTTCCTGTCCAGGAAGGTGCTAGCACCTCCCCGGACAGGCTTTAGTGTATTGGAGCAGGGTGGGTTACATTCAGTGAATGCTTTTCAGACACTGCCAGGGGCACACAAGGTGCTCTATGCATTTCCCAGTTCAAACCGGTTGCTGGGGCACTCAGCCCCAGCTCTGGCACGAAACTGGAAAAGGGGAAGGGGTTTAAACAGCCCCTCCCCAGGTCCTCCCATAAGTGGGAACCCATAGTTAGTCGAATCCCTAAACTTACTATAAGAATAGGAGCCCAGTCCCTGAGACTTTAGATTACCCTGGACAGAACTCTGATACATAATTCATGGACCTTCGACATTCCATTTCGACTGGAAGAAATCTCCCTTGTGGTCAAGGAGTGACCACCCTGTCCAAACAGGCACCAACAGCATCTTTGCCGGTCTGCTTTTTCGAGGCTCCCGCCGGATCCCAAAGAATCTGTGTCACAGGACACGGACTTCCAGACATCTCTGACGTGGACATCCTGCATCCTTGCTACTGCACCTACCTCCTGAGGTATCCCGAAGTTGTGCATTGGGGTATTTGAAGCCCCTGCTCTGAGCACCTTTTGCACCGAAGCTCGGAGGCCCACACTCCACGAGTGTCCCGTGGGCCAGCTTTGTGCATCTCAGCTTGACGCGTCTTCGCGGTTCCTAGTCTGTTGGCTAGTGAGCCCCCAAGAAGACCAATCTTCACTTTCTTGAGCTTTCCTGGTTGCTCCAGACGTCCTCCCACTCCTCTCCAAAGGAGGAGTCCCTCAGACCTTGCTGGTCTGCACCAAAGCCATTCTCAACATCCTGCGTGGGTTGCCGTTGCCAAGGCTTGTTGGGTCCAATCCGGATTCCGACACCACCGTCCACTAGATCCTTCGTGGGACAGCTCGAATCCAGCTCCTGGTCAGCGTCGATGCCTCCTGGTCCCCGTGGCTGAAGAGACAAGCTTTACCTCTTTTACCCGAAAGCACCCAACATCGGCTGCCATCTTCCTTCCGCCATCCTGGTCACTGGCTAGTGACCCAGACTCTGTCCCCTCTGCTTTCAGGTTCTTCACATCTCCAATCCACCCTTGGATCCACCCGGACACTTTTCCTCTGGTCGCCTGCAGCATTTCTTCGCAGCTCTCTATTGGAATCGACGACGAAAACCGACATCAAAAGACACCTATGCACCCGGCTTCCGTGGGTGAGGTAACTCGACTACTCTGGTAGTCTTGTGGGTCTTGACTCTCGGAGTATCTAACTCTAAAAGGGTTCCATCATAGTTCACCTAGAAGTGCCCTTAATCTTTAAAATTTTAACTTGTTTGTTCTCCATAGAAAGTCAATGGTAACCCGCAGCTGTGTTTATACACTGCACTATTCTCACGTTGGCCTCCTACATCCTAACCTTTGGTGGTTTTAGGCAGCCCCAGCGATTCCACAGGCCCTAGGCCTGCTTTCTAACTCTCACGTGGTTCTTATACCACTATTTTAGTATATGGTTTGGAGGCCCCTAGGGCATAACGTATACTGTGCAACTTATCGTATGCTAATTAAGTTCCTTGTATTGTGCTTTTACCTCTGACCTGATAAAGATTCCAGAGGGGTTGTGTTTAGAATAAATACATGTATTTGATATATACCTTGTGTGGTGTGCTTTCATTTGATCATTCAAGAGATTATAATTGGTAAAACACCTTGCTTAACTCGCCTTTAAGTCTTAGCCTGAAGGCTGCTCTCCAAAACTACCACTAGGATTGCTTTCTATAAGGTTGACTTTACAACCTACCATCAATAAGGGTCGTTTGGACTGGAGCAAGATGCCCACTAGAATAGTGGACATCCTATACCAGGTCAACTTCTCACACTGATGTGCGAGGAACTCTGAGGAGCACTAAGGCTGCAGAGAGCTCAGAGGACACTGAGGCGTCAAATAGCTCAGAGGAGCACTGAGACTGCAAATAGGTCAGAGGTGTACTGAGGCTACAAAGAGCTCAGAGGAGCACTGAGGCTGCAGGGAGCTCAGATGAGCCCTGAGGTTGCAGGGAGCTCAGAGGAGTACTGAGGCTGCAGGGAGCTCAGAGGAGTACTGAGGCTGCAGGGAGCTCAGAGGAGTACTGAGGCTGCAGGGAGCTCAGAGGAGTACTGAGGCTGCAGGGAGCTCAGAGGAGTACTGAGGCTGCAGGGAGCTCAGGGGAGCACTGAGGCTGCAGGAGCTCAGGGGAGCACTGAGGCTGAGGGAGCTCAGAAGAGCGCTGGTGCTGTATTCACCGAGAGCCGCACTGAGGCTGCAGAGAAAGAAGAGGAGCACTGAGTCTGCAGGAGTTCAGGGGAGCACTGAGGCTGCACAAGGGGAGTGGAGGAAGTTCAGAGGAGCAGTAATGCTGCAGGGAGCTCAGAGGAGCACTGAGGCTTCAGAGGGCTGAGAGGAGTAGTGAGGCTGCATGGAGCTCCCAGATGCACTGAGGCAATTGATGCCACCCCACCTCAGTAGTGTCACTGACCTTTACTGGCTGGAATTCATGTGAAAATTATTTTGTTTTTTCATGGTGTGGAGTGCCCGCTGCCAGAATGTGGGGATGGCGCCCCCTCTGGTCCCTGCGGCATGGCCCTCACATGAGTGTGAACCACTGTACCCAGCTGCCTGCTAGACTGAGGAGGGTTGGTCTCTCGCTGCAATATTCACCTCCTCACCCTTTTCAATGTATAGGTCGCACCGCTGCCAAAAGTCATCAAATCATATGGATTAGAGGTCATCTCATATGCAGATGACACACAGCTGGTCATAACCATGGGACCCATGTTTGCAGACACCCAAAAAATATTTAGAAACTGCATGAATCATATTGCCAGCTGGATGCAGACAAATTGATTACAAATTCGGCAAGCATAACAGAGGTGGTACTATTTGGGAAAGCAGCCCCATCCCAAAAGCAAACAGTAAGTAATCTAGGAACAATAGTAGGCAACACACTGTCCATGAAGGGCCACGTAAACTATATAGCAGGCACCTGCTATGGCATCATGTGCACCCTATGGAACATATTCCAGTGGATTCCACTGGGTTCAAGGAAATACCTAGTCCAGGCACTCCTAATCAGTCGGCTGGACTATGGAATTGCCCTAATTGCGTCCACGAATTAAGAACCAGGCTCCAGGTGGTACAAAACACCACAGCATGGTTGGTACTTCATCTTCCTCCCTGTTCACCGTCCGACCTCATCCTAAAAAACCTACACTGGCTACCAATAAGAAAACAAACAGGTTTCAAACTCATCTGCCTAACACACAAATCTTTACATGGAAATGGGCCACAGTACTTACAAAGAAAACTTAATTGGTAGACGCCAATAAGGAGCTTCTAGTCGGGTGGAAAACATTTGTTGCTCCCCCACAGGACCCGCACTGCCAGAAGTGGCTGGAGATCCTTTTCTTACCTACCCCATAATACTGGAACCAGCTCCCTACACACCTCCGGGCATGTACCGACCACAGACTTTTCAAACAAGCATTTGCAATGCAATAGGTCTCGCATTAGGAAAGTTTGAGTTATTTGTCCTGTACATGAACATTTTTTTATTTATGTGTTATTTTTGAAAATTGTGAAATTAATAGCTTTGTCATTTACAATGCTAATACTTTTATTTTTTGACAATGTGACACCTATAGCATTTTTAATGCAACATGTTTTGTATTTACTTGACTTAGAAGTATTGATTTTACAAATAACAATGTGTTTTTTTAAAATAATTAATACTTAAATAAAAGTTATTGTAATTTATAACGGCAATAGCTTAAACTGTTGTAAATACGTTTTGTGAAGATTATGTTCAGTGTATTTTATTGTGACTAAAATACAAGAACAGAAGTGAAATAACATTTTTTGTGACATTTGTAATAAAGCTTGAAACATTGAGAGAACATACTTGAACCAGTTGTTGTTGAATGTTTGCACAGATTGATACTGTGGTGGCGCTGAGTGATGTTGTGGTGGCGACAAGTGATGCTGTGGCGTTCAGTGATGCTGTGATAGCGCATAGTGATGTTGTGGTGCCCCTGAGTGATGCTGTTGTGCCCCTGAGTGATGTTGTGGTGCCCCTGAGTGATGCTGTTGTTGTGCAATAGATAGATAGGGTGAGGGCGATAGATAGATAGAGTGAGGGCAATAGATAGAGTGAGGGCGATAGATAGAGTGAGGGCAATAGATAGAGTGAGGGCAATAGATAGAGTGAGGGCGATAGAGTGAGGGCGATAGAGTGAGGGCGATAGAGTGAGGGCGATAGATAGAGTAAGGGCGATAGAGTGAGAGCGATAGAGTGAGAGCGATGGATAGATGTGTGTGGTTGTGTGTGTGTGGTTGTATGTGTGTTGTTGTATGTGTGTGCGTGCATGGTTGTATGTATGTGTGTGTACAGTTACAGAAGAATGTATGTGGAAGAGAGCAGCAGATCAGCATATTATAAGAGAACAGGGAGTTAAAGAAGGATGCGTGTTGAAGAGATCAGCAGAACAGCACAGAAGAATAGAACAGGGAGTTAGAGAAGTAGGCGGTGGAAGGGAACAGCAGAACAGCACGGGAGAAGAGAACAGGGTTTTGGAGAAGGGGCGGGTGGAAGAGAGCAGCAGATCAGGATGGGAGAACAGAACAGGGAGTTAAAGAAGGAGGCGGTGGAAGAGAGCAGCAGATCAGCACAGGAGAAGAGAAGAGAACAGGGAGTTAGAGAAGAAGGCGGTGGAAGGGAACAGCAGATCAGCACAGGAGAAGAGAACAGGGTTTTGGAAAAGGGAGCGGGTGGAAGGGAGCAGCAGATCAGGATGGGAGAACAGAACAGGGAGTTAAAGAAGGAGGCGGGTGGAAGAGAACAGCAGATTAGCACAGCAGAAAAGAACAGAGTTAAAGAAAGCGGCGGGGTGTTTGAGAGCAGCAGATTAGCTCAGGTGAAAAAAACATGGAGTTAAATAAGAAAGCAGGTGGAAGGGAGCAGCAGATCAGCACAGGAGAAGAGAACATGGAGTTCAAGAAGGAGGCGGGTGAAAGCGAATAGCAGTTTAGCACAGAAGAATAGAACAGGGAGTTAGAGAAGTAGGCGGTGGAAGGGAACAGCAGAACAGCACGGGAGAAGAGAACAGGGTTTTGGAGAAGGGGCGGGTGGAAGAGAGCAGCAGATCAGGATGGGAGAACAGAACAGGGAGTTAAAGAAGGAGGCGGTGGAAGAGAGCAGCAGATCAGCACAGGAGAAGAGAAGAGAACAGGGAGTTAGAGAAGAAGGCGGTGGAAGGGAACAGCAGATCAGCACAGGAGAAGAGAACAGGGTTTTGGAAAAGGGAGCGGGTGGAAGAGAGCAGCAGATCAGGATGGGAGAACAGAACAGGGAGTTAAAGAAGGAGGCGGGTGGAAGAGAACAGCAGATTAGCACAGCAGAAAAGAACAGAGTTAAAGAAAGAGGCGGGGTGTTTGAGAGCAGCAGATTAGCTCACGTGAAAAAAACATGGAGTTAAATAAGAAAGCAGGTGGAAGGGAGCAGCAGATCAGCACAGGAGAAGAGAACATGGAGTTCAAGAAGGAGGCGGGTGAAAGCGAATAGCAGTTTAGCACAAGAGAAGAGAAAAGGGAGTTAGAGAAGGAGGCGGGTGAAAGAGAACAGCAGATCAGCACAGGAGAAGAGAAAAGGGAGTTAGAGACGGAGGCGGGTGAAAGAGAACAGCAGATCAGCACGGGAGGAAAAAACTGGGAGTTAGAGGAGTAGGCGGATGGAAGATAGCTTAAAGATTATCACAAGACAAGAGAAGAGGGAGTTAGTGAATGATGCTGGAGGATGAGAGCAGCAGATCCGTATGTGAGAAGAGAACAGGGAGTTAGAGAAGGAGGTTGTGGAAAGGAACAAGAGATCAGCACAGGAGAAAAAAATGGAGTTAAGGGAGGTGGTGGGGTGGAAGAGAGGAGCAGATCAGCACAGGAGAAGAGAAGTGAACCGGGATTTAAAGAAGGATTTGGGGTGGACGAGAGCAGCAGATCAGCACAGGAGACGAGACCAGGGAGTTAAAGACTGAGGCGGGTGGAAGAGAGCAGCAGATTAGTACAGGAGAAGAGAACAGGGAGTTAAAGAGGGAGGTGGATATAAGATAGCAGCAGAACAGCACAGGAGAAGAGAAGAGAACTGGGAGCTAGAGAAGAAGGCAGTTGGAAGAGAGCATCAGTGCAACTCGGGAGAAGAGAAGAGACTAGGGAGTTGGAGAAGGAGGTGGGTGGAAGAGAGCAGCAGATCAGCACAGGATAAGAGAACAGGGAGTTAAAAAGGATGCGGGTGGAAGAGAACAGCAGATCGGCACAGGAGAAGAGAACAGGGAGTTCGAAAAAGCGGGGCGTGGAAGAGAGCAGCAGTTTAGCACAGGAGAAGTAAACAGTGAGTTAAAGAAGGAGGCGAGGTGGAAGAGAGCAGCAGATTAGCACTTGAGAAGAGAAGAGAACATGGAGTTAGAGAAGGAGGCAGGGTGGAAGAGATCAGCAGTTCTGCACGGGAGAAGAGAACTGGGACTTAGAGAAGGAGTTTGTTGGAAGAGAGGAACAGATCAGCACAGCAGAAGAGAACAGGGAGTTAAATAAGGAGGTGGGGTGGAAGAGAGCAGCAGATCAGCACAGGAGAAGAGAATAGAATAGGGAGTTAGAGAAGGAGGTGTGGTGAAAGTGAGCATCAGATCAGCTGAAGTTAACAGGGAGTCAAAATGCAATATGTTTCTCATTTGGAAAGTTTGAGCTATTGCTATTGTAAATGACCAATTTTATTTTAATGTTTTGTTGTGGAAAATAGTGAAAATAATTGCTTTGTTATTTACAACGCTAATAGTTATAACTTTTGCAAATGTGACACCTAGAGCATTTGTAATGCAATATGTGTTGTATTTATGTGACTTACATGTATTGATATTACAAACAACACTGGTTTGAAGTTGGAGGGTGGAGTTGGCTTTTGATTTGGAGGGTGGAGTTGGCTTTTGATTTGGAGGGTGGAGTTGGAGGGTAGAGTTGGAAGGTGGATTTGGATGTAGGATTTTGAGTTGGAGGGTGGAGTTGGAGGGTGGAGTTGGAGGGTGTAGTAGTACTTGGATTGTGGATTTGGATGGTGGATTTGGAGGGTGGATTTGGAGGCTAGAGTTGGATGGTGGAGTTGGAGGGTGGTGTTGGAGGGTGGTGTTGGAGGGTGGTGGAGGGTGGTGTTGGATGGTGGTGTTGGAGGGTGGTTTTGGAGTTGGAGAGTGGTGGGCGGATCGAGTGGTGGCGGATCGAGTGGTGGCGCTAGAGTGGTGGCGCTAGAGTGGGGGCGCTAGAGTGTGGGCGCTAGAGTGTGGGCGCTAGAGTGTGGGCACTAGAGTGGTGGTGGATAGGGTGGTGGTGGATAGGGTGGTGGCGGATAGGGTGGTGGCGGATAGAGTGGTGGTGGATAGAGTGGTGGCGGATAGAGTGGTGGCGGATAGAGTGGTAAAGTGTTGGTGGAGAGAGTGGTACAGTGGTGGCGGTAGAAGGCTGTACTGTGTGTGTGAGAGAGAGTGTGTGTGTGTGTGAGAGAGAGAGTGTGTGAGAGAGAGTGTGTGTGTGAGAGAGAGAGTGTGTGTGAGAGAGAGAGTGTGTAAGAGTGTGTGTGTGTGTGAGTGAGAGAGTGTGTGTGTGTGAGAGAGAGAAAGAGTGTGTGAGAGAGTGTGTGTGTGTGAGAGAGAGCGAGTGTGTGTGAGAGAGAGAGTGTGTGAGAGAGAGAGTGTGTGTGTGTAAGAGAGAGAGTGTTTGTGTGTGCGAGAGAGAGTGTGTGTGTGAGAGAGAGTGTGTGTGTGTGAGAGAGAGAGTGTGTGTGTGAGAGAGAGCGAGTGTGTGTGAGAGAGAGAGTGTGTGAGAGAGAGAGAGTGTGTGTGTGTAAGAGAGAGAGTGTTTGTGTGTGCGAGAGAGAGTGTGTGTGTGAGAGAGAGTGTGTGTGTGTGAGAGAGAGAGTGTGTGTGTGTGTGTGTGTGTGAGAGAGAGAAATAGTGTGTGTGAGAGAGAGTGTGTGTGTGAAGGAGAGTGTGAGAGAGAGAGAGTGAGAGAGAGAGTGAGAGTGTGTGTAAGAGAGAGTGTGAGAGAGGGTGAGAGAGAGTGTGAGAGTGAGAGAGAGTGTGAGAGAGAGTGTGCAAGAGTGTGCGAGAGAGAGAGTGTGAGAGAGTGTGAGAGAGAGAGTGTGTGAGAGAGAAAGAGTGAGAGAGTGTGAGAGAGAGAGTGTGAGAGAGAGAGTGTGTGTGATAGAGTGAGTGAGTGTGAGAGAGCGTGAGTGTGTGTGTGAGAGAGCGTGAGTGTGTGTGAGAGAGAGTGAGTGTGTGAGAGAGAGTGAGTGTGTGTGAGTGAGTGTGTGTGAGTGTGTAAGAGAGAGAGTGTGTACGAGAGTGTGTAAGAGAGAGAGTGCGTACGAGAGTGTGTAAGAGAAAGAGTGTGTGAGAGAGTGTGTGAGAGTGTGTGAGAGAGTGTGTGAGAGTGTGTGAGAGTGTGTGTGTGAGAGTGTGTGTGTGAGAGTGTGTGAGAGAGAGTGTGTGAGAGAGAGAGTGTGTGAGAGAGAGAGAGAGAGTGTGGTAGTGAGATAGAGAGAGAGTGAGGTAGTTAAAGAGAGAGTGAGGTAGTTAGAGAGAGAGTGAGGTAGTTAGAGAGAGAGTGAGGTAGTTAGAGAGAGTGAGGTAGTGATAGATTATTGAGGTAGTGAGATAGAGAAAGAGTGAGGTAGGCCGATCGAGAGAGAGTGAGGTAGTGAGCTAGAGAGAGGGTGAGGTAGGCTGATCGAGAGAGAGTGAGGTAGTGAGATAGAGAGATTGTGAGGTTGTGAGGGTGAGAGAGTGAGGTAGATAGAGAGTGAAGTAGTGAGAGAGAGAGTGAGGTAGATAGAGAGTGAGGTAGTGAGAGACAGAGGTAGTGAGAGAGTGAGGTAGTGAGGGAGAGTGAGGTTGTGAGGTAGTGAGATAGAGAGAGTAAGGTAGTGAGAGAGAGTGAGGTCGTGAGAGAGAGAGAGTGAGGTAGTGAGAGAGAGTAAGGTAGTGAGCGATAGAGAGAGATAGTGAGGTAGTTAGTAATAATAGTTTAATATTGTCTACCACTAATGCATGTTTAGAAAGTGGTTTTTACTCCCCAAACTACCAGGTGAAGGGAGAACCGACAGACTGTGCGCAAGGCTCTCCACAAACAGAAGGTTCAACCACACTCAGCGATCCTTTGAAAGTGAAGGGTTTTGTGTGAGGGCAGCGAGGGGCTGCCTGCCTGCAGAAGTAAATATACATCATTTCATTAGTAGCAGGGACAATTAAGAGTTTCAAGATGAAAACCATACACAAGCCTCTGATAATTTACCGGAGGCGCTATACTAACGTTTTGATCAAACTAAGGACTTGTTTTCTGAACCCATTAGTCCGCGTCCCAGTACAGAGCGGATGTAACGTGACATGAAGTGCGGATGCGCAGGAAGAGATTGTAATAGACGGACCATTTCCGTGTGCGGCAAATACTTATCAGCAATAGGCGTAAATAAACATGTAAGGACATGTTGGTCACTGGCCGCCTACTGGTATCTGCGACTATCCAAAGAAGTCAGAAGGGTGGGAGGGAACGAGCATATGGGGTGTGAGCAAGCCACCAACAGGGATTCCTTTGAAGTCTGATACCGAGGCTCGGAGAGCAAATGGCAAGCACGCGCACGGAGCACATGCACTATGCGTAATCCGCCTGCCAAAGCCCTCTTGGTAAGCTTTCCTAGTGCACCTCTATATGTCTCGACCGCTGCAATGCGCAAGCGCATTGGCAGGTCGAGACCTAAAAATGGCTGAAAACATGGATGTTCTAATCACTTACCACCACTGTCAATATCTGATGGAACCTGACAGCAGCGCCATGAGACCCTTAAAGGGTGAGATGCTCGTGGTTAACAAGACCCAATTAACATAACATGACTGCAGAGCACCATCTGCTTTCCTCCAGCCCTGCCTGCCCGCTCGATGAAGATACCCTGGCTGAGCTTGGCAGTGGCACTTGTGATTCTTAACACAGGTCATCCATTATAAACAGGACTTTATATAAAAGGCGGGGTTATTTATTTTTATACTGCTTTTTTGCCTTTGTTCAAGTATCAGTCACAGATCATTAAGGCAGCTAAAGAACACACTTTTAAAGTCCTTTCTTATTATGTTTGCAGTTTAAGTATGCACGGGAAAGAGGAAACAATATCAACTTTAGGTGACTTATTTTTTTTGCAGGCCGGTAAAAAAATAGCCATGTGGTCTAGTCGATGTACATGGGGCTAAATGGTTTGAGCTGGTGTTTGAACGCAGTGGGAAGGGCTGGCTGGTTTAGATTGAGACGGGAGCTAATGGAGGAGACTGGAGAGGACCACGCTGGCCCTGATGGGTGTTAATGGGGCTAGAATGGACTGGGCACAGCCGCACTGGTTTTGGTAGATGCGAGTGGGGCTGCAGTGATTTTGACCAGCCTGGGCTGGCTCGAATGGATGTCAACAGGGTGAGAGCTGATTGAGCATGAGTATACCTGCAGGAATTGTACAGGGTTTAAACACAATGGGTCTGGCCAGCTGTTTCTGATACTGTTAATGGAGTTAGAATGGACTGGGTTGGTTAAGGCTAAATCCAATGTATGTTAAAGGGGTTAGAAAGGACCATATAGTCCGTATAGTGCTTATCATTGCACATAAGGTGGTAATGCCTGATATTTAGCTCTTCATATTTACTTTCTTACTTGATACTAGGGAGAAAGGGTCACACTTTAGGTAGTAGCTCATAAGTACATGAAAACGGCACACATAAGCAATGTGAAAACTGCTATGCAGAATACGTGTAAATAAAGCAGGTGAACCTGCCTGCGGGATGACTGGGACACAGGATACTACAGGATCAGCAGCAGAGCATTGACCAGAGGGGCTACAGGATCAGCAGCAGAGCATTGAGGAGGTACAGAATAAGCATCAGAGCACTGACCGGAGGAGCTACAGGATCAGCAGCAGAGCACTGACCGGAGGAGCTACAGGATCAGCAGCAGAGCACTGACCGGAGGAGCTACAGGATCAGCAGCAGAGCAGTGACCAGAGGGGCTACAGGATGAGCAGCAGAGCACTGAGGGGCTACAGAATAAGCATCCGAGCACTGACCGGAGGAGCTACAGGATCAGCAGCAGAGCACGGAGAAGCTACAGGATCAGCAGCAGAGCACTGACTAGAGGAGCTACAGAATCCGCGGAAGAGCACTTAGAAGCTACAGGATCAGCAGCAGAGCACTGACCCGAGGGGCTACAGGATCAGCAGCAGAGCACTGAGGAGGTACAGAAAGAACAGCAGAGCACTGAGGAGCTACAGGATCAGCATCAGAGCACTGACCGGAGGAGCACAGGATCAGCAGCAGAGCAGTGACCGGAGGAGCTACAGGATCAGCAGCAGAGCAGTGACCGGAGGGGCTACAGGATCATCAGCAGAGCATTGAGGAGGTACAGGACGAGCAGGAAAGCACTGAGGAGCTACAGGATCAGCAGCAGAGCACTGACCCGAGGGGCTACAGGATCAGCAGCAGAGCACTGAGGAGCTACAGAATAAGCACCAGAGCACTGACCGGAGGAGCTACAGGATCAGCAGCAGAGCACTGAGGAGCTACAGAATAAGCATCAGAGCACTGACCGGAGGAGCTACAGGATCAGCAGCAGAGCACTGACCGGAGGAGCTACAGGATCCGCAGCAGAGCAGTGACCGGAGGAGCTACAGAATCAGCAGCAGAGCACTGACCCGAGGGGCTACAGGATCAGCAGCAGAGCACTGAGGAGCTACAGAATAAGCATCAGAGCACTGACCGGAGGAGCTACAGGATCAGCAGCAGAGCAGTGACCGGAGGAGCTACAGGATCAGCAGCAGAGCAGTGACCGGAGGGGCTACAGGATCAGCAGCAGAGCAGTGACCGGAGGGGCTACAGGATCAGCAGCAGAGCAGTGACCGGAGGAGCTACAGGATCAGCAGCAGAGCAGTGACCGGAGGAGCTACAGGATCAGCAGCAGAGCAGTGACCGGAGGGGCTACAGGATGAGCAGCAGAGCACTGACCGGAGGGGCTATAGGATCAGCAGCAGAGCAGTGACCGGAGGGGCTACAGGATGAGCAGCAGAGCAGTGACCGGAGGGGCTACAGGATGAGCAGCAGAGCACTGAGGGGCTACAGAATAAGCATCAGAGCACTGACCGGAGGAGCTACAGGATCAGCAGCAGAGCACTGACCGGAGGGGCTATAGGATCAGCAGCAGAGCACTGAGGAGGTACAGGAAGAGCAGCAGAACACTGAGGAGCTACAGAATAAGCATCAGAGCACTGACCGGAGGAGCTACAGGATCAGCAGCAGAGCACTGACCGGAGGAGCTACAGGATCAGCAGCAGAGCAGTGACCGGAGGGGCTACAGGATCAGCAGCAGAGCACTGAGGAGCTACAGGATCAGCAGCAGAGCACTGAGGAGCTACAGGATCAGCAGCAGAGCACTGAGGAGGTACAGAAAGAGCAGCAGAGCATTGACCGGAGGAGCTACAGAGGCAGCAGCAGAGCATTGTGTGGAGGGACTACGGGATCAGCAGTAAAGCACTGAGGAGCTACAGGATCAGCAGCAGAGCACTGAGGAGCTACAGGATCAGCAGCAGAGCAGTGAGGAGCTACAGGATCAGCAACAGGGCAGTGACAGGAGGGGCTACAGGATCAGCAGCAGAGCAGTGACCGGAGGAGCTACAGGATCAGCAGCAGAGCACTGAGGAGGTACAGGAAGAGCAGGAAAGCACTGAGGAGCTACAGGATCAGCATCAGAGCACTGACCGGAGGAGCACAGGATCAGCAGCAGAGCAGTGACCGGAGGAGCTACAGGATCAGCATCAGAGCACTGACCGGAGGAGCTACAGAATCAGCAGCAGAGCACGGAGAAGCTACAGGATCAGCAGCAGAGCACTGAGGAGCTACAGAGTCAGCAGCAGAGCACTGAGAATCTACAGGATCAGCAGCAGAGCAGCGAGGAGCTACAGGATCAGCAGCAGAGCAGTGAGGAGCTACAGAGTCAGCAGCAGAGCACTGAGGAGCTACAGGATCAGCAGCAGAGCATTGACCGGAGGAGCTACAGAGGCAGCAGCAGAGCACTGAGGAGCTACAGGATCAGCAGCAGAGCATTGACCGGAGGAGCTACAGAGGCAGCAGCAGAGCACTGAGAAGCTACAGGATCAGCAGTAAAGCACTGAGGAGCTACAGGATCAGCAGCAGAGCATTGACCGGAGGAGCTACAGAATCAGCAGCAGAGCTCTGAGGGACTACAGGAGCAGCAGTAGAGCACTAACCTTAAGATGTTCAGCAGAAATGAACAGAAGATTTGACTCCAGACCAGTCCGTTCCTGCAGATAAACACAGTGCTGCATCTGTATCGCTGCTGCCTGCTCAGTGCTCACCTTCCATATCCAGCAGCAACGCCTCCTTCGGGCCCCTGCCTTGTTCGCATATGGGCCCCAGGGTTCCCTGCACCCTAGGGGCTACTGCTGTGGTGCTTCTTGCACCACTCACTGCACATGGATAATGGGAAAATACAGTTTTATTGGGACAGGAGCAGATGCACCAGGGTGCTCCAAAGGACCCGAACAGGCACAAAAAAATAATTCCAATAGACCCATTTGGGCTTCAAATACATAGTGGCTTAAATTTCGATACTTTAACTTAAGGGAGGCACAAGAATGCCTCCTTTGACTTAAATTGAAATAGAGGGAATTTCAGGTGACAGACAACCAAAATAAAGATTTTTTCGGCTTCAGAACTGAGAGTCTCCTGCCTGAATCGGATGTAATGGCATGTACGATTTTTTCAAGGAACTTAGGGCCAGATCTACGACCCAATATGCATGCGCAAGCAGGTTTGCGACCCGTTTGCGCATGCAAAATATAATCGAGCCACGTAATAATCTTATTTAGCGAGTTGCAATTTTTTTGCGCATCGCTAAATAGGATTAGCGACTCGCTATTAGGAAGGGGCGTTCCAAGGGCGTCCCTTCCTAATAGCTAGTCAGAGCCCTATATGTATGACTGTTTGTTTTTGATTGTTTTGGTTTTGCAGTCGCAGTGTACTACCTTTCTCACAAGGGTGGTAAAGCACTCACAAACGGTAAGGTGTTCCAGGGGACCCCTTCCTCTTTCTGAATGTAGGGGAAAATATTTTTTCGGGGCAGACAGTGGTTCCAGGGACCACTACCTGCCATTAAAAAATTAAACAAAAACTTTAATTTTTTTTTTAAATGCATCCAGTTTTTCTTTACGGAAAACGGGCTGTATTTAAAAAAAAACTGCTTTATTTAAAAGCCGTCCCAGACGAGGAGCAGGCCACCATACCTGGGAGGGCCAGCCATTCCTAATGGGGACACAAATTGTGAGTGCCTCATTAATATGTATGAGGCATGAAATTTACGACCCTATTAGGAATCGCTAACGGTGTCTCAGACTCTGTTGTACACAGCATTTAGCAACTTGCAAATTGCAACTCGCAACTTGCGAGTTGCTAAATGCCATGGACCCAAGTTTTGTTAACATTTTGATTGCAGTTTAACACCCTAGAGCAATTCATCGTGTACTAGAGCATTTATACAATGCTTACTACCTCTATGGGAGGACGATACCCTGCGCTGGGTATGTGGTTGGAAGGATGTTGTCTCTATTTTAATTAGGGTACAACAAGTGTTAAAAGAAATTTAAATGGGGGGACTAACCAAGTTGGAGAGAACGCTAGTGACATCCTAGCACATGATATCACAGTGTGTGACATCGTAAGTAGCATCACAGGAAGTGACATCACAGGAACTAGCATTACAACCCATACCTCACAAGAAGTGACATCAGATCTTAAAAGACCTCACATATATGTTTAGCAGGTATATAAAGACTACTTTTGAGCGAATTACCAGATTTAACAAACAAGATTTTGCATCCGGCACAACACAAAATCTGGGCCTCAATTTTTACGTTCACTTTTTAAAATCTCTACCACAAACAAATTGACAAGGAGAAACATGGCAAAAAATATTTTTTGTTTAATTGGTTGCAAAGTCTGAATTTTAAAATATGTAATGGGGTTAAGGCACCTGCTGCACAGAGCTATGTGTGCCCCGTAAATCTCAGGAAATAATAATAATGGTAAAATAATGATAGAATCAAACACATTTGCTGGAGAGATCTGTGTTTTGCCTACTCAGAGGTTTCAGTCCAAGTTAATCTATCTCCTGCAAAGCACATCATATAGGAAGCAGTGGACCGCTGCTTTTAACATGGCAATGCTTTTGTTACTTTCAGTTCATAGATTGTAATCCTCATAATATAGCACAGCGAGCTATGAAGGACATGTGACTCCTTCACCTTGTAACCCTAACTGTCCTATGTAGCACATCATGTACATTGACAATAAATCATGAGTGTGTAACTCAATGTTGAATGTGTACATGTGATGTAAAGCACTCTGACACCCTGCATTGGCTGCAAAAGAAATAAAACAAAAAAGTGATATTTAATTTATTTGTGTAAATACTGGAACAGGCTAGCCCAATCATGTTCTTACTGTGCGTGCATATCTCATATCCAGAGACTGACCAAAATGAAAATCCTGCCTCTCTTAAGTACCTGTAAAGTGACAACAAGCAGTGGCCTTTGTTTCCCTCCATTGCATATGCATCTAGGTGTGAGGCTACCAGCCAGGATGAACAAAATGAGGCCTGATGGTCTTGCAACTTTTAACTTAGTTTAGGGCCCAGCTGGGGTGACCAACTGGCGTGGGTGCAAATTCAGGACGGCGAGTGTAAAAATTCAGGACAAAGGGTCAAAATTCAGGACAAAAATTCAGGACAGAAGGTCAGAATTCAGGACAAAAATTAGGGACAAAGGGTACGTTTTGCAGACGCATCAGAGGAGGTCGCGCAATAATACATAAGTAAATAGACAACCAACACAAGCACAAGTCAAAATAAGTTTATATTAGGTTGAGAGAACTTTGCACTGCATGTGTTGTGAGTGCGTGTGAAACTTAAACACCTGTGCTTGCATATTCAAAAACAAACCGAAGAAAATGAACAAAGCTGAAGGCTTCTCAGATCTTAAATGCCCCCTCTCCCTCCTGGAAAACAATCATCCCAAAGAAATGTGATGTGTAAACGCTAAAGGGGCTCGGAGGGCATTGGTAAACATGAACATAATAACAGCACAAAAGCAGAAACTTTTCACTATTGGAGAAAAATAAATAAATCATAAAGGACAATTGTATGTGTACCCTTATCACTGCTTGTGTGACAGTTCAAGAGGCTAACAGAGGATGCACCTGGGTAACATGCGCCAAATGAAACCTTCACCTCCCCAGAACGTGGCCCCTGGTGAGGTGACAGGAGCCCTTAAACAAAACCAGTTAGCAGGAGGAGACCCAGCACATGCTGTCACTGATCTGGCTCGCACAATACCTGTACACACTCATCACAATGTTCCCCCCTTTCCAGGGTGTCTAAGCTCAAACCAGCGCCAGCCTTCGGCGGCCCAGCAGATGCCACCGGGACTGTACAGCATGTGTGATCTTGAGCACCAGGTGCTCACGATCCCAGGCTGGTTCTCTCCATGGTTAGGTAGATTCATTGTCATGTTTAGGAGCTGCGAGATAACAATGTCCACCCAAACAACCTGCCCTGTCAGGTGACCTCTGACCTTCAGCTCCTCTCTGTAGGAGCAGGCCCGGCTCCAAGGTTCTGACTCTTGGAGGACCAAGAAGAAACATGGGTGGACCAAGATGATGGATGTGGCGCAGGCAAAAAATAAAAGCATTCAGGAAGATTGTGAGCATTGGGGAGAGAATGTAGCCAAATGGCTAGGACGGTCGACCTCTGATCTGGTGAACCGGGTTAGAGTTTCTGCATGGACGCTCAACATTCTGGGCAAATCACTTAATTTCCCTGTACCTACTAAAATGAATGTGTCCATCTGTAACGTAACTGCTGCTCATGTAAAGCGTTCTGATACCTCCAGGGCGTAGTTTGCGCAAAATCAAACTCCACACAAAAAAGATCTGCTGTTTTAGACACTGACAACATAGGCACACTTTTCACAAGTCTGCAAAGTGAAAGATGCATATGCTTACTAATGTTTGACCTAACTGAACATAACATTGGTCCTTCTCAGTACCCACATTGTACTTTTGAGCAGTACTGGGCATAAGACATGGCTGCAAACCTCTGCGCACTGCTTCAGGAAGTGCCAGTTTGGATGCTCATGCCACTTGTTAGGGGGCAAGGGGAGTGACCATTCTCAAGGTCAACTAAACACAGCCATGCCTAGGCATAATAGTAGGGAAGATATTTTTGGCTACAGTGCTTGACTAAATGCACTGTAGCCCAAAAATGTATGGGTTATGAAGGTGGAGGTGCTCTGTAACCATAACTGACCATACTCTTTGTGAAAGGCAATGTTTTTAGGTTGTGGATCATTAGTGGAATATCCTTTCAGCAGCAATTTCAAAACTCATATTTCACAGGAATAATGTCATACCGAATAATTATTTTTATTATCTATATTATTATTTATTACAGTATCAACCAATAATAAAACCAGAAATGCGTGTAATTTAGTATACTAAAGTGGTGAAATGTAGTGTTTTTAAGGCATATTTTAATGTTTCAAAAACATGTGATGTTAACAGTACATAACATAAAGTTATAGAGTTCTAGTGAGATTTACAAATCACTCTTTCATAGTTGAATATCATGTAAGTATGTATAGAAATGAGGCAATACAACTTATGATCTTGCCGTTCCTTTTGCATCACACCCATCCTTTGCCCGAAGACGTGCAGGGAACTGTTTTTCCTGTAGCCATTAAATGCTGAGAGCCAGCAGGGAAATGAATAGCATATCTAACCTTGACTTCCACTGGACGGCAAGGCCTGCCCTGGACCACCAGTACTGGGGAAAGGGAGGTAAGCATCTCATCAGAACCAGTAGGATAGGATTGGCTAATGATGCGATTACGGCCCCGTACAACAAGGGATCATTTTGTAATGCTTTCTCGGCTTCATACTTCACACATCTCGAGAGGTTTAAAAAACATATATGCAAAGGACTGAGATTTCCAACTCTATGGATCTCTTTATGGAACCATAATACCTAATCGTTGAGTATTTATCCTCTGTATATAAACTTATGGGGCTGTATTCTCAAAAGATACATTCTGTCATAAACATAGGTTTATGACTAAATATACCTTTTTCACACCTGCAAGGAATTCATAAAGGAACTCCTGACAGGTGTCTATGCATTTATTACTGTGGATTATTTCTCCACCAAGAGTCCAGAGAAATCCCCTATAGTAAATCCCACGTAAGGTGTGAGAATTGAGTGTTGTAAGGTGTGATTCACCTTAGTACTTTTTAGGTACACCCACAAGCATATACATTTGTGGGCACCCTCAAATTCTTTTTGGTAGCCATTCCACTCTGGAGATATTGGGAGAAACTCTATTTCCATAAATTGATGGGGAACAGATCATCTGATATTTTCTCCTCACAGTGATAAAGGTGAAAACTATACATTTGCACAGGAGGATCCATCCCCCCTCCTCTGATAGCATTCCTGTCGTCCACCTGAAAACCTCTGCCTGGTTCACTATCTGCCATACTATTGGGATTGTTTATTAATTGATTTGGGAATCAATGTCTGATAACTTTGAATCAGGCAATCAGGATTTAAGATTTAGCAGCTGATACTGTCAAGAGGGATAATTCCAAGCCTTTACCTCATGCTATTAGCATGGGTAAAAATGACTGCCCCATTCTGTTTTTCGAAGGCTAAAGTAAGGATCTGTATTGTTCAGGCTTGTGCACAGTATTAATTTCTGGACTGCGGTATAACCATCCTACTCGGATTACCAAGATCAGGCACAGTGTTCAAGGTCAACTCCTTACAAGGGCCTTGGTCACTGGGATAATTCAATGCTTAGTTTTAACAGGGGTCCAGGGTGAAATCTGTGCAGGCTACAACACAAAAATATACCTCACAGGAATTGGCATACATACATTGTATCGTGACAAAAACACCCACAGTGTTATACAGAATTACTTATCAATAAGCAGAGACTTCCTACAATATTCACAAATAGATACAATAGTTTGGTAATACTAAGATTTTTTTTAAATTTCAACTATGTGATTTAGTACTGTTGAGACTTGTTCATTTTTGTGTGTTGCAGTTTACAGTCAGTTGCACCTTCAACTCACACTGAAACCTTTATTTTTTTATTGAACAAATATACAAATGTATCTGATAGTGCTTGATATAATATATTCGGTCATAAAATATGTTTATGTGAAGTAGTGTGGCTCACTGGTTAGAGGCGGCAGACCCGAGAGCAGAGGACGGCCCGGGACCAGGGTTCGATTCCCGACGCGGCAGGTTTCCGGACCAGGGTCAGCGGACTCGATAATTCTCTCGCCTCGGTGCCCACTCTGATCAGCGATCACACTCGGCAACTCTGGGCACTAGCTTGCCTCATCTTCACTAACGGCCCCACCAGACCGCCGGGGATGCCTGGTCTCACCCTGGAGATACCCATTAAGGGACCATCTCTCAGGGAAGCCAGGAAGGGTTTCGCAGCGGTCGAAGCGCGGAGGTACCCCTTCGGGAGCGAGTCCTGCGCTATATAAGCACATAATTAATTAATTAATTAATTAATTAGCCACATTGTTCCATTATAAAGCATTCTAAATAGCAAGAATTTGTATTTTTCTAACCAGTGACTTCCATTTCATCAACTTCAGAAGGATGAAATCCTGAGAAATCCATATTGGTGTTCAAAACAGAGTCCTTCAGGTTAAACATGACTCCAGCAAAAGTCACAAAACCGCACTTATCTATACTACTATTATAAAGAGAGAACTGGGAACCTTTGAGGCGGGTAAACTCCAGAAGTACAGCACCAATCAGAACATACAATACACCGTTGGAAAGGGGAATTTGAGGAGATGGACATATGCTATACATATGGCCACCATATACATTTACAAAGGTCAAACAACATTTTTTTTTTTTTTGTTGTTGTCCTCATTTGCCTTCCCTTCCAAACAAGGGTAATACCAACCACCCAGCACGTTTTGAAACGTGATTTGTTTTCTTGGTGGCAGAGATATCCCAAAGAGGAAAGAGGGTATATTTTAACTCCATCTAGGTATTTTTCAACCTGTAGGACCAAAATCGATTCTAGGCTGGCCATGGTCCAGGAGCATTGGTGGCATAATCATCGGACCCGGGGGGAAAAAAAAAAAAAACCCCGGGTTCACCTCCAATTAATTAGAAGGTCCCAGAAGGCCAGATTGCGCTTACTAGCGGTTCTCTTAAGGTCCATTTTGGATGTTTCGTATAAGGATGAAAGCCACCGAGAATGTAGTGGAGGTGTTTTTTCTATCCACTGTATACAAATTTGTCTTCTCGCCAATAGCATCGCATAGAAGAGAAAAGATTTTGCCTTGCCCTTAATGTTTTCTTCCAGCCCAAAAATGACAAGTGGTAAAGTTATTGACAAAGTTGTATGTAGAATAGAATTAAGAGTATTCTTAACCTCTTCCCAAAAGTTCGAAATATTCGGACATTCTATGAACATGTGTATGTCACTAGCACCTGCCATATTACATTTGTTGCATTTTTTGTCTGGTAAAAATGTAGACAGTTTTAGTGGTGTTATATAAGCACGATGTATTGAAAAGAGATGGTTACGTCTCAGCCATGCAGGTTTTACAGTTTTATACAGTAATTCGCAAGATTTTTGCCATATATCCTCACATGGAGTGCCGATCTCTGATCTCCATAACTCATCTGGAAGTTTAAACTCGCCATCGCTTTCCTCCAGCATCTGCCAATACCATGTAGCTACTTCTTTCCCTCCGGTTGGTCGTTCTACCAGCATTTGTTCTAGTGTACTAAATTTCCCAATACTGGTATCTATACGGCTCTGTGATCTTGCCCAGCTGTCTACTTGAATGTATTTAAATCTAGACAATCCAAGTCCTACAAGCTCGTGTAATTCATTCCAAGTTATTAATTTCCCGTCTGTAAAGAGTTGGCCCCATCTTATTACACCTGCTTGCTTTATGATATTAGAGAGGCTATCTTTCAGACATGGTGGTAAGCCGGGTGAATCCCAAATTGGGGAGTAAGTAGAGTAATATGACAGGCCAATTTTTTTCCTTATGTTAGTCCAATTTTTAGCCCATGATTGTGCTATTTTAAGTTTGATTTTTTTGAAAAATTTTTGGCTTCCAAATTTAAACATAAAGCCCTCTGATGTTAGATTTGCCCCCAATAATATTGCTTTGTACATTGAGTTAGACGTAAGATTGGATGGAGTTTTTAATAACATCCTTGAGTGTGACATCTGAAATGCCCATGAGTAGTACAGCAAGTCTAGAAGTGCAAGGCCCCCCTTCTCTCTTCTTCTTCTTAGTTTTTTCCATGCTATTCTTGTTGTTTTATAATTCCATATAAAAGAGTTTAATTCTCTTTGAGATTTTTCAATTTGCTTTGGCTCAAATGCGATTGGAATTGTATTAAATATAAAAGTAAACTTGGGGAGGATACACATTTTAACTAGGTTTACTCTGCCCATTATGGAGAGCGGTAGATGTGACCAAGATTTTAAGAGTTTTTTACTTTCCAAATGTATTCTTTCTAGATTGTTTTGTCCGATGTTCCCCACCTCCTGAGTTATTCTTATTCCTAAGTAGCGCATAGATGTTGAAATATTTATCCCTAACTGAATATTTGGAAGATTCCATACCATTATCTCCGTTTTGCTGGAGTTAATATCATAACCTGATATATTGCCAAAATCTTTTGCACATGCAATAATAACTGGAAATGCTTTAACTGGGTCAGATGTAAAAACCAAAATGTCATCTGCATATAGTGCTACCCGCCTTTCCCACTTTCCATAAGTCAAGTCAAGTCAGAAACACTTTATTCGATTGTTTTAAAATCATAAAAGTATGCTACAGGACCATATTCAATCATACACACAAGTTTTTTTTTTTTTTTAAAACAAGTTAAAAAGTTAAAAAGTTAATTACACATGACAAATTCATATAAAAATCATCTTTACAAACGTATTTACAATGATCACAACGGTATTCAGGTTATAAGAAAAACAGTACAAAAGACTAGCAGATCTTTACGTTTTTGGATACGGGAAATGCTAGCCGCCTAGGGTAAAGTGCAAAATGTGCCGCTCAAGCATTCATAATTTGTACAGCTCTGGGTTACATAACAAAGGTCAATTATTCAGTGCAGGCATTAATAGGTTGCGTTAGTTATTTGGTTTTAGTCTAGTTCGCTTTGACCGGATAGACATAGTCAGAAAATTTGCTACCCCGTACATTACTACTGTATTTTCCATAAGTTGTAAGTGCAATAGGGCTGGTTTAACCTGCACGAAACCTCTCAGAATTGGTTTAATATATCTTTCCCTTCCATTCTTATAGAAGGGGCAGAAGAACAAGAAGTGTAATATGTCCTGATCTGAGAAGTGATCACATTTGCAGGGAGCATTTTCCTGAGGCTTACACCATTTTTCATATTCACCTAACAAAAAATGTGCTTGATTGAACCGATATTTGGTGAGGACCCACCTGTGAAAAGGTTTATTAACTATCATTAAATAGGATTGCATAGATAGTGAAGCAATCGTCATGTACTGGGCCCTAACAGTTGGTTTTACAATTTCGATAGCCTCTCGCTCTGCTACCTTTTTCTCAATATAGTTGTTCTTTACCCAGTCAATGTCCTCTCTCACAATGCTCTCAGGGTATGTATATAGCTCTGGGCGGCCTAAATAATCTGCTATAGTTTTAATATATTTTAACCACCCGATCTTCACCACGTTTTCTCTCCCCATGCAGTCCCTAATAATCATATGATTTAAGATTAAGGCTGGATTAAGCCATATCCTGATCCATGACAGTAGTGGGGCCAGGGTCAAGGTGTCCTCAATGTACCCTATCCCTAGTTCCAAGTGTACGGAAAAGGCTGGGGTAGATTTTGGGAGGCCCAGAAGGGATCGCAAAAATAAATTTTCTTCCCTTTGGATATGGTCCAGATTTTTATAACCCCATATCATTGCACCATACCTTGCAATGGACAGTGTTTTTGCCTTATAAATTGCTAGTATAGCCTCAGGTGGCTTACCACCCAACCTTTTAGCGAAGCCTAGGATGGCGGCAGCTGATCTTTTTACTGCCACAGCCTTACTTTTAATTTGTGGAGCCCATGTCCCGTTCTCATCGAACACCACACCTAGGTAGGTAAAAACTTTTACTTTAGATAGAACTGAACCATTACAGGTAAGGGTTTTCATGCCATTTTTGCGACTACCTACAGCCATAACGTGGGATTTCTCAATATTGACTGCTAGGTCTAAGCCTTGCATAAAAGCCCCAAAAGAATTTAAAAGGCGTTGTAAACCATTTGGGGTCCTAGCCAACAATACCGAGTCATCGGCATAAAGTAGGACTTTCCATAACTAAAAGATGGAATATTAGCCTCGTCCCTTAGAAGTTGAGCGAACGGTTCAATATACAAGTTAAAAAGGAGAGGGGAAAGCGGGCAGCCCTGTCTCGTACCTCTAGATATGTTAAAGGCATCAGTCAAACTCCCGTTAATCATTAACCTAGCCGAAGGTCTGTTATATAATAGTTTGATTGTTCTGCGGAATCCTTCCCCACAATTGAATTTTTTTAATACGTCGTTTAAATAGAGCCAATTGACTCTATCAAACGCTTTTGTTGCGTCTAAGGTCAATGTAGCCAGGGGTGCAGAGACGGCAGTAGCAATATCTATAGCCCCTACAAGTTCATGAGTTAACTCCGCTAGTTGTCTGCCTTTAATAAATCCCTTTTGGTCTGGGTGGATGATATTTCCCATGACACTGGCCAATCTTGTGGAAATAATAGTTGTAAATATTTTATAATCCCTGTTAAGAAGTGATATTGGTCTATATGACCCACACTCTAATGAAGATTTTCCAGGTTTAGGAATAAGTACGATTGTTGCCTCTCCCCAAGATTTAGGTGGCAGATCTCCCTCTATTAAGATACCATTGAAAAGTACCGTAAGCGCTGGAGCTATACTATGTTCAAGGGATCTGTAAATTTCTCCAGGGAGACCGTCCGGCCCTGCCGCTTTTCCTTTTTTCGAATGATGAATTGCTTTTATTACTTCATCTACAGAGATCTCTTCCTCTAACATTTTACTCTGATTCATTGATAAAATAGGGAGTGTAATAGCATCTAACCACCTATCTCTTGCTTGTTGATCATTGGGGAGATCTTCTTTGTAGATCTCCTCAAAGAATTCAAAGAATGCAATCCCTATTTCTTGATTGGTTGATCTTATCTCTGTCTCGCCTGCTATCTTAATTTCTCTGATATAATTTAGTGTTTTATCGGCTTTTATTTTCCATGCCAATATTTTTCCTGCGGCTTCCCCGAACTCGAAATTAGAGGATTTACTCACTTCCCACCTTTTATTTATTCTTTCTTGTAGAGTATTTTCTATTTGTTTTTTCAGTTCGGCCAGTTTTTCCTTTTCTACAGATATTTCTACATTCGGATCTATCCTTAGTTCTAGAAGTTTCATGTCCCTTTCTAATGCCCTAATCTTTTCATTGTATATTTTCCGCCTGTAAGAGGCTCTATTAGTAATCTGTCCTCTTAAAAAGGCCTTGAAAGTCTCCCAGACTACTGTAGGAGCAGCAGAATTGTTATTAATATCAAAAAAGGTTAGGGTCTCATCTGAAAGGTATTTCACCTCTTCCTCCTCCAGCAAAAGTGTCCGATCAAAGGACCAGGATGGGTGTTTAACTAAATTGTCCGTTTTTAAAGTAAATTCTAATGCGGAGTGATCTGATAGGTGTGATGGCAGGTAGTTTATTGATATTAGAGTATCCTTTAGGCAATAACTAAAAAGAGCATAGTCGATTCTAGATTTGTGTTTGAAGCGACTATTTCTAATATACATTTACAAAGGTCAAACAACATTAGGGGTAAAGTAGTCCCTTGTGGGCGTGGGCGTTGGCGTGTCGGGGGCGTGTGGGTGGGCGTTTGAGTTCAGAGACGCATGCAGCCTAACAACGTTGTCCGCGTTGAAAAAAGGTGGGTGTGTGGGTGGGCGTGTGCGTTCACAGGCGCATGCAGCCTGACAACGTTGTACGGGTAGAAAAACATTGAGGTGGGCGTGTGGGTGGGCGTGTGTTCAGAGACCACAATGCACACGCCCACACACAAGAACGCTAAACAGCACGCACACCTCACGACGTGCACTAACGCTAATCTCACTGTGATGAGATTAGCGTTCATGCACGTCATGACGTCTGCGTGCCCTTCAACGTTGTTGTGTGTGGGCGTCTGCATTGTAAGACGCCTGCTTCATTGGGGGGGTGGGAGGTGGGAAGTAGCGCTCGGGAACGTTTCACATCCTTCGCCTGCTTCATTGTAAAGCTCAAAGGGGAGGTGGGAGGTAGAGCTCGGGAACGTTTGCAGTCGGCGTTTAGGCACTTCTCACTCGGCCAGTTCCTGCTGCACAAGCAGACACACCAAAGGACTAGGCACAGATGAAGTACAAAGGTAAAAGACGACGTGCAATATCTTCAATGAACAACGCCTTTACCTCATTATACAATTTCTAGAAACAAACAAACACCATTGCACACATTCTCTTTATTCCCCGGACAACGTCGGGACGGGCTGCTAGCCATTAATAAAAATGTTAGGGGAAGCCCAAGTTGCTGCATTACAAATTATTTCTTACACAGTAGCACATTTAAATGGTAAACCTACTCTGGACTAATTGTGTGATACTCTATTTTTGTGCTTCATAGTCTGAAATTATAGACAACGTCAACCGCCTACTTGATGTATCACCATAAGGCTTTAAGACCTGACCGTCCCTTTTAAAAACATGTTTTTTCTTTCATAGTTTGATTTCTTAGTAAAAGATCTTGATTAACACATTCTTGGAACAGGTCCCTTTATCTATAAACTGCATGTTTTCTGTTTGCTTTAACCTTTTGACTGCCGGAGTGTTTGTGTTCCTCTGTACAGGAGCTTTTTTCAAAAGTTTTGGATTAGGCTGTTCAAGCACCTGTACCTCCTTGGTCTCTTTGAGCTTCCATACAAACTACATGATTGATTTATTCAGCACATTTGGGGCAATGTATTGGTGCTAACCCTGCATCAATACCTCATTGCAGCCTGATGAAGTCATACAAAATGTGGAGACATTTTCATTTTTTGTAACAACTTTGCTTGCATTTTCAAATGGGCAAATATAAATTCCAGAATGTCAACCAGGGAGATGTTTCCCAGAATTTCTGGTGTCTGGCAATACCACATATAAGGCGCTTTCCTGTGGAATGCAGTATGCACAATCTATACTTCTATAATAAAGAGAGAGCCCAAACCTTTGAGGCGGGTAATCTCAGGAACTACAGCACCAATCACAACACCCAATATAGCGTTGGAAAGGGCAGTTTCAGCAGAAGGACATAGGCTATGCAGACGCCCACCATATACATTTAAAAGGTAAAAGAACAATGCCAGCAAAGTAGTCCCTTGTGGGCGGGTCTGCGTTGTGCTGTGGGCGTGTGCTGGGGCGTGACAAACGCTGGGGGCGTGTGGTACGTTCCGCCCTTCATTCCATGTCTCATATCGTGTGCTAATCCCACCCTGCTCCCTTGAAATACCCCTGCACCCCATAATCATAACCCACCCTTACTCCTTAAAATACCCCAACACCCTTAAACACTAACCCATCTTAACCCTATAAATATACCCCTGTACCCCTGTACCCAAACCTAGCCCTGAACCCTATAAATACCCCTCTACCTCAAAGCCCAAACCTACCCCTGAACCCTTAAAATACCCCTGTACCTCAAAACCAAAACCTAGCCCTGAACCCTAAAAATAACCCTGTACCCCAAAACCCAAACCTACCCCTGAACCCTAAAATACCCCTATACCCCAGAACCCAAACCTAGCCCTGAACCCTAAAACTACCCCTGTACCCCATAACCCAAAACTATATGTGAACCCTTAAAATACCCAAACACCCCAAAACATATACCTCAGTACCCCAAAACATATACCCCTATACCCATACTTACCATATCCAAACATTAAAAAAAACATGCTTTTACCATTCATGCATTTACCAACTAATTTCGTTGTAAATGTATGCGTGGTAAAAGCATATAAAATGTAATGCCATGCGTTATAATGGCATTGCGGAGTCATGCTACTTTCGTAATGAAAGTATGCGGAGTGATGGTATGCCGAAAGAAAGTTGCGGAATAATGGGTGTTTACTCTCCCCCGGTAAGTAGATTGGTGGCACGGCGGCACGGTGGCATCTCCAGCAACATACTCATATTTTTTCACCACCCATTTGAAAAATGCACAGGTCTCTCTTATTGATGGCCAGCACGATAAACTTTTAGACACACCTCCTGCCACAAGTTCGAGAATTGCAAACTTTAGAGCTGGGGAGCTACGTTCGAATCTCGGCATCAGCTCAACATTCTGTGATTCCAAGCAAATCGCTTTGTCTCCCCGTGCCTACCTCAAATGAATATGTTGTTCTGTAATGTAAATTATGCTCATGCCATGTTGTCGAGTTCGTGCTATATAATATTGCAAGGAAAAATTAAGTAGGGAAACTCGAGTTCACACACTACTGAACGCGCACTTGTAAGTGCATCTGCAGTGCACTGTGAATCGGAGAGTTTCACAGGCCTGTCACAGATAAGAAATGCTATCAAAACGAAATCCTACAAAACAATATACTACTGGCCGGCAGCAATTCATACCCGGACAACGTCGGGACGGGCTGCTAGTATCTATCTAAATTCACACGAATATTATGTGAACTAAGCGGAACGTTCCATGAAATGTTCTTTTATTTACTGTCACAAAGCAAAATGTTCTCATTTAGGAAAGGCCCTACTGTAGAAAGAAAAGAAAACAAACCACTACTAAAAATATATATTCTGTAAGTGTTCTCCCTGAGAGAGAGTGTGTTTGTATGCGTATACACTTATGACATTTTACTGCCTGATTCACAATTGCTATGGCCACTTGCAATCTCTATATTTTCTGTAGTGGGAGTGTCAGACACTCTGGTGTTCTTTTGTGTGTGGGAGACATCGACATCCATGCCTGCTGACCTTCACACCTATACATGCTGATACTTTTAGAAGCCTAAATCATACAATTGAGGTGATTAAACAAAGTGTAAGGGCACACAGACGACGGACGCGGAGCCGCAGACAATGCCTACCGACATGCAAGGGTACTGCTACGCAAAAGTTTCCGGATCCAGTCTGACGCCTGGGGATATTCTAAGGTAAGGAATCTATCACTAACGTGTCTCTTTCAGATTGCTTGAGTACAGATCTAGAAAAAACACCTGAACTGGGATGTGATGTGTAAACGCTAAGAGGGCATAAACAAAAAGTAGTTTGCCATGCCCTGTTCCCATCATGCACTGGGACAGGAACAGACTAATTTGCATACAGCCAGGTTCTGAAACTAGGATGGTGCAGTGAGCTAAAAAACGGTGTTGGATCTAGCCCGGATCTCTTGACTGGGTGAGAGCTTTCTGCTTAATTCAGAGACTCTGTCCCTCACCACCCCTTGTTGTAAACATTTTTGTCCACCCTAAGCGTGGAAGGGTATTCTCAGATGTGAGACCCTTGCTCATTGCACCATCAGGATTCAAGCAAACCGGGCCGAAGACGGCTGTAATGCCAGAAACCGGTCCCCGGGAGCTTGTTTCCTTCCCAGTGTAAGAATTGGCTTTTGTAGTTTGGTTTGCCCTGTTCCCATCATGCACTGGGACAGGAACAGACTAATTTGCATACAGCCAGGTTCTGAAACTAGGATGGTGCAGTGAGCTAAAAAACGGTGTTGGATCTAGCCCGGATCTCTTGACTGGGTGAGAGCTTTCTGCTTAATTCAGAGACTCTGTCCCTCACCACCCCTTGTTGTAAATATTTTTGTCCACCCTAAGCGTGGAAGGGTATTCTCAGATGTGAGACCCTTGCTCATTGCACCATCAGGATTCAAGCAAACCGGGCCGAAGACGGCTGTAATGCCAGAAACCGGTCCCCGGGAGCTTGTTTCCTTCTCAGTGTAAGAATTGGCTTTTGTAGTTTGGTTTGCCCTGTTCCCATCATGCACTGGGACAGGAACAGACTAATTTGCATACAGCCAGGTTCTGAAACTAGGATGGTGCAGTGAGCTAAAAAACGGTGTTGGATCTAGCCCGGATCTCTTGACTGGGTGAGAGCTTTCTGCTTAATTCAGAGACTCTGTCCCTCACCACCCCTTGTTGTAAATATTTTTGTCCACCCTAAGCGTGGAAGGGTATTCTCAGATGTGAGACCCTTGCTCATTGCACCATCAGGATTCAAGCAAACCGGGCCGAAGACGGCTGTAATGCCAGAAACCGGTCCCCGGGAGCTTGTTTCCTTCCCAGTGTAAGAATTGGCTTTTGTAGTTTGGTTTGCCCTGTTCCCATCATGCACTGGGACAGGAACAGACTAATTTGCATACAGCCAGGTTCTGAAACTAGGATGGTGCAGTGAGCTAAAAAACGGTGTTGGATCTAGCCCTGATCTCTTGACTGGGTGAGAGCTTTCTGCTTAATTCAGAGACTCTGTCCCTCACCACCCCTTGTTGTAAATATGCCCTGGGCTCTGGCAGGACAAGTCCCAGCAAATGCTGTCACTGTGCAGAGGCCCATTATCATTCTGTATGTGATAATGGGCCTGATAGCAGCCTTTTACCACGTCGGGGAGGGGCGGTTACAGGCCATTTATCACAGCAGGAGCCGAGCTGGCCCCTGCAGTGAGAGTTACAGAACTCTCAGACTGCTTGCAGGGGGAAGCTCGCTCCAATGCCTAAAATACGGACAAAAGGCGTCCGTGGAAGAAACCCTCACGGACAACTGACAAGAGGCCCAAATTACGGGCAGTCTGTGAAATTTACGGACGGTTGGTCACCCTAGGCCCAGCTTGAATCTAAGATAAGAAAGCCTCCTCACTGCCGCCTGCACACAGCGCTCAGAAGGAAAGCAGACAACGTGCAGGCGCTACTGAGTGTGTCTCGGTGTCTAAACTTTACACTGGAGCGAGTTCAGCATATTTCAGTGGGGCACAAATTTTTGGCAGGTTGGACAGTGTCCACCATGTGAATATAATGGGTGGGCACCGTCTACCCGCATTTAACCCCAATTTGTGACCTGGTTTTGATCCAATGTGAATAGTGTGTCCTTGTCGTGCGTGATGACCACTGAGGTGCGGTGATTTTGTTATAGTATGTGGCGAATCGCAGTGTGTTGGATGATAGGCGGGCGGTTTAATGGTTTAAGGTTCGATATTTTAATTTAATTTGGGCACATGAATGACAACTTTAATTACAAGAGGCACTTTGTTAAGGATCTTTTTTTAATTAACATTTTGAATTTGGTTTTCACAAATTAGAGCAATATATCAAGTCACCTGGATAATTATTAGGTCCATTAACGTGCAAAAAGAAAGAAAATAATTTTGGGTTATCTAGTCCTCCAAATGAGGAAACAAACTTGTTATAATTAGCATACTTCACTATGGCGCAGCAGGGGTTGCAACCGGGCTCAATTATACCAGAATGACCTGTATTTTTATTTCATAGTTGTCAAGTTTTCAAGTTGCTTAGGTGTGAAATGTCCATTGTTTCAGAGTACTTATATGTGGCGTTCAGCTGCCAAATGTGTGACACTTAAGATGACACTTTCACACAAGTTACAGCAAGCACTGACTGCCTCAATAATTGCACTCATGAGTTCAGTGCTCTGCTACACTCACCCTTGCTGCTGTAAGCAGGGCCACTGGAATTATGCGATTCTGCAGCCCCAGCTTTTCTCCACATTATTAAGGATTTGCCTTATTTGCCACATTATCTATTATCTGCTGCATACTGATTTTAACAAATAGCAAATTGTATCTAGCTCAAATGATCAAAAGTTATAAAAACGTGGTGATAGGAGTTCACGCACTTTGGGGCACCCACAGCAAAGGTTAACTGGTCACCTTTCAGGTGCTTATTTGTGTATTTGGTTGTAAAACTGATACAAATGAAGTGAAATCTTTGCTCAGACAGTACCATGTTCAAAAATGACAAAATAGTGAAGTAATACTATCAAAAACTGTGCTGCATTATACCACACAATTTGCCTTTTCTTGCTGCATAATTTAGTCAACACTGCTGCATAATTTGGTGGGCACCTGCAGCATATTTCTAGTGGCCCTGAATATAAGTGCCTTCTCAGTGACTAGAAGGCAGAACCAGATACTGCATTCAGGCTGGGCTAGGCAGGGGCCATGGGGCTCAAGCAGTGCCGACTGTAGCCTTAAGTGCCCCAGTAGTGTTTGGTTTAGGAAGGCAGAGTTCCAGAGCAGCAGTCTGTGTCATTGCTCACTATCCTAATCACATTTCCTGTTCTGCAACCCTATTCCAGCCCACAGCATTTTTACTGCTCTGGCATCCCATTCTCTCGAGCCTCTCATTGGCCACTGTTAACCCTCCTGCACATCCCATCCCCGGGGTGTCATGACACTACCCCTGTCGCACCCTCTTTGTAAACCTCTTTCTTGTACACTGCCTGTTGCTACATTTTCGCTTTATGAAAGTCACACATATTTAATTGGATTGAAGTAGGAGATCCTCTTCAAGAAAAATATTTTTTTATGGCCTGCATGAAAATGTAAAGCAGATTTACAATAAACAAGACTGTGGTGAACTCTAGTTGTCCAGCTGTATCCCCCAAAGAGCCATTACTCATAACTCACCCCTCCCATGCATTCTTGTCTCCTTTAATACTCTTACTATTGATTATACTGACATACACTTCTTGTGGCAACAGTCTGATCATTACCCCAATAAGTGATGTCATTTTGATGCAATCCAAGACACACATTTCTGAATACAAAGACAATAGAGGGCAACATGAAAGCTGGTATATTCTTGTTGCCTTTGATAAGTCTTGACCACTGAAATGGCTTTTACCAGTCTCAGAATACATTTGCTATTGATGTTTGTTAACAGACGTTCAACACAGTAAGTATTTCATCACATCCCTGCCACAAAGATCCTGGAACCTAGCACTTATCCTTACGTGGAAGAAAGAAAAAAGGGTAGATGGAAGTTAAGAGAGTAAGTACTTTTAAGTAGGCTTCAGGAGTGACAGCGGAGGCTGTTCTCATGGAGTTCGGATGGACTGAGTTCTCGTATCTATTAGCCTGGGCACATTCAGGAAGATGACTGGTAACAAGGTTTGTGTGTTTGTCAGGATAGGCTCTAGTGGGTGGTGGCTGACAAGCTTGTGCCACTTGAGTGGGTGGTTCGTTTGGATAAGTCTGGAGAGCGTGCGTCTGAGGCAGATCGTTCCTTTGGGAAGGCGCAGGGAGGTCACTAAAGACAGCAACGATACTTTTGTAAGGCATTTTTCTGACAAGGCTCTCTCCGCCAGCAGTTACAGAGACACAAATTTAACAAGTCAAAGTGTGATAGAGTTAGATGATTGAAATCTAGACAGCCATGGGGCCTTATTCTTGGCAACACACCAGTCGACTGCATTGTACGTTGTCTCCACTATTGGAGATGGGGATCATCTAGATCAGTGTTTCCCAAACTGAGCATCGCGGCCCTGTGGTCGCTCATGAGCCGGTGGGGTGTGAATGTCCAAGCAATAAATAAAGATGCCTTTAAATTCTGTATTAATCTTGTCGCATTCGTTGGGCTTCAAAATCTGAGGGGTCAAATGTCATTGTTCTGCATTCTGTCCATCAATTGTTCTTTTTGCATTTGTCACCCCGAGTGGGACGGGTATGCTCAGAAGTGAGTCTCGTGCTCTCCACGCCACTGGAGTCAAGCTATCCTGGCTGATGAAGGCTGAAAGCCAGAAACCGGTCCTAGGATGCTTGATTCCGGCCCAGGAAAGATATGGCTTGGCAGCTCGGGCTGGACTGTTCCCATGTGGCACAGGGTCAAGACTGATTTGCATATGGCCATGTCTGAGCTGGGGTGGTGTGTTGAGCAAAACAACGATGAATTAAAGCCAGATCTGTGACTGGGGGTGAATGTTTTGCCATTGTGCAACATTCCGTCCATCAATTGTTGTTTTTGCACAAGCCTTTCATTAAGGCAATTTCGGCTGGTCTCTCTGAATTCCAATTAAGGAAGAACAGAAAGAGGATATAAGCTTCAGAAAGAAACAAACATTATGAAAAAATTGTTCAACCAAAGCGGATGTTAAAAGTATTTCAGCAGCTGGAAACTGATAAGAGAAGCAGACTAGGAACAAGCACTGATAAACACAGGAAAATATGCCACAGCCAATAGAAACGGAGGAAAAGTAAGTGGCAGGCACAGGAACCAATGAGAAGCCAGGAAAGAGAGGAGGCGGAAAGCGAGCCCCTTTTAAGTTTATATTAAAAACAATAGATTTCTCAAGCCCAGGCGAAACCTAAAAAAGAATAACAAAAAACTGCCATGCCAGCTGCACTAATTGAGTCTGAAAAGCCGAAGAAATCCCTTACCTATAAGCTCCAGTTAAGGTGCTGCGTGTTTAACCTGCCCTCGTCTCACCACACACCTTCATTTGTCAGGAGCCATACACCTGCACACAGTGCCATGTCCCAGCATATCTAGCCTGCGACAAGTTCGGCAGATAGACAGGATTGCGTACACAGCTATGGGAAAATAAAGTTGCTTACAATTTCTTACATCGAACACAACGGAGTCAGGAGGCTTTGAAGGCATAGCCAGTATATCCGCCATGGTTAATCCTATGAGCACAACAGAAATGACTGCCTATTGTATATGAGAAGGAATACAATGGGTAAGGCCCTCACCCACCTGGTAGGTGGCATGTTCCATCCTTTGGCCCCTACTTGCACCGAACCCGAGGATCTACCCACCAGTTACTAATGTCCAATCAAGTGATAGACAACTTTAACAAAAAAAAATGGGGGAGGGGAATTTTCAATTATGCCACTCTTTAAACTATGTAGGTGTCAGGGTCCCACTAGCGGAACTCAAAATGTTTCTATCTATACAACCTTCTGAAGAGGTTTAAGTCGCATTCATGAGGTCGAGGTCACCCTCTCTGCTCTAATAAACATAAAAAATCTTAAACATATAATTTACAAACTGCTTCTGATGAAGTGTACTCAAAGATGTGAGGTATGATCTTTAGTCGTTGAGCACAGTGCATAGGTAAAGAGAAAAGTCATCTGACAACCATTCGTTTCCAATCATGATATCATGGCATTAAAAAGTAGCAAAACTATCATGTTGTATCACATGTGAAGGACTCAAAAATGAAGGGAATGATATGCTCCCTACACTCCAATTGCAAAGTGCATGTTCAAAATTGTTATTTTCTCTTACACTAGATTATGACCCATTTTGAGACACCCTCCGAGCTGGAGTATTGGATCCGGGCTCTAATAGATATATTTACCAGTTGTATTCCTCCCATACACAATAGGTTGTCAGTTCTGCTGTGGTCATATAAAATGTCTTACAACTTGCGATGACTCTTAGTTATTAAAGCACAATAATCAAGGAAAACGTCTTGATGTAAAAGATTGGTTTCCTGGCTGAAACAGCTCATGAAAATGTGTCTCTATGTAAAGATGTTTTCATTCACAAGGAGAGAGCAAGTGAAAAGTGGTCCTAGTTGCGATCTCCCAAATACTATCACAAACGTGCTGCTAGAAGTGACTTACCACAATATACAGTCGGGGGGATATCAAAGATTTTGGAGTAGACACCTCACTCACTTAATAGTGGCATGTTTCATCATCTGAGCCTATCCACACCCTGATACAACTAGGGCAGACTCAACCAAAAACAAGCATTTGCAATGCAATAGGTCTTGCATTTTCCAGATTTTGAGCTATTGGCATTTGTAAATGACAATGCCTGTTATTTACGTTTGCTTTTAAAACATAAATAAAAAGCATTGTCATTTACAATGCCAATAGCTTAAACTCTCACAAATGTGAGACCTATTGTATTGCAAATGCTTGTTTGTACTTGCAAGTGTGGCTGAATAAATACATACTATTGCCTTGCATGGTGTAGAGCGTTGCCTAAATTATTACATCACTGCGAAGTATTTGGGACTCGTAAAAATTGTGCAACATCAGCACAATTTTCCCTCTTATTTATAAGTGCTTCTCGGAGAATAGTTTTTGATATACTGTGGTAAGGGAAACATCCTTAACAACGAAGATTGTACAACGACTTACCTGAACAACGAAGCCGGAACCACGGCTTACAAAAACCACAAATTTCATTAAGCACGACTTCCCTAAACCAGGAGTCTCTCCACTACGCTCTGCACCTGTAAAAATTCACTCCAAAGAATTAAGGGATAAAAGGGTGGTGTGGGGGGTCTCCCCCCACAAAAAAATGATAAATAAAAAAAAAAAAAATAACGGTATGCGTGGTAAAAGAGTAATAAGATAATACATTTAGATCCGTTTTTTTAAAAAGAAAGGTTCACGCAAGAAGTATTATAATTACAATAGTGCCATCTAATGGGCAAAAACGAGATATAACATTTCGTGGTTAAGGAAGTCGTGCTAAAAAAAAGGTATTAGTTAAGATAAATCGTGGTTAGGCAATCGTGGATAAGGAAGTCGTGGTTCCGGTAGTAGTTGTGATGTAAATAATTAATTTACTCTCTTAATTTCTATGCAGGTAAGTACTTAATCAATAATAACTCAATCGAAATGAAGGAAAACAGAGTCCGTGATGTAAGAGTTTCTAAGGGTTTTATTCCTCATAAAGGAATCAGGATATCATGTTCTGACCACCACACAGGGTGTCAGAAGGGATAGATGAGCGCGCTGACGTTTATTGACAATACATAGCTTATATACTTGATTTACATCATAATGTTCAATGTAAGAGGCGTAACAGCTGAGAGAAGACAAGATAACAGTATACACGTGGTGCTAGTACATCATCAAGAGGCGTAAGCTAGGCGTAACTAGGCGTGTGTGCTAGAAACGTCACTGATAGGTGACGCAAGTGGGTGGCACCAAGGGGTGGTGCTAACAGAATGTTGCAATGTCAGCAGAAATCGGAAGCTTGGATGCGTGCGCAGCTGCATGACGTGTGATAGACGGGGTGCAGGGGACTTGACATTTACACTGACGGGAAGAGACAGAAGTCTGGCATGTCAGATCAACTTGTGCTTCTATCATATCTGATATCTGATGTTTTAGGAACTAAGCTATCTGGGCAGAAAGGTCTCTAGAGCAGAAGCTATTCTATACTTGCTGTGAGTGCGTGTATAAGCGCCTGAGTGTCTGTATGAGAAGCGTGGGGGCACGGGGCCTTCCATGGAAGCATGGCAACAGAGGCTATGAATTACTTGCATAAAGACAGGTCGGCCCTTTAGCCCTGTAGCTGAGGAAGGATGTTTACTGAAGCTAGTAGGCTGGAATGTATCTTCGGGGAGGAAAACAGATAACTCGAAGGTTATAGTCAATCTTGGCAGGCAGCAGGCTGAGCTGAGCACGGAGGGCCGCGCTAGAAGTAAGTCAGAGTTCACGGGTACGGGGGCTGCTTGGGCAGAGGCCCTCGCAGTCAGAAGCCAGAAAAGAGGCTCGATGGCAGAGATTCAGGGCCTACTTTCAGCCAGGCTGAAAAACGTAGGAGTACACTTCAAAAAGACGTTGGCATAGCATACTTAGGAACGGACCATCAAACCCATTCATGGTGGGTCTGAAAGAGGACAAGTTAACGTTGGACGCAAATGTATTTGCGTCTTCATAGCTGGTACAGGAGGGAAGTTACATGCACTTTTAACTCGTACATGGAGTCGGTGGGGTACTCGCTAGGGAACACAACATGACCATAAAATTTATATTACCTCATTCCCTCCTTGTTCCCTACGGACCCTTCATGATATATCGATCCTCATAAATCGATCGGTTTGTTCTTGTAACATTATATGTTCGTCTTTCTTTCTTTGACTGTTTGAGAGGCAACTGGAATGCTCAATGCAGGATGTGGCACACAGTCCACATATCGCTGGCCCACACTGCAGGCATAGGCAACAACTGATTACTATAACAAGACCAATGCCTAGGAAGGATAAGATCTTCCATCCCCAAGCTGTTAACGTAGTCCAGAACCAACCGGACCAAGTCCAGGTGCCTGGATTCTGATGTATCTGATTTGCAATTTTATGTAAACGGGTGATAGCTTGATAGACAGATGGTGCATTTTGTGGAATGAAAACACAGCAACTTGACCCGATGACCTTACAGGCTCCACCTCTATCTGCCAAGATGACGTCAATCACAAGACGATTTTGAAGGACAACAGTCCGTATAGCAGACTGCTCCTCTGTTAGGTTACCTAGAGCGGAGGCAGTTTCGTTCACTACTGCTTCAAGTATTCTCGTTAATCTGCGTATTAATTTACTGTTTTGGACAGGTCCTAGGAAGAAAAAGAATCCTTTATTGAAATCAGTGTACTGTTCCCATGCCGTTTCTGTGTAGTCGACAAGGGGAATATCTCTTTTGGGTCTATTCGGTGCTAGATTCGTGTTTCTATGGTAATCAGGAGGAGCTAGGAAAACAGGTGGCAGAAGGAATGCAATGTAACAGGTACCGTCCCAATCTGGAGGCAAACGTATGTATGCGGTATGACCACAAACAAAATAGGAATGACTGGTAGCTTTAAAAGACGATTTACCATGGTCACTGAACTCGACCACAGTAGTGCATTTACTATGACCTAAGTGTACTGAACCTTTCTTGCTAACACATAATTCACCTGTGACTGGTAACACTAACATATGGGGCAAAACTGGAGCAGTTTCAGATTCAACAGTGAGGATCATAAGGCTAATTGTGTAATTACCTAATCCATATACTTCATTTTCTAGATCAGTTCCTATTCGAGTGGGAAGTCCCTCTTTATCAGGATAACAGACGTTGAGCAGGACTAAGTTCAAGTTTCCCCAAACCCAGCCCCCATCGAAAACAGCAATATCAGGATCTAAAGAGTTAATTATTTTAAACCATGCTCCACAAGAGCCATTGTGAGTGAATGGGTACGGAAAGAGAGGCAGAGCTCCCTTGTAATTCTGGTAGGGAGGGAGTCGGCCACATATCCAACAGTCTGTAGCATTACTGGTCTGATGGGAATGGTGTAACATACTAATGAATGTATTGTTGCGCAGCGCAAGTCTGTAAGAGAGTTCATGTGCAGGAAGTTCACTAAAAGTGTGTTCAGCAGAGACATTGTAAGCAGATTGTTTACGCCTGAAAATAGGCCAGTACATAGGAAGCAGAATGCTGGCAATAATAATTAGAATACTCAGAATAAACATGATTATTAGTGTCACTATGCAGTGACTACGGAGTGATTTGCAATATGTTCTTCTCTTTTCCTCTCTCTCTCTAACTCGATCTAGGGGATACATGTCAGAAACTATTTAACCGATTCACCTAGGGGAGGACTTAAACAATTAAACTGTCTGACTTGCTAGATCGAAGCTTCATACGGTAAAGTTCTTGAGGAGTCTTTTCTCTTTTAGGCACAGTAACGTCTTGTGCTTCAACACAGTCTTTGGTGGGGGTGGACGAGTCAGAGTCCTGTTTCAGTCCGTTTTTTAGTTCATTGCATAGCTTGATGTGACTCGTGTGGACCCACCCCTTTCTCCCCTCGATTTTCACGGCGGTCCTGGTGGTAAGCAGAACGGTCTTCGGAGACTTCCAGCGGGGCTCCAGCGGACTTTTCCGGTCGAAGTTCCTGACGAGTACCAGGTCCCCTGGACGGACCTCATGCGCCTTTACATCGGTGTTGTCAGGGAAGGCTGCGGCAACCTGTGAACGACATGATTGGAGTGCAGACATCAAGGAGGCAAGGTAATCTGTCAACATGTTACAATCAACATCAGTGATCTTTTTCGGAACGGGCGTCCCCCACATATTCGGCGGTCTGCCAAAGACCACTTCGTACGGGGATAGCCCTGATCTTGAGTGGGCGACCATTCTCATGTAGAATAGTGCCACGGGCAGGGCGACTATCCAGTCGACCCCTTTTTCCTGACAGATCTTGGCAAGACGGATTTTTAGTGTCTGATTATGCCTTTCTACAAGGCCAGCTGCTTCGGGATGTCGGACACAGTGGAACCTCCACTGATATCCTAGCAAGAGGGAAACTTGTTTCATCAACTCGGACGAGAACGGCTGTCCGTTATCTGAGTACACGACACGGGGCAAACCGTACCGTGGGAAGAATTCACGAACCAACTGTCTGGCTGTGGTCGGAGCAGTGTAGTCTGGGACTGGGTATGCTTCGGTCCAGCGGGACAGAGCACAAACGATTACAAGAACATACTTAAATCCTCTACAGCTATTCATCTGGATATAATCCATCTGGAGGACTTCAAAAGGGTGATCGGGAGGATGGAATCCACCTTGCTCAACAGGGACGCTTTTACCTGGATTGAACTGACAACAGATCATGCAAGTACGCACTTTCTGTTTTGCTGCTGCTCGTAAGTGTTTGTTGTACCAGAGATTCTGTAAACTGTCTAACATGGCTTTCTCTCCAAGATGGGCAGGACTATGTGCTGTATTTATCATGACTTGAACCATTGAGTCGGGGAGAAACCATATAGATTTTCCCTTCGTCACCCAACCTTGGTCTGTCTGAATCCCTCCTAGTTCAGTCCATTTCTTTATCTCCTCTGGAGTAGCATGTGTCTGGATGTCAATTACGTCTAGGGCGGGATCTCTAACTGTCATACACTGTGTTTGTACTATTGTCTTTGTCACATCAGTAGTCTGGGTGTGAGTCAATGCTGTATGTTTTGCTGTCTGGTCTGCCAGGTCGTTACCCTGGGAAACAGAATCTGTGACTTTGGTATGTGCCTTACACTTCATGACTGATATGCCCGAGGGCAAATGTATTGCTTCTAACAGTGCTTGAATGAGGGGGCCATGTTGTATCTTGGCCCCATGAGAAGTCAGAAAACCTCGTTCTTGCCAGAGGACTCCGAAGTCGTGTACAACTCCGAAGGCATAGCGGGAATCTGTGTATATGTTAACATTTCTGTTCTTGGCTAGAATACAAGCTCGGGTCAGAGCGATGAGCTCTGCTGCTTGAGCAGACAGGGTGTCAATACGATGTGTTTCTTTAATTTCAGTTTCAGTGGTCACGGCGTACGCGGCCACTAATTCTCCTGTACTTGTTCTCATGCATGAACCATCCACATAAAGTGTCAGGTCTGGATTTGTCAATGGGACATCTGTTAAGTCTCGTCTAGGCTTAGTTACTGCATTAATTATTTCTATACAATCATGCGGAGCTGGATCTGTCGTAACTGTAGGTAACAGTGTTGCTGGGTTCAGGATGCTGCAACGTCTGATTTCTATGTGTGGCTGGAATAGTGTTAATTCATAACCTGTCAGTCGTGCTATAGTTAAGTGTTGAGTCTGGGTTCTGTTTAACAAAACCTCTACAGAATGTGGTACTTGAACTGTTAACTGATGACCTAAAACAATTGAATCACTTTGTCTTATTGCTAACGCTGTTGCTGCTACTGACTTTAAGCACGCAGGGAGTGCTTGAGCTACTGAATCCAATGTACTAGAAAAATAAGCACAAGGCTTATGTGAACCTGCTTGGTCTTGAGTGAGGACAGACAACGCTGTACCATCACGTTCTGTAACAAAAAGTGTAAACGGTTTGTTGTAACATGGTGTCGCTAAAACTGGTGCTTGGCATAAAACTTTCTTTAATTCTTCAAAAGCTTGTGTGTGTTCCTGAGTCCAAGGGAGGACAGTCGAAGTTGCTGCCTCCTGTGTCGTTAACTGGATGAGTGGTTTAGCTAAAAATGCATACTGGGGAATCCATTGTCTGCAGTACGAGGTGAGGCCTATGAAGGCCCGCACTTCCTTTTGTGTCTTGGGTTGCGGCATGTTCACAATTAACTGAATGCGATCGGGAGTGAGCTGTCTCCCCACTTTGGACAGTAAGTGACCCAAGTACACAACTTGCTGAGCACAGAATTGTAGCTTCGAAGGAGACACCTTGTGTCCCTTGTCAGCCAGGAAATGTAAAACTGTCAGTGATGCTTTTTCACATTCGGGCTCACTTCGTGCGGTGATCAGCAGATCATCGACGTATTGTAGTAAAGCGGTGTTAACTGGCATTTGAATACAATCTAGTTGTCTTTTCAGTGCTTGACTATAGATGCTGGGGCTTTCTGTAAATCCTTGAGGTGCGCGCGAAAATTTGAAACTGCGTCCATTTAAACAGAATCCGAAGAGATATTGGCTCTCGGGATCAATAGGCACGCTGAAGAAGGCGTTCTTGAGATCAATTACAGTAAAGAACGTTGCTTCTGAATCAATAGCAGTCAATAGAGATGATATATCGGGGACCACAGGATACTGTGGGATAATGCATTTATTCAATTCTCGAAGATCAATCACCAGCCGATATACTGGCGGTGCATTGGGATCAGTACGTTTAAGAATCGGAATTATGGGTGAATTACAGATATTGGAGTCGGTTTCGACGACCACTCCTTGGGCAATGAGCTCTTCAATGATTTTCAGTAAAGCCGCTACAGCATCGGGTGGTAACTTGTATTGTCTGATTCTGGGTAATACAACACCTGCCTTGAGGGTAACGCGGTATGGTGTAATGTGCATACATCCTACATCAGTTGGGCCTTTTGCCCACAAGTAATCAGGTACATTTTTCAATCTGACGTCAAACTCACGAAGAACGTAATGACCCTTGAAATCCCGTAGAAAGAGTCTAACCCCCTCCGGGGAGCAACATATTATAGCTCCTAGAGCCTTCAGTGTTTTAATTCCTAACAGATTTTCCGGACATGATTTTGTTAGTAATAGGTCTGTAACGCGTGATAACGGACCCACAGCCAGGGGAACTGGTTCTGATACTTCATTTACAATAGGCTGTCCTGAAAACCCAAGGGAAACATTTTGTGAGCCTGAGAGGGGTGCCCCTGGAACTTCGTCATGACTTATTGTAGTGCGACTTGCCCCTGTGTCAATTAAAAACTTTCTATCTTTCCCCAATACTTGACTGTGTACATAAGGACCTTCTTGATCTACAGGAATCTCGATAAGAGGCAAGCCACCTTCCCTCTCTAGGCTGTTTCATGTATATCGGGAATATTCGGGGTAAGCAGACTGAGCATATTGGTACATCTGTTGTGAGACTTGCTGAGTTGCAGCAATGGGCTGTGGCTGTGGTACTGCTACGGTTTGTGCTGTCTGTGCAGATGCATGCATGGGCTGTGTATTCTGTGTAGACTGATGCTGGTTATGGTCTTGTCTAGGAGGATGCGGTCTCTCTTTAGTTTTTCCTGTCGCTATGTTATGTTTCAGAACTGCGCATTCGTGTACGTAGTGACCTGGCTGCTTGCAATAATTGCATGTCCCTTTCACAGGAGCTGCAGTGTGACTTGTCTGGGTCGTACCTTTTCTGTGACTGTCGGATGGAACCGTCTGGGCTACTAACATTTTCATTTTCGTGTCTTTCATGCGCTTCTGTTCCTGGTCTTGTTCTTCCCTAATTCTATTCTGGTGATATTGTAACATTTGTAACATCTGGGATGGCGTATTTGCTTGCCATGTACTCTCGACTTTATACACTCTATTTTTAACTAACGGTAGGGAATTCTCGACTAACTTTGATACGAAAAGATGTGGGTACGACTCGCTACTCGGCTGGAGGCCACTATTGATAATAAAACATTTCTCGAATCTAGAATAAAAGTCGCTAGTATCTTCATCATGTTTCTGTTTACAGGACGAGATTGCATCCCAATCCTCCTTTCTAGTTGTCAATAATCTGGGCAGGACCTGTACTATTAAACCTGGTAATGCTTTAGTTTTGTCCCCAAGGCCTAACCCTGGAACCCGTTTCTTTTCTTCATCCTCTATTTCTGCCCAGGCAATCTTTGCGTCTCCCACCTCCCAGTCCTTTTCCTTTAATTTCTCGAATATACCCGTAGGCAATAATACTTTCAACATTTTCATGATATCATCATATGTGTAGTCCCCCATCAGTAACATGTCTTTGAGCTCTCTATGAAAACCTGCAGGGTCTTTATCATGGCACGGTACTAATTTCTTCATTTCTAACAGTTCTAACTTAGTCAGAGGCGTGTGTACATACACGCGTTTCAAAATTTTATCCTCACCCATAACAGGGTGCACTTCTCGCAAGGGGTTCTGACTTTCTATACCACTCCCGCACTGCATATGGTACATTTTCCTTTCTGGGGGTGGGGCGGGAACATATTCAGGACTTACAAAGGTATCATATCTGCGTCGTTGTTCTAGAATTATTTGAACTAATTTAGTGCTTAGGCCTCTCCATCTATCCATCAGTAGTGCTTCTAGTGTCTCATGTAAGGGACCTGGATCGGAATAATGTTTTCTGTATTTGATGAGAAGGTGTTGAATCATATATACCCCTGCTAATTTCTGTTCGTCGGGGGAGAGGTTCAGAAATGTCTGTGCTACCGTGTCATCATTATATATGTTTGCATTTTCGGCCCATGATACCGCTGATCGGGCTAGTTCTTGTTCATCCATAGAATTGAGTACATGGTACCCAACTCGATCTCGAAGCCGTTTATCAGTTTCCTGGAACTGATGCTCAGCAGAATTCGGATTCGTTAAGGCAGAGAAGAAAACTCTCTTGCTTTCTGGACGGATACCCTTCCTAAGATAAGTTCCCTTACCTACATATGCTATAGTGCTTGTAGTTGGTTCTAGTTCTTCAGATTCTTCTTCCTCCTCGGAGGGAGCCTTTTCTTTCTCTTTGTCGTGTACTGCTATCACTGCCTTCTTAATCTTTTTATACATGGCCTCTATGCAATTTTGTCTGTCATGTTTTCCATCAGCTATATTTTGACCCCACTTACTCAATGCATCTAATTCACTCTGATCTGTTCCGGGCCTGTCTCGTTCTCTTATTAGACAATTTATGAAAAATCGGAGTATCAGTGCTTGCATGTTAACTTTCTGTTTCTCCAGGGCATCCTTAATACTGTCGGGGTCCTTTCCCGTTTGAACGAACTCATAAATTCTATCTAGGCGTTCCTTCATTCCTGCATAACATAACAAACTATCAGTAGCAGATCTTAACCGTAAAGACGCTAATACCATTAAGTCGTCCTGTCCAGGTTCTGGATCATATCTACAAACTGACATATTTTCTTTTAGTGCATCAAGACGGGACGAATTAGAAGAACGGGGGGATCTGTGCGTAAGAGGACTCTGCATACCTCTGAGATTTAATCTGTGAGTCGGTGGCGGGGTCTGGAGACCCGCGGTCGCACCTCCTGAAGCGGAAGCTTGGGCATTATCTCTGTGTGTAGTCAGTATCTGAATTTGTCTCTTAGTAGGATCTGATTGAAGTGGTTTCGGTAAATCAGTTTTAGGTGAGGGAAGTGGCGGAGCTGGCGGAACGGAACTAGTCTTTTTCGGTGTCGGCTGAGCGTGATCTTGGGGGGCAGTACCACCCCCGGCCCTGTCAGTAGGCAGGGCACGAACAGGCAGATTGGTGTAAGCTGGCGCTACATCTTCGAGATATGAATTTAGGAATATGTCTTTAGTAGTCTTATGCATTACTTTAGTTGGAACTAATGGTGACGGCAAATTTTCCGGTATTTCTGAAATGGCGTCAGGGGTACCATCGGCCAAAAGATACATGTTGTTCACTTTGCCATTTTGGATACGATCTATTTGTTCTACTTTTACTCGAATTCCCTCAGTAACTAATTCGTTTTCTTGGGCCTTTTCTGATTCTTTAAGCCTGTCTTCTCTACGGAGTGCTCTATCAGCACGCTTACGTGATTCCTTACGCCAAAATTCTATGGCGTCTTTCTGAGATTGTCTAGCTTTCTTTTTCCGTAATATTTCTTCTACCTTTATGATGCACTCGGCATCCCATGTTCCGTTAACTGGCCATCGGTATCTTTCCTCTAAGTGCTTGGTATAATCGGTCCATAACTCTAGATACAGGATGGCGTCTATGCCATGTTTATTGTACATAAAATTACCTGGAGTGTCCCTAGGGGGGATTGGAATCTCTTCCTCCAACATCCCTTTCCTAGTTCCTATCTGCTTTAATTTGTTGAAAAACGGCATTGTGCCTACTTGATACTGGAATGCTTGATCCTTGATACTTAATGTCAACTGTAACTATTTATACAAAAACACAATAATGCACAAAAACAATCACATTCATACCACGACATTAATCACATGAAACATTTAAAGACATAGTTAACTTCCCCCTACTCTGAATGTACCGCTCAACGATACAGATACACTGCTGTAACAGTGCAGAAATTCGGAATACTTTATATACTGCTAAACAGTACAGATACACTGCCTAAAAACAGTGCAGACCGGACTTGCGTACCCAAACCCGTCTAGATACGACCCAGCAATGGTACTCACCGGGAAGCACGGAAAACAGAAGGCCTCGGAAAACTCGACTGGACTCGACTCGGAACTTCGGAAAACTTCGGAAAACTTCGGAAAACTTCGGAAAACTTCGGAGAACTGGTGGGCCTCTTCACACCTCGGACCTTGCTTCCTTCGGCTGGGCTCTGGTCGGGATCCTCCGCACTCCTCACCGCCTCGTCTGGGCACTGATCGCAGTCTTCGTCACCTCCGTGTGTCAGAGGGGGATGCAGGAAATCCTGCCAGTACACGTGTTGTCCGTCTAACTGATGGCAGGGGACACGGATTGCAACGCACCTTCCGGCGCGTGAGGTGGGGGAGGGGTCCCTATTCGGGCGCCAAAATGATGTAAATAATTAATTTACTCTCTTAATTTCTATGCAGGTAAGTACTTAATCAATAATAACTCAATCGAAATGAAGGAAAACAGAGTCCGTGATGTAAGAGTTTCTAAGGGTTTTATTCCTCATAAAGGAATCAGGATATCATGTTCTGACCACCACACAGGGTGTCAGAAGGGATAGATGAGCGCGCTGACGTTTATTGACAATACATAGCTTATATACTTGATTTACATCATAATGTTCAATGTAAGAGGCGTAACAGCTGAGAGAAGACAAGATAACAGTATACACGTGGTGCTAGTACATCATCAAGAGGCGTAAGCTAGGCGTAACTAGGCGTGTGTGCTAGAAACGTCACTGATAGGTGACGCAAGTGGGTGGCACCAAGGGGTGGTGCTAACAGAATGTTGCAATGTCAGCAGAAATCGGAAGCTTGGATGCGTGCGCAGCTGCATGACGTGTGATAGACGGGGTGCAGGGGACTTGACATTTACACTGACGGGAAGAGACAGAAGTCTGGCATGTCAGATCAACTTGTGCTTCTATCATATCTGATATCTGATGTTTTAGGAACTAAGCTATCTGGGCAGAAAGGTCTCTAGAGCAGAAGCTATTCTATACTTGCTGTGAGTGCGTGTATAAGCGCCTGAGTGTCTGTATGAGAAGCGTGGGGGCACGGGGCCTTCCATGGAAGCATGGCAACAGAGGCTATGAATTACTTGCATAAAGACAGGTCGGCCCTTTAGCCCTGTAGCTGAGGAAGGATGTTTACTGAAGCTAGTAGGCTGGAATGTATCTTCGGGGAGGAAAACAGATAACTCGAAGGTTATAGTCAATCTTGGCAGGCAGCAGGCTGAGCTGAGCACGGAGGGCCGCGCTAGAAGTAAGTCAGAGTTCACGGGTACGGGGGCTGCTTGGGCAGAGGCCCTCGCAGTCAGAAGCCAGAAAAGAGGCTCGATGGCAGAGATTCAGGGCCTACTTTCAGCCAGGCTGAAAAACGTAGGAGTACACTTCAAAAAGACGTTGGCATAGCATACTTAGGAACGGACCATCAAACCCATTCATGGTGGGTCTGAAAGAGGACAAGTTAACGTTGGACGCAAATGTATTTGCGTCTTCATAGCTGGTACAGGAGGGAAGTTACATGCACTTTTAACTCGTACATGGAGTCGGTGGGGTACTCGCTAGGGAACACAACATGACCATAAAATTTATATTACCTCAGTTGTTTAAACATACAACCCTGTGGTAAGTGTGCTGGCAGGAGTCAGGAAAATGAAATGATCCAAACAATGGTAAGGTGATCCCCTCTGCAGCCATTGGTAAGAAAAGCAAATTCAGGGACTTCCATTTTATTCTATGCGCAGCGCTTCTAGTATTTGCCCGCAGAAACCTAAACATGTATTGAGAAGATAGTGTTCTCACTCAGTAGATAAGGCTTGTGATAGTTCATTAATATATGAAGAACTGGAGCTCCTTAGCATCCGTGTTTGCTACAGACCAGGAGCTCTGCACCAGGATCTATTAATCACATTGTAAGGAGACTCTCAGATGTAAAAGGGAGAGCTGGGGGTGGCTTTCAAGGAACATATAACAGGACCCCAAAAAGGTGCGGAAAAGAGCTTATAACCTGTTACGATGTAAGTTAATGTACTATGTGTGCTTTAAGTCACACCAAGACACCCTTTTGTAGATCTAGTTTTTTCTTGTGTAAAAACCAACCTATGACACAAATACTTCTTTGCTTCATCAGAATTTAATTTTTTTTTATGGTTGGTCGCTGGACACCTTTTATAAAGAAATACAAATCAATTTAAGGTAAATAACACATATAGAGGGGCTTTGAGCCAGTGTGGTGACTATGATGATGGCTCTGTGAGCTCACGGTTGGATATCAGGAAGAAAGTTTCAACGGTTATAAAGTCATACCAGTCATGGTGTGTTTCAGTAATTCTTTCAGGTACGTATGGTTTATATTCTGCCTTACGATGGAACCAGGGATGCTCTCAGAATACAGAGGAGTTTTTATTTTAAGACAATCAGAGGCTCCATAATATGCAAAGTAGTATCAGTTTGTGCTACATGTTCCAGGCTTAAATTTTCATTTAGTGCTCTAATCATGTCCTAACAATAGCTTTATTAACCTTCTTGTGTTCTCAAATTTGCTTGAAAATGCACCACTGAGAGCCTCCCAGAACACCCCCTTATGATCGTCGGGTTTGCTCAGTATGCTCACTCCCAAGAGGGCACTCATCCCAAACTATTACCCCCCACCACTTTCAAATGTCACCAGCCACCACTGTTGTCACTAATCAAATTTTGGGTAACCCTTCATGCACCAAGACCCCATCCAAAAATGTAACCACTGCTTTCACATTAGCACTTTCTATAATCTCCAACTCAACCTACTCATAAAAATTATCCACAAGAATGATTACATACTTATACCTACCTTGATAATTCAAAACTGGTCCCAAGATATCCACTCGAAGAGTTTCCCAAATCATCTTAGGACAATATCTGGCTTAAAGTGGGATGGAAGGGATCAAGGGCCAGATGTAGGTAAAATAGAAATACAGAATTCTTTTTTATTAAGTTCAAATCTTTTTTATTAAACAATAACAGGAATGAGTATGGCAGTTAAGTATACATAAAGCATTCAGTCATGTTTAAATTGCCACTGTCAGAGATAGGGTAGTACATAAGAAAAATAATATTAATAATAATAATAATATTAATAGTAATAATGGCAGATCCATCAAAATCAAAAGAGAAATCAATAGCCATAAAGAACAACAATCAGTAATAATGCAACACATTGTTGATTCCAACCCCGTCTGCGTGTGTGAACGCATGATGTTGCTATCTTGTCAACCGTAGGGATAGAATACGCATCTACATTATTATGCAACTTGTCTCATTATGAAAATGTGATTTTGGGGTTGAGTACGTAAACATTCTGTCTAGAATACAGCCTATGAAATACAGTTCCGAGCATCTACAGTACAAATATAGCATTACAGTCAATCCATTGAGCACCATGCCTAGTGCACTCCTGTGCGGTATTTTCTCCAAACTACTGGGTGTCCATTTATTTGTACAGACATCTTACGGCGGGTCAAAGGTAAAGGAGGCAGCATCCAAGGAGGACCATAATTTTTTATTGGTATCCTGCCATGGTGATGAGTGTAAGGCAGGATTGTCAGTCCCCCTAATGCAGGATAACCATTCTCTCCAAGCGTTGAAAGAGACCTCAGACGATGTCTTCCAATGGCATAAAACCACTTTGCACGCTAGTGTTAGTAAAAGATCAAGAAGCTGGCGGTCATGATCTCTCACTAGTAACGGGTCTATGGCCCCTAGAATAACATATATGAATTCTCTTGTGGGTTTTATGGAGAATATGTTTTCAATATAGTCAAAAATCTTAGACCAATATGTCTTAAGCAAGGGACAGTTAAATAACATGTGCGGTAGGTCACCGTCTGATAGTGAGCAATTCCAGCACGTTGGTGTGTCTCGCAATCCAACCTTAAATAGTCTCTGTGGGGTCCAAAATGTTCTGTTGAGTATCATGTATTTGGTTTGTGAGAGTATCGGGGAGACCTTATGTGTGAGTGCCGATGCGTGTATCTTGGTCCAGTCTATAGCTATACTGGTGTTGTTTGGTTCCGCTTCCCATTTAAGTTCATTTCGTCTCATCGATTTATTGGGTGTTGGCGCAAGTAGCTTGTATATTCTTGAGACAAAATGTCCTGAGGATTGAAAGTGTGGGAGCATAGTTTTTAGCCAAGGTGTCGCAAATTTGAACGTTTGTGTGGACAGAGCTGACTTTAGTTTTAGGAAAGCGTAAAAGTCAATTGGTAACAGGGAGTGTTTAGCCTGTATAACTGAAAAGGGCATTGGCATTTGATCCTCGTAGAGATCTGAGATCACATTAATACCTTTATCAGACCAATGATCCCATATAGGGGGCAAGCCGTTAATTTTAATAAGTGGGTTACGCCATAAGGACGCGGAAGCTGATTTATTGATCTGCAGACCGGTTTTATGTAATTTGTCCAGTCGTAAAAGAGCTCTTTTGGTGTTGAGCATGATATATCTAGAGTGTGTGAGGTGTGATAGGTCCATTGTGAGAATCGCAGAGAGCGGGGCTTTGCCTATGATGGATTTCTCAATATTAATCCATAAAGGTGTATAGTTAGGGTCTTCTGCGAACCAGGAGGCTCCTTGCTTGCAGAGAAAGGCGGTTTGGTAGTTCCTGAAATTGGGCAAACCTATACCTCCTCTAAGTTTCGGTAGTTGTAATTTTTTCATAGCTATTCTGGGTTTCTTTCCTTTCCATAAGAAGTCCGTGAATAACTTCTCTATTTTATGTAGGAATTCCTCAGTGAAGATCATGGGGAGCATACTCGCCATATAATTCACCTGGGGGCTGATCATCATTTTTAACGTCTCTGCCCTTCCCCACCATGATAGAAATTTTGGTGACCACCCATCTAGCAATTTTTGTATTTTTTTGTAGAGTATATCTTCGTTAATTTTTAAGGTGGTAATCAAATCTTTCTCAAATTCCATACCTAGATATTTGAAACTTTTTGGTTGCCAGGTAAGGCCAGAGTCACCTAGTATATTTTTATCACCCAGGTTGTTTAACATCTTCACCTCTGTTTTATCTCTATTCAGAGAGTATCCTGATACGCTTGAGAAATCCTTAATCGTGGAAAGTAAAGCCGGTATGGCTTTGTCTGCTTTTTCACTCAGGACCAACACGTCGTCAGCATATGCCGTGAGCTTAATTGTACAATCTTTAAACTGAATTCCTGTGATGTCCGCATTTTCCCGTATATGATACAGGAAGGGCTCAATCGCCAGGAGGAATAGGGATGGGGACAAGGGGCATCCTTGTCTAGTGCCTTGTTCTAGATTAAAGGGGGAGGAGAAAGCGCCACCAGCTCGCACTCTAGCAGTGGGGCAAGCATACAGTGACATAACTAATTTTGTAAATAGAGGGCCTAAGTCAAATTTGAGCAGCACTGCATTTAGGTATGTCCAGTCCACCTTGTCGAACGCTTTTTCAGCGTCAAGTGTAATCGCCACCGTGGCCGTGGATAGGAGCTTTGCTTTTTCAATTACATGAGCTAGAATTCTGGTATTGTCGCTTAACAACCTATTTTTCAAGAATCCTGCTTGTGACGGATGGATTAGAGACGGCAGTACCTGCTGGATGCGTCTTGCTAGGATTGAGGCCAGGAGCTTGCAATCTAAGTTTATCAATGAGATAGGTCTGTAGTTTTTAGGGAGTTTAGAATCCTTGCCTTCCTTGGGTATCACTGCAATCACAGCTTCGGCCATTGTTCCCTGAACTTCTCCCGTGATACTAATTTCTTGAAACACTTCCAAGAGTGGTGTAGTGAGAGTGTGGGCGAAAGTTTTATAAAACGGCGCAGTGTAACCATCTGGACCGGGGGCTTTCCCACTTTTGAGAGATTTGATTGCAGCAATGACTTCCTTCTCAGATACTGGCTCATTCAGGGATTCTTTTTCTGCGGGCTTAAGTGTTGGTAGCACGCAGTTGGAGAGGTATTTCTCCACTTTCTCTTTATCTACCTTCACGTTCCTAGCGTAGAGTTTTTCATAGAAGTCTTTAAAAATGTTCGCAATTTTATTGGGGTCAGAGCTGGGGATGCCACTATCATCCAGTAAGGAGGTAATGGAACTCTTTTGAATTTTAAATTTAAGATAGGCAGCTAGTCCTCTCCCTGCTTTATTAGAGTCACAGATTTTAAAACGTTTCCTCTTGTCTAACCAGATCCCTGCTTTTTCACTTATTAATTTGTTATAGGTGTATTTTTGGTTGGACAGTTCATTTAGATCCTTGGGGTTTCTACTATCTAGGTATTCGCGTTGGAGTTTTGAGATGTCTTCTTCCAATTTTAGTAGGGCTGCAGTACGGTTTTTATTAATTGCAGACGAGATTTTTATAATGAGCCCCCTTATGGTGGATTTTAGCGCCTCCCAGCGTATGAGATCTGAGGTGTCTCCTTTTTTATTAGTCTCCAAGAAATCTTTTATGGCGTTTTCAATAGTGTTCTTGTGTTTTGTGTCATTCAGTATGGCATCATTAAATCTCCACATTGACTGCCGAGTTGTCGGCTTGACATTCGATATTGTAAGAGAGATGCAAGAGTGATCAGAGACTAGTCTCGGTGCAATGTCTGAGTCTTCGACTCTGGCTACTGCGTTTTTAGTTATAAATATGTAGTCAATTCTCGAAAATGAGTCATGAGGTGGGGAGTAGAAGGAGTAGTCTCTACCATGTGGAATCTGTTACATAGCTTCATGAAATCTCTATGGGCTTTGCCTGGGCGGAAAACACATTTGGAGTCCCTGTCTAGGATAGGGTCATATGGAAGGTTGAAATCGCCTGCTATAATATGGACTGCTGTGTCTGGAATGGTGTTAGTCTGTTTTGTAAGGTCTTGCCAGAAGGAAGGGTCATGTGTGTTGGGAGCGTATACCGTTGTAATATAAAATTCAGTGTCGTCTTTGAGAAGCTTCGCTGAGACCCATCTACCCTTCGTGTCTATGGAAGAGGAAATCACTTCCACATTTGCTTTTTTAGCAAAGAGCATCACCACCCCGTTTTTCTTAGATACTGCTTCAGATCCTATCACTTCAGTGTAAAACTTGTTGCGTAGTGTATGAAATTGTTTCGCCTCTAGTTTCGTTTCTTGCAGGAGGGCTATGTCCCCTCGTTGCCTACGAAGGTAGTCGAGTATCTTCTGGCGTTTAACCAGTTGGTTTAAGCCCTTCACATTCAGTGATAGTATTTTAAGGTTAGCTATGGTTGTTGTTCCGATTGGGGTATCTAAAGTAGGAGCCATCAGACATTAATCTTCTGATATTCAACCATGCTACATGAAGCTATACATGCATTAAACCGGAGAAAGACCACCGCACAGGTAACAACAGAATTAGTAGCTACAGTCGCACTGGCTGCAAGGCTAATGAGAAGTACTATTGGTTGAAAGACAAAATGCAAGGTTTGGAATGCGACGCTACGGAATACAAACAATGTGCAAAACAGAAGAAATGAAAATGAAAATACAAACCCTTCCCCCAGTTCCCCACGCCTCCCTCCTCCCTCCACCCGTACCCCCATCCCACCCCTCCCTCCCCCATGGTAGAATAGGAACATGGCGACTTGGGAACGACCACGAGGCCACCTCCAAGCAGCTAGTCAACATCAATAAATGTCAGTGCTGTAAGAACATCTCACAAGTCAAGAGAGTTAAATGACTCCCCATATTCAAAATAAAACCATAAGCTACATCTCAAGGTGTAGACGCAAAACCTTTTAAGAACGGTGAACCATTATAACTAGGTTTGGGGAGATAACACGTGTAACCACTTCTAGGTGAATTAAGCCATATGCGGAGCATGTCATGGCGACCAGCCAGGGATCACTCCTGAACAGTGCAGTAAGGCACTTCATAGGACACAAGGATTCCATACTCAATAAGTGTGGCCGATCGCCACAAACTTATCTGGACAAAGTACAGCAAATGTATTGGCCATTTCAGACCTAATGTCAAGTTGAGACACATATAGGATTATGCCATATGTTGTGAACGGTGTGAACATCGTAAATATTGTGAGCATAATGAGTATAGTACAAGTCGTAGTTAAGTAAAACTAAGGCACATATTAGAACAATGTATATATCGTGAACCATGCAAATTTAGTAAGTATAGAGTCGAGCATAGGGATCGTTTCCAGAGCCTGTTTGAACAACTCTGTTTGAGTGACTCTACAGGGTATCAGTATGCGTACAAGACTGGTTTACCAGTAGGTCATCAGTGGTGAGCTTTGCAGAAAAGTCATGAATCAACCAAAACCAGATGCAGTGGCGCCTCCCTGATTCGAATTAGAGACCTCCATGTTGCCCTCTCCTTGGTCAGAGAGTAGACGACGCAGCTTTTGTGGATCAGAGAATACATGAGTTACTCCATGTATCGTCACTTTGAATTTTGTTGGACCAATAAATCCATACATGTATCCGAGTGACTTCAATTGCGGTCTCAACGCTAGGAAGACTTTCCTGACATCCATGGTCTCTTTACTGAAATCCTGCGAAATATAAACCTTATGACCTTGCCATAGGACATGATTGTGCTTGCGGACGAAAGAGAGAATCTGTTCTGTGTGTTGGTATCTTAGCGGCTTGCACACTATCGCTCTTGGGCCTTTTTGCTCTTTAGTAATCCGTCCCGGAACTCTATGTGCCCTATCGAATTCCAGGGGTTGCGTGAAGGACAAGTTTGTCGCTTGTGTAAACCATTTCTCAAGGAAGGGAACGCACGATCCATGGGCTTCTTCTGATTTTTCTGGTATTCCAAAAATTCTCAGGTTCCCTCTTCTATTTCTGTCTTCCAATTCCGCAATTTTCTTCACAAGATGGTCCGAGCACAGGGTGAGATTCTTGATGGCTCCACAGGTTTTATTTTCCGTGTCCTCCAGTTTACTTATTCTGCTTTCAGACTCAGACAGCCTCGAGGTAATGTCTTTGATATCCTGTCTTATCGCAACGACCTCCTCTTTGGTAGATTTCGCCAAGTCTCTAACTTCGTCTAGTCTGTGTAGGATAATGTCCATAGCATCAGTTAGTTCTCTTTTGCCTTTAACTGGCGTCGGTGGGTCAGATTTCAGACGTTTAGAATTTTTGCCATTGTCTTTATCCCCCATTTTTGAGTTGTTCATCAGTGATGCTGGGGTTAGCTGGGATATTGCCACTGGTTAGTATCTCACTGGTGACCTAATGACTGTGTTGGTCTGGGGTCACTGCTACTCAGTCTGCTAACTCCTTATGCAGATGCTTCTAGGCACTACTAAACATGTTGTTGTCAGGAAGGGTGCCTGTATTACAGAAGCGCAGGATGTAGAGACTCACGTTAATGCATATACACAGGAGCCACCAATATAGATTTCGTGTACGATAGCTTCTCTAATGGCTGTACAACGTACAGGACTTTTGCGTAGATTAAGGAAGCATATTAATTAAGCATATTAATTATGTCGATAAAATCTGTATCCAGGACATCATTTTCTTGTGGTCTTAGTCAGTTTGCTTACTGAATTCAGCTCAGTGAGTGCATATAATCACTTCTGCTTTAATTCAATTTAATTTAACATCTGCTGCATCGTGGCATTGTTAGATGAGCAATGTATACGATCAGGGGCTTCTTCTAATAACATGGACTGCAGCACACCATCCAGCACTCATTGGCACAGTCACAGTTTGTCAGGCAGATAAGCGTTGGTCACACTGCTGATTAGAGAGTGGCTTTAGAGTAATTAAGTTTACCGGCAAGCCGCCATTTTTACACGGCTGGGTCCCGCTTTTTGCACTTCGAGCAATGCACAGAAAATAAGCATTCCAGACGGTCTCATGCCTCATTACTCACGGCTCTGTCGTTTACATTGCTACGCCTTGTGGTGACTGCCTCGTAGAGCAGGTGCTCTTTGTGTGAGCGACGGGACCGGAGCTCCAGGGAACCTCGTGGATGCGGCCGGAAATAAGGTCCGTCACCATCTGCGGTCGCCGGCGGTCCTTGACGAAAGTCGGGTTTCTCCGTTGTCCTCGATCAGATCTGGCTGAAAATCACGCCATCGCCAGGTCTGGGGTTCTGACACCTAAATGTCCGCTATGATCCGGTTTGGACTCGGTTTACAGCTGTTTTGGTGGCAAGTACTGCAGCTGCCTGGAGGAGGACAGAAACTACGCGGCCATTTCTCCGGCGTCCAAGCCACGCCCCCCGAAATACAGAATTCTTAATACCGAATTGGTATTAAGAAATTGGTATTTCCAATGTAGATAAAAAAAAACTTAAAAAACCCCCAAAAATACCGAATCGGTAATAATAGGTAAAATTTACCGATTCCTTTTACCGATCGGTATTACCGATTCCTAAATACTGAATTGGAAATACAGAATCGGTAATTCAAAATAACAGCAATTGAAGATTCAGCCAATCCTGTGCATTCACATCACCTCCCAACCAGGAAGTGGCCACACCCATGCAGCTGCACTGAATCAGAATCTGCTGGAGAGGCAGGGAGTGCAGAGGAGAACACGGAAGCAACTGAAAGAACTTTTCCAGATACAAACTGCAGAATGGCCAACAAGGAGAGTTAAAATGATGGTGCAGAAAGGAAAAGAAAACTAAAATTTAGTGAAAGGGATCTGGGGGTCCTGATTGAGGAGGTGGCAAGAGAACACACAAAGCTGTTTGGGAAACAGTTACTGCAAGTGCCAGAATCCCAGAAGAGAAAAATTAGGACTGGAATACAGGAAAATGTAAATGCCATTGGAGTGACTCACCGTGAAATAGACATACTCAAGAAAAGGTGGTACGACGTCAGGAGCCTGGCAAAGAAGAAGATGGCCGAAAGGAAAAAACAAGCTAGCCTGACAGGTGGAGGAAGAAATAGAGCACCTGCACTGACTGCATTGGAACTGCTGGCAGACTCCATCATTGACCCTGAGAGCGTCAGCAGGATCGGGATGCAGACAGCTCAGCCAGAGCTGGCAACAAACAAGGTAAGATGCATGCACACCAAGCTGCGTCTCCTACTCCATTACCCCATTCCCCAATGAGGCAGTGTGAATCTCACTCCAGTACATGTTTTAGTAAACGCCAGCAATGCATTATGGGAAATGTAGTCAGTGTAACACCTATTATAACAGCCATCCCACTGAACACAAAGGCATGTGACACACATCAGTGATAAACAAGCAGAGGACGGTCAGATAGATTGGCAGACATGAACATTTATTTTTTCATAAGGCTGCCAAACAAGTGATCTAATGTACAATTTGACTCCACAGGCAAGACATCGCGCAGGTCTGCACATGTCAAGGCAGGAAAGGCACCCCGGAGGGAGAGAATGGAGGATGCCATTTCAACTACAGGTCACACCACACCACCACCACCGGCATCAACACCACCACCGGCATCAACACCACCACTGGCATCAACACCACCACCAGCATCAACACCACCACCAGCATCAACACCACCACCGGCAACACCACCACCACCGGCAACACCACCACCACCACCGGCATCAACACCACAACCGGCATCAACACCACCACCGGCAACACCACCACCTGCAACAACACAACCACCTGCAACAACAACACCACCTGCAACAACAGCACCATCACCTGCATCACCAGCAGCGTCACCACCGGCATTAGCAAGACCCAGGAGGCATGCAGTTGCCAGGTTCCAAGAGATGGAGTTGTCCGTGGAAGACTGGAGGGGTGGAGAACAGCCAACGGTCCCAGTGGATGGCAATAATGCAGGTTCACAGTCCCCCACGGAGCGATCGCACACAGGTGCCAGACGCTGCAGGGTTAGGGAACCCAGTCCACCTTTGCAGGGTGAGGAGCATGGTGTGTTTGCAGGTCTGGAGGTGAACATGTTAAAGGTCCAGCGCCTGCAAGGGAAAGCAATCCAATCAGTTCAGCGGCAGATGAGACACGTGACAGCAAACATGCAGAAATAGAGAAGGGCATCTGCTCAATGAACACAACACTGGCTGAGGGTATGAGGGACATGGCTCTGGGCATGAGGGACATGTCCCAGTCAGTGAGGCTGCTGTGCAGCAAGCTTGATGAGGACAGGATGGCACGGCGCAGGAAGAGGCATAAAATGGAGAATTATACCAAGGGGGTGAACCGCCCCTCCACTGCCACTTCTCTGCTCTGCAGGTGCTCTGTGGCCTGCAGGAAGGGATGGTACACTGAAGCTGTGATGTGTCAAGGGGGCTTATGACAGTGACCACTACACTTAAAGTGTTCCTGAAATAATCATGCTGCCAATACTGGTGCAGGTGAGGTGGGGGACAGTGAGGAGACAAGTTGCAGCAGTGTAACACCCCCTGTAACTGAGTCCAGGAGGAGCAGCAGGCGTCAAGTTGTTGGCACTGGATTGATTGCCAGTGAAGACAGACTGCAAAGGGAATGCAGCACTGTTGTGCGTGGCCGCAGGAGGAAATGCAAGCCACACTTAGTCTAGCTAACTGGGTGACTTAACCCATGACATCTTTGTAGGGTGTTTACAAATACGACTGCCATGTTGAGCCCTTCACGTGATGGCGTAGTGCCAATATATTAAACTATGTCATTCAAATACAACAACTGGCTGTGTCTCCTTACTTACTCAAAAATAGTTGCATGTGATCTCAGCCCGTCTTTGTCTCCCATCTGGTGCTGGCGCCACTCCTGCTGCGTTGGGCTCTGGCTGTGCAAATTCATCATCATCGTACTCAGAGTCAGTTAATTCAACTGCTGTACCTTTCTTAGTGGCAAGGTTATGCAGCATAGCACAAGTTGCGATGATCTTGCAGCACATGATGGGGCGGTACTGAGGTGGTCCTCCGCTTTTGAGGAGGCAGCAGAACCTGCTTTTTAATAGTCCAAACGGGCGCTCCACAACGTTGCGTGTTGGTTTGTGCGCCACATTGTATCATCTCTCACTTGGGGTTGATGGGTTCAGGTAAGGAGTGAGGATGAATGACCGCACAGTATATGCGCTATCACCTAGGTGGGGAAGACAGTGCCATTAATAACAGTCACCAACACATTCATCTGCAGTATACATCATGGTGTGTCACAGTGATTTACCTAGCAGGTATCCTTCTCCAAATTCTCCCGCAGCCAGAAGTGTGTAGATCCCACTGTTCGGGAAAATGTATGAGTCGTGGGTGGTCCTTGGAAATTTTGCCATAATGTTGGTGATTAAGTTGGCTGCATCGCAGATTACCTGCACATTAAGGGAGTGGGTGGATTTTCTGTTTCGGTAGATGTACTCAGTGGCTGTAGGTGGGCAAATTGGAGTGTGTGTACCATCAATGCACCATATAACATGCGGGAACTGTGCCTTTTGGTAAAAGTCTGTCTTGGTTTTCTGCAGTTCGGCCTGTGTGGTTGGGAAGCTTATGTAGTGGTGCATTCTCTGCATCATGGCATCCAGGAACTTGTTAAAGAAACGGGACAGGCAACTCTGTGACACACCATCTACTGCAGCTATCACCCCCTAGTAATTGCTAGATACAAGTAGGTGTAGGCCACAGAGCACCTGCACATGTGGTGGTATAGCGTGCACCCTTGGTGTTGGATGCTCCAGGAGTGGGTGCAGGTCCCTTATCAGGTCCAGGATGGTTTGGGGGTGCAGCCTGTACCTTTCATGGATCTCTGCCTCAGTCAGTTGGAAGAGTGTGATGCGCTGTCTGTAAACGCGCTCCTCCCGTCCCCAGATCCTCACTCCTGCTGCCTGTGGCCATAGCCGCCTTGCAATAACAGAGGGCCGCCATAGTGATCAGTGCGGGACGGCAATGGGAATGTTACTGTTCTAGTACTTCTCGATATGTCGGCCACATTCGACACGGTGAGCCACGCAATTCTAGTGGAAAGATTAGAGAAGATTGGGGTGAAGGGACGGGCTCTTCAGTGGTTGCGGTCTTATTTATTTATTTATTTAATGATATTTATAGAGCGCGTGCAAATACCCGTAGGCGTCTCGGCGCTGGTATGCAATGCTGTGTATCCCTGATCAGCAGATTGGTATCTGGGTTTACTGGTTGAATAACCACGTCTTCAGTTTCTTTCTGAACTGGAGGAGCGTGGAACTTATTTTAATGTGGTTCGGTAAGGAGTTCCAGATTTTAGGGGCTGCGATAGAAAAGCGGCGATCACCCCATGAGACTGTTCTACTTCGTTGAACCACAAGTTGGTTCAGTGAGGAGGACCGAAGTGTTCTAGACGGGTTATAAGGAATTAGTAGTTTTTTGAGGAAGCGCGGTCCTTGATCTTGCAGGGTCTTATAAACTATGCATAATGCTTTGAATTTAGCCCTATTTTGAATGGTTAGCCAGTGGTAATCTTTCAGGGTGTCCGAGATGGGAGTAAACTTGGGTTTTTTGGATAGCACGCGTGCCGCTGCGTTCTGCACAGTCTGAAGCTTTTTCGTGACTCTGCTTTGTGCATTAAGCAGAAGACCGTTGCAGTAGTCCAACGATGTCAGGACCAAGGAGGTGACTAACGTCTTGGCTGCTGAATCTGGTAAGTAAGGAATGATCTTTTTTATTACTTTGAGCTTAAAATGGGCGTTAGCTGCCACCTTGTTTGCATGGGCCATGAAACATAGCTTGTCATCAAATGTCACTCCTAAGTTTCTAACCTTAGCGGTGGGGGTAGGAGGGACACCAAGAACCGATGGCCACCAAGCTGCCGACCAGGCTGGCTGAAGGTTACCAAAGATGACCACTTCCGTTTTATCGGAATTGAGCTTCAGGCAATTTCTTGCCATCCACTCACCGATAGCAATCATCCCCCTTTGGAATCTTTCTGCTACCTCCTGTCCATCGCCCTTTATGGCCAAGACCAGCTGGGTGTCGTCAGCATAAAAGAGGAGGGCCAGGGGTTGTGGCCCTAGGCCAGGCGCGGACGGGCGCAGACGGGCTTGCCTCTGGCGCGCCTCCGGCGCGCCGCCGGCGCGCCCGCTGCGCGGACGGGCAGTACTGTTGTTTTTATACATACTTTGGGCGGGGCGGGAGGAGGGTGGAAGGGGCGCCGAGCTCTCCGGCGAGCCTGCCCAATCAAAGATGGCTGCCAAAGTGGTGTTCGAAGCTTTCCTGCACCTCACTAGAGTGATGCTGTGGAAAGGGGGTGCCTCAGCGAAGTGGGCTCGCTGTAGGGGGTATCAGGGGTATTAAAAACGCTCCCAATAGAATATAGAACAATTTTTAAAAAATTTGTGAACAATTAGCAAGTCGATCGTTTTTTTTAAAACGGGGGTGCAAGAGAGCACAATAGACCTCCGGCTTCCGCCTCAGAGGGAATCAACAGTCATTAAACACAGAAAACCGATTTAGATCCAGTTAAATACCCAGGGAGGGTGGGAGGGGCGCCGAGCTCTCCGGCGAGCCTGCCCAATCAAAGATGGCTGCCAAAGTGGTGTTCGAAGCTTTCCTGCACCTCACTAGAGTGATGCTGTGGAAAGGGGGTGCCTCAGCGAAGTGGGCTCGCTGTAGGGGGTATCAGGGGTATTAAAAACGCTCCCAATAGAATATAGAACAATTTTTTAAAAATTTGTGAACAATTAGCAAGTCGATCGTTTTTTTTAAAACGGGGGTGCAAGAGAGCACAATAGACCTCCGGCTTCCGCCTCAGAGGGAATCAACAGTCATTAAACTATCTATTAATTATCACATTATAACATTAAATTATCTGGCAGGGAAACAGCAGGTGGTAACCTTGGCGCCGTTTTCTTCCTGTAAGTCTTCGGTAGCCTACAGGGTACCACAGGGCTCTGCGATCAGCCCTATTCTTTTCAATATCTATTTGCAGCCTCTGTTTCCCATCATCAAATCGTTCAGGGTTGACCTGGTCAACTATGTGGACGATACGCAACTAGTTTCCTTGGAGACGTTTCAGAAGTGTCTGCGTCAGACAGCAGGTTGGCTTCGGAGAAACTCCTTGCAGTTTAACGGGGGGAAAACGGAGGTGCTGTATTGCTCTTCTGCTAAGATGCCTAAACACATACCACTGGAGTTTAGGCTTACTCCTGAGGAGGAACCTTTGGTCCCTGTCAGTACAGTGCGCAATCTGGGGGTTCTGATAGATGACAATCTCCAAATGGAGTCGCAGGCAAATAAGACAGCCAGTGTGTGCTTCTCTTTGATGCGCATGCTGCGCCAGATACTCCCAATACTTCCCAAAGATTTACGCACTCTTGTAGTGAGAAGCACTGTGCTAAGCAGACTGGACTACTGCAACTCCCTGTACTTGGGAGCACCACAGTATATCTTGTAGGGGTTGCAGAGAGTCCAGTCGGCAGCAGCAAAATTGGTGTTAAATAGGCAACGTAGATCTTCGTCTACTCTTGCCCTGAGAGATCTTCATTGGCTGCCTATCAAGGAAAGGGTCCACTTTAAATCACTCTGTATGGTGCACAGAGTGGTACACGATTCGGGCCCAGACCCACTACAGGAAACATTCCCCTGGTACCTCCCCAAGGTAGTTTTGCTCCTTCAGTGCAAGTCTGCTGGTAATTCCTAGATTCAAGCGTTCTAGGATGGGGGGGGGGGGCTTTCAGTGCAGCTGCTGCCCATCTTTGGAATGATCTTCCCCAGAATATCAGACAAATTAACTCCCTAATCGAGTTTAGAAAGAGCTTGAAATCCTGGCTCTTCCCCCAAGGCGTGATCCCTCTTTCTTCAACTTTCTCAGGTACACTCACATGACTGTTACTTCTCTAGTCTGAGCACCAGGATACCCGTAGGGTGGTAGTCTGCGCTATATAAGAACCCGCTTACATTACATTACATTACTACCACCTGCTTTGAGTCAGTGGTAATTACCGAGTCTTAAATACCGAATTTGTGGAAATTCGGTATTACCGAATTTTTCTATATGTCTTTTCTCGTTTTTACAATTTCTTATTTACCGATTTGGTATTTGGGGGTTTGGTAACTCCGAATCGGTAAATTGGGAATCGGTAATAAGGAATGGGTATTTCCCGATTACTTATTACCAATTCCTTTCCTACATTGGGGATTGCTAAATACCTGTCCGTAACCCTAAAATCTACCGATTTTCGGTATTACCGACCGGTATTTAGCTACCTACATCTGGCCCAATTGTTTTGTCTGCATTGCAACAATCCACACATCCAAACCTGTCTTTGTGTGTCCTTATCTACTCAGGGACACCAATAAATATTGTGACTCTTCTCTTATTTTTCCCTATTCCTAGATGACTAACGTGATAACTGTAAATCTAGTTTCTCAAATTCACTGGAGGTATAAGTTTCGCCATACATAATAGACACTCTCACTCAATTCATTTCATAACTCTCAGTATTTCCTGAGATTGACACTCAAAGTTCTCTTGTGTGACCAATCTAACTTCAGAAAATGCTTGATTATCACAAATTCACCATCCTTTTCTTAAGCAGTTGTCTGCTCACTCTTATTAACGCTGTATTCCTCACCATCTTCTACCATGGCATCTGCAAAATCATCACAATTATCCATAGGCACTTCCTTTAATGGTAAAGGTATCTGATGAGACAATCTGTAACCCAATTTCTTAGCACAGTTACATACGATACCTTGTAAATAAAATCTTGTGATCTTATTAATATGTTTGCTTTATGTTTAAACACTTTTTGTACCATGCTAGTAGTGGCTTGTGATCTGTTCTTAAATCTAATTCTTTCCCCCTGCATAAATGGCCTAAAATGTCCCGCACATACATGCCAAGGTCTCACATTCAATCACTGATTATCTTTCTTCAATGGGTGTCAAACTCTGTGAAGCAAAGGATATCACTCCTTCCTTACTATCTGTCTCTTTCTGTGTGAGAACAGCCTCTAGACCCTTACCACTAGCATCCGTTGTAATCACGCTCAAGAAATTTGAGTCAAACTTCTTCAAAGGTGGCGCACTACTTATGTTGTTTTTGATACTCACAAGGGCATTTGCACACTCATTAGACCACAAAAATTCTGATTTAACCATTAACAGTTGTCTGAGAACATGCGCATACACTAAAAAGTGATGTATAAACTTCAAATATACTCAGCAAATCTTAGGAAGGAGCACAATTCCTCCTTATTTCCAGGACAAGGAGCATGTCCTACTCACAGCGATAATGCAAATGTGAGTCAATCCTATTGTGATTTACTTGCCACCACTTTTCAATCCAAAGTATTAAATGTCTTGTCAGCTTTTCCTGCCAGCACCTTGCAATGTACAGATAACCCTCAGGAAATCTTAACCGACAGCCAACAGTCTCTTTCCAACTTCAACCCCCTCAGTCTGGATCAAGTTTTTAATCTATTTTGTATCTCCAAATCAGATTCTACAGATGCTCCTTGCCTTCCTCAAATCCTTCACCAAGTTGCAGAGATCATTACTACACTGCTGACACTTATCTTTAATAAAATTGTCCAGACAGGTACTCGTCTTAACATGTGGAAAAAAGCCTCTATTCTTCCTTTCATAAAAAAAAGTATGGTCTCATCTTTAGACCCCAACAACTATCTTCCCATTGCCCAGCTTCCTCTCCCAGCAAAAATAACTGATAAAGCTTTGGTCCTACAACCATCAACTTTTATTAATGAGAACAACTTGCTAGATTCCTCTGACATCAGTTTCCATAATCAACACAGCACAGAGACAGCCCTTACACCCGCAACTTAAAAACGAATAACTATTATTGACAAGGATGAGAACGCTGTTCTTATTTTATTAGAGTTCTCAGCAGCGTTCAACACAGTCAATCACAACATTCTCATTGCTTGCCTACTTGAGATGGGCATTATAGATTCAGCCCTTGCACTCTTGCTTCTTTTCTTTCAATAGAGAACAGCTGGTTGCCTTAGATCCCTTTACCTCAAACTCTTTCACTCTTCCTTGTGGGGTGTCACAGTGGGCCCTCTCTCAGTCCCACCTAATTTAATTTATACATTAGTCCACAAGCTTAACTTATAAAGTCCTTTGGTTTTTCCATTGAATCGTATGCAGACAACACATACATTATTGTCTATATATCTGGTAACCCTTCACACACAGCATCAGGATTCAAGTCCAGCATGATAAGTATAAACAATTGGATGATCGAGACCTGCCTCCGTCTTGATTCCAGGAAAACCAAAATTCTTTGCTTTGGCAATAACGCCTGCCTCTGGGGTTCGGAGCGGTGGCCACAAGAGCTTGGCCCCATACCCACACCAGTGGACAAGGTTAGAAATCTTGGTGTCATTTTTGACAGAAGACTCACTTTTGCTAATTAGGTAAATCAAATCGCTTCCTCTGTTTTTTTTTTTTTTTATAAATCAATTTTATTAAAGTTAAGAACAATCAAATTAATTGGCTGCAAATCAAGCATCACAGTTAAGACACATCTCATCATGTACACTCGACAAAGGTAAAGGTGGCCCCCCTTGATTGGATGTGGTATTCCCCAAACATTGCCACTGTACAAAAGACTCAGATTTTCACACTGGTGGTAAACCGAACCATTTACCCCACACTTTACGGAATAGTTCAGGGCAACCCCGGGCCTCGAAGAGAGACTTCTCCTGCACTCCACACCAATCCACTCCCCTCCTCCATCTCCGCACAGTCGGCACCGCTGCCTGAAACCAGAGCGCAGCTATGTCTCTTTTCGCCATCGCCGCTGCTGTCCCCAGGAAACGCTTGTCTGCCCTGGAGCCATCCAGGCCGAACACCCCAACAGCAAACGCCTCGGATCATGGGGAACCTCCCATCCCAGGGCCTGCGTGAGCTCGAGTTCTCTGTTTCTTTTAAAGATTAATAAGAGAATACTTATTTTCATCCCTCCTACTCTCAGTTGCAACAGCTCTAATTTTATCTAAACTAAATTACTGCAGTGGGTTGTACCTTAATATGCCGTAAAATCTTCTTGCCAAACTCCAAGTTTTACAAAATGCAGCAGCTCGCTTAGCTTTCACTCTTCCATAATATCAATCTTACATAGCAGTACACAAACTTAATTGGCTTCCCATAAAGAAAAGGATTGTGTTCAAAGCCCTGTGTATTGCCTTGAAGGCATTACACAACATTGGAGCTGAATGCTTTTTTTTTTTTAATTTGATTTATCAATTTTCACAATAAGTATTGTAACAAAGATACAGTACGGCTTAATATTGACTGTGCTTGATTTGATATCAGGTCCCTTTACACAAACAGGTCATCAAAACAAGCCTTACCCACAACAATCCGGAGTAACAAAGGAACAACAGCGTTCCTACGGATATATGATGTTACAACGCGGACTTTTACAACGCATACCGTTACAACGCGGTATTTACAACGCGGATACTGTAACAACGCATGTATTTACAACGCATTTTTTTACAACGCAGGTACATTTACAACGCAGACCATTACAACGTAAGTATTGGTAAGTATATAGTTATATTAATATTATAATGGTAAATTAATTGTAAAATTTAATGTAATTCTATTTAATTTAATTTCAATTAATTAATTTAATTATACAATAAAATTACTTTATTTTTACCCTGTACCCCTGCACATCAGAAACTCAAAACTGACCCTCAACACCTATAATAAATTAAACTAATTTAATTTAATTCCAAATAATTAATTTAATTTAAAATAAATTTTACTTTATTTTTACCCTGTACCCCTGTACCCCAAAAAATCAAAACTGACCCACAACCCCTGACAAAAAATGTAATGGAATTTAATGTAATATATTTACAATTAAAATTTACCCTGTACCCCAAAAACTGAAAACTGACCCTGAACCCTAAAAATACCCCTTTACCCAAAAACTGAAAACTGATCCTGAACCCTAAAAATACCCCTTTACCCAAAAACTGAAAACTGACCCTAAACCCTAAAAATACCCCTTTACCCAAAAACTGAAAACTGACCCTGAACCCTAAAAATACCCCTTTACCCAAAAACTAAAAACTGACCCTGAACCCTAAAAATACCCCTTTACCCAAAAACTGAAAACTGACCCTGAACCCTAAAAATACCCCTTTACCCAAAAACTGAAAACTGACCCTGAACCCTAAAAATACCCCTTTACCCAAAAACTGAAAACTGACCCTGAACCCTAAAAATACCCCTTTACCCAAAAACTGAAAACTGACCCTGAACCCTAAAAATACCCCTTTACCCAAAAACTGAAAACTGACCCTAAACCCTAAAAATACCCCTTTACCCAAAAACTGAAAACTGACCCTGAACCCTAAAAATACCCCTTTACCCAAAAACTGAAAACTGACCCTGAACCCTAAAAATACCCCTTTACCCAAAAACTGAAAACTGACCCTGAACCCTAAAAATACCCCTTTACCCAAAAACTGAAAACTGACCCTAAACCCTAAAAATACCCCTTTACCCAAAAACTGAAAACTGACCCTGAACCCTAAAAATACCCCTTTACCCAAAAACCCAAAACTAACCCTGAACCCTAAAAATACCCCTTTACCCCAAACATATAACAATTAAAATATAACTATATACTTACCAATACTTAAGTTGTAATGGTATGCGTTGTAAAGGTACCTGCGTTGTAAAAAAATGCGTTGTAAAAACATGAGTTGTAACAGTATCTGCGTTGTAATGGATGCGTTGTAACAGTAGTGCGTTGTAAAAAATGCGTTGTAACAGGTGTACACCGTTCATACACATCACTGTCACGTCGTGGGTTCCCCAATGGGTGCATGCGCTCCCTCGTCTGTCCCATTATTTGAAGAGGTGTGCTGCTGTGAAGGTGGTATGTCTCCTGTACGGTTAATAGATATGAGTAGAGTGGCTGCCATATATCAAGGGGCCTGGAGGCAGATGGCTGTAGCAGTGCATATGTGTTACAATATGTCATGCTGTATAACCACATTTTCAATGTAGGTGTGAATTTGCTACCCCAGTTTAAGGCTACCTCCTTTTTGGCGATGAGGAGTGCAGTTGCAACAAATCATCTTTTGGATTTGGGGAGATCATGTGTGTACCCCATGAGCGCCAGCAGCGGGGAGGGTGCAAGCTCTATCTATATCATACGGGAGAGTTTTACAAAAACCACCCTCCAATACCTAGCTAGTTTCTCGCATGTCCATGCAATGTGAGCAAAATCTGTCTCTGGGGAGTGACATTTGGAGCACGTGTGCGGATGGGATGGGTCAATGCGATGTAGTTAACTTGGTGTCAAGTATGCCCGCCAAAGAAATTTGAGGTGTAGCAGTTTATGCCTATGATTAGGGGAGACTCAGCATATTTGCGTGCAGCAGCGGCTCCACTGCAAATACGACATGGAGTGGCCCAGGTCCCGCTCCCAGGCCGCGCGCACCCCAAAATACCGACTAGGGAGTAGGGACATGGCTGCTCTACACAGCCGGGACATAAGGTGGTGGCCACTCGTGTCTTTAATGATTTCTGATAGAAGAGGAAAGTCAGAAGGTTCGAATGGGTAACAGTAGATGCTGGCCCTAAGGGTCCTCTGAAGTCTTTGTAAAATAAAGTGGTCCGTCACTGGTTGCCTCACTAAAACGGGGGCCCTCTGTACATGAGAAGATGTGGTCATATGGGAACAAGTCTCCAAACGTAACCAGGTGAAAATTGGTTAAAATGCGTTTCACTAGGGTCTCCTGTAGGACAGGAATCCAGCCTTTTCCCACCAGCGGTAATAAGGAGGTGTATAAAAGTGGAGACCCGGTCACATTAATCAGTCAGCACCAGGCCCAACTTGTTGTGGAGAGAGTTTGCATATCCTGTAGGACCGTGGCATCCTGGCCGGCAAAATCGTACGCAATGGCACTGGGTGCGTGATGTCTGCTTCTGGCCTAAAGTATGGGATTCTGATGTCCACGTGGTATCAGTGTCGCGCAGAACTTGCCTGTGCAACCAGATAATGTGAGAAGTTAGCCTGGTATATGATGTCCACTATTCTAGTGGACACCTTGCACCAGTCTAAACGACCCTTATGATGGTGGTTGTAAAGTCAACCTTATAGACCAGCTATCCTAGTGGTAGCATGGACAAGCAGTCTTAGGCTAAAACTTCAGAAAGCATGTGAAGCAAGCTGTTTTACCAATTATAATCCCTTGAATACCAAATGAAAGGACACCACACAAGGTATATATAAAATATATATGTATTTGTTACTAGCACAACCCCTCTGAACTCTTTAAGGGGTCAGAGATCGAGATACAGTACAAGTTACTCTATAAGCATACTTTAAGTTGCACAAATACAATTCTGCCCTAGGGGTCTCACGAACCATATACTAAGTAAGTAGTATAAGAACCACTTCAGGAATAGTGAATAGGCCTAGAGCCTAGGGAATCGCTGGGGCTACACTGAACAACCAAAGGTTAGGAAGTAGAAGACCCACAGGAGGCGTGTGCAGTGTCTAAACACACACACGAGTTACCATAGAGTTATAATGGGAACGTAAAAGTTACAAAGTAGTAGATTCAGGACACTTCCGGATGGACTACGGTAAAACCCTTTTAAACTAGGACACTTGGATAGTTAACACCCACGGGAGCACGGGAGTCCTCGAGTTACCTCACCCAGGGAAGCCGGGGGCATAGGTGTCTTTTCGTGACGGGTTTCGCCGCTGTTTCCTATGGAGAGCTGCAAAGAAGTGCTGCAGGCGACCAGAAGAAAAGTGTCCGGGTGGATCCAAGGGTGGATCGAAGATGAGAAGAAACTGAAAGGAGAGGGGACAGAGTCTGGGCCACTAGCCAGTGACCAGGAGGGAACCAGGAAGGAACCCGGCGATGTTGAGATGCAATCAGGTGAAGAGGTGAAGCTTGTCTATGCAGCCACGAGGACCAGGAGGCGTCGACGATGACCAGGAACTGGATTCGAGCTGTCCCACGAAGGATCTTGTTGACTGTGGCGTCAGTATCTAGATTGGACCCAACAAGCCTTGGCAAATGCAATCCACGCAGGATGGGAAGATTGGCTTCAGGTCACACCAGCAAATCCTGGGAGCTTCTCCTTTGCAGGAAAGCTGGAGCAAGCCCGGAGCAACCAAGCAAGCAGTGTAGTTTCACAAAAAAGTCTTCGGAGGGCTCACTAGCCAACGGGCTAGCAACCGGGAAGGCGAGGAGCTGAAATGCAGGCGCAGGCCCCACGTGGCACTCGTGGAGTGTGGAGGGCTGAGCTTCAGTGCAAATGCTGCTCGGGTCTGGGACTTCTCAAATCCCAATGCACAACTTCGAGGATACCTCTGAAACTGCACGGTTAGCAAAGAGCAGGTAGTCCAGGGCGTCCGGTTCCACAGCTCTCGTGTCCGCCACGGGTCTCAGCTTTGATGTGGATCGGAGTCAGAGAAGTCTGGAAGTCCAGTTCCTGAGTCGCTGAGTCTTCTGGTTCTGGCGGGAGCGTCGACAAAGCAAACCAGCAAGTTACTGGTGGTGCCTGTTTGCACAGGGTGGTCACTCCTTGACCACAAGGGAGATGTCTTCAGTCTTCTAGTCAGAATAGAACGTCAAAGGTCCAAGAGTTTTGTTTCAAAGTTTCAGTCCAGGATAATCCAATGTCTCTAGGCACAGCTCCCATCTTTATACTAAACTAAGGGGCTGGATTACCTGCTAGGTCCCTCCTATGGGTAGAACCTGGGAAGGGGGTGGTTACACCCCTTTCCATTTGACCAGTTTCGCGCCAGAGCTGGGGCTGGAGTGCCCCAGCAACTGGTTTGAACCGGGCTATGCATGGAGCACCTTGTGTGCCCCAGGCAGTGTCTGGAAAAGCATGTTTCCATTGAACCCACCCTGCCCCAATACACTACAGTACAAAAGGGGGTGGTAATGGACGGAGCACCTGAACCAATCAAACACTCACACCCAGTCAAAAGATCTGGGTTTAATCCATCACCGTTCTTTAGCCCACTCTGCCACCCCAGTTCAGACATGGCTATATGCAAATCAGTCTAGGAAAGACATGGCTTGGTAGTTCGGGCTGGACTGTTCCCATGAGGCACAGGGTCAAGGCTGATTTGCATATAGGCATTGTCTGACCTAGGGTGGTGTGGAGTGCAAAGAAAAGATGGATTTAGGCCCAGATCTTTGTACTGGGGTGAATGTAAGACATTGTTCTGCATTTTGTCCATCAACTGTGTTTTTTGCAATTTTCACCCGAGTGGGTTGGGTATGCTCAGACGTGAGTCCCAGGCTCTCCACATCACTGGAGTCAAGCTATCCATGCTGAAGAAGGCTGATAGCCAGAAACCGGTCCTTGGATGCTTGATTCCGGTCTAGGAAAGACATGGCTTGGTAGTTCGGGCTGGACTGTTCCCATGAGGCACAGGGTCAAGGCTGATTTGCATATAGCCATTGTCTGACCTAGGGTGGTTTGGAGTGCAAAAAAACGATGGATTTAGGCCCAGATCTTTGTACTGGGGTGAATGTAAGACATTGTTCTGCATTCTGTCCATCAACTGTGTTTTTTGCAATTTTCACCCCGAGTGGGCTGGGTATGCTCAGACGTGAGTCCCAGGCTCTCCACATCACTGGAGTCAAGCTATCCAGGCTGAAGAAGGCTGATAGCCAGAAACCGGTCCTTGGATGCTTGATTCCGGTCTAGGAAAGACATGGCTTGGTAGTTCGGGCTGGACTGTTCCCATGAGGCACAGGGTCAAGGCTGATTTTCATATAGCCATTGTCTGACCTAGGGTGGTGTGGAGTGCAAAAAAACGATGGATTTAGGCCCAGATCTTTGTACTGGGGTGAATGTAAGACATTGTTCTGCATTCTGTCCATCAACTGTGTTTTTTGCAATTTTCACCCCGAGTGGGCTGGGTATGCTCAGACGTGAGTCCCAGGCTCCCCACATCACTGGAGTCAAGCTATCCAGGATGAAGAAGGCTGATAGCCAGAAACCGGTCCTTAGATGCTTGATTCCGGTCTAGGAAAGACATGGCTTGGTATTTCGGGATGGACTGTTCCCATGAGGCACAGGGTCAAGGCTAATTTGCATATAGCCATTGTCTGACCTAGGGTGGTGTGGAGTGCAAAAAAACGATGGCCCAGATCTTTGTACTGGGGTGAATGTAAGAAATTGTTCTGCATTCTGTCCATCAACTGTGTTTTTTCCAATACACTACAGGCTGTCTGGGTCCCCGGTAGCTTGTCTCCTTTCTGGTAAAGAATTGGCTTGGTAGTTTAGTCTGCCCTGTGCCCATGATGCACTGGGCCAGGGACAGACTGATTTGCATATAGCCAGGTTCTGAGCTGGGATGGGGCAGTGAGATAAATAATGGTGATGGATCAAGCCCTGATCTTTGGACTGGGTAAGAGTGGTCTGCTCAATTCAGACACTCTGTTCATCACCACCCCCTTTTGTAAATCGATTTTGGCCACTATAGGTGTGGCAGGGTATACTCAGACATGAGTCCCTTTCTCACTGCTCCATCAGGATTCAAGCAAGCCGGGCCGAAGAGGCTGAAATGCCAGAAACCGGTCCCCGGTAGCTTGTCTCCTTTCTGGTAAAGAATTGGCTTTGTAGTTTAGTCTGCCCTGTTCCCATGATGCACTGGGCCAGGGACAGACTGATTTGCATATAGCCAGGTTCTGAGCTGGGATGGGGCAGTGAGATAAATAATGGTGATGGATCAAGCCCTGATCTTTGGACTGGGTAAGAGTGGTCTGCTCAATTCAGACACTCTGTTCATCACCACCCCCTTTTGTAAATCGATTTTGGCCACTATAGGTGTGGCAGGGTATACTCAGACATGAGTCCCTTTCTCACTGCTCCATCAGGATTCAAGCAAGCCGGGCCGAAGAGGCTGAAATGCCAGAAACCGGTCCCCGGTAGCTTGTCTCCTTTCTGGTAAAGAATTGGCTTGGTAGTTTAGTCTGCCCTGTTCCCATGATGCACTGGGCCAGGGACAGACTGATTTGCATATAGCCAGGTTCTGAGCTGGGATGGGGCAGTGAGATAAATAATGGTGATGGATCAAGCCCTGATCTTTGGACTGGGTAAGAGTGGTCTGCTCAATTCAGACACTCTGTTCATCACCACCCCCTTTTGTAAATCGGACTGTTCCCATGAGGCACAGGGTCAAGGCTAATTTGCATATAGCCATTGTCTGACCTAGGGTGGTGTGGAGTGCAAAAAAACGATGGCCCAGATCTTTGTACTGGGGTGAATGTAAGAAATTGTTCTGCATTCTGTCCATCAACTGTGTTTTTTCCAATACACTACAGGCTGTCTGGGGAGGTGCTAGCACCTCCCTCGACAGAAAACCTATTGACCAGCCTCCCTTGCCGGAGTTTCGTCCAGCTGCAGGAGGTCAGACTCGTGTCTGTGGCAGCAGCATCCATTTTGTGATGCTGAAGCTCTGTTTAACTTTAACAGGGTAAAGCAGTAACTACATGTCTTCTACCTCTAGAAGGGTGGAATGCTACCCTCGCCTCCAGAACTGGCGGGGGGGGGGGGGGGGTTAGTATTCCAAAGTGTTTGACACCTTACACAACATGTTTTGATAAAGCCAAACCAAAGTTAGCATTAACCGCAAGGATTATAATGCACTTAAGAGTATATGGTATTGCTATATCATAGGACAGCTATAAGGACATGGTTCCGAAAGCTGCAGAAGGGCTCAGCTCATGCTAGAGCACTGTGAGGGTTTCGCTGACCCGACCCAATCCAAGATGGCCGCAGAACGGGACTATGCCGGAAACGAGGTTAGCGTTCCAGGCTTGCAAGCATCAACAACCCTGACTCCATCCGGCCCTCACATTCAAATGGCCGGCTACGTGGGGAAGGAGCGCTGTCTGCCGGAGCCGGAATCCCGTGACGAAGACCCGGAAGCAGAGAGCGAGCCCAAGGAGGAGGACGTGACCAGCACCAAGACTTGCCTCGGAGAAGATATCGCCCAAAAGACCCCCGACAATGCGAGCGAAACAGGCCCCCTGAGGGAAACAGAGGAGGCGGGATCTCACCGAGCCACGGTCACCAGAGACCGTGGCAACAGGCAAGTGACGGGGGAGACTGGGTTTTCCATTAAGAGGTGGTGGGCAAGACGCCTGAGCAATTCACCGCGCCATAACACTTTGCCCCCTCCCCTCACTTAGGCACCTCACTGTTAGGGACCGGTGTGGGAAGGGCACGTCTACCCTACACCCCTATACCTGTACAGAAGCCCTGACCCTTGTTTGTTTGTGTTTTTCTTTTCCCTTATGCCCCTGCTGGAGGCCGGTTAAAGTCTATGCCAACGTGAAGCAACGTGGGACTAGAAGACTCCAGGAGAAAGTAAGCGGTCGCTACCTTTGCGCTTCTTACCTGAACTATTCCCTGAGGAGCCAGACTCTCCGATTCTCCCCCTTTTTTTAAAGTTTGGGTTGTTCTTTCACCCCGTGATCACTACCTTCCAGCCTGTAACTGGGATGGTATGCAGTACATGGATAGAACCGAACATCTAACCCCTAAGAGAGTGAATAAAGAATTCAAACCCTACCCTACGATTCGCTCTTACCTTCATACGACCAGGGACCGGGGAGGGGTTCCTCACAGTGGTGTCAGAAGTGGGATATCGACCACTGTCTTGCAGTCGGACCCCACCGACATGGAGAACATCGTCACCCAATTAGCGGAGGGACAACGTCATTTACAACTGATGGTAGAGGAGCAAGGGAAACAAGCCCTGAAGGATAGAGAGGAGCTACACACAGCTCCCAGGGATCAGGCTGCTCTCATGGTCAACAACCAACAGGTGCAAAACACAGCAATATTGCGACTGTCTGACGTGGTAGCCAACACCAGAGTTCATTCCAATGTGCCCAGTGCAGTATTACAGAAATACCAAACAGGTGACGATCCTGACTTTCTCTTTGTAAACTTTGAGAGAGTGGCCACTACTGCCGCATGGCCTCCCGAACGTTGGGGTCAATATGTCACCCCCTTATTATCTGGAGAGCTACAGGCAGCCTACCAGGCCGCTAATCCTGACGGAAACACACCCTAAACAGACATAAAGAGAACGATCCTAGAGAGACTAGGATATGACACTGAATATTATCGAACACGCTTCCGAAAAGAAAGATGGGCGACAGGCGACAACCCTAGAACTCCATATTATCGTGTTCGGGACCTAGGGTGTCGTTGGCTCCAAACCACCACCACGTCAGTAGACGACTTGACTGAGAAAGTGGTTCTCGAACAGTTTCTAGAAGCATTGCCAGGAAACACCCAGAGCTGGATACGCCAACATCCCAACGTGTCAGCCACTTTAGCTGTTGATCTAGCCTGTGCCTTCCATCGCTCCTCAGATTTCCGACCCTTAGCACACCGCCCCAACACGACCCCTGTCCGTCTTCCTCTATGACCCACACCCCCTCCAGTTCATCCTCAAAGTACCCCTACCGCCAAACCACCCCAGAGGTTTCAGCCAACCATAACCACACATCACAGTCCCCAGTGTTTTCACTGCGCAGAGTGGGGCCATATTGTACGTAATTGTCCCGCCAGATCCCCTGCCCCCGAGCCCATGGATGTAGGCTATACAAAGGGGAGAATCTATAGCACAGGAAACACAACCAGCCCATACAACCTGAGAATACATGTTAACGGAAAACCAGTAGTTGCCAACAAACGGTGGTAGCTGCTGACTTAGTACCAAAGGCCCTTTTTGTTCCGGACACGCAGGTTCAGGTGACTTGTGTTCAAGGAGAACATAAACTATATCCACTGGCAGAAGTAACACTAGAAATATTAAAAGAAATACAACTAAGAAAGGTAGGGGTTATCCCAGGACTACCCGAGCGGGTCCTCCTCGGGACTGATATCCCACGTTTTCCCGATTACTTACAGTCTCTAACCGGGTCTACGACACCCTCCGAGTGGTTAACTGAAGCCCCCCTTTGCAAACATCCCCATAGAGCAACCACCGGAGCGCCAAGTAAAAAGCAGAAAAGAAAAGAGACAGGAAAGGGTTCTCTTCTCCACACAGAATCAATCCCCCTCAGTTACTGTTCTTTTCTCCCCAGAGCCACCTTTGGGTACCAGTCGTAACTTCAGGGCAGACCAACGGGAAGACAGCTCCCCCCAGAACGCATGGACACAAGCCGAGGAGGAACAAGAAGGGAAGGTAGGACCCTATTTTGTGGTAAAAAGGGGTTTGTTGTATCGCCTTACTCAGACCACTAGAGGAAAAAGAGAACAGCTACTAGTACCCGGCCCATTCCGTCACCAGGTCCTGCTCTTGGCTCATAGCCAAGCTGGAGGTGGCCATTGCGGAAAGGAAAAAACCCTAGACTACTTATTAGAACGGTTCTATTGGCCTGGGGTCTATCACGAGGTTTCCAGGTTTTGCGCTGCTTGTGTACAATGTCAGCTCATCAATAACCCTACCCTACCTAGGGCTCCCCTTCAACCCGTGCCTATTATAGACATCCCCTTTAGTCGGGTGGGGATGGACCTAGTGGGGCCACCAATCCCCTCTGCCCGGGGTCATCGCTTTATTTTAGTTATTGTGGATTATGCCACCCGATACCCCGAGGCTTTTCCCCTAACCACAGCGAACTCCAAAGCAGTTGCTCAAGTCATGGTAACCCTGTTTTCAAGAGTGGGTTTCCCCAAGGAAATCCTTAGCGACTAGGGGACTCCCTTCATGTCGCGACTTATGAAGCAGGTTTGTGACATTCTCCAGAATAAACAGATAAGAACATCGGTATACCACCCCCAGACCGACTGTCTGGTGGAACGGTACAATAAGACCATAAAAACTCTGTTGAGGAAACACATCAATAGCACCTGCAGGGCTTGGGATCGCCAGCTACCCCTGGTCCTTTACGCAAATCGCACCCAGGAACAGAGATCTACGGGGTTCTCGCCCTTCGAACTGGTGTTCGGACGGAGACTCAGTACCTTACTGGACATGGTAGCAGAACAGTGGGTGGAAACCGAAGAGGAAGGAAAGCCCCTACTTCAGTACAGCGAAAACCTTAGAGACACCTTGTCGTCAGTTTGGGAAGAAGCTCACATTCAGTTAGAACATGCACAAGCACAACAAAAACGTCTCTATGATTGACGAACCCGGATAAGAGAGTTAGCCGTAGGGGACAAGGTCCTTATCCTTTTACCTTCCTCTGATAAGAAGCTATTGGCAACATGGCAGGGACCCTTTTCTGTACTGGCCAAAGTTACCCCTGTCACTTACCGAGTGGCCGTACCCCACCACAATAAAGCATCACAGATATACCACATAAACCTCCTGAAAGCCTGGGAAGAACCTATACCAGTACCTTCCTGCTACAAGACCAACACCATGTTGGTTGTTACCACCAAACCCCTAGAGGTAGCCCATTATACCCAGGAGGACACAGAAAACCCAACCTGGGGCTCCCAGACCACTGAAGAGCAACAGAGACAATTAGAAACCCTTTGTACTTCATTTCCCATAGTCGTATCAGGTAAACCCAGAAAAACAACCCTAGTGGAACATACCATCACCACTGATTCACAACCCATTAAACAAGCACCCTACCGCATCCCAGCAGCCAGGCGAACAGCAATAGAAGGGGAAATCGAAATGATGTAAGAGGCAGGGATTATTGAACCATCAAAAAGTTCCTGGTCCTCTCCCATCGTGTTGGTGTCGAAGCCGGACGGAAGCATTCGCTTCTGTATTGACTTTCGAAAACTGAACGCAGTGTCACACTTTGACGCCTACCCTATGCCTAGGGTAGAAAATTAATAGAAACCCTAGGTCAAGCAACAGTCATGTCCAGTATCGACCTTACTAAAGGTTACTGGCAGATCCCGTTACAACCAGAGAGTAGAGACAAGACAGCCTTTACGACACACATGGGTCTCTTTCAGTTTAAGGTGATGCCCTTCGGTCTCCACGGAGCCCCAGCGACATTTCAGCATCTCATGGATGTAGTCCTGGGGCCCCATAGGGAATACGCAAGGGCATATTTGGATGACATAGTGATGTTTAGCCCAGATTGGGAGACCCACTTGTTGCATTTACAACAAATCTTCAGAACTCTACAGGATGCAGGTTTAACAATCAATCCCCGAAAGACCACCTTGGCAGCCGACCACATAGACTACCTGGGGTATGATATCCGGGATGGACAAATCCATACCCAGGTGAACAAAGTAAATGCCATCTCCCACATTCCACGCCCCACTACCAGAAAGGAGGTACTATCCTTTTTAGGATTGGTGGGATACTTTCGGCGGTTTGTTCCCCGCTTTTCTTCACTGGCCAGCCCTCTAACAGACCTACTCACCAAACCACTAAAAAGAGACATATCATGGACCTCTTTCCAGGAACAAAGCTTCAAAACCCTGAAAACAGCCCTTTGCACCAACCCGGTCCTAAACTGCCCTGATTTCCAGAAGACCTTTGTTTTACAGACAGATGCCTCGGACAGGGGCTTAGGAGCCATGTTATCACAACCAGATGAACATGGGGTGCTCCACCCGGTACTATATATAAGCCGAAAACTCTTCCCTAGAGAGGCAGCCTATGCGACCATAGAAAAGGAATGCTTGGCCATTAAGTGGGCAGGGGAAGCGTTGCAATATTACCTGTTGGGCCGACATTTCGTTCTCTTAACTGATCATGCGCCTTTGACTTGGTTGGCCCTGCATAAAGACACTAACCCTAAAGTTCTACGGTGGTTTCTTGCCCTGCAGCCCTTCTCCTACAGCACGTTCCACATGCCCGGGACCATGCAGACCAATGTGGATTACCTATCGAGATGTCCTTCTTCTGAATGGCCCAACCCTCCATTCTCGGGGGGAAGGCAGTGTGAGGGTTTCGCTGACCCGACCCAATCCAAGATGGTCGCCGAACGGGACTACGCCGGAAACGAGGTTAGCGTTCCAGGCTTGCAAGCATCAACAACCCTGACCCCATCCGGCCCTCGCATTCAAATGGCCGGCTACGGGGGGAAGGAGCGCTGTCTGCCGGAGCCGGAATCCCATGATGAAGACCCAGAAGCAGAGAGCGAGCCCAAGGAGGAGGACGTGACCAGCACCGACTCTTGCCCCAGAGAAGACATCGCCCTAAAGACCCCCGACAACGCGAGCGAGACCAGCCCCCTGAGGGAAACATGGGAGGTGGGATCTCACCGAGCCACCGTCACCAGGGACCGTGGCAACAGGCAAGTGACGGGGGAGACTGGGTTTTCCATTAAGAGGTGGTGGGCAAGACGCCTGAGCAATTCACCGCGCCCATAACACTTTGCCCCCTCCCCTCACTTAAGCACCTCACTGTTAGGGACTGGTGTGGGAAGGGCACGTCTACCCTACACCCCTATACCTGTACAGAAGCCCTGACCCTTGTTTGTTTGTGTTTTTCTTTTCCCTTATGCCCCTGCTGGAGGCCGGTTAAAGCCTACGCCGACGTGAAGCAACGTGGGACTAGAAGACTCCAGGAGAAAGCAAGCTGACGCTACCTTTGCGCTACTTACCTGAACTATTCCCTGAGGAGCCAAACTCTCCGATTCCCCCCCCCCCCTTTTTAAAGTTTGGGTTGTTCTTTCACCCAGTGATCACTACCTTCCAGCTTGTAACTGGGATGGTATACAGTAGATGGATAGAACCGAACATCTAACCCCGAAGAGAGTGAATAAAGCATTCAAACCCTACCCTACGATTCGCTCTTACCTTCATACGACCAGGGACCGGGGCGGGGTTCCTCACAAGCACCCTCTCACATAAAACCAAGCACTCTGCCTTCAGGATTGTCAAGGCCAGCCATAGGAGTGACTTATAGGTATATATGTGTCTATATATAAGGTTAGATATTGGTATACTATATCTAAGCAAGGGGTGATTACACCACCTTGCCCAAGCTGAGTGATCAGCCTGTGGTGTCCGTTTGGATGGCCAGCCAGGGGTGGCATAATACATGCTGCAGCCCCTGGTAGGCCTTGGATGCACCTATGCCCTGGGTACATATGGTACACTATACAGGGGCTCACAAAGGAGACCCAATACCCAATCAGGTATGTACCTAAAGTACATGAAGTCCATTTTACAGAGAGAGCAGATAGCCTGGGGCCCTGAATAGCAGGATCCCTGGCCAACTAAGTCAAAAACCAGCTAAACACTAGGCAAACAGTATGGGTAACCATATAGTCAGATATCCACCTTCCTACAGATAATTAGTAAAGAAAATTGAAAACCCAAAGCCACTCCGCTCATACGGCAACATCAGTGTGTCCCAACTAACTTATCCGGGGTTGTTTGTCACCCCATACTAGCCTGATCAAGTGCGAATGAAGATTAAGGAAAACACTATTATATAGTGGGATTGAAATAAATACAAGAATTGAGGGAGAACAATTTTAACCATCGCTCGACGTTACGCTCCAGTCCAGTCTCAAACCACCGGGCCGTAGTTGAGTTGCAGTATGCGGTCCGCTTCCCTGTCCTTGCACCATGCAAGGCGAGATTCCGCCGCTCCATTACAGGGCGCTGTGTCAATGGAAAGACCTCTGACTTTCCCCCAACTAATGCAACGGCATGAGATGGGGCCATCCCTGACGATTTCTTGAAGGAGTGGCGCTAGATTGTCATCAGGATGCCGCACATAGAGTATAATGTCTGTATAAAGCGCGATGAATATGATTCTCCTCCAAGTGCCGTACCAGAGGATCCAGTGCCATGACGAACAATAATTGGGAAAGCGGACACCCCTATTGTGTTCTCTGCGTTAGTGGGAATGGGATGTTAGTGTGCCATTCCAGCGGATGCGCGCTGTGGGTTGTGTATACAATAACTTAACGATTGTCAAGAATCGTTCTGGCATCCTGAGTCGGCCCACCGTGGCATATAAAAATGCCACTCAGAGAGTCGAGAGCCTTCTCCGCATCGAGAAGCAAGGCCGCCGCAGGCACTAAAGGAGAAATTCTGTGCAAGGTGGCAAAAAAAGTTCGAAAGTTCAGGGCGGTCGACTTGTGCGGGATGAATCCTGCCTGGGCAGGCAATATCATTGGGTCGGCGATCAGAGCAAGCCGTATTGTCAGTATCTTGGCTAATATTTTGTTATCAAAATTTAAGAGGGAGAGCGGCCTCTATGAGCCACATTTCAGTGGATCTTTTCCGGACTTAGGGAGGAGTATTATAACCGCCTCACGCAGCAGGCAGGGGGGAGCTCTCCCGACACCAGCGCCTCCTGATATACATCTATGAGCTGTGGGGCCAGGATAGATTTAAACTTTTTGTAAAAGCTGCCAGAGAGTCCATCAAGGCCCGGCGACCTTTAGCCGTCTATTGCGTCAATGGTCTAGTCCACCTCATCTTCCATGAATGGTTCAGCCAAGAATTTGCGATGTGCCTTTTCGAGCCAATCTAAGGAGATCTCATCCAAATAGTCATCATATGTCATTGTGTCCACTTTGGCTCTGGATGTATATAAATCTGTGTAGTAAGTGAGCACCTCCTCAAGTACACCTACATTGCCTGTTATGCGCATGGCATCCTGTCCACTAAATTCGGCTATGAATGTCTGTTTGCAGGATTGTCTCATTAACCTGGCTAGGCTCCTGCCTGGCCTCTCCCCTCCCCGTACTGCCTGGCTACTGCAGATTTGCCCAGATAATGTGCCTCATGTTCTGCTGCCTATGTAAACTCAGCCATGAGGAATGCACTATGCTGTAATTGAGGGGGGTGGAATAGGGCAGCATCGCTGCTGTCAATCTCAGCCAACTGCAACTCCAGCTATGACAATGTGCGACATAGGTCCCTGATTACCTCAGCGCTCTTTGATATACGCAATCCCCAGGTGTAAGCTGTAAAAGCCTCCCCCGTAGGGTAGCTTTAGTGGACATGGTGCCGGTGTCGAGTACAAAATATTCTACTATCCCATCCCGAAGTCCTAATTCGAACACTGAATCCAGTAGGGCCATATCAGGAAATCTCATTGGCCTTTCAATGCCCCCAGCACGCGAGACTTGCAGCTGTAGCAGAACTGGGGAGTGGACTGACAGTGTGCGTGGTAGATTTCGGACTGTACCAACCCCCCACGCCACCCCGGCTGTAAGGAGCCAGTAATCTAGCCATGTCCATGTATCGTGTGGAGCCAAGTAGTGGGTGTTTTCATTCTGTTGAGGACTCAAATGCCTCCATGCATCAACCTGACCATGTGCCGCTCAAATGTTGGACAAGGAGCACCTGGCTCTATGCTTAGTGTCCATGGTGGAGGCTGTGCTGTCCCCACCCAAACAAATCTGATCTGCCCCCATGTTTTCGATTTGTGTATGAATAGCACAAAAAAAGTTTGGATCGTCACCATTTGGAGCATAGGCATGGACTAAAAGCATGGAGTGCTGCAACAAATATCCGTCAACCAACATGAATCCCCCCTCAGCATCTCTGTTAACCTCCACCTCCTGAAAAGGAACATGTTTATGAATCAATATTGCAACTCCTCTGGCATAGAACTGTATCCTGCAAACAATCTATGTGCTCCCCAATTGGCGGCCAACGTTGTCTGGACGGAGGGTCCCAAATGAGTCTTCTGTAAGAAACCAACATCCACCTTATCCCTTTGTAAATAATTAGATACTTGTTTAAATTTTCGCACGTTATTAAGGCCCCTTACGTTCGAGGACATCATCATAACATTAGCTTACGGTCGCACTCTATTAACCAGCGTGGTGTCATGCTTCGATTTTTTTTTGGGCTGAAACATGTAGACCTTTTCTTGACAACTAGGAGCAAATTCCTCCACTAGTTGCCACACTTGCTCTTAACGATACCCTGGGCCGTCATTAATAAACTTATCAGACAAGGATTCCCAGAGATCTTTTTTAACCCACACCTATCGCATTACACACGACACCCGCTCCACTGTAATAAGGCGTTGTAGCACAACCGGGGGGCATTCACCCACCCGGTTGGGACCCCAATGATGAAGCATGACACCAACTAGGTTGGTGTGTGAGGGGTCTTTTAATAAAAACCTAAAGGGTCCCAGAGACAGCTTACCACAACAGTGAGGTTTCATAATGTTTTCTCCTTTCTTTCAGTGGGTTCGTCCACATGGTTTATCTTACCAAAGATAAAGTTGGGCATGATGAGCCTCCAAGAAAGGTGTTGTTTGCTCTACAAAAGAAGGGTCTTTAAAGTGCGTTTTAAAGTCATATTGTGGCTCTACCAATACCTCTTACAGTTGACTCATTAAAATAAAACACTTTTGTATTGCAATGGGAAAGTGAACTGGATACGGAGATATCCAACGATACTTGGGGGTGAGAGGGCATTTGCCAAAGAGCAGCTAAATCTTCAATTTGCATCCGCTATAAGGAGATTGCGTATAAAATATTGATTTGCTGGTATTTTCCACCCCTTAGACTACCCACAATGTCCATAGGGTTGGATTTGTACTAGAAGGGGTGGGGGGAGAGGAACCTTTATACATACGTGGTGGTCATGCCCAGTGATCCAGACATTCTGGGTAGAGATCCAGAACACAGTACAGACCATTATCAACATTCAACTTCCACCTAAACCACTAATGATTCTCTTGTGCGATCCAGGGACCAACAGAATTTTTCCCACAACGACCCGTCAGGGCTGTCTACTCACCTATCTACTCCTTGTGGTGTGAGAATGTGTGGCACAGATGTGGAAGCAGCCACTTCCTCTTTCTTTAAATATATGGTGGGGGAAGGTTTGGTTCATCTATGCTATGGATAAATTGACTGCTATCATCCAAGACCTGGTGGCCAAATTCAATGCTTTTTGGTGCCCCTTTATTACTCACAAGGGCAGGAGGGCTTCATATGGCAACATCTAAAACAATATGCACATTCGAAAACCACATTATATCTTCTTACAACCCTGAGGAAGGATCTGTTGGAATGTAATTTTCATGTGAATGACCAAAGTGGGGTGGTATGTTGAACTGATTTCCTCATTACATCTAGGTGTAAGTGTTCTGCTTTTCCCATCAATTTTGAGCAATAATTATTATTCCTAGCGGAACTGTTCGATGTGTCATGTTTACTTTAAAAAAATGCAAACTAAAATTGTTTTTAAAAAAAGGAGTCTTACAGTGAAGTTTCATAAATGCATGTTTGCTACACATACAGTTAATTACTTGGGTCAAGAGATTTGTAACCAAGGAATTAAACCCAAGCTTGAAATGATTGAAGCTGTGAAAAATGTTATGTTATTAGGTTTGTTACGGGGCTGAGCTAAAGCATAAAAAGCCATGTTTTTCAAGGCCTTTCTAAACTGCAAGAATTTTTCAGAACATTTGAGGTCTTGTGGAAGAGAGTTCCACAATTCGGCAGTACCCACGACAAAGCTTTTGCCACCACAGGAAGATTTTCTACATTTAGAGACCATCACGTTCTTTAAAGTTAGTGAACGAAGACCTCTAGGGGGAATAGACCAGCAAAATGTGAATAAAGTATTCATGTCCAAGGAGAGCGTGGCCAAGCTGTCGAACGTAATGGCCGTGTAGGCTTGGAGCTCCGCCATCGTTCCCCGGAATCCTGCTGTCAGAGTGTGGTTTGCCGCAGCATCAAGGTCAACAACGGTGTGGGAGCAGTTACGGAGGTGATCGGGCCGCATAGGATTCCCTGTGAGGCTCGCTGTCGCTGCCTGCTCCGACCTCGTAAGCTCATGAGAGGTGGGGCCTACACTCGCTTGTGGAGCCGTGGGCTCTAATGGTGCATGCCGGTGGGTGACGCGAAGAACACGCCAGAACACTGGGGGAGAGACATGTGAACCACGGCTCTGAGGGGCGCGGTGACAAACAAGGTGAGCAGCAGCGGCGGAAACATCTTGCTTCTACGGTTTAACAAAAAAGCATAGAGACCCATGGACGGTCCCTCCAGAGGCCCAATGGTGAACCTGGAGGGCAGCCATTGGGCCGGGAGTCACAGCATCTAATGGGAGCCCCCCTGCCACACCACTGCAAACAAACCCAGGTGGGGCACCCACAAGAGCTTGACTGCTGCCCCCCACCCCCTCCCTCATGCCTCATATATACAAATTGGAAAGTTATTGGGGCATATTGTTAGAACTACGGCGCACTCACGGGCCCCACTGCAGTGAGCCAGGTACATGGATATAAAGCAACCATTGTCACACCACAGCTGCTTTAGCGCTGTTATTCTGTAGCGACTACCTCGTCTGTGGGTCCTGCTCAGTGCCAAGGGTCAGGGCATGGTCCGGACTGACCCCAAATAACAGATACTGTCCTTCATGAAAGCAGGTGGTGGCGCAGTGGCCCAACGACTTGACATGGTGGAGGGAGGCTGTGCACCCACGGCCACGGCAGCTGGGTCGGATGCCATGCTGGTGGAACTCCGGCGGGATTTTAGGCCCTGGGTACCCACTTCGACTCCCTAGATAAGCACTTAGATACCATGGACATGCGACTTGACCAACAGCATTGGGCAGGATCTCCAACCTGGAGGACGCCACCACCCAAGCAACAAAAACGTTTTAGCGAATGGAGAGGTTGCTTAAGTCGATCGCCATTAAGAGCGAAGATTTGGAGGCACGGGAGCGGTGCAACAACATACCCATAGTGGGTATACCCGAATCCACTAACACAGGGCGAATTGATGGATTTATGGAAATGCTGCTGGCTGATCTCTTCGGATGAGACTCCTTCGCCACTACCTTTGTAGTGGAAACTGCACATCGCACACTCAGGCCGCACCCTAATCCTGACTGCCCTCTAAGATCCATACTGGCCTGGCTTCTTTATTTCAAAGATAGGGACACCACGTTGCAGATGTCCTCCAGATCATTCTACCCGGACTTCCCTACGATGGTACAAGAGGTCCAATGCAAATATGCAGGAGTCAAGGAGAATCTTTGGAAATTAGGACTGCGTTATGGGATGCTATACCCCGCCTGCCGTAAGGTTGATGTGGATGGCCGCTCACGCGTCTTTGATTCTCCCCACGTCGCTCAGGAGTTCTGCCAGGCCTACACCAAATAGAGACAACACCGTGTGTGAGGGGTCTTTTAAGGAAACCTAATGGATCCCAGATGTCGTGTTCTAATCTAGGACCCCAATCAATACTGTGACCTTATGCCCCTATACGGCTATAATCCATTCATACCCCTATAATGGCATAAACGATCAGAGCCATATTTCAGCCATAGTTCAGAAACTCGCCTCTGCAGCTCATTACAGCACATGACACAGCAGAAGCCACTATCTAAGATTCCTAGATTATACTCCGAGTTCTTCAACAAGATAAAACCCAGCAACCTGGGAAAGCCCAGCTTGCTATATTTTGATTAGTAATAGAACTCTAATGAGCACTGAAAGGACGATCACTTCCTAGTGACATCTTTATTGACGTCTTATGTCCAAAAACTTACGTCAAACAAGGCACCTTTCAGGTATAAATATTACCAGCGTTGCCTTAAGCAAAGCGCGAACGATGGTGTGGTGAATACAGGAGCTGAACAGCTGTCCCTTGCAGAGCCCAGCAGATGCAAGCAGCCCACGGACGCTGCCCCTCCTCCTCCTTGACGCGCTGAGAGAGACGCTGTCTTTTCTCTTGCTGAGAAAATCCAGCTCTGGCGTTTCCAGCCTACTCTTGCGAGTGACTGGGATATCGAGTCCTGGAAGGAGATACAAGACCTCCAACATTCTATTCCAGAGGTATGGTGTTGACTAAACCCTTAGAGAGAATTCTTGAAGCAAACCTTGGCAAAACCAACTTAACTTAACGCTACTTACTTACTCCCTCCCATGTATTAGGCTTAGGTCAGGCACACTGGGGTAGGCGTAGTTAGAAGCACCAGTTGAGTACTTTAGCCTGATGTATATATGAATGTATATATTTTATTCATTTTAAACCATTGTATGGCTCAGAAACCATATCAATGCTTTTACAGTATTATTTCGCAATCCTTTTTTTACTGTACGCACTTTTTATAATAACTAGTCTTGCAATTGTGGCATTAATTTCTCTTGCATGAGAAGAAAGACTGTTCAATAAATAATACCTTTTATTGAAAACGCCTGTCTCTCTATTCTCTGCATCTTGGTGAAAGTAATCTGCACAACTGACTGAGTAAAATAACTGTCTATTGTTTCACACGACCCTAGAGATTGACTCTTATTCTAAGGAGCAAAGTTGTCATGTTTATGCGGTTGTTGGAAAACTGAATCCCTTCTTATCTGAGCAATGGAAGCTGATCACTTCCTATTCAGTCAAGAAAGTTTCCAGTAACTTCTGAGCTAGTTGGTACAAACCCAATTAAGTTTAGCATAGTCAGAAGAGACCTGGAAGACCGCACTTCTACGTCTACACTGCTGTTTATGTTATTCCAATGCGCAGGGCCTATAGGGAAAATAGGAACTACACTACATGGCGCCCAACGTTTGGTAAGGCGATAAAACTAACGCAAGACGTTGGAGTAACTCAGTCGTGCATTTTTCACACAGACCCTTTTCTACCGTAAATACTCCAATAGACGTCTGGAGTGGGCGAAAGGCTAAAATCCGCCCGAACTTAGTAGGAAGAGATTCCTATGTAAAGCTCTGGTTTATTCAACGTTGAAGGATACAGTGTTCCAGAATATTGTGCACCTAATCTTTGTCTCCTTGGAGACCTGCTCTGCAAAACCTTGCATTTTATACAATGTCAAATAATAGCAATGAAAACGGAATCGTTGATGCCGCAGTAAATGCGACTCAGCAGGGTCCCGATGGTAGAGGGACTACTGGATCGGGTGCGATAATCATCCCGGTAAACATAAAAACTATAACGTCAAAACTTATAGAAAATGGACTGACCACACAAGGTGGCACAGTCGTCTTCGTGATAGAGGCACACGAATATCGGCAGACAGAGGTATTCTATTCTTGGATAAAATTTCCAGCGGCAAACGTCGCAACACATGAGTTCCACTATTACAAAATAGGGGATCCACCGGAAGAGTACGGTCCTTTCGAGGAGATTGAAATCCCATTAAAATACCAAGAGCATCTCCTCTGGTTTAAAGGCGCCCTAAAACATAATGATCATATTACCAGGCTCGGTCCACTAGGTAGACCAGGAACAACATGGCCGGTTCTAGCCAGCTACACACCACATCCGGACATTGCAAAAATGTCAAAAGAGGAGCTGTTAGTACAGCTAAAAACACGAATTAAAATACATAGACAATTAGTCCAATATGTAATGCGGACTGCAACAGTTCAAACAGCTGTTAATGTTCCACAGCTGACCCCTCATCAGGGGAACACAAATAAAATTACACCACAGAACATACAATCATGTCTTGGTAAAAAACCCATAAAACGGGAACAAATTCCTTTCTTGTTAGCGCAGAAAATTACTCAAATAGAGGCAGTATTTCCGAATACTACCCCTATTGAGAAACACAGAATTCTGACTATCTGCCTTCCAATGGGGGTCGCACCACACGTGGAGGACTGTGACACTTGGGGTACAGTTTTTGCTTCCATTTACACGAAAACACATGGTGTTCCATCCATGGCGGTAATACCAGATGTGCTGAAACAGAGTCAGAATGAATACGGTCCAGAACCTGCTTTAACTCTTGGTATGAAATTACTGAAAGACTTCAAGCAGGTCTCGGCTATATTACTAGCCAATATAAAAGGAGAAGCAGCATCTGTGGCGATCCGCCAGAAGTTGAAGGAAACAGATATAACAGATCAACCAATTGAGCTTGCCAGAATTATAGAAAACTGCTATGAAGAATTAGGTAGAGACAGCTTGGATGGAAAACCAGTAAAACCCCAACTACTCGAAAATCCTGAAAAATTATTTATTAAAAATAATTCAAACACTTCTAAAAAGAGCTGGGATGGAAATAAACAATCCATTCCCAAGGAAAAAGTTTTCCAGTCCACAGGAAGGTCTCCTCGACGGAGGGAAAGAACTCCGACTCGAGAACACCAGTCTCCCCAGAGGGAGCCCTCTGAGAAAAGATACAACCTTAGAAATAGGGATAATTTGAAGAAGCCTGATAGATATCAAAGTATTGATACACGTCCCTCTCGATCTTTTTCGCAGAAATCGGAAAGAAGAGGACGGTCAGACCCAGGAGAGCACACCAAGTCCAAAGACAAGGAACCAGCTCAAAGTAAAAAGATACAATTTCCAAGAAAGAAGGTAGCCAGTATTGGAGTAATCGAACATGCCGAGAATACTGAGGACACAGTTGAAAAACGGGGAGTGGGCACAGACAATGCTAGACAGTGCAGCAGAAATCAGCATAGCTCGCAAGATCCTGATGAGTCATCTGGAGACAGTGGACACGAATGAATACATTCAGGTAGAAACTGCCGACACCAGAGTTAGCAAACCTCATAAGATATACGAAATAACACTGCGTATAGAGGGGGATAAGTCTAGGAAAATAAGGGGTCTATTTTGGGATAACCTCTCAAAAGGCTATGACATCCTGTTAGCTGAAAAATATTGGCCCCCGGAGTTTGTCAGTGAGTGCCCTCATGGCGAAGAAATGATTATGCCTGCCTTCTCGAATCACATTCCGATTCACACCAAATATATATATGCAAGGAAATGGGCAGTAGCCCAGGCACCAGCACTATATAAAAAAAATCATGTTGGATGGGATGATGCCTCTCCTCCTCACAAAATCCAGTTAAAAAAATCAACCGACTGCACAAAGGCAGTATCCAATTAAGCAAGAAGCTAAAAAACAAGTCAGGGAGATTTTAGATCAACTTGAATATCAGGGGGTGATTGAAACATGCACCTCTCAAATGAACAATCCTTTGTTTCCTGTCTCCAAACCAGACAATTCATATCGTCTAGTTTTGGACTACAGACACCTTAACTCATGTTGCAAAACATTTGCAGTACAGAATTCACATAGTGCTGCACTAATGAATAACATAGTTTGGAAAAAATATAAAACGACATAAGACATATCTAATGGTTTCTTTTGTCAAAATATTGCACCAGGGGGGCGTGGCTTCGAGGGGGAAGATGGCGGACGTGGCTCTGTAGAGCTCCCGCCGGCCCGCTACTTATCCGCCTAAATTATCCTGGCCCCGAACCCTTCATTCCCCGTGCAGTGATTGCGGAGACTGCTGGAGACTGGGGGCGCCTTCCGGTGTGGTTTCTGGGGCCCCGGATCGTGCCTTTGAGCGGCTGTTGGAGGCGGCGCCAGCCAGGCCTGCTTGCCGCGTGGTGAGCCGGGCCTCAATTTTTGCCTGGCCCGCCTGCTGGTCCTGGGCGCCGGGCGACCTGCTTGCTGGTGGGCCCCATTGGCTGCTACTGGACCGCCGGAGGAGGGACGACGGACTCTCCTGCCACTTGCGAACCCGGCGGAGCTGCTGGGGGCTGCGGGGCGGCAGCCCAGGGAGAGGATTCCGCGGACCCGGAGGCAGTTCGGATCCCCCCGGACTGCCGGGGACGGTGTGGTGGCGGAGCCGGCGGTGACTTGCCGGCGCGAGAGGGGGAGTGCCCCGCCCGGGTTGTGGACGGCGGTGGGCCCTGTGGTGAGGCCCGTCTCGCCCCCCTGAATCTGGGCCCGAGGTTGGTGGCTGCTACGTCCCGGAGGAGCGGCTTTGCCTGGTTGCCGCGGCCTCGGGCCCAATTGTGCCTGCTCACCGGCGGCCTGTGGATAGCGGAGTGGCTGGCGTGGACCGGCGGAGACCTGGGACGGTAGGGGACTGAGCTGGCCGCTGCTTTTGCTGCTGGAGCCCGGTGTCCCATCCGGTGTGCCTGCTAGTTGGAACTTGGCGTGGAGGTGGCAGGTGGGTGAGGAGCAGAGCCCGGCGGGACCCAGATACCTCGGTCTTGCCCCGAGGGGCGGCTGATATTGGTGTGTGGTGCCGAGAACCCCTCTCCGGGCGTGAACCGACCCGCTGCAACTGCTGTAATCATGACCAGAGGCGGGGGTGGCACGGGCACCACCAAACAAGGGCCCATCGATAAGTTCACTGGACCCGGAGGAGGCGCGGGGACGGCAGGGGGTGGCCAGAGTGCTGGACCGGACAACGCAGCTCTAATGGCGGCCATCACGCAGTCCCGAGACATGTTGGATGCGAAGATTGGCGAGGTCGGTGCCGATGTAATGCTGCTGCGCCAGGATCTCCGCAACGCGGTCGCCCGCATCACAGAGACCGAGACCAGGGTTGCAGAGGTGGAGGGAGACGTCGGTACCCTTAAAAAGAAGGTGGCTGAAATGGAGAGGATCCAGAAGGGCCTCGCGCTTCACGTGGAGGACGCAGAAGGGCGAGCGCGAAGGAATAACCTGCGCTTTGTCGGCTTTCCGGAAGATTACGAGAAGGGACCCATGGATGCCTTCCTGGCATGGTGGCTGGAGAGCTGGCTTCCCCCGGACACCTTGTCATGCTGCTTTGTGGCAGAGCGCGCACATAGAGCCTTGTCGCAGAAACCACCGGCGGGGGAACGGCCTCGGCCGATCATTGCCAAAATCCTAAACTTTCATGACAGGGATGTCATACTCCGGGAAGCGCGGCTCAAAGAGACATTGCTGTTCGATAACCACAAAATCATGATCTTCCCGAACTACACCAAGCAGGTCCAGCAGCAGCGACACTCCTTCCTGGCGGCAAAGGCCAAGCTGCGCGGCCTTAAAATCCAGTACTCACTGCTGTATCCGGCCCGTCTCCGGGTTATTTTCAATTCCAAGACCCACTTCTTTGACTCTCCGGAGGACGTCTTCAGGTGGACGGATGAGACGGTCAGGATCCGACCGAACGCCTAGCCGGGGCTGAGCTCTGGACCCTCACGTAGTTCCTCCCAGGAGAGGGGTGACCCCTCCGGTAAAGGGAAACGTCATCGGAAATCCCGCTCACGACGGAGGTCCTTGTCCCGAGACCCCCTTTTGGGGGACACACAGCCCGACACCGATCAATCTGGCAAAGAATCCTGATCGTCCTATAACCTTGGCTCTTGTCGGTTGAATCTGATCTACTGATGTACTCTATGGTGGACCGGATCTTGGTGGTGGAGCGGACATAGGCTGGTGCAGTATGACCTTATGTCTTGGTGGGGCTTGGGGGCCCTCAGTGGGCAGGTGCATATCTGCTGCGCCCTCCATGTGAACCAGATACTTGTGGGACTGGGGTTTGGGGCACTGTTTGTGGGCTGCCTAATCCTCCCGGGGTTGGGGGCGGTCCTGGGGGTGTGCTCTGTTGGTGGGGGGAATAGTTGGGATCCATTGGTATGGTTGGCTTTAGGCGCTCTGTTCTGGGCCTGAAGTTCCCCATGCCGCGACAGGTACTTCAATGTTTTATGAGGTATAGGGGTGGGGGGTGGGCCTTGGGAGTTGGGTTGTTTGGGGGTCGGGGCTGGTTGCTGGGGGTGAGGGGGGTCGGGTTGTTCTGAAAGGGGTGCACGTGATTCTTGCTATATTTGCTTGTATGGTGTTGGGAACCTCGGCCGGGCCTTGGAGGTTGCAGAGACTTTTTCATCGAGATAATGGTTGACACCCCAAGACCAGTACCTGCTAGTGACTCTATGCGGATTTTGAGCTGGAATGTCCGGGGGATGTTGGACAAGATTAAGCGCGGGGCTGTGCTACGCTGGGGCAAAAGGGAATTGGCTGATGTGATGCTCCTTCAGGAAACGCATATGTTGGGTACTAAAGCATTGAGGCTACAGCGATTTGGCTTCCATCAGGTATTCCATGCAGGGTTTTCCAGGGGCTCGAGGGGGTGGCTATTCTTGTCCACAGACGGCTATCATATACTCACGAGCGTCACTGGCTCGATCCCAGGGTCGGTTTGTGTTTGTGAAGGGGAAGATTAGAGCAGAACCGGTAGTGCTTGGCAGTGTGTATGCCCCTCCCCCGCTGCAGTGGTCCCTGGTGGAGAAACGATTTGACTTATGGACCGAGATCCCCCACGCCCTGGCAGTGATTGGAGGTGACTGGAATGATGTTGTGGATGTGAGTCTGGACAGGCAGAGGATGCAGGGGGTCGCGGCTGCGGCCTCGCCCACACGGCTGAGTGCAATGATTGATGGATTGGGTTGGGTGGACGCATGGAGGCATCTACATGCCAGGACGCGGGAATATACATATGTGTCAGCAGTGCATGGTTCCTTCTCGCGTTTGGACTGTGTGTTCGTACCGGGGGCCTTCCTTGACAGGGTGAAATGGGCTGCGATCCGGCCTCGAGGGCTGTCCGACCACTCCCCAGTAGCGGTACAGATTGACCTGTGCAAGGCACGCCAACCGTTTCGGTGGCGGATGTCTTCGTGGCACCTGCAGCGGCCGACCTACACACAGCATATGCGGAGTGCAATCGCCCACTATTGGCAGGACAACCTCACGGAGGGGGTTGACGCGGTGACGGTATGGGAAGCCATGAAGCCCGCCCTGAGAAGCGTCGACATTGCTTGGTGTGCTTCTGCTCGCCGTACTCGACAAGAGAGCATTGTTGCAGCTGCGGAGCGGGTGGAGGTGCTGGAGACGCGTTGCCGGGGAGGGGGTGATGACAGGGCGCTGCGATTGCTTCTACAAGCACAGCAATCCTATGCCTCGGTGTTGATGGACGAGGCTCACCAAGCGTGGCTGGCTACGCGGAGCAGGGTGTACCAGTGGGGGGATAAGTCCTGCACCATGCTCCTTAGGCTCTGTCAGCAAACGATGCAACCGATCACCTTACCAGGTCTCACAGACGAGGAGTGAGCTGTGATAACGGATCCTGCTGCTCTGGCAGCGAGCTTCGCGCGCCACTATGCGCAACAGTACGCCTCTCGGGAAAGCCTTTCACCCGAAGCGGTAGAAGGGTTCCTTGCGGATGTCCCCCCTCGCGCAGTCTCGGACGAGGTGCGGGAAGCCTTAGACCTCCCCCTGACAGCAGAGGAACTGGGTGATGCACTGGATCAGCTTAACGTCGGCAAGGCGCCGGGACCGAGCGGGTTCCCCAGCGAGTTCTATAAGAAATTCCACTTGCAGCTTGGTCCGCACTATAGGCGGGCGTTGGAGTTGGCGCGGGAGCGTGGTAGCCTGCCCTCGGACTGGCGTCAGGCCGAAATTGTGGTCTTCCAAAAACCGGGTAGACCTCCCGACCGCCATGAGTCCTATCGCCCAATATCCTTGATCAATTTCGAAGCCAAGCTCCTGGCCAAGGCACTGGCGAACCGCCTGCTCCCGCACATCGCAGACCTCGTCCACCCGGACCAGGCAGGCTTTATGCCACATCGGGCGACGAGACACAACATTCGGCGTGCACAGGCTGCGGTGGACGCGATGGGGGCGACCGGGGATCGGGCGGCGCTGTTGCTCGCTGATATCGACAGGGCGTTTGATTCGGTCAGCTGGACCTATCTTTTTGCCCTTCTGCCGTTTCTCAACTTGGATATTTACAACAAGGGGTGGTGAGGGACAGAGTCTCTGAATTAAGCAGAAAGCTCTCACCCAGTCAAGAGATCAGGGCTAGATCCAACACCGTTTTTTAGCTCACTGCACCATCCCAGTTTCAGAACCTGGCTGTATGCAAATTAGTCTGTTCCTGTCCCAGTGCATGATGGGAACAGGGCAAACCAAACTACAGAAGCCAATTCTTACACTGGGAAGGAAACAAGCTCCCGGGGACCGGTTTCTGGCATTACAGCCGTCTTCGGCCCGGTTTGCTTGAATCCTGATGGTGCAATGAGCAAGGGTCTCACATCTGAGAATACCCTTCCACGCTTAGGGTGGACAAAAATATTTACAACAAGGGGTGGTGAGGGACAGAGTCTCTGAATTAAGCAGAAAGCTCTCACCCAGTCAAGAGATCAGGGCTAGATCCAACACCGTTTTTTAGCTCACTGCACCATCCCAGTTTCAGAACCTGGCTGTATGCAAATTAGTCTGTTCCTGTCCCAGTGCATGATGGGAACAGGGCAAACCAAACTACAGAAGCCAATTCTTACACTGGGAAGGAAACAAGCTCCCGGGGACCGGTTTCTGGCATTACAGCCGTCTTCGGCCCGGTTTGCTTGAATCCTGATGGTGCAATGAGCAAGGGTCTCACATCTGAGAATACCCTTCCACGCTTAGGGTGGACAAAAATATTTACAACAAGGGGTGGTGAGGGACAGAGTCTCTGAATTAAGCAGAAAGCTCTCACGCAGTCAAGAGATCAGGGCTAGATCCAACACCGTTTTTTAGCTCACTGCACCATCCCAGTTTCAGAACCTGGCTGTATGCAAATTAGTCTGTTCCTGTCCCAGTGCATGATGGGAACAGGGCAAACCAAACTACAGAAGCCAATTCTTACACTGGGAAGGAAACAAGCTCCCGGGGACCGGTTTCTGGCATTACAGCCGTCTTCGGCCCGGTTTGCTTGAATCCTGATGGTGTAATGAGCAAGGGTCTCACATCTGAGAATACCCTTCCACGCTTAGGGTGGACAAAAATATTTACAACAAGGGGTGGTGAGGGACAGAGTCTCTGAATTAAGCAGAAAGCTCTCACCCAGTCAAGAGATCAGGGCTAGATCCAACACCGTTTTTTAGCTCACTGCACCATCCCAGTTTCAGAACCTGGCTGTATGCAAATTAGTCTGTTCCTGTCCCAGTGCATGATGGGAACAGGGCAAACCAAACTACAGAAGCCAATTCTTACACTGGGAAGGAAACAAGCTCCCGGGGACCGGTTTCTGGCATTACAGCCGCCTCAACTTGGGGCCGGTGTTCATCTCCTATGTGAAATTGCTCTACACAGACATCACTGCCTCGGTGCGCGCCTCTGGAGCGATCTCCGAGAAGTTCCCAATTGCCAGGGGTACCCGTCAGGGGTGTCCCCTTTCCCCCTATCTTTTTGCACTGGTCATGGAGCCATTGGCCGTACGAGTGCGCCTTGACGCACTGTATCGGGGCTTTGTGTGGGGGACGGAACTTTCGGACCGTATTGCCTTGTATGCGGACGATGTCCTTTTCTTTATGACCGACCTTCACCGAACTGGACCTCGCATACTGGACATGATGCAGGAGTTTGGCGAGGCATCGGGGCTCTTCCTCAATCCACGCAAATCGACCCTGTGGGTGCTAAGTGATGAACCGGAGACATACCCGTGGGTGGCAGTCGGTGGCCTAAAATACCTGGGCGTCTTCCTGTCTGCCTCGGCTACGGTGGCGTGGGAACGCAACGTGCAGCCGGTATGGGACAAGGTCCAAATGGACGTTAAGGCTTGGTCGTGCATGCCCCTCAATATATATGGCAGATCCGCCAATTTTAAGATGGTTGCCCTGCCACGGCTCCTCTACCAACTACAGAACCACCCGCACAGGATTGACCCGCAGTGGTTCCGTCGTGTTAATTCAGTACTTGGCCGGTTTCTGTGGGCCGGGGGTGCCTCCAGTGTGGCACTGCGGACATGCTTTCTATCCACGTACTGTGGAGGTCTGGCTACCTCTGACCTTCTGTCCTATTACCAAGCCTCTCATCTCCTGGTGCTCAACGAGTGGTGGTATGGAGATCACAGTGACCCGGCTTATGCGTTAGAGCACTTTCTGATGGGAGATGCCACACTCCCTACATTATTGTACTCAGCCAGGCGGAGGAGAGTGCTGTCGCGGGTCACCCAGGTGGTATTAGCGATCTGGAGACAAGCACTGCGCCGCATGGGTTGGTGGGGCAGGTTGACCGCCGAGACTCCGCTGTGGAATAATGGTCTGCTTCCAGCATTAGCCTCCCTATCAGGCTTTGGAGGCTGGGATGCTATCGGGATCTCCTCACTCGGTCATGTCCTCACGGGGACTACGCTCAAATCCTTTTAGGACCTTAGTTCCAAATTTCATATGCCCAAGACCCAATTTTTCAGGAACCTCCAGTTCCGTCATGCACTCGGCCCGAGCCTAGTGGATATAGACCAGCTTCCCGACTTCAGCCCAATTGAAGCCAAGCTTTTCATGGGGGACCTGGGTGACAAGAAGGTTTCCCAAATATACCGCTCCCTGGTTACGCATTGCTCCTCTTCCCTCCTGACACTGAAGGCCTCCTGGGAGACTGATGTTGGCCCCTTGGATGAGGATGACTGGCGAGAGGCCCTTGAATCCCCCCGAGGGGCTGCCATAGCTGTACGCCTCAGATTTATACAGTTTAAATACCTTCACAGGGCGTACTACACTAGGGAAATGTTGTGGAGGGCGGGCCTTATTGCCGCCCCAGAGTGCCTGAGATGTGGAGCTGAAAAGGGGGACATTACTACATACGGTGTGGTCTTGTGGGGGTCTGACCCGATTTTGGAATGGGGTGTGGAACTGCCTGTCGGAAGTGCTGGGGTGGGACCTCCCTCGTACGCCTAGGCTGGGCCTCCTCCATGTCCTGGAGAACGTGGGGGGCAACATCTACAAACGACATCTTCTGTTACTGGGGCTGGTTGTAGCTAAGCGGGATCTGGCGAAAGCTTGGAAGGGTGACCGTGCCACCCCACTCAGCGCCTGGAAGGCGGGGTTAGACTTTCTTATGGGGCTGGAATTACCTGTGTTTGAAAATTTGGGTTTCTGGTCATTCTACTATTTGCCTATTACTGACAGTATCCTCCTGATTGTGGATAACTGTATCTATGCGTGCCTGAACTCTCAATAAATACGGTTGTGAAAAAAAAAAAATTGCACCAGAAAGCAGATACTTGACCGCTTTCTTAATAATGGGGTCACAGAAATTTTCTGTAGGCTCCCACAGGGATTCAAGAACAGCCCAGGACTATTCTCAGCCAGAGTAACAGAGTTACTACAAATATATGATGATGAGGCATTATCTTATGTTGATGACATCTATCTAACAGACGACGACTTGGATACTCACTTGAAAAGAGTAAACACCATAATACTTGGGTTCGCTGCAAAGGGTTACAAATTCAACTTTAAAAAGTCTCGAATTGCCCATCTGACAGTCTTATTTTTAAGATACGAATTATCAAGTGAAGGAAAAAGCCTAGCGGACAACTTCTTAGAGAAGTGCGCTGTACTCCAAGCACCGAAAACGCTGAAGAACTTACAATCGAATCTAGGTTTCCTGAATTTCTGAAGAACTTACATTCTAAATTACGCAGAGAGGGTTAAACCTCTCTACGAACTAATTAAACCTGATTTTAAACCAATCAATTGGACTCAAAAACACACAGAAATTTTGAGATCATTGCAAACAGACATGTTAGCAAAAACAAAATTAGAAACACGTGATAACACACGCAACCTTGTAATCCGAGTCATCCCAGGAAGATGCGGATTCACGTACCTGACCTCTAATGAGGGAGAAACGGTACCAATTTCTTACAAATCACATTTGTACACAAAGGCTGAAATAAAATTCAGTTCAACAGAGAAAATTCTAACTGCGGTTCAGACTGCTGTAGCAAAAGAAAGGGCCCTAGCACAAGGTAAACGAATAATAATCGTTACACCCATACCGGCTTTAGAAGCAGTAACTAAAGCAAGCATTCCTAATGCTAAAGCTTTACATCCGAGATGGATACAATGGGTTAATTCTCTTGCTGCAACAGACCTAGTATACAAATTTGATCCTAACCTAAAGACACAGGAATTCTTACAATATGAATATGAGTGTCCTCTGCCAATTGAAATACTGCCTCTGGAAGAGTACGGAAGTATCATATATACAGACGGATCAGCACAATCCACAGTTGGGGGTAAACAAGTTTACAGTGCTGCGTGCGCGATTGTTAAAGGTCGTTGGCACAAAGGAAAATTTAGACCACTGGTCACTAAAACACAATCTCTAGGAGATTGTTCAGCTCAGCGAGCTGAACTGGTAGCATTTAAGATGGCGCTAGAAAATACCGATTCCGAATTCCCCACACTTATAGTGTGCAATTCATATTATTGCATACAATCTTATAATGAATACTTGCAGAATTGGGTGGAAAATGGTTTCAAAGATGCAAAAGGTGGCAGAATTAAGCATAAAATGCTTTGGGAACAAGTAGTTCTCTTACAGAAGGAACTACAAAAGACTCACGTGATACACACTCTGAGTCATCAACGTGATGGCGTTCACGTTGCAGGGAATTCATTGGCTGATGAAGTCGCGAAGGCAGCTGTGCAAACGGCTTCCGGAGCTGCGATTACTCGGTCACAAACAAAAATAGACAGTGACATTCTACAAGCTGTCAGTGCGTCAGTAAAAGATGATAAAAAAACACTCCCAAAAGGTTTCCAGAAAAGTACTTATATTTAACAGATACGAATAATGTTCCTTTTGCTCGAATCCCTGAAGTGGGGGATAGAGTAATTCCAAACATGGAACACAGGTTAGGACTAATTAAAGCGGCACACGAAGGGCTTGCTTCTGCACACGCTGGCGTTTCCGCAACAATATCACTATTAAAACAGAGATATTGGTGGCCTTGCATGAGAATACAAACTAAGAAGTATGTATTAGAATGCGAAATATGCCAAAGAATAAAAGTATCAACAGTAAAACGACCAGCGCAGACACCCCTTCTCATCTCAGATAAACCACTAGCATGTGTTTACCTGGACCACTGTGGTCCCTTACAAAGAGACGGCAACTATAAATATATCCTTGTCGCAGTGGATTCCTGTACGAGATTCATATGGATGTGGCCCCAGCGCTCGGCTGACGCCAGAACAGTTATAAAAGATCTGCGAGTCTTTATCGGCACATACGCAATTGCCATGTTCCATTCTGACCAGGGTCCTGCTTTCAGCTCTCGAGCTTATAAGGAGGCCATGGCCAGCATGGGCGTTGGGTTGCGGTATTCTTGTCCGTCACACCCCGAAGGGAACAGTGTAGTGGGAAGAAAAAAACGGGACATAAAGCAATCTATAACAGCGAAGGTATTAGGTTCGGGTGAGGGGTGGGTCAAACATTTAATAAGTGTCCAGCTTAGTCTAAACAATTTGGCAAGAAATTCTCTAAAAGGTTTCAGCCCGTACGAACTATTGTTCGGAACTAGAATGCATGTCCCTGACCTTGATAGTCAGGCATCAGTGGTAAAAGATAAGAATAAAGGCTTTGACATCAAAGATCGTTTGGCTGTTTTACAGGACTTGAATGAAACAAGAAAATCCTTAAGCAACATAAAGTTAAAGCAACAGCCAATTACCACTGACTAGGCACCACCAGCCCCAGCAAGGCCTGTCTGGATTCCAAAGATTGGGGATCTAGTCAGAGAGAAAATAGCGGTGAAGAAGGAATTTGGGCCTTCTTACAGAAAAGCAGTACCTGTCTTGGCAATCAACGGAACAAGATCAGTAGTACTACCGCCTCTTGCTGATAAGAAGGAGAACAGAGTTGTATCAATCGACCTGGTAAAACCACAAGCATGTGGCCTATAATCAACAGTAGGCCCAGTGGACTCCCGAGAAACAACAGAATACCCAAATTTGCAACAATCCAAGAGGTTCAAACTGAAAGACTAATCACATTTGATAAACCTACAGTGCACAGAGAGGGACTATGCAATAATGCCATGGAACTCGTGCCTCTTGAAACACAGATTGAATCAGTTTGTCAAGAAACACCAGTCTACAATGATGTGGCATCAGAATGTGCTACCGAAAGACAAATTGAGAAAACAATTCCAACAATTGACAGAACTGCCTCTGGCTACTTCATCAATTTCGATAACTTTTCTGAAGATCTAGGCAACTCTGAAGTAACGCCAGAAACAAAGACTTTTAAAGAAAAAGCAACAGAACTCTTTCATCAAATCAAAGAAGTATATCTGGATGCGGATGCACCATTGATTGAGCATTGGATTATCTCAGGGGTACTTATACTCCTACTAGGCCTAATATTGGTTTTAATTTTAGGAAAGTTTATTACAGTTCAATGGACACAGCAAGTCAGAACATCAACTTGGTCCTGAAACCACACAAATCATCCCACGTGAAGAAAAGAGAATTATCAACAGTAAATGTCACAGCCATTCCAATACCCGGCGGGGTAGTATGGGACAAAACTGACTATGAAGTATATGGCCCGGTTGAAATCTTGAAATATCCTCACCAGTTCAAGGTTTCCTTAAGTGACTTTGTAAAACCAAGTACATTTTCTGATTATTGGGATTTTGAAAGCATTAATAATATGATGTCTGATTTAGTGTTGTCAGCAAGATTTACAGAACATGATTATTTACAAGGTTCGTCTAATTATGAACAAATGTACTGCTTCTCACACTACGGTGACCATTACTTACATAAATCTGCACAACCTAGAAATGTTTTTAAATATAACCAATGGGAACATTGTGCTACTCCACCTAAAAGTAGTTCTAAAACATTCTATGAGAAATTCCAGTACTTCTCAGGGTTTAACACAAGTGATGCAGAAGCGTTTTATTATAAATTTTTGAATAAAACAGGGACGAAAACAATGTTGACAAATACTAAATTGATATATTCAGAAGCATTTTATGAAAAAATGAAGACATTTGGTTTTGATTTTTGGAGAAATAACATTGAAACAAAAACCATCTGGGGTACAAAAGATTGGCAGGTACAAGGCCTAGAAGCATTATTTAGAGCCTGCATGATCCCAGAACAAATATTGTTCTTAAATGACACAATTCACCAAACAACCTGTCTTGGCCTAGCTAAGATTAAAGAACTTAACAAACCGTCTATTCCAAAGCCAATACCTGATAATGCAACAACAGATATTGAAATAGACGTATCACAAATTTTACATCTAAACAGAACACATCCTGATTGGAAAAAGTGGGTAATCTGGCCTACTGACACGAACAACTGTCAAGATAGATTCCTGAATAAAACACAGAGGTTAACAATGACCAGACCAGACCCTAGATACTCCCAGAGACAACATCCAGGGATAGTAACAACATAGAGTGTAGGGAAACTCTGCCTTGAATGGCTAGGATCATCCACACTGGCAGAAATTAAGCAACACTTATCTTTACTTAAAGATGGTGCTGATTTGCGCGATTTCATTATGGGACCACGCAAACAGCGTCAAAAACGTTTCATAGCGACCAGTATGTATGCGGCTTACAACGAGTCTTGGAAAGTCACATAAATTGAAACAGCTGAGAAAATACGAGAAATTGATCGTATTAATTTGGAAAAATCAATTTCTGTTGTGGACAATGGGTTAATGACTCTGTCCTCCAGAATATATTCACTGGACAGTATTGTATCATCTGCCATAGATATAATTGACAAAGACTTGCTAATGTTACAGCATGGCCAGTCACAATTGCGTTCTATTGTACAGTTAGGCTGGATGCTGCAAAATCTTCGTTCAGGCTATGTGCCTTGGCGTTTAATCAACACAACGTCATTGTTTTTCATCTTTAACCTTACTGATAAACAAATCAGCTTGGCACAGAAAGGAGCAGACTATACAATCCTGAGCATCGAAAAACTTGAGAGATTACCATTGACAATGTCAGAAAGTCCTGTCATTGAATAGATAATACACAGGATTATCACAATTCCGATAACTTTCCGATTTAAAAATTGCATTGAATGCATACCGACTGGCAAGTATGAACGTTTGGGTAAAGGGTACATTAAGTCAGCATGGAAATTACCATTTACACACGCATGCTACAGTGACAGCAACAAAAATGTATTTCTTAGTGGTGAAAATTGCAAACATTCACTAAGCGGTATACTTTTGTGCCAGGGTATTAATTTACACGGGGCCTGTGAAAGAACTTCAAACAAACTTTCATGCCACCAACATGTCACACCTGCAACGCAGATAGAGCCTTTCTTTAAGCAGCTCTCGAACGGGAGTTACATTCTAATAACGGATCACAGCTGTTGTGGCCTTATGCCAGGGAAAGTATATCTCGTACAAGTAACTTCCATGGTCAAATGCTGTATGCAAGCATTGTTTCCAAACGGCCCTGGAGACTCCGAGACTCCCATATGGCCTCGTTTGAATGTCTCTTCTATACGAATTGATACTTTAAGCAGAACGAAGTCTGTGCTTTCACAGACAACAGTGCCCATCAAGTCATCAAAAGAGACGTATGATCTCCAAGTTGCAAGGACGGCTTCGGAGATACATGACCTTTTATCAACAAATTGCCCCGTGCATTTCACAGAAATGCTTAGCCAAATTCTAAATATGTCAAGTGCCATAGGCATCCCAGCCGTATTTAAGACCATTTTCGGGGAACTATTAATACCATTCAAAGCAATTCTGGGAATCATTCCCAATTTTGTCCATTCAGTCTTTGGCGGCATACCCCTGATTTTGGGACTTGTAGCAGGCATTTTATTTTTGAGCCTCCTGCTCCGATATGGCAAGCCAAAACACAGACATGACTCCGGCGGGGATGGAAGAAACAATCCTAGCAATACGCTACCGGGACCGAATAACTAGAGTCCTTGGATTGGCCAGGCTGAGAGATCTGAACATGACCTGGTTTCTTTCATTCAGACCTATATGGCAGACCTGCATCTTACCTGTGCTTCGATGTATGCTATGCGGAGATGAATGAGTGTTGGACACCTGTCTTGCACTTCCATCAGCAGTACCAATGGATATCGATACTTTGCTAAGTCCTGTAACGGCTCACGCATTGTGTTGTCCTCAGCGGCTACCAATCCTGATGACGGCATTCGTTGAGACTCCTGCGCTACGACTAGGTGGTGACAGTGGAGCGAGAAATAAAAGCAACATCACCCAGGTACGACCTTCTGTGAGCATTGCTGATCCAGACTTTGATGATAGCAATCATTCTCACACCTGCCAAGTTACAGCATTATCGAACTTGGTCGAACTGTCACCTGATTTTGTAGACCAATTTTTTGAGAGCCTGTCTGATATGATGTTCTCCCCTGAACAGAAACAATAATTTTTGAAAAGCATTCCGACACACAGCGTTCCCATGAACTCTGAATTCGGCCTTCAGTTTTGATCAATAAAAACTACTGAAAAACGTTGGAACTCTATTCCCCCGTTCACCAAGAAAGATTTTTTTTTAAATTGAACTATTTTTCAAAATATTTACTTTTTTTCGGGCACGAAAACATTTGCTTAAAGTAAAACTATTCATAAAGAACAGAACTTCTATTTTTAGTAAATCTAGAGACAAAATGACTTTACATCAGCCTCTAGCACATTTTTCAGCAAATGCATTTATATGTGATGAAATTATCTCGCCCTTCTCTTCTGTATAAAGAGATATTTCATGTGTAATTTTTTCGCATAATCGTTCAACTGATTACATATGCTATAATTTTTGAATGATTTCTATGCTTAAAGACGTACAGTACCTATATTTCCATGTATTTCAAATATGCCATTTCAAATGCAAATATGTATTTTGGGGTGGGTAATGTTACACATGCATCTTATTGCTTTAGTTTTTAGTAATTTGATGGACATAAATTCGTGGAGTGGGTGTCGTGTTCTAATCTAGGACCCCGATCAATACTGTGACCTTATGCCCCTCTACGGTTATAATCCATTCATACCCCTATAATGGCATAAACGATCAGAGCCATATTTCAGCCATAGTTCAGAAACTCGCCTCTGCAGCTCATTACAGTACATGACACAGCAGAAGCCACTATCTAAGATTCCTAGATTACACTCTGAGCTCTTCAACAAGATAAAACCCAGCAACCTGGGAAAGCCCCGCTTGCTATATTTTGATTAGTAATACAACTCTAATGAGCACTGAAAGGACGATCACTTCCTAGTGACATCTTTATTGACGTCTTATGTCCAAAAACTTACGTCAAACAAGGCACCTTTCAGGTATAAATATTACCAGCGTTGCCTTAAGCAAAGCGCGAACAATGGTGTGGTGAATACAGGAGCCGAACAGCTGTCCCTTGCAGAGCCCAGCAGATGCAAGCAGCCCACGGACGCTGCCCCTCCTCCTACTTGACGCGCTGAGAGATACGCTGTCTTTTCTCTTGCCGAGAAAATCCAGCTCCGGCGTTTCCAGCCTACTCTTGCGAGTGACTGGGATATTGAGTCCTGGAAGGAGATACAAGACCTCCAACATTCTATTACAGAGGTATGGTGTTGACTAAACCCTTAGAGAGAATTCTTGAAGCAAACCTTGGCAAAACCAACTTAACTTAACGCTACTTACTTACTCCCTCCCACGTATTAGGCTTAGGTCAGGTACACTGGGGTAGGCGTAGTTAGAAGCACCAGTTGAGTACTTTAGCCTAATGTATATATGAATGTATATATTTTATTCATTTTAAATCATTGTATGGCTCAGAAACCATATCAATGCTTTTACAGTATTATTTCGCAATCCTCCTTTTACTGTACGCACTTTTTATAATAACTAGTCTTGCAATTGTGGCAATTCATTTCTCTTGCATGAGAAGTAAGACTGTTCAATAAATAATACCTTTTATTGAAAACGCCCGTCTCTCTATTCTCTGCATCTTGGTGAAAGTAATCTGCACAACTGACTGAGTAAAATAACTGTCTATTGTTTCACACGACTCTAGAGATTGACTTTTATTCTAAGGAGCAAAGTTGTCATGTTTATGCGGTTGTTGGAAAACTGAATCCCTTCTTGTCTGAGCAATGGAAGCTGATCACTTCCTATTCAGTCAAGAAAGTTTCCAGTGACCTCTGAGCTAGTTGGTACAAACCCAATTAAGTTTAGCATAGTCAGTAGAGACCTGGAAGACCACACTTCTACGTCTACACTGCTGTTTATGTTATTCCAATGTGCAGGGCCTATACGGAAAATAGGAACTACACTACACAGAGACAGCTTACTACAACAGTATAATATATTCCTGTTGAGATCATGCAAATCAATACACAGTTGGATTTTCCCATTAGCTTTGTGTGCAACCACAACAGGAGACATCCAATCTGAAGACTTAACTAATTCGATCACACCCAGATCACATAGCTTCTCAAATTCCTGTTCTACGTCTTTTAAAATCCAAATAGGAATATTCCGTACTTGCGGATCACAGAACACACACCATCCTTCAAAATATTCTTCTGTTGGAAACCCAGAAAACACAAAGACTTGTTCCTGGCTATTTGGATCCAGGATGATATCCAGATACTTCTGATCAATGAAACCCAAAACAAAAAGACCATTTTCTGCAACAAACAACTTTCCTTCTCTTAAATTTAATGGTAACACAACGCAAAGCCATCATAATAGGATCCTTTATAAAACTACAGTATATCCAAACAAAACAAATACTACTAGTCTGTCGGCAAAGCAACATAGTGCAAAAAACAGAGTCTGTAGCAGCTCAACCGGTGCAGAAACTGGAAAGGAATCCCATCAGCCCACCAAATGGCAGAACTTCATCATCTGGGATTTGAAAACACTGGTCTATGATAGCACAACTCACCTCACACAATCGTGAGCTGTCCTAATCCAAAACCACCAGTGATGGATCAAGCCATGAATGTAAACTCTGGGGTGCTGAATAACTTATTTTGCAGTGATAATAAATGTGAGAAGAAATCATAAGTGCAATTTAAAATTGGCTACCATGATAATAAGAGTACGTTTATTGAAGGGTTATTATGGTGTCAAAGCTAAAAACAGAGTGTGGACAGTTTGTCAAAATAACTGTCGTCAGTTGACTAAAGGGGTCTACATGTTTCTGCCATTGTGGATAATAGTGAACCACTGGCTTTCACCAGGACCAAAGACTACACTACTGCAAAAAGTATAACATTCTTGATGGTGAAAAATAATAATAATAATTGATACGATAAATCCTACCATACATGTAACTCCAATGTGTAGGACGAGTATTCAAAAAGTGGATTATTTCCCAATATCTCATGGGATTAAACCTCACCTCTCCTGGCGACTGCTCAGGTGATGAGGCCCCGCTCTCTCCGTCGGTACCCCTAGCTGCTCAGGAGGCCACTTCAGATGCCACCAGGCTGTACCACTCCACTTCTCACCTGTAGGCCCGATTGCTGCTTCATGCGGAGATCTGTAACACATGCGCCTCTGGTTCTGCCCAAAGAATAACTGGCAAAGAGAGGCCAGCAGCTTGTATGGTTGCTATTGGTGCCACACTAGCTGGCTCTTGTCTGTCCCGGTCATCGGAGTCCTCAAATGAGTGATTCAGAGTTGGTGACCGGCACTTGATTTTTTAAATGTGCACTGGACTACCCGCCGGACTGGACATGTACCTCTCCCCCACATACATGACCTGAGGGCAGGTGAGTGGTCTACAAACTGTCTCAAGTAGAGTTAGCATCAACACTTATCTGGCAGAAACAACCTAGGGTCTGGGGCAGGGAGGAGCCGCATCAAATGAATAGTTCCTGTGCCATTGGTAAGTTTGCATATGTAGGCATTATGTAAGCATATTAGCCAGAAAATCAAGCCCATCAACCACTGTCATGTCTGTCTTGCAATCCACTTCCCACTGCTGCCACCTGTAGCCTTGGTTCCAGAATCAGAACACAGGATGACACTAGACGATGCACCCAAACAACATTCTACTAACAGGTAACAACTGATAAATGTAAATGTAAATGTATTTGAATTTGAATTTAAAAGTATTTGTATAGCGCGCGTATACCGGGCGGTTTCATGGCGCTGTGGGGTAGCTCAATTCAAATTACAGACTCCGGGCTAGCTCAGGTTGAAAATGCCTGTGAGAAAAGAAAAGTTTTCAGTTTCCCTCGGAACTCCATGTAGGATACTGAAGTATGGATAGAAAGGGGTAGGGAGTTCCAAAAGGACGGGGCGAGGACAGCAAACTTGCATCCTCCCGACCTCTTCCTCCTAAAACGAGGGACCACCAGAAGGGAGAGGGCGGAGGATCGCAATTGTCTGCTCGGAATGTAAGGGTGAATATGAGATATCATAAAGGCCGGAGCTGTCCCAGCCAGAGCCTGAAAGGCGAGGCAGCCAAGTTTGAACAGAGCTCTCTCTTTGATTGGGAGCCAGTGGAGAGAGTGAAGAACGGGGGTGATGTGTTGAGATCTGGGTAAACTGAAAACCAAGTGAGCCGCTTGGTTTTGCACCAGTTGGAGTCGGCGCAGAGCGTAATTGGGGATGCCATTATATAATGCATTGCCATAATCTAAGCGTGAAAGGACCATCGCCATAAGGATAAGTTTGAGGGCTGATAGTGAAAAGAAACGTGAGATTTTACGGATGGTGCGTAAAACAAAAAAACAGGCCGAAACCACCCTGCTCACGTGTGAGTGGAGAGTGAGGTGTTGATTCAGAGTAATCCCCAAAGTTTTAACAGAGAAAGAAGGGAGAGGGGGGGAACCAAGCAAAGAAGGCCAGAAAGCAGAAGACCAAGGTTTGAGTTTACCACCGGTCAGGACAAGCTCGGTCTTGTCAGGGTTAAGTTTTAGATGATTGGTATTCATCCAATCCCTGATGAATACCATCACTGACTGGAAGTTGGGAATAGAAACGGAGGAATCAGATAAATTAAAAAGGAGATGGAGGTCATCAGCGTAATTAAACACTGTGACCTCCATCTGCTGTAACGCAAAAATAAGAGGAAAAATTTAAAGATTAAAAAGAAGAGGGGAAAGAGAAGAGCCCTGAGGGACACCACATTGTACCTTGTGAGCTGTAGAAGAAAAATCCGCCAAGTGAACGGCCTGGGTACGGTCGTTGAGAAACGATCTGACCCAGACAGGGCGGAGCCCCCGACGCCTGCCGCCTCGACACGGGAAAGAAGGATGGTATGATCAACCGCGTTGAAGGCGGCAGAAAGATCGAGGAGAATCAGCGCCTGTGGGAGATTGGAGTCCAACCCCTCTCTAAGTGTATCCATAACGGATACCACCACCTTCTCGGTAGAATGCAGGGGGCGGAAACCAGCTTGAGAAGGGGCTAAGAACTTACTAGTCTCAACAAAGGCACTCAAGGTTTTGGTGACGTGCCGCTCGAGGACCTTCGCCAAGTAAGGGAGGAGGGAGATAGGGCGATAATTGGATAGTACTGTGGAATCTGTCCCAGGCTTTTTCAAGATGGGGACAATCTTAGCTGATTTATGCAAGGTGGGAACGATTCCCCTTCTTAAGGAATCATTAAGAAAGGTCAGGGGAGGAAGAGGGCAAGTTTGAAAAATCTTACACATAATGTGGGTAGGGCAGACATCCACCGGGGATCCAGATTTTACAGTGGGGAGAATAGAGAGGAAGGCATCTTCAGATAGCAGTGTGAGTTGATCAAGGTGACAGGTGTTGGGCGATGGAATGATGTCGACAAAAGCAGGGGAGGGGGGTGAAATGTTGGATTTAATATCTGCAATTTTACTTATAAAGAAATCATTAAGGGAATCGCATAAGGGTTGAGAAGGGACTGGTTTAGCTGAAGTCCTGTGTGAGGTGGCCAGTTCAAACACGGTAGCGAAGATGTCCCTCGATTGGTTCTCCGCCTGGAGGATCTTATAGGAGAAGTAGGAGGTCTTGGCCTTAAGGATAGCTCTCTTGTACTCCGCCTGAATGGAGTTGTACAGGAGTTTGGAGGACTCGCTGTAATTACGCCTCCAGGTGCGCTCTGCCTGACGGGCCGCCAACTTTTTCTCCTTAAGTTCAGGGCCGAACCATTTATTCGCGTCGTGGGAGCGCTTCACTTTGACGCGCCTGAGGGGGGCCACCTGATCGCATGTTGAGTACAGCCAACTATTTATGGCCACTGCTTGAGATGGAGTGGACAGGTTCTCGATGGCAGGGCTTGATGTTAGAAGAGAGGAACAAAGGGATGGAATGTCCACTTTTCCCCAGTTGCGTGCCCAGGTGTTCTTGGGGAAGGACGGCTTCTTCGCTAGGCCCAGATCCAGAAAGAAGGAAATCAGAAAGTGGTCAGACCAGGGGCAAGGAGAAACAATAGGAGCAGGGATCGAAATATTAAGGGACGAAATTTGGTCCAAAGTGTGACCTTGGACATGGGTGGGAATGTGGATGTGAGGAGTGAAATTCAGGCTACTGAGTAGGTCGGTAAAGTCTTTGGAGGATGCATCCTCCGCTGGATCGGAGGGCCAGTAGTTGAAGTCCCCCAATACCAGAACCGATGAATAATTGACTGCAAGGGTTGCTAATAATTCCTGAAAGGCCGGGAGAAAATGAGCCATATTTTGCGGTGGACGATACATAAGAACACAGGTAATGGGAGTTAAGAACGATGTCGATCGAGCAACTAAAAAGTCGACATCCAGTATTGGAGGGAAGGAAAGTAGCTGAAACTGGAAGCCAGAGCGAGCCAACAGGGCAACCCCTCCTCCCACTTTGCTGGGCCGATCAGCTCGCAAAGCATAGTACGAGGAGGGCAGGGCAGCCAATAGGTTGGGCAGTGACTCAGGGCGGAACCAAGTTTCCGTAAGGAACAATAAGTCTGGCTTATAAGTGTCTAAAAAAATAAACAAGTCCGACTGATGATGTACCGCCGAACGGGTGTTCAGCAAAAAAGCTGCAATGGTCGGGGGAGGGGTCCCTGAAGGTAAAGAGGAAGGAGTGGAATCGATGTGAGAGGGAACCCCAGCAGGAAGGGGACCGGGTACAAGGGAGGGTAAGTTGGGTGGAAGGGTAGGCAAGGGAAGAGTGCGAGCGATATTCAGATGACTAATATGCTCCCTTGTGGCAGACTCCAAACTCCAGGGGCCTTGATAGGCACACAACTGGTCGGGCGAATAAAAAAGAAAATTGGCATAGTGCCGTGCCTCTCGCCCCGTCTGGCCGCAGATGGGCGCAGACGGGCTTACCTTAGGCGCACCTTCGGCGCGCAAAAGGCGTGCCCGCTGCGCTCGTCCGCTGCGCTTCCGGTAACACATGGGCGTTTTATAGAGGACAGCCTCGGGCCGCTAGACCCCAGCCTGCGGTGTGCGCGCCCTTCCGGCTGGTTCCAATATGGTGCCCACTCTACAGCTGTCTGGCACGGAAGCCCCGCTGATGGAGCTGCCCTCCACGTGATCGGCATTGGGAGCCGCGCGGGACCGGGGCAAAAGATGCCGAAAATTGAAGTAAACGGTAGGTAGAAATGCCAAACACGTTTAAACAAGGCAAGGCAGCAAAGGCTGACAATTTACAGACAGTTAAAAGTGCAAGCAAATTAAAACACTGAACAGTATTGATCACTGCTAGTATTTAAAAACACAAAGTCAGCAGAGCTCTACTCCAACGTGAGAGCCCCCAATGAGCCCAGGAGCTGCCACCACCTGAGAGCCCACCAAGAACCCCACGCTGTATGCCGCTTTATAGAGGACAGCCTCGGGCCGCTAGACCGCTGCCTGCGGTGTGCGCGCCCTTCCGGCTGGTTCCAATATGGCGCCCACTCTACAGCTGTCCGGCACGGAAGCCGCGCTGATGGAGCTGCCCTCCACGCGATCGGCACTGGGAGCGGCGGGGGACCGGGGCAAAGGATGCCGAAAATAGAAGTAAACGGTAGGTAGAAATGCCAAACACGTTTAAACAAGGCAAGGCAGCAAAGGCTGACAATTTACAGACAATTAAAAGTGCAAGCAAATTAAAACACTGAACAGTATTGATCACTGCTAGTATTTAAAAACCCAAAGTCAGCAGAACTCTAATCCAACGTGAGAGACCCCAATGAGCCCAGGAGCTGCCACCACCTGAGAGCCCACTGGAATTTATATAGCGCAAATCACCACTGGTTTCTAAGCGCTTGCTTAGGGAACCCGTCCTGGTATTCCCCTGTGAGATAACCCCGGCAGGGTATCCGCAAGGTGAAAGCCAGGCATCCCGCCGCGAGGGGCCGTTGTGGAGATTAAGCAAGCTATTGCCCAGAGTCGCAGAGTGTGAACCCATGAATCGAGTAGGCACCGGAGCGAGAATTGTCGAGTCCATTACATCTTAGGACTCAAGACCCCGCCGAGCCGGGAATTGAACCCTGGTCCCGGGCTGACCTCGGCTTCCAGGTCTGCCTCCTCTAACCAGTGAGCCACACTTCTCCATAATATACCATAGAGAAATAATATATTATAACACATATCATAATAACAGTGAAAGTAAGTACCATAAGTAAATACACATTTACATTAAGTATATAGAATTGAACACAGGCAGCAGAGCATAGCAAGCTGAAGCTTCAGGGAGCTGTAATTTGCATGACTAATGTATTTTAGTGCAGTGATGTGGACACAGGCACTAAAATGCATGTATCTACCCCCTGATGCGTGGTACTGGGCATGGCTATTTGTTACAGTGAGCGCAAAGGTTATATTAATGAGGTGGATGAATATGTTTCTGATCTCCCTTCAGGTGAGGGATCGAATGAGAGTTAAGAGTGAAATTTCACTATAATTCAAGAGAATAAATGTGAAATTAGAAACTCTATTGGCTGAGTTGAGGTTTAATCTTGTTAACTTTCGTCATCCACAAAGCACAAAGTGGTCGTCTTTGGCAGATGTTAGTGAGTTCATAGCCTTCTTGATTAGAAAGCCCATGGAGAGAGAAGCTAGGAATCTTATGAAGGCAAAGAATCCGAGGCTAGGGGTAGAAAATAAGGTATGTGTACCTCCAGGCCTAGATCCAGATTTAATAATGTTTTTCTTTACAATGGGTATATGTCCAAGGAAAAGATTATAAAACACGAAAGCAGTGCAAGGACTGTGTTCCTGAGGTGGTAGGACCTTTATCTAGGATATTGGATAACACCGAAGAGGCGAAATGTAAAAAGGTGCAGGTAGATTTTCTGTCCGGAAGGAGCCAACAAGCTATAGGTTTAGTGGGAGCCCCTAATGTGGTTTTAATTTTCTAGCGATGTAAAGCCCTTATGAGGCGTATTAGCTCTGACCTGGGCAAGCTTGCTAAGAGCATTCAATGGGACTTCTGTTTGTTGACAGTATGGTGAAGACAATTGGCAAATATGTTTCGACGTTCACTGCTTTAAAAAAAAAAAAAAGTTTCTTAAGGAGAGTCTTTGGAGGCAGTGGAAGTTGTGGAAAGGCTGAAGGAAGGAAACATTCATCCGGCTGTGGTTTCCGGTGGTCACAATATAACTCTGGATGTTTCATGAATTCCATTCTAATACAGGATTCTTCCCACAAAGACAGAGCTCGAGTAGAGGATAATCAGGAAGAGGAAAAGCAATGCTATGTCCCATGTAAGTCGAACAGCCCGAGTTTGAGTGACCCAACACCACGAGGAGGTCTCGGGTGATCCTGCCCCCAGATCCAGAGATCCCTGACCTGCCTCAAGCCTCCAGGCGGTGCTGGCAGTTTTAATCCAGAAGGTCCCCCCAACCGCAACCAGGAGCTTGTAAGAACATCAGACCCTAAAGGACACCCCTGCACCCAATGCCCCACAGCATTGGAGGGACCAGCCGATGATGTCTAGCCAACCCCCCCCATCCCAACTTACTTCTCCAAGTGGTGGTCGCACCCAAAAGACCTTCGTCCCCAAGCCTGCAGTGTGTTTGCAAACAGGAGAATCCCCATTGAAAGTAACAGGGCAACAGTCTACAAAACAGCATTCTGCACCCCGCTGCCCTGGTGCCGCTGCGGCTGTACCTTTTGTGCTATCTTGAACACCCATTTGCCCTGAACTTAAGTTCAGGAGCTTTGTTCCCACAACCTTGGGGCCTGCTCGTGAGCAGCCACCAACTGAAGGACCACTATCCCCACTGGATAACATTGGGCCTCAGACCTCTGCACCCGGCTGCCCTAGTGCCGCCGAGGGTGTAACAAGAGTGCATCCTTGACCCTGGGGGACCCTTGAGTCTAACCCCAGAAACCCAACTCTCACAACAAAGTACTTACCTGTTAATCAATAACAATATGTCCTCCAATAGGATAAAATTGACTGTTTTCGATGAAAAAAAAAAGTGTGGAGTTGGAAAATCTATAAAAGTCTGTAAAACGGTAACCAAATAACCAAAACTCTTTTACTTGCCTCTTTGCAGGAAATGTCCCTTTGCAGTATCCAGGTATACTGCACTGTGAAGGAAAGTAATCTGTAAAGTAATCTACTTGACATCCTATTGAAAATTCAATATAAAGTATATGACCAATATTTCAAAGCATTGCATTACTAGTAATTGTACTGCAAGCAAACAAAAGTATATATACGACAATTTAAATTAATATTATTGCAAAGTATAAATCACTTGCCTCTGAAGGGTTGCTTGGTTTGAGGAAATAAAATAACTAAAAGAATATTCTTCTACAAACAAAATTGGTCTGAGCTTAGTCTTTGAGTGTGTGACAATCATTTGATGATTGAGTGTGTAAAACAAATGCTTAACATTACCCTCTGATAAAGCCTTACTGCTTGCCCACACTACCACAAATAGAGAGTAAGGTGCTATCTGCTTTTACCTCTGCCTACCTTTAGCACTGGACTCTGTACACACTATACCTCACTTTGGTACAGTATATACAGAGTCAGCTTCCTACATTGGTGGATCAGCTGTGGGATTAACAACTTTGCATTTGTTGGACTAGCTTGGTTACCATCTGATCACACGACAGAACTCAAATTGTTTTAATAATTGTGATTTTTGAATTGACGATTTTTCAAAATTACTGAAAGACTTGCTAGGGCCTTGGTAAAGTCCCTTTAGAATTTTAGAAAAATAAAGTCACTTTAGCTAGGGATAATAGGGGTTAGATGTTTTTTATTTAAACAATGTCTCTTAACAAGAACCCAGCTGTTAGTGATGATAACTACAATGGCATAGAGGACCAGGTGTGGAGCTCAACTTCACCCCTTACCTCCACTTATCTTTCAAGGAAGTAAGGTCCCTATACAAAATTAAGAATATAACCATGGGGCCACCCGTCACCAAACAAAAGCTCCAGGAGCTGTGGACTGGGTATGCTAAGGACTATCCCTCTGAGAATGGTGAAGACCTCTCAGATGAGGAAGAAGATGGAGGGGATGCGGAGACCGCCCAACCACCCCCCCCCTCCCCTCCAACCCGACACCCACTTCTTAGCCACACAGGTGGACCAGGTGTTACAGAGGACATTGTGGACAGCCTCAATGAGGAGGACAACCTGTTAGCCAGGTTGACCAAAAGATTGGATCTACAGTCCAGACTCCTGGCTCTAGAGAGAGAGAGAGAAGAAGAGATGGGCCTGCACCCATTAATGGTGGCAGCAATTTACTTAATAAGGATAAAGAGCAATCTTATGATCCTAAAATCCCCAAAGGGATTGTGTATATATATTACCTACTGGCGGTCGCCAGTAGGTATATATAGTTAGGATTTTTTCCCTATGGGATTTCTGAAAATTCTATGCCTAATAACTTTTGCGTTTGTGGACGGAATTGGCTGAAATTTTCAGGAAAATGGCACATTTTGTTTCTGAGCAGCCCTTGAAAATTTGGGGGGGTTTTGTGGAGGGGGGGCCGAGAAAAAAGGGGGGTCCCAAAACGCCTTTTTCCCATGTTAATTTCCATAGGGCGGTTGGACTCACTTTTAGCCCGAACGGCTGAATGGATTTTCACGAAACTTGGCAAAATTGTAGGGACTGTTAGCCCGATGTGCCTTTGCTAGGTCTCAATATATGTGCTTCAGTGGATTTTGAGAAATTAACGTTTAAATCAAGATATATATCTGTAACAGCGCTCCGGGCAGCGATCCGGTTAGCGAACCTTTCGCGTATCGGAACTTTGCGATGCGAAGCTGATTGGCCCTCCGGTGTCTGTCAACATTCTAAACAGTCCGGAGCGGCCGCCATCTTGTCTCTCGGTAGGATCGAGAGACAAGAGGAGGCCAAAACAAAGGGGGAAATTACCATAAGGGGGCATAGTAGATCCTCGTTGACCCCCTAGGTTTTATGTGGAGGTTTTAAAAGGGCCTAGGAGGGTCCAAAAAAAAAAAAAAAAAATTTTTTTTTTGCGTGGTAAGCGCCAAGTTCGCGAACCGGAAAGCGTTCTGGGCAGCGAACTTTATGGATAAAAGAATGAAAGACTTTTCTAATACTGTATGTTAATTGTTTGTTGTTTTTCTTGTTTTCTTTTTTTTAAAGTGTTTTTTTTATTTTGATTCTTTTTCATAATTTATTAAACTTTCTAACATTTCAGTGTCTGAAATGTCATTATTTTCTTGAAATATTGTTTGCAATCTGTGAGGTTGCAAAATGTCCTCATTTGCAAGGAGGACATCTACTGCTTGGACACATTGCAGCAGTTCATTATCCAAGCTTTCATCCATAAATTCCATGTCAATTTGTTCAATTAATTCCTGGCTGCTCTCTTGCAGGTCCATCTCAAAAGAAACTTGCTGCTCGCCTTCCATTTTGCCTGAAATTTGGATTAAAAAAATATATATTAGTAGAGATAGGGCACTGTTGGGATTAATTTTAGATAGGCAGTTTTTATCAGTGAATTTATCTTTTGGCAGTGTATAGTATGAGAGTGGAAATAGGACTATAAAAAAGTGTATGTGATTTAACCAAGACAAGCCTTACTCCATTCATAACTATAACAGAGAAGTCTATCTAAATACATTACTACTACAGAGGGATAGTGTATATCTAGCAGAAAAAGTCTACTATATTAAGTTATAGTGCACAATATATTAAATTATAACTTACCTTCACAAAGAAGTTGAAGTTTTTTGAAGCTATTGAAATAGGAGGTACAACAAGAAGTAGTAGTCAAAATGGCTGTGTTTCCTTCTCTCCCTTTATATATATACAGGTATATAACCAATCAAATGTCAGGTAATAAAAGTAGAAAATGAAAGTAACATTTTCATTGGTTGTCAATTCCAACAATTCAGATGTGTTTTGTGAAGTAATTTACCTCACGGTACTTGGAGAGGTCTACAGGCTAAATGGCTAAATGAAATTTCAATGAAATTTGTGAGAATGGAAGGGATTGTTATGTAGTATGAGCTAATCTATATTTGGTGAGAGTGTCTCTAGTCGTTTTTCTGTAAATTACTTTCCCACCTTTTTTTAGGACCGCTTTCCGGAAAGCGGCCCGGTTAGCGAACCTTAAGCGTCACGGGAGTCCACCATTTTGTGTTTCGGTCGCATTAAGATACAAGATGGAGGGCAAATAATGTTTAGAATGGGTAGAAGGGGTCATGGTAGACTTATCTTGACCCCCTAGGTTTTCTGAGCGTGGCTGAGGAGGCTTATATGTGCGGAAAAAAAACATTTTTTTAAAAAATCCGCGAGGTTAGCTTTCGGTTAGCGAACCGGGTAGCGCTCCGGGGAGCGAATTTTGTGGAAAATTAGTGAAAAAAGTTAGAGAAAAATAATAATTGTGAGTGATCAGATGTAGGGTAGCTCTGAGAAGAGCTTTTGGGTTTATGGTACATTTAGGTACTTATAAGTAGGTACCAATGCACAGTCTTAAATTCAGAATGAAAATTCTGTTGCCCTCATCTGAGAAGTGAACTCCATCTCCTCTGTAGATATCTTGCATGTAGTAACGCAAGTTATTGTTGTACAGAGAGCCCATTCCATGGTCTCTCATGTAAGCTGAAACAGATTTGTTTACATGCTTCCTCGCTTTCTCAATTTGTGGACAAAATTGGTTGGACCACCTCCATTTCTGTCTTTGGCATATATTGGAATATACCAAGGCAGTTTGAGGAAAAAGTGCCATTAATTGCTCAAAGGTGTCCTTTAAAAGCATTTCCAGACCTACCCCTGTCAAAGTGCCCAAATCATTACCTCCACAGTGCACTATTAACAGGTCAGGTTTTGGCAAATGCATAAAGGTTTTCACCAATGGTATCAATTGGTGACATTTTAATCCTCTTTGGCCCAACCACTTAATTTCCACATCTTGTAAATTGAGGTTAGGTAAATTTCTGCTCTCAGCATACCTTTGAGCCCAGTGGATGTAACTATGTCCAACAATCCAGACCTTAAACATGGTGGGAGAAGGTTGTTCTGCAGTCAGATGAAGTGTGGTAATGAAAGGGCAGTTGAAACAGTAGGAGTTTCTAAAGAAAAAAAACTGTGGATTTACAATGCTAATGATTCATTAGCAGTGTTTGGTGCATTTCCATTTCTGAAAACAGAAAGTTAGGGTGCATGGATGTGTTCTTTGAAACATGTAATTTGAATGGTCAAGGAAGAAACATTTAATGAAAGATTGCTCTGGATACGCAGGTGCACTGAGAGTTCAGAGTTCAATTGAAACATTGTTGTGTGAATTTGCAAACATGAGAGGTCTTCCAGGAGGTGGTTGCTATGGAAACAAGGCAGAGAGGGCAGAGGGGGGAAGGGTTTTGATTTGAAAAAAGTGAGGGAAGAGGTATGATTGGCTAATATGAGAGATATGTGAAATGAATATCTGTATTTCTGTGCTTTCAATAGCTGCAGCCTTTGGAGTGCATCCTTTTTCTTCTGCTGAAGACAATTTGGTGTATTTCTGAGACTGTTTTCAAAACTCAAAAAATATTTGCTAAGGTGAGAAAAGATTTATTTAATTTAGATAGAGAATAGTATGATTTAAGGAGAAAATGATGAAGAAAGCTGTGTTTTTAAAATGTGGTTTTGTCTCTAGTGATATACTAATAGAATTAGTTTCATAGAGAAATTGTAATTGCATATTTGGTGTAACATTCTGGCATGCAGTAACACAAGTTATTGTGGTACATGGAGCCCATTCCATGGTCTGTTATGTAAGCTGAAACAGATATGTTGTTTTTAAAAACGATTTAAGAAATCAATTACATTTCTGGATATGTACTGCTAGAGCTTCATAGGTTGTTTTGAGCCATATTTATAAGGTATTTGAGTGTCTAAGATGTTATGTTTTCCTTTTAAAATGTAAAGTGTTCCTCATGGGGCAAGTGTCTTGTAAATACGCTCCCACTTGTGCTTGGCAAATTTAGATTTTGATTATGGGAGTTACCTAGCCATGTTAATAGTGTCCCAAAAATGGTGCTAGGGCATTCCAGAAAACACTTTCATGTGTCTCAAGGACATTTTTAGTCATTTCTTCATGAATGCAGGTATACAATTGATTTATATGCTGTGTTTAAAAACGAATTTTGAAATCAATTAAATTTCAGGATATGTACTGTTAGAGCTTCATAGGTTGTTTGGGGTCATATTTAGAAGGCATTTTAGTGTCTTTGATGTTATTTTTCCCTTTTTAAATGGAAAGCGTTCCTCATGGGGCCCTGAGCAGTTCTTAGCCATGTTATTTAATAGGAAGTGGATAACATGGCTAAGAGCATTTGCTGGAAAATGCATGAATATCGCTGACTTTTCTGCGATATTCATGCATTGCGGCCTTTTTTTTTCGCATTTGCGAGCAGTTCTTAGCCATGTTATCCAATGGGAGGTGGATAACATGGCTAAGAGCATTTGCTGGATAATGCATGAATATCGTTGACTTTTCAGCGATATTCATGCATTGCGGCTGTTTTTAATCGCATTTGTGATAAACAATTACATTTCTTGATATGTACTTTTAGAGCTTCATAGGTTGTTTGGGGTCATATTTAGAAGGCATTTTAGTGTCTTTGATGTTATGTTTACCTTTTTAAATGGAAAGCATTCCTCTTGGGGCAAGTGTCTTGTAAATACGCTCCCACTTGCGCTTGGCAAATTTAGATTTTGATTATGGGAGTTACCTAGCCATGTTAATAGTGTCCCAAAAATTGGGTTAGGGCATTCCAGAAAACACTTTCATGTGTCTCAAGGACATTTTTAGTCATTTCTTCATGAATGCAGGTATACAATTGATTTATATGCTGTGTTTAAAAACGAATTTTGAAATCAATTAAATTTCAGGATATGTACTGTTAGAGCTTCATAGGTTGTTTGGGGTCATATTTAGAAGGCATTTTAGTGTCTTTGATGTTATTTTTCCCTTTTTAAATGGAAAGCGTTCCTCATGGGGCCCTGAGCAGTTCTTAGCCATGTTATTTAATAGGAAGTGGATAACATGGCTAAGAGCATTTGCTGGAAAATGCATGAATATCGCTGACTTTTCTGCGATACTCATGCATTGCGGCCGTTTTTTTTTCGCATTTGCGAGCAGTTCTTAGCCATGTTATCCAATGGGAGGTGGATAACATGGCTAAGAGCATTTGCTGGATAATGCATGAATATCGTTGACTTTTCAGCGATATTCATGCATTGCGGCTGTTTTTAATCGCATTTGTGATAAACAATTACATTTCTTGATATGTACTTTTAGAGCTTCATAGGTTGTTTGGGGTCATATTTAGAAGGCATTTTAGTGTCTTTGATGTTATGTTTACCTTTTTAAATGGAAAGCGTTCCTCTTGGGGCAAGTGTCTTGTAAATACGCTCCCACTTGCGCTTGGCAAATTTAGATTTTGATTATGGGAGTTACCTAGCCATGTTAATAGTGTTTCAAAAATGGTGCTAGGGCATTCCAGAAAACACTTTCATGTGTCTCAAGGACATTTTTAGTCATTTCTTCATGAATGCAGGTATACAATTGATTTATATGCTGTGTTTAAAAACGAATTTTGAAATCAATTAAATTTCAGGATATGTACTGTTAGAGCTTCATAGGTTGTTTGGGGTCATATTTAGAAGGCATTTTAGTGTCTTTGATGTTATTTTTCCCTTTTTAAATGGAAAGCGTTCCTCATGGGGCCCTGAGCAGTTCTTAGCCATGTTATTTAATAGGAAGTGGATAACATGGCTAAGAGCATTTGCTGGAAAATGCATGAATATCGCTGATTTTTCAGCGATATTCATGCATTGCGGCCGTTTTTTTTCACATTTGCAAGCACTTCTTAGCCATGTTATCCAATGGGAGGTGGATAACATGGCTAAGAGCATTTGCTTCAAAGGTTGTTTGGGGTTATACACCATTTTTGGGAAATTATTAACATGCCTATCTAACTTCCATAATCAAAATCTAAATTTGCCAACCGCAGGTGGGAGCGTATTTACAATAAATTTGCACCATGAAGAACGTAAAATAGCATACTAGACACTCAAATGCCTTATAAATATGACCCAAAACATCTTATGAAGCACTAGTAGTGCATATTTCCAGAAATGTATTGGTTTTCATTTAATGATTTACTTCATTGGTAGGCCTTCACATGTTTTTTTACCTTGGTTTTTTTCAGTGAAAATGTTATCTGCAACCATGTGTTGGCCTCACCTCAAATAAACAAAACAGGTGATGGACTGAATGTGGATCAATGACACACATTCACCCCAGTCTAAAGATCTGGGCCTAAACAAATCTTTCGATAGGCTACATCTTATCGTCATCCTGAATTAATGATTTAAAATATTAGGGAGTGATTTATGAGTGTTGTATGCCTGTTTTGTACCATTGAGTGTCATTTTTGTGATGCAGTGCTGGTGGAAAACATTTGCTATGTTAAATAATTAGTAGGGCATTAAGTTTTAGATGACTGTTATTTATTTACTGTTTGGTAATAGTGGTTAATAACATTTTATATTATATTTTTCCACAGATTCAACTGCAGATTCTTTCATAGTTTGGAAAATGCCTACAAAAAACAGAATGAGAAAGGCGAGAAAACGTCAAAGACAGCAGGATGATGTTTTATTGCAGCAGTCCTCTTCCCCAAATACTTGTCAAAACAGCAAGAAAGGTCCGGGTAAGAGCACGAAATCATTCTTAAGAAATATTTGTAGTAAAAAAAGTTTTGCTCAAAAAAATGTTTCAGTTCACAAAAAGAAAAGTAATTTAAATGGAAAGGAGAGACCCATCACAAATGTTACTGGTAGAGGAAGAGATAACTCTGTGCATGATAGTAGAAGGAAACAACAGTTTAGGGACATTCGAAATCGAATGTCCCGTAATAGGATATTAGTTAATTTATTGAAAAATATTAAAAAGAAAGGCCAACAGAAAGCGGCATTTTATAAGAAGAAGAAAAATGTAGAGAAAATTATTGATCATGCTTTTGAAATTAAGCGAAAGTTGTTTATTTTGGTAATCAATAGAATTAGGAAACTAAGCAAGGTAATTTCTGATTTCAAAACAAAAAGTAGATGGAAGAGAGTAGTAAATCGTACTAACTTTTGTGAAGTTTTTTCCGGAGAATGGATGCATAGTTCAAGTTCTGAGGCATTTTTTAATGAGGAGACTTATTTTCAGGATAATGATTTGGTGCATGCAGTTGACATCAGTGGTCGAGCTTATGAAGTGAAGGATGGTTGTCCAGTTGAAAAAGAACAACTTGTGACAACAGAGACAGAAGAGGCGCTAAGTGATGAGGTTTTAGGAAGACGTCCTAAGGGTCCTGTGTACATTTGGAAGTGTAGTTCTATTTGCAGTGTGCGACAGGTTTCCATCAATTTGCTTTGTGATTTTATACGGACATTTAATAAGAAAAGTTTGAAGCAGAAAATGAAGTTGTTGCAAGATTTAGATCCTTGCAGAGTGAGACAAATGACAGGTTTGCGTGGTCATTCACTGGCTTGTCTTTCCAGGAGAGTATGCCAGAGTGTTTTTCATCATTTCAGGATGCTAGCAGTGCATCATAATAAAGTGAGAAAATTAGTGAGAATGTTGTATTATGCTAAGAGTCCAGCAATTATGCTTAAACAATTATGTGCTGCTCTTTTGCATGGTTCTGAAATAGATGTGAAGAATATTTGTGAAGAAATTGAGTTTTGTTACTTTGGTAGTAAAGATGAGAATGTTCAAATTGACCCTGAAGTAGAGGGTAATGTGGAAGATAATGTACAGGTTTCCAGTACAGATAATTTTGAGAAGGAAATTGCCACGTTTCAGATGAAATCAAGTGAGAGGCCTAATTTCACTTGTGTATGTTGTCGACGCACTTATTATAAGAATCAGACTAAGGTAGTGGATTTATATGCAAAAAGTGAAAGGGAAAATAATAGTGAATGGAAGGATTTTGCCACATACTTGATGGTAGAAAATTATTTTGATTTGGGATCGGATCAACGTGTGTGTACTTATTGTTGTAATAAATTAAACCAAAACCAGATGCCTGCTAGGGCAGTTCATAATAATCTGGAATTGGTTGAGATTCCTTCTGAATTGAAGGATTTAAATACTTATGAATCTATTTTGATTCAAAGTATCCATCCCTTTCAGGCTATTGTAAGAATGGAGCCAAAGACAGGGAAGTTGCCTCCAGCAGATTTACAGAGAGGATTAAAGGGAAGAGTTGTTTATTTGCCTCTAGATTTGAACAAAAACATTAACACAATTGGAATAGAAAAAGTGGAAGAGGAACCTCTGGTTATCTTGGTTAATGGGGTTCCGACAAAGAATAAGAAAATATGGCAAGATTTAGTGGATGTTAGGAAAGTCAAAAAGGCAACAGTGTATTTGAAGAAAAATAATAAGTACTATAAGAATGTATATGTTGCAGAAGAGGAAGTAAGTGATGAAGAGGATAGCGATTTGTGTGCTGGCCAAATTGAGAAAGTAGAGGCCTCTAAAAGTGAAGAAATATATGAACATTATAGTGTTCATCCTTTGCATTCCAAGGAAGTCATGGGGAATGCTATTGAGTTGTTTCAAATGAAACAAGCCAAAGGGAGTCCCATTAGTGTTTGGGAGGAAAGTTTGGAAGCTCGGTGTTTCCCACAGCTATTTCCCACAGGTCAAGGAGGAAGATATGATGAGCGACCTCATCAAATTCCTGCGTCTGAATACCGGACTTTACGATTGTATGCAGAAGATCCTAGGTTTCGGCAATGCATTCCCTATTTGTTTCATCTCCTGTTTGAAAGCGATCTGTCTGGACTGTCATATGCAGTGAACCACATCTTAAAAAGTGGTATACAGATGCGAAACATCTCGGCAAGTGACTTTATGCATAAAGTCAATGTCCAAGACAGTATTTTGGATTCTCACTTAATTAATCTCATGGCGTGTCAGCGTGGTACTAATGAGTACTGGTACCGTCGTCATGGTGATTTAAAATGTATGCTGAGGAACTTAGGAACTCCAACATGGTTCCTCACTCTGAGCTGTGCCGAGTATGGCTGGGAAGACTTACTTGAATTTCTACGAGAGGCAAATGGAAATATTGAAAACATTGAATTCAAGACACCTGGAGAACTGTGTTCTTTGGATCCAGTGAATGTATGCAGGTACTTCAATCATAGATTTGAAGCTATGATGTCTTTCATCACAAATAAAAAGAATCCACCTCTTGGAGAGGTGTTGGATTTCTTCTGGAGAAAGGAGTACCAAGCAAGAGGTGCCCCTCATATACATATGTTGTTGTGGATCAAGGATGCACCTAAATTTGGAACAGATCCGGATGACTTAGTGATGAATTTCATCGAACAGTATTCTACGTGTGCTGTTCCAAACGCAACGGAGAAGAAAAGTCTAAGAGAACAAGTTCTACGTTTCCAAAGCCATCGTTGTGGAAAGTACTGTCGTCGTAAATTCAGAAACAAGGACAAGTTCTACACCAAATGTCGTTTCAACTTTCCACGACCGGTGATTTCTAAAGGAAGAGTGAACAGTTTGATGTCTTCGCTGCGACATAATGTGACGAGGAAATCACCCAAGAATACATACAATTTGAAAAGGAACGAAGAGTCCAAGTACATCAATGACTACAACCCAGTGATTTTGTCCATGTGGAATGCTAACATGGCTATACAGTTTGTGGCTGACAACTGTATGGCTGTGGCTCGGTATGTGACATCTTACATCACCAAAAAAGAAAAGACCGAACTGAAGGATATGTGGGAGGACATTTCCCATGAAAAGAGCCTCAGCAAGAAGTTGTACAGTTTCAGTCTGAAGATGTTGTCGCATCGAGAAATCGGAGCTTACGAATGTTCTGATCGATTGTCTTCAGCAAGTCTCTATGCCAAATCCAGGAGTCTCGTTTGGGCGAGTCTTGGTCTTGCTGCAACGCGAAATCGAGTTCTAAAACCTGTCCGGGAAATTGAGTATTTGGCAGAAAAGGAACCAAACAGTACCGACATTTTGAAGACCAACATGTTGGATACATATTATCCAAATTGAAGCAGTCACCTTGAGAATGTTTGTCTATATGAGGTTCTCCAAAATTATATATTCAAGAGGAACATCAAAGAAGATATTGAGAAAGGAGTGTTTGCTGTAATTGGAAGTGAGGGATGCCTGGTCAAGCAAAGAAAATGCCAATTAGTAAACCATCGAAAATTGAGTGGTGAATCTCCAGAAAAAAAGGAGTTTTTTTATTTAGCACTTTTGCAACTTTTCAAGCCTTGGCGTGCAGAAGAGGAACTGCTTGGAGATTTCCTCTGTTACGAAGACTCTTTCAATGCAGCCAAGGAGTCCATAGAATGTCCTGCTTTTTCTAAATATCAAGAAATGCTAACTTTGGAAATTGAGCAGGAAGCAACGATTGCAGCCGAGATTGCCAGAGACAGTTCTCAGGACAGTCAGAGTTCTGTTTCATTGAGTCAAGATCCACTTGGAGGACCTATTATCGAAAATGAAGCTGCCACTGCTATGAATGAAGTAGAAAGAGCCATGGCACATGCTCAGGAGGATTCAGTTAACTTAGAAGACTTGGAAAAACAACTCAACGTTGAGCAGAGGAAAATATATGATGAAGTTACCACGGAAATTGAGCACGGATTAAGTCATGAGAAGAACAAGTGCTCATGTACATCGTTGAAGCCTGTCCGACTGTACGTGAGTGGAGAAGCGGGAACTGGAAAAAGTTTCCTCATTAAAGCAATCTCTTGTTATTTGCAGGAAAGGAGTGAGTCATCGCTGTCTTGTGTTGTCACCGCTCCTACTGGACTGGCAGCACATAACATTAAAGGTATTACTTTGCATCGTCTACTGATGCTGCCGGTGGAGCATGACAACAAATTACAATACAACAAGTTATCTGGAGATGCTTGCTGTGAAGTTTCAAGAGTCTTGAGGAAAATGAAACTACTTATCATTGATTAAGTAAGCATGGTTTCCAATGTCATGCTTGCCTTTGTGCATTTGAGAATGCAAGAAGTACTTAAAACTGAATATGATGTGTTATTTGGTGGGAAACACATCATTGTTTTCGGAGATCTTCTGCAGCTGACACCAGTAAAAGGTCAACCTGTGTTCAAAATACTCACGCATGAAGATACCAGGAAGTGCCTAGGGAGCATTGGCAACGTCAATATATGGTTAAACTTCAATTATGCAGAACTGCATCAAAATATGCGTCAGGCAAAGGATGAAGATTACAAGAATATTCTACAAGATATTAGAATTGGAAAAGTGACTGAGCATGGGAAAGAAGCTTTAAATGCACGATTACTGTCAAATTTATATCCCAAACAAGAGATTGTGCCTGAGAATATTTTTCAGAAAATTACTGAGAAGAAATCCGGGATATGTCTCATGCCAACTCTTGCAGAATGTGCCATCTTCAACAACAAAATGTTGAATTTAGAAAAGCAAGAGATTGTGAAACTTGAAGCTATCGACAAATTAGAGCATATGGGATCAACAATTATTTTGTCAGACAATTTGAAATCAAAATTGGATTCATTAGAGAAGACTATATCTAAAACAGCGGGTTTTGAAAAGACTTTGAATGTGTGTTTAAATTGCCGAATCATTTTGAGAAGGAATTTACATGTAGAAAGAGGTCTGGTAAATGGATCAATGGGTAATGTTGTTGATTTTGAGAAATACAGAAATAGAGATGGAATAGAATTTTTAAGAATTAAATTTGATGGCATTGAGGAAGTACAGCAAATTGGTCGTTGTTCTGCTAGGTTTTTGCTTGTTAAAGACTTATATGTTCGCCGTAAACAGTTTCCTGTTTGCTTGGCATATGCGGTGACAATCCATAAATCGCAAGGTTTAAGTGTAGACTGTGCATTGGTGAATATTGGCAGTTCTGTGTTCAAGGAGGGTATGGCATATGTGGCATTGTCACGAGTTAGAACTTTATCGGGATTGTACTTAATTGACTGTGATGTCACAAACATTTGTGCGGATCTAGATTGTGTTAAGGAATACAATAGGTTAAGAAGAGAGTATGCGCCACATTTGCCTCAATATCCTTTGTTTGAGAAACGTGTGGTAGGCCGCAAACGTAGAAATAGCAGTAATAGTAGGGAGGTTGTTGCAAAAAGACTAAAAGTCAATGAACCGAAAATTGTTAGCAGAAAGAAAGTGGATTCTGTTGAAGATGTTGTCGGTTTTCAATTTGAAAACAGTTCTGGTGTCAACTGCTATGCAAATGTAGTGGTTAATGTTCTCTTTTCACTAGAGAGTTTAAAAGAACAGATTCTGTTGAATTCAGAACAAATTTTATGCTGTTTGTTGAATTCTGTTTTCGAGAAATGTAGCACTGATCGAACAAAAGTAGAAAGTGTGTCTGAAGTTCGTTATCTGTTAGATGAATGTTCAGGTCAAACAGACTTCTCTGAAAATAATCAGCAAGATTGTCAGGAGTTTTTAATGTATATGCTTGATATATTGCAAGATGAGGGTGTAGATGTAGATCAACTGTTTGGGCTTTCTTATCAATGGCAGCATGACTGCGAGAATTGTAGGGTATCAAGTACTACTAGTGTAGACTCAGAAAGATTTATATATTTAACTTTGCCAGACAGTAAATCAGTCTCCTTTAATAAGCTAGTAAATGCAGCGGATCACAACATGGAGTGTAGCCAATGTAAATCTGAAATGATGTCAACATTACTTATACGTAGATATGGACAGTATGTCATTTTAATGATGCAACGATGTAGGCCTGATGGATCAAAATTGTCAACTTTAATAAAAAAATTTGTGGCTTCTCAGCTTTCAATATCAGGAAGGACTTTTGTAACTGTAGCAATTATCTATCACGATGGTCCTTCAACAACTTCAGGACATTATACAGCTTATTTAAAGTCTCGAAACGGCTGGTCATTCTGCAATGATTCCGTTGTAAGTTTCAAAAAAAAATTGCCGTTTGACCTTAAAAATTCTTACCTGGTGTTTTTAAAACCAAAATTTTAAAGAAAGAATCTCGAGATTTCCTGTGAAGAATTGGAAAAGGTTCATCAAGTTGAGGGAATGTAAGTCTGCAATGCTGTCTAGATTATTGGTCCAAAACTTTTAATTATAATGTTATTTTGTAAAATCCGACTATATAAACCTGATGCAAGTAAGTCTGCTTCATAGTAAGCAGTATCAGTGTCATAGGAAAAGGAGAACATGAGTGACAAAGAAGGGTAAGATATTAGTAGTCCAGGATTGTGAAAGTAATCTTAAATGTTTTCTTTTTGAAAGTTGCGAAAATAGAAAATGACGGGATTTGATTGGAAGAATTACAAGAGTAGCGAATCGCGGCAACATGATTTGGCCTAGTGGAAACATGTGATAGAATGTGAGAAGTCTTTTCTTGTATGTAGCATATTTTTCGAATCGTTGGAGGTTTTCTTTCAGAAAGTGGCGGGCTGACAATATTTATAGCACAACACAGTGGACGCTGTTCATAGGACATCCTTCGACGTCATTGAAAGTAAGTTAATTTTAAGGAGTTTTGAATTCAGATTTCTTATGTTGAATGGGTTTTTTAAACACAATCATTTTGATTGTGTTTTTTTTTCCCCGCTGTTACATGATGAATACCTTCAAGTCACTGATTTAAGTGAAATTTGATACATTCTGAGAACAGCAAAAATAAACCATTTAACATGTATAATTAATGTTTTGCTTTTTGTACTTATGATATACATTTAGAAATGTGAAGTAGATATGGAGAAACTGAGTCTTCTGTAAGTGTCAATTTTAATGCTTACAGTGCTGTACTTCTGGGTACTGTTTTTTTAAAAAAAAAATGAATAGGCCTCACCTCAAAGTAAGCTCTTGAAAGCACACATCTTATTTGCATCCTGAAACAATCATTTAAAATGTTAGACACAATTTTATGATGGCTTTACATCTTTTTTGCGCTGCAATTGCATCACTATTGTGAGACATTAGCAGTGCAAAAAAAGCACCATGTTCCAAAATAGGCCTCAGTTCATCAACATCAAGATACAGTTTCTTTAAAATATATATCTTTAGGATTGTGTAGGGGACGTAGAGAAGCAGAGACTTCTGTAAATGTCCAAGTTGTTGAAAAACTGTTTGTTCTTGAACCTTTTCCCTTGTCTTTTCTAATTTTTAAATACATGTTTTAATATTTTTGGAAATGTTTGTTCTCTGTTTTACAGATTGAAAGTATGAAAAAATATTTTAAAAAGGTAACAAGAATTATAAGGTAAATGTTTTCTACTCTTTTTACCCGCAATGCACTGCTGATGATGTCACTGACACTATCTCTCATTTACTCTCTATAGCTGTCTTTCTTTTTACATTATTCTCTGTTTACTTCCCTTATACTAACTCTTCTTTTTTTTAAAAAAATATTTTTTTGGTTCGCTTCCAGTTCGCGAACCGGTCAGCGAACTTGAAGCGAACCAAAAGAAATAGAGCTTGCCAGAGTGATAAACATTCTAGCAATTTTATTTGAAAGGGGGGGTAGTTCTGAAAAGAACTTTTTTTTTTTGTTTTTGTTGTTTTATTTATTTATTTTTTTTTCTGAACATTTTTTGATTTTTTTGTATTTTTAGAACAGTTTTATGTTTTTTTTGTGTTTTTTTATGGAGGGTAAACAACAAAAAAACAGGCATTGAAAAGGGCTCAACAGGAGCAAAAAAAAAATTACTTCTTGGGTGCATTAGGGCACTTATGGTTTTCGAACACCATATTAATCAAGTTGACGCTCATGTTCCCATACGACAGCATAGCACCACAATATATACACGTAAACCTCATATGTTTAAAATTTGGCTGAATGTTTGGCACAGTTTCCTGTGCCTCTCTTCCAGTCAAAGACATTGTTGAGGTAGATCTGGCCACAGGAGTTGTCGGGGGATTGTCTTGTAGGTCCCTTAACTCAGCCCGGCTGTAGTTTAAGGGATGCCACCTGGTCATATGTCGATGCATAGTATAGTTGCCCATACTATATTTTTTCTCTGTGCCTCTAGACAATCTGTAATCACAGATGAGGCAGGTGGCATATTTAGCATTCACCTTCTTCTCCCCTGGAGGGATGGAAAAAAACTGCCAGATGAAACTTGTTTTTCTCTTAGAAACACGGGGCAACTCCGGGATAAATTGTGATTGATCTCTTTCCTCTTCTTCTTCTTCCTCCTCTTCCTCCTCTCTGTTGGAGGTAAATTGACTTGGTGGTCCTCTCTTCTTATGAGGAGGTGGAGGTGGTGGTGGGGGTGCACCAGCTGCAGCAAGTATGGAAGCCATTGCTGAACTCTAGGAAAATGGTCTTTCTCTCACCAAGATGAAAGTCAGAGTGAGGAAAGAAGGAGGGGTTTACATGATTTGGGAAAAGCAAAAGTTCTGAACCAATGAAAAGTGTTATTTTTAGGTCACATGACCTAGTCATACATCATTTGGAAACCAAAAGTGAAATGAACCAATGAAAAGTTTGATAAACAAGTCACATGACCTGTTCCGCTTACGTTAAGCGGTGCGCGCCGCGTCTCGGATCGCTTCCGGTTCGCGGTCCGGAGCACTTCCGGGAGCGCTAACGCAGCGCGTCATTAGACGCATTACGCGACAACGTGATACGTCGCGCTTCCGCGACGCGTCACAGTTCCGCTAACGTAACGTTGACCGGTTCGCGGACTAGGTCGCGGCATCAAGATGAGCTAACGGAAAGCTTCCCGGTTCGCGAACTAGAAGCGAAGAAAAAAAATATTAAAAAAAAATTTATTAATAAACATCTAAAATATATTTTAAGATTTAAAGAAGAATACATTTTACAGCTACAGATGTTAGCTTTTAAAAAACCAATGAAATTCACAGAAAAAACCATAGGTTATAGACCATATATAGTTAGGAATTTGCATTTACAAAACCTTGAAAATTCACTGAAAAAACCATAGGTTATAGACCATATATAGTTAGGGATTTGCATTTACAAAACCTTATTTTACTCGCATAAAACCATTGAAATTCCATATATAGTTAGTTGCGCTAACTATATATCGCGCACCCGCAATCCACTGCTGATGATGTCACATATTACATCATTCATGACATGGTCAGTGACATCACTGATGACATCACTGATGACATCTCAAATGACATCACTGATGACATCTCATTTGACATTACTGATCACATCACTGATGATATCATTCATGTGATAATACAATGAACCTCTTCAGACTCTAATATAACCTTAGATACAATCAGTGTAAACAGACACTCACAGACTGTCACTCATCCATGGAGTTACTCACACACCTAGTCAGTCATGCAAAGAATCAATCACACCTCCATTTCCTCAACTATACAGTTATACAAACTTTACTTATTCAAACATATACTAACACATATTTACTCTATTATACAATCCCTGATACAAGTTCACAATGATCCATACAGCCACTCACACATTCACTGGCTCTTATGCACAGTTATTTATATATGTCAACTCTCACATGTACTGTGTTTTACATATGTACTTACTTTGACATGTAGCACTGAGATATCCATTCACTCACCAATACACTCATGCACACAGTCAACCGCCCATACAGCTGTTTCCACATGCACTTTTGAAACCATACATCTAGTGAATCAACTGCTCACACATCTATGCACAGAGTCATACACCTCCCAGCCACCCCCACACACACTCAGTCTCCCATACAAATACTTGGGCAACCAATGAATATCCCATATAGTTACTCATATAGCTACTTATCAACACATGCAGCAGTTTACAGAACAACAGACATAATAATGCACAAATTAAGACAGTTTAGTCACTAACCCATGCACTCAGTGAGACACATTTAATCACTCACTCATACAGTCAGTCATGCACCTACTAAATCCTTCATCCAGACACTTATACATCCACTCATTCTTCAATATGTAAGACATATTTTAACTTTACAGAAACATACAGTCACTGGATGTTGTCATCAGTGATGTCATTTGAGATGTCATCAGTGATGTCATCAGTGATGTCACTGACCATGTCATGAATGATGTAATATGTGACATCATCAGCAGTGGATTGCGGGTGCGCGATATATAGTTAGCGCAACTAACTATATATGGAATTTCAATGGTTTTATGCGAGTAAAATAAGGTTTTGTAAATGCAAATCCCTAACTATATATGGTCTATAACCTATGGTTTTTTCAGTGAATTTTCAAGGTTTTGTAAATGCAAATTCCTAACTATATATGGTCTATAACCTATGGTTTTTTCTGTGAATATATATATATATATATATATATATATATATATATATATATATATATATATATATATATATATATATATATATATAAAGATCTCTGGAGGTTTGTGAAGGGATATGGGTCCATTGTGACTCCCCTCACAGAACTTACCTCCAAGAGGATGCCCAAAAAGGTAAACTGGACAGTTAGCTGACAAAAGTCTTTTGACACCCTGAAAGAGGCAATGAGCTCAGCACCAATTCTCAAATCTCCAGCACATGCCAAGCAGTTCATTGTGCAGACTGATACCTCTGAGCTAGGGATAGGAGCGGTCCTATACCATACCAATGATAAAGGCCAAGACCAACTTCTTGTTTTTATAAGCAGAAGGCTTCTTCCCAGGGAGCAGCGTTGGAACACCATTGAGAGGAAGGCCTTTGATGTGACCATACTTGTTTGGCACTCACTTCCTAGTTCAAACTGATCACAGACCTCAAAGTGGCTGATGCAGATGAAAGGTGAAAATCCTAAACTGTTGAGGTAGTCCATCTACCTACCAGGAATGGACTTCGCAGAGGAACACAGACCTGGGACTACCCATGCAAATGGAGGTGGACTTTCCAAGTTCTTCCACTTAGAAAATGAAGACTCTGTAGGAAAAGGTTAGTCTGTAGGCAAAGGTTAGTCTCATCCTCTTTTGTTTGGGGGGCGGGGGGGAGAAGGTTGTGGCGGAAAGTGCCCTCTTTCTGCATTGTCGCCCCCCGCATTTTGGTGAACTGCTGATGTACTTTGACCGAGTGTGCCCTGTGCTCCTGCCAATCAGGTACCCAGGGCCTATGTTCTTTCTCTAAAACTGCATTGAAGACCAAACCTAATTGGCACTATCTTGCTACAGGTCAGTCCCTGGTAAATGGTACCACAGGTACCCAGGTCACTACGGCCAGGGAAGGCCTCTAAGGGCTGCAGCACTTATTGTGCCATCCTTAGAGGACCTGTACCTTTACACTTACACACTACCTTTGCAGGTTGCATGCAGGCTGAAGAGTCGACATAGCACACATCCCTGTGTGCCATGCCTACAACCAACTGCCCTGGCATAGATCAGCCACACCTCTAGCTGGGTGAACTATACCAGTGGTGAAGGTACAGGTGCATGTCTAAGCTAATTCTTAGCCATTGTAAGTGCAGTGATGCCATTAATAGTATATGGTGCTGGTAGTTTGTCAGTACAAATTCCACAGTACCATAATGGCTTTACTGAAAACTGAGAAGTTTGGTATCAAACGCTCAGCATCGATGCCAGTGTGGGATTTAATGACAAATGCACACATAGGGCATCTTAGAAATGCCCCCTGAAAAATAACCTAACACTAGTGTCCAGGCAGAGTGGCTGCTTCCCAGCTGCCACCACCAGACATGTGCCTGGACCCCTAGGTCTGAAACAATGCACATCCTGGAATGAGGTGCCAAGTCTCTTCCCCCAGGATGGGCTGGGTCACGAAAGGGAAGCTTCAAAGGCTTGCTGCCTATGTGAGCTCCCACAGGCCTTTTGCTGCTTTCAGCAACTGGCCACCAGCGGTTCAGACCCCCACTTTGGACGGGAGAACCGGCGGGAAAACCTAGTGAGGAAGGGAGGTGTGCCCACCTCTGCCAACCCTACCCCTCAGGTGGGGGAGGCGAGGCAAAGCACAACTCTCAGCCATCTTGCAGATCTTGCCCCCACCTCAAAACTGCCTTAGCGAAACTCTGGTGTGTCCTGCAGCGAGGAACATCAAGAAACCCATGAACCTGCCCTGCCTCCCAAAGAAAAGACTTTGTCTCGGTTGAACACCAGATTTTTTCACCAACAGACTCCAGCTCCAGCGAAATCCGCAAGTCCAGACCATTCTGCGCCTGTCACCCACGGCCCGAGTAGTCCGAGTGGCCCAACACCACAAGGAGGTCTTCCCAGCGATTCTGACCAGAGATCTAGTGATCCCTGACCTGCCTCAAGCCTCCAGCTGATGCCTGCAGCCTCAATCCAGAAGGTTCCCCCAACCGCAACCAGGAGCTGGTAAGAAGATGCGACCCTAAAAGTCACCCCTGCATTCAACGCCCCACAGCCTTGCGAGGACCATCCGATGGGGTCTAGCCTACCCCCAGCATCCCAACTCACCTCTCCAACTGGGGGTCACACCCAGAAGACCTTTGTCCCCGAGCCTGCAGTGCGTTGCGTTGCGTTGGCAAACTGGAGAATCCCCATTGAAAGTAACAGGGCGCCTAACGACAAACCGGACGACAAACCAGCACCCTGCACCCGGCCACTCTAGTCTCGCTGAGGGTGTACGTTTGGTGCTATCTTGAACCCCCATTTGCCCTGAGCTTAAGTCCAGGAGCTTTGCTCCCACAACTTTATTGCCTGCTCGTGAGCAGCCACCAACCGGAGGCTTCCTCTCCCCTCCTCCATTGGAGGACTTTGGGCCTCAGCACTAGTGCCCCTGAGTGTGTAACAAGAGTGCATCCTTGACCATGGGGGACCCCGGAGTCTAACCCCAGAAATCCAACACCCACAACACAGTACTTACCTGTTAACCGATAACACTATTTACTTTGTGTTTGAGTCATTTTTATTTACTTAATTTTACTCTGTGTTGTGTGGGATTTTTCTTGCGATGTATTTCCACTTGATAACTGTTTGTGTACTGCAAAAAATACCAAACACAGTGCCTCCAAGTTAAGCCAGACAGCTTTTGTGCCACTCTACTAGAGGGTTAAGCACAATAAGTCTGTGGGGTTCACCTAACAAGGATTGTGGCTGTTGCTTGAGTAGAGTTCTCATTTACCACTGACAGAACCCAGAGAATAAGATTCCCGCCCTTCCTCTCGGAACCAACAGAGACCAGATGTGGAGACCCCAAGGATCCTCCCTCAGCCCCACCATCTTTAATGTCTACATGGCCCCCCACACAACCATCACCAGAAACCATGAGCTCAACATCATCTCCTATGCCAATGATACCCAACTATTCCTCTCCTTCACCAAGGAACACAACATCACCAGGCACAACTTCCAAGAAGGGATGAAAGGCGTCACAACCTGGTTAAAAAACAGCTGCCTGACACTCAACTCAGAGAAAATAGAAGTCCTCATCCTCGGCTCAACCCCCCTCAGCATGGGACGACACCTGGTGGCCCCCGTCCTCGGAAACCGACCCTCTAAAACAGACCATGCATGCAACCTCGGCATCATACTGAACTCATCGTTCAAAATGAATCGCCAGATCAATGCTGTCTCTTTTGCAAGCTTCAACACCCTCCGCATACTACGTAAACATTCAAATGGATAGCCGCCGACTCCAGGAAAACAGTCACTCATGCCCTCATCATTAGCAGACTATGGCAACACCCTCTATGCAAGAATCAACAAGAAACTCCTCAGCAAACTCCAGACCGCCCAGAATGCCGCAGCCAGACTAATCCTCGATATCCCAAGGCACAATCACATCACCCAACTGTGACGCAAACTCCACTGGCTCCCAGTTGAAATAAGGATAACTTTCAAGCTGCTCACGCACACATACAAGACCCTCCACAACATCGAGCCTCAATATCTCAATAACCGCCTCTCCTTCCAAGCACCCAAGAGAAACCTACGATCAGCCAACCTCTCCCTAGCCACTGTCCCACGCTTCTACTGGAACAGAGCGGGTGAAAGGTCTTTCTCCAACCTTGCAACCAAGACATAGAACGAGTTCCACCTCCGGCGAAGCCTGACACTGGACTAATTCAGGAAAGATCTTGCTCTTCGAATTACCCCAACAGAGCTGCAACTGGCTCCCCCTCCCCCCCCCCCAGTGCCCTGAGACCCTAATGGGTGAGTAGCACACTTTATATACAATGATTGATTGATTGATGGAAGGGTTAACACTCCACTCCTACAATAAAATGTGGCATTTAAGAATCCCAGAGTACACAATTCTGTATACTCCCAACATGCCTCTACCTTTCTCTTTGTGCGTGGAGGTATCTAGCCCATCCCATTGGTGTAGCTACCTGGGGGCTACACTCCCCTTAAAAAACTATTTGACAAGAGCTTTTACCTTTGCGCCAGAGAAACCAGCTTATCTGTCAAACAATCAGGGTGTTTAAAGCCCGCTACAAACCCATGAGGGTCTCAAGACGAGGTGGGGGGAGGGCAGTGCAGCTCCGGTTCAGCCAAAGAGCCAGGTCTTGAGGCTCTTCTTGAAGGTGTGCAGAGTAGGGGAGCGTCTGATGTTACAGGCTTTGGCCGCGATTTAGGAGAAGGCTCTTCCACCCGCTCTGCTTCTATAGATGTGAGGGGTTTCTGCTAGGGTGAGGTTGGAGGAGCGGACATTCCTTTTGGGTACGTGGAAGGAGACTATTTTGTTGAGGTATTTGGGTCTGATGTTGTGGAGGGATTTGTAGGCGTGGATGAGTAGCTTAAAGGTTACTCTTTTCTTGACGGGGAGCCAGTGGAGGTCTTGCAGGTTTTGGATGATGTGGTCATGTCGTGGGATGCCGAGGACGTGTCTGGCTGCTGTGCTCTGGATGGTCTGAAGTTTGCATAGCAGAGATTATTGGATTCCAGCATAGAGGGTGTTTCCGTAGTCCAGTCTGCTAGTTATGAGTGCGTGGGTGACGGTCTTTCTGGCTTCGGTGGGATCCACTCAAGTTAGCCCTGCTGGCGCCACTTTCTCCTCACTTCCGCCCATTAAACGCTTCCAGTTAGGACGCAGTCTAGTCGTCCACCAGAACTACACATAAAACGGCCAGATGGTGCGGACGCACAGCGAACTCAAGTTAGCCCTGCTGGCGCCTCGTTCCTTTTAGTCCTGCCTCAATCTATGCTTTTAATTGATTTTACTGGTGTTGTGTTGTGTTTTGTGTTTTTACTGCTGTTTTAGACATTGTGACATTATAGATATTTACTGCAGCTACTTATGAACCTTTATTTTAAATAACAATATTGTTGCTCACCGGTATCCCGCACTTTAGACTGTTCCTGCAGAGAGTGGGTGCCGACCCTCTTCCACCACGGCTGCTGTGCTGATTGCGGGGAGGGCGGGCACTCCACTACCAATTTCTCCACCCTTCCGCCCATTAAACGCTTCTAGTCGTCCACCGGAATTACATATAAAACGGCTAGATGGTGCTGGAGGCGCGCCTAAGTCAAGCCCTTCTGCGCCCGTTCGCGCCTGGACTGGGCCCAGGGCCAGAACCCCATGTCTTTTAAATTCTCATGCTCTCAGATATACTGCAAGTGAGCTACTCCTCCTCAATAACCCCAGGGATAATTGCTGCCTGTCAATTCCTGGTGAAGGAAATGCAAACTGTCCCTGCGGTTTTACACTCCCGCAACCACAAAGTATTAGTCCCTTCCAGTCCCCCAAATTTTCTCAGAGTCATGACTCTTCGAAACTTACAGAGAGCACTGAAATTCACTGTGGCCTTACAAATGTCAGATCACTGGCAAAGCATAAGTATGAAATTGCACATATGATCTTAAACTATGATTTAGACATACTTTTCATAACAGAAACTTGGGCAGATGTTGCCTCCGACCTCAACTTTGTAACCGCAACCCCTGCCGGATTTCGGGCTATCAGGGTCGATAGGCCATTAAAACGAGGAGGTCGAGTAACAATCATCTTTAGGGAGCACTTCCCAGTAACCTTCCACTCTAGATCCATGCCTTTGCTCTCAAACTCAGCCCAAGGCTAACTTCTAGAAGTATCTTGTTGTAGCAGCCTCCAGGCACTAGAAGCACCTTTACTTCAAATCTATATCGCCTTTTAGAACCTACTCTTTTAAACAATGATTTTACCATCCTTGAAGACAAGGACAACAGGGAGAAAGGGGTACTGCTAGACACATTGGAAGCTGTAGGCCTAACTCAACTAGTACAGACCCCTACTCATGAGGCGGGTCACACGCTAGATGGTATCTTTACCTCGGCCCATGGTCTCAAACTAAAAGAAACTCTTCCTTAGACATGGTCAGACTATTAGTTAATTAAGTTTAATCTTCCAGTCACTTCTGTCGGGCTCGGAGGTACCGCCAAGCCACCTCCCTCCACCCATATAGAGTGGAGTAAAATGGACAAAACGATCCTCCGTACACATTTCGAGAGCTCATGACCACAATTAAATGGTCACCCAGAATTAATGGTCACCAAATACACTAAATGGCTTAATGAGGCAATTAAGGCCTCAGTACCTATAACAAACACTTCAGGGAATAGGAGCACCCCCTCTGCCCCTGGTTTTCTGATGCACTACGGAAAGAAAAGCAAAAATGTTGTTGACTAGAAAGGTGTTGGCTAGCAAATTATCACTCACCAGAGGGAAAAGCATACAGAACGGCCCTAAAACAATATAAAAATCAAAAGTTTTGTGACGACATTGCAGCTGCTTTTGAAACCAAAGTCCTGGACATTTTTAAGAATTTCGAGGATACATCAGTTCAACTCCCCACCACTCTACCTACAAGCCCTGACTCTGAAAAGAACACCCTCCTTAGCTTCTCCCCCACTTCATCGGAATCAGAGGAAAAATGTATAAACGAAGCAAAGTTGGGATCCCCCTTCGACCCATGCCTGCCAGCACTTCTGAAAGAAATAGCGGACATGGTGAGTCCTGGGCTAACAGAAATTTTTAACTCTATGCTTGACTTGGCAATTTTCCTTCCAGGTGGAAAGATACCTCCATCCTTTCGCTGCTAAAAAACCCAACCTGGATGCGACCAACCCGATCAACTACTGTCCAATAGCCCGGTTGCCGTTGCCAGCCAAAATAATTGTCAAAATCATGAATATTCAATTAACCCAATTTATTCACAGAAATAACTTGCTTGATCACTCCCAGTTTGGTTTCCACCAAGAACACAGTACGGAAACGGCACTCATCAAAGCCACAGAGGAGATCAGAGCGGTGATGGATGGAGGAGGCACAGGCGCCCTAGTGTTCCTCGATCTGTCAGCCGCTTTTGATACTGTTGATAACTCTCGCTTGCAACAGCGGCTGGAGTGTCTGGATGTCAAAGGTACGGCACTAGCACTGCTGTCCTCCTTTCTTAAGGATAGGAGATTAACAGTATCGGTCGATGAGTATCATTAAGAGCCGTATACCCTCCCGTGCGGAGTACCACAGGGCTCTTCCTTGAGCCCTTCACTTTTTAACGTCTAAATCTCCGAACTGGCTCCTCTGATCCGGGTCTTTGGGTTCAGTCTGATGTCTTACTCCGATGACACCCAGATAGTGGTGGCTGCATATAAAAATCAGGCTCCTCCTACTTAACAATTTCAGAATTCTACAAGTACTATAAACAGATGGATGAGTACACATGGTCTTAAACTCAACTCTGAAAAAAACAGAGGTTCTGATCTTTGGTAATATGCAGCCAAACTGGGGCAATCTGTGGTGGCCGGCAGAGACGGGAGAATCACCAATACCAGTGGTTAAGGCTAAGAACCTGGGAGTATGGTTTGACAACAAACTATTGCTTTCTCAGCAAACAAATGCAACGGTCTCTGCCTCCCACTTCCTTATTACGAAGATAAGGACGATTTTCCCTTATATCCCCGTGGTCACCAGAAAAACAGTGGTAAAATCATTAATTCCATCAAAACTGGATAACTGCAATGGGCTTTATATTAACATACAGAATCAGTGTTCGAAAAAACTTCAGATTGTTCAAAATACAGCACCAATGTTACTGGTCAATATCCCTAGATGCAAATCTGTTTCTAAAAAGATTTGCAACTTGTGCTGGCTTCCTGTAGTACAACGCATCAAATTTAGGGCTCTGTGTCTTGCTTACAAAGCACTGAACCACACAGGTCCTTCCTTCCTGCAAAACCTTTTTGTCTGGTATGAACCTACCAGACATCTCCGTTCTACAGGGGCCAAACTCTTGACAGTGCCCAGAATTCGAACATCGCACTGGGGTGGCCGTAGCTTTCATTATGGCACCTCTAAACACTGGAACACTCTACCGACTGAGCTCAGAAGTGCGAGCTCCCTCGCCACCTTCAGGAAAGGACTAAAACCTAGTTGTTCCAGAACTAGATGCCAGAGCAGGCTTACTGTGTTCTCAGCGGCAAGATACCTCCGGGTATTTGTGCGCCATATAAATCCCGTTAACATTAACATTAACTTGAAGTTTTTATGGAGGATGCGGAGGATGTTGAAGCAGGTGGAGGAGACGGTGTTGATCTGTCGGGTCATGGTGAGGGAGGTGTCGAGTAGGATGCTGAGGTTCTAGGCGTGGTCCATGGGGGTGGGGAGGGTAATGAGGGCAGAGGGCCACCAGGAGTTGTCCAACAAAGATGGGGACGGTCCGAGGACAAGGACTTCTGTCTTCTCAGAGTTGAGTTTCAGGCAGCTGCTGTTCATCCAAGCTGCAATGTCTTTAATTCTTTCTTAGAAGCGGAGTCTGGTGGTTTCGGGGTCCTTTGTGAGGGAGACGATGAGCTGGGTGCCGTAGGCATAGCATACAATGTTGTCTGACGATGGCGGCGAGGGGGGTCATGTAGATGTTGAAGAGTGTGGGACTGAGCGATGATCCTTCTGGCACTCCGCAGTTGATCTCTGTGAGTTTGGAGAGGAATGGCGGGATTCAGATCATTTGGCTTTTGCCGACGAGGAAGGAGCAGAGCCAGTCGAGGACAGTTCTCTGTATTCTGGCGTCATGGGGTCTGGCTGCGAGAGTGTGGTGGGAGACGGTGTTGGACGCTGCGGAGAGGTCGAGTAGGATGACGCTTCGGTGTGGCCTTGGTCGAGAAGCGTGCGAATGTCTTCTGTGGCAGTGTGGAGGGCGGTCTCAGTGCTGTGGCTGCTGCGGAATCCAGACGATTTTCTCAGTGACTTTGGCTGTGAAGGAAAGGAGAGAGATGAGTTGGTAGTTCTTCAGGTTTTTGGGGTCTGCAGAGGGTTTCTTGAGGAGGGGCTTGCCTTCTGCGCGTTTCCAGATGTTGGGGAAAGTGCTGAATTCGAAGGTGGTGTTGATGGTGCATCGTGGCTCAGACGCTATGGTCGCGGCGACTCTGTGGAAGAGGTGTGGAAGAGGGGTCCGTGGGGGCTCTTGAGTGAGTGCTCTTCATTGTCGTGGTGGTATCTTCGGTGGTGACCGGGGTCCAGGCAGTGATGGTGGACCGGCTGTCGTCGCTGAACGGAAGGGTGGTTTCTGGACTCTGTTCGCTGAAGTTCCTGTAGAGGGCCTTGACTTTCAGGTGGAAGTAGGAGCCAAGCTTGTTGCAGAGGTCCTGGGAGGGAGGCACATCCGTGGCATTGCTGGGGGTTTGATAAATTGCTGAAAGATGTTAAAGAGTTCCTTTGAGTCACTGCAGCTGGTGAGGATTTTGTTCTGGATGAAGGTCTTATTTGTGGATCTTATGCGTTGGTGGTATTCGGTCATGGCGTTTTTGTAGGTGGTCAGGGCTTCTGTGGTTCTGCTTTTTCTCCATCGTTTTTTGAGATGTCGCAGGAGTGTCTGGCTACTTGTAGGTCGCTGGTGAACCAGGTGGCGTTCAGGGTGCCTTGTCTGTCGGTGGTGGGGAAGGGTACATGCTTGTCTACCCAGTTGGTGATCCAGTGGTGTAGTTCCTTGGCTGCAGAGTTGGCATTAGTCGAGGCGGGGGGTCGCAGCTGAGGGTGGAGTTGAGGTGCTCCTCGGTGTTAAGTTCACCATGACGATGCCACAAACTAAGATCAAATTTTTGGATGTTACGTTGTATGTGGCTAATAACATCTTGCACAGTACCCTGCATAGGAAAGAGACGTCAGTAAATAGTCTACTGCACTTTCAGAGTTCACATCCCACGAGTACTTAAAACGCCATTCCATTTGGCGAATTGGTACGAATAAAAAGAAACTGTAGTGAAAGGTCGGAATATGATAAACATAGTTCAGACTTGATACGGCGTCTCAAACAAAGAGGCCATAATAATCAGGTTTTAAAAAATGCAACTGATAAAGCCAGTAATTTAAATCGTATAGCAACACTGACGCCCAGAGCAAAAACTTCTAATGAAAGGTTATCTTTCATAACTACAAATTCCAGTTTGAATCAGGATGTTTATAAACTACAATGGAAACACTGGCACCTCTTACAAGGTGTTCCGGGTGTTGGAAATCTGGTTCAGGATAAACCCAGTGTAGTATATAGGAGATGTAAAACGATAAAGAAAAAGCCTGTGTCCAAGTTATACGCGACCAGCTCACAAAAAGCAAGAGATGTGGCTCAGTCCAAAAACTGGCTTTTTTCCCTGTGATTGTTGCAATGTGTGTAGTCAAGCCAGCCCGATGGCTTCTTTTAGATACAATACAGACAAAACTTATGACCTTAGATATTTCATAAATTGTCTGACCCAGTTTGTAGTCTATGTCATTGTCTGTAATTGTACGAAGATATATGTAGGGAGTACAGTAAGAACACCAAAGATGCGTATACAGGAACATAGACGAGCATGTGTGAATCAGGATTTGACCTATGCGTTGGCCTCACATGAGTGTGTAGGTAAAGGGGGTAGATCAAATTTCAAATTTCATGCAATTAATCATGTACCAGTTCCCCGAAGGGGAGGAGATAGGGAGCTACGCCTTCGCTAACTGGAAGCACAATGGATTTGTAGATTATGCGCTACAACGCATGGTCTCAACATTGACTCTGAAATGCACTATTTCTAGTAACAACAACCACCATGTCATGACTTGAAATGGAAATACTAATTTTAAAACATTTTCTACTGATGGGCCTGTATAAATGTATTAGGTAATTGGAAGGGTGAGGTATTATGAATTGACTCTACTTTCCTAACCGTTAACCTCCATCTAGTTCGTTTGTACTGAATATATATATATGAAAGGCGTGATAGCTTGAAAATAGCTTTCACTATGGAATTGTAATTTGTGTTTTCTGGTCTCCAGACATCTATACCGGGTAGTTTGTTACATCTCAGTGTAAGCCTTGTTAGCTGCGTTCGAATAGAAATCAGTATGTTTCGTTCTACAAAATACGGCGGTACAAGTGGCGTCTCGCATTAGACACAGCTTAATGTGAGCGTTTGAAGGATGTATGGGTTCGATCCTGCAGTAGGGATGACATGGATACAGCAATAGACATTTTGCTCCTTGCTTGGAAATATGCGTTTATTATATTGCCTATACACCAATATATGTCATAGAACATTTAATAAATGTCTGTATAGATATTAGGGAGGATTGCTGCCCTTTCATTTTAAAAAAAATATATTTTTATTAACAGAACAATCAGGGCAGTGATACAGACAGTTGAAGCAATATGCAGTGTGGAGATCGCGAGTACAAAGCAACCTTGTTCATTATTTGAGATACATATAAAAACATGCGTATTGACACAGCAACCCAATTTCACCTGTACATACCCAATCTGTGTCACTCTGAGGCAATTTCATCTTCTTCGAGGCTTGGTGGCTCACAAATATAACCACGAAACTTATTCCAAGCCCCCCAGATTTTGTCCCATTTCTTGGGGCACCCACGGTGAACAAACAACGCTTTCTCCGCCACCATCGCTTCATCCATATCTCTGCACCATTTACGGAGTGTAGGAAGTACCTCCGAGCCCCACCATAAGGCGATGTTACGTTTTCTCACCATCATGCCTAACATTACCCAGTCTTGTTGACGGTGATTTAAATCATTTGGCTCCCACACATTCAGTAAACCGCGTTGGGGCTCAGGTACCAAGGAAACATCTATAGTTTGGGAAATTGTACGCATAACTGCTGTCCAATATGTTGCCATGTGTCTACAGTCCCAGATGGTATGATAGAATGTCCCTTCTTCTCCGCAGTGTCGTAGACAATATTTATGTGGAGTCGACCCTATTTTGTATAACGTTGTTCTAGTGTAATATGTACGATGTAATATTTTAAGTTGAACCCGTTTTAACCTAGAGGGTATTGCTGTTTCTCGGGGGGATGAGAGGGCCTCCTGCCACTCGGACTCATCAAAGTCGCCCACGTCTCTGGACCAGTTCTGTTTTAGTGTGGACGTCATGTCAGGAAGGTTTTGATCAATTTCCGGTAGGTCAGGGAAGTGGCCCTATCCGCCATATATTCTGTCAGCAACAACATCTCCGCTACGACCACACCACAGATTCCCGACCCCAACCACCTACAATGCATCCTTCTCAACACCCGCTCGGTCCACAGACACGCCATTGACCTATGGAATCTACTAGACACCATCTCCCCAGACATCGCCTTCCTAACAGAAACATGGATGAACGCCTCTTCCGCCCCAGACATCCCTATTGCCATCCCTGAAGACTATAAGATCACTCGCAAAGACCGTACCGGCCACACAGGAGGAGGAATCGCTATCGTCCATAAGAAATCAATCCGCATCTCAACCAGCTCTGACGCCAACCTCGCCAACTCCGAACACCTTCACTTCCAGATCCACATCGACCCCAAGACCACACTTAGAGGCACCCTCCTCTACAGACCACCAGGACCCCGCGCAAAATTCAGTGAAGACATCACGGACTTCATCACTCCACACGCGCTCCCCTCCAAAGAATACATCCTTCTGGGAGACCTCAACTTTCACCTTGAAAAGATCAACGACCGCAACACCACCACCCTCTTGGACAACCTCGCCAACCTCGGACTTAAACAACTGGTCACTTCCCCCACCCACATCGCAGGTCACACACTCGACCCCATCTTCACCTCCAGCAATCATGTCTCCTTCAACCACACTACGGATCTCCTCTGGACTGACCACAGCTGTGTTCACTTCACCTACAACAAGCCAAAACCCACCAACCACCTCCAACCAACTCTGCAAAGAAACTGGAACAAAATCACCACCGACCAGATCTCATCGCTCCTTCTAAACACCCCAGCCCACTCTTCTAACCCAAACCAAGCCGCCGCCAACTTCAACCTATGGTTATCCAACACCGCCGACACCTTAGCACCACTGAAAAAACGTCAAAGCAAACCTGGCAACAAGAAGGCCTCATGGTTCAACGATGATCTTAAGAAGTCCAAGAAACTCTGCCGCTCCCTTGAAAAGGCCTGGAAAAAAGACCCAACCACCAGCACCAAGGACGCCTTCAAAAACGCCACCCTCACTCACCACCAACTAATCCGAAAGGCCAAGAAAACAGCATTCAAGGATCGACTTGACAACAACGCCCACAACAGCAAGGAACTTTTCAACATCGTCAAGGAATTTTCCAATCCCTCGGCCAACTCCAACGATATCACCCCCTCTCAAGCCCTCTGCGACTCCCTAGCCTCATTCTTCCACAACAAGATTGCAGACATCCACAACAGCTTCGACAACCAACCCGGAAACCAACCCACCCAACCATATGCTGAACATTCTCCCCCCGCGAACACCCTTAACGACTGGAACCCAATCTCCACTGAGGACACCATCCGCCTGATGAACTCCATCCACTCAGGATCCCCCACAGACCCATGTCCTCACCACATCTTCAACAAAGCAGACTCCGTCATAGCACCGCACCTCCGAGACGTCATCAACTGCTCCTTCAACTCCGCCACCTTCCCGGAAAACTGGAAACACGCTGAACTCACCGCCCTTCTGAAAAAACCCACAGCGGACCCCACCGAACTAAAAAATTACCGCCCCATCTCGCTCCTTCCATTCCCGGCCAAAGTAATCGAGAAAGCTGTCAACAACCAGCTCGCCGCTTTCCTCGAAGCCAACAAATCCCTCGACTCCTCACAATCTGGCTTCCGTGCCAAACACAGCACTGAAACCGCCCTCATCGCAGCAACAGACGACATTCGAACTCTACTGGACAATGGAGACACAGTCGCCCTCATCCTCCTCGACCTCTCTGCAGCATTCGACACAGTCTGCCACAGCACCCTCTTACAACGCCTCAGTAACATCGGAATACAAGGAAAAGCACTTGAATGGATCACCTCGTTCCTCACCGGAAGAACCCAGAGAGTCCGCCTTCCACCATTCAAGTCAGAGGCCACTGAAGTCATCTGTGGCGTACCACAAGGATCCTCACTCAGCCCCACCCTCTTCAACGTATACATGAGCCCCCTCGCGACCATCGCCCGCCAACACAACCTCAACATCATCTCTTACGCGGATGACACTCAACTAATCCTTTCTCTCACCAAGGACCCCAGCACCGCCAAAACTAACCTACACGAAGGAATGAAAGAAGTTGCTGAATGGATGAAACACAGCCGTCTGAAACTGAACTCAGATAAAACAGAAGTCCTCATCCTAGGTACATCCCCCTCTGCATGGGACGACTCTTGGTGGCCGGGAGCCCTTGGAAAAGCACCCATCCCGACAGACCACGCACGGAACCTAGGCGTTATCCTGGATTCTTCACTTTCAATGAACAGACAAGTCAGCGCCGTATCCTCATCCTGCTTCAACATTCTTCGCATGCTCAAAAAAACATTTCGCCGGATCCCCACCGAAACCAGGAAAACAGTCACCCATGCTCTGGTCACGAGCCGACTGGACTACGGAAACACCCTCTACGCAGGTACTACCTCTAAACTCCAGAAGAAACTCCAGCGAATCCAAAACGCCTCAGCAAGAATCATATTAAACATCCCGCGCAACGAACACATCTCTGATCACCTGAAAGACCTCCACTGGCTACCCGTCAATAAGAGAATCACTTTCCGACTGCTAACCCACGCACACAAATCACTCTACGACATCAGACCAGAATGCCTCAACTCACGACTGTCCTTCTACACCCCCTCCCGCCAACTACGTTCTTCCAGCCAAGCCCTCGCTACTGTACCTCGCATCAACAAGACCACCATGGGAGGCAGATCCTTCTCATACCTGGCTGCTAAAACATGGAACTCACTCCCCACCTACCTTCGCCTTACCCAGAACCACTTAGCATTCAGAACTTAAAACGTGGATATTTGACAAGTAATCCTCCTCCCCGTCCTAAGCGCCTTGAGACCCTCTGGGTATGTAGTGCGCTATATAAATTCTCTGACTTGACTTGACTTGACTAGAGGGGAGGATTCCTGCAGTTCTGTACCTGCAGGTATGGCCGACTGGAGTGCATGTCTAATTTGAAGGTATCTGAACTTCTCTGTCTCTGCCATTTCATATTGTGTCTGTAGGTGGGAGAAATCTACCACTTTTACCCCCTTCCAGAGATCACCCACCACAGAAATACCTATATTGTCCCAGTCTTGGAACCCTTTACTGTTATGAAGAAAGCCTAACCTGTAGGAGTCCCACAGCGGTGTCATTTGCGTGATAGTCCCAGAGCATTTAAGACGTCTACTTGCTTTGTACCAAAGGTGTACAGTGTTGCATTGGGCCAAGAAGGTCTGAGGGCATGTGACGGCTATACAGATTTCTTAACAGCCCTCTACACTCCAAGCACTGTCTGTCAGCAAGGTATGCCGGTTCGGTCTGTGGGGCATGCAACCAATAATGTATCTGCTTAAGATGGGCTGCCCAGTAATAGAGCTCAACATTTGGAAGCGCTATCCCCCCATCATACCAACTTTTTGTCAACTTTACTTGTGCGATGCGTGCTGGCCTCCCATCCCACAAAAGATTGGAGACCGGTGTGGCTATAGTTCTGAAGTAAGAGTCAGGAACCAGAAACGGCGTGTTTTCAAGTACATAAAGAAATCGCGGGAGTGCCATCATTTTATATAATGCCGCCTTGCTCAAGAGTGTAAGAGGGAGAGCTCGCCATACCTTAACATCGTGCTTAAACCACTCTAGGTGGGGTCTGAGATTTAGATTGTAAAATTCGTTTGGGTCTGGCGTAATGTAAATACCCAGGTATTTGAATGCTTTCGCAGTAGTTCTCAGGGGACAACTTACGGGCAGAATCGGGGGGGGGGTCGGTCAGGACATAGAGAATGGACTTGGACCCGTTAATTCTGTAACCTGACACTCTACCGAACTTCTCACAGACGTTCAGCAGTTCTATAATGGATTTCCTGGGGGAGGTGAGGTACAACAAGATATCATCCGCATATAGGGATATGCGGTCCTCCCACATATCGGTCCAACAGAGTCCTTTGATAGAGGGTTCCCATCTGATCCAGATCGCAAGCGGTTCTAAAATCAGTGCAAAAAGCAGCGGGGACAACGGACATCCCTGCCTCGTGCCTCGGCCAAGTGGGAAGTCATGTGAGATGTGCCCATTGGCAGCAACGTGTGCCATGGGTTTATTGTAAAGTAGGCGGATCCATGCGCAGAATTTCGGACCGAAGTCCATGTGGCGGAGCACTGCGAACAAATAAGGCCATTCCACTGTATCGAACGCCATGGTGGCGTCCAGGGAAAGGATGACTGCAGGCTCCTGGATATATGGTGTGCGTGCCAGCACCGCGCAAAGCCGACACAAGTTAAGTGCCATGCTACGATTTGGCATGAATCCAGACTGGTCCGGATTCACTAAGGAGGAGAGGTGGGGAGTTAGCCGCAACGCCAGTAGTTTGGCTAGGATCTTGGGTTCTGAGTTTATCAAGGAGATTGAGCGGTAGGAAGCGCAGTCCGTCTCCGGCCTGTCGGCCTTTGGAGTGCGACAATTGTGGCAAGCCGCTGAGATCTCGGCAACTGCCCTGCCTCGAGACTATCAGCAAACATATTCAGTAAGAAGGGAGCAGCCGTCTGCGCTGTTCTTTTATACAGTTCTACTGGGAGTCCATTGGGCCCCAGCGCCTTACCAGACGCAAGTGAGAAGGTTGCCGTCTGTAATTCTTCTATGGTGATGTCTGCCTCTAGCAAGAGTGCCGCTTCAGGGGAAAGTCGAGGGATCGTCAGATCTTTAATATAGAAAAAGAGAGCAAGCCACTTAGCACTCCATTAAATGTCCAGTTAGTATATGATGTAGGAAGTCATAAGACTATATTCAAAGTATGTCAGAACCCGTTGTACAATCTACCGTTAGTCAACAATCATAATTATCTAATGTCCAATATTTTTACTCATACAACACCAAATTTAGAGATCCAAGTCAAGTTGTATTCTTCCAAACTTCTTTTATTATATTTCAATAGTTTTATAACAACTTCACAGCTCACACCGCCGACACGTGTTTCGTCTCACAAGCAAAGAAGATAAAAATGTGAATTGGAGTGTTGTCCAGAGTCCGGAGTATTGGGGTGGGGTATATACACCCAAATGTGGGTCCTCAATAGTGGTAGAGAGTAAGAATATACGCCCTCAATTCCTATCCTCACAAATACGGCTGTATGAAAGGTCTTCTAATGTTCATTGAAATCGCGGTTGGCAGAAAAATGTATTGTGCAGTAAGTCAATACTGGGCGGGAGGTCCCTCTTAATGGTTAAAGCGTATGCGCAAAAGTAAAGACCATGGTAAGTCTCTAACGAGTAGATAGTCGGCAAAGAAGATAAAAATGTGAATCGGAGTGTTGTCTAGAGTCCGGAGTATTGGGGTGGGGTATATTCACCCAAATGTGGGTCCTCAATAGTGGTAGAGAGTGAGAATATACGCTCTCAATTCCCATCCTCTCAAATACGGCTGTATGAAAGGTCTTCTAATGTTCATTGAAATCGCGGTTGGCAGAAAAATTGATTGTGCAGTAAGTCAATACTGGGCGGGAGGTCCCTCTTAATGGTTAAAGCGTATGCGCAAAAGTAAAGACCATGGTAAGTCTCTAACGAGTCGATAGTCGGCCGACCCCAAGCCAGTCTGGGGTCGGCCAACTATCGACTCGTTAGAGACTTACCATGGTCTTTACTTTTGCGCATACGCTTTTTCCGTACTCGTATTAGGGTCCAGAGCACTTTTCCTGCTCCACTGGTGGGATGTGGGAGTGAGTGCTGCTGGTTCCAGCCTCAGAGCGGGGTGCTGAAATCTTGATTTCACTCTGCAAAATCCGAACCACGAGGTGTGGTTGTGAGTTTGCCCGATGTTCGATAGTACTCTAAAACCCCAATTCTGGGTTTAAAGTGTGCAAAAGTACGTTTCGCGGCTTTGTTCGTCTTGAAGTTAGTCCTGGTGTCTGGAGAACTGCTCCATGCTGGATTCACTGGGTTGTGGGCGCGTAATTGGCAAAAGATGTAAGTAGAATATAGAGTTATCTCAATGGCAAAAGAACTTAAATGACTCCATGACAATGCTTGGAAGGCAGCTCAGGGGGTGTAGAAACCGGGCTGTGGGCCGCCAGACTGAATCCCAACACGTCCGCTTTAAGCAGCCCATCAACTTTCCGACGTTTCTAAATTACTTTGAGATGGGTAGTAAACACCTGCTGTTGAGGCGAATAGAAGCCAGGTTTGTATTGTAAATGGATCATATTTGTACTGTTGGGTAGCATGGAATCATGGGGCATTCAACAGTATTACATGTTTTGTGATGTTTCTTATGTTATTTCCCTTTGTATAGTGCTTTCTACCACTAGCACGGGGCAGTCGTCCCGGGTTATTCGTTCAGGCAGATGCGTGCAGCTCTGACTTTTAAATACTGTAAATCACTGAAACCAAAGTGTTATTGTGCGTGAATGGAGCTGCTGCCCCCCTGCTCCTCCTTACAGGGAGCAAAGGGGAGCACAAAAGGGGCGTAGCACTCCTCATGCTAATCCCTGGCTTGCTGTAAGCCCACATTGTGGGGCCCGAGGGCCTAGAAATGTCATTCACAAGCAGGAATGTCAGTGGCCTCGACGGATGCCGCGGGGAGGGTTCAGACGGGCAGAGTTCAGCGCTCTGGCCTGGGGCGCAGAGCAGAAGACATGCCGATGTTGTCAGACATGCCCTCTCATGCAGCAAGAGCCAATAATGGACCGTATTACACGAGAGAGACCCGTGCTTCATCGGGAACCAACAACATGGCCGCCTGGTCCATGATAGTGACCGGCCCTTATTTTTTTTTTTATGCATTTCGATCACTGGTTTGAACTCATTATTAGTCCAGTGTGGATTTTGTGTTTTTGAAATTGGGAATGCAGATTGGGGGGTGGGGGTAAATAGAAACTGTGCTCGAGCTCCTGGGCGAGCTGGCCCAGGAATGCTAATTGGGGCTTGGAAGTAGAGCACCGGATGGTTTTCTCATAGCCCGTGCCAGCTGGCACTCCGCCTGATGGTGCAGCCTGTAATCCTACCTGTTCTGACAGACAACGCTGCAGACTTTCACTGAAGCTTCTTGTTGTTAAGTGCCTTGAGGATAGGTTCGTGTAATTCTACCGGAGACCTGAACACCCCAGTGAGACGTAACCTGGTTGGATTATTTTAAATCCATGTTTAAGGTTTTTTTGAAGCGTGGCTTGTCCTATGTTTTTGATTAGCAGGCTGCGGCTGATGCCCCAAGTGAACTCTCGCGATGCTCGACTATTAAACTATAAACGTACGCACTGCCCTGTGGTAATTTCGGACCCCTGCTTCTGTGAGGCAGTATCTGATGGTGAAGAGCTGATGGCGAAGAGCTGATGGCTTGTACGATCGGCCCCGGCCCGGATGTTGGCGATAGTGAAGCCTTTCAAGCCACGGAAGATATCGCATTCCTCCAGACCGTGGTTCCCAGAAACAGAGCACACATTGTTCAAAAGCTCGCCTTCCCCTCCTGCCAACAGGCTTTGACATCACGGGAGGGGCACTCTGTCGTGCAGGGGCATGTAGGGTGACACTCAAGGTGCAAGCTGCACTGGTTCAAAGGCAGGAATACGGTCAACGAGTAATCGCACATATTAAAAAAAAAAAACTGCCGCTCGCGCGCCACTGCACGCATTTGTTTTCAATTATCTCGGCCGTGACACCAAGATAATTGGAGAAATATGGCCTTCTGCTGCGCGTAACCGCACACAATATGCCATAGGCGGAGCTACTCTACCGCCTATGGCCTATTGCGTGCTCTCTTCTGAAAACACAGGCATGCGAGGCCCAATTGCCATGCAGCTCACAAAAACACATTGCAAAATTCACGAGCATTCAGGAATTTGGTAGGTACAATTTTCGAGCCCCTCAGAAATGGACTCTTAAGCCACGCCCACTTCATGGGACATAGGCCGAGCCCTAAAAAATGAAACCGAACAGTTACTCCCTTACCCCGGCTCCCACCCCCCTTCCCTGCCTCCCTGCCTAGCAAGCCTGCAACTGCCCGCCACCCCAACTCAGCAGAGTGCTTCTTCCCACCCAAAACTGCAATACTTGCTTGTCGGGGGTAACGAGTCCATTAAGGCGCCAGCCCTTCTCAAACTCCAAGGCTTGCCTCAGTCCAAAACCTCAAAACGGCTCAGTCACAATAGTCCACATAGCCGCTCAGTGCGACGGGGAACGCCGGCACCTTCGCTCGGTCTATTCCTCCTCCTACGGCGTCATCTGTCCTGATCCATGGCTCCTGGAACCCTGCTTCCCCAGGTCCTCTTCTCCATCCCTACGGCGGCGAGATCCATTCCCTCGATCAGCGTGGCCCACCGGACGCCATCCTTCCAGCCAGTCGTGAGCCACCTCCGGCGTGTCAAAAAAACAGGTTCGGCCTCCAGCCACTACTCTAAGTTTTGCAGGGAAGAGCGTAGAGTATGGCAGTTCCTGTTCTCAGAGCAATTTTTTTATTTCAAAGAAACTTGGTCCGCGTCTCGATACAGCTGCAGTGTAATCAGGGAAGAAGTTGACAGTAGAATTCAGTATTCGTATGGGAGGCGAGACCCGTGCCGCTTTGAAAATTGCGTCTCTATCTCTGAAATTGAAAAGCCTGGCTTGTACTGGTCTAGGGGGTGCCCCCGGCTCAGGTCTTCCTCCTGGCACCCTGTGGGCTCGCTCCACTGAGAAGAAATGAGAGAGTCCCTTAGGTTCCAGTTTAGTTTTTTCCAGCTCTTCCACATACAAATCCAACGCTTGGGCGCCTTCAGTTTCTGGAATACCAATAATTCTCACGTTATTCCGTCTTGCACGCCCCTCCTGGTCATCAAACTTGTCAGCGAGTATCTTGTTCTCTTTTTTGAGTTGTGCGACCATTACCTGTAGCTCTGAAGTATCCAAAACTTGAGATTTTGCAACTATTTCAACATTTTTCCCCCATCCGCCATTTTGTGGAGGTCCGCCCGTAGCAAGGAGATATCTGTGGAGATTGTTCCCACAGTAGTCTGGACGCTTGCGAGGGCTTTCATGATGTCTTCGAGCGTGATTGTTTTGGATCCTTCTCCATCCGGCCCCTTATGTTGAAATGGGCGTCTTCCGGCGCTGGAGGAGAGCTTTTGTCATACGCAAATTTATTGAGCTTGAGCTGTGCGGTCTGGTTTCTCAGACCCCTGCCCGCCATGGCTTAGCAGATTGAGGAGATAACTAGGGTTGGAGTCTTTCTGTGATATTACTACTGTTTGGGACGGGTTCCGAGGTGGTCAGTGGGCCCGGGGGGGGGAGATGGGCTGAAGGAGCACACAAAGCCCTGTAAGTCCACTCGCCGGTGCAGCACAGAAATGAAGGATCAGTTTTGTTCCTCTCCCTCTGATCCGGCGTGGGAGCTATTATGTCTCTGTGTGGTGACTCTGCACAGTATGTCGCAGTCTGACAGCAGGATCTGCCCCTCGCCAGCACCTCAATGAAGCGCAGTATTAGGTCCCAGCACAACGTCTGTTCTTAAGCAGGCAGTGTCAAATGCCCCATCACTCGCCAGGACCTCAGCGCCAGGGGGGGGGGGGTGCATCTGCACGAGGCTATGTCGCAGTTCAAACTGGCAAACGGATTTCGGCCACCGTATCACCAAAGATCGTATGTCCAAAGCTTTCGGAAGTTGAGGTAACACAGGTGCGTTGGGGGCAGCGTCACCACAGTCCGTACCACCTATTGGCGCTTATCAGCTGTGTGCGTGGTGGCCCGGTCCCTAAGTCAGCCGCTCGTACCCGGCGGGAACGCTGGTCATGGGTCCCAGGAAACAGAGTCGTCTCAGGCTGTGGGGCTCGCGTGGGGGAAGGTGTCAGTAGTTCCGCTTGGATGCGCCAACAAGGGGCGGGCTCCGCGGCGCAAGTGTCTACCTCCGGCCGTCAGCCGCTCTGTGCACCACTCCGCATTAGCCCCCGACCTGGGCGTCGCCACTACTCCAGTCCCCGGTTTGTCCGCTGTGTGCAGGCCGCTCCTTCTCGGACGGTGATTCCAACCGCAGGCAGCCTTAGATTTTAACCGGAGTCCTTCCGATTACTGCCGCTTGGGTTTGGACGTCCGCCTTAGCCGTTGGAGCACTGCTGGTATTGGATAAATGAACGGATCGGTGTAAAGGGCTGGATCAACCTCGGAGCTCAAAGACTTAGTCAGCCGTCAGCCACGCCCCTCTGCCCTTTCAGTTTTGAGGTTCTTGGCTATGGCTAGCTATAAGGGTGATAAATAAGTAACATGGAAAAGCTATTAATAATATCCCCTAATTATATAAATTAGAACTTAGAGCATTCCATATCGAGTTACGGGGAATATAGGATCTTTTTATGGAAGCATAGATACACTATAGTAGAGCGAGTAAATTGTTAAGAATTACGTACTGAAGGGTGAGCGCTCTAGTTGTTTGTAAACCGAGGGCCCACAGCTGAATAGAATGGAGGGATTTCTCTCACTATATAAACATGGCGTGTAAGGGACTGCCGTCACACGGAATCGGGTCGAGGCACACGGCGGGTCGTCAGAATGACGAGGTAAGGAGTTTGTAGTGGGTAGATAAGTGTGCTCCCGCTGTGAGGTGGACTATGGAGGGAGGGAAGTGAGGACGCTGGTATACTTTTGCTGTGGCGTATATGGAACTAATATAAAATTGGTTGCTGCTAGATGGTAAGAGATGTTTGAGAACGCCATCTGCCATGCTACAAGGGTGGAAAGGGTTTATGATGGGTCGTCTGATAGCAACAACCCGTAATTAAGGGTCAGAATAGGAATTGTTTGTGCCACATGTAAAATAGAAGGGGCAACAAGGAATTAGTAGCATATACAAGTTGGGGCCAATATGATGTGGCTGCTCATATAATAATGCGCTTTAGGAATAACTATATTCAACTAATTTTAATATGCAGGGAGAGTGATATGTTGTGTATATGGACAATGTATCAGTACAATACACAAGTGTTACAAAGACAAAAATAAACGCTAATGATTTCATGCTGTATGGCAGTATACCAACCGAGTACTTGTATATTATATTTTTCAGAGAGTCACTAGAGCTCTAATCAGCATGTGACATAATAATTCCAGCTCCTTATATGAATGAAAAGAATGGTTAGTTTTGAATGTACAAGGAAAACCGCACAGTAGGTAAGAGAGGACATTGGGAGTTGAAAGTGCTAGGAGTGGTATTACACGCTTTTGATAGTTGAAAGGAAATTTTTTAATTTAATGTATTTGATTGTAGACAGGTAAGTCTACCCCTGCCCCCTTTCTACTGAAGCTAAATGATGATATATTACAGATCTCTGGGATTAGTGGCGGACCCCATACCTTTGCATACTTAGATAGATGTTCTACATCGTAGCTGGTGTAGCTCTCTTGCTTCAGAACCTTTGCTCAGTGTGTTTTTTCAGAGCCCCTGTCTCCAGTTATATGACAAGATATGTATGCTCACAAACAGCAGAGACTGACCAAAGAGAATAACAAGGGAATTGTTGCTTGACCTTGCCTAGTGTGTTCAGACTGAATCCCAGGAAAAAATAAAATACGAAAACATGTGCAAGTTCTGTGTGACAATAGAGTGTGGCACAAATGCAGGTTTAATATGTAGGAACGTGCAAAATGAAAGTGGCCCACAAATTGCACAGTTGTTAACATAGGTGAAACAACAATGGGCTATGCAAGATCACAGTCGCTTCCCCATTCAAGCTCAACTTCTGGGCTTACAACCCCACCGGCCACCCGGCCAGAAGATCACACCTCTTCCCCCAGCAGGTCATTTCTCCTCTTCCTGAGAGTTGTTCTCACCTCTTCCCAGAGGGCAGCTGGCCATCTCTAGGACAGCAGTTGTGTGCAACCAAAGACGGTTATTGGAAAGTTTTGAGCAACAAAGTGACCACTTTCAAAAAATTGCCATTTACAAAATAGTTACATAAAACTCAAGTTGCGAATCAGGTTAGATTTAATGCAATGATTCTTTTGAAACCTTTTAATGTTTCAACATTAAAAGTCTTGTTTGGAAGTTAGCAAAACTGAATTGTCAGTGTGTAACTCCACACTAACCAATGGGGCTTCGCTACTAGTCTTACTACAGTCAAAAGGACAATGCAGGGTTTTTGCTGTCAGAAAATGTAAAACAAAGCTGATATCCTTCTCTTTAATATAATGCACCCTGCCTTTGAGGCTCGTTAGACTTACATTAGGTGTGACTTACAATATTAACAAGCAACTGTGAATTGCAAAACATGAAGCCAACTGTAAGTAATGGGTAGAATGCATTCTGAAGGAGGCTTTTAGAATTAACACAAGAAGTCCTTCGTAAAGCAGCCAGTACAGGCTCCACCTACAAAGAAGTATAGTGATTAGAAAAGCATGGTCCCAAAGCTATGAACAAGGTATGTGGTACTAGGCAAATAAAGCAAGTCAAGACAGCAGACCACACCTTTGAAACCACAGTAAGACGTGGTTATGTACCCACTGGTAGGCTGTTCTACCCATTCTTAGGAAATGGTTTTAGCATGCTATTGTAACTCAGGACGTTTGTAAGTTAATCTTAAATATTTAGGTACATTAAAAACTGAAGATGGGGAGAAGGCTGATGAGCAAAAGCAGATAAAGTAACTTGCCCAGGATCACTCAATGTTTGAGTGGGAACCTGGGATTACAACTCTGGTTTCCATGTTTCACCGTAAAGCACTGAAGCGCAACTCCTCCCACACAGGGAATGGTTTCGTCTCCTCTTTCTTTATTGTTAAGCCTTGGACGGTTCTTGTCAAGGAAGACAAAATAAAAAACATTAACTGAAAGTGCTCGAAGTTATACTTGGCGAATGGTCGGAGAGCGGCGGGGAGAGGAGGTGGATGGTGGACAAAAATACTACATTTCTCAGGCACAAATTCAGCGACTGCAGCGCATATCTAACAATGAACCTGCTTTTTTCAGAGAAGTGACTTTTTAAGGGGAAAGCATAAAAGTGGGGTTAACATTAAAAAACGAACACATAGACAGAAATCAAATGATGAATGTTGTAGAAAAGTGTAGATGATGGCAATGTATGTACAACTTTTTGAATATGATGAAGCACATCTTTGTAAATTAAAACATTTACGGGGTTGGGGGCGGGCATTGCTGGACAGCCATCACACTGTGAGAAACATGTGTGGAGTATGAGGGATGCACATATTAATGTCTAGTACATGCAGCACTGAGATCAACATACAAGTGTGGCACTCTTAAAAGGTTATTTATGGCAAGTGAAAGAGACGGAGAAGGGTTTTATCGAGGGTCTTGTTTCACTGTTAGCAGTGTGTAAAGATCACAAGTATAGAGAGCCCAAAGGAGAGGGATTTATTTGTCTGCCTTGTAAACAATAAAAAGTGCACATCTTTTAATCAGACACAGCACAGTTCAATTGCAACAATACATTTTTTAAGGGGGTCTGTCAAGGAGTAAAACTGAGTTAAGAAATGAGATAACTATAGATAACAAGGTTAACAAGCATTTGCAATGCAATAGGTCTCGCATTTGCGAGAGTTTGAGTTTTTGGCATTGTAAATAACAATGCCTTTTATTTATGTGTAATGAAAACCTGCAAGTATTGTGTAAACACACACTTTGTGTTTGTAGGCATTTCCTACGACAAGCAAGGCTGGCAGTAACTGTGCCTCTTTGTACTTGTAGTCCATGCTTACCAGAAGTAACGCTGGCAGCAAATGAGACGCAGTTACTGCCAGCCTTGCTTCTCGAAAAGAATTTGTGTTTAAGCACCACATTACAGGTTTTCAAAACACATAAATAAACAACATTGTCATTTACAATGCCAATAGCTCAAACTCTCAAAAATACGAGACCTATTGCATTGCAAATGCTTGTTTAATTTTGGGTGGAAATAAATGGGTGAGGTTGCACCAGCAGATTCTCCCCATTTGCTGAATGTCTAATTAATCTACTTTGAGATTTATTCGCTATGTATTCTACCACCTTTATGCATCCTAAACCCAAAGTGTTCCACAAATACTGTAAGTTGATAAGTACATCATGCAAAAAAGCCACATAAAATAAATATGTGGGTAATTTGAATATAAAGGAGGTGGAGGCAGCACGTAAAAGCCTCACAGCGAACATTGTGGCTACAAAAACAGTAAAAGAATGCAAAATGATCCAAGAACAGAAACAAAGAACAGCAAAGAGAGCCCTTGTTCGGTCCATTACTAAAAACACAGGCAGATGCTAGGCAGACCAATAATGCGGTCATCGTCCGCCTTATTACTCTGCGTTTCACAAGCAGACAAAACTGCATTGAAATTAAAACACGACCGTTTACTGGCAGTCACAAAATATATGCTGAACTCCCACTGACAGATGTAAATCTGCAAATACTACAAACACTCTAATTCTATAACTCACAAATAGGGTTCACACACAGACAACCGATAATGGCAAGCATCGTCCAGACACACCTTATCGTATGATAGATCAGACTGAAACACACAGGCTTGAGTCGACTGCGCACTGGGTCAAAGTCTGGCTAAGCCAAAATACACATTATGCAAGTGTCACCAACCTCTCCTGTCTGGGTGGAGGCAGAGGCAGTCTATATAAGGAAATAATGTGATTACATGTGCTTGCCATTAACCCTTAGCTTATGGCTCTGTGCAGGAAACTACACTGGGGAAACAACATCAGGTAGATTCATAGTCATGATGTAGTGTCAGGAAATGCTTAGCACTACTTTCGCACTATGGGACCTCTACCGCAGAGTGTACATGGGGCTCAGTGTAATCAACAAAAGATGGAGCTCTATGACAGTCGAGGACATAGTGGCGAGTACTGCCAATGGGAAGTAGTCATTACACAAGTATTGGGCCTGGCATTGTTCAGTAAAATCACTGGGGGTGGTTTGATAACTAAAAATCAGTAAGGCGAGTTGGGGTGTAAAAAATTTTGTGATAGGCACTGTCAAATAGTAGAATTCTCTTCCTTTGGATCTTAAAAATTCACAAAATCTTTTACAATTCAGGAAAGCTTTGAGAACATAGCGCCAAGACACTGTCGGGTAATCTAGCACTCTACAAAACCTAGTAACAAAACCTACTGTATTGACTGCTAGAGCAGTGGGGGACGCGTGCAATCACCTTCTGATGGAGCTCTATGGTAGAGGGCACGGTGGCTTGAACTGTTCTGTAACATCACTGTGGTTGATGGAGCTCTTTGATGTTCAGTGCGGTTGCTGGCTGTATGCAAGCTATGAGCTCTACAGTATGGGATATGACAGCTGGTACTTCTTGGTACCATGTGAGTGATGGGTGCTTCTTGACGCAAAGTTAGTAGCGCTGGGTGGCCTTAGTGTGATGGAGTGCCATGACATAGCACAGCTGGTATGCTAGACTTTATATTTGATGGAAAATATAAGCAGGAGGCAGATGGTGTGGCAGAGTAGAAATATGGAATTGGACAACAAATATAGCTCCATCAAGCACACTATACTTAGTAGTGGCATACAGGCAGTACAAGGTCTCCAGCCTTACCACTACTTGTCCTAAGTCCTTTAGGATTAGGGGAGATGATGTAGCCTAATGGCTAGGGCACTCGATTTCAAATGTGGGGAACGGAGTCCGAGCCTTGGCAATGACGCTCAACATCCTGTGATTCGGGGCATATCACTTAATCTCCTGGTGCCTAGCAAAACCAGTTATAAGCTTATCGGCAACAGCTTATTAAAACAGCAACCCGGTTCTACTTTTGCATCCTGTTTAAAAGTGGCACATTGCGTGTCAGATGGGACGAACAAAAAGCAGAGTCAGTTCCACAGCCGGGACATGTTTTTGATTTGTCTACAATCACGGAATGTTCAAAACCCAGCCACACTCAAACCTGGTTCCCAGCTTCATATAATAAAAAATACTTGCGGAATGGGGCGGGGCCAATGTTACAAATATGAAAGGGAGGAATAAAACAAAATTAAAAGACGCAAATCGACCCGAACATATCAGCCCGCTTTACATAAGCACCAGTTGCATTACAGATGCATTTGTCAGCACCGGGACATATAATAAACAAGGCGCTCACGTACCGGGCGGAGTGCTTTTTTCCCCGATTGTTGTTCCACCTAAAAATCCTCAAATATAAATCAATGTGGCGCTGATTTTACACGAAGATTATCCTGGCAGCAGACGAACAGTTACAATACACGGGGAGGGGCAGTGGCATTAGACGGGGGTGCAGGGACGACTGAGCAGAGACCAGAAGATGGGGTGGAGGTGCGGGTGGTGCATGAGCTATATACTGGTCTAAGCATAGTTTAAGGGGACTGGTAAGTGCAGGGAGGGTACATAGATACACATTTGGAGCTGGGGACTAATCCCTGCAGTGTGCCCCTTATTCCTCAGCACCCCCGAGCGCGGCCCTTACCTACGGGGAGAGCAGCTGCCAGCAGCAGCGCCCCTAGAAGGGTGTGCGCTAGGGACATGCTCAGCACGGGTCTCAACGCTGTTCAGCTCCTATCCGCTACGCTTAGGACTTTGACTGCATTTGATGCGGGTAAATGACTAGGGTCCCAGGAACAACTTGAGAGAACAGTAGGACCCTCGGAACAGCAGGAACAAGAACAGCCCGTCGGGAGGAGAGGAGCACCCCATGGAGCCATCGGAGGGGCGAAGGAGAAAGCTGGAGGGAGGGCTTGCTCACTTCAGACAGCGAAAAAAAAGTGGCGGCTCGCATCCATGGAAAATAATGATCAATCCCGCGAGTGGTGTGCGCGCGCCACAGGAGACGTGCTTGCCGAAACCACGTGACGGCCTATTGGTGTCTATTACACGCACCAAGCGTGGCCAATTGCGTGCAGTCTTTTATGAAAAGACGCACGCAAAGGCCAATAGGGTATCACCAAATGAATCGCACACGCGCGAGCGTATGCGATTCCTAGGTCAGTGCTAAAACCCCGTTTTTCGATTACAAAATGCCTCGTGCTGAGCAGCACAGCTTCGCAGTGCAAGGCAGGTCGCGAGACCTAAAAACTGAAGAAAACATATGCCCGCAGCCGAAGAGGAAAAAGAAGGTGAGACATGCACCCGCCTTTAGCCATTTGCGTATTTTCATTAGTGAAAGACACACGCAAAAGCCAATCCTATGTGTGGGAGGAGTCAGACCCACACGGAGAAGTTTAGAGTGCTCTCAAGAAGCCTCCCATAGAGCGCTAGGCTCAACCTAAAAACAAGGTGACAAAGTCCTGGCTAGCAAGAGATAGTAGCTAGCTTGATAATAAAAGAATAATAATAGTCAGTAGTGATACTTGATTAATACACAAGGTTTCGGACTGTGGTTGGTGTAACAAAGGGACTCCGAAAATCTAACAATCAAATGGAAAGGATACCCCATTACTATCCCTTATCTTCAGTCTCTTCCATCTACCTCCCCAAACACCACCATTTCATCCACTGCGCCATGCTAACAATGCCACGGAATACAAGAAGTAGATTGATGATTTTTCTGAATATCGCTTTCACTCTAACCTTCATCCTTGCGATAAACAGCTGGGCACCTGAAAGCATCAAGAAGGGTTGCAAACTGTGCTGAAAAACACCCACACGTTGATGAATGTAAATACTAAATAGGAAGAGAGCGAAGCGTCCTGTAGTCTACCAGGCATGGAGCTTCTCTGCACCTGCAGTGGGGTAGAAGATAGCTAGACAAAGGCTAGTGTCATCCAAGTTCTCAGCAGATGGATCAGTGTTGAAGTCTGCCAGCAGTCCACAGTCTAGTTTGTCTTTATCAAATGTTCAAAGCAGCTTAGCCAGGGCTTTAGGTGGGATGAAAAAACTGGGGGGGGTCTCTCAAAGGGGCGTGGCCAATGAAATTAAGAGGTTGGCTTAAAAAGTGTCAGCTAATAATAATAATGATACTTGTATAGCGCAGCTACCCCAGATGGGGTGTCCCGGCGCTAGCACAGACAACAGTAGAGAAAGTGGTCAGTATATCTTCATCATTACGACTAAAGAGCCAAGTTTTCGTGGCCTTACCAAATTCCTGTTCAGACAGCAAAGCGCGCAATTGAGGAGGAAGGTAATTCCAGCATTTGGAGGTCCCCACCTCGAATGACATACCCCCACCCCCCCCCTCCCCAATTCCCCCCCCCCCCCATTCTGGTTTTCGCGAACCGGGGGATGGTGATGTATCATTTGTGGTTGGACCCAAGAGATCTATTCTGCTGGTAGGGACAACATCTCTTCCTCTGGTAGCTGAGCCCCCTTCCTTGAAGTGCCCAAAAGGCAAACGCGAGGACCTTAAATTCGATGCGCTTGGCCACAGGTAGCCAATGCAACTGTCTCAGATAAGGGGAGATACGTTTGTGAATAGGGAGCTTGTAGACCAGTCTGGCAGCTGAATTCTGCACTATCTGACGGTTTTGCGTGCTGACTCAGGCAAGAAATCAATACATTTCCTAATGATTTTCATCTTGCCAAAGAAGGCCGCAGATACCTGTTGAACCTGGGTGGCAAGGGACAGGTCTTTGTCCCACCTAACTCCTAGATTTTTAACTGAGTCCTTGGGAGTGGGGGGTCCAAAATCAGCTGGTCACCATAATGCTGAGGGGGGTGTTACAGCTTGATTAAAAAGCTAAAAATCTGTGCTTAGCATAGTGTGCCACCTACTTGCATTTTGCTGTTTCTGTCATTGCATCCAGAAATATGATTCAACAAGTAACATCATGCCTACAACAAATCAAGACTATTGGCTTTGTCAATGGTTGTTAGTTGCATAAGATAAATAAGCAGCAACTATGGCTTGCATATAATATTGAAAAAGCTTCCACTTAAAAGCCCTGGTGACACTACGACAATGTTGCTGCTCCTGAGTTTCAAAAAGAAAAGGGGAAATTCAAAGAGAAAATTACTCTCTTTAAAGGATTTCCCTTCCCCTACAACGCTCACCTGGCATGATGTCATGCCATAACTTCTCCACTAGTGAGAAGAGAGCACGCGCACATCAATGTGTCTGCTGTCACTGCAGTCTGGAAAACACTGATCGCCTGTGCCAGGACACAAAACAGACCCCAATAGAGACACGTTTCGAGGCCTCCTTTAAAAAACTGCCGGTGCTCAGCACCGGTGAGACCCGGCCCACTTAAAGCCCTGAGCTTACCCCTGATAGCAGGAGAGAAGAAGATGGTTCCACTGCATCGTCGGTAGCCAGGTTGTTGCTTACTAGCATGTTTTCTTTAACTGGCTCTGCAGTTGCTGTGTGACAGTATTTGAACAATTTTCAAAAAAACTGCGGTAGATTTATAATGGCCCAGTTTTCAGGCAGTTTTGGAATATCTGGGATCAATGTTGGACCACTAACACACACAGACTCACAAAGTCTTCTACACTCACATCACTATGCTTCTTAGTCCGAAATCTACACTACTGTGTGCTTCAGGAACTAATTCAATTGTGAGTCAAGAAAGAGTTAAACCTCTTGTACCACCAAATGTATGCATGTGTATGTGAAGATCTAGCAAAAGCCTGCCCATAAAGCAATTGAGAACGACGTGATGGCCAACACCCTTGCTTACAAATGGAGGGGGGTTGCTTTGCTGGCATCCATGTTGTGGCAAACAAAGTGATTACTTCTTCTGGGAGAGGCGTTCCTCAGCAAAGGGCCTACCAGGATACTCCTGGAACCTAGAAGGCAAACAAGACATAAAACTCTCCTGAAATGGGTACCTTACTAGGCACGAATGCATCACTGGATGAGGAGTACTGTGCACCATACTGGCGTCCAATTCTGGGCCAGCTACTCCACTCACTGCAGAGACCAAACCGCACGTGCACTGTCCGACTCCGTGGCCGGCCTTTCGGACTGGGCACCTTGGCCACCGCGACCAGAGGAGACGGGAGCTGCTTTATAAATATGTTTTCCTGGATAATCGAAACCGATCTGCCGATTCCTCAGATCATCGCTGCTAAAGTGCTCTGCTGGTTGCGCTTTGAAAACCATCCTAACTCATATTTCCCAGTTCATAGGGAATAGAATGAGGCGAACGGTCAGAGCTGCCGACTTTTGAACTGGGGAACCAGGCTCGAATCTCAGCGTCAGCTCAACATCCTGTGATTCTGTGAAAATCGCTTAATAATCTTCCTGTGTCTGCCAAATCAATTAATGTATCCTTGTGTAACTTAACTGGTGCTCGTATAAAACGATCTAATGCCTTAGGGTCGTGTTCGCGTTATACAAAATTGCAAGAATTAAAGTAGGTTTTACAAGTGACATCCCAGAAAAAAAGTGTCTCGGGGCTCCCCCTCATGAATTCTGTTTCAGCGCCACAGTCTGTGCTTAGCCCACAACCAAGTCTCAGCACATCAAGGAAGTCCCTCGTGGTCATGGAGTCAGCAGTCGGGGGAGAGGCTTGGCTCACTATTGCTCGCCCATGGACTTGCCTTCAATAGTTTCCAAAACTGCCTCCATGATTTCTTTAAGCGACCGACAGCTTCAGCTCTGGCGGGTGTTGGGATACATAAAGCTGCACGTGCTGAAGGCGCCACCTTGTGGAGGATAGCTGAACACTCTCAGCAGTCAGGGCTTAAGAAGTGTGCAGCCCGCTTTACCGGTCTTTAAAAATGCAGAAAACAAGCCCGGGAGTGGTGCCTGCGTGCCCGCGCAGTCTTCGCTTTTCAGGCACTGCACTTGTGCTTGTAGCACGCCGCTGCTCACTCCCGCAAGGTGGATGCCGCCACAAGCAAGCGTGCAGTGCTTGAAAGTGAATACCGGTGGCTAAAGGCCCTCCTAGAGGTGAAGGTTGAGTGCCAGGTCAGGTGGATGAAGGGTGAGTGCCAGGGAGATGAAGGTTGAGTGCCATGCAGGTGAGACGTAAGAGTCAGTAGGGTCAATTGTGAGTGCCAGGGAGGGGAAGTGTAGCTGCCAGGCGTGGGGGGTGAAGGGCTAGTGGCATGGAGGTGAAGGGTGAGTGGCAAGGGGGCGATTAGTGAATGCTAGGAGGGACATAGGTGATTTTCTGGGAGGTGAAGGAGATGTGCCAGGGAGGGGAAGTTTGAGTACCTGGAGGGTTGAGGGCGAGTGTTAGGGAGGGGACAGTTGAGTGTTACAGAGAGTTAATGCTGAGTGCCAGAGAGGGAGAAGGGTGAGTGCCAGGTGCGAGGAGTGACTGCCAGGCCTGTTGAGTGAAGGGTGAGTGCCAGGGATGTGAGGGGTGAGTGACATACTGCAAACAGTAGTGATTTGGGGTCTAGAAGGAGGTGCGGAGATCATCACCCGGTGTGTACCTGGCTGGGACGCTCCAGTGCCATGCCCAATTTGGCTGGATGCAAGAACCTCTGAAAAGCGGGTGCCAGGTTACTTGTAACCTTAGTACAGGAGTGTGGTGCACAGGAGAGAGTAACATCTTCAAACTAGAAACTAATAAAAATTCTGAAAACTCCAATTTATGGTCTTGCAACCTTATGTTGAAATTAATTAGCAAATGAATAGGCTTCCGTTGCGGACTTGCAAGTTGTTACAGCAACTTTTTGGGATAAACTTTGCATTGAAAAGAAGCCAAAGCTAACACAATTTTAATTATTAATTAGTAATGGAAAGATTCGCACTGAACTAGAGAAAAGTTAAAAAAGCATCCCAGTATTGAACTGAGGATACAGCATAATTAAATATGGGCAATATTTGTCTATTTTTCACATCTGATAGTGAAAAAAATGGTTGTTGTGTGTGTGTGTGTGTGGTTGTGAGTGTGTGTGGTTGTGTGTGTGGTTGTGTGTGTGTGTGGTTGTGTGTGTCTGGTTGTGTTTGTGTGTGTAATTAAGGGAGCCGTCCGGTTATGAGAGCAATATGCAGGGCTACACTTAGAGAAAATTGACAATATAGCAGGGTTACGTGTGCTTAATTGAAAACTAGTTTGTTCAAACATATGCTTAGAAAAAATACAAATTAATATTAAAATTAAGCCAGTGTACTAGCTTACTCAAGTCATGTACATATGCTGAATCGTCACAAGTATCCGGCATGGTAAGTTTGCGCTTAAGGGGGTGTTTCACTGACTTAGTCAGATGTGAGACTGGTTAAGTGCTGGGTCAGCTTGGCCATCAGCACCAGCTAGCTGCTTTGATTGCATGAGTCATCAGGTATAGAGAATGGTCTGCAAAAAATAACCGGTATTGTAGCAAAGTTGCGGTGTACTTGTCTGAGTAGGAACCATTACCAATGTATGGCTGGGCTCTGCAGGAGGCACAGTAATTAGAGCTGCCTTAAAAATTCCAGATGCGTCAGAAGCAGACCTGGAAACAGGAAGCATTTGACCTCCCCCATGTCTTCAAATGAATAGGCTGACGGAAGAAATGTTGCCACAAGACAACCTTCTACAAGCTAATTATTTATGCGCTCAGCTAATTAAAAGGCGAAGGTGATTTGAGGAGCTGAGAGGGAATAATATGCTGTTCATTCATAGGTCTTCCTTTGACTGAACAAACTCAGTCTCCCCTCCCCCCTCTCCAAACGGAACAATTAGAGGCAGAGGATGAGAAGGCCGACGTTTGTGATGCAGATTATGTCAATAAGTCAGCATACTATGTAAGTGGGTAATTTCACAGGTCCTTGCTTTGAAGTTTGGCTCTGCCCTTGTTCTGCAGGAGCCTGCTATTCGGGAGTGCTGAAGTGAAGATTAAGTGTTAGTGCAGCGCGCGCTTCCGAGCCACAGACCCTAAAGATCTTATCAAGGAAGCAGCATAATGGAGGGGCGAGCCTCAGCTTGGCACAAGCCACTTATTTTTACATAACAAGTTGAGACTATGGACATCTTTCTTCTTGGGTGTGTTTGGTTCCTGTGCTGGCAGTGCACAGCCTTCATGGAAGGGAAGCGGGAACATCAGGATTGCCTTTGTCAACAGATTGTGTCTTTCATTGAATCTAGGAAGGGTGGAAACCAGTTGCGTGTTACTTTTCAGGAGACAGAACTGTACAAATGACCCTGAATTCACAGATACGTTTCTATGGATATATAACTTTCTCTCCATTGTGCCAGCTCAAACATGAAGCTGCTTTCTCGATCCGGTTATGTCATGTGTGAGTCAGACAGATGAAGTGTTGAAAAGCTACATCTACGCACGACTATTCCCTTTGTGGGATACCTGCAATTCATGCATGGCATATGCATATTATGTGTAGTTTGTGAAATGTATGTTGTTGAGTGGTATTCGGAACTTCGCGTTTTTATCAGTTTTTGACCAATATTTTGCATCAGTGTGATATTGGGCATCTGATCAGCACTTCTTTTTACTGTCCTCTCGGTAGTATTGAAAATATCCGGGATGTGTGTACTTTAAGCGTCTTTTACTTTATAGGCAGTAGTTACATGACATCCCCCAAGTTCAGATAAATGTCATTTCTGGTGAGGGAGATGGATAGAAATATTGATTAAATTAAAAGACTTTGCAAAAACGTGTATGAAGCGCCAGACAGTTGACTCATCAATTCTTCACAATAAAAATGTGTGAGAACCAATCAAATCTAACAATTACCATGCAATAATATTACGCAGGTGTGTATGTGGGACAAGCGATTTTAACTCTGGGAACTACATGAAACTCATGGCTGGTTCTACGCAAAATTACACTTGCGTAATAGATACTAAGCGCAGCCCTACAGTGGAGCTGCGCCGTCTCCTCCCACTTCATGACAGTATCAATGGCTTCCAGTGGTGAGCAGCACCCTTCAGGATCTGGTTTCATGGCTCCATCATCCTCTCTGTCTTTATGTACCTGTAAAGGTGGCGCAACTGTTGTGCTCGTTGTTTATACATTCCAGAGTCGGGCTAGAGGTTTGTGCATTAAGGACTCAGTGTTTGGAAAAACATATTTATAGGATGGGAGTAAAACTGTGCCTTTTATTTCAAAGTGCTCATGGTCTGATATGTGTCTCTTCTTTAGTTATGTAAGGTTTCCTACAAGAAGACCCGGCAATCTCTAAGTTAGCGGTACGAACAGAGTCACCTCGAATGTTCTAGGGTTCATTGTGACAGTTTCCATAGGGAAGTAGTTTCAATAACCATGAAAAACAAGCAGTGTCAATCAAACCTAGCCTGGTATCAGAAATGCGGTCTTCATCCTCGTCGCTAGAGAAATCAGTTGCCCTCTGCTCTGGAGGGACATATTTCATGTACATTTGCAAAAAAGCATCTTTCTTTTGATCACATTCTGGCAAGGGCACATGGTGTGCAATTAACTGATCCTTTCTCTTTGGCGAAATGTGCAGGGTTTTCCATGTACACGGTCATAGCTGCAGTATAGTTAATTAAGAGGCCGGTGTCTGATTCTGGCACCGCTCCATGAAATCTCTACCCCTACAAAGGCCTGTTCTGTAATGTGCACCGCTGCACTGGAGCATGTATTCCTTCCGACGTCGGGGATGTAAAAGTCAAAGCTGGCTGGCCACATGTATCGAATAAGCGAGCAGGAAAAAAATGTGGTGGGAGTGGGGGGGCGAGCCGCTACGTCATTGCAATGATAAGAAGTATTTAAATGCGGGAGGGGGGAGAGGAGGGGTGAGGCGCGAGCCGCGACATCATGGCAATGAAGAAAAAGAAGTATTTAAATGCGGGAGGGGAGTGGGGGGGCGAGCCTCGACATCATGGCAATGAAGAAAAAGAAGTATTTAAATGCGGGAGGGGTAGGGGAGGGGTGGGGTGTGAGCCACAACGTCATGGCAATGAAGAAAAAGAAGTATTTAAATGCTGGAGTGGGGGAGTGGGGCAGGGAGGTGGGGGCGAGCAGCGACGTCATGGCAATGAAGAAAAAGAAGTATTTAAATGTGGGAGGGGGAGAAGAAGGGTTTGGGGGTAAGCCGCGACGTCATGGCAGTAAAGAAAAAGAAGTATTTAAATGCGGGAGGGAGGAAGGGGTGAGCCACAGCGTCATGGCAATAAAGAAAAAGAAGTATTTAAATGCGGGAGGGGAAGAGGGGGGTGGGGTGGGGGTGAGCCGCAACGCCATGGCAATGAAGAAAAAGAAGTATTTAAATGCTGGAGTGGGGGAGTGGGGCAGGGGTGTGGGGGCGAGCAGCGACGTCATGGCAATGAAGAAAAAGAAGTATTTAAATGTGGGAGGGGGAGAAGAAGGGTTTGGGGGGTGAGCCGCGACGTCATGGCAGTAAAGAAAAAGAAGTATTTAAATGCGGGAGGGAGGAAGGGGTGAGCCACAGCGTCATGGCAATAAAGAAAAAGAAGTATTTAAATGCGGGAGGGGAAGAGGGGGGTGGGGTGGGGTGAGCCGCAACGCCATGGCAATGACGAAAAATGAAGTATTTAAATGCAGGAGGGGGCAGAGGGGGTGGGGCCGAGCCGCGGCGTCATGGCTCTGAAGAAAAGCAGATGGTCCTGTTTATGACCTGCGGAGCGTGTGAAGTGGCTGCTGGCAAATGGAATCACAGCGGCCGGTCGCTTTGATGTTCCTGGCTTGTCTTGTCTTGCTTTGTGGGAGGGGTAGGGGGAGCGGATTCCTGTGCACACGCCTGGCTCACATGAACTGTACGCAATCTGCAGAGGGTAGACTTTTTAGGTCTGCTTACTATAAATCTAGCCTATCATCCCTTCGGGATGAAATAGACGAGACCAAAAAAATCATGGGGGCTGCATGACTGCTGTCATTTTCTACGCCTCGTCAGGGGTAGCAAGTGCTATATAAATGCAATTACTAGCCTCCTATTATCTCCTTACTCCTTAGTTAAGTGCTCCACCTAGTTATAGGCCCAAGCCACAGGCAAGGGTGCATAGGGAGTGTGATTAACAGTTCCTACAGCTGTGCGGGTAAGGCTATTAGCACCCCCTACACACACCCAAAATAGGGAGCGCTGCCAGAGTGTGAAAAGCCTCTCACCAGAGGGGACGTCATCCTTGCGCGCCGCTCTCTGCACACAGGGTGCGCACTGAAGAAGACAAACGGAGCTCTGTGGCCAGTGCTCACCATCTGGGAGCTAGCCGGCCACACAATGTTGACCCTGTGGGCCTGTGATATTAAATACTGCAAGCAAAGGGAGCATTCCGATTTGCGGACCAATTCCCAAAGTTGTGCTCTGAGGGCTAATCGCCTACCCGGATCATCTGAATATTAATATATTTCATGCCAAAATCTTATCAGGGTCGATGTTACTGCATGTTTAAAAAGGCACCAGCTGCTTTTTTACTGATAACCAGAAAACGAATGGGCAGTTAGGAAATGCAGAGTAAAACACCAGGATAGCAACACCCAAACGCACGAAACGGCGCTCATCTCGCAGCGCCGGTCAACAAAGCACAAAACACGCGAGCCTAGAAACCACTGCTTGTTTCACAGTGTGAGCCTTGCAAACTCTACTACATAGTGTAACCTACAAAATAAACTTGCGTCCGCTCGTGGGGTGACAGAACTGCTGTTTCACTGAGCATAAACCCTCTGACACTTTCAGAACCTTTTCAGGGGACATGTCTTACGTCTCCTAGAGAAGACATTCCAAGCAGCAACACTAAGACACAACCAGCAAGCTGCCTGAAAAATATTTCAGACCTGTTTATTGTACCAACACCAGAACCCAGAGTCGGCATTTGCCAGGATAGCTCCCTGGGCAGAAAGACATTTGGCGCTCTCGTTGCTGCTTGTGAATACAACGAGAATCAGGGAGCACTGTTTTTGTGATCAGGGGTCAGCCCCCGACGTCTACACTACACCAGAATTGTTACTTGCCTCAGAACACAAACACGTCTGAACCTCCAGCACCTATCTAACTCCTCATGCATGTGGTTTGTTGGAGGGAGTGGGCATTTAGTGTGTGGCAGTAGGGAGCGAGAGGGTGATGGGAGGATAAGAAAGTGTTAAAAAGAGCGATTGGAGCTCCTGAAGCCAGGCGCTAGGCACTCGGCTGTCTGCATGACCTTAAAGCAGACAGCTCCTTCCGCCCTCTCTGAAGTTTGTCGCCATTGGCCTGGACCCATCTCGCCCATGCTAAAAAGCTGACCCTTCTGAAGCAGGCAACACACATTCAACAACTAACTCAAAATGTACCTGTTACCAAGCAACACCCGATCTACTGACCTTTAGAACGCTCGAGGACACAATACAGACCGTGCAGGAGATCCTTCCCAAAAATACACAACCTAGCAGCCATCAGGAAACAACACAGGTCATGTTACTCAGCCTACAGCTTTCAGGAAAAAAAAACAGGCATGCACGCACTTATGTTGTTTGCGCATGTGCAGCCGTGTCTGAAGTCCTGCAATTCCCCTGGCGCACAATCAGGCATCCACTTCTGTCATTACAGCTGATAGCAGCAAAAAGACAGAGGACTGACATAAAAAACAAGTGTGCTGCGCCTCTCGCTGGTAGCAGGGGGGACGGAGAGAGGAGGGAGCCTCGCCTGCTTCCCTTACGGGAACGAGCGCTGACACCATATGTTTGCTATTTAATTACAAACATAAGTTGTCAGTGCTCGAGCCTGCAAGGGAATAGCCACACGTGCACTATTTGCCATTGAAGGTAATGGAATGTGTGCACTGTTGTGGCTTAAAAAGGGGATTGATGGCATTAGGTCACTTCTATGCAGCGCATGCGCGCTGCATAGGTGAGACCTAAAAAGGAGAGGTTTTGGCTTTGCCGCAGGTTGAAATGGTAGTCGGGTTGCTCTGCTGGCCTGCAATGGCAGTTTGGGAGAGATGATACACCTGGTCACACTCGCAGTAGCACAATAAGTGTTGCAGTCCATGAGGAACACTTAATGTACAGACTCCGGGTACATTGGGTGCTATACATTAAAGACCAATGTATTAGTAAGTCTATTCCAATTGTAGATAAGCCAATCAAACACACATTTTTAAGTGTCATAGTACATGCACCAAGGTCTGGAATGCAGGGTCCACAGGCACTACAGAGTCATTACACCGCACTAAATCCAGCAATAGCAGTGCAAAAAGTGTATGGGGGAAAGCCTTCAGAAAAGAGTCTCTCCTCACACTTATCTACATAATTAAGTATTGCTTTTGTCCTTTTTCTACATACAAACAGTATAGTGTTTCATCTACTCATGAAATAAGTCTTCAAAATCAAGGATAATAAATAGCATATTACATATTACGGATCTTCATACGCCATGATGTTTTCTCATGAGAATTAGTTATAAATATTTTCTCAAGTCAGATACATTGCGTTGAGGCTTTACATTGAATTTTGTCACAGTAAGAAATGTTTGAATCTTGTTTTGTTGTTCCAAATGGTGTGTTATTGCACATTTATATTCACAGTTGTGTGTCTACATGTGTGCATATCAATACATGATTTAAGTAGTATTTTATAAAAGCACAAACAGGCGTCATGGAGAGAGATTATTTGAAAGGGAGTGAATAGGGTATTCCTGTCTTTAAAAAAGTTATTGGTCTGACACCATGGCGATGATGATCTTTACCTTTATACTTTCAACAATTACGCACACAAATAAATTTACCAGTCACGTATGGCCGGCGCAGGGTAAGATGACAATGTTTATAATATGAAGACATCGTCAAATAATAGAATAAGTAAGGTGGATTCGCTTATGTATCCATTCTATCTTCCAAATGCTGATATATTTCAAGTCCTGTTGCTTCACTAGTATTCCACATTCTCGCTTTGAGATTTTTACAATGAACAGATTCTTTGATTATTTTACAATATCTGCATTCTTGTCAAGCTTTTCTCATGTTTGCCACAACCAATTGCCTTTAATGAGGCTACCTGAGAGAAGCTTATTCTAGATTTGTAATAATGAAAAGGTGTCTCACCAGTATGAATTCTCTGATGGGTCAACAGCGTACCCTTCTGAGTAAAGATTTTCCCGCACTCTGTACACCGATAGGGTTTCTCACCAGTATGGATTCTCTGATGATTCAACAGTGTGCCCTTCCAAGTAAAGCTTTGCCCGCAATCTGTACACTGATAGGGTTTCTCACCAGTATGGATTCTCTGATGCTTCAACAGTGTGTCCTTCAAAGTAAAGTTTTTTCCACATTCTGTACACTGATAGGTTTTCTCACCATTGTGGATTCTCCGATGCGTCAACAAATGGCTTTGCACAGCAAAGCTTTTTCCACATTCAATACATTGATAGGGTCTCTCACCAGTGTGGAACCTCTGATGCTTCAACAATGTGCTCTTCAGAGTAAAGCTTTTTGTGCATTCTGTACAGTGATAAGGTTTTTCACCAGTGTGGAATCTCTGATGCTTCAATAAATAGCTTTTCGCAGTAAAGCTTTTCATGCATTCTGTACAGTGATAGGGTTTGTCACCAGTATGGATTCTCTGATGGCTCAACAGCGAAACCTTATAAGTAAAACTTTTGATGCATTCTGTACATTTGTAGGGTTTCTCACCAGTATGGATTCTCTGATGGCTCAACAGCGTGCCCTTTTCAGTAAAGCTTTTTCCACATTCTGTACACTGATAGGGTTTCTCACCATTGTGGATTCTCCGATGCGTCAACAAATGGCTTTGCACAGCAAAGCTTTTTCCACATTCAATACATTGATAGGGTCTCTCACCAGTGTGGAACCTCTGATGCTTCAACAACGTGCTCTTCAGAGTAAAGCTTTTTGTGCATTCTGTACAGTGATAAGGTTTTTCACCAGTGTGGAATCTCTGATGCTTCAATAAATTGCTTTTCGCAGTAAAGCTTTTTGTGCATTCTGTACAGTGATAAGGTTTCTCACCAGTATGGATTCTCTGATGGCTCAACAGCGTACCTGTGTGAGAAAAGCTTTTCCCGCATTCTGTACACTGATAAGGTTTCTCACCAGTGTGGATTCTCTGATGCGTCAACAAATTGCTTTTCACAGTAAAGCTTTTACTGCACTCTGTACAATGATAGGGTTTTTCACCAGTATGAATTCTCTGATGATCCAACAGTGGACCATTTGCCGTAAAGCTTTTCCCGCATTCTGTACACTGATAGGGTTTCTCAGCAGTGTGAATTCTCTGATGCGTCAACAAATTGCTTTTCACAGTAAAGCTTTTACTGCACTCTGTACAATGATAGGGTTTTTCACCAGTATGAATTCTCTGATGATCCAACAGTGTACCATTTGCCGTAAAGCTTTTCCAGCATTCTGTGCAGTGGAAAGGTTTTTCTCCAGTATGGACTCTCCGGTGTTTCAACAAACTGTATTTCTCAATAAAGCTTTTCTGACATTCTGTACACTGATAGGGTTTCTCCCCGTTATGAAGTCTCTGATGTAGAAACAGTTTGCTCTTTGCAGTGAAGCATTTTTCACATTCTGTACACTCATAGGGTTTATCAGCGGAATGGGTTGCCTGATGCATCATCAGTGTGCCGTTTTTACTGAAGCATTTCCTACAAGCTGTATGGTGATAGGGATTCTAACCAGTATGTGTGCTCTGAGGAATGTACTGAATGCTATTCCAAATGAAGATTTTCTCACATTCAGTACACTGATAGGGTTCCTCAACAGTATACATTATCTTATGCTTTACCAGTGAACCCTTCTTAGTGAATGTTTTTGCATTTTCTGTACAGCTGCATAGTTCTACCAGTATGGAGATTATGACAAGAGCGATTTCTTAGTGAATTTTTTCCCACATTCATTACACTGAAAGAGTATCTCACCAGCATGGATTATCTGTTGCTTCACCAGTGTGCCATTCTCAGTGAAGCTTTTTCCACAATCTGTACAATTATAGCGTTCACCACTGCATGGAGTCTCTGGTCTCTCAACAGCTTCTTTGGTTCAGTGGAGATCTTCCCTCATTCCATACACTGGTATAACCTATCCTCAGAAGGAACTATTCTGTTGAAAACCGGTGTAGCAAAGAGCCCTCAGTGCAGGGTAAACCACACTCCATATATAGCTAGATTTTCTCCCTTGTAAGCATTCTCTGATTTTTCAACAGAAATGTTCTGGGTGTCACGCTTTTCTCACACTCCTTACACTGGTATGCTTTATCCTCGGGATATTCAGATTAACTGCATTAATCTGCTTATTAGAATTTAAATTGTGTGAGTGCTGAGTGAAGCTTAGCTCCTATTCTGCACTAGTATTTTTTTTCACTATAACATAACTTCGGAGGTACAAAGTCAGAGCAAAGGTTTTCAAACTCTGTATACTGAAACATGATCTCTGGTGTGGATCTTTTAAACGGTCCATAAAGATGAGCACTGCATGAGCTTTTCTAGCACAAGGCCTGGGTTTCTCCCCTGAACATATATCATTGGGTGTGTATCCAGGTCCAACCTCTTGCTGCGAGTTTTCTCAGACTCTACACACTGATCAGTTTGATCATCTGATGATGCTGCCAAAAGCTTTTCTAGTGCTGGGATGTTGCAGGTCTCTTCTTCAGGTTCTTTGATTCTGTGAATGAGAAACAACTCTCAGTAAGGGTGGGAATTAAGTCAGGAAGCCGTTTTCACCAAAGGGACTACAAAAGACAGAGAAACTGGATGAGGAAAGCGTGATGTTAAAGGGGAAAAGCTCAGGAGGAGGGAAGAGAAAAGCAACGGGGTCTGCACTAAAGATATTAAGGTTTATTTTACAGATAGAGCATACATGTAAAGTACAGTTTTCTGATTGCACCTGGTGAACTTTTCAATCCAGTTTGTGCCTCCACCAATCAGATCAGAACTGTTCAGTTTTGAAAGAATTGGTGACCCTTTACCATGAAACCTAACTGGTTGCTAGCCCAACTACAGTACCAGTACTCCGAAGATTGACCAGTAACTTCTAGGACTGGTAGTGTGTGTGAACGGTCCCCCTAATGACTCAGACTCCACTTACCAGATACCTGGCATCACCACTGGAACCACTTTGGGATCCTATTGACTTTGTGAAGTAAACTTCCATAATTAAAATAATATTTCTTCTCTGAACAAATTAGCAGCTTTTCAAATCTAAGGAGCTTTTTCATACCATTTGAGACCTAAATGTTCTAAGGCAAGTTTGTTATGTCCCATAAATCAGTGATGTGAGGACGTGCCATGCCATTTTAAAAATCCATATACATGTTTTTCAATAGAATCTTTCTCCTATTGTCTCTCATTGACTCTAAATAGGTAAAGAAGCATAAATCAACCAACAGAGAATAGAGACAGTGTAGAAATCAATGAAGTCTGGTGGACAGCTCTTGTAGTTGTAGTTTATTCTTCAAGTTACATCTTGGTAAATTCCAATGTAAGTCTTAATATAAGCCCCACCAGGAACAGCCTCCTGGCTGCTCAGCCCATCTTCTCCAACAGCTCCACCTTCAAGTACAAACATCCATAACACTACAAATGACATCATACAGCTAGAGCATCAGGCAGAGAACCAGGGCCAGGGAGATGCATTACATAAGCAGCAGATTACTACACATCTTCCCCTTTATAATATGTAACAAAATGAAATAGTATACACATATATAAATATAGGAAGATAAGATAAACATTCCAGAAGTAAACTTAAAAGGAAACCATAATAACAGGAGCCAAACTCTCCTTATGTACTAATAAAAATAATAATGTAAAAGCAATGCAATAATGAGAAAATAGGAATGTAAGTAATAAAATAGCCTTCCCAATGTAATAATAATAATAACGATGCAATAGTAGTAAGTTAAGTATTAAACAGTAAGACAGCCTTCTCTATGTAATAATAATGATAATCATAATAATGACATCGTAAATGTAGTAATATAAGTAATAAAGTAGTAATATAGAAGTTGTAAACTTAATCAAATGGCAGGACCAGGGAATACCATACGCCCTCTACTGCACGCACTATAATATACTGTCCAGTTACCAAGAACACCCTCTACTGCATACTATTGCAGGACCAGGGAAATTTACATATCCCCTAATGCATATATTATAATGTTTCGTCTGCATACTATTGCAGGACATCACCCACATTAATACACAGTAGACTCCCAATAAGAGAACACATACCTCCTCGTAAAGGGGGAATCCACCTCCCTATAAACCACCACACACAGTAACCCAAGGGGGTATCCACCTCCCTATAAACCACCACACACAGTAACCTCCCAAGGGGGAATCCACCTCTCTATTGCCACACACTCGCAGTAACCTCCCAAATTATTGTAAAGGGGGAATCCACCTCCCTATAAACCACACACTCGCAGTAACCTCACAAATAGTTGTGTAGGGAATCCACCTCCCTATAATAAAACTGTAAAATGAAAATCACATTGAGTATCAATTTAGAATGACACTTTGCAAATCAAAAGCAGATGTACATAACATTGGCATATATCACCAAATTCAATGCCGTCATCACATGCACCACAACAAACGAGAGAGTGACTTAATACTTAACAATCATCTCACACAGTACAGTTCTGGGTTTCTTATTTTCTTTGACCCATATTCTAACTCCTTATAGCAATATTTCATTACTGTTCCAGTTTTGAATCCTCCTTACTCTCAGAGTGAACCAGTTAGTTCCTTTTCTTGGAGCCATTGAGCTCCATAGCCAGAAGATGGCGCTGTTGCACTAGTTCTAAGTTTTCCAAAGTGACATCCTCAGTAATATGTAGTTTTCAATTAGTGTAAATAACAGTACCTGTGACGATCTTCAGGCAGCAATGCTCATGGTAACCCTCACATTAAAATCATCTTTATCACCAGTACTTGACTCAGGAAATTAACTCTGATGGCAATCCAGGTCAGCTACAGAGCACAGAGACAACAACAAACTGGGGCCTTCTTTCAATTCCATTTCAATACCATGGAAAACACCAGTTGTGGTTGGCAAACACTGCACAGTTACAATAGACTGTGCAAAGGACTACAATCAAAAGTTTTCGCCACATTTGTTCTCCGTCACATTTTTAACAGCAGGGCTTGATGATTCTTTAAAGGCATGTGATCAAAATCTGCAATCATTGCTCTCAGTAGAAACTGTTAATTGTTGTTGACTGCAGTTCTCTCCACATTTGTCCTCTGTCACATTTTTAACAGTGGGCCTTGCCGATTCTTTAAAAGCATGTGATCAAAATCTGCCCCCTATTATTTTCTACCATGTGCAGCCACTTCTCATCAGGGCACACCGGAGCCTTGTCAGCATTCAACACCGGGGCATGACCTTCGCCCCTACCGGGGCTCGATGTGTACCCCCAACATCACTACATCACTTTTCCCCTTTCAACACTTTGAGGTTGATTTAGCACATACCTCTTCATTGGGCTTCACAGTTTTAATACAGGACTGCAGATACACTTTACAGTTTCATACACAGGTGGATCTGGCACCTAAAATTATTTACGGCGACCGTTGTCAGGGTCACTGGTGGGGCGGGTGCCAGAAAGCTTAAATAGTTCAATGTCTTTAGTAATATTAGTACCTTAAGTTCCAGTAGCCATCAAATAGCCTTCTTTTCTCCACGCGTAAGTTATTTTCCTTTTAAATCGTCGCCAATGTAGAAATCAATGAAGTCTGATTGACAGCTCTTGTAGTTGTAGTTTATTCTTCAAGTTACATCTTGGTAAATTCCAATGTAAGTCTTAATATAAGCCCCACCAGGAGAAGCCTCCTGGCTGCTCAGCCCATCTTCTCCAAAAGCTCCACCTTCAAGTACAAACATCCATAACATTCCAAATTACATCATATAGCTAGAGCATCAGGCAGAGGGCCAGGGAGATGCATTACATAAGAAGCAAATTACTACACACAGACAACTGGTTTCTGGAAGAATATATTCTATATTTAGTAACCCCACTACTAGCAAAAGACACAAATCAGCCAATCATAAAACATAAAAGCATACATGGGAGTACAAAGCCAAGAATTATTTATGATCCCAACACAGGCAGATCTACCTTGCAGAGCACATGTGGGATCCAAGACAACAAAGGCATGGTTCTGTGAGGAAGGGCAGACAACATCCTTCTCTCGTCAGATAAGAATCCAGGACCATGAGAGCCTCCCCAGCCTTCCAAAGTATGTTATACGGTCATCGAGCCGTCTGAGCAGTTCATTGGGCTGGGCATGAACAGGTAAGTAAATGTGTGTTATGGGTGCTGGGTTGGAATGGATTAGGTTGTTTTCAGGGGGCAGGAGATAGTTCTTTCTCACAAGCACTGAGGCTGCAGGGAGCTCAGAGGAATACTGAAGCTCTCAGAGCTCAGAGGAGCACTAAGGCTGAGGGGGGCTCAGATGAAAACTAATGTGGCAGAGAACTCAGAGAAGCACTGAGGTTGCAGAGGCCAGAAGAGCAATGAGACTGCAGGGTTGGTTCGAGAAGCCTGGAGGTTGCAGGGCCTCAGCAGAGCACTGAGGCTACAGGGGGCTCAAAGAAGCACGGAGGCTGCAGGGGGGGTCAGAAGAGCATTGATACTGCATAGGCTCAGAGGAGCACTGAGGCAGTTGGGGGCTCAGAGGAGCACCGAGTATGTGGGGGGCTCAGAGGAGCACCGAGAATGTGGGGGGCTCAGAGGAGCACCGAGAATGTGGGGGCCTCAGAGGAGTACTGAGGCTGCAGGGAGCTCAGAAGAGTGCTGCAGCTGTAGGGAACTAAGAGGCGCATTAATGCTTTGGGTGGGGGGCACAAGGGAGCACTGAGACTACAAGGGGTTCAGAGGAGCACTGAGGCAATGGAGGTCAGAAGAGCACTGAGGCTGCAGGAAGCTCAGAGAAGCGCCAAAGCTGCTTTGAGCTCAAAGGAGCACCGAAGCTGCTTTGAGCTCTGAGGAGCACCGAGCTGCTGGGAGCTCAGAGTAGTATCACTGTGGTTGCAGGCGGGGGGGACTCAGAGGAGCACTGAGGTTGAAGTGAGGCTCAGAGGAGCACTGAGGCTGCAGGTAACTCAGAGGAGTGCTGATGCGCCAGGAGGCTCAGAAGCGTACTGGGGTTGCACGGGGCTCAGAGGAACTCTGAGGCTGCCGGGAGCTTAGAGGAGGACTGAGGCAAGCAGGGGATCAAAGGAGCATTAAGACTGGAGAGGGCTCAGAGGAGGACTGAGGCTGCAAGGAGCTCGGAGGATTACTCAGGCTGCAGTGAGCTCAGGGGAGCAGTGAGGATTCAAAGAGCTCAGAGAAGTAATAAGACTGTAGGAGCTTAGCGGAGCATTGATGCTACAAGGGGCTCAGATGAGCACTGAGGCTTCAAGGAGCAGAGGGGAGCACTGAGGTTGTAGGACGGTTAGGGGAGGCACTAAGGTTACAGAGGGCTCAGAGACGTACAGTTGCTACACTGGCATCAGAGGAGCACTGCCGACTGAACGGAGGGTTGTAGCTCCCCCACCCCCCCGGCTGTACCAACTTCCGGCATGGTGATGTAGTACTGAAAATTTTGGACCCGTGTCATAAACATCGTCGAATCATGATGATTTTGGTATCAGCAGACCGGTAATGAGTTAAATACTATACATGAGCATTTGGGTCATGATCAAGTGACGAAATCACCCTGAAATCAGCATTTCCGTCCCGAACCCTCGGGTTCCATTTTGTGAACGGCATCCATTTTGTGATTGCCCTCACATAGCCAAACGACTAAAGCCAAAATCGAGTCCGAAGGACACGTACACCTTTGCTGACTCCTCCGTGACCTGGGCAAGCTGACTCCACTGCCCGAAGCCAAGCCTGTTCGGCCAGGTCCTTTCCCAGTGGCCGAGCGAGATTAGTATCAAGGCACAACATATCATAAACCTTTTATCGCACACAAACCATGCCTAATCTTACACACACCTGTCCCTGTTTCTTGCTTTATGACTTGCTTTACGAGGAGGAGGTGCCCGATTTTATTGGGGGTCCGTCGATATCTGATGAAAATACTGGGCCTTGCCGGGTAATTGATTACGGGCTGGACGAACTGAAATGTGGACTTGTCATCATGACTCTGCTTTTTCTTTGTAGTGAAAATATGTGAATGGTCAACTGTAAAAATAAGGAATGTTGCCTAAAGCATATTATTTTGTATATAAGGAGAAGACTGGCTTTGTAAGTTTGAGCAGTCTCCTGAGAACATACATGCTGTTGTACTTCTAGGATACCTGTTACTGGCTGCAGCCAATAAATACGATCTTTGACTTCACCTAGAAGACTCGGTGTTTCTGTAGTCTGAAACAGGAAGGACTCGAAGTCTTTGGGTGTTGTTCCCTGGCACCGCTGGGTTCTTAAAAATGCAGTACTTCAATTGGTGCCCAACGTGGGGCGGTATCGGCGGTACCGGTCCAAGCCAGAGGTTCATGAGGAGCTTCGTGTGAAAATTCTGGAGGACGGCCAACCACTTCATCGACCCCTGTATGTCGACATGGTCCGAAAGTCTTTGCTGCGAGGTTCCCCGCTTCCCGACGGCTACGAAGGACTGCTGCCCTGACTATCGCCCTGTTTTGGACCCTTGATGATTGGTAGAGCGAAACGATTAGACGAGTCTTCTGGTGACGTCATCAATACCTCAGTTAAGTATAAGCGGAGCGTCTCCCAGTCCTTAGTTTGATTCTTAGTTTTTGGTACCCTTCGGGATCACTTTGTTTGGAACTTGCAAGTGCCAAAACCGAAGGACTCGTGTATTCACGAGACTATCGTATTCGATAATCCTTCGAAGTTTGAAGCTAGACTAGAGAGAGAAGATGCCTGGTCTTAGCAGACTTGGAAAATTGTTTTGTCTTGGTTGTAATAGGGATTCCCGATTGGAGGACTCGTGTCCGGTTCCTCCGATTGGGACTCCAACTTATGAACTATATGTGAAACATGGCGTAGGCCCAATCGCATATAATGGAATATGGATCCAATACACCAGGAAAGATGGTGTTTTAAAATGGCCCCAAAATGGTAGCTTTGACACAGAGATTCTGGATAATCTAGAGGTCAAACTCTTTAAGAAGAAAGCCCGGCCGGCAATGTTTGACTCTTTTCGCATATGGCGCAAAGAAGCCAAACAGAGGGAAATGAAATTAGCGAAGAAAAATAAACGAGGTATGTCAATGGTACAAGCTGCTGTTGCGTTTAGGGATAATGAGGAAGAGCAAGAGAACGAACAGATGCTTAGGATTAGGAAATTAGCGGTAGATAAGTGAGTGGTTAGAGGCGGCAGACCCGGAAGCTGAGATCGACCGTGGACCAGGGTTCGATTCCCCGCCTCGGCGGGTCTCGGGCTCCAAATTCCACGGACTCGACAATTCTCGCTCTGGTGCCTACTCAACTCACGGGGTCACACTCTGCAACTCTGGGCAATAGCTTGCTTAATCTCCACTACGGCCCCTCGCGGCGGGATGCCTGGCTTTCACCTTGTGGACACCCTGCCGTGGTTTCTCACAGGGGAATACCAGGACGGGTTCCCTAAGCAAGCGCCGGGACGCTTACGGGCAGCTGTGCGCTTTACAAGTCCAGCACATTTACATTTACTTTGCCGCGTAAAGAACAGGAAGCGAAAGATCTCGAGAAAGATCCTTTAATGTCGCATCTCTTGAGTTCGCCACCCCCATATGCACAAAACGCTACGGCACCACCGCCACCAGTTGTGGCTGTGCAACCTCCGATTGTTGTGCCCCCTGCGATTCCTCCACAGCCAGCGCCTCTTCCGTTGGCTACTGTTCCTTTGGCGCAGCCTCCTCAGGGGCCGCCAACTTTGCCTCTTCCTTTGCCTGCTACTCCTACGCCTGTTTCTGATACTCCTTCTGGTCTGTCTTTGGATTCTTCTGCTATTGTTTCGTCTTCTCTTATTCTTTCACCTTCTCCTTCTGCAAGACAACGAATGACTACTGCAGTTACTGGTTTCTTTACTCCTTGGTTGGGACAATTGGGTATGTCCCCTGTTACTGAGCGTAGACAGTCACGTAGTCAGTTGCCGAATATGGAGGAGCGTACGATTTTGGATCACATGGCGCGTAAATGCATTATGTACGATACACAGTATGATCTCGAGAGTGTTATGCATGTTTTCCTTCAATGGGAAGCACCGAAGCAACGGTACGTTTTCGATACGATGTGTGCTTTTCTTGTTGAAAAGTGGGACGAGGAAGTGGGACAAGCTCCTGACAAATTGTACAACATACGTTCCGAATTTGCAAGGGGAACTATTGTAAGTCCATCCGATGTTGGAAAAGCGGTCGCAATGTTGTTGTCATTTAGGAGTGAATCACCTTCTCGACAATTGTTCGAACCTGATCCTTCAGTTAGGAGAAAGGCAAGGCAATATCCGATGAGAGAGGTTCCTCCTGCATGGAAAGAAGAAGTGCCTGCTGGTGTAAATAATAATCCGCCACTTGTACCGGCTCATTTTCAGCGCGTCAGTCTTTGCCTGGTCCGCGCAAAAATCCAGCAGGGTACTATAAAGAGTTGACTCAGATTGTAAATACGTGTATTATGAATTTGGCGGACATCGACATGTTGTTTGGCAATGTTGTTCCACAACCTATTTGGAGTAAGATTCGCCACATGGATCATGCCCAATAATTGGGTGATACATGGGTTCATCTTAGAGATGCCGACAATAGGCAAGTAGGCGGTGCTAAGCCTGAGGATTTGATTACTGAGTTGTCTGGTAAGATTATTACGTATATGAAGACCTTAATGCCCGAATTACGTGTTAATTGGGACAAGTTGTCTGCCTGTAAGCAGAAGAAAGATGAGACTGTGTCCGACTTTTTCACACGACTTGAAGAGACTTTTGTAGATCATAGTGGTCAGGATATGGCTACCGAGGGTGGCCAGAGATTGTTTGTTGACAAATTTGTACATAATTTGCTTCCTGAATTATGTAATAAGTTGAAGAATTCTGAGAGTGCTTGGGCTGTCTCCACGTCGGCACAGATTTTAGCTACGGCCCAGTACTATGAAAATAGGCACAAAGATGAGTTAGAGAAAGCAGATAAAAAGACTAAGGAATTGAAAACTAAAGTTCTTCTACAGCAAGCTTATCCACCCCGTACTAATAGTCAGCGTGATTATCAGCAGCCTCAGCAGTATTCGGGAAACTCGCAAAGAAACGAGTTCTCAACAACGTTTACCGTATGGTCCTAATCAGTGTGCGTATTGCAGAGAAGAGGGTCATTTTAAGAGTAGTTGTCCGGTTTTATTACAGCGCACAAATGGGTTTGGTGCGAGAGGCCGTGGTGGTCAACAAACACCTAGAGGTAGGGGACGCGGTGCGTTCCCGCAAAACGCACGTTCGTTTCCGCCACAGAATTCAATGAATAGTTTTGATCAGCAGAATAACGCGTCTCGTAGGACAACTCAGTACTACGCTGACGACTACTATGCAGAAAATTAGAATATGGAAGGTAATGATTGCTAGGACAGCCACGGACAAAGAGAGGGAGTTGTTTTAGTTCCAGTAGATCAGAATGGACCTTATGTCGAGGTGATTACATCAGGTGTGTCAGAGCCTTTTCTGTTGGATACTGGTACTACAAAGAGTTCTATTATGCACTCAAAACTCCCTGGCACACCTTTGTCTGGCGAAATGAATGTTTCAGTAGGTTTTTCTGGCGCCCCAGTTAGGAACCTGATTTCTAGTCCTATGTCTCTTTCTGTTGGACCTTGTGAATTGGAAGCACCCCTTATTCTTACAACAGGTTGTGGTGAGAACTTGTTGGGATTGGATCTGTTGAAATGTGTGAAGATACGATTGAGAGTGTGAAGTCCATTCAAGCTGAAGCTTCAGAGAAAGAGTTGCATGAATGGAGAGAAAGTAAGGGTAAATTGGACTCGAATGGTTGTTGGGTCGAATTATCAGAACATCAGCGATGGCTGTTACCCGATGCGTATGTGCTTGCATTAGTGACAATGGCCCATGGAATGGCTCATATCAGTGTGAAAGGGATTTGTAAGTTGTTGGCTCCGGTATGGCAAAATGCTGGAATTCCCAAATGTGCTGAGAATGTGGTCAAGAATTGTATGGTATGTCTGAAATACAATCCTGGTAAGGGAACTCCAACTACAGCTGGTCATTTTGCGCCTCCAACGTATCCGTTCGAGGTTTTGCAGCTAGATTTCATCCACATGGAAAGGTGCAACAATCTGAAATACGTACTCGTTGTTGTTTGTGCCTTTTCAAGATGGGTAGAAGCATATCCCTTAAAGGACAATACTGCCCTGTCCACAGCTAAAGCCCTTGCCAAAGAATTCTTCCCTAGATTCGGAATGCCGAGAATAGTCTGGAGTGATAATGGGAGGGAATTTGTTGGTCGAGTGATGAAGTAAGTATGTGAAGGGCTAGGCATCCATCAAAAATTTCGCGCTGCAAATCACCCCCAATCAGCTGGACTAGTAGAGTGCTATAACGGCACTCTAAAACTGAAACTGGCTAAGATTCAAGCGAGCTCTGGTCTTAAATGGCCTGACGCTCTGCCTTTAGCACTCCTATCAACGAGAATGACTGCGCATTCTCGAGTGGGACTTAGTCCCTATGAAATCGTGTTCGGTCGTCCGGCCAACATATGGGGAACGCCAAGGCCAACCAAATTCAGCGAGATAGAACACCCTGTACTGCTTGATTATTTGTACGAATTGACGGCTAAATTGCGTGTTTTACACCAACAGGTCCACGACACCCTTCCTCAGGTCTCTGAAACTCCAGGACATCCGATCGATCCTGGATCCTACGTGCTGATTAAAAATTTCCAGCGAACAAAGAATGATCAGCCCCGGTGGACCGGCCCTCATCTAGTCCTTCTCTCAACAAGATCAGCTGTTCGAGTGGAAGGGAAAAAGCACTGGGTTCACGGGGTACATTGCAAGAGGGTCCCTTTGCCTCTAGCGTACGACCGGTGGACCCAGGAGGGGATCGCTGACTCTGAGACTGAGACTGTGCCTCGTTTTCTGCCTTTTAGCGATGCACGTGTAAAAGGAACAACTTCTGAACAGGAAAGCGATAATATTTTGCAAGAAGCTGTGCCACCGTCAATTCGATTGAACACTACAGAGCCTGAACTCTTATTCCAAGACCAGACAGCACCTGGAAGAACACGTTATAATTTGAGGCCGAGAACTATGACTATGGACAAATAAAATTATTTTCTTCTATTTTTGAAAGTGCAGCTCTCTCATCTGAGAAACTTGCATATTTTTGTTTTTCGAACCGCCATCCAGGTTCCGCTGCTAGGGTCGCGGTTGCCCAAGTCTTTGGGGTGCAGCCGCAGACGTTAGGTCAACGGTTCTGGTTGGTCTAAGGGAGTTGCCCTGGACTGACAGAAGCATTCGTTAGCATAGAACACCCTACCGCCGCGGGCAGCAATTATAGAGGATGGAGTTTTTCAAGATGGAGAGACCTGTCAAACCGATGAACTTTAAAGCCAGAATGTGTACATTGATGACAAGAACACGATTTTTGATATTATGTATTTTTATGTTGCTTAGTGTAATGACGTTTTAAATAGGATATGTTCTATTCACTTTTCAAGTGACATTTGCACCCACTATACAGCCCATACCTCCTCCTACTGTTTCCTTGCATTCTTTTCACCCTCTGCCTGAACACGAGTCCGCTAGAAGATCAGAATTTGCCAATAACTCATTCATTCAGCTTTTACACCAACACCAACTAGTAGTGAACAGGACTAACTGTTGGGTATGTGGTCTTATGCCACATACTACCGATAAGGGTATTCCGTACTTGGTTCTCCCATTCAGCTACAATGGTTCTTTGTGGGCGTTTCAGACAATGTTTATATATGCCATCGAACCATATCCTCCCCGTTCCACAAGAAGTAACTCGAGCAACAAAGCATTGGTAGTGGGAATTACAAATATGAGCAGAGACATTGACTCGTATAGAACCATTCCCGGAGATGAGTTGCAAGCATACACTAGATGGAACATAACAGGATATAGAGTTGCTTTGAGTGAGAACCAGCAAGCAAAGAGATCCTCCCCGATTTGGATTGTACCCCATCAGGGTCACCTATGTCTGCAAGGTAATGGCAAGAATCCCAGAGCTCAGTTAGGGAGAAGTGTCTGCGCTGAAACATATGTTTTTGCATCTCGAACTTCCCCTTCGTTCCTAGCCGCTAAGGGTACCTATTTCATCTGCCATGATAGAGCCTATACATGGTTGCCCCCTGACTTCTCGGGCACATGTTTTGTTTCGTTCCTGTTACCTCCCACCTACACGGCCGCAGCAGATTACCATAAGACAAGGATAGTTAGAGGTGTCATGAGTAAAGACGACACTGCCGGACAAGAATTTGGAGATTTCATAAAGGGTTTTCTGCCGTTTTGGGGGCCTATGGTGAACAGCAGGAACATAAGACAATTGACGAGGGTGGTTGAATCCACTGCAATTGAAACAGCCGGTGCCCTTAGTAATCTGACTGCTGAGCTCCAGTCGGATCACCTTATGACTCTTCAGAACAGGGTCGCATTAGACGTCATACTTGCAGACCGTGGTGGGGTATGTAAAGTGATCCAATCAAGTTGCTGCATTTTCATCCCAGATAACGCTCCGACAGTATACCAGGCCATCTCCAAACTGCATAAGATCTCTGAATCCATTCACGTGGATAAAGGAGACTGGTCACTGATGGGGTGGTTCTGGGAACTAGTATCCACCTGGGGATGGAAGATTCTGATAGTCATTGGGATGATCTTAGCCATTCTTTTCCTGTTCCGTCTGTGTGTACAGTGTGCTCTGCAATATGTAGTCTCTGTGCTACATCGTGTGTAAGGAAACCTGTATCAAGAAACGAGCTAAGTAATAGGATGATGCTACAGCAACATCTCAATGACTTTATGAATATAGACCTGGACTCAGATTAGCGCGAGTATAGGTTATTGCCTATGTAAGAGCAAAAGGAGGGTCTGTAGTACTGAAAATTCTGGACCCGTGTCAAACATCGTCGAATCATGACGATTTTGGTATCAGCAGACCGGTAATGAGTTAAATACTATACATGAGCATTTGCGTCATGATCGAGTGACGAAATCACCCTGAAATCGGCATTTCCGTCCCGAACCCTCGGGTTCCATTTTGTGAACGGCATCCATTTTGTGATTGCCCTCACATAGCCAAACGACTAAAGCCAAAACCGAGTCCGAAGGACACGTACACCTTTGCTGACTCCTCTGTGACCTGGGCAAGCGGACTCCACTGCCCGAAGCCAAACCTGTTCGGCCAGGTCCTTTCCCAGTGGCCGAGCGAGATTAGTATCAAGGCACAACATATCATAAACCTTTCATCGCACACAAACCATGCCTAATCTTACACACACCTGTCCCTGTTTCTTGCTTTATGACTTGCTTTACGAGGAGGAGGTGCCCGATTTTATTGGGGGCCCGTCGATATCTGATGAAAATACTGGGCCTTGACGGGTAATTGATTACGGGCTGGACGAACTGAAATGTGGACTTGTCATCATGACTCTGCTTTTTCTTTGTAGTGAAAATATGTGAATGGTCAACTGTAAAAATAAGGAATGTTTGCCTAAAGCATATTATTTTGTATATAAGGAGAAGATTGGCTTTGTAAGTTTGAGCAGTCTCCTGAGAACATACATGCTGTTGTACTTCTAGGATACCTGTTACTGGCTGCAGCCAATAAATACGATCTTTGACTTCACCTAGAAGACTCTGTGTTTCTGTAGTCTGAAACAGGAAGGACTCGAAGTCTTTGGATGTTGTTCCCTGGCACCGCTGGGTTCTTAAAAACCCAGTACTTCAGTGACAGACTAATGGCTGGATCATTTTTACTTAAACAGCATGCTAGGTCGGACGTGCAGCATATAAAAGCTTGTAGATAGCACAGTGAGGGATATTCTTAAATATTTGACTTACCGCTCGGCTGACATCAGTTTTAATAGGGTATTCTTTTAGGCTGCATAGTTTTAAGTTGCTGAGCTCTATTTTTATGTACCTCGCACTTTTGCTCTTGTCCTAAGTTGCGTCCTCGGTCTGCTGCGGCAGTTTACTGCCGATTGAGCGTAGGGTCGTAACTCCTCCTCACCCCTGGCTGTGCCAACTTCCGGCATGGTAACGGACTAGTGGCCGAATCATTCTTACTTAAACAGCATGCTGGGCCGGACGCACAGTGGACAGGTGTAGAGGGTGTGCCATGGGGTGCTGCTGACGTGCAGATGGCATGCTAAAGGCAAGGCCACCTGTGTCTGGACCACGCTCCGCGCCAGAGACGCTGCCCGTCGTTCTAGTCAAACAGTGTGTCACCTGTCCGACACAGGCAAGGAATTGCGGGCTTTAAAGCACACTCCTGCTACTATTCTTAACAAGTTCGTATCCTTCATCCCGAACAAATTGTTCATAAAGAGGCCGACTAAACGTCCCAATTGCTGCTTTTTCCTGACACGTAGCTCAACATCACGTACTTTCCCTTTCAATAATGTGCCTCCCCTGAAAATTACCACTAAGCCCAAGCAAATACATCGTGGAGCCCATATCAATGCACAAACCTTGCCCAAACACAAGTTGGACATTGCTGAGCTAAAAGATGCTCAGGGCTTAGACATGCTTGTTATTACTGAAACATGGGCTGATCAGGCATCAGGCCATGATTTCTGTGCAGCTGTTCCTCAGGGCGTTACAGTATTCAGACAGGACAGAATCCCCCAAAAAGGTGGTGGACTGGCTCTAATTTCAAGAGACATACTCAGCATCCTTCAAGCCTATGTCCCCCCCAGACTGCAAAGCCGTTTCTTTCAATATAAAAATAGCCAATCTAGTCTCATTTATGGGGCTGCTAATATACCACCCGCCTGGGGCTAAAAATACTTTCCTTAACTTCCTCAACACACTACTTTAAACATGTGCCCTTGGGAGCAACTTTTTCATATTGAGCGACTTTAATTCTCATCTTGATGCTATCACCAATACAAATACGATTTCTAACTTGACACCATGACACTGCAATTTGAAACAGGTAGATAACAACTTCCTTAATCTTCAGCTTTCTCGCTCACAAACTAAACTACCTGAAAAGGCAGAACAGGCCTCCATTCATTTTAATCAGTGGCTCATTTCAAATGCCAATAATATAGCTCCCCTTAAAACAAGCATTGGCATAGCCAATAGATCTCGCCTTTGGGACCTTATAAGTGTTTAGCCATGCAACAGTTGTTGTTGCACCAAGGATATTGTGCTGCATAACTAAATACTTATAAGGTCCCAAAAGCGAGACCTACTGGTTATGCCAATGCTTGTTTAATTAGGAGTCGGGTCTGGCAACAGCTTCCCCATACATTATGGATGACGCGCCACTTGAATGCTCGAACCTGTCCAGTTGTGATTCGTAGATACTTGAACATGGCGTCTCTTGAGCTCTTAATAAAAGGCCATCTCATCCCTCACTTTAGATAGACACAGTAAATGAAAGGTGGTTCTAGGATTGACATATTTTCTGCTCGAGCCAAGGATCACGCTGGGCTGCTGCAGGGCACATCTCCGATGTGGAATACAAGGCCAAACATGCCCACGGGCCAGAGTTAGTTTAAGGCCTGTGACCTGCCCCACTTTCCCCTTCTTTATTTTTGTATATTGACTGAGCCGTGCCATTTAGCGGCCTGTCAGGGAGGAATCCAAACAATGCTGTGTTTTCCTTTGAGAGGACTATAGTAAAAGAAACCACGTTTAAGTTTTAGGAGATTTTGTGACGGCTTAAGTGCTTAATAATGGAGTTAAATCACCTCTCCTTCAACAAAATCCACATACTCCATCCCCAGTGATTGTTTGATATTTTGGCTAAAACGAGTGCATCATTCGCTGAGGTGTTTGTCACCCTCGGAGCCTGGATCCGGACTCAGCAGTTAGAGGTGGCTTTAGCGCAGAGATGCCCTTCTGTGGATTTAGGATTATATCGGGTTTTGAGCTTTGACAGCCCACCATGAACCAAACTTAACACACCCATTAATTGTAAAAGAAGGGTCCTCACGCTGACAATGCGAAAACAACTCTATTGCTGTTTCCAACGTGCAACGGCTGAAAAAGGTTGACCAGCTACAAATGGTTTGTGCTGGTTTCAGCTGCTGAAATGTGAGATTCTGGTATTTACTAAATGTGTCAGCAGAAAGACATAGTTGAATCCGTCTGAGTCTTAGAGCTGCCCATTGCTGATTTTTGGTTCCAAATGATGTTTTTTAAGCAGTAGGCCTTCCCGTGCGTGTGTGCTGGGCTCCAATATTCCAATGCTGAGCTGTCCTATGAGTGAAAGGGGATGTATGCATCTCATATTTTAGGAAAGTTGCCCGGAGGCTGCAGGGAGTCTGAGAAGCGAGCTCAGTCCACAGAAGCAGGTAGTAAGTTGGTAGACTCAGTCTAGCCGCCACACTCCCGTGTCTACCACGATGTGCAGTTAAAATTGGGTCAGAGGTCAAATTTGCTCATAAATGTACTCTCGGTAGAATAGATATTTATTGTACCGCATGTGGCCCATATAAATTGACACTTAGTTACTACTTCTGGGGTTACCAGAGCCAGAATCCTCCTCCTGTATTTCTCATTACATGTAACCATGCTCACCCAATTCTGTTTACATCCCGTTATCCAACAAAAGTAACGGGCAGCGCGGCAGTGAAAGGGGAAGCGTTCTGTAGTGTGGGAGAAGCGGAGCAAGGAAAGGCAGATGGTGGCGCCGCAAAAGTGAAAGTTATCGCGGCTGTAAGGGTGCCCGCGAGATGGCGCCTGTGCTCGCAAGCGCATGCGCGTAACCACTCGCTGGTGGCGGGAAAAAGCCTTTTGGTAGCACTTCAAAAAGCCAGTTACTAAATGTCTCGTCAGACCAGCGCATGCGCTGGCTCTAGCGAGACCTAATAACGGGGTGCGCGGCCGTGAAAAGGGGATGCGTTCTGTGGTGTGGGAGAAGCGGAGCGAGGAAAGGCAGATGGCGGCGCAGCGAAAGTGAAAGTAATCGCGGCTGTAAGGGTGCCCGCGAGATGGCACCTGTGCTCGTAAGAGCGCCCGCTGCGTAACTGCTCGCTGGTGGCCTGAGAAAGCCTTTTGGTAGCACTTCAAAAAGCCAGTTACTAAATGTCTCGCCAGATCAGCGCATGTGCTGGCTCTAGCAAGACCTAAAAACCTCAAGTAATAGGATAATAGGTAAATGGCGTTAACAACGAAACTTTCCCCCCGCAGGCAATCACAACACAGTTGTTATAACGACCGCGTTGTGATTCCGCATACCACTACTCCGCAAGTCGGAACGACGACTTGCGGAGGGGGGGGCTATAGGTGTTGGATTTACAATCTATTGTCCGCACAGACTGGAGTTGGATTAGTAAATTTTACTATTCCAACATCCAGCGGCCCCCCTCCGCAAGACGTTGTTCTGACTTGCGAAGTAATGGTACGCGGAATCACGACGCTGTCGTTGTAACGACCGCGTTGTGATTCCCTGCTGAGTGAAAGACTGCAGGATGGTATCATATATTCGGGATAACCCTGTCAGCTCACTGGTTTCCTGACCTCTTTAGATCTAGAAAACAAGAGTGTTGAAGACAAGAGAGATGTTGGAGAACAAACTATAATGAACTTAAACTTGCCAAGTACAGGATACTAGCGGATTATAAAAATCTAATCTTGTCAGAAAAACTTATTTATTTTGCTAAACAAATCAAGGAGGCAGAAAATTCCTCTAAAGAGCTCTTTCGAGTGGTGACTAAACCGTCCACAATCCCTGACAGAAAGGTGAATGATCAATCACAGGAGTTTTGCGATACACTAGCTCAGCATTTTCAAAACAAAGTGGAACAACTCTATATTGCATTTGACAATAGGGCAAGATCTGATACTTATGATATAGGAAAGCCGCAGCACCCAAGTGCCCCCACCTTCTCTGTATTCAGATCAGTAACCGTGTATGAGATTACTATTCCTATTCTAAAAGCCAAATCAGGTTCTCCCCACAATCCCTTTCCTCCCACATTTAAACAAATCCCTGAGATCCTTGGATCCAGTCTAACCTCCATTTTTAACTCAATGTTTACAGAGGTGTTTCCCCCGCTATAAGGAAGAGGGCATCGATTCTGCCCCTTCTAAAAAATGTAAGCTCGATGCATCGGACGCAAATAATTGTAGGCCTATCTCGCAACTTCCACTTCCATCTAAACTGGTGGAATAAGTCATGAATCACCAGCTTACACTATATTTACATGAACGCAATTTTCTGGACGAGTCCCAATTCTGATTCAGGGCAGAACATAGCACAGAAACAGCCCTAATAAAAGCTACAGATCAAATCAGAGCAGTTTTAGATGCAGGAGGCACTACAGCCCGTATTTTGCTTGACCTGTCAGCCACTTTTGACACGGTCTACCATAAGCTGCTGCTTAATCGTCTGAATACTCTTGGCATTACGGATAAGGGGTTTCCTCTTTTCCATCAGATAGGATACAATCAGCTGCCTTAGGCAACTACGCCTCTGCGCCTTTCACTCTCCCATGTGGGGTCCCTCAGGGATCCTCTGTGAGGCCTAAGCTCTTTAATGTATATGTATCTGAATTAGCTGCACCCATCAGATCTTTTGGGATGGCATGAACGAGGACGACACTCAAATGTTCCTGTCCGAGTGTAAAAATATTATACCATCAGTAAAAAGATTTAGGGATTTCATGCTGGCAGTCGACTCATGGATGAGCTTGCACTGCCTCAAGCTTAACTCAGGAAAAACTGAGATAATCCTGTTCGGCATCTACTCCAAAGGCTGGTCTCAGATCTGGTGGCCGGGTGAACCGGGAGCAGTACCTATACCGGTCCCGAAAGACAAATATCTGAGAGTGATTATAGATGAGAAATTGTCAAAGCAGTTTCTTCGTCCAGTTTTTTCTACTCAAGGCAGTTAAAATAACTTAATTTTGATCCCAGCAGAGAACAGGAAAATGGTAGTTACATCCTTAGTCTTTTCCAAACTGGATTATTGCAATGAGCTCTATCTCGGTATACGCGAGAAGCAGTTACATAAGCTTAAGATGATCCAGAATGCTGCTGCACGGCTCCTCCTGGGGATCCCCAAATTTCAATTAGTGGAGAAGTACCTTTGGAGATTGCATTGGCTTCCAATCAAGAGTCGTATTAAGCTCAAGGCCTTAAGTATCACATATAAGGCATTGCACTGTACCGTGCCTCAGTTTCTGGGGCGCTTACTGCATTGCTTTCCTCCAAATAGAAGCCTCCGGTCATAAGGGGAGAAACTGATACTCTCTCAGAGATTTTGTAAGGCTAAATAGGGTGGCAGAAGCTTCACAGTGGGGGCTACAAAGCTCGGAAATAACCTCCCCATTTCCATCAGAAGTCTCCCTTCTTTGACATCTTTCAGGAAAGCCATTAAGAAATTATTATTCAAAGAATAGTGCTCCAGCTCGCTTCAGGACTGTTAGCGCAAAGACACTGTTTGGTATTCGTGCACTGTATACATTTTTATAACACTGAGTCTATAAGGAGCTCAGAGGAGCACTGAGGCTGCAAGAAGTTTAAAGAAGCACTAAGGTTGCAAGAAGCTCAGAGGAGCACTGGGGATGCAGGGAGCTCAGAGGAGCACTGAGGCTACAGGGAGCTCAGAGCAGCTATAAAGAGCTCAGGCGAGCATGGAGGCTGAAGAGAGCTCAGAGCGGAAACAGAGCCTGCAGTTAGCTAAGGGGAGCACTGAGGATGCAGAGGGCCTACCCAAATACTGAGGCCTCAGGGAGCTATGGGGAGCAGTGAGGATGCAAGGAGATTAGGGGAGCACTGAGGCTGCAGAGAGCTCAGAGAATCACTGAGGCTGCAGGGTGTTCAGAGCAGCACTGAGGCTGCAGGGCACTCACAGGAGCTCTGAGGCTGCAGGGTGCTCAGAAGAGCACGGAGGCTACAGAGGGCTCAGAGATTAACTGAGGTTGCAAGGAGCTCAGAGGCATTCTGTGGCTGCAGAATGCTCAGAGGAGCAGTGAGGCTGCAAGGGGCTCAGAGGAGCACCGGGGCTGAAAGAAACTCTGAGGGGTAATGAGGCTGCATAGAGCGCAGACGAACACTGAGCCTGTTTGCAGTTGCAGTTTGCTGTCTGCCTAGCGGAGCCAGAGGAGCGCAGCTGGCATGAGGATGTGTCCAGAGTTGTGATCGGAGCAGAGTTGCAAACTGAGCCGATCGGATTGAGTGAGGTCAGCGGAGTGAGCGAGGCAAGGTGGAATTGAGCTGGTATGGCAGAGGCTTGCTCTCCCGCTCCCCCATTTCCTCACGCCACAGCCAAGGCAGGCATCATCTGTGCTGGTTGAGGGAGCGGAGAGGAGGCGCAAGAGGAACTGGAGTCGGAGCCAGGTTGCCGGTAATCTGTAAATATTTTACCCCAATTCCTTCTGGACAAAGAATACTGGGGAAAGGAGAGTCTTATAACAATGCAGTTAAGCAGGCGAACCAACAAGCTAAAGATGGTTAGAGCCAGGAAACAAAAATACAATGCACATAGAAACCGGCTGACAGGATCTACTCCTCCCCTCGGAATAACAGAGTAGATCCTTGTATGCCCCCGGAAAGGAGGCAAGACGCATTAGGGCAAGGAAATGATTAGTTACTTACCTGTAATCCTAGTTCTCATCCAGGGGTATACTCATCAGTCATAATATATGAATAATCCCCGCCTATGTGCGGGATCCCGGAGCATATAGAAAATACATATCAATATATATGTATATACATGTGAAAACATATATTTGCAGCCTAAAACATTTCCCAACTGGCAAAATTGCTGCAAAATTACATAAAATTAGCATGCACACAGTAGTACTCTCCCAACCCCTAAGGAAGAAAGAGAGAGCAGTAAACATTTGCATACAACAATGCATTATTGCCAAAGGAAAAACCAGTAATTGCAGGCATTTGCCAGTAGGCTGCAGTAGAGTATAAAGCAACAAAGAAAATGGACACCTTGCCTTTAAGGCATTAGAGTAGGGGTACCGTGCTTTTAAGACCTGAAGGCGACCCCCTGCTCCCATGGTGCACCACAGGTGGCAGTTGGGTCAGTTCTTTTTGGAGGTGCATAACACCTGAGTAGATCCACAATAAACATCTCATAACTTTATGAACATGCTCGTCCGGGGAGTTGGACGGGAGCTTATGACTTTGATGAATATACCCCTGGATGAGAACTAGGATTACAGGTAAGTAACTAATCCTTCTCATCCAGGGGATACTCATCAATAGTCATAATCTATGAATAGATTAGCAAACTCATACCCAAAGTCTTGCGGACGAGCAAGAAATAATACCTCAAAGACTGAGTAAAGTACACATTGCACATACATCTTATGCAAATAAGTTCCTTAAAGAGGCCTGCCCTACTCGGGCAACGGCCTGAGTATCTGAGTCCAGGCAATAATGGCGGGTAAAGGTATGCACAGACCGCCAAGTTGCCGCTTTACAAATTTCAGAAATAGGAACATCACGGAAGAAAGCTTTCCCTCTATTAGAGTGTGCATGTGGATTACCCTGTAAGGTATTGTTAGCAAGTTGGTAAGCTAAAGCTATACAGGAGACAATCCAGCGAGAAAGGGACCGTTTTGAGGCTGACAGGCAAGTATTAGTGCTGCCATAATTAACAAAAAGCCGATCAGACTTTAAGTGGAAGGGTTTTAGCCAAGTAGAACTTCAGGACCCTCCGGAGATCTAGAGAGTGTAATGACCCCTCCGGGGGAGTAGAAGGTTGAGGAAAAAAAGTAGGTAAGGTAATAGACTGGTTGATATGAAAGTCTGAGACTACCTTAGGCAGAAAACCCAGGTGCGTTCGTAGGACTACACTGTTGGCATGAAAAACTGTGTAAGGTTCCTCACAACACAAGGCCTGGATTTCGCTGACCCTAGGGAAGACGTAATCGCCACTAAAAAAGCAGCTTTCCAGGTCAAGTGCTGCAAAGAGGCCTTATGTATAGGCTTGAAAGGAGCACTCATCAGTTAGTTCAGGACGATATTAAGCTCTCGGGGAGGGGAGGGGGACCTCACCGGTGGGAAGCCTTTCTTAAGCCCTTTTAAGAAATCTTTAACTACAGGCATAAGGAAGAAAGATGTTTGAGAAGGTGACTTCCTATATGCTGTGATGGCAGCTAAATTAACCCTGATGGAGGGGTATTTTAGGCCTGACCTCGCTAAATGCAACAGATAAGGTAGAATCACCTGCTCTTGGCCATGTACCGGGTCGAGAGAGTGTTCATGACACCATAGGAAAAACCTCTTCCACTTGAAAGCATATGACTTCCTAGTGGAGGGTCGTTTTTTAGGTCGAGCTATTTATAGCTCTGACATATTGTAGGGAAAACAACACTCTTGAACAAGCGGATTCCAAGCGGATTCCTCCCAATGCATATGATCTATTGAAGCGTGACGCTTCGCCAGCGTGCGCTTGGCTTCACTCACACCCCATATGCTTGTTTCCTCCCACTCGCTCACTCCCCTGCTCCCCCGCCCCCCACCCCCATCCGACTTGTTTTGCTCTTATGGTTACCTCTTGCCTGTATCACATCACCTCATTATATATTTTACCTTTCTTTCTCCTGCCCCTGTAACTTCTGCCCTTCATTTCTCTATCTTTGCCTTTCCATGTTTTCCATATTTCCCTTCCTACCAACACTTTCCCCTCTAACTTGGGACTCTCATCTGCCTTTCGCCATTTGTTTCTCGCGGTGTCTCTCCCTTTTGCTTCTCTTACCTGTGTTTTTTGTTTGTTTCATTTTATTGTTCAATCACTCTTTTTTCCTTCTCGTTCTTTTTCCGCTTTGTCTCCCCCGTTCTCTTCTCTCTGTTCCACGCGGTCCCCCTCTCTCTTGCCTTCCTCTCCCTTCACCCCCACCCCAGTGCTCTCTCCACGTCTCTCCCAGCTCGCCGCAGCCTCACTGCCAGTCTCACAAGAAGAACGAGGCGGCCCTGGTGATCCAGAGCTGGTGGCGCCGCGCACAGTTCCACCGGCGTGAATGGCGCTGCGTGTGAGTGCTCTCGCAGTACACCCAGTGCCCCGTACATTAACTCTACAACTGTTAGATGAATATTTCTCACTCTACAGCTTGTTTTCCTTTTGACTCAAATTGTGTTATATAATTTCACTGCTGGGGCTGGATTAAGAGTCTTGCGAACAGGGTATTTATTTAATGCGATTTTATATAGCGCAAACATTACCCTAAGGTGTCAGAGCACTCCAGAGGTACTCCATTCCAATTGCAATGGCATACCCTCTGCCCGTCTCATTTAGAGTTGGGCCGGCAGGTAGTTTTCCACTGGCAGAGCCAGATGTTAGCTCTTGTTACACTCTCCTCCGCTTCAGAGGTACTCCATTCCAATTGCGATGGCATACCCTCTGCCTGCCTCATTTAGAGTTGGGCTGGCAGGTAGTTTTCCACTGGCGGGCCAGATGTTAGCTCTTGTTACACTCTCCCCCTGAACCTCTTTCCACAATGTATCGCCTTCCTTCAGGCCATCATGCCTCAAAGCACAGCGCTCTTCCAAGCGCCTCGCTGCCCCTCCCCACCTCCTCGTCAGCTACCCGGCCCCCCCAACCTTTCCTATCCCTCCTCTCCGCCCCATTCCGTCATAATTTCTCACTCGCCTTTTGTTCTCGCCCCACCCAAGATCCCCTCTCCGCACTGCTGCATCTGTAAATTCAAATCCCCCACCTTCCCTGCAAGGTTCTTCTCCTCTTTCACTTCTGCCCGCTTTTAATTATTTATTTAGTTGCGCACGTTTAATATTTAGCATGGCGCCTGCTTTTAATTATTTATTTAGTTGCACGCATTGCTTGTTTAGTGGAGCCAGCTTTTTACAAAAATGTGTTTGTGTTTGAGCGGCATCCAAGAGGACCTTGCCGCACTGCTACATTTGTAAATTTAAACCACCCTTTCCTGCCAGGTTCTCCTCCCCTCGTGCTTCCCGTTACTGCACCTAGTCCCCACAGCTGTTAGCACTCCTACAATAAGGCCACACAAGGCAAAACCTTCTTCAAACAAGCATTTGCAATGCAATAGGTCTCACATTTACGCAAGTTTAAGCTATTGTCATTGTAAATGCCAATGCCATTTATTTATGTTTTACAAACAAAAACATAAATAAAAGGCATTGTCATTTACAATGCAATAGCTCAAACCCGCATAATTGCGAGACCTACTGCATTGCATCACTCAACGCCACAGCACCACTCAATGCCACAGAATCACTCAGCACCACTGAATGCCACAGCACCCCTCAATGCCACAGCACCCCTCAATGCCACAGCACCACTCAGCCCACAGCATCCCTCAATGCCACAGCATCCCTCAACGCCACAGCATCCCTCAACGCCACAGCATCCCTCAACGCCACAGCATCCCTCAACGCCACAGCATCACTCAACGCCACAGCATCACTCAACGCCACAGCATCACTCAACGCCACAGAATCATTCAGCACCCCTCAACGCGACAGCACCCCTCAAAGCCACACCACCACCCAAAGCGACAGCACTACTCAACGCCACAGCACCACTCAATGCCACAGCACCACTCAATGCCACAGCACCACTCAACGCACAGCAGCCCTCAACGCACAGCAGCCCTCAACGCCACAGCACCACTCAACGCCACAGCACCACTCAATGCCACAGCACCACTCAATGCCACAGCACCACTCAGCGCACAGCAGCCCTCAACGCCGCAGCATCACTCAATGTCACATCATTACTCAACGTCACAGCATTACTCAACGCCACAGCATTACTCAACGCCACAGCATCACTCAACGCCACAGCATCACTCAGCACAACTGAATGCCACAGCATCACTCAGCACCACTGAACGCCACAGCATCACTCAGCACCACTGAAGGCCACAGCATCACTCAGCACCACTGAAGGCCACAGCATCACTCAGCACCACTGAACGCCACAGCATTACTCTGTGCAACCATTCAACAACAACTGGTTCTAATATGTTCTCTCGATGTTTCAAGCTTTAATACAAATGTCACAAAAAGATGTTAATATTTCACTTCTGTTCTTGGATTATCATCACAATAAAATACACTGAACATAATCTTCCCAAAAGTTATTTACAAAAGTTTAAGCTATTGCCATTATAAATTACAATAACTTATTTAAGTAATAACTATTTAAAAAAATAAAAGCCATTGTTATTTGTAAAATTAATACATCTAAGTCATGTAAATACAACACATATTGCATTACAAATGCTATAGGTGTCACGTTTGCGAAAGTTAAAACTATTGGCATTGTAAATGACAAAGCTATTAATTTCGCTATTTTCAAAACCAACACATAAATAAAAAATGTGTCATTTACAATACCAATAGCTCAAACTTTCCTAATGCGAGACCTATTGCATTGCAAATGCTTGTCTTCTTTAAGAATGTTTATGCAGTCTGCTGGGAGGTCTAGGTGTCCATACTGGATGACCTCAGGAGCCATGCAGTCAATCGAAAGGAGGGGAGGTTGGGGTGAAATACCTTCCCCTGGTCCTTGGATAACAAGTCTGGACGGCAAGGAAGTCGCCGGTGCGGGACTTCAGACAGCTGTAGAAGATCGGGGTACCACCACTGGCGTGGCCACTCTGGCGCTATCAGGATCACCCTGGTGTTGGTCCTGTAGAATTTCTGGATCACCGCCGGGATCAGAGGCAGGGGAGGAAAGGCGTAGAGTAATGTCTGCGACCAGCTGATCAAAAGTCCGTTTCCCAGTGATCCCTGTTGGGGGAACCTGGACGCGAAAACGGGGCATTTTGCATTGGCCGCGTCTGCGAACAGGTCTATGTCCCGGTACCCCCCAGCGCAGAAAAACTTCCTCGTTGAGCACCTAATTGTGTGCTTCTACGAAGACTCTGCTTAGGTAGTCTGCTTGGACGTTTTGAAGTCCTGGTAGATGAACTGCCATGATGGAAAGGCCCCTTGCCAGGAGCCAGTGCCAGATGGCTTGTGCTTCCAGAGACAAGACTCTTGACCTCATGCCTCCCTGCTTATTCATATAGAACATAGTTGTCGTGTTGTCCGTCTGAATCTGGAGATAGTTGGTGCGCAGAGAAGGGTAAAGAGACTTGAGAGCCAGATGAACTGCTCGAAGCTCCAGGAAGTTGATATGGCAGCCTTGCTCTGCTTCGGAACAGAGGCCTTGAACTTGGAGCTGGTCCATGTGAGCACCCCAGCCTTGAAGGGAGGCATCCGTGACAAGTGACTGAGATGCAGGAGGACGATGGAATGGAACCCCCTGGAAGAGATTGGTCCGTTTCAACCACCATCTTATCGAGTCCCTGGCTTCTTGAGGAAGCAAGGTACGGTCTTCCCAGTAACCCGATCTATGAGACCATTGGTCCTCGAGGGCTTGCTGCAGAGGCCTCATGTGAAGGCGAGCATTGGGCACAATGTTGATGCACGAGGCCATCGACCCCAGGAGAGAAGACACTTGTCTGGCTGTGGGGGCGTGAGAGTGCAGTAGAAACCGACCCTTCAGGAGCATAGATGACAACCTCTCCTCCGAAGGACACACGCTTGCCTGTACAGAGTACAGCGAAGCGCCCAGGTAGTGAATCCCTTGGGGGGGGTTGAGTAATGACTTCTTTAGATTGACCTGAAGACCCAACGAGTCCATCATTTTGAGGCAGAACGACAGATGGTTCTGAAGCAGAGTCGGAGTGGAGCTTTTCAACAGCCAATCGTCTAGATATGGATAGACAAAGATCTTTCTTTTGCGAAGAAAAGCAGCCACTACCGCCATGCACTTGGAGAATGTCCGAGGTGCAGATTTCAGGCCAAACAGAAGCACTCAATACTGGTAGTGATAGCGTCCGATATGAAACCTTAGACATTTTCGGTGCTTGACTGACACTGGTATGTGGAAGTAAGCGTCCTGCAGGTCGATGGCACACATCCAGTCTCCCTGATGGAGATGCTGGAAAATCTGGTGAAGGGAGAGCATGCAGAACTTTTCTTTTTGGATGAATTTGTTCAGCAGCCGTACATCCAGAATGGGCCTGTATTCTTTGACTGTTCCTCTTTTTTTAACCAAAAAATACCGGGAGTAGACTCCTTGATTTCTTTGCATGGGAGAACCTCCTCTATGGCCATCTTTTTGAGGAGGACGGAGACTTCGTCTTGCAGCAGTTGACTGTGCCTGCCTGAAGGAGGACTTGCGGAGGGGGGAATTTGAACCTCAGCAAATAACCATGCTGCACAATATTCAGCACCCATCTGTCCTTTGTTATGGATCTCCACTCTGCCAGATGATGAGAAACACTCCCTCCCACAGGAGTGGCAAACAGTCGTGGAGGAAGCAACGGCTCAGGGCTTGGGAGGCTGCTTGGAGGCAGACTGTTTGTTATTGTTGCCTCTGCCAGGACGTCACTAGCGGAACTGCGTTTTCTGCTGAGACTGGGATGTCCACTGAGGGGTTTGAACCCTCTGTTAAAAAAACCTCTTGTCTCCTTGGCGAAAGCGCTTCTTGAATTCCTTGCGCTTTTCTAAACCCACAGCCTTGACAGTGTCCATTTCCGCTTTCATTTTGGACATTTCGTCGTCCCCATATGTCCCGAAAAGACAAGTACCATTGAAGGGGAGGTTCAATATCTTTTTCTGGGCATCCGGCTTGAGTCCTGTCAGGCAGAGCCAGACCGAACGACGGGAGCAAATTCCATGTAGGTAGCCATGGGCCGCAAGGTCAGAGGCATCTACTGCAGCGCTGATGACCTGATTGGCTACGAGCCCTCCTTCCTGTATAATTTCAACAAAGTCTTGTCGATCTTCCTTAGGGAGCTTTTCTGTAAAGAGAATCAGGGAGTCCCAGAGGGACCTGTCGTACCTTCCAAGTAAGGCAGAGGCACTAGCTACCTTCATATATGAAGAGGAAGTGTTCCATACCTTTCTGCCAAACGAGTCCATGAGTTTGCAGTCTTTTTCAGGTACCGAGGAGGAGGTAGTGCCCGAATGAGACTTCATGGCAGCCGCCACAATTATAGAGTCCACAGGAGGATCAGATCTGAGGAACAAGGGATCCTCCGCCGGGGCCTTGTACTTCTTGGCTATCCGAGATGGAACAGATCCCACCACCGCCGGTGTGAGGAAAGTAGCCTTAGCCGGTTCTAGGAGGCCGGGAACCAGGGTCAGCAGAGGTCTGGGGGCTGTGCGATGATGAAGGGTATCAAAAATCACAGAAGTGGGTACCATTGGAGTATGCAGCATAATATTAGGCTTTTTTGCTCCCCTGCCCAGAACATCCGGGAAAGTCGCAATGTCATCAACTGGAGAGACTCGTGAAGGAGGCGTCGAGGAGAAGGTCGGAGAGTAATCTCGGAAAGACGACCTAGTGGAAAATGACCACGATGGAGATCTTGTGCGCCGCCTCTTATGGGGCCTGTCACAATGCCTGCTGTGACTGTCCCTAGACCTAGAGCGATGCCTTGACGGAGATCTCGGTCTAGGAGAAGGTCTTGGCCCGATAGGTGTTCTTGGCCGCACTGGAGAATGTGATCTGACCGGAGATCTTGGTTGGGTGAAACCCGGGGCCTCCGAGGAGACGGGGAGTATGTGTGGGAGTAATCAGAGCCCAGACTACTATGACCGCCAGAGATAGCCCCTTGAGGACGATGAGGTACCAAGCTGCGTCATCTGTCAGCAGATCTGGGGGAAGGTTCCGGGGAGATCTCCACGATATTCAATCCGGGAGATGATGATTTGTCTCCTGAAGACCTGGAACCAGGGGACTCCACCACGACCATCACCTGATCCCTCGACGGTGAAAGTTTTGACGTCGAAGACATCTGTGTGACCAATGGCATCGAGCGGGGTCTTGATGCTCTCCACGTCGATCGCCCACGCCGTGAGGTGCTCGACTGCGAACCTCGATGTCGAGCAGGTGACTTCAACGTCGATCTTCCTCGACGTCGGTCAGATGGAGAGTCTCCATGACATCGTATCGACGACGACCATCGACGTCGTGTCGACGATGATCTTCTTCGATGTAGTGTCGAGGGCGACCTTTCCTGGCATCGCCTCGACGTCGACCTCCTTGATGTCGAATGGTGGGATCTTGAAGACCCTCTCGACGGCGGCCCTCCAGCCGGCGATGACCTGGAAGCCGTCTTAGCTCTTGACGCTGACACCCTCGGGGGCGCGGAGAGTGTCTCGACATCGACTGAAGCCTCGATGTCGACGGAGACTTAGAGATGGTAGCAGCCACAGACTTTGAGCCCGAAGCCGACTTACTTGATTGCGGCGGAGATCTTCGACGTCGCGATGGTGATCTGGGCCTCTTCGACGGCGACCTCGACGGAGATCTTCGACCTTCCTTTCCTCTTTCTGGGGGCAGGAGAAGCGGAACAACGCCATTTTTGGCCATGCTTGCTTGCAGAAGAAGACCTGGGGACTGCAGGAGCACCCACCTGGTGACTTTTGTCTTTCTCCAGCATGGCATGAAGTCTAATTCTCTCCCTGTCACGAAGAGTCCGTCTAGAGAATTTATGACAGTGGTGGCACTGGTCAGGGTTGTGTGTAGATGGCAGGCACAAAATACACACTGCGTGTGGGTCAGCCAAAGCCATCTTCTTGTCACAAGGACATTTCCGGAACAAAGCAGGCATTCTGACAGGAAATTCTTGTGGGTTACCACAAAAAAAACAAGCCTTAATAAGCCAGAAGATGTTGAATTTTCTGAGAAACAGCTCTCAAAATCACAATTTCAGTTAAAAACTGAAGAGCTCAAGCTTCAGGATCCTCACAGAAGGAGCCGGAAAAAAGAACTGACCCAACTGACACCTCTGGTGCACCATGGGAGCAGGGGGTCGCCTTCAGGTCTTAAAGGCACAGTAGCCCTACTCTAATGCCTCAAAGGCAAGGTGTCAGTTTTCTTTGTTGCTTTATACACCACTGCAGTCTACTGGCAAATGCCTGCAATTACAGGTTTTTCCTATGGCAATAGAGCATTGTTGTATGCAAATGTTTACTGCACTCTCTTTCTTCCTTAGGGGTTGGGAGAGTACTACTGTGTGTATACTAATTTTATGTAATTTTGCGGCAATTTTGCCAGTTGGGAAATGTTTTAGGCTTCAAATATATGTTTTCACATATATATTTATATGTATTTTCTATATGCTCCGGGATCCCGCACATAGGCGGAGATTATTCATAGATTATGACTTTGATGAGTATCCCCTGGATGAGAACTCAGATGTTTTTTAAATATCCTCAGCACTGGAATCCCAGGAAATAAGGCAGGACGGACTAGGGCAAGGAAACCTGGACGTTTTAGAAATATCTTCAGCATTGGGGTCCCCAAATAAGCGCAGACAACAGAGGCATGGGGAGAGTAAGGTGACTTCGCAGGCAGGAGGCAGAAGCAATCAACGCGACTTGTCCCAGTTACTGTGGGTCAGCGATTAAACTCCTTACTTTTAATCAAAGCTCACCCCTGCTGGGAATGGGGCTGAGAGAGAATAGCCAGTTGGGGGAACAGAACTGTCACATCTAACTGCTGAAACAAAGAGCACAACTCAAAATGGCTTTCACAATCAAAACTCTGTTATACTCTATAAATTCTACACTAACAACAGCAATCAACATACTCACTTGGCAAACACAAAAATTAGAAAAACAAATGGACACAATGCAAGCAACTGCAATAGCCATGATCAATATAGACGGCAAAATAAATACTTTAGCATGAAACTTGGAATTGTTGAAGCTGCAGCCATCTGCTAGATGTTCTTGTCTCTTAATTGTTGAGAAAGCTTAGCTCTCTTCCAGAAGTTTTAACATCAATAATTATAGAACGAAAGCAAAGACAATTAAAGACCATAGAACACCTAAATCAAAGCATAGCTGAAAGTGCATCAAATTACGCAAAATACAATGGAATTAACTCTACAACTGGGGCCGCGATCCCCTCCACCCTGTCAGACCGTTCTATAACGAACAGTACTGAACTCATCCCACAGTACTCATTTCCAGAAGTTAAGACCCCTGCGCAGAACAAGATTGAAGCCAGCAAAACAACTTCAGGGCCGGATACACCTCCAACATCTTCGCAGCTGGCATCAGCGATGTGCCAAAATCCACCTAAACATGAGGAAATTGCAATGGACAAGCCTCTGCCTAGTAACACTAATCAGGCAGATAACCTGGAAAAAGTCATGGAATCTTGCAAAATATTATGTAAAAGAGAAAAAGTGCTTGAAGACACAAGCAAAAAACATCAAATATTGTGGCCGTGCAAAGGCATTACAGCTGGGCCTGGCCGCATTAGACGGCATCCGGAGTCAAAAAACAAATTTAAAGAAGGCGCAAGTACAAAGTTACCAGGAAGCTCAGAAATGTTATCCAATTTTTCAAAAGGATAGACCTAGTGACAGGCCAGTGAACGGCCAGTGAAACGTGGATTCCAAGAGTCACAGACAGAAGTAGGCTAAAGACTCTTTATTAAACCTCACAAACAACCAATTTAACCATCCATTTCATGAAACCATCCTGCTTCCTCTCCCCACAAATTCTTGATTTAGCTTGGTAGTCATAATACCTGAATCATTGCGGTTAACCTCCAGTTTCACTATTCCCTACCGCTTTGCAGTAGGTTGTTAGGCTCACAATATTCCTACTGCCTTTCACAGAGCTGTGGTTTTGCCTTAAGCCCCTCTCCCCTAATAACCCTAGGATTATTATCAGATTTCAGTTTGTGGCCAAATCAGCAGGCCTCGCTTCCCATCTGTAGAAATTACTCAAAGTTCAAAACTTTATTCGGTTATTAGTACAGAATAACCATAAAAGTCCAAATAAAATCACAATTATAAAAGATTCTTCCAATGCACCTAGATCAGTTCATCACAATTCAGGTTACAATTGATTTCCGTGATTTAAAAACACTTTTTAGGAATGAGGAAATAAATACAATGGTTAAAATATTATCGAACTTCTGTACAGCTAAAAAAGCAGGGCGACAGCGATTAACACCCATGGTCTTCAGGAATGGAACAACCCACATTCGCCTAGGCATAGTATAAAATTTACAAAAGAAAAATATATGTATATCTGATTGATCTGACAAATCATCGCAGGGGCATTTAATCAGGTTTTTTGACCAATCGTTCATAACTGGGAAACTGAGCAACATAAACAACAAATTCATTCTAAATCGGGTTAACAAAAACCTTTCATGGTCACTCATTTGCAAGTCAAGATATGGCTGTATTTTCCTTGAGATCACGATTTGTTTATGGGCCACTACCGTTATTTTCATCATTTCAATCGCGGTTCTGTGATCGTGCAGGTAGGTCATACATTTTTCTTTTAAAAGCTTTCTTGAAATGTTACAGAGAGAAGATGGTTCTAAGAAATAGTACCCCATACCCAGTACCGAAAGACATTCCCTCACATAGTGCAGCCATCTTATTCTGCCACTCTTTTCTAGCCCAACCGCATTATTCATGATCAAACGATTCATCCCGCACTCATTAGTTACCAAATCCTATGCCATAATAGAACTGGGGTAGTCTTTATAATATCTTCCAGGTAAGGTTCCCCAAGTACTGCATGACAGACATACGTGTAGACACTTTGCGGGACGGCTAGAAGGTATTTCATAAAACAGTTTTCGACCACCTGTAGAGAAGTAACATTCGTATGGCCCCACAAACCTGCGCCATATGTCACAATTGCTAGACAAGTAGCTTTATATACAATTAACATTTCCTTGATTGGTTTCCTCCCCATTTTATGGCTAACATTTTTTAGAGCCGTGATCGATTTGCAATACAGTAATTTCCTAGTGTTAATAGTGGTGTTCCATAGGCGAGTACAATCAAATAAACCTCCTAGGTAAGAAAATGTCGAAGTAAAATCAACTGGGGTAAAGTCTATAAAGATTACCTTTCTCTTTTTGTGTGCACCAAAACCACAGTTCATGGTGAAAGTCTTTGAACAATTTATTTTTAGATCTAATCTGGTCATAAAATCTGAAAAAGATGTAACCAATTTTTGCATTGCCTGCGGTGTTCTAGCCATCAAGATGGCGCCATCGGCGTACAACAAGGTTGGGATTGGTCTTTCCCCAACCATTGGCATATCCCTACACTCATTCAATAATGTGTTCTCCACATCATTTATATAGAGTGTAAAAAGAAAGTGAGCCAAGACGCAGCCTTGGCGTACACCCCTTCCAATTTCAAAAGATTCTGTGCATTCACCATTTTTCCCAAATCTGACTTTGGCGGATGCTCCTGAATAGAGTTCCATTAGGAAGTTAATAATAGAAGGATCTATCTCCATTTTACCCATAACCAGCCAGAGTTTACTGTGTGATACACAGTCAAAAGCAGAAGTTAAATCTATAAAGGTTAAAAACATATGACCCTCCTTTGTTTTTGTATACTTTGCTATTAAAATGTGCAAATTCAAATATTGTTCGATTGTACCTAGTCCTTTTCTAAAGCCGTACTGTAAATCGCTGATTGTTTTATTTTCCTCCGCCCACAATTGAAGTCTGTTTAAAATTACCCATCCAAAAACCTTGACGGTCGAGTCCAAGAGTGATATTGGGCGATAACATTGGCAACTGGCTCTATCGCCTTTTTTAAATATTGGCACTATCAGGGATTCACACCAGGAAGGAAGAAGGCCCTTTTGAAGTATGGCATTAAATAGTTGTGCAAGAATCGGGGCCCATAAATCTGTTGTTTTTATATAAGTCAACCGGAACCCCATCAGGGCCTGGTGCTTTCCCCCCCAAATTTGCATCAATACTTTCTAGTACCTCTGTAACAGAGATATCAAGAGCCAAACTACTCTTTGAAAGGGTACAATCTACCACTAGATCTTTCTCAGCTACAGGTTCCTTCCCTGCAATTTCAGAGTACATCTCCGAAAAATGTTTAACCCACTCCTTCTCCGGTATTGCTACTTCTATTACATCACTGATGTTATCATTCAAAAAAGGGGTATTGACGATTTTCCAAAAAGATGCAGAATCTTTACTTAATGATGCTGCACATAAGGAGTCTCGCGCATCTTTCTTTACTGCATCTTTTTTCCTTTGAAGGGTATAGTTTTTTCTACAGTCCCTAATTAAGGCAACATTCTTAACTGGGGCATGTAAAACTTGTTTTAATTTTGAATAGGCCTTTGCACATGCTGAATCAAACCACCCCTTTTGTGCCTTGTTACCAGCTTTTGCCTCAACCCATAATAAATTCTTAATCTGCGTGGTAATCATTAAGAAGTTCTTAATTATATCAGAGTCAACAGCATTTGCATCAAGACAGACACAGAATTGAGGCTCCATACTTTTAATCAATTTTTGTAAAAACTCTTCTGGGACAATTTTCGTCCACTTTAAAGAGTAACCATTTTTCCGAACCATGGAAATATCGCCTACTAAATCTTTAGGCATAGCCCTTCCACATAATTCCTTTGGTCTACCTCGTAGAGTTAAACCAAGGGGAAAATGGTCACTTAATGAGTCATTAAGGGTGGTAAATTCCTGTATCATGCCCCCATGTCTAACAGTCATAATTATATAGTCAATTATTATGTTTGCCCCTCTACCATTAAAGGTGGGGAGAAATGGGATCTCAGGGCTGGCCAATCTATTTGCAAAGCCCATATCACACCAAATATAACTTCATTCAAATAATCCCCGGACTTGGTGTGTTCAAAATGGCTTAGACTTGTATCTTTATCCAGTTTTACTCCACACGTCCCTCTCTCCCCCTTCGAACACAAGGAGCAATTAAAGTCTCCTGCCCATATAACACAGACCTCTCTTGGGTTCCCTTCCATGATAGATTTAATATTACATCCTAAGGATTTAAAAATACTGTCCACGTCCTCTCCTGGGACATTATTATAAAAGTTTACCAAAGCTAAAACAAACCCTTTATCAATTGTAATTATGATAATATGATAATACTTGTTATTGAAAGCCATTTCTACTTTGCCACATAATAACATGTTGGACACATAGGTGCATAAGCCCCCTTTAGCCCTGCCATGGGGTATACTGATTGCTGGGGAGAAGTAAGTTCTGTAGCCGTTAACATGATGTGGTTCCGTTGCCCAGGTTTCTTGTAGGCTGACCACTTCGTAGTTATTCAACAACTTTACCCAATTTTCGTTCTCCAATTTGGACCTTAACCCAGCAATATTCCAGCTCATGAACGACCATGTGCTCTTATTAATTTGACCGACCAAGATGTCAGCTGCACAACTAGGCTCGAAGGTAGCCCCTAGGGATGACTTATCAAGTGGGTTACTATGCTTCGCAGGGATCTGCTCTATGCTTTTACACTCCACTATCAGAAATCCAGGAACCCACTTTGAAGGGTTCAGAGACCTAGTTGGTGTGTATGGTTACTGTCAATTATGTCAGTGTGTACCAAGAATGAGAAAGAAAAATTTCTTTCTAGATTCCCCTCACTCACCGGGGTTTCCCCACGGTCACATGCTTCATCATTGGGGCCATCCCAGTTCTCTACGAAAATGGGCGTGCTGCTACCGGCGGACTACGCAGGAGCACTTTTTTGTGAAATGACTATGTGTGGTGTAAAGTGTGGTGATGGTGGAGTGGGTGTGTGATTAAAAATACCGTGCTAGTGGGCCTCAACAATTTATTCTGCTCCTAGTTTGGTATATTAAAATGGGGTAACACTGTATTCTAACCTTAAATTTGGGCTAGATCAGTGTTATGGTCGACATGTTTCAAGCTCCCCAAGCTTTTCATCAGGACCATACAGGGTCCAGCCCTGTATTTTCCACTCCTATATTTCAATAAATAGGTTTTATAAAAATAGTTGCTGTACTATGCGCTGTTAATGATTAAACATGCGTTTTTTTATACATACGATTTGTATCCTACTCGTATTTATATGTAAGTGCTAAGTTACACTTCATGGTCTCAGGCGAGGGCAGGATCGCCTCGTGGAAACATTGTTCCTATCGGCAAACCCGCTGGGTACTACCTGTTCAATCCTCACCCGACCGCATACGCAGGGCAGGATCGCCTCGTGGAAACATTGTTCCTATCGGCAAACCCGCTCGGTACTACCTGTTCAATCCTCACCCGATGCACACAAAAAAGTGCTCCTGCGTAGTCCGCTAGTCGCAGCACGCCCCTTTTCGTAGAGAACTGGGATGGCCCCAATGATGAAGCATGTCACCGTGGGGAAACCCCGGTGAGTGAGGGGACTCTAGAAAGAAATTTTTCTTTCTCATTCTTGGTACACACTGACATAATTGACAGTAACCATACACACCAACTAGGTCTCTGAACCCTTCAAAGTGGGTTCCTGGATTTCTGGTACTGACTGGAGGCCGACCTAGTTTGGTTTAACCTCCTTCTCCCCCCTATTTCTTGTTTACACTCCACTATACATGCCTTACCATTTACATTGATATTATCCATGCCATTGTCCTCAGGGACTGTCCGTCCACAATGAGTATGAATAGCAGGTCTAATATCTAAAGTGAGTCAATCGATATCCTCTAAACCCTGCAGGAGTTGAAATCGATTTGATGTTGGTATATCAAAATTGAAGTCGTCTCTGAACCTAGTCCTGAACTCCCCTTGCTGCCATGTGTTAAAAGTATTCGTCCTGGGTTTCATAGATGGGTAAAAGTTAGTCAAATCCATAGTTTGGATCCCCTGTACCCTTGCTGTTTATTCCAACCACAAATAAATCTTACTGCACGTCTGTCTCTAAAGTTAACAACTATGCAGTCCCCGGGGAGATCTTTTTGTCTATGTCCAATCCAACTTACTCTACGGACATGTATAATTCCTGCTTGTATATACCCCGGTAAAGGTCTATAAGTATTTAACCAAAATATTACCTTATTCTTGAGTTCCAGGTAAGTTTCCCCTCTATCGTTTTTTAACTCTGGCACTCCTGTCAACACAACAGTATAGGGGGTAGATTGTGGAGGAAGGCCAACACTTAGATAAGTAGCCTTCTCATTACCACAGTTAGATTTATTTGGGTCTCTATCAACAGGAACCCTAGTCCCTTGCCTCCTTATTGGACTCTTACCAGTCTCCCTGTCTGTCCCCTTTTGTCCAGAACTTTTGTGAGCCTGTGCTCGAGTCCCTAAGGGCAGACTATCCTGAACCAAGCGTCTATCACCATTTGACTCTAGTGACCAATTTGTCTGGTTGCTTTTGGACATTACCTGCACTAATTTCAGCTAAGTTAGCGCTTGGTATAACTACAGCCCCAACGTGAGTGTCCAGTTGTTTCAATAAATCTGAGTTTGCTAGTCCCAGCCTTTCTAGGTTCCCTACTTTATCTGCTAGAACCCTAGAGAAAGTCTACTTTCCCGCAAGGTGAATTCAATGGGCAGAGTTTGCTGTGACATAGTGGCACAATTAGTGTCTTTCCCTGGAAACTTAGCATACGAGTCCATAAGAATTAAATCCTGAGAATACGCTGTAGTTATAGATGTATTCACGTGTGTGGTTATCTGTTGAGTGGGTTGCGTAGGTAGACACATACTTGGAGGGAGGGAGAGACGCCTCTCCGCGCTCTCAATTGCTGTAACCACTACCCCTATGGTTTTATGAAGCATTCTGTCTATTGCAGTCAAAGTAGGAAGTGGGGTAGTGATTTGTGCTTTTTGCCTTGATGTTGAGCGAGTAGGCATAGGAGTGTTTTTGCCCATGTTACAATTATTGCCTACAGGCACACAGTACGGATCCTTAACAACGAATAACTACAAATAACTAGTTCCAAATTAACTGACCTCCAGCTGAAAAGCCAATAGGGGTGGCCCAGCCCGGCCTCCTCGGCCCCGGACGGCCACAGACTGCCCGCCCTTTGCCCGAGCTTAGCCCGGCGCACGCCCACGCGCGGTCCCGCGACGCGGGGGCTGACCTGTAATTTATGCGCCTCCTGGCGCAGGTATTTGCGGCTTCCGGCCGCTGAGGCCCCTGGATATTGTAGTCCTCCTTTGGTCCCCCCCCCCCCCACTGCGGCCGCGCTCGTCTGTTGGAGAGCTGCGGCGGTGGGAGGAGACCGTGAGCGGGATTGCGGGTGGCCGTTCGGGCACTGGAGCAGCTGGATTTCTTGGCCCCAAGGTTAGTGAGCGTCTATGGCAAACTGCAAGTGTGGCAACAAACAAAGGATTAGTCCCCCGCTCCGCCGGGGCTGACCTGTAATTTATGCACCTCCTGGCACAGTTATTTGTGGCTTCCGGCCGCTGAGGCCCCTGGATATTGTAGTCCTCCTTTGGTCTCCCCCCCACTGCGGCCGCGCTCGTCTGTTGGAGAGCTGCGGCGGCAGGAGGAGACCGTGAGCGGGATTGCGGGCGGCCGTGCGGGCACTGGAACAGCTGGATTTCTTGGCCCCAAGGTCAGTGAGCGTCTATGGCAAGGTGCAAGTGTGGCAACAAAGGATTAGTCCCCCGCTCCGCCGGGGCTGACCTGTAATTTATGCACCTCCTGGCACAGTTATTTGTGGCTTCCGGCCGCTGAGGCCCCTGGATATTGTAGTCCTCCTTTGGTCTCCCCCCCACTGCGGCCGCGCTCGTCTGTTGGAGAGCTGCGGCGGCGGGAGGAGACCGTGAGCGGGATTGCGGGCGGCCGTGCGGGCACTGGAACAGCTGGATTTCTTGGCCCCAAGGTCAGTGAGCGTCTATGGCAAGGTGCAAGTGTGGCAACAAACAAAGGATTAGTCTATACCTCCATAGTGGTGGCTTTCTATTTCAACCCGCAACTGCCCTTTGCACGTTCTACTTTTCCCCCACGATTACGAATCCCCTTGAGGTTTTCCTCCATAACTTGACAGTTGTTCTACTACCATCACTTCCTTCCTCCTCCATGTGCCCCCATTATCCAGATTGTTGTTTTTGCCACTTCAGAAGCCACTAGGTTGTACCACTCCATTTCTCACCAGTAGGCCCGGTTGCTGCTCCTCGGGGAAGGTCTGCTACACATGCACCTCTGGTTCTACGCTTAGAACTGACTCAGAGAGGCACGCAGCTTGTATGGTTGCTACTGGTGTTGCTTAGCTGGCTCTGGTCTGTCCAGGTCATCGGAGCCCTCAAATGAGTGATTCAGAATTGGTGACAGGCACTCGTGTGTTTAAATGTGCACTGGACTACCCACCCGACTAGACATGTACCTCTCCCCCCCACATACAAGACCTGAGGGTAGGGGAGTGTTCTACAAATTGTCTCAAGTAGAGTTAACATCAACAATTATCTAGCAAAAATGATTTAGGGTCTGGGGCAGGGAGGAGTAGCAGATCCCTGTGCTCTCCCTGTCAAAGAAAACATTCTGCCTCACGCGCGATTGACCACCACAAAGTTTACTGCGTGATGGTTTGCCGCCAGCCTGTTTGGGTGGGCGGTGCAGACAGCAGGAAAAACTAGATAGCTCCAACCTAGCCATTCGACTTTGGAAACAATAGAAGGTGCCAGAGATTCTCATCTGCTGGACCCGGCGTTTACTGTTTGTTTATTTTTTAGTGATACTGGACCCACGTGGCTTGGAAAACTCGGGACTGGGAACTCCGCAATTTGTTTTTAAAAGAAAATCGACGCTGTGCAAATGAATAATTACAAAGTATCACTTAGCCATTGTGACCATAGCAAACAAATACAGGCCTGGCTGAGCTCAGAAAATCCTTGAGAAGGCTTTAGTGATAGAGCCCCATCAAATGAATAGTTCCCTTGCTGTGATAAGTTGACATATGTAGGTTTTATTTAATCAAATTAGCCAGAAAAGCAAGCACATCATCCATCGTCCTGTATGTCCTGCAATCCACTTCTAACTGCTGCCACCTGCAGCCTTGGTTCGGAACACAGGAGCACACTAGAAGATGCACTCAAACAACATTCTTCTAACAGGTAAGAACAACTGATAATGTACAATACAGAAATAATATATATAACACATCATAATAACAGGGAAAGTAATTACAATCAGTAAATATCACATACATTAAGTTTACTGAATACAACACAGACAGAAGAGCATAGCAAGCTGAAGTGCGAGGAAGCTGTAATATACGTGACTAATGTATTTTAGTGCCTTGATGTGGATTAAAGTTGATGTGGATACAAGCCCTAAAATGCTTTAGTCTAACCCCGTATGCGTGGTACTTGGCAAGGCGGCCAATACTACTTGTTACAGTGAGCGTAAAGGTTATCTTAACGAGACAGATGAGTATGTTTTGGATCTCCCTTAAGGAGAGGGTTGGAATGACAGCTTGGAGCGAAATTTCACTATAAACAAAGAGAATAAATGTGACATTAGAAACTCTTTAGTTGAGTTGATATTTAATCTTCTTGATAGTCGTCATCCACGAAGCACAGAGCGGTGGCCTTTGGCACATGTTAGTGAGTTCATAGCCTTTTTGATGAGAAAGCCCATGGAGAGAGAAGCTAGGAATGTTTTGACGGTGAAGTGTCTGAGGCTAGTGGTAGAAAAAAAGGTCTGCGTAACTCCAGGCCTACAGCCAGATTTAATTATGTTTTTCTTTACACCGGGTAGCTATCCAAGGAAAAGATTATAAAGCACTAAAGCAGTGCAAGGACCGTGTTCCTGAAGTGGTAGAACCTTTAGCTAGGATTTTCCAGGAGTTTCCAGGGGATAGTAGCGGCTGCTGGGGGGATATCCCAGCCCACCATGTCACGCTGCCTCCACACTTTTGTTGACGCCATGCTCACCCAGCTACACCGTCACATCAAATTCCCCGCCAGCCAACAGGAATTGGACATGACCAAGCTACAATTCTACAATGTAGCCCATTTTCCACATGTGCTCGGATGCATAGACTGTACCCACGTCGCCATCTGCCCACCAGCTGGCATGGAGTATATGTTCCGCAATAGAAAGTCTTACCACTCCCTCAACATCCAGATGGTCTGCAATGCTAAGACATACATCACTGACATTGTCGCACAGTACCCAGGGAGTACCCATGACTCCTTCATTTTCCGGCACAGCGGCCTCCACACACGACTGGTCAGGGGAGAGTTTGGGGAAGGACACCTACTTGGTAAGTACACTTTGTTGGAAATGTCACATTGCTAAGATGTAACAGCGCAGCACAGGCAATCACCATCTGCTCCTCTCATTCAGGTGACAGTGGCTACGCCCTCCGTGAATACCTCCTTACCCCATACCTCAACCCTGCTACACCCCAGCAACGGCGCTACAATATTGCACACATACGGACAAGGAATTGCATAGAAAGGACATTTGGCCTGCTCAAGAGCAGGTTCCGCATACTGCACAAGACAGGTGGGGCCATGTATTACAGTCCTGAAAAGTGCTGCCGCATTGTGGCTGTCTGCGCAATACTACATAACATTGCAACCAAGCGCCGGATACCTGTTGACATCTCTGGCAGTGAATCTGAGGGGGACAACCGGCCACCTGCACATGCGCGCCATGCACATGGGGAGAACCCAGCAGAAGGGCACAGACGTCGCAACCACATCACAGTGAACAGTTTCTAGTACAACCACTTCCATCACCCCACAAATCAACAATGCATGCAAAATGTAATGATGACACAACGTTAATGTGTGTAGCAAAATAAATGTATTTGTTCAATTCACAAAAATAAAAATAAGGTTCCAGTCCAAATAACTACAACAAACAGTATTACGCCATACTGCTGTGCATCACTACATGGCAGGCTTAACCTCAGCCTGTGCCATTGATTTACTGCAGTTCTCAGGAGCGCCTAGTGCACGTTCCCCCATAGCGCCTCTGAGGGGCATCCTCCTCCGGGGCTTCACGCAATGGGGTGGGCCTGGTGCTGCGGGTGTGTGGTGGGACCTGTGAGGCAGATTGAGAGCTGACGCTGGACGCCCCCTCACTCGCATCATCACCCCCCACAACAGATGGAATAGCTGGAGGGTGAAGAGCAATGACGGCCGTGGTGAGGGTCTCCAGCACCCTAGTCATGTCCTCGCTGCACTGTATTATTTGGTGCTGCTGGGTCAGGGAGCGCCGCGCCAACAGAGAAGTAGCATTTGCTGCTACATAACTTGCCCTGCTGTAAGTGGCCAGCCGGGTCATTAGTTGGCGGTGGCGCCGGCGTGCTCCACTGCGCTGTCTCGACATGGCAGCGGTGTTGGCCTCCATGGCTGCAGCCATGCGGGCCATTCCCTCACCCACACCGGCCATGACTGCAGTCATGTTGTCCAATCGTTCTCCCACACCTGCCATGGCTGCCCTCATGCCGTCCATGTGGCCTGCAACAGTGGCCACATTGCGCCCTATCATATGCAGCTGCAGCTGTATAGCTCCTTGCTGCTGTGCCTGGCGCTGGTGAATCCGAAGCATGCGTCTCTCGACGATGAGCCGCGCCAGTCCCTGATCATTGGCCCGCCTGCTAGCTGGAGTGGAATGCTGGCGTGACCTGCCACGCCTGCCCTGCTGGCCCGAGTGTGTGGCTGGCCGCAGCGTGGAAAGTGGCGCAGCCCCGGATGTAGAGGCGACAGCTGCTGGGGGTATGACCGCAGGTGTTGCAGGTGCGCCAGATGCAGGGGGTGTGACTGCTGGTGTGGCTGGTGTAGAAGATGCAGGGGGCACAGTGGTGACTGCCCTGGCTGCGGCTCTAGGAGGAGCAGCGGTAGCAGGTGGCACGATGGTGGCTGGCCTGGCAGCGGCTGTGGGTGCTGCACCAGTCGCAGGGGGGACACTGCAGGTGGTTCTTGCTGCTGGTGTTGATGCAGCGGCAGGGGCAGGTGCCTGGGTTGGTGGTGGCACGTCCTCCTGGACCCCCTCATCGATTTCCAGCCTTTCGCTGTCGCTGCTATCGCCACCTGTGGGGGTAAGTGGTGGATCATTAGTTGCATGTATCTGGCAGACGTGCAGTTGCTACATGCATGCTGGGTGACATTCCCTGAATGGCAGTGGCTTTGTGTGCTTTGGGACCTGTCTGGCTGCATTGTGGTACTACAACATTGTGGCCAGACTACATCTCCCACAATGCTTCAGGAGATTCCTTGATGTGCAACTATGGCATGCCTATGGGACATTGGGGGAGCCTATTTGGTCATGGACATCCATAGGGGGCAGGGTCGCAGTCGCATGCCACTTACCTTGGGTGTCTTGGGTGGTGCGGGATGAGTCCAGTCTTGTAAATCCAACGCAGGCCTCCTTCTCCAGGGTGTCCTCCACCTGGTCCTCCATGGCAGTATTGGGTGGTACAGTTGGTCCTCCTCCTCCAGTGCCCGAGGACTCCCCAAGGCGCGCCGCCACCTTCTCCTTGGCACGGCCTCGGAGGTCGTACCAGCGCTTCTTTAATTCCTCGAGGGACCTGTCCGCCACTCCCACGGAGTTCACAGTCGAGGCTATCCCCTACCATATCCGGCGCTTCTCCTGTTCAGGGACCCTCCTAGAATCTGTGCCAAAAAGTCTGTCATGATTTGCCACCACCCCCTCTATGAGGTGTTCAAGCTCCTGCTCCGAGAATTTCAATTTTCTTTTGCGCCCAGACGAGCTGCTGGTGCCAGGTGCAGGTTCCTCAGCCATTGTACCAGGGTTGTGGTTCTGTGGTATTTTTCCTGATTAGCTGCAGCTCTCCAAAATGCTCCCTCTCTCTCAGCCTCACTGTGGAGAATGGTGGTGGGAACTGGCAGCTTCCTGGTTGTGAGGTCATCACTGGGCTCGAAATGCGACTTCCCGTTTTCCCGATCTGGCGAGTTTGCGATCTCGCAAATAGCAATATCGCAAATAGCGATATCGCTATTTGCGAGCTCGCAGTCCAGGCGCGGGTAGCCGGAAATAGCGATTATTCTGCGATTATCGGTCATCGCTAACGGAATTTGCGATCGCGTGCGAATCGCTTTTTTTTATCGCAATTCTTCATGAATTCGGATTTGCGATTTCTGAATAGCGATTCGCTTTTTTTCGCTATTACAGAATCGCAAATGCCGATTTTCATGAATATGGCGGTATATTTGGTGTGTCCCCGGAGTATGATGTAGAATTAGATGAGAGTCAACTTGGTTGCTGTGCAAGATTAGACAGTTTACACATTGGGGGTACATGGATAAACAGAGATTGTACCATATAAATTATTTGGACTTGAAAGCAGGTCTGTTTGCTCTTTGATGTTTTTTAGAACATGTAGACAAATTTGAGATTCTTCTACGGATAAATAATTTGTGTAATGAACATCTAAAATATGGTCTATGAGAGAAGCAGACTGAAGAAGCCGATTGAATTGGCAGTGGAGTTTTAGAATTTTTGTCTAAAGCACCATTCTTTGTGACAACAGAGTTTTTACCAGCTACAGGTAATGTGATAGCTGTGGAATTTCCACGAATTCCAGGATTGCAGTGATTGGAAATGTAATCAATTGCTATTTAGGAGAATACAGAGTTTGGGGTCCTCTGAGGGTAGATCTATTTGCGTTAAGGTTGACCACCCAGCTTTTAATATATTTCAGCTGGAGACCAGATCAGAGTACGGAAGCAGTGGATGCTTTTCTGTAGGACTGCAAATTTCTGAAAGGTATGCTTTTCCACCCATTTCAGGTATTCCGAGGTTATAGTTGAAGGCATGGAAGCACGGGTGTCAATTAGTATTGGTGACTCCTTTTGGGGTAGGTCAACTGTAGCAAAAGAAGGTACTCGGAATGAGTCCACAACAAAAATCAGCAAGTAACTCTCTTTAATGAGCAGCGGAAACAAGTGTACAAATAGCTTACCAGGCGATCAGCAACTGATGCCGATCTCATACTTCAATCCCTTTTCTCGACCTCCCACACGCTATCTCACGGTCCCACCATCTTCAACTGAGACATGAAGTCAATGTGTGATGACTGTGGAGTAACTTATAAGTCTCCACATCCTACAACCCTCAGAATAATGGGCTTCAACAAGACCCTTATATGCATGATTATGGGCCTACCAGGGTCCATGAGGTGGAAGTTGGATGTCCTCTTGCCATACCTTCTTTTCGCTAGGAGGAGCGATAGAAAAGAGCAGGGCTCAGTCCCTTTAAAATTCTGTTTGGCCACCCTGCTAGGATACCTCTCAATCTGGTGAAGGAGGGGGGGAACAAGCTCCCATTTAGTCCCACAGTGTAGTTAGCTACATGTAGGCTCTTAGAAACCAGTTGTAGGCTTCTGGAAAGAGACCTCTGAGAATCCAAAGCCAAGCAGGAGGTGATGAAGCTCTGGCATGACCCGAAGGCCATTCTGGTGGTGTTTTAGCCTGGAAGAAATGTGTTTGTTATGGAGGCAGTTGAGCTCAGGGCCCTCCAAGACCACAATCAGGGCCTTATGAGGTTTAGTAGACACCTACATGGTGGACCTCAAGACCCACAAGAATCCTTTAAGTGTTCTCCATGTTAATTGTCTCAAAGCACACTATGAGAAGCCTGAAGTCACCATACTCCTTTTGACAGATGATGGGGTGGAAGAGGAGAAGGACCGCTCTCTCCCTAACTTCCCATCTTCCAAGGAGTAGGATGGGTGGTGGAAGGTGTCAACCTCTTCCCTATCCTGACCCCAGAACAGTAGAGTGACTGTCACCAGTTGCAAGGACAATTTGCCTGCCTGTTCTCCCCTACGCTTACACATTGGTTTACTCAAGATATACATACTGGGGATAGCGGCCTGTAAAGAAAAAAAATTACAGACTGTCTAACAAGGTGAGGGCTAGCATCAAGAAAGAAGTTCCCAAGATGCTTGAATTGGGGGTGATTGAACTCTTCAATAGTAGCCGGGCCAGCCCAGTGGTGCAGGTACCTAAAGCTACCCTACCAGGCACAGCCAGCGAGAACGCAGGTTCTATGTGGATTATAAGGGTCTCATTTCAGTTACCAACACTGATGCTCATGCCATCTTTGAGCTGATGAGCTCATGAATAGGTTGAGTGCTACTCAGTACTTGAGTACTTGATCCGACTTGCCATAACCTAGGGGGCTAAAGCGAGGTCTGCATTCTCCACTCCAGAGAGCCACTTCTGATTCAGAGTGAAGACCTTTGGGTTACAGAATGCCCCTGCCACCTTTCAAAGGTTGGTCAACTTGGTCCTGGCTGGGACATGTCTTTTTTAGCTCCAGTTGTGAAAATCAACTGCTCCACCTACAGGAGGTGCTTCAGGCACTGCAACAGGCTAGCCTGACTATCAAGGTCAGCAAGTGCTAGATAGGGCAGGGATCTGTGGTGTATCTGGGGCACCTGGTGGACGGGGGCAAGATGCAGCCCATCCAAGACAAGACAGAGTCTGCCCTGACCTGGGACCCACCTAAAACTCAGACTGAGGTGCAGGCTTCCTGGGTCTCACTGGATAATCTGGGAAGTTTATTACAGGCTTTGGCACCACTGTTGCCCATTAACTGAGCTGACTGCTAGGGAGAAGCCCAAAAAGGTGATCTGGACTGAGGCCTGCCACGAAGCTGTTTTTTGTGTGTACAGCACCTGTACTCAATACTCCTGATTTCTCCAAAGAATTCATTGTGCAGACAGATGCTTCAGAACAAGGCTTCCTTTTCCATGATTCCCGCAGCGGTGTCTCTGGCTGAACTACGGAAATGCAAATCCAGGTCGCCCGGAGACTCCTGCCCAGCTCAGGTTACTAGCCAACTGGCCTAACCCGGTCCGTAATCACATCTGGAATACCTCACTTAGGTCTGGCATCTTTCCTTCTGCTTGGAAACATGCCTACCTATTACCTTTCCTGAAGAAGGCCAACGCCGACTCGGAAGTACCCAGCAACGTCAGGCCTATCTCCCTACTATCGGCTCTGGCCAAAATACTAGAGAACCTCGCCCATCTTTAACTAGCTAACTTTGTGGAAGCCACAAGCTGCTTCATGATTCGTAATCTGGCTTTCACACAGATCACAGCACGGAAATTACACTACTCAAAGTTGCAGGTTCCATCTGCCTATATGTGAATGGAGGCTCATCGGCTCTGCTAGTGCTCCTCGAACTTTCAGCAGTGTTCGATACTGTGTCACACTCGCTCTTGCTAGAAAGACTAAAACCAAATCAAATATAAACTTTATTCGGTTTCACAAAGATAAAATCACACAAAAGTTGCAAAAAATCCAAAATACAATAAAAATACCGTAATTCCATAAAACAGCAATCCAAACAAGCACTAGCGTTGCCAATAGGTCTCGCAGTAGTAAAGTTGGAGCTATTACAATTGCAAATAACAATGCCTTTTATTTTTGTTTTCATTTTAAAAACATAAAGGGCTTTGTCATTTACAAAACCAATAGCTCCAACTTTCCTACTGCGAGACCTATTGGCAACGCCAGTGCTTGTTTTTAGGAGCCCCTGCGGGATATTTGGCATGGCAGAACAGACTGTTGAATGACAGGGTCGTATGACAGAACAGGGGGACCTCCTGGGGGATCTGCAAGCAGGCGGGAAAGGGGGGCCATTAGTGAAGGTGTGCTCGCGGAGAGCGCAAAGCATGGAATTGGAGAGCCTCATAGGCATAGAATGCAGTGCAGGAACTCCAGCAAGCCTTGGAATTCAAGGCGTGTCGTGATTTGCAGACGATGGAACCAACAGTACAGCGTAGAGGCCAACCGGCTGTGTAAAGGGTACAGGCTGGAGCCTAGGTTCGGGGTGGTTGTACATATACAGGCCAGGGGTGGACAGGTGTCTTGGAAGGAAGAATGAAGGTACACAGCTAAGCACCATGTTCGGCGGGAGAGGGGTGCCGAGAACGCACAACCGGAGCCCTCACTTGGCCAGGCGGAATGCAGGGGTCTCGGGCTGCGCAAGGTCCGATTTTTAACATGTTATTCCTGCTCTGGAGCGTGGGGGTTGGTTGTCTGAGTGGGATTGCTTTACAGCCGCTCATAGTGAAACCGAGAGTTCGGTTTCGAACCTGTTTAAACATTGCAGTATTTTGTTAAAAATGGCCGTTGGGTGTCTGTGTGCCACCTGCAAAGACCCCGAGCTCTGACTTCGTGCAAAGAATGGTTAGTGCAGATCTTTTAAAGGGAATACACTCTGCTGCTACATATGTCACTACAGTCGCATTTCTGTTTTTCTTATTTTTTTTTTTTTAGAGCTGCTGTCGTTTGTTCTCTTCGCTGCCAAAACCTTTACACGGACGCTCTTTTTCCTGTGTGGATTCGTATACCAGAGAGCGAAGTTTACAGCTTTTAGAAGCTTATATTGATGCTTACATTGAGTATTGGAGACTTACGAATTCAAACAGGATAAATATGCAGGGAGTTGACAGAATTCTTACAATTAGCTTTTGCCAGTAGTGGCAAAAAAATTGCTCAAGTAAATAATTAAAACCTTAAATAAACCACCTTGAATATTTGTGTCCATTTTATGTAGATAGAGATATTGTGCTCAGTGGAGTCTGGTTTGGAGGAGATAGTGGTTTTGTATGAGTAATGAATTGTTTGTTGGTGTTATGTCGTAGATTATTTGTGTATCGCGTGTTCCCCGTTGCAACTTCAAAACGCTGCAATGGGAGCTGGAGAAAGGAAGAACGCATAGAATGGTGGAAGAAAGATGTCATGGACCGCATGCTGCTCTAACGGTGCTTCAAAAAGCTGGTGAGGGAGCGGTAAGCGTCGATTAAGAGAATGGGAGAGAAGTAAGGTGGTGTGTGTTAGTTCATGTTTAGCTTTGTATAGCCCTAAAGGTACTCTTGGGCAGCTTCAGTGTACCAACGAGCACTCACACTTACCCACAGACATAGGCCTAATAATAAATGCAATCCCCACTGGGTCGATTCTCCCTTTACTCAAACCTTCAAATGAAGAAAGAGGGCTATCTAAGGCTATTTTTCAGTCATACTTGGCAAGCACAGCAGAATAGTTAACGATAGGAGAAGCCATCCAATATCTGTCACGAATATCAAGATTCCTGAAGGTCAACGCGTGCTCACACACATGCCAGAACATACAAACAGGCATCTATGTGTGTTTTACAGATTGCCTGTTGTTAGGAAGCAAGCAGTTCTGGTTTTGTCTGGAAAGCAGGACATGCTTTTCATAAATAACAAATTGTAGCTAAAACCTATTTTTAATACGTATATCATGGCAGACAAATGTTATGCTTCATAATGAATGCAACTGCCAAGAAGACAATCAGTGTTGGGGGTCAGCTTGTGTGCCTTTTGATCTGAATCAGAGGAGTTGCCGAGATGTTTCCCGTTTGCTTTCATTCCCTTCTACTTTCCCACAGGCAGCAGCCGCACGGGGTTCAGTTTTACAGCTTGATTGCTTGGGCCATACACGGTAAGATGTTTACAGTCAGTGAGTCGGTGCCCTTTCATCTCGTCCAAAGGCCTCAACAGACCGTTTTTAGTCAGAACGGCTAAGTCATTGGCAGGAGGTTGTGTTTCCTGTACGACAGAATTGTGTTACATGCACCGAATTGGATGGTTTGTGCCAATAAATATAGTTGTTTGGTACTTTCGGCCGTCTGTGCTGCGTGAGAATGCAGCCTGGTTTTGCAGTCTTTGTCATTGGCAGGGCATGCTCTGGAAATGAGGTGTATTTCGCAAGCGCGCACAAAGATGTGAATCCTCACAAATGTTGGACCTTGGTAACAATGAAGGCCTATGCCTCAAGACTGAAATACTTTAGCAAAGCTTATCTATGTTGTGGAGAAACCATGGGTGTGTACTAGACAATGGGTGAGTACTACAACCGTGGTACTCGATTAATACTGTGGGATGTCTGAAAGTCACGAAGTTGATCGGAATATGTCAAATAAGAGAGGTCGCGAGGGACTGCGGCACTTCAATGAGTAGTAAGTGTGCGACGCAACGCCATTTTAAGTTTCTTCATTGCGAGGGTTCAGCTGTTTATCGGGTCCTCGCTTTCTGTAGTATAATAATCAACCTGGCATCGCCTTTCTTGCATGAAAAGTGGAATCAACAAGAGAAGTGACTGTGTCACAATGCTATTTTGACTCTATGTTGAAAACTTCATGAAGATCCTCGTTTGTTGCGATAAAATGGAAGTAGGCTTGAACAAATGGCGGCGTTTCCGAACACCATGGCTGGAGCGCTCTTGAAGGCTTTGGGGTATGCAGCATTATCGCTAGTTTATTTTTTTAATACTGCCCCCTGTTTCAATAATGTACTGAGAGAGCGGGTTAAGTGCGCTGTATGCTATGCAAGGGTAGTCTGCCAACGCACTGCTACCTATGAATGCATTTTATTAATGTTGCCATTCATGGCTGCCCAAGTGTAACCTGTTTGGATTAAGTGAGGCACATACAATCAAAGAACGGCGATCCGAATCCGAGACTGCTGACGCCGTGCAGAGTCCCCGGGAGATTCCAAGATGTTCTGGAGCTGACGGGGAGAGGTGCATGCTGTGCTGAAACAACACAAATAATTAGGGGAGGAGAAGCCGCACAGCACACACTGGGGGAAGCACTTTGATGTGCTGTGCGGCCGTGAAAAAATGCAATTAGGAGGGAGGGAGGCTGATGCGCGTGCTTGTTTGGTCACGTGATCTCAAAGAAAACCGCACGAACGAAACCCTTGGTTTCACGAGCGTTTTGAGCACTTGAATTCTCGCTCCGCTCAATGCGCTTGCGCGCATTGAAAGGTCGCGAGACCTAATAAAATATGAACAAATACCATTGCAAAACCTCCCAAACTAATCTCTAGCAATAAAGTGCACAATGCAAAAAATCAAGCAATTTCCCCCTTGGAATAATTCTGCCCTACATGGGTAATCTAATCCTCATAGACGTTTATCTCCTTGATGGATCCTCAATCAAATAGCTTATTATCCAGACAAGCCCTAGTTATCATAGCAGATTTTAAATAACCAACTATGAAGACTATACAGTCCACCTTCAATAATTGGAGATACAGGTGAGCTGGGCGAGCCCGATTAAAATTCATCCTTTTTAAAATAGGGACTAAAAAGTACCTTTGGGGTACCTCACAAAATTTACAAAAAAACATTAAATGTAACAGATCCTGTAGAGACTGTCCGTCGCAGCCACAGGGTGCTAACTGTCAAGTACCCCACAAGACTCACCTGGGCTTGTGAGGCAATCCCGCAGAGACGACAGTAACCACCGCCCCTGATCCCAACAAACCCTCACGAGGAATAACGCCCGACAAGGATGAGATGGATCCAGGGATGGGGGCCAAAAGGAACCAAGGAAGTGGCTTTGGTGGTAGGGACGTTGGGACGGGTCTTGGCACAGCTGAGGGAACAAGAAACAGATTAGGGCAAGGTACTACGCGCGTGCCGGACAACACCCCACAGGACACATGCAGACAGGAGCCCCTGTTTCTGACACTCACCACTAAGTATTGTTCGGGTTGTCTTAAAGAAGAGGCCCGTGCAGTGTCGTCCAGGAGCCTCACGTCCGTGGCTAGGAAAACGAAGAATGAGGCACTTCTGCGCCAGGACCACCAAGGAACCAATAGTACTAAAGAAAAGCACTTCTGCGCTGACAAGAAGGCAAGAACAAGAACTCCAGGGTAAGCGCTATAGCGGGGCCCAAATGAACAATGCTCCTACGCTTTCTGCGTGTAGGAGCCAAGCAGTAGCGCTCCTGCGCCACCACCAAGGCAAACGTCTGCCCAAAAGAAAAATAGTTAAGCGCTCCTGCGCCTCAGGCAAAATAACCGAGGAACCAGAAGGCAAAGTGCACCTGTACTTCGAACTACAAACAGGCAGTAACGCTCCTGCGCCACTGCCAGCAAAACGAACCAAGGCTGGAAAGTAGCAGCGTGCCTTTGCAGCTGCTTCGTGAGAGTGTAATCAGCTGCGCTCCTGCGCGGCTGACATCAAAGGTACAGACGGAAGCAGTCACGTAACGCGTGAGGAATGGCAGCGTTACCGTGACCTGAAGAAACCCTCGGCGTCTGCTGGGCTTCAGCGCGTCTGTCAGGTAGGATTAGAAGCACCGATCCGGCAGCTTCACGCACCTTTAAATGTGCTGGCCCGGAAGTGCTCATTTCGGTGAAGGACTGGAACGGGACACCACTTCCGGCCGGAAGTGAGTGCCCCGATGTCTGCATGTATCCTGCGGCACCCGGGACCACGGAAAGCCGCCACACGACAGTACCCCCCCCTCAAAACAGAACCCCCACCCGGAGGTCAGAGAAAGGAAGCAGGGCGCGGGCTCAGAGGGTGGCTAAGATGGAAGGCTCGGACCAGAACAGGGGCATGACGAACATGGGACCGAGGTTCCCAGGACCGTTCCTCAGGACCGTAACCCTTCCAGTCAACCAGATAGAACAACCGCCCCCTGGTACGACGGGAACCCAGAATGGCCCTGACCTCATACTCTACATGGTCCTCCACTACCACCGGAGAAGGAGGAGAGGTGATGGTGCAGTCAGGATGGACCGCACGTAGAAGGGATACATGGAAGACCGGGTGCATCTTCATGTGAGCCGGGAGCGACAGTCTCATGGCCACTGGGTTGATCACCTTCTCAATTTCAAAAGGACCCACGAACCGAGGCAGCAACTTCTTGGGACCATGCACGTTGAGATGTCGAATGGAGAGCCACACCTTGTCACCGGTGCGATACTCGGGTTCCCGCTGTCTGTGAGCGTCAGCGTGTGACTTGTAGGTGTCCTTTGCTTTGGCTAGCTCGAACCTGGCCTGTTGCCAGAGTTGACACAGAGTCTTGTGATAAGCCCGAACCGTGGGCAATGTACTCTCTGCTGGACCGTCCCATGCCGAGGTGCGGGGATGTTTCCCTTGTAGGCAGAAAAAGGGGGACATCCCTATGGCAGAGTGGTTGCTGTTGTTGTAGGCGTACTCTGCCATCCATAGCACATCGGACCATTCCCTCTCGACAGTGAGCAACAAACAGCGCAGGTATTGTTCCATGGTGTGGTTGGTTCTTTCCGCCTGCCCGTCTGTCTGTAGATGGTAAGCAGAAGATAGACGAACTTCCATCTCCATGAGTTTGCACACTGCCTTCCAAAAACGGGAGACGAACTGCGATCCCCGATCCGTTATCACCACCTCAGGAACGCCATGGAGGCGAACCACGTTGTTCACGAATACCAATGCCAGTTCCGCCGCAGTGGGGATCTTGAGCAGTGGCACGAAATGAGCCATCTTGGTGAGGTGGTCCACCACGGTCAGTACCGTGGTATGGCCGGTTTTGGTTAGTGGTAGCTCCACCACGAAATCCATAGAAATGGTGTGCCAAGGATAGGGCAGCACAGGGATGGGACGGAGATGGCCCACTGGGGGCTCTGATCTGTTCTTGCCTAGCAGGCATATGGTACAACGGGAGACATGGTTTCTTGTGTCGGTTTCTATTGATGGTCACCAAAACTGTCGTATCAGATCAAGCGTTTTGTGGTAGCCCGGATGGCCAGCGATGACATGGTCATGACACAACCGGATCGCTCGTTGTTGACAGGGTTCCCTAGGTAGGTACAACTTGTTCCCTTTGACCAGGAATCCGTTTTCTCAAACCACGCCTTTGTGTCCCTGCACTAGAGCTGCTGGATCTATTCCATCCGTATCCTTCCGTAACTGGGTCATGAAGTCCGTGGAGGCCACTACTCCCTGGAAGTGGTCCTCCGAAATAACAGGAATCGGTTCCGTGTCTTCAGTGGCATCCTCGGACTCGTCCAATCTCGAGAGAGCATCTGCCTTGACATTGTCCTTTCCGGGTCGGTAGGTGATGGTAAAGTTATATTCATTAAAGAACAGGGTCCATCGTAGCTGTCGGGCGGTCAGGGCGCGTGCTGAGCGTAGAAACTGCAGGTTCCTGTGGTCCGTGTAGATGGTAACCATATGTTTTGCGTCCTTCAGGTAATGACGCCATTCCTCGAATGCCGTCTTGATGGCCAGGAGCTCCCTGACTGACACCGTGTAGTTCTTTTCTGCTGGCTGTAATTTCTTAGAATAAAAGGCCACCGGATGTAGCTGTCCGGTGTTGGCATCCCTTTGTGACAACACGCCTCCCAAGGCCCAAGGCTTCTTTCGAGGCGTCTGCCTCTACCACGAAAGGCTGTTCGGCGTCTGGATGTATCAGCACCGCTGCTGTAGTGAACCGCCTCTTCAGTTCTTGGAACGCGTCGTCTGGTTTCTGGTGCCAACAAAAACGCTGTCCTTTGCGCAACAAGCGCGAGATAGGCGCCACCATCCCGGAGAATCCAGTGATAAAACGGCGGTAGTAGTTGGCAAACCCCAAGAACCGTTGCACCCCTTTCACGGAGTCCGGCGTGGGCCAAAGAAGAATGGCCTCCACTTTCTTGTTATCCATCTGGATACCGGCGGGGGTGATTACATGACCCAGGAATTCCACGGAGGTGACGTGGAATGCGCTTTTCTCCAGTTTCGCGTATAGTCTGTGTTTTCCTAGTTGTCGTAGGACTGAACGTACGTGTTGTACGTGCTCGGTAACGGTCTGGGAGAAGATCAAGATATCGTCTATGTATACGATACAGAAGATGTCGAGGAACTCCCTCAATACCTAATCGATGAAGTACTGGAACGGGGCGGGGGCGTTGCAGAGTCCAAAAGGCATGACCTGGTACTCGAAGAGGCCGAACTTGTTCCGGAAGGCGGTCTTCCATTCGTCGCCCTTCCGGACCCTGACCAGATGGTAGGCACCCCGCAAATCCAGTTTTGTATATAATGAGGCGTTCTTGACTTGGTCCAGTAAGTTGGAGATTAGCGGAAGCGGGTATCGGTTTTTTACCGTAATGGTGTTCATCGCCCTAAAGTCGATGCAGGTCCTCAGGTCCCCTTCCTTCTTCGAAACGAAGAAAAGGGGAGATGACACCGGGGACCTGGAATGGCGGATGAACCCGTTTTCCAAGTACTCATCTAGATAGGAACGTAGATGGGCGTTCTCCTTTTCGGTAAGGGAATAGATCCGGCTACAGGGCAATGTAGAGCCGGGTATCAGATCTATCCGACAATCGAAGGAACGATGCGGTGGTAAGGTATTGGCTCCTTTTTTATCGAACACTTCTGCCAGATCCTGATAGTCCCCCGGTACGTCGGCCTGAGACACCATCCCCATGCCTGGTCCTGGTAACGACCGTGCTTGTATGGAACGGACACCATGCATGTTGTCCTCTTCGTAGCAGGTGCTACAGCAGTGTTCAGAATCCAAAGTGATCACCCGAGTTACCCAGTCAATTCGGGGATTGTGGTTTACTAGCCATGGCAGTCCCAGGATGACCTTGAACTGGGGTGCGTCTATGACGTCAAAGCTGATGGCTTCAGCATGCTTGTTCGTGAAGCACATAGTCAAGGCTTCTGTCTGATGCCTGATGAGGCCGGAGGTCAGATCCGTACCATCAACGGCTTTTACTGTTTCTGGTTGTTTTTTAGACACCATGCTCATTCCCAGGGTTTGTGAATAGGCGGTGTCGATGAAGTTGCCAGTGGCTCCGGAATCAAGCATCGCAACGATAGTCCAAGTGGAGCCTTTTTGGTTCCTCAAGGTTACTTCCATGCCTACGTGATGGTTGCCATCGGAGACTGCAGGGATCGCGGTCGTGCATGAAGAAAAACCCAGAGGACGGACCCCCATGTCTACTGGGTTGTCTCGTTTCCCGCCTTGTTTCCTTTGTCGATGGGCAAGGCGTAAAGCCGTTTGTTCCGTGTGCCGCTGGGTTTCACCGGGCACTCCCTGACGACGTGACCGCTCTTACCACAATAGAGGCACTGGTTCTGTTTCCTCCTTTTCTCTCTCTTGGCTGGTTAGGGCCCCTCTGACGCCGCCTATCTGCATCGGTTCATGGGTGTCGCTAGGCGAGGAGGCATCCTCCTTGCCTTTGTCCGAGGCCTTTTCTGTGATAGGGAGGAAACGGTTGTCGCTGTGTTTCCCTTTTTCGGTTTTCCTCTCTTGCAACCGGAAGTTCATCTTGACCACCATGTCAATGAACGGTCCTATCATGTCTGGTGAGTCGGGGTGTTGGGCGATAAGGTCCTTCAAGTCGTCTTGCAACCCTCGGTAAAACACCGACACCTTTTTGTCCACAGGCAATTGTGCCTCGATAACCAGGCGACTGAAGGTCGTGCTATAGTGAAGTAGGTCACTATTTAATTGCTTTAACCCAAGCAATTGGCTGTCGGGGGCTTGTACAAACGTGTGGCGTGCGAACATCCGTCGCATGGTCTCTTTAAACGTGGGCAAGTGGTTTAGCATGGGATCATCGTTTTCAACCAGCGAGATGGACCATTGCGCTGCGTCCCCACCCATGTAGGACAGTATGAATGCCACCTTTGATGCATCGTCAGGGAAAGCAGCAGTTCTGGCTATGAAATGCAAATGGCATTGGTGGATAAAGACACCATACTTGGTGCTGTCGCCATAGAAGCGTTTGGGTGGGGCCAGTTGCACCGGGTGGGGCGTGATGACCTGGATAGCCGTATCCTGCCCGGTGGCAGAGGAGGATCCTCCAAAGGAGAACGTAGGCGGTCTAAGCAACCCTTCTGTTCGGGTTCTGGGACTAGGAGTGGTTCCCCATGGGTTGGTGAAGCCTGCCGCCACTTGGCCCTGTAGGGCCGTCATATCTTGACGTAAGCTGAGGTTCTCTGCCTGCATGGCAGCCAGCAAGGCTGCTATGTCCTGCAGGGTTACCTCCGGTTCTCCCATGTCGTCTGGGCAGGTTGTATGAACGTGGGCTTCTAATTCTGTCAAGTACCCCACAAGACTCACCTGGGCTTGTGAGGCAATCCTGCAGAGACGACAGTAACCACCGCCCCTGATCCCAACAAACCCTCACGGGGAATAACGCCCGACAAGGATGAGATGGATCCAGGGATGGGGGCCAAAAGGAACCAAGGAAGTGGCTTTGGTGGTAGGGACGTTGGTACGGGTCTTGGCACAGCTGAGGGAACAAGAAACAGATTAGGGCAAGGTACTACGTGCGTGCCGGACAACACCCCACAGGACACATGCAGACAGGAGCCCCTGTTTCTGACACTCACCACTAAGTATTGTTCGGGTTGTCTTAAAGAAGAGGCCCGTGCAGTGTCGTCCAGGAGCCTCACGTCCGTAGCTAGGAAAACGAAGAATGAGGCACTTCTGCGCCAGGACCACCAAGGAACCAATAGTACTAAAGAAAAGCGCTTCTGCGCTGACAAGCAGGCAAGAACAAGAACTCCAGGGTAAGCGCTATAGCGTGGCCCAAATGAACAATGCTCCTACGCTTTCTGCGTGTAGGAGCCAAGCAGTAGCGCTCCTGCGCCACCACCAAGGCAAACGTCTGCCCAAAAGAAAAATAGTTAAGCGCTCCTGCGCCTCAGGCAAAACAACAGAGGAACCAGAAGGCAAAGTGCACCTGCACTTCGAACTACAAACAGGCAGTAACGCTCCTGCGCCACTGCCAGCAAAACGAACCAAAGCTGGAAAGTAGCAGCGTGCCTTTGCAGCTGTTTAGTGAGAGTGTAATCAGCTGCGCTCCTGCGCGGCTGACATCAAAGGTACAGACGGAAGCAGTCACGTAACGCGTGAGGAATGGCAGCGTTACCGTGACCTGAAGAAACCCTCGGCGTCTGCTGGGCTTCAGCGCGTCTGTCAGGTAGGATTAGAAGCACCGATCCGGCGGCTTCACGCACCTTTAAATGTGCTGGCCCGGAAGTGCTCATTTCGGTGAAGGACTGGAACGGGACACCACTTCCGGCCGGAAGCGGGTATCCCAATGTCTGTGGTGGAGAACTAGACCGGGGCACCACTTCCGGCCGGAAGTGAGTGCCCCGATGTCTGCATGTATCCTGCGGCGCCCGGGACCACGGAAAGCCACCACACGACACTAACAATTGTCCTCTACTGCACCCTCTAGGACTTGCAAGCAGGAGGTGAAAAAGATCCAGGCGAAACTTGGTCAATAAAAACCGTTCATAAGTAGATAAAGACCTCAGGAGATAAGGCTCAGCAGAAGGAGTTGTTTAAGCATTAAAAATGTGTGGACACTCAGTTTACGCAATTCCCGCTTATTTCTTTCCAGCTTCCTTAAACTACTGAAGGATTCCCTAATTGTGTCCACGTCCTTTTTTTTACAAACGTTTCGGGGTTGGAATATAGATCAGCGTGGCCTAACTCTTCAAAGCTATTTTTAATATATGTAAGCCACGGTATTTGAAATGCGTTATCAAGGGGCATACATTCTTTTAAAATCAGTTAGTTCTTTATTCATCCAACATTTTAACCAAAACACAAGAATGTCGCTTAAATAGGGCATCCCCAGTTCCTAGTGGACCACCAAATTAGACAGGCCACGTGGGACACACAACAGGCGCTTCAGGAAAGTGTTCTCTACTACTTGTAATAGTAGATTATGCCCCCAGATTTCGCTTCCATAACTAGCTATATCTACACTTTTTGCTTGATAGATTTTTAACATGGCTGTAATTGGTCTCTTACCCAGCTTAGAAGAGAAGTTAAAAATGGCCGTGTTCACCCGGGCCAGGTCCCTTTTCTCCTATGGATTAGTGCCCCCATTTTGAAGACTAAAACAGATAGGCGTCCAAGGGACGGCATTGGAGTGGATTACATCCCATCTTTACGGCAGAGGCCAACAAGTCTTTCTTCGCCCGTACACCTCCTCTGAGAAACCTCTCAGATGTGAAGTTCCTCAAGGCACTGCCTTGAGCCCTCTACTTTTTAATATTTACCAGACTCCACTGGCAGCTCTCATTGCTTGGAGGGTGATCAAGTTGATAACCTATGCGGATATGACACAGCTGGGGTTTTCCTATAAAGATGACTATGTTGCAGCTTTTGAGTCTTTCAGAGACTGTCTTAAAGACGTAGCATTCTGGATGAACGCAAACTTCTTAAAACTCAATGCAGATAAAACGGAGGTCTGTTTTTTTAACCAAGCCTCCCCTCCACCCGTGGGCCTATGGTGGCCTGGAGAACTTGGCGCCCCCTCCTCAACCTAAGAGCTCAGTCAAAAACCTAGGAGTCAGGTGGGACAAAGACCTTACCCTTTTGGCCCAAGTCCGACAAGTCTCTACTGCCTGTTTTGGAAAGATGAGAATCAGAAATTTCCTGGACTTCCTGCTGGAAGAAAGCCGAAGGACCACGGTTCATGCCCTTGTGACCTCTCACCTAGACTACGCTAATGGTCTCTACCGGGGCTTTCCCAGGTATTTGATTAGAAGCTTGCAAATGGTGCAGAACGCGGCAGCGAGGCTTGTTCGCAAGGTCCCACTGCACCATCACATCTCCCCACACCTCAAACAACTCCACTGGCTCCCAGTCACCAGGAGGATTGAATACAAGGCCCTAACAATTGCATTTCGTGCTATCCAAGGCAGGGGCCCCAGCTACCTGAGGAAGAGACTTCGCCCATACCACCAAGCACGGTCCTTAAGATCCAATCACAGTCGCTACCTCACTGTCCTCCCATTCTCCAAAGCTAGGCAGGGGTTAGGTTGTTCACGGTGAGGACTACCAAACTGTGGAATGACATGCCTCCCCATTTACGCATGGCAAACTCAGTGCAACAAAGGGAGGACTAGGTGCTAGAAGGGTAGATGGGGCACAGCTGTTCCCAGGAAAACTTACATTTCAAAGGGATTTTTCTAGTACACTCACAAAAAACTTGACAACAGCTTTTGTCACCCTAGACCTCTTCAACTCTGGGCAGGAAAATGGGAGAAAATTCCAGAATCAGATGCAGAAAGACCTACTAGCCTCTACCACTTCAAATGCTGGAACCAGGACCCTGCCTGAAGTGAGACCTGACCCCTAAGTGGTCTCAAACCAGTCCTGGATCCTTTGAAATGGTGCTAAAGGTGCTCTACCAGCCTAACCGTAAATAGTGGGACTTACAAAATTGTCCACCAAAAAGTGGCCTGAGACCAGCAACTACCTGCTTGCTTAACTGTTCGAGGTACATCACCTGTTGGCCCGATTTTGCGGTAGCTCCAGCTACGTTTTTTCTGCAGCTGCAAATCCTGTTCAGCTGCTCCTCTCAGAAGGGGTATCTGGCCTTATGAAGCCCTCGTCAGCTACACCCTGAAGCTTCGTCAATCTAGAGATTAACGACTTCTGAAAAATGGACAAAGTCAAAACATAGAAATCTTCACCGCAGCTTTGTAAAGCTGCTCCCTGGCGACGATGTGGAGCATGGCACCTTGTAGTACACCACCTGCCTTACCCCGCTAAACTTTGCTGTCTCAGCAATTTTTTCTTCAAATATCTTCTAGATACGAAGGTAAGCCAGGACCTCGCTCAATCCACTACATGTAGCCGAAAGGTACTTCATCGCCCTGGTATTGTGCGTCTAGATACAAGTCATGGACGCATAGTACTTTTTGGTGCTATTTTCCACCTTAAAATTTAAAAATGTATAACTCTGGTTCTACAGCTTCATTTACTTTAAATGTTATTGTATGTATTGTATGGTTTTTTTTCCTGCATTGTATTTCCACTTGATTACTGTTTGTGTGCTCCATAAATACCTAAGACTGTGTATCTAAGTTAAGCCTCTCAGCCTTTGGGCCACCCTACCAGAGGGTCAAGCACAGCTAAGTCTGTATCCTTTTGTGGTTCACCTGACGAGGATTGTGGTAGTTGCTTGAGAAGGTTTAACACCCCACTCAACCAAAAAAATAAAAAATCTTACATGTAGAATTTAGATATCCCAGAGTACACACTTCTGCCCACTCCCAACATGGCTAGATCTTTCGGTGTGTGTAGGGCTCTAGCCCATCCAATAGGGGTGGCTACCTGGGGGTGACACTCCCCTTGAAAAAATAGTTTGACAACGGCTTCTCCCTCTGTGCCCGAGAATAAAGCTGGTCTGTCTAAACAAAAGTGCACTCCTTCCTAATTTGACTACCAACTGCCCTTCAAAGGTGGAAGAAACAGAGAAAAGAGTGGCACTCCAGAACACAACACACTCAACCCTCTCAGGAATCGCAGTAACAAGACACACCCTTTCACTCTCTCACTCGTACTTGTCAACAATAAGATAAACAAGAGACATGAAGGAAGTTTATAGTATTTATTTAAGCTGCCGTGCTCTAAGATGCAGTATCTGTGCCACAATTAGACAGCAAATGCATACCAAAAGTATAATTAGCATGGTTAACAAACCAGATATATTCAAAACGCCAGTCATGTTATAAGACAGTTTAGCCTACACCCCCCGTCTACTGAAGCTAAATGATTATATATTATAGATCACTGGGATTAGTGGCGGACCCTATACTTTAGAATACATAGGTGGATGTTCTAAATCTCAGCGGGTGCAGCACTCTTGCTTCAGGAGCTTCACTCAGTATATTTGTTTCAGAACCCCTGTCATCAGTTATATGACAGAATATGTGTGCTCACAAATGGCAGCTGCATTCTCTTGTTATGTCTAAGTGCTAGTGACTGACCAGAGAGAACAACAAGGGACATTGTTGTTTGACCTTGTCTAGTGTGTTCAGACTAAATCCCAGGAAAATAATCAAATTCGGAAACACATACAGGTTCTGTGTGAAAATACAATGTGGCACAAAGGCAAGCATGTTATGTAGTAACATGTGCAAGAGAATAGCAGCCTACAACGTACACAGTTAGGCTAACATAGGGAAAGCGACAATGGGCCAAGCAAGAAACACACAACAGTGGCTTCACCTTGCAAGCTCACCTTCTGAGCTCACACCCCTTCCGTCATCCTGCCAGAAGATCAAACCTATCCCCCTGGGCAGGTCCTTAGTTCCCCTTCCTGAGAGTTGTTCTCACCTCTCTCCAGGAAGGCAGCAGGCTGTCTCGAGGACAGCAGTTGTGTGCAACCAAAGACGGTTATTGGAAGGTTTTGGGCAACAAAGTGACAACTTTCTAAAAATGTAAGTTCAGTATTTGTAAAGCGCACAGCTACCCGGAGGTATCACGGCGCTGGGGGCCGTTGGGAAGATTAAGCGAGCTATTGCCCAGAGTCACATGGTGCTGGCCAGACCCGTACCGCCGGAGCTGGGGATCGAACCGTGAGCTCCAGCGTACAGTTCAGTCGCCCTGGCCGCGGCGCCACACCAGTATAGTTACATTAAACTTAACTCGCGCAAATTAGATATATTGCAATGATTCTTTCGATAGCTTTAAGTTTTAACTTTATTAGTCCCATTTGGAAGTTAGCGATACAGAGTTGTCAGTGTGTAACTCCATACTATCCAATGGGGCTACTAGTCTTAATACAATGAAAACGACAATGCAGGGTTTTTGCTGTCAGGATATGTAAAACATAACTGATATCCTTTTCTTTAATATAATACACCCTTCCTTTAGAGGCTCGTTAGACCTACCTTAGGTGTGACTTACAAATATTAAAAAGGAAGGTTTTGTCTTTGCCACAGGTTGAAATGGCACAGTAGAGTTAGCAGTTTTAAAGCTGCTCTGCCAGCCTGCATTGGCATGTGTGGGAGAGATGTTACACCCTGTCACACTCGTGGTGGCACAATAAGTGTTGCAGTCCATGAGAAACACTTAACGTATAGACCTCGGGTAAATTGGGTGTCATACATTAGGGACCAATGTATTAGTAAACTTATGCCTATTGTAGATAAGCCAATTAAACACTTTTAAGGGCCAGAGTGCATGCACCGAGGCCTGGAATGCAGGGTCCACAGGCACTACAGAGTCATTACACAGCACTAAATCCAGCAGTAGTAGAACAAAAAGTATACGGGAAGCCCGCAAAAAGACTCTCCCTCATACTTAACTACATAATTAAACATTGCTTTTGTTCTTTTACTACAAATAACCAAAGAGTATAGCATTTCACCTACTCATGAAATAAAAAAGTCTTTAAATAAAATAAAAAAATGATATTAAACAGCATATTAGATGTTATGGATCTTCATATGCCATGATGTTTTCTCATGAGAATTAGTCACGTCAGTCACATTGCACTGAGGCTATAACATGGAATTTTGTCACATGAAGAAATGTTTGAATCTTGCTTTGTTGCTGCAAATAACATGTTATTGCTCATTTATTTTCACAGGTGTGTGTCTACATGTGTGCATATGAATTCCTGATACAAGTAGTATTTTAAAAAAAAGGACAAACAGTTGTCATGGCGAGGGAAAAACAGAAAGCTAGTGAATGGGGTAAAACGGACTTTTAAAAAAGCTCTTGATCCGACACCATGGCGAAGATGATCTTTACCTTTATACGTTCAACAAATCCACACAAAATTATATTTACCAGTCATGTATCCTTGTTCAGGGCAAGATGGCAAAGTTTATAATCTGAAGAAATTGTCAAATGATAGAATACGTAAGGTGAAAGAGAAGACTCTTCTTGAATTGGTCTTCTGGATTAGCTTTTGTATTCATTCTATCTCCCAAATGCGGATGTATTTCAAGTCCCCTTGCTTCACTAGTTTTCCACATTCTAGGCAATGAGTTTTCTACAATGAACGGATTCCCTGATTATTTCACAATATCTGCATTCTTGTGACTTTTTTTCATGTGAATTGCCTTTATCGAGGGGATCCGAGTGAAGCTTTCCTATATTCAGAACAATAAAAAGGTTTCATTCACATCAGTATGGATTCTCTGACAGTGATTTCTTATCAGTGAAGCTTTCCTCATTTTCATTGCATGCATATGGTTTCTCACCAGTGAGGGTTATTTGAGGTCTTAAGATTAAACTATGTCTTAATATAGCTTTCTTCTGAGCGAAGTATCTCCAACATGCAGTACACAAATGCGGTTTCTCACCAGTGTAGATTACCTGCTGCCTCAACAGCTTTCCATTCTCAGTAAAGCTTTTTCCGCATTCTGCACACTGATAGGGTTTTTCACCAGTGTGGATTCTCTGATGTTTCAACAAAGTGCTTTTCACAGTAAAGCTTTTACTGCATTCTGTACACTGATAGGATTTTTCACCAGTATGGATTCTCTGATGAGTGACCAGCGTACAATTCTGAGTAAAGCTTTTCCCGCATTCAGTACACTGATAGGGTTTCTCACCAGTGTGGATTCTCTGATGGGTGAACAACGCACCATTCTGAGTAAAGCTTTTCCCGCATTCTGTACACTGATAGGGTTTCTCACCAGTGTGGATTCTCTGATGCATCAACAATGTGCTCTTCTCAGTAAAGCGTTTCCTGCATTCTGTACACTGATAGGGTTTCACACTAGTGTGGAATCTTTGATGGTTCAACAATTTGCTTTTCACAGTAAAGCTTTTCTCGCATTCTGTGCAATGATAGGGTTTCTCACCTGTATGGATTCTCTGATGGCTCAACAGCGTACTCTTCTCAGTAAAGCTTTTCCCGCATTCAGTACACAGATAGGGTTTCTCACCAGTATGGATTCTCTGATGCTTCAACAGCGCACCATTCTGAGCAAAGCTTTTCCAGCATTCTGTACACTCATAGGGTTTTTCACCAGTATGGATTCTCTGATGGTTCAACAGGGTACTCATGACACTAAAGCTTTTTCCACATTCTGTGCACTGATAGGGTTTCTCACCGGTGTGGATTCTCTGATGCTTCAACAAATTGCTTTTCTCAGTAAAGCTTTTCACACATTCTGTACACTGATAGGGTTTCTCACCAATATGGATTCTCTGATGCCTCAACAGCGTACCGTTCTGATTAAAGCTTTTCCCGCATGCTGTACATGGATAGGGTTTCTCACCAGTGTGGATTCTTTGATGCATTACCAATTTGCTTTTAAAAGTAAAGTTTTTCCCGCATTCTATGCAATGATATGGTTTCTCACCAGTATGGATTCTCTGATGATCCAACAGTGTGACTTTCTGGGAGAGCATTTTTCCAAATTCTGTGCAGTGGAAGGTTTTCTCTCCAGTATGGACTCTCTGGTGTTTCAACAAACTGGATGTCTTAATGAAGCTTTTCCCACATTCCGTACACTGATAGGGTTTCTTGGCAGAATAGCTTGACTGCTGCATCATCAGTGTGCTGTTCTCACTGAAGCATTTCCTACATTCTGTACAGTGATACGGCTTCTAACCAGTATGGGCACTTTGATGTTTACAAAAAAAATAGAGCTTATTTCAGCACTCTGATGTACTGTATACTATTCCAAGTGAAGATTTCCTCACATTCGGTACACCCACCAGTATACATTATCTTATGCTTCACCAGTGAATCTTTTTCCACTTTCTGTGCAGTCAAATGGTTTCTAACGGGTATGGACTATATGGCAACAGTAATTTCTTCTCAGCGAAGTGTTTCTCACATTCATAACACTGTAAAGGTTTGCCATGAGCACATATTATCTGTTGCTTCACCAGTGTGCCATTCTCAGTGTAGCTAATCCCACATTCTGTACAATTATAGCGCTCATCGCCTGTATGGGCTCTGGTCTCACAACAGCTTCTTTGGTTCAATGGAGCTTTTCCAACATTCCGTACACTGGTAAGACCTATCCTCAGATGACTTATTTGATGCCTGTGCAGCTAAGAACCCTCAGTGTCGGTTTATCCACATTCCATATCCAGCTAGATTTTCTCCCTTGTAAGCATTCTCCGATATTTCAACAGAAATGTTCTGGGGGTCATGCTTTTTTCCACACTCCTTACACTGGTATGACCCATCCTCAAAATAGTCAGATTAACTGATCTAATTTCACATTAGAATTACAATTGTGGGAGTGCTGAGTGATTCAAAGGTTTTCAAACTCAGTATACTCAAAAAGAGGATTTCTGTTGTGCATCTTTTAAAACTGTCTATAAAGATGAGCTCTGCATGAACTCTTTCATACACTTGACATTTGTTTCTCCCTTGAATGTAGATCGTAGGGTGTGCATCCAGGCCGAACCTCCAGATGTGGGTTTTCTCAGACTCTACACACTGATACGGCTGATCATGTGTTGATGCTGTCAAGGGCTTTCCTGGTGCTGGGGTGCTGCAGGTCTCTTAATCAGGTTCTTTGATTCTGTGAATGAGAAACAAATCTCTGTGATGGTGGGAATGAAATCAGGTACCTGCTTTCATCAAAGGGTCTATAAAAACAGAGAAACTGGATGAGGAAAGCGTGATTTTGAAAATGAAAGGCAGAGAAGGATGGAGGTGTGAGAAGAAAACCAATGGGCCTGCACTCTAGATATGTAGGTTTAATGTAACAGTTAGAGCATAAATGTAAAGTACACTTTTCTTATTGCAAGGGGTGAACTAGTCGATCCAGTTGGTGCCTCCACAACCCGCAGCAGACCTTGGACCTCTGAGCCAGCGACCTCATCCCTTCACTATTTGGAAGTGGATCTTATGGCCATTGAGCCTCAATCTTCACAGGCAATTCAATACGTCCTGCTATCCGAGTGGACTGTCGTGCAACACACCTCTGTCTTGAAAAAGACCCGCCGCGACCTTAGACACAGGCGCAGAAGGGTCGAAACGGCGACATCCCACAACAGGCCATTGACCTCTAGGATTTCAAAAACTTAAAGAAACATTGATAATCTCTAGACAACCATCAGTAATGGCCTTGGAAAGAATAAACGTTTCTCTTGATGTATCCCTTTTTTTTGTTTCCTATTTGTCTCATCTGGTTCCCCGTTGTGATGCTTCCTCCCCGGTTGGTTGTGTCGTCTTCTTCTAAGTGTCGCCACCTCCCACCCACTTCCTTTTGTCCTCTTCAAAGGATTACTACCTTCGGAGTCCAGTCAACGGAAGTAGAAAGTATTAGCTTCCCGGCATAGCACATCCAACTATACGTCTTTGGTTCCTCTTGGCCAAAAAGAATATAGATTTTACTCTTGTTTCCCTCCCAGTATACTACCCCCAGCCCTGACGAAGGTGTGGCCTCATTGGCCTGTCACCGAAACGCGCGTCGGCTTGTGTTTCCAGGAATACGGCACTTTGTCCTATTTACATCAGGACCCGTATTAATGTCATCTGCCTGGAATAACATCCTGATCTATGCAACATACTGACCATCTATGTGTTGCACACACCAGGACTAGAAGAATGAATGGAAGAATGAAAGTTGAATGTTAGAATATTAGGTAGAGTAAAAATTTAAATAAGTGAGTATGAGAGTATGTGTGAAGTATGGTTGTTACTGGGTAGGTCTTAATATAGTATAAATTTCCCCTTCTTTTTCTCTCCCCCCATCAGTGTATGTCTTTTTTATGCTCTAAAAGTATCACGTGAATCTAAAATACAATTTACCTTTGTATATTTTTGTTACCTTAACTCTAAAAATATATTTAAAAGAAATAAAAATATATATATTTCTAATATGTTCTCTTGAGCTTACTTGGATTGATCTTGTGTTTGTTGTGTGCAGTGTCAGCTCCTAGGCCAATCACCCCTTATATATTGTTTGGATCCTCTAGCTAGGGCCATTAGATCCCTAGGCAGGGTGCTTTCTTGTGTTCTATTCACAGTTGCCTCCACCAAACTGTTCAGACTGTTCAGTTTTGAAAAAGTGTGTGCCCCATAACATGACACTTAACTGGTTGCTAGCCCAGCTACAGCACCAGTACTCCCAAGAGTAAACACTAACTTCTAGGACTAGTAGAGTATATGAACCGTCCCTCCACTGACTCAGACTCCACATACTAGATCCATAAAACCGCCTTAGAATCTTATTGACTTTGTGAAGTAAACTTCCATAATGCAAGTTATATTGGATCACTTCTATGACAAAATTAGCAGTATTTCAAATCTAAGGAGCGGTTTCAGTACATTGCAGACTTACAATGTCCTAAGGCAAGTTAGTTTTCTCACATAAAGAAGCGATGTGAGGGCGTGCCATGCCATTTCAAAAACCCATATAGAGGTTTTGCAGTAGAATCTTTCTCTACTTCTACTCATTGACTCTAACTGGGTAAGGAAGCACGTACATACAAATTAAACAGCTTACGGCTCAACGCTGAGCCATGTGGCACTTCTTGTTGAATGGTATGGGTCCAAGAGGAAAAAGGGGGAAACCAGTCAAGGGCCGACCCCATGATCCCCACTTCCAGCCATTGCAACAGAATCTGGAGGTCTAATAGAATCAGTGCCGACATACGTCCCTCATCCAATGCAGTCCTCAGATGTTCAGTCACTGCCAGGAAGGCTGATTCTGTGCTGTGGCCAGGTCGAAAGCCATTCTGGGAGATGTCCTGGATGTTGTTATCTTCCAAGTAGCCTGTCAGAAGGGAGTTGAGTTGGGACTCAGTAATCTTAGATGTCCATGGCAGGAGAAATATGGGACGAAAATTCGCCAGTTTGGTTGTATCCAGAGAAGGCTTTTTAACAGGGGGTCACCCCTGCTTGTATCCATGTTCTCTGGACGACTGCTCTGGATAGGGAAAGATTAATCACCTGACACAGTGGAGCCAGAAGCAAGGGTAAGGAGTTCATAACATTTTCTGGATTAAGGGGGTCAGCAAGGGAACCTGATTTCACCTTGCTGCATAGCACACGCAGCTCGTCCTGCGAGATAAAAGGACAGGTTGCAAGAGTGTAGATGGTGCAGAGGCTGAGCGCTGAGCCCAGGACTGGGGAAGCTGGCGAGAAAGAGTTGTAAATATTCTCCACCTTTTCCACAAAAAAGGAGGCAAGAGCCTCACATTGCTCATCTGATGTAATGCGAGGTGCAGGGGGTAACCCTCCCTGTTTGAGATCTTTAAGTATACCAAAGATACATTTAGCGGGGATTTTACTGCCCTTGATCTCGGCTGCATAGTAGGCTGCCCGCTCTGACTGGATGGCCCTGTGGTAAGCTTTGGTGGCTGCCTGATAGTGCCCCTTGGCAATATATCATAATAACGTCTCCACACCCGTTCCAACCTTTTGCAGATTTTACGCAAGCTGGCTAACTTGTCGGTGTACCATGGACTGGACTTGGTGTTACGTCACTTAGACCACCTGGCTGGAATAAGTATGTCCAGTGGTTGACGGATTAAATCCGACAGTACTTAGTCAGCCAAGTCTGGATCATCCTGTATATTAAGGACATTAGTAGACAGAAGGGCGTGAAATTGTTCGATCTTTAGTTTATGCCAAGGGCGCCTATAGGACAAGTGCTGAGCCACCTTTGGAGAGGGCTCTACCCTAGTGAGAAGCATAGATATCATGTAGTGGTCTGACCAGCACATTGGGGCTGGGGTATTAACTTTGAGGGATCAGAGATTAGAGAAAACTGGATCCAACAAATGGCTTGCACAATGAGTGGGACATTGGACCAGTTGAAACAGCTGACATGCCTCGAAGTCAGCCAGAAAACTATTATCTCTGGATCCAAAGGACTATCCAGATGCAAGTTCAGGTCCCCGAGAACAGTGAAATTAGCAGATCTCATTACCAACGAACTGACCAGTTCCATGAGTACAGTTCTAAACTCTTTAGAGTTTGCACTTTGTATTTCATTTTGTTTATAAATGCTAAACTATGTTACACCACTCTAAGATGGCGATTGAGATTTGGCGCTGTTGTCCTATGACTATGTCCATTAACGATGTTTGAACATAAAAAACGCCCGTTTCGGCGGCGCCATCGACAAAGGCGAATGCCAAAACGCGTCTGGACACCGTGAGCTAAATAAAATCTTAAAAGCTCGCTACCGTGAGTGCTGGTCTTTTGCGGTGCATACTACGAAAACTTGGAGCAGATATATATATATATATATATATACATACACATTGAGGCCAGATTGAGAATGAAACACTGTGGTAAAGAGGGTGCGTGAAAGGGACAAGAAAGACGAACTGAGTTAGTATGAGAGGAGAGCAATACAATACAAAGAATGATACCCACAGGAAGGGCAAAGGGGCGACAGAGAAAGAGAAACAAGAGAGAGAGAGCAAGAAATTGTATGTATTTATGTGCTTTAGGGAGAGATAGAGGTGCTGCTGCACTGGTGTTGATTGATGCGGATTTGGTGCTGTGCTGGTATTGTGGTTCTCAGTTGCTGCTGAGTGATGCTCAGGTGGTGCTGCTGCTTAAGTGGAGCGGAGTGACGCTTTTTGGTGCTAAAGTGGTGCTGCGCTGAAGTGATGCTGAGTTGGTGCTGAGGTGGTGCTGCGCTGATGCTGCAGTGGTGGTGCTATAGTGGTGCTGTTGCCGAGTAATGGTGAGGTGGTGCTTAAGTGGTGCTGCACTGATGCAGAGATGATGCTGCAGCGGTACTGAGTTGGTGCAATGGTGGTGTTTAGAGGGTGCTAGAGTGGTGATGCTCTGGTGCCGAGTACTGTTGAGGTGGTGCTCATGTGGTGCTGCACTGGTGCTGAGTGATGCTGAGGTGGTGCTCCCAACCCCTGTACATCCGTACAGGCAATTGACAAAGTTTATTTGGTAAGAGCTCATAAACTTCTCCCTTTTGACAGGAATGTGCCTATGAGTCTCAGTGAAGCACCTCAGCTCAGATGGCCACACCAGCACAGACTTCCTGGGCCCAAAAAAAATTATGCAGCACACCTTATGCCTGACCTGTAACAAGCATTGCATTGTGCGCCAGACAATGGCAAGGATGTTAAACGGGCACAGAACACTCAAATTATCTGAATGCACAGCCAACAGATAATAGCTGGTTAACCCGGGGCCATTCTATCCAGCTCAACAAAGGCAGCATTTGGCACCCATAATCTTCCTTGAGTTAAATTAAGGCTCTAGACTCCACAGATTGAACAGGCTGGTAGGGGTGAAAAACTAGTATGGCTATTTAGTAAGGCTAAATGTTACTGGTATCAAGGGGAATGGAGTGAAGTGTTCTAAAGCTAAGTAGAGTGTAGTGTTCTGGAGTGGTGCGGCGTAGAGCGGAGTGGCGTTGCGTAGAGAGGCGCTGCGTAGAGAGGCTCTGCATAGAGTGGCGCTGCACAGAGTAGAGTGCAGTTGTGTGGAGTAGCGTTGCATCGCTTAGAATGAAGTGGCGTTACGTAGAGTGGAGATGTGTAGAGTTGCATGGCGTAGATTGGCATGGAGTGGTGTGCAGTTGTGTGGAGTGGCGTGGAGTGCAGTTGTATGGAGTGGCGTGGCATTGAGTGGAGTGCAGTTATATGGAGGGGCGTTGTGTAGAGTGGAGTGCTGTTGAGTGGAGTAGCATTGTATAAAGCAGAGTGGTATTACGTGGAGTGGCATCAAGTGTAGTGGGGTTGCCTGGCATAGATTGGAGTGCAGTTGTGTGGAGTAGCATGGCGTTGAGGAAGGCGGAGTTGCTCTGCGTAGAGCGGAGTGGCGTTGCATATAGTGTGTGCATTGGTGGCTGTTTCCACACAATATTAACGATAATATTGCACCAAAAACTCTAAGCTGAATGTCTAAGATTCCATATAATATCTACGGGATATATGTGCTCCAAAGGGTTCTATGCAAAGAAATTAGTACATATGGAAAAGAATGCCAAATGCCCAAGACCACACCGTTTTATAGAGGTGAGAAACCATGACCAGAAGCCATGAAGGTAGAAATGAGACTTTGCAGTCCAGGTATTTGTCAACCTCAGCTTTCAATAGTACCAGTGGCCAGCTCCTAAGAAAACAGTTTTGCCCCTACAATTTTTTAATAAGAAATTAGGGACCGGATGATTTTACAAATCAAAATATTACCAAGTGACGAAAATTGGATAACAGTGTTTAAATGTCACCACATCATCGTTGCCCCAACACACCAGAGAAATGTAAACTCAACAGACCATTTATCAAAATGCAGAGCTACAAATTTGCTTCAAACCAGTTACCACTTGTGGCACCAATTACTTGCAAACAGTAGTTAGGAAAGTGAAAGAGGCAGGACCATGAAAGTCACTGAAATATTTAGCACAGCCAGATCTTAAGCTAACAGTTCCTATCAGCAGGTTGTTATGAATCACAACAAACACTACTGCATACAGCAAGATGCTGTGCAGGACATCACGCGTATTTTTTGTATGAAATTAACCATATTACGTAGATTGCATTTCAATTTGTATTTCAGATTGTATCTCGAGTAAACTTTTACCGTAATGGTGTACCTTTTATCATAAAGTCACATAAGGTACTGGTGGGTTACTGGTATAAGGAGAAGATATCTCTGGGGTACACATTTTCTACTCAAAACAGTTTACATCAGGCAAAAATGAAACCAAGTTTTGCTCTATTATGCAAAAAAGTGCACATTTCATTCAAAACATAGTTGCCTAAGATTATGCTTTCACAAAAAGCCTAATCAAGACCTGAGTGGCTCAAACCTATGGCTTATTCAAATGAAAAAAGGCTTTGCTTACGTTGTGTGCCCCCATGTTTGTGCAGGTGCTGCTGAGGCAGGAGGACTTGGGCAGGGACAAACATCCTGTCAGCACAAACTCTCCATAGAGCAGCACTGCGAGAGGTGAGTATGTGTGAGACAAGACGCCATGCAGTTCAGGCGGAAAAAAAAAATAATCAAAGATGCCACCTTGGGTCAATCGGAGAATGTTGCTCATTGCTGTGAGGTCACAGGGGATGGGTGGTGCCTTGCCGGAAAAACACCAGGCCAGGCACCGCCCTGACCTATGTGGGAGCAGTCAGTGCTGCCAGATTAGTTTTTGTTGTCTTTGAAGTTCAAACAGGCCGCGCTGCGACAGACAGCGTGATCCACACAGAGGCTGGGTTGGGCGGGGATGCTCAGCTTGTTGAGACCCGAGTGGCTGCTTCAAGTTTGTCACATTTACAAAGGCAGTGGTAGCGTACCGCTACCACTGCTTGCCAATACAATATTATTATTATATATTTATTGCTCAACACTATAATTTTATTGAGAAGAGACTGGCCAATTAAAGAGATCACTAACTTACCGGAGATCAAGAAAGGCTCCTCGGATAATGCTACATCCAGTATCAAAACAAACAAGTATTTGCAATGCAATAGGTCTCACATTTAAGCAAGTTTGAGCTATTGGCTTTTGAAATGAATGCTTCCCATTTTATTGGCAGCGAATGCACTTCGCTTTGTATTAGTTATGTGCCTGAGTTTCAAAAATGGAAAATATCCAACGTTGAAATCTAGCATTAAAAATTGCTAGCTTAACTGATCCTACTCGGACCACCTAGCTACAATTCCTGTTTTCCATCTTCCCTTCCGTTTCTCTTTGGGAAACAATCTATGTATATAGATGTAATCTAATGAAAACATCTAACCTACCAGCATGTGGGAAAGCACCCTCTGTTTCACTCCTTAGCTTCTAGGCCTCTCCTCCCCCCTGTGCAAAGCATTTTTTTGGCTATTTGGGGTAGTTTGCGCATAGGCCCCTGTAACATTTTGACCACATAAGGCATCCACGCCAAATTTGCGTCCTTTTCTTCCAACATCACTGGGATTCTAAAGGTACCCAGGGTTTATGGATTCCCCTGAAGGGGGCCCAGAAATTATCCAAAATACAGCGATTTTTTGTTTTAATGGGAAAAAAGGGTTTTAGATGAAAGCGTCTGGTTTTTTCCCTGCAAATGGTATCAACGAAGGGGGTGTGGTGCTGAAATCACCATCTTCCCAGCTTTCAGGGACAAGAAGACTTTTGTCAGAAAACCAAAACATTTTACACAGTTTTGGCATTTTTCTTATTTTTCTGCTTTCAACCTCCTTCCAGTTAATGGTAAAAATGAGTATAAAAGTAATGATGGATCCTGGAAAGCTATACATTTCTGAAAAGTAGACACCATTTTGAATTCAGCAAGGGGTCATGTGTGTAGATCCTTCAAGGTTTTTGTATAGAAACTAACAGTTGAAAATATATAAAATTGGAAATGAGTTAAAAAAACAGCGATTTGTGCCAACGTTTTCACCTGTAACTTCTACTAACTATGACAGATGTTTGAAAGCAATATACCGTTACATCCGCTGGAGTCTTCTGGTTGTGGGGATATATAGGACTTGAGGTTCACCAAGAACCCGAGGAACCCAGAGCCAATAACTGAGCACCGTCTTGCATTGGTTTTTTATTGTGTACCGGGGACAAAGCAATTCATTTGGAAAAATATAAACAGGAAAAAAAAAAAAAAAAAAACAAACATCGGTATGAAAGACACTATTCATTTCTAAAATCGATACAAAATATAGAGTTTAGAAACAGTAGCTAATTGCACATCTCCGAAATTGTGGGTACCCATACCAGCATGTGAATTATAGGTCATTTTTCAAAGTGACCTCTTTTTTACACATTGACTTACATTTGGAAGGCAGAAATGCATTAAAAGTCAATCAGTAATAAAGGTTGCTCCACAATTTTTTGTTCCCCTAAGTCTCCAGATAAAAATGATACCTCACTTGTGTGTAGGTGTAGTGGCCGCGACAGGAAATGGCCCAAAACGCAACGTGGACAACACAACATTTTCACAGTGGAAACAGACCCTTTGTTTGCAAAGTGCCTAGCTGTAGATTTTGAACCCTAGCTCTGCCAGCACCTATGGAAACCTAGCAAACCTATACATTTTTTTATGTAATGTAATGTTGTAATGTAATGTAATGTTTTACTTGTAAAGCGCACTGTTGCCAGCCGGCGTCCTGGCGCTGTATACCGCTGGGGAACCCGTCCTGGCTTTCCCTGTGGGATGGTCCCTACTGGGAATCCCCAAGGTGGAGCCAGGCATCCCCGGCGTTAATGGGGCCGTTGTGGAGATTTAAACAAGCTAATGCCCAGAGTTGCCGAGTGGGACCCCTGGTTAGAGTAGGCACCGAGGCGAGAATTATTGAGTCCGCTGACCCTGATCCACGACCCTGCCGCGTCGGGAATTGAACCCTGGTCCCGGGCCTACTACTGCTTCCGGGTCTGCCGCCTCTAACCAGTGAGCCACACCACTCCACAAAATTCCACCCACCCCGCACTCCCCAAAGTCTTCCAAGAAAGATGGTACCCCACTTGTGTGGGTAGGCCTAGTGCCAGCAAGAGGAGACGGCCCATAAAGCAATGTGGAGACACATTTTCACAATGAAAACTGACCCTTTTTTTGCAAAGTGACAAGCTGTAGATTTTGAACCCTAGCTCTGCTGGCACATAGGGGACCTAGTAAACCTATACATTTTTTAAAACTAGACAACCAGGGGAATCCAGGATGGGGTGACTTGTCTGGCTCTCACCAGGTCCGTTACCCAGAATCCCTTGAAAACCTCAAACTTTGTAAAAAAAAAAAAAAAATACATTTTCCTCACTTTTCTGTGGTGGAAAGTTCTGGAATCAGCGTAGATCCACAAATGTCCTACCACCCAGCTTTCCCCCAGGTCTCCCAATAAAAATGGTACCTCACTCGCGTGGGTGGGTCAAGTGCCCGCGACAGGCAAGGGCCCAAAACGTATTGAGGAGACAACAAAATTACCTATCACAAAAAACCTAATTTTGCAAGGGGGGTCACCTGGGTTTTTTGACCTGGGCTCGGCGGCCATCTTGGGAAATTACCAAAACCACACATGTCTGAAAACTAGACACTCTTGGGAGTCCAGAGAGGTATGGCTTGTGTGGATCCCCCAATGTTTTCCTACCCATAATCCGCAGCAAACCTCAAATTTGTCCTACCCCACAGTGTTCTCCTTAGTCTCCCGAGTAAAATGATTATGGGTGTACAAGTGGTTTAAAACCCTCATTGAAATTTGTACTACTGGGACCACAGTATACAGCAATGGATTTATTTGTCAAAAGAACCATAAATGATTAACATAGGCTGGAAGATCAAGTAGGACGGAGAAATTTGAATCTCAGGTTTAAGGAGAATCCGTCTAAGGAAGAACACTAACCAATTTGAAAGAAGATATTAACATAGTCATACGAGAAGCCGCAAGGGCGGAAACATTGTGGTAATGAGAAGATCTGATTGTTGTCATGAGATTAAGAGACAGCCTAGGGATGTTACGAGTTATAAGAAATCGAGCTCTAACACCAGTTAGTTTAAGTATCATAATAATACGAGTCCCACTTTTCCTTTCATCTATATTTTACCAAAGATTCATAAGTCCATGCCAAACCCGCCAGGAAGACCAATTGTCTCAAGTATAGGGAGTTTGACGGAACACCTCTCAGACTTTGTGGACATATTCCTAAAGCCTCTAGTGGTGAATCTACCCTCATATGTAAGGGATACAATGGATGTTCTCAACAAACTGCAAGATGCTGTTTGGGAACAAGGAATGAGTTTTGCAACATTAGATGTAGTGGGACTATACACCTGCATAGAGAATGAAAAGGGGAAACGGGTCCTGAATCATTTCTTGGGGACTCGGAGAGCCAGTTTACAAGAACATTCAGAAATGATCTCGCAAATGAGTGACCTCATACTAAAGAATAATTTTCTTTTTATTGGAGGGAAAATGATTCCATCAGATAAGGGGGACGGCCCTGGGTTCCAGGTTTGCTTCCTCTTAATGGGGTTGTTTGAGAAGGAGCATGCCTGGAGCAAGAGAGCCACAAAATGGACAGACTTAATAATGTTTTGGGGCCGCTTCAAAGATGATATTTTATTAATCTGGAGACAAGAACTAACTGAGTATTTTGAATTTTTGAATTGCAACAAGTATAATGTTGAATTTACTATGTGTCATCACAGTCATCAGATTGAATTCCTTGATGTACAATTGTTTATATCAGACAAAAGAATACACAGTAAACTTTTCCGTAAGAAAAACGGCCACTAATTCTATTTTAAGAGCAGACACTGCACATTCTCCATCAAGCGCCAAGACGCCTCGGCATAAGAGCGCTCTAAAAATAGTTCAGTCAGTCAGTCAATTATTAAAAGGAATATCGTACCGTGAGATGGTGTGAACCAGAAGGATTTGTAGTCTAGATGAAGATTTCAGGAAAGGACTAGATGAATTACAGCTAAAACTTTCGGGCAGGGGATATTTTGTAGAGTGTCTAGAGAAGACGAGAAAAAGTGTGGGTACCATAAGAAGGGAGTCCACATTATTACAAAAGGAAAGGGTGCAAGCCACTAATCGTCTAGCTTTCATTTCAACATATAACACATTACATAACAACATTTTCAAAATCTTGAATAAAAATTGGAACTTAGGGGGGCGTGGCTAGCAGCCGATGATGGCGGCAGCAACCTAGAGAGGCTCCCGTAGCAAGGCGGCTTCCCGCATCAATCCGCATGCCTATCCGCTCACTGCTCAGTCCGAAGAGGGTGTCCTGGGTGCGGTGACCGAACGGCGCCGGCACAGAAAATTTGGGAGCGCTTGGACCCCGGTATCGGGGCGAAACCTCATCTACGTCCCTCGTGGAAGACGGGCCTGGTGACACGAGGCGAGCATCGGTGTCGAGTGAATCCTGAGGCCGGGCGGAAGTTCATCCTCCCCGGCGCAACCATCCGGAAGTGGCCGACGACGCCATCGCCATACACTCTTGGCTAGCGATCCTCCCCGCCGCCTGCTCTATCCCTCACGCTGTGTACCCGGTGACGCTAGGCAGCTGTGCCCCTTGGCTGCGCTCGACACAAGCCGGAGGACCTGTGCAGCACCAGTCGCCATTTTGCTTGACCCAGCCGAGGCCGCCACAGCTCCGCGGCGGCCGGCGGCACTCGAACAGCGCCAGCGACCTCTGGCCCCCACCCGTTCTGGGCCCCCCTGCATTCCCTTCCCCCCCGCGGACAGCTACGGATCTCCGGCCCGCTTCATTATAGACTTTGTCACACTGGACAGTAATGGCGGGGAAGGGACAGCGGCAGACCGCTGCTCAGGCGAAGCTTGGAAAATATGCCTACGACAACCAGTCGTCCACCCAGCCTGAACAGCGCAAATCACTGGGGAAGGGCGCTGACAACGACGGCGCTAAAAAGACCACGCTGGACGACGTGTTACGAGCGCTGGAGCAGGTACAGGCCACGGTGGGCTCGACCGCGGCGGAGGTTACCCTTATCAGAGCCGACCTCCAGAAAATGAGCGAAAGAGTGAAGCAGGTGGAGGTGGTGACTAAATCTTTAATAGAAGACGTCTCCGACCTACAAGTGGCAATGGAGAGGCTGCAGGCGGACAATAAACTCCTGAAAAGTTGGATGACCAGGAGGGGCGTTCCAGACGCAACAACGTCCGTATCTTGGGGGTTCCGGAGTCTGAAACGAAGGGGGCCATGGACCTATACGTTGAAGACCTTATAAAGACCAAACTGGCCCCGAAGGGACTGTCCAACTTCTTTACAGTGGAACGGGCCCACCGGGTCCCGGGAGGGACGCCTACCCCGGGGGCCGCCCCGCGCCCCATCTTGGCGAGACTCTTCAACTTTAGAGACCGCGATGCAGTCCTCCAAGCAGCCAGGGTGGCACCGCCCATCCAAATCCAGAATTCACGGATTTCGTTCTTTCCTGACTACACGGCGGAGGTCACCCGTAAGAGGAGAACATTCCTCGAAGTTAAGAAGTCGCTTCGCGACCAAGAACTGCCGTACTCCATGTTGTTTCCGGCCCGGCTGAGAGTGGTGGCGGACAAGAAGGTCTGGTTTTTCGACTCAGCAGAAAATGCCAGGGAGTGGCTGGATGGCTGGCGCACTGTGGACCGTACCTCCAACCGTCGACGCAACAGGTCGGGAGAAGAGAGCCGGCGGGGCTCACGCTCTCCACCCAGGAACAGCGCGAATGGATCACCGTCACAGGACCACTTGGGAGCTGCGGGAGGCAAATGATGTGACCACGAGGGACTAACGAGTTACTCCTGAACTCTACTCCCATTTTGATTCTTCACTGAGTCGTTTATGGACGCTGGCCCGGATGACCCGAGGGCTGCAAAGGGACCGCCTGCTTTGGGGGACACTCTCCCCCGACGTGCAAGTACTCTGTTTCTGACATTGGGTAAGCGCTCTGCTAAGTTGGGGTGGCGGGCAGTTTTGAGTCCGTTTGGCAGGGAAGCAGGGTGGGGGGTGTTGGGGGGGGGAGTTTTGTTTGGTTTTACGGGAAATTCATGATATCGATCACAGAATGTAGAATGTACTCTGCTGTTTACTGGAACAATGCTGGGGGGGGTGGGCCCTGTACTGATGGTTTTTGTCTCTAAGTTTCGATGGTGGTGGATGCGCAGCCTAACGTGATGCAGGCGGGAGAGACGCGACTGGGCGGCTCCTCCCTCAGGCTTCTGGCCTGGAATGTGCGCGGTCTGGGTGATAGAGTGAAGCGCGGCCTTGTTCTGTCCGAGGTCAAGCGCCATAAACCTGACCTCATACTCCTTCAAGAGACCCATCTAATGGGTACTGCCACCAAGGCCCTGGACAGGCGAGGGTATATAATGTTGGCCCATTCCGAATTCTCCACTGGGTCCCGGGGCACGGGTATCCTGCTCAGAAAATCCTCTACTTTTATCACCCTTAGCACAAAAACTGATTCGCAGGGCTGTTTTGCGGCGGTGGTTGGTCAGTGGGAAGGGCGCCCCCTGACTGTAGTATCAGTGTACATCCCGCCGTCCTTGCACTCAGTGATGCTGCCTGCCATGGGCGATTTCTTGCTGTCCCTCCCTGAGGGAGACACCCTGCTAGGCGGGGACTTTAATGCCCCTGCTGACCCACAACTAGACAGGTTCCCAGCAACCGCCCTCCCCGGGGGTCCCTCCAGATTTCAGAGGTTCCTTGAGGCACTGGGGCTGATAGACATATGGCGACACGTCCACCCAACACTGCGACAGTACACCTTCCACTCCACCGTCCATAATAGTCTGTCCCGCATTGACCACTTTCTGGCGTTGGGGGATGGGTTACAGCGCGTCGGAGAGGTGCTCATACACCCTAGGGGCATCTCGGATCACTCCCCACTAACTCTCACCATTACTTCACAAACACGCTCACGCCACCGCGTCTTTCCGATGCACGCCTCATATCTTAAGGTACCTAAGGTCAGGAAGGCACTGCAGACTGCCACGACACATTACTCCGTGGAGAATGAGCCCACCACAGCCTCGGCTGAGGTGCTATGGGAGGCCTATAAGACCGTCCTGAGGGGGCAAGCCATAAGCTCCATAACATCGTATAGACGAGAACAGGCGGCTGAACACTCGGCGCTCGAGCTACGACTGCGCGAAACAACCGCTGCCCATGAAACAGACCCCACTGACGACACATTGCATGCGCTCATGCTGTCCCAGCGCCTATATGCAGACCACGCTCGGCACGTTGCACAAGGTCACATCACTGACACACAAAACCGAGTATATGATATGGGGGACAAGGCAGGGAAAATGTTGGCTTGGCTCGACAAGAGAGGGGGAAGCGCCAAGGGGATCCAACAGGTTAAGGACGAAAAGGGGACCATTCAAACGGACCCAGCTCGGATAGTGGAGGCATTGGCTGCCCACTTTGAGAAGGTTTACACCCCAGAGCGGGACGTCACTGCGATTGCGGCCCAAAGCGCACTGTATGATCTGCCCATCCCGGCACTGTTGCCGGAGGCGGCAGCTGAGCTTGAGGCGCCCTTCACTGCTGACGAACTGCGGATCGCCATTGGGGCCCTACATACGGGCAAAGCGCTTGGACCGAACGGCATCCCGATTGAGTGGTTCCAAGACCGCACTGCTGTTCTTAGCCCATACTTGCTCCGAATGTATGAGGAGTGCCGTGCTACGGGGGTACTCCCGTTAGACCAACGAACGGCCACGATTGTGGCTATTCCTAAGCCTGATAAGCCCCCGGAGGAATGCTCCTCATACCGCCCTATATCCTTACTTAACGCAGAAAGCAAAATTCTGGCGAAACTGCTGGCAAATCGTCTCATGCCCCACCTATCTGACCTTATTCACCCGGACCAGTCGGGGTTCATGCCCAACAGGAACACCTCACTCAATCTACGACGGGTGCATGGGGTGTTGGCCAAAACGGATGAGATCGGCGAACCCGCGGCCATCTTGGCCCTCGATGCAAAGATGGCCTTTGACATGGTAGAGTGGGCGTATCTCTTTGAGGTTCTCCAGTACATGGGTTTTGGCCCTGTCTTCATCTCATGGGTCAAACTGCTGTACACCATGCCGGTAGCACATGTGGTGGCGAATGGCCACATTTCGCGCTCCTTCCCGCTCAAGCGCGGCACCCGACAGGGTTGCCCTCTTTCCCCCCTGCTATTTGCGCTGTCGCTAGAGCCCTTGGCGATCCGCATTAGGACCACCCCCTTGCTTAAAGGGATTCAATGGAGGGAGGGCTGGGAGGACCGCATTTCGCTCTACGCGGATGATATGCTGGTCTACCTGACGGATCCTGAACACGGCATTCCGGCTCTCTTGCACATTTGCAATGCCCACGGAGAGGTGTCTGGTTACACCATCAATTGGACTAAATCCGAATTATATGCCCTGACGGGCAGCCAACCTACGGTTGGTTCCACCTGCCCTCTGCGACTGGCCGGCTCGTCATTTAAGTATCTTGGTATTCACGTCACGGGTGACCCGGCGGAATACGAAAGATTGAATCTAGCGCCACCGTTGGACCGCCTCAGGCGAGATGCGAGCTTCTGGGCAGGGTTACCGCTAACGATGCTGGGGAAAGCAGCCCTCTTCAAGATGAAATCCCTGCCCCGCTTTCTATATATTCTGGACAATACCCTTTTGCTGTGCCCCCTAGGTACTTCAAGAGGGTGGCGGCGGTGGTCTCCGGTCTGCTATGGAGTAACCGCCCGGCACGGATAGCTCACGCCAAGCTCTGTAAGGGCTGGTACGAGGGTGGCATCGCACTTCCTAACCTCCAACTTTACTATTGGGCGGCCCAGCTTAGGCCGATCAATCAATGGTTGCACGCATCGCAATCGGACCCTGCCTTCCAGGCGGATCGGGCCCAGCTGGGGGCTGGTACCCTGCTGGCCCCGCTTTACGATAAACGTAAACTCAGGTCGCTGAAGGGGCCCACTAAGATCACGGTGGCCACCTGGCATGCAGCCACCACTGCGCTGGGATGGAAAGATACTATCACCAAGCTCACCCCACTCTGGGACTCACGTGCTCTGGGCAACCTTCGGACCAGCAAGGGGTTCTCCCGCTGGGACGATATTGGCATTTCAACAGTGGGGGACATGTGGGACCGTGGGGCTGTCATCACGTTTGACCGCCTGAAGGAACTCTACGAAATGGGGCCACATGAAACCTACCGATATGTCCAAATTCGTCATGCTCTGCTGGCGGTTATTCCGGTGGGGTCCACCCTCCCCGAGTCGTCCCCGCTAGAAGATCGCTTCTTGACCGACTATATGGTGGAAAAGGCCACCTCCCTCACCTAACGGAAACTCCTCAATAATTCCCCAGACCCTCTTAAGGGAAAATGGGAGCAGGACGTGGGGGAGATGGATGAACATGAATGGAATGAGGCACTGGCATCCCCTAAAGAAGCGGGCATATCCTCTAGAATGAGACTCATCCAACTCAAAGTTCTGCACAGAACATATTACACCAGAACATTGCTTCACCACATACAGCGAGCCCCTGACCCCTTCTGCTTGCGGGGCTGCGGGGAGGAGGGCACACTACTCCACACACTCTGGGACTGCTCCCTTATACAAACCTATTGGCGTCAGGTCATGCGCACCATATCACAAGTGCTGGAGGTCTCCGTGCTCCCAGAGCCTCGTCGCTGTCTTCTTAATGTGTGGGAGCCAACTGACTTGTCCCGGCATGGCCGCCTCTGGGTAACGCTTGGAATGATGGTGGCCAAGAGGGATATCGCGCAGCGCTGGGGGGTGGCGGATCTACCGAAGGCCTCGCAATGGTGTGTTAATATTGACAGGGCCATGGTCACAGAACGGGCAGTGTATTTGGCCAGGGGGTGCCCGGCCAAGTGGAACAAAGTTTGGTCCCCATGGAACGTTTACCGAGGTGAGATTTGTGAGCCACTTCCTGAAGGGGACACACTGGAGTCAGACGAGGAAGAATGAATGTGCAGAAAGGGCTTAGTGGTGGGGGGGGCAACACCGGGTGGGGGCGGAGTAACGGAAAGGGACGGCTAATAAGGTACCTACCAAGGTGTGCTAAGTGCTGTTGGCTTGGACTCAGAAGTACGCTTCCACCTAACTGGCATTAAATTTCCTGTATTGATGGCAATGTGATTTCCCGAAGTTTTGAATGTTCTTTTTTAGGTACAAAACAGAAAATGAAAACCTCTTAATTCGGCATGGACCATTCGCAATTTTTCTTCACAATTTCCTTTTGAAGCACCACCCTCATGTCCTCACGACTGCAGGTGCAATTGTACTGTAATAATGAACGTTTATTTGCTTAACGCTTCCTTGGCGGCCGGCCCGGTTGGGTTGTAGGCGACAAGCTGTGTACTAACTGTGAAGGCTCAATAAAGGTTTTCAAAAAAAAAAAAAAAAAATTGGAACTTACTCAAAGGAGTACCAGGTCTGATGGAGAATATTTCAGACAAACCGGTAGTAACTTACAGGAGATGTCCTACTATTAGGAACTTAATCACAAGAAACTATCTAGAACCCATACCCACTAAGGGGTGGAATTGGCTTCCTGCACAACCTAAGGGGTTCTACACATGTGGATCATGCAGGATTTGTGAGCTGGGAATGAACTGTATCAAAGAGTTTAAGTACAACACCAGGAAGTGGTATGTTATTAATGAGTTCATAAATTGTGACAGTTGTGAGATGATATATGTGTTACAATGTGAATGTTGCAAAATCTACATAGGTAGCACTAAAAGAACACTTAAGCTCAGGATACAGGAACATATCAGGGCAATCGCAAATGAAGATGTTAGATCACAAATTTTTCAACACATTAGAGACAAACACCCCATGAAATAGGGAATCAAATTTCACTGAATACAAAAAACTATTACGAATGTGAGAGGGGGTGATTGGGAATTGAGATTAAGGCAACAGGAAGCAAGATGGAAAAGTAAATGTAGATCAGTAACACAAGGATTTAACAGCGACAACGAATTACACTACTTTTTAGACAGGTAACTGGTATTTATCTTGAGACATTTATGATTTGGGTAGTTAGCTAGATTTGCGACTAGTTCTGGTGGTCAGTACAATAGAGACTGAAGTTCAGTATAGAGTTAAGTGTTGTAACTTACGGTGGAGAGTAATGTAGGTGGATACTTAGGATTGCTCACCCTCGCCCATGGGATTGCAGGAATAGAGCAGGTCGAATTAGGCTTGTGAAGAGATGTAGCTCCACGATAACCAGCGTATGGAGTTAAGGACTTAACTTGGATAGATCTATTCTTAGTGAATGCAATAATTGATTGAGTACTACAGTTGGTACAACGACACTCCTTTCCAAGAGTGGGAAATGTTTTGAGTGCTGGGTCCTAGTGGATTGGGACCTAGGAGAGTTGAGCATTGCGGTTACGGGACCTTGGTTTGTAAAAATAATTCGAACTATCCACCAGTGTAAATGGTTGTGCCCTCATCGCCTTCAGTGAGGAAATAGAATATTACATTATAAAAAATGGCATATATAGGGCAGTCCACATATTTTCACATTTAATCAACAATCTTTACTATCTATCCACAAAGGACCCCAGCCAACTCATCTGAAAATATATAGAAAGAGTCGTCCTGATGAAGGTGGTAGTCATGTACATCCACCGAAACGTACGTTGACCAGAATATGGGAAATCCGTCAAAGATAACACCAAGGTGGAATACACTGTGATTCATTACGTCCGCTTGATTGTCATCGGTACAATTGAACAGAGGCTGTCTTTCCCACTTATTTCTTTTGTGTGTGTGATTGTTTCGTTTGTGAGAATGTGGTTTGTTTGGTGAGATTGGCTGATTTGAAGTAGCATTTGTTTCCATTGGGGGAATAGGTACGAATCAACAGAATGTACACATATGTCTTTTCATGTATTTTATTTGTAAATGATACATCTTGCACATGTTAAAAATGAAATGTTTACTATTCATTTGTTTGTATTTTTTGCACATTGAGATCTCGAAATAGAAATGTCGAAAAATTCTTAAAAAATTGAAAATGATGAACATGCACAAAACAGAAAAAAATTATCAATAAAATGTATTACCTTTTGTACAACTTTGTATGGAAAGACTGATCATTGTGGAATAGCCCTTTTGTTGAGCCCTTTGCAGGCCACTAGGAAATTGACATAGGTCTGACAAGAGTACTCACATATGTGATTGTAAATGACAATGCCTTTTATTTATGTTTTGGTGTGCAAAACATAAATAGAAAGCATGGTCATTTACAATGCCAATACCTTAAACTGTGAGTATTATTTCGTTGAATGATTTGCCCCTATTGCACTCGCAATGTCACAGTACGCCGCCCGCTTTTATTTTATTTACAAATGGCGATCCGCTTTCACTATAGCGGTCGCATTTATTTGTTTATTTTAGCAGCGCGGTCCATTTTAAGTATAGCGGTTGCGCTTACTTCTTTATTTTTTTGTTTACTATCGCCCATGCGGCGCTTTCACATTTCACATTCACGGAGGCTGCGCCACTTTCTTTAGACAAACTGCATCTAAAGAAAGGAGTGTGGCCGACAATAAAGAGAAACATGGGGCACTTTTTTTTAAAAAATCTTTATTTATCAGTTTCCAAAAAAAAACAACAAAAAAAGGAAGCATACATGTTGCAATATATATCTGAGTCAAGTGTCATCACGAAGGTCACACATACAAAATCGTAGCAGTACGAGCATAGTCATAGGACACTCCTAAAACAGAAGATAAGGAGCGCGGTGGAACAATAGTACAATATACCCCAGGTCACTGTATAATCAGTGGGGAGGAAGCAGAAACACCGTACATCAAGCAACAACAAAAAAAAAAAACAAGAGCTGAATAAGCCTAATTTCTCCCCGCCCCTCAACCAATCCCCTCAGGAGCCATTGAAGGAGCGGATGGAGGCTGAGTACCATCCGCTGTGCTAGCTACATATGTGCGATATGGACCCCAGAAGTCAATAGGTCTGGATGCAGAGGGGACCATGGCCGAGTATTCAGTACTATTGGTGTTGCATTGCGCCAAGCTATGGAGCCAGGAGCTGTGCAACGGGGGGCGTCTGTCACACCACCGCAGTGCCACTTCCCGTTTAGCCAATAAGAAGCTGAGCGCAGCCAATTTGCGTACATTTTTTGGGAATTCGGCCATATATCCCAGAAGGGCAATCTCAGGGATCGGAACCAAGTTTAAGTGCAGCATGGCGCTGAGTGTGGCGTGGACCTGGGACCAATAACTATGGAGCGCGGGACAGGACCAAGAAAGGTGCGCAAAATCAGCAAATGGGCCGCCGCACTTGGGGCAAGCATGGGGGCGTGAGGAGCCTATTCTGTGCAGCCTCGCTGGGGTGAAGTACAGTCTGCGTAGGAATTTGAAGTGCAGAAGTTTGTGTTTACTGTTAAGAGAAATGTCTTTGGTCGCCCTGCAGCACCAATGCCATTGGTCATCCGTAATGGTGTTAGCCAAATCTGCCTCCCAGGCGGCACGCACCAAACGATCCCTGGAGGGGAGAAGTTCGCAGCACATTTGATATAGCTTAGACACCAGATGAGTGCCCGAAGTGTGTTGAATAATGAATGTGAGGGGGAGTCATCTCCTCCGGGGGGAGCGGGAAGGAAGAGAAAGATGCTCGCAGGAGGGAGCGCAGCCTGGTCAGCACGAAGGAGTCCATGAAGGTCCGCTCCAGGAAGCGGAGGTCTTCGGTAAGCGTGAACGCATGGCCATCAGGGAACAGATACCCAATGGTAGTAATATGAAATTTGGAGAGCGTGTGTTGCACCACTGTTTCCCCAGTAATTGGTACCCAGGTGGAGTTGGGCAACGGGAGGCACGGGGAATACAGTTGAGGAAGGCCAACAAGGCGGCCCAGTCTACCCCACGCCCAGCAGGTCGACGAAACCGTTTGAATGTCTCGAGGGTCTCTAGGCAAGCCCGACGGCAGGGTGGTGGACAGCGATCCCGGCAAGACCAAATCGGCCTCCGGCCGCAAATAAGGAATCCGGGCGTCTGGATGGAACCACAGGTGCGCGTAGGAGCACTGTGCCACCAGAAAATAAAGATAAAAATCAGGGACGTCAAGGCCCCCTCGATCACAGGGGAGCGTCAGTACTTGCCAGGACACTCGCGGCGACTTATTCCCCCACACTAGCTTCAACAACAGTGAGCGTAGTTGTGTGAAAAACGTTTTCGTGAGGGGTACCGGTATATTGTTGAATAAGTATAAGAACCGCAGCAGCACTATCATTTTTATAATGGCGATACGCCCAACCATGGATAATGGCAGTCGTATCCATCTGTCAATCTGTCCCTCTAGGGCTGTGAGTGCCGTACCGTAGTTCAGCCTAATAATGGATTCCGTGTCTAAATGCACATGGATGCCCAGGTATTTTACAGAGTCTCGGCACCATGTGAGGGGGAAGGGACACGAGCACTCAATCGTGTTGGGCGTGAGCGGAAATACTACGGATTTATGTCAGTTAATGCGAAGGCCAGAGTACTTGCCAAATCTGGTGATTTCTAGTAGCAATGGTTCAAGATTGGTCTGGGGCTGTCGGACATAGAGGATGGTGTCATCTGCATAGAGCGAAATCAAGAGCGGGCCCGTCCTAAATTGGAGGCCACGATGTAAATGCTTCTCTTGGAAGTGCCGGACCAACGGGTCCATCGCCAATATGTATAAGAGCGGCGACAGGGGACAGCCTTGTCGCGTACCTCGGGCCAAGCGGAACTGCGCAGTGATCGTCCCGCCACTGGGAGAGTGTATAATAACTCCACTGTGTTAACCAAACATTCAGGTATCCCCATGCGGCGCATCACCGACATAAGGAAAGGCCATTCTAAAGAGTCAAATGCCTTCTCAGCGTCTAGCAGTATCGCCGCCGCCGGGACGTCGGGATCGACACGATGCAAGATGGAGAAAAGTGTGCGAAGGTTAAGAGAAGTGGAGCGATGCGGGACAAAGCCTGATTGGGCAGGGGAGATTATGGATTCCATTGAAAGCGAAAGTCGAATGGCGAGTACTTTCGCCAGAATTTTGTAGTCTAGGTTCAGTAAAGATAGTGGGCGATAGGAAGCGCAGAGAGTGGCGTCCTTACCCGGTTTGGGGAGGAGCACAATGACTGCCTCTCTGAGTGTAGGGGGAAGACAACCCGTTTCCAATGCTTCAGCATACATTTCCACAAGGCGGGGAACCAATAAATCCTTATAGGCTTTATAAAAGTTGGCCGAGAATCCGTCCAGACCCGGGGCCGAGGACCCCGTCATGGAGTCTATGGCTTCCACCACGTTGTCTGATGTAATGGGATCCGCCAAAAAGTCAATCATCCACTTGTCCAAATATACCATTGCAATCTCGTTGAGGTAACCACCACGGTCAGCGGCATCGTCAGTTAATGTAGATGTATACAGTGTAGTGTAGTTGGATAAAAATGTGTCACATATCTCGGGGGTAGTGTGTAGTGTGTCCCCCGCCGGGCTCACGAGTGTCGTGATGTAGGAAGAGGCACGTGGTGGGCGAAGTAGTTGTGCTAGTACCTTGCCGGGTCGGTCCCCCTCCCCATATTGCCTAGCAGCGTGCGCTCTAGTTAGGAATCTGAGCTCCCTATCCGCTTCCTCCCTAAACTCCATCAGCAATTGTAGGCGCCTACGGTCCCCCTCTGGTGTGCGTAGGCAAAGTTGTTCTGCCTCCAGTGTCTTTATGTCACGCTCAAGCCGTGAAAGGGTCGCGCGTATAGTACGCAGCACCCCAGTGTGCGTAGCAATGCAAACTCCCCTGATGGTTGCCTTAAAGCCCTCCCATAGGACAGCCCAGGTGTCGACGGTGCCTGTGTTGAGTTCAAAGTATTCCTCAATGGCATCCCTGATAGTCTCAGCGAAAATTGGGTCCGACAAAGCCTTCCCGGGGAAGCGCCATTGCTTCTCGTAACCCCCCCGCCCGAGGGACCTGCAATCTAAGCACTATAGGCGAGTGGTCTGATAGTGTGCGGGGAAGTGTAAGGAGTTCGTCCACCCACCCAACCACTTCCAGGGAGATAAGCCAATAGTCAAGTCTCGTCCACGTGTCATGGAACCCAGAGTAGTGAGTATAAGCAGGGGTGGAGGCGTGCAATTGTGCTTCAATGTCTACGAGAAAAAAGTGTGTACATATGTCTCGCAAAACAGGGCGTGAGTGAGGCCTGGTGTCTGGGGTGGCTGCAGTACTATCCCTCAAAAAATTAAATAGAAGGTTAAAATCACCACCAAGCAACAGCAAATCCGGGTCTGATTGCAATAGGCGTAGCTGAAAGTCACTGAAAAAGGCAGGGGTGTCAGTGTTAGGACCATAAATACCGGCAAGCGTGACCTTGTGGCCCAGTAGGGTCCCTGAGATGATAACATATCTGCCTTCCCCGTCCAGGACGGAGTGAGTGAGCACAAAAGGTACCCGCTTGTGTATACAGATAGCCACTCCCCTGGAATACCTAGTGTAGTGTGAAAAAAACAATGAGTACCCCAACTCCTGGCCACTTGTGAAGCAGACTCAGAGGTTAAATGAGTCTCCTGTAGGAAGACTATATCGATCCTATGCCTGGCAATATAATTAAACACTTGTTTGCATTTCCCGGCGTTATTCAATCCCCTCACATTCCAGGACATCAATGATAGTTCCGAGGGGCCCACTTGCAGTCCTAACCTAGCCATGAGTGACAAGTGAGTGTAGGTGACCTATGACATAAGCAGCTCAATACAACATTCGGAATTATGAAGACTTCGTGACCTAGCCATGAGTGACAAGTGAGTGTAGGTGACCTATGACATAAGCAGCTCAATACAACATTCGGAATTATGAAGACTTCGTGACACTTCCAAGAAATACATAACCAAACAATCCCCATAGCCCACCCCCCACCCAACCTCTTAGTAACCCCAAAGAGGAACACCCAACCCATCGTGGCGGCAGGATAGTATCTCACAAACAGGACAAATGGAATGGAACCCCATCCCACCACGTCGAAATCAACAAATTCCCCAAGTAGAATGGCAGTCGCCATAGGGGGTGGTAACGCCCCGTCCTACGGGCAAGACCATGGTCGTAGATTCCAGTTATCAATCCAATGAGGCCTGAATCAGAGTGACAAATATCCAAGCTGCGGAGGCAGATGCGTGTGCTAGCGTGCAAGTGTCAGCCGTGGCCTGAGGTGGAGAATAGATCGACGCTGTTCTGAGAGTCACCCTGCAACGGCGACTGAGCCCTGGATTCGCCCGCATGCTGGCCACCTCTGGTTTTGTACGAATGACAGAACTCCTGCACCTCCGTCGGATTGTCAAATATGCGGCGGGCCCTGCCAGCCACCTCCACCCTGAGACGCGCAGGGTAAAGAATGCCATATTTAAGGCCTAGATTACGCAGAGTATCTTTAACCCCAGTGTACTTTCGCCGTGCTTCTTGCACCAGGGCGGTGGAGTCCGGGTAGAATGAAAGTGAGTCTCCCTGCCATCTTATCTCTCCCTTCTCTCAAGCTGCACGGAGGGCTGCGTCACGGTCCCTGAAGTTCATGATCCTTGCGATGATGGGTCGTGGTGGCAATCCCGGTTGTGGTCGGGGTCCCAAAGACCGGTGGGCCCGCTCCACCACAAAGCCTGAAGTGAATTGGTCCCTGCCAAACAGTTCAATGAGAAGGTTCTCCACAAAGATGTCCATTCGGCCGGTCTGGGTTGACTCCGCCACGCCCAATATGCGAACGTTGTTTCGTCGTCCGCGTGCCTCTAAGTCCTCATTCTTAATGGCGACCTCTTTCAGTATCTTCTCGACGTGTTCAAGGCGCTTCAGCGTTTTGGCGCCCGCATCCTCAATGTCGGAGACGCGAGATTCAGCCACATCCAGTCTGCGGTCATGTACCTGAACCTTAGAGCCCAGATCGGCCAGCTTTTGCTCCAAAGCGTCAAATCTACCATCGAGACTTGAACCCAGCCCTCATCTCAGCCATCATGGTAGCGACCAAGGCAGCGGCGTTTTCCTGAGGAGGAGGAGGCATGGCGTCAGAGGAGGAGCCGGTTGCGGCGTCTGAAGTGTGTGTGGAGGTCTTGTCAAAACTAAGTTTCCGCTGATTGGGGTCTCTTTTCCCCATTGTGGTCAAAGTCTTGTCTGGTGTGGGCAGAAAAAACAAGGATCTGGGAGCAGGGCGACTGTCAGTGTCGCGGGCGAGCAGGCCAACAGGAATGCGCAAAATGGCGCGAGCAGGTCGCCTCCTAGGATATGGCAATTAGGTACAGCTGAGTCTGGGGGCACCGAGCGCAGCTCGCGTGCAAGGAGTGAGTTGTGCCGTTGCTGCGTGACTGCCAGCTATCAATGTGCCTTTTCTGGGTGCCAGGATATGTCTAGTGGCGGCAGCGTGATCCACAGTCAAAATGGACGGCCAGGGCTGCAGGTACTGGGCCTCGCTATCAGCCGTCCCCTCGCACCGGTGGGAATCAGGGGGAGGGGACACCAAGGGAAGGCGGGGCCGCTCGGCCGTACAGCAGCACCAGCCCTCGGGGCGCCCACCGCCACCCACCCGCCCCTCCGCGGCACCCGGGACAGAACGCCCCCCGCGCCCGGCCCGGGGCAGCCATCACCCAAGGCCCCGGCTCCGCCTCGCCGCTCAGGCCGCCGCGAGTCACCGAGTCCCGGAGACGGCGCAACAACCCCCCGGACCGGGCCCCAGAGGACAGCCCCAATCCCCCAGCGCCACAAGAAGCCGCGAGCAGACCAGCGGCGCGCCCCAAGCGCAGCACCTACCAGCAGGCCGGGCGCAGTGAGAGCGGACGTCGATGGGGTGGCGGCCTCGCTCCTCCACCTGAAACACCCTTCCGGTGCCCCCACAGACCCAAAACCGGTGTCGGATGGCGGCGGGTCGCCGCAGTTGCAGGATGGAGCTGAGCTACGGGGCTAAATCCGCCTCAGAGCCTCAGGATGGTGAAGGTTGGTCGCCCGGATGGCGGAGCTTCACTCGAAAGCGGCCATCATGGGGCACTTTAACAAAAAAAAGCATCCGTTTGTCAAGTTGATTTTATTGTTAAAAGCGCCCCATGCTGCGCTTTCACTTTAATAGGGGCTGTGCACCTTTCAGACAAAAGCGGGCGGCATACTGCGACATTGCGGGTGGAATAGGGGCAAATCATTACACAAAATAATAGTCACAGCTAATATAAAGCAGACTGTGTAACAAGACAAGTAAAAGGCCCAGTCATTATGGGCGGTAACAAATGCAGACAAGGAAGGACCAAGGAGGGACTAACAAGCCTAATAACGAATCAGAAGCCAGTGTTTACGAAGGACAATGGCACAAGCCAATCAAAAATATGGGGCAGAGAGTGAATGGGGCTCCAAACCTTACTCCAATACTGCATGCCTCGCAGCAGTGCATGCGCTGCCCAGGCTCGACCTAATAAAGAGCATGGCCAGTATGTAACCCTTGAAGCATGGAAACAAAGAAAAGAGTGCACCGCCCCACTTTTTTTCGCAACAAAGAAAGGCCACTGGCAGTAAGCAACCTTTGGAGCATGGCAACAAAGAATGGACACAGAGTAAGCAATCCTTGGCGCATGAAAAGAAAAGAAAGACACAAATAGTGGTCCTACGATGGAATTGAACAGCAAGACAACACAAAACCCAACTTTATATAAAAATATGCAAATCCTTCTAAAGACATCGGGTGCCATGCACAAACGACGGTAAAAGCACTTCCCATAAAAGGCGCAATGGTAAAATATGAAGCACAGCTTCTTTAATACAGCAGTATTTGGATAGACACAGTGGATGAATGTTGCATCTGTTCAGGGAGAGCACAGCTTCAGACCCAGCGCACGGCAGGGCTGAAGCACTATTATAAACAGAAGCGAACTCATCCACTTTCGGTCTTGGCAAGTCTCTCTGCAGCCCCAGGAATGCCAGGGAAACAAAAAACGACCCAGGAGAGGGGGCAAGCTTCAACAGGCTAAACCCCCCTTAAAATGAAGCTGAAATCAACCCAATATCCTACTTAAAAAAGTCTAACTGCCATTAAACATCGAAAAATGCTAACAACAACACACAAAGGAACGGGAGGCAAGGTCTGGGGACAGCACCAACACAACTGTAGAATTAAGAGAAAGAGGGAGGGAGGAATGCTATATTAAAATGTAAGCAGTGATTACCAAAGCTGAACACAGGCAGAGAGTAACAGAGCAGGAAACCAAGAATAAAATAGTCCCTCAAAGAACAGATAAACAAGCATTTACAATACAATAGGTCTCGCAGCATTAAAGTTTGAGTTACTGGCATTGTAAATGACAATGCTTTGCATACATTTTTTTTTTTATTTGCAATTGGTATATAAACATTGTTTGTGAATGGTTAGCTGTGAGGTGAGGTTAGAGGTGGTTGGAAATGAAACACAACGCCTGTCACTACTTCCTGGATGGGGAGGAGGGAGTATAGAAGCCCATTTGGTAGTGAGATGGAGTGTCATAAAGCTAGGGAGAATATTTTCTCTTTCCAAAGGCCATGACAATTGATTGTGCTAATGTTTGTTTTTAACTAGCCTGTGTGACTACAAAAGTTATCCAAACGTATGCAAATGCGCCAACCCCACTACACTGAGGCATGTTTCCTGTACATTACACGCAAAAAAAAGCCCAGGCCGATTCCTCGCCCTGCTTATTTCTTATTCATTTTATTTTGTTCATTCTTACATAGTGAAAACTCGATCCGAAGGTATTTATTGGAGCGCTTTACGAGAGCACTAGATGCATTGCACAAGGACACATTCCTTTTTTGGTATGCACGGGGAGATTGAGTGGTTTGCCTAGAATCACAGGATGTTGAGCGGACGCCAGCCTCGAACCTGGTTTCCCAACTCCAAAGTCAGCAGTTCCGGCTGTTATGCCACATCGTTGAGAGAGATCGAGAGTGAGCCCTGCTGAAAGGGACAAGGCGCTGCACGTACAAAGTGTCATTATGTAGCTAGCTAGTGCATTCACTGCCTGCAACCCGCTGTGACAGCAGACCCCGGTTACGGCCAACCTCCCTGATTCAGTCAGGACTCGCCAGTACCGCTCGCTGCCCAGACGGAAGAATCATCCAGTAACCTTGAACGATCGAGTTTTTAACCAGGATTTGGACTATGCCATCCTAGGAAAGCTAGAATCACTGTTCTCATCGACAACCCCGTCCTGATGAGGATCCCGAACAACTGGGATCGAAACGCCGTCGACTAGACAGCTTGAATTTCACGACGCATTTCACGTCTTGTGCTCCCATTATAATAACTTTGTTTCAAGTAATGATTACTTGTCTCTACCGGGGCCATTATTTGATGTTGTAAATCCTGTTCAATGCGTCGCCACTGCTGTTGTTTTTAAACACTTGCACACTCACTTGTCACTGATTGTATATAGCACCTGCACCAAGTGTCACCGGGTTGTCCTACGATCCACTCTGTACAGTGCTGCTTTAACTGTATTGACCCTCAACTACCTATGAAAATAAGACCACCTTCTATGAAAAAACTCTTGACTCCTTGGTTTTTCCTTTCTTTGTAATGCTTATTGCATACGTCTTCAAAACTGTCTCTGCATAATACCTGTTGGGAACTGTTCTTATTCACATATTACACCCATCCCAACGTGGTTTATGGGTTTTCTCCTGTTGTTTTCATACATTATGTAGATTGTAGGCACACACTTCTGAGGGACTGGGTGAGCTACGCCACAGTGCCACCCAGCGCTCTTCCAACCCCTGCGCGGGCATCACCGATGCCACCTCACAGCCGGCCTCAGGGCCCCCACCGCTGCCCTTTGATGTTCCCCACTGAGCTGGAAATGTAAAGCATCTGCAGCACACTTTGATGGTGTGTAATTATAGCACCAATGTGTACCCTGTGGGTCAGAGGTCAGCGCGCTCGCACGCTGGCCTGCTTTGTGCTGGAGGGAGCGCGGATTGTAAACGGGTAGAAAAGCCCTGCAGGGCCGGGCTGTAAAACAAGCAACAGAGGATGTGTGACTGGTAAACCTCACCGCGTGCTCCAAGGGTGAGGGCGGGCATCGTCCAGGCATGAAGCTGCAGTCACTGTTAAACCCCACGCCGTGGCTGTGCGTATAGCCCACTGTCCCTTTGCCAACTCCCCATGTCACAGTTTGGTATGATGCAGCCATATTATCACAGCAGGGTAGTGTGTCTCAGAAAAAAAACAGAATCTATCTACACACACACCTTACACGGAGTTCCGTTGACTATTAAACGGAAACTTTGGAACTGGAAAACCAAATTCTTGTCTTGGAATCTACTCAGCAGCCTTTATTCAACGAAAAGCACTTAATCTACCCGTGCCTTGAAATAAAAAACAAAAAACAAAAAAGAAGGACATTGTTAATATAACTGGTGCTCTTTTAAAGCGTCCCAATTCCTTTGTGTCGAACTGCAAAAGAGCAAAATGGCGCGTGATACTCATTTTTCGATGCTAAAGATGAAACGCTCAGGCATGTGACATCTGAGTTACAGTTAAATGTCTTTAGGAGGAAGTGGCTCTGCCCACAAAAGCTGTATGTTGTTTATACAGCACACACATGGCCTGCTGTTGTACGTGTCATAGATTTCTGGAAAAGGACTTCTGTCTGTAAGATTTGGGGAGGATGGGCCAGGAATGGTGGGGGTCGGTGCCGGGCTGATGAGCCTTAGATTTCATGATAATCGTACTAAGCAAGCACCAACCATCTTGTGATTCTGGGCAAATCACTTAATCTCCCCGTGCCTAACAAAAACAATGTTTGTGTGGCAGAAAATGCCCCGGAATCCCGCCGCGGCTGCACCGGAAGTCAGGCAAGGTCGCCTGTGACGGGGGCGGGGCCGCGTCCGGACCGGAAGAGGAGGCAGGCGGAGTAAATGCGTCTCGTGGCCCGGGGCTCCTGTGAGCGGTGGAGAGCCCCGGGGCCGCCAGCAGGAAGTTGCGCAAGTGTTGCGGGGCTCCCTTGACCAAGAGGGAGCCCTGGGAAAGGAGCTGGCAAGAGCTGCAGCGTCAACTCTGCGGACGGGGCACGAGGCACATGCCCGGTGCCTGCCCCTGCCGCATGCTGAGAGCGGAGTCCCCCGAGATTGGCCCAGTAAGTTCAAAAGGGCTGGGGAGGGGGGGGGTGTCTCGGTGCACTCGTGTGTGTGTGCTCATGTGTGTATATATGCGTGCGACGGCGGGAGGGGGGCTCGGTGCACTCGTGTCTGTGTGCGCACGTGTGTGTATGTGTGGGGGGGGGGGTGCTCATGTGTGTGCGCATGCGTTAGCAGGGGGAGGTGTGGCTGTGTGGTACAGCTTTCCAGGAGAGGAGACAGGAGCTGGGCACAGCGAGCGCGTTCGCGTGCGCGTGGCCTGCTCAATTCAGAGCGCGCGGCCAGCTCCTGTCCCCTCTCCTGGAAAGCAGAGTCGATCACAATAGGTCTCTGGCGAGACCGCGATTTCGCGCGGTTTAACGCCACGAGACCTAAAAAACCATAGGGTAATGAGACAGTACTTAGTCCCTGCTGCATGGGAGGAACTGAAAAGAAACAAGAGGGACAAAGAGGTAGGACTGACCACTAGCAAGCAAGGATTTTTAAAAGTCAGTTAAACAAACAAATCAAAAGCAGGGGGATGGCTTTGAGCCCACAAGAGAAGTTATAACAGGTTTTGAAGGCTCGACCTAAAAACTGTGCTACATTATACCACACAATTTGCCTTTTCTTGCAGCATAATTTAGACAATACTGCTGCAATATTTGGTGCTGTCCTGCTGCATATTTCCAGTGGCCCTGATTACAAGTGCCTTCTCAGTGACTGGCAGGCTGGGCTAGGGAGGAGGGCCATCGGGCTGCAAGCAGTGCCGATTGTAGGCTGAGGCGCCTCAGTAGTGTTTGGCTTTAGATAGTAGGGTTCCCGAGCAGCAGTCCGTGTCACTGCAGCCCAATTCCAGGCCACAGCATTGAATAGGAACTCTTACTTCACTGGCATCCGATTCTCTCGAGCCTCTCCTTGACCACTCTTACACATTCGATCCCCGGTGTGCCATGACACTGCCCCATGTACCCTCTTTGTAAACCTCTTTCTTGTACACTGCCTGTTGCTACATTCCTACTTTATAAACGTCACACATTCAATTGGATTGCAGTAGGAAATGCTCTTTAAGAAAAACACTGTTTTATGGCCTGCATGAAAATGTAATGCAGATTTACAATAAACAAGACTGTGATCAACTCTAGTGGTCCAGACAATGCCTTTGTCTGTAACATCCCCTCCCCGCCCATGCATTCTTGCCTCCTTTAATACTCTTACCCATGATTTATAGTGACATACACTTCTTGTGGCAACAGTCTGATGATTATGCCAATAAGTGATGTCATTTTGGTTCAATTCAAGTCACTCATTTCTGAATACAAAGACAATAGAGGGCTGCATGAAATCTGGTATATTTTTGTTGCCTATAATAGGCAAGTCTTGACCACTGAAATGGCTTTTACCAGTCTCAGAATAATTTGCTATTGATGTTTGGTAACAGAAGTTCAACATTGTAAGTCTTTCAGCACGTCCCTGCCACAACCTCAGCAGAGCACTTATTCTTAAGTTGAAGAAAGAAAAAAAGAGTCGATGGGGGTGGACATTTAGAGAGTAAGTACTTCTAATTAGGCTTCAGGAGTGACAGCGAAGGCTGATCTCATAGATAGGAGATTCATCTTTAGGTCTGAAAAGTGTTGAGATGTACAGAGTTCCTGCACCTATACCCCCGGACACATTCAGGAAGATGACTCTGGTAACAAGGTTTGTGTGTTCGTCAGGATAGGCTCTAGTGAGTGGTGGCTGGCAAGCTTGTGCCACTCGAGTGGGTGTTTCAATTGAATAAGTCTGGAGAGCGTGCATCTGAGGCAGAGCGTTCCTTTGGGAGTCTCAGGGAGGCCCTAAAGACTGCAACGATCCTTATGTAAGATTTTACTGACAAGGCTGTATGCTAGCAGTTACAGAGACACAAATTTAACAAGTAAAAATATAATAGACTTAGATGATTGAAATCAAGACAGCCATGAGGCCTTCCTGTTGGCAGCACACCAGTCCACTGCATGGTAGGTTGTCTCCACAATTAGAGATGGGGATCATATATATCAGTGTTTCCTGAACTGTGGGTCAATACCCTATGGTCGCTCATGAGGTGGTGGGTTGTGAAAGTCCAAGCAATAAATAAAGATAACTTTAAATTAAGTATTTATTTTGTCACGTTCATTGCGCTTCAAAATCAGAGGGGCAAATGGCAGTCTATGTCATCTGATAAATTGCTGATTATTTATTTAACATGGGTATTGGTGTTTACAAACTCCTCTCACTTTGCAGTTAGAGAAAACAAGCATTGGCATAGCCAATAGGTCTCGCTTTTGGGACCTTATAAGTATTTAGTTGTGCAGCACAATATCCTTGGTGCAACAACATCAACTGTTGCATGGCTAAACACTTATAAGGTCCCAAAGGTGAGACCAATTGGCTATGCCAATGCTTGTTCAAGTATGAAGATGAGTCGAAAAAACTTCCAAGTGAGCATGAATTGAGAGTATGCACAGGGTTCAGCTTCCTACACACACAGAATAGAGGCATTCCAGGCAATCTTGACTCATGCTCAGAAAAGATACAGCCCGATCGGAAGTATTTCAGGTTTTCTCACACACAGAACAGGCACAGTACAGACAGCAACAGTGCAGTCATCCTTCATGCTCAACCACAGCACTTAACTGCAAAGACTGCAGCTGTACAATTGGGCCTCACGTGACCGAGGTACAGCACAGCCAGGAGCTGTGCATTTTAATTCTTACGCAGAACAGGTACACAGTACAGAAGCATGCCAAGTTGTTTACATGCATAGGGAAACATTGGCAACCATGCAATATGATTCCTGTATGCAGAAATGCACATTATGGGCAGTACCAGAGTAAACATCTTGGCACATACATTCACAGCAGGAATCACACAAACACCAGCAGTGCAAGCTTTCCCCACATACAGAATAGGGATAGCACATGAAGCAACAAGTCATGTTTCCTTCCATATGCAAGGCATTTATTGTATGGGCATGAGCACTGCAACCTCCGGTCACACAAAATACGAAGATTTGGCTAACTGGCCGACAGAGAAAGCCACCACTCTCTAAGACTCTGATTCCATTGTGTACAGTACTCGAATTCTTATTTCAAGATCCATATTTAACGCATTCATACAGAGTGTCCATAGTTGCAAGGCAACTACACTATGGTTTGAGGGGTTTTGACTGCAAGAGAACTTCAAACTTCCCATCTGATTGAGGATTACCCCTTCAGACACATTTATTGGATCATGCAGCATGCACCATACTGTTTGCATTGCTCTAAGAAGGTTTCCTGCCGACTAACCGCTGTGTCCCTTCTCCCCCATTTTGTCCTTTGTCACAATAGTATTGCTCTCTTTTTCCCTTTTAACTCAATTTTTTAAAAAGCATTGGCATAGCCAATAGGTCTCGCCTTTGGGACCTTTATAAGTGTTTAGCCATGCAACACTTGATGTTGTTGCACCAAGGATATTGTGCTGAATAACTAAACACTTATAAGGTCCCAAAGGCGAGACCTATTGGCTATGACAATGCTTGTTCTGCTTGATTTCGGCCAGCAAATGTGGTGTACATAAATGTGTGTGTGTGTCTATTTTTAAGGAAATAAGAAATGCATCTATATAATGTGTTTCACTTTCAAAACAGCGTTTGCTACTACAGCCTTGCTATTTCACAACGCTGTAAATAGGTGCTACAGTTACCCCTTTTAATGATACTCTGAATGTTACCCTCACAGGGATAAAAGGCTCACACTGTGGAATTACACTTAGTGTAAGCGCTTAACTCACTGTTTTATTTGGATGGCTAATATTTCCCTCATTTCCAGCCTTGGCGCTTCAAACAATAAATGTTTTATTTGCTCCTAAGCAAGATATGCCTGTGTATGTCACCATGGCACATACAACACTTACAGTGAACTGCAATTTCAGACCTCACTGCGGATTTTACGTGATTAACTTGGCAAGACCTGTCCTTCCTGCTGTGCCTATAAAATATCACCAGGTTGGCACTGGCATTCCTCTCTAAGCACAAGAAATCTTGTTGTCATCTACCTAAAGGGTCCATTTGTAGCACGTGGTATTTAGAACATTTACTTATGAGCTGTCAGACAGCTAAGGGGGTAAACATTCAAATTCTAGTGGTCGAAATCAATAGTCACTATTTATTAGCAAAAAATTACAATAAACAGCACTAGAAACTAGGTCTAAGCCGGCTATATATTTCCCATCGTGGCAGTCGCCCACATTTAATTCTTGTGTTTGATTTGATTTGATTTGATTTGTGCATTTGTAAAGCGCGCGATTGCCCATAGGCGTCTTGGCGCTGTGATTCGACTCTGACTCTTAAGATGTTAATTTAGGGATATGCAGAGAACAGCCACGTTTTAACTTGCTTTCTGAATGATTTAAGTGATGGACTTGTTTTTATATCTAGCGGTAGTTGGTTCCAGCTTCTTGCTGTATGTACCAAGAAGCTCCTTCCGCCCCAGTTTGCTTTCTTGAATCTTGGTACCGCGATTATTTTCTTTTGGCCAGATCTAAGGGTTCTATTTGGCTCATATAGTTTTAGATGAGTTTTTAAAAATTGGGATCCAGTTCCATTGGTTGCTTTATATGCTAAGCACAGTGTTTTGAATTGTATTCTTTTTTCGATTGGTAGCCAGTGTAGGTCTCTAAGTTTGTGACTGATTCTTTCAAATTTTGGTATCCCTAATATCAGCCTGGCAGCTGCATTCTGCAGACGTTGAAGTTTGATTAGAGTTTTCTTCCTGGCTCCAGCATATAGGCCGTTCCCATAGTCTAATCTGGACAAGGCTAATGCTGTCACCACTGTCTTTCGTGAGTCAAGTGGTAGATAGGGTAGAATTTTCTTGATCATTTTTAGAATGTACCACAGTGATGATGCCAGTTTATTCGCTTGGGCGTCAAAGGAGAGATTGGTGTCTAGAGTGATTCCCAGATTTTTTACCTTCTCCGTTGGTTCAGGACATCCTCCTAGTTCTTTAGGCCACCATGAGTGGGACCAAATTGTTTTGTCCCCTCCTAGAATCATGACCTCACTTTTGTCTCCATTTAGTTTTAGACAATTTATTCTCATCCATTGGCTGATTTTTTTCATGCAGATTTGAAATTTTTCTGCTGTGTGTGACATCACTTCCGCATATTGACATCCTTAGAATGGTACTTGAGCAGGGAATGATACAGTGATCTGGCTGGAATTGAGGGACGGTAAATCCGTTTTGTGGGAATATTGTGAAGCACTTTCTTGACCAGCTGCTATGTTCTGATTTTTGTATAGCTCCAAAGGGGGTAGGGCCGATGTTGCAGCCATACACCTGACGGGATGCTGTGAGTGCGAACTATATGCTGTAAGAAAGTAACATGTCGATCTACAGATGAAAGTACATTCATTTTGCAGATCGCATTATGTGCCACATATCATGACATATGAGGCACATACCTTTCACGTTATGCCCGAAAAAATGTGTGGAAAAGGTTCGAGAACTGACACAGACCCATTTTCATGCATTATTGATTAGCAAAACCAAGTGTACTAATACCTCAACTTTCCAGCAGCGCACCAGTGCAACAAGTACGGACTCTTAGTCACTGTTTTTTTTGTTTTATATAGCGCAGAATCGACCCGAAGGTATCTGAGCGCTTCACATTAGCACCCGTTGTTTTACAGACGGACACATTTATTTTGTTAGGCAGGGGGATATTAAGTGATTTGCGCAGGTGACATGTGAAGGACAAAGGCCACTCGCACGTCTGGGAGGGGTTTGGTTTGTGCAACCCCTCCCTTCTTGATGCCTATCCACCCTCTTAATAACACGGCTTCTGTGCCACACCTGCCCTTTTGTGATTCATTCTTCTTAAAATCCTTGGTGCCTTCCATCCCACCCCAGGAACCATACCAGCCCCTTACAGTGACCTCAGTCGTGCCCTCCCCTTCCCGCTGCACCCCAGACCCGCCCATTCATTCTCTGGTTCTTGTTCCTATCGTGTCCTCGCGCCCGGGATCCTTCCCCCATTACCTGTATCATGTTGAAAATGATGTCTGGTTACCTGGCTAACAATCTGAGCTGTGCTCTGCGAGTGAGCCCAGCTCTCACTAACGCAGCTCCCGGTGTCTGCTCTAGAACAAAGACACGGCTCAGGCGGCAGGGGTTGAGGCATCCAAATTTACAGACCATTTCTGAGATGTAATGAATCCGAGATACAGGCAATTGCTGGAAATGACGGCGCCCACTTTACCTAAGACTCGCAGTGCCAAAAACAAGCAATCTATTCTGTCACAATAAGCAGAGTCAGGACAGGAAGGATGAAATTCTCTGAAAGGGCGAAGCTGGTGACGGACAGGCTCCTAGGGTTGGCACAGCGACCCACTACACGTTCGTAATCTAGCACACTTTTTTAAAACTGAATACACAAGCAGTGTCGGACTGAGGCTAGCTGCTGCCATGACACTGTTGAGCCGGGCGTGCTGTATGCACCTCGACCAGTCAAACACACTGACACCCCTGACACATGGTTCCGTCCCCCAACTCAAATCTACCAGTTACCTCACTGGAAGTACACTACAGACGCGCCCCTGTTTCTGAAGAGAGCTAGAATATTCGATCTAGTTGCCAAGTTTCTCACATCTATGGGTGATGTGCTGCCTCATGTCAAGTTTTTGCTTTTAATTCTGGGACTTATCGTTAAGTTTTATAATGGAATACACACAACCACAAAACCCAAAATTCAAAGAAAACAAGGCATTGGATCGCGTGGCAATAGCCTACTTCCTACGTGTGACGTCACGGCACAGCCTGCTTCACTGCCACGCATTGCTATCTGGTATTCACGAACAAACGAAACTTTCTCGTTGACAGCCACACATACAATGTGCTACTCTTTAGGAGACCGTCACACATTACTCGGCTCTCTGATCCACTGATATCGGGCTGCCTGTCTGGATAATACTATGCACCTCAGAGCATGATTACAGGCTGCGAAACTGACCTTCGTCTCTAATATAGCCCTCAGCCTACTCTTTAAACCTCTTCGAGGAGGGATCCTCGGTGGGTACTCAGCAGTTGGGAGGCGAGGAGATTCACTGTCTTTAATCACCTCCTTCCAACAGAAATCAAAATTGTATCTAGCGACAACAATTCTGGCGTTCATCACATGCACATCCGGGCTCACCTCTGGCCGAGTGCTGGAGTGCCACTGCCAAGGAAATTATCTTCCGGTTTAGCGGCGTTTATGTTCCGGTGCAACAGTGTCTAGCTCTCATTAGAGGAATGAAACCCGCTCTGCCCTGCTACAGCGCAGCCCAGGGAGGTGCAACAGAAACCCGAACCGCCCCTTGTTCTCCGCACTGACAGGGGGGACAGCGAGGGAGCAGCCGTGAAATGGATTCAAATAAAAGAAGTCGACTCAGAGCTTTCAGGAACCAGCACTGCCTCTCCCCTAACTCACGCAGGAATGACTTCAAAAATGCGCAAAAAAAAAAAGGGGGTGGAAACAGCCACTGAATCCCTCCCCTCCAGGACTCCGTGACCGGCCTCATGGTTGCCAAGGCAATATTTTAAAAAATATTGTTGTGCTACCGTAAGGCAGGTCATGGAGTCCTCGAGAGGCGGGATCCAGAGCAGACAAATCTGCTAAACAGGAGCTTTTTCCAATGGCAGGCCTCCGTTTCCAGAGGCCTGCCAATGGAAAAAAGGCGCGTGGATTCACGCCATACTGAAATCCCCTGCTCACAATATCTCTTTGCCTGCAGCAGGGCATGCCCAGCAATGCAGGCTTCGACCTAAAAAGGAATGTGAATTATATGGAAATCTTGCTGGGCTACAGAGACAGGGAAAGGAAGGGTGCAGGATTTTGTAACACAACAAAATGTCATCCCTTGTAAATTAATTGTACACATTCAGCAGTAGGAAAGTAAAAATGAAGCAATTTTTTTGCACTTCTGAAGCGTGAGGCAAACAAAGATTTTAATAACATCAATACAAATCAAGACACTTTACTTAGTGATGCACACATGATATTCACTGAAACAAGATGCCCGCATATTTAACATTGGTGTATAATATATTTTTTCAGTAAAATTGTTGGTCTGTGCAAATTTAGTGGTCATTTCAACGGAAAACGTGCTGTTTGTAAACCACAGTACACTACCACACTATGTTTTAGTTACATTGAAAAAATCGTCCACCTCGTGCTTATAAAAGCTCAGTGGATCGCAAAGGTTTACCAAATCTAAAAAGTGGGTCTTGGTTCTTAGAAGTCTGGGGAAGCAGTGATCTCTATGCAAGTCAGTCTTTCTTAAATCCCAAAAGGGCAGGCCAGCCCTTACTTGCACAACACAAACCACCTAAAACCTCTCTCTGGACTGGTTGGTCCTCGTCAGTGTGGCGAGTAGGTACAAAGGTGTGTATACACCTCTCAGGTAAGGAGAAAAATGTAACACACCAATGCTACACAGACATGCCACAATAGCACAAGGCTCTTCAGAGCAGGCTCAGAGATTAGGGATAAAGTGCATTAGTCTTGGAGCAAAGAAGATTGTGCAAGATGACAGATAAAGATGATACTGTGTAGGATGAGAGAAAAACACCATGTAGAGATGGCTCAAGCCACGTGACCCTGGAGCACTCAGGACCATGTTCTGCGTCTCTCAAGGAGGTTGATGACAGTTGATTGACCTCTAGGGGAGGGCAACCTGGGATTTGGGTCAACAAGCCAACTCTTATTTAAAAACCGTCCATCTCCTGCACACGTCCTGCTTCCTCATCCCACAAATTCCTGATCCCAAGACCCATTGTATTTTAGAATGCTATGACATGGAATGGAACCTAGAATCAACTCTCCACATATCTTCCCCCTTTTAATAACAATAAAGTACAACCATGTATATATACATACATTTCAGTTATAATATTAATTGATAATAAATATGCAATTGTAACACACATGCAAATAAAAACAAAGTAGCAATAAAATAAAGCTAACATATGTTGACTTGCAACAGAACCTATGAAAATAAATACATGATATAACTTGTGATTTATATTATGGTAATACACACCTTCCCTGAATTACATAATATTGATAGCTAAAACTATTTCAAAACATAATCCTGGAACTTAATAATACGCCTAATCCCATGACTAAACTGGCTTCCCACCATTTTACCTTCTCACATCTGTTCCTCAGAGCTTTACCCAGTCTCCTCTGCTTCGACAGTTTGCTTCAGGCATTACTCTACTGACATTCCCGACCCCTCGTCCTGACACTGATCATTGACTACTCCAGGAAAACACAAGAAAATCACATCCTTCTTTTTCCTATCCTCTTGCAATGTGACCCAAATTCCACACCCTACCGTCACTTAAGCGTACTGAATACGCCACAACCTACCGTCACTTAAACATACTGAATATGCTACACCCAACGATCACTTAAGCTTTCTGCATATGCCACACCCTACCATCACTTAAGCTTTCTGAATATGCCACACCCTACTGTCACTTACATGTACTGAATTCCTCAAACACACTACCACCTTCAATGGTTCAGAGAAAGAACTTTGACCATTCGGAACTCTGCCTGCCTTCTCAACAGAGACCATTCCCCTTCAGACAAAGCCACATCAGTACAAGCATGCTTGTCATTGTAATAATCCTTATAAACGTGTTACGCTTTCATTATGCCAGTCCTCCCTTCCTCTGCAGACCATTCCACCTTTCTAGACTCACTCATCCAACCCATGTTGTCCTTAGTATACAGTTTCCCACTTCTCATTAAATGAAAAGGACTATATCCAGTGACAGAAGAAGGGGACATATAAGCTCAAATAATTTGTTTTACTTCAACTAACCAGTCGTTACTCTCCATTTCTGCAAATTGATTTGTGACCTTGCCAACTCTGCTGAACCTCTCAACGGTACTATTACTTGCTGAAGACACACTGATGTAACCCATTCCTTTGTAAGTACTCCTTAGCCATGTCATACTTAAACTGCACACCATGGTCACTCAGCAGCGGTTTCTCCTATAGGGCGGAGGAGCATCCCCCCGCCTGCTGGGTGTGTAACAGTAAATGAACAACAAATGCATTATTAAAATAGTATCACTCTCATTACCATTTCTAGGACATTCTTGCTACCTGTGAGTTTTGGGGTGGAGCCAGGGTGATTCCTGCTTATTGACAGAGCAGGATGACAAGAAAAGTGCGGAGTTTGCAAGTCGCATTGGCCGGCAGTCTTGCGATTGGCCAGTCCAACATGCACTCTTCTGCCCACAACAATCCAACAACTGAATAACAGCCAGGGTATTGCAGCCACAGGCCACCAAAAACAAAAGCAACACTAGGTTGGACTGCTCCATGCAATCCTGCCGCTTCTCTCATGCTGAAAACAGGAATGGGTAGTGTGCATGATTGGTCACTCTAACGTGAAACCTAACCAGACAGAAGACTCAGAGCGCACAGGCTTTTGCGGTGGACCTCTCTTTGTGGAGATGTTCAACTAATTTTACCCGCACCATGGAAATCTGTGGTTGTGGTGAGAGCCCCGTCCCTCACCTTCCCCTGGGACGGGACTAAGTGTTCTTGGTTCACAAGAATGGAGTAGATGCAGTAACCGGACAACTCAGAGGGGGGTTCACTCTATTTCAAATAAATGACCAGTCACCTCACACAGTGATTCTCCCTGCGATGCCGATGGGTCACCAATCAATCAATCATTGCATTTCTAAAGCGCGCTACATACCAGTTAGGGTCTCAAGGCGCTAAGGGGGGGGGGGGGGGGGGTTGCCGCTACTGATCAAAGAGCCAGGTCTTGAGGAGTCTTCTGAAGGCCAGTAGGTCCTGAGTCTGTCGTAGGGTGGTTGGGAGGGTGTTCCAGGTCTTGGCGGCGAGGTAGGAGAAGGATCTTCTGCCGGCTGTGGTTTTCCAGATGCGAGGGACTGTAGCAAGGGCGAGGTTGGCTGAGCGGAGGCTTCGGGAGGGGGTATGGAAGCTTATTCGGTTGTTGAGGTATGTAGGTCCGGTGTTGTGGAGTGCTTTGTGTGCGTGGATGAGGAGCTTGAAGGTGATCCTCTTGTTTACGGGGAGCCAGTGCAGGCCTCTCAGGTGGGGTGTGATGTGGCTGTGTGGGGGACTTTGAGGATCAGTCGAGCTGAGGCGTTCTGGACTCGTTGTAGTCGTCTCAGGAGCTTGTTAGTAGTTCCTGAGTAGAGGGCGTTCCCATAATCGAGTCGGCTGGTGACGAGGGCCTGGGTGACGGTCTTTCTCATGTCGATAGGGATCCATTTGAAGATTCTACGGAGCATTCGGAGGGTGTTGAAGCAGGACGTGGATACGGCGTTGACTTGCCTGGTCATGGAGAGGGTGGAGTCGAGGATGACCCCCAGGTTGCGTGCGTGGTCCATGGGTTCCGGGGCTGTGCCTAGTGAAGTGGGCCACCAGGAGTCGTCCCAGGCCGATGGGGCGGATCCGAGGATTAGGACCTCTGTCTTGTCTGAGTTCAGCTTCAGTCTGCTGTCCTTCATCCAGTCGGCTACGGCCCTCATTCCTTTGTGGAGGTTAGCTTTGGCGGTGTGGGGGTCTTCGGTGAGGGATATGATCAGCTGGGTGTCGTCGGCGTAGGGGATGATGTTCAGATTATGTTGCCGTGCGACGTGGGCGAGAGGAGCCATGTAGATATTGAACAGCGTTGGGCTGAGGGAGGATCCCTGTGGAACGCCGCAGATGATCTCGGTGGTTTTTGAGCGGAAGGGTGGGAGGCGGACGCTCTGGGTTCTTCCGGAGAGGAAGGATGTGGTCCAGGCCAGGGCCTTCTCTTGAATGCCGGCGTCCTGGAGGCGTGTTGATAGGGTGCGGTGGCAGACTGTGTCAAAGGCTGCGGATAGGTCCAAGAGGATGAGGGCGGCTGTCTCTTCTTTGCCCATCAGGGTCCTGATGTCGTCAGTGGCAGCGATGATGGCGGTCTCGGTGCTGTGGTTGCTGCGAAAGCCGGATTGGGAGCGGTCCAGGATATTGTTGTCTTCAAGGTAGCGGGTTAGCTGTTTGTTGACCATCTTCTCTGTTACTTTTGCCGGGAACGGGAGCAGGGAGATGGGCCAGAGGTTCTTGAGGTCCTTGAGGTCCGGTTTCTTCAGAAGGGCGTTGATCTCAGCATGCTTCCAAATTTCCGGGTAGGTGGCTGTATCGAAGGAGCAGTTGATGGTTTTCCGGAGGTGGGGCGCGATGGTAGCTCTAGCCTTGTTGAAAGCGTGGTGAGGGCAGGATTCCGATGGGGATCCAGAGTGGATGGAGTTCATGGTTTTGATGGTGTATTCGTCGCCGATGCTGGAACAGGTGGGCAGGCGGTTGGTGCGGGTGGTAATCGCACGGGTGGTGTACTCGGTGGTGGGTGCGGGGGGGGTCGGAGTTGAAGCTTTCGTGGATGTCGGTGATCTTGCGGTGAAAGAAGGTGGCCAGGGAGTCGCACAGGTCTTGCGATGGTGGGATGTCGTTGGTGTTGGAGCTGGGGTTGGAGAGTTCTTTCACAATGCTGAAAAGCTCTTTGGTGTTGTGTGCGTTGTTGTCGAGTCGGTCCTTGAAGGCGGTCCTCTTGGCTGACCTGATGAGTTGGTGGTGTCTGCTCTTGAGGGCTGTGTGGCTGTCTGGTGTTCCATCGTGGAGCCATTTCTTCTCCAGCTTCCGGCAGGTGTGCTTGGAGGTCCGGAGGTCTTTGGTGAACCATGCGGCTTTCTTGTTGGTGTGGTTGGTTGTGGAGGTCTTGAGAGGGGCGAGGGTGTTGGTGCAGTTGCTGATCCACTGTGTGAGGTTGGTTGCGGCCGTGTCTGGGTCGGTGGGTGGTCTCCGGGCGAGGGTGGTCGTCAGTTGGTCCTCAGTGACCTTGCCCCAGCAGCGGCACGGCAGCTGTTGGGGGCGGTGGTGTGTGGTGGATTTCCTGAAGGTGAAGTGGACGCATCTGTGGTCGGTCCAGTGGGGTTCGGTGGTGTGGTTGAAGGAGATGTGGGGGCTTGCGGAGAAGATGGGGTCCAGTGTGTGTCCGACGGCGTGGGTGGGAATCGTCACGTGTTGTTTGAGTCCGTGGTTGGTAAGGTTGTCGATCAGGGCGGGGGTGTTGGCGTTGTTGTTGTTCTCGAGGTGGAATTTCAGGTCCCCGAGGAGAATGTAGTCCCTGGAGGCGAGGGCGTGGGTGCTGATGAGGTCGGTGATGGTGTCGCTTAACTGTGGTCGGGGTCCGGGAGGTCTGTAGATGAGTGTTCCTCTGAGGGTGGTGTTGCGGTCGGTGTGAATCTGGAAGTGCATATGCTCGGCGGTGGCGTGGGTGTTGTCGGTGTTAGTTGAGATTCTGATATAGTCTTTGTGGACGATCGCGATTCCCCCTCCTACTCTGTTGTCTCGGTCTTTGCTGGAGATCTTGTAGCCCTGTGGGATGGCTATGGCGATGTCTGGTGCTGAGGTGGCATTCAGCCAGGTCTCTGTCAGGAAGGCGACGTCGCGGCGGTGGAGTCTAGGAGGTCCCAGAGTTCGATGGCGTGCTTGCGAGCGGAGTGGGTGTTAAGGAGAATGCAGCGGAGGTGGTTGGGTTCTTTGGCTGGTGTTTTGGTGGGCTGGATGCTGGTGTAGCTGCAGTTGCGGCAGGTGAAGGGTCCTTGGGTGCGTTTCAGGGTGGCCCGGTAGCAGGGGTGGGCTCGTCCGGTGTTGAGTGCGCGGAGGGTGTTGGAGGCGTAGTGTAGTCTGGTGTAGCGAGGGCGCGGGGTCCAGGGGTTCTGGCGCTGGGCGCGGTCGGGCGCAGACGGGCTTGCCTTTAGCGCGCCTGGGGTGCGCCCGCTGCGCGCATCCGCTGCGCATCCGTGCGGCGACCTCCATAAATGGCGAAGTGGGAGGGAGGAGCAGCTGGGAGGCGGGAGCGGGGTGGCCAATGGGCGGTCGAGGGATGGGTACAGAAGAGAAAAAGGGGGCGGGCCGCAGGGGAGCAGCGGCGGGGAGCGGGAGGGGGGAAGGTGGCGGGAAACAGTCACGGGGAACACGGAATCGGCAAAATCCTAGTAAACAGAAACACAAAAACACAAAAGATACTGGCAAAAAATACTGCTCACTGAACAAGAATCAACAGATACTGGCAGACAGGCACTCAGCTGGCGAGAGTGCGGGAGACACCAGTCACCACACCTTCATTGATAAAGATTTTCGGAGCTGAGGAATGTTGTGATTTAGGTGACATCAGTAGCACTATGTGCACGATGAGCTACGTAACCACGGATACAATTCCAATCCTGATCTCTTTTATTTGTTCCAGTCCAAATAGCTCCTTATAAATGTCAGGGAAAGGATTTTGCGCTTGAAAGAAGGCCAGCTCGCGCACACATTTTGGAAGACCCACATGTGCAGATATTTGCATGGTTCACTTATGCTCGAACACAGACATGTACACACTAACTTTTTAATTAATGAGAAAAAATGATTTTACCTTTCATAAGTGCTTTAATGTGCGTTCATTGCAGAGTTGTGCTATCTGTGCAGGGCCTGCGTTAATGTGTTTTCGGCTGGTCTCTCTGCGTTCCAAGAAAAAAACCAGAGCGAGAACATGAGCTTCAGACAAAAAAAAAATAGAACAATAAACAAGCATTTGCAATGCAATCAGTCTCGCCTTTGGGACCTTATATGTATTAAGCTATACAGCACATTAGCCTGGATGCTGAAACACCTACTGTTCTTTAACCCCTTGCGTGCGGCGGGAATTCCCCGCCAATGCTGACTCCGCCTTGCGCGGGCGGAGTCATGACGGAACGGTTCCGTCATCAGCACAGCTCACCCGTAGCTGATGACGGAACCGCTCCGTCATCAGCATGCAAGGGGTTAACATGGAGGGAAAGTAAGCACCAAACTGCATGACAATCCAAGTATAGGAACACACAAAGAAAAATATTGATTTCCAGCTGAAATGATAAAATCCAAAGCTCTGTTTGTAATATAAAATAAGGGCCTTCGGTGGTCATTTGGAAGAAAATATTCTTGTCTACGAGTGCTCGTGGAAGACAATTTCTATGGACTGGAATGTAGAGAATGCTAAAGTGATTGTGGTATTTTCCTGACCATTGCAGGTCGTTTTCTATCAAGAAAAGTTACATTTTGACAGCTGCCATAAAAAATAAGAAAGTCCTTCAAGAGGAAACAATTCTGGTATTTTACTGACCTCAACTGGTCGTTTTCTATCAAGAAAAGTTACATTTTGACAGCTGCCATAAAAAATAAGAAAGTCCTTCAAGAGGAAACAATTCTGGTATTTTACTGACCTCAACTGGTCGTTTTCTATCAAGACAGTTAGAGAGGCATTTGAACAGAAACAAAAGTCCTTAAGCGGCAGCAGACAAGTCCTAGGGCTGATCTCCATAGTCCACAAATTAGACACACATATAAGTATTTACTAAAGTATATACAAGAGGTCTTGAATGCTTGAACTAAAAAGTAAAATTGTACGTTGAAGAGAAAATGATCTTAAACATTAAATAAGTCTGTGGCTACAGTGTCACCCTGGACGTCAGAAAAGCAACGCTGAAGAAAAAATTGAATATGAAAAATAACAGTGTTTCAGTATCGCCCTAATAGGTCCATGCATACAGTATCAAAGTGTCTCAATCACAGCACGATCAGCGGATGGATACTAATAAAGACATTAATCAGTACTTGTTCCATGCTTCATGGAAGAGAAACACAAGAAGTCAGAATGTGAAACTGGCATGCGCCGATCAATGAGAAGTGAGGAAATGAGAGTGACAATGAAGTCAAACAACAGTAAGTAATGGGCGAGCTCTAAGACCCCCTCTATGTTTAAGTTAAAAAAAAGCTCTCTCAAGGGACAGAAAACACCTAAAAAGGGAACAAGGAAATCAGGAAAAGGCCAATTACTGAGAGACATTTTCCCTGGAATTAGGGTAGGTAGTGCTCATTTACCACTGAAGTCCCACGGCTTTGGATACTATTTTTCACCAACTGAATATCCAAGTAAACACCTGTTTTAACTGAACTCTCAAACAATAATAGGTTTATGCAGTCAATGTTTACTCTAGCAGGCTGTAGTAGGTTTAATACACATTTACGGTTTGGCATAGTAACCACACTTGAACGCAATCCCCTATCAGAGCCGAACCTCTTGAAACAATGGTTATTTATTTTACAGGCAGATAAAGTGGATCAGTTAAAATACTGAACACCACAAAACAGAGCAATCTAGTATCTTCTGAGCCAGATATATTTTATGTTAAAAGTATTTACATCGCGCTCGGCTACTCAGGAGTGTCCCGTCACGGTACCTTGCTAGAGAGAGGGAGTCAGACAGAGGAGTTTATACAAAGAGCAGTGTTATCAGCCGTTCCCTGAATGGTTTAGCATTTTGGATACAGCGACGTTCCAAAGGAAGTGCGTTCCAAGCCACGGCAGCCTTATAGGCTTAAAGAGCTGCCGCCCATTCTCACCCGACGGAAACGTGGAATCACTGCCATGAACTGTGACATAGAATGCAGGTTTCTTGAGGGCATGCAGAATTTAAAACGCTTCCTGAGATAGCCAGGGCCGGACCGATTCAGGGCTGCATGCGCCAACGTTAAGGGCTTTAACCAGTTAACCGCTGTGGTAATTCCGCCGCGGTGCGGGCGTTTCCTTGTGCGGGCGGGGCTGCGTCGGCCAATGGACATGCACAGCACTTTGAAGGTAGTGCTCGCGAAGGCCATTGGCCGAAGGCAGAGGGGAAGGGGTTAAATCTCACTCTTTCCACAACTGGCAGCCAATGGAGATCACTCAGACGTTGTTGTATGCTTGATCTTGGAGGGATATTCAGTAAAGCCCTGGCTGTGGCATTCTGGATAGACTGGAGTTTTTTCAACTGGTACCCAGGAACGCCAACATAAAGTGCGTCCACGTAAACAATAAGCGACAGTATTAGGGCGCGGGTGACCATCTCTTTCGGTAGGCTGTGGTAGAAGTGACAGAAACTTCCTAAGTGATCTTAGTGTACCAAAACATTGTACCGCTATTTTTTTTTATCTGAGTGGTAAACCTAAGATCCTCATTAAAACAAATCCCCAGATTTTTTACAGGTTGGCCATCTGAATTGGGTAGAGGACATTCGGCTGGCCTGAGGGATTCTGTGAACTGGGAGGGAAAGGTACCGTACAAGAGGATTTCAGACCTGTCCTGTTGCACTTAAGCTCCGCAGCATGAAGCCATTTAAAAACGTCTGACAGGCAAGCTCTGGCCTGAAGAGGAGAAGAGTCATCTTTTCTGCAAGTGAAGAGGAGCTGGGTATCATCAGCATAGGGCAGTGGTTCACAAACTTTTTTGACCTGTGGCTCCCTTGACCTAATTGGCAGTTGGCTGTGGCTTCCCACCATTTTTTTTACCGGTGGGCGGGTGGGGGGGATGTAAGCCCGACCTCGGGAGTACTTCCTGTTGTCTTCCTTAAAGTAATTGGGACGCAATGAAGGTGTTATAATCATATTTGTAACAAAATAAGAAGATAACAGTTGTTTAATAAAAACTCGTTAAGTGAGAAAAGAGAAACAATACAAGATTAATAGCCAAATATGTTTCCATGCAACTTTTTTTCACCACATCAGTCCCAGAGGGGAGTTGGACACACCATTGCACAATATGGCAGCTTTTGTCCACTCATACCCACAACTCCAGATCTATGATCGATTCTAAAACATGTGTTGCCTGCGAATAAGAGTTCTGCTGAGAGGGCCAGACCGCAGATCCATGAATATTGAGGGACTGGCTGCTTGAGAAATTTAACCTATCTATCACATAGTCTTAAGGTGTCAAACATGCCAGACTTACAACTCGTGTCTTGGTCTCCACATGCCTTATGGCCAGGGCTCCAGGTTGTCGACATATTGGTCTGTTTTACAACTTAAAATCATGAAAATACTCCCTAAAAATGTGCAGTAATGATACCTCCAACAAAAGAATTGGGAAGTTATAATTGAGAGGAGTATGTTCTCTGCATCTAACAGTAGAGCTCCTGGAGCAGGCCTAGGCAACATCCCACTTAAGCAGCCATATTGGGGGTCGGAATAAATACAATTTCACTTGAATAGCATGAAGGAGCTTGCAGTGAAGCTACGAAGACGGAGGCAACCTTTCCGCACCCAACAATCAGCACTTATTTTTTAAGAAACTGACACCTGAATAAATGTACATTTGAAAGATTTTCTCTGAGGACTGATAGAAATCGACCCTGTTACCTTGGCAACATTCAATATTTCCACCTTTGGAAACTAGGCCCTTTTTTATTTAAATTAAATACTGGTTATCAATATTTGTTTTTAATTGCTGTTTTTCCAGTATTAGGTATCTGGTTCGACAAGCATCAGAATGTATTATTTGAAGTGTGAACATATTTGCATATGAAAGTATTATTGTGGCACGTAAATTAAAAACAAAGAACAATTGGATTGGATTTACTTGTTGGCTCTCAAGTGGTGCAGACTCTGGGCCTTGGGCCAAATTCTGCAGTGTCATCCGTTTCTTTCCTTGCCCATGGTCTTTGCTCAGCTGTACTCTTCACTATCACCCCATCCCTTACAATACTCTCACTCGCACAAGCATCTCTCTACTATAATGCTCAGTCACTCTCATTCCCTTGTCAAGTGAGAATGATTTTTCTGTCCGTTTCGGATAATATTAGGCGTGAAATGTTAATTATATCAGAGAAATTAAAACAATTCCCGAATTTAATGTTACATGCAGCATTGCTAGAAAATCTCCATACATGATTTATTTTCTGATTTTCCAAAGGCAAGAGACTAGTTCAGGTGGAAAATGACTTACTCAAACCAGCCCCCTGACAGTATCTTGCATTACGTGTTTACGCTGGGAATGCCTGCGCATGAAAAAAAAGTCAGCAAGATACCAGCAAACTATATTTTTCATAAAAGGTCAAACATGTCACATAAACGCAATTTATCACACCTCCGGATCATAACATCTGTTAGTGCAGGTGTGTCCAACACAGGCCCTGGAAGACTGGATCTAGACATATCTTCAGAATATGTGCATGAGCTAGATATACAAATAATTAATTAATATAGCAATTTGCAAGGTCCTGGCTCTACTTGGTCGCCAGGGGCTATTAAAACATTCAAAAATATTGAGCAAAGTTTAAGAACTGTTGCGCGGCCTCATGGGAAGTCCAAATCTGAAAACAGTTCTTTTAAATGTCAGCACTTCCCTGGGTGAAGTGTTGCAACAGATACTTTAAATAATGTGCACCATGTGAAACGCCCTCTCCATGTTTTGTTGCTGTCATCTGTTTGTTGCGCTGTTAGACCTACCGTCTGTATCAACAAAGTAATAAACTGCACAGAGGTATAATGACAAGGATGAAGTTCATTAAAAATCCGGGCTGGCCAGTTGCTATGCTTTCACACTGCACGCAGATTTTAGCAGCAGTTGCCTGACCAACACAACTCTCGACCAGCCCGTTACATGCACTCCCCCAGCACTGCGTTTCCATCACCTATTACACATATCCACTCACTCCCTGCCCATTATTCGCTAACCTGCTGCAGGTAATTCTTGGAATTAGGCGGACTTCACTTACCTATTTCGTTGTGCAGAGGGTCCCACGAGGCACGGCAGAGCACGGCAGGCAGCAAACATGCGCCTCAAATGCTCAGAACTGTGTATGGCAGTAATGGCGGAGACTACGCCTCTGAAAGCACGTACGCGTGTATGTACGCACGTCGCTCTTGGGCCAAATCATGTTGCAGGATAATGAAGGTGGCATTGCTAACCCCCCCGTATGCTGCTGCTGAAATTTCCCTCCTGGCACCTCATTACGGCGCACTGGGGTGCCGCGGCACACAGTTTGAGAACCGCTGGCATAGGGGATGATCTTTTCACCCATCTCCTCTGCCAAATAAATCAGAGGGGTCATATATATATTAAAAAGGAGAGGGCTCAGAGTGGAGCCTTGAGGGACTCCGGTGGACAAAGCTTGTGACGTAGAGGAGAACGGGGGCATCCATACTTGCTGAGAGCGTTGTCCAAAAATGAACCAACCCAGCTCAACGCGGAACCTGTCACCCCAATGTCAGACAGGCGGGCCAGAAGCAGCAAGTGAGGGACGGTATCAAATGCAGCAGAGAGGTCTAATGAAATCAGAGCAGCTCTGCCAGCGTGCAAACACTCTCTGATGGCCTCAGTCATTTCAACCAAGGCAGACTCAGAACCTCTAACTGGCCCTAAATCCTGATTTGACTTCCACAAAGGAGGTAAGTTGTTTATTTCCCTCCTTCTCACAGACTTTGGCCACGGCTGGGAGTAGCGAGATTGGCCCGTAGCTGGTAGAGATCAGAGGATCAAGAGAAGGCTTTTTTAGCAAAGGCAAGAGTTTGGCTTGCTTCCTCAAGTAGAGTGTTAATCTCTAAGTTGAATGTCTCAACTACTGATGCCAACAGCCTGGCCAGACAGGGATCAGACGGGGAACCAGATTTAAGTGATTTTAAAATTTCCAAAGAATCTTGCAAAAAAATGGGGCGAAAGCAGAGAGAGCCGAAGATCCGTGCGATTCCTCTAACACACCTGAAGGGGCAGAGCACTTGACTGATGAAGTCGAAGGAGTCTAAAGTTTTCCTGAATTGACAGAATATTGTCGATAAAAAATTCGATAGTTTCCCACACCAGGTAGCCAAATTGGGGAGAGTGGTACTTTCAGCAGTAGGTGCCAGGAAACTCTGTACTATGGAGAAGATTTCTTTAGCATTGTTTTTTGAAAAAGCAATTCTCTCAGCATAGTGCCGGCTCTTGGCCTGCAATATGGCAGCATAATACAGTTTTAGAGCTTTCCTCAACAAACGTTTTGCCAGGGGGCAATAGGTTTGACACCAGCTCCGCTCTAGTTTTTAACATGCGCGTTTCTGTATTGTGAGCTTCTCAGAAAACCAAGGTTTCGAAGGGGAGTCTCTGTCTCGCCTGGGGGGGAAGAGATGGGGAAGTAAGCTTGACCGCCTGAGCAATCCAGATATTAAAGTGTTCCCACGCTTCCTCCAGATCTTGGGCTAAGTCTGGCTTGGACCCTGCCAAAGCTAATCTGAAGGCGTCTGGGTTGATTTTGGGCGCCGGTGAGTACAGGGTGGGCTTTTTAAGGGGAAGAGGATCCTTAAGAAACCAGGAGAAAGGAATAACAGCATGATCAGTCCAGGTTACTTGAAAAGGAGGCTTAACAGAAATTGAAAAGTTAGAACAAATAGAGTCCAGGATGTGACCTCCGCAATGCGTGAGGGAAGTAACCCATTGGGATAACTGGGCCAGGTGAAGTGAATCAGCGAACACCCGCGTATCCCCTTCCTCAGTGCAGTCCAGATGGATGTTCAAATCACCAAGAAGTAACCCCTTCCTCAGTGCAGTCCAGACGGATGTTCAAATCACCAAGAAGTAAAAAGTGGGAGAAATGAAGTGAGCGAGGGATAATCATATCATACAGTGCTTTAAGAAAGGTGCCTGCGGGACTCAGAGGTCTATAGATCAAAATACCAACCAGTGTAAATTGGGGGGAGAAGATCAGGGAAAAATTCAAAGCCTCCTGATCTCCAATGCTCACAATGTCACCCCGTTGAAGGGACCACTTATCCCTATACACTACCACAACCCCACTTCCTCTGCCTGTTATGCGGTTGACCTGGGATACTTTGAAACCTCTGGGTATGGCTAGTTCTATAACAGGGTTGGAGATCTCATGGAGCCACTTCTCCGTAATAAAAAGCAGATCCAGAGACTCTTCCACGACAAGGTCCCAAACATCCTGAGAGCGGCAGGCCAAAGAGCGAGCCTTAATTGGGGCTGCCTGAATAGAGGGGCCCGCCTGACTGTCCCCACTCGGGAGCTCTAGGGCGAGAGTGTCTGTGGTAGCGGTGCACAATGTAAAATTACAAAACTCACAAATAGTGTCTGGATTCTCCAGAACCTCCCAATGGAAGCACAGGCAATGAGGAGTGCAGCGCAGGCACAGCTCAGCCCTACTATACCTTTGAAGTGCAGCAGAAGGCTGAGGACTGAAACGAACAGATTGGCTGGTGCTGGCCGCTTCCAGGGCGCTGACGGGGACAGACTGGCTTGCCTAAAGCGCGCCAGCTGCGCGCACGCGCATCTTTATAGCCCCGCCTCCTTTAGCAACTAGAGAACGCAATGTCAAATTGGCGTCTCTAGCCTTTAACCCTGGAAATCAGCCCCAGAAAGTAGCACAAAGGGAGGCGAGGAGATTCCGTCCTAAAGTGCAATGCAAGAAAGGTAAAAAACAAATTAAATTTCAGACAACAATTTCAATTTTAAAACAGCAGTTAAAACAAATGCGTTTCATAGTTTAAAAAAAGCGCAATGTTAAAATGGCCAGAAAAGCGGCAAAACGCTCCGCCATTCTACCAGCCCACTAAGGTACTGGTGATCGCGCAGTGCGCATCTTTATAGCCCCGTCTCCTATAGCAACTAGAGCACGCACTGCCAAAATGGCTTCTCTAGCCTTTAACCCCGGAAATCAACCCCGGAAAGTAGAGTGATGGGAGGAGAGGAGTATCCATCCCAAAGTGCAGTGCAAGAAAGGTAAAAAACAAACAAATTGAATTTCAGACAACAAATTCAATTTTAAAACAGGAGATAAAAAAACAAATGCGTTTCATAGTTTAAAAAAAGCGCAATGTTAAAATTCCCAGAAAAGCGCCAAAACGCTCCGAGACTCTACCAGCCCCAGTTTTAAGGCACATAATTGATAAGGCACTATGAAAGAACAAGGAAGTCCGTCAAACAATGGCAGCCACAAAGGTTCCACAGAATGTGAAAAAGATGCGAAACAGGACACAAAACGGAATGTTACACATGTACTAAATGTTTTATGATATATTTGCCCACTGTCCTAGTTTATCAACAGTCCTGTGATCAATGGAGGAGAACTAGTGAGTCTGTGCCAAGGCAGTCGGGCAGAAACAATAAATCCATGCTTCAAGGCAGTGGTCCCAGTTAAAAGTTTGTCATAATTATACTGTTATTTATTGCATGCAATAAATAACAATACCATGGGGTTTGTGATTTACCAGAAGCAATAAATAACAGTGATTATAGTTTGGACCGGGAAATGGGGCATAACAAGAAGATTCTAGTGCTTGGTTTGACTTCGCAAAATGTACTGAATGAAAAAAATGTACAAACTTATAATTCCAACACTGTTGCAAACAGTGGTTTTGTCAGAACATTAAAACTGGGCCCTAGAGGATTTCAACTAAACATTCAGAAAAGAAACATGGAGGTGACGTACCACCCTTAGATGCAATACGTGTATACTTCAAGAAGACACCAAACTCTCAGCACATGCAACCACATGCATGTACCAACAGTTATATGATAATGTAAGGCTTTTACGCAAATGGATTGGTAGACTGAAGCCCAGGTGTACATGTAGGAAGATGTGTGGCCCCACACTACATAAATAGTGGGTAGATGAAGTGATTTACCCTCAAACAAGTTGGTTTGTGGGCGGCTCATAGGGCATGTCAAACCTGGAACTACCCTTTTCTGCCCACTTCTCACCCCTGTGGTTGTATTTTATTTGTGAAAAGGCGGCAAAATCACAGCTGTGCTAGAAATCAAAACCAGATATAATATAAACCATAACATAATCTGAGAGACTATCACCAAAGTTCCTATATAATAAAAATAATGCCATAACTAGGCATATCACTGCGTGTCACCAAAAGAAATACATGGATCATTTGATATGACAAGTAGACTTCTGAAGCACCCCCTCCCTTTGACAAGTAGATATTTTATAAAATTCCACTGAATTGATGTGCTGCGCATATGCCAGGTGTGACTCAAGCAAGAGTATATCAGGCTTCAATCACTGGGAAGTCGGTAACATGAATACCTATAACGTGCGAAATATTAACACGTTATTTTACAGAGCTTACTAAATTGCAAACATTCGGAAGAGCTATAAAAAAAACAAGAAATCAGTAGAATCACAAAAAAGCGAAAGTCATTGGATAAAGAAACAAATATGTATGAGTGCTTTCATAAACTGGCTTATCTCCAGAATTCGGCCTCGTCTTCAGATTTGGGTACCAGGCTTCGCTTGTAAAATAGAATCAAAGGGATCAACCTAGAGTTGAGCGGAGCGTGAGATGAATAGCGAAGACTTCCTGTGGCATTGTAGGGGAAAACAGATCAGAGTATCTGGTGTATATTGAACTCATAAGGTGGACTACACCAGGGCTAAAAAAAATATTTTTTTAAAAGGAGTGCACCTAATTTTTAGAAGGATTAAACTAACTTGACAATGGGGGTCCTAGCTTAATATAATTTAAAAAATAACCAATTGGTCTTTAAAATAACTTGGAGCTCGACTAACCTGATAAATAAGATTATAGTAGGAGAATATGTGCCTGATTGCAAACACATCACTTACTGAATTCAAAAACACGAGCCAGCCTGAATGGGCCAGGTAAAGTTACCAGGGCACTTACGTGCGTTTCAGCTGTCAGCATATGATGTGACAGTCAGGAATCGGTGGCTAGGGAAGGAAGGCACACAGCGCACATCTAACCCCCAGTGGGTTCAAAGGGGAATGGTCCATGTGGAGTGTAAGGGAGGGCCGATATACAAAGACAAATGTATACCTTGGGGACTGGGGCTTTACATCTTTCTAAGTCATGCCCGCCAATCCCGTGTCAGGAGGGGGTGGGGTGAAGGCACAAATGATCAAGCTTAGTGCCTCGGTGATCCCTGCTGTAGCATCCCTTCAGTGTCCTTACGCATAAATGCATTCTCTTGGGAACAGGTAAGACAGAACTGTAGAATCATGGCATCTGTGTACTCAAAGGCGCTCTGTCCGCTCTTCCCTGTGACCGCTGACGGCTGGACTCTCCGAGAGAGTGAATGGATACTCCAGGCATACCCCTCCATCCCAAGTGTGAATGAATACTCCAGGCACACCCCTCCATCCCAAGAGTGAGTTAATACTCCAGGCACACCACTCCATCCCAAGTGTGAATGAATACTCCCGGCACACCCCTCCATCCCAAGAGTGAGTGAATATTCCAGACCCACCCCTCCATCCCAAGAGTGATTGAATACTCCAGGCACACCCCTCCATTCCAGAAGTGAATGAATACTCCAGGCACACCCCTCCATTCCAAGAGTGAATGGATACTCCCGGCACACCCCTCCATTCCAAGGGTGATTGAATACTCTGGGCACACCCCTCCATCCCAAGAGTGAGTGAATACTCCAGGAACACCCCTCCATCCCAAGAGTGAGTGAATACTCCAGGAACACCCCTCCAGCCCAAGAGTGAGTGATTGAATACTCCAGGCACACCCCTCCATCCCAAGAGTGAGTGATTGAATACTCCAGGCACACCCCTCCATCCCAAGAGTGAGTGATTGAATACTCTGGGCACACCCCTTCATTCCAAGAGTGATTGAATACTCCTGGCACACCCCTCCATCACAAGAGTGAGTGAATGAATACTCCAGGCACACCCCTCTATTCCAAGAGTGAATAAATACTCCATACTCCTGGCACACCCCTCCATCCCAAGACTGATTGAATACTCTGGGCACACCCCTCCATTCCAAGAGTGAATGAATACTCCAGGCACATCCCTCCATCCCAAGAGTGATTGAATACTCCAGGCACACCCCTCCATCCCAAGAGTGATTGAATACTCTGGGTACACCCCTCCATCCCAAGAGTGAATGAATACTCCAGGCACACCCCTCCATCCCAAGAGTGATTGAATACTCCCGGCACACCCCTCCATCCCAAGAGCGATAGAATACTCCAGGCACACCACTCCATCCCAAGAGTGATTGAATACTCCCGGCACACCTCTCCATCCCAAGAGCGATAGAATACTCCAGGCACACCCCTCCATCCCAAGAGCGATAGAATACTCCAGGCACAGCCCTCCATCCCAAGAGCGATAGAATACTCCAGGCACACCGCTCCATTCCAAGAGTGATTAAATACTCCAGGCACACCCCTCCATCCCAAGAGTGATTGAATACTCCCGGCACACCCCTCCATCCCAAGAGCGATAGAATACTCCAGGCACACCCCTCCATTCCAGGAGTGAATGAATACTCCAGGCACACCCCTCCATTCCAAGAGCGATAGAATACTCTGGGCACACCCCTCCATTCCAAGAGTGAATGAATACTCCAGGCACACCACTCCATTCCAAGAGCGATAGAATACTCCGGGCACACCCCTCCATTCCAAGAGTGAATGAATACTCCAGGCACACCCCTCCATTCCAAGAGCAATAGAATACTCCGGGCACACCCCTCCATTCCAAGAGTTAATGAATACTCCAGGGTCACCCCTCCATTCCAAGAGTGAATGAATACTCCAGGCACACCCCTCCATTCCAAGAGCGATAGAATACTCCAGGCACACCCCTCCATTCCATGAGGGATTGAATACTCTAGACACACCCCTTCATTCCAAGAGTAATTGAATACTCCCGGCACACCCCTCCATTCCAAGAGTGATTGAATACTTCAGGTACACCCCTCCATTCAAAGAGTGATTGAATACTCCAGGAACACCCCTCCATCCCAAGAGTGATTGAATACTCCAGCCACACCCCTCCATTCCAAGAGGGATTGAATACTCCAGACACACCCCTCTATCCCAAGAGTGAATGAATACTCCAGGCACACCCCTCTATCCCAAGAGTGAATGAATACTCCAGGCACCCCTCCATTCCAAGCGTGATTGAATACTCCAGGCACACCCCTCCATCCCAAGAGTGATTGAATACTCCAGACACACCCCTTCATTCCAAGAGTGATTGAATACTCCCGGCACACCCCTCCATTCCAAGAGTGATTGAATACTCCCGGCACACCCCTCCATCCCAATGCTTGTTTTCTCCCGGGTCTCCGCTCCTCACCTGTCCTCCAATCCGGGACTCCTCCGGTATCTTCAGGGCCCAGCCCCGCCCTGCGGTCTCAACAGTCCTTGGTTAATATTGTTTTCAATTGTTCCAAAAGACTACAGCAGGAAGTGAAACAGAACCGGGAATGCATCACTTGCCCGGGTTCCTCTCCCTTGCTACCCATTGGAGCAGGCGGCTCACAGGATCGGCCAATCGTCACCAGCATAGGGAACAGCTGCCAATGATACGGGAATGACGTCCCCGCCCGGAAGAGCGGCTCGATGCACTTCCGGTGCAGAAAGAAACGAAAGCTACTGTAACAAAGGAGCTTCTGAAGTCCGACTTCAAAATTCATTCTTTAAACCGTCACCGGGACGTGCATGGCCACATTTGGGAAACACAGAATGGAAATGAATGTAAGCGATAATTTCTGCTCTGTGCTCCCCTTCCATATCCAGCAGCACCGCCTCCCTGGGCCCCTGCCTCGGCCTCCCACGGCCCCTGCCTCGGCCTCCCACGGCCCCTGCTTTGGCCTCCCTCGGGCCCCTGCCCCGCCTCCCTCGGGCCCCTGCCTCCGCCTCCCTCGGGCCCCTCCTGCCCCGCCTCCCTCGGGCCCCTGCCTCCGCCTCCCTCGGGCCCCTCCTGCCTCCGCCTCCCTCGGCCTCCCTCGGGCCCCTCCTGCCTCCGCCTCCCTCGGGCCCCTCCTGCCTCCGCCTCCCTCGGGCCCCTGCCTCGGCCTCCCAAGGGCCCCTGCCTCCGCCTCCCTCGGGCCCCTCCTGCCTCGGCCTCCCTCGGGCCCCTGCCTCGGCCTCCAGTGTCCCCCTCACTGCACATGGACGGGGGCAGGAACAGAAGCATCAGGGAGCTCCGAAGACTGAGCAGGCGGAAATCAATAATTCCAATATACACCTTTAACTGCAAATAACCTGTAGTTTAAGGATCGACATTTTAACTTAATTTGGGCAGACAAATGATAAGTATAATTAGAAGAGGCGCTTTTTTTAAATTAACGTTTCATCTTTGAAATAAGTTCATGAAGTGCAAAGCGAGAGAAAATACTTTTATGTGATCTAGTCATCCAAAGGAGGAAAACAACGTGTTATAATTTGCAGACTTCATTATGGATCAACTAGTTTTTCCGCCGGGGTCGTTTATACCAGTATGGCCTCTATTTTTACGTCATACCTGTCAAGTTTTCAGGTTGCTTATGTGTGACATGTCCATTGTTTGTGTACTGACACCACCTCGATAATTATACTCATGATTTCAGTGCTCCACTACACTCGCCCATGCCACTGTAAGCGAGACCACTGGAATTATGCGATTCTGCAGCCCAAGCTTTTTTCCGCATAATTAAGGATGTACTTCATTTGCCCCATAATCCATCGTCTGCTGCATAATCTGCTAATTTTATTTAAAAAATAATTTCTAGCTCAAACGATCAAAAGCTACAAAACACCTGGTGATAAGTGGTGATTTGAATGGACGCACGTTGGAGGACCAGTCTTGAAGGTTAACTGGTCACCTTTCAGTTGCCTATTTATGTATTTGGTTGTTAAAATGTTACTAATGAAGTGAAATATTTGCCCAGCAAGTATTACCATGTGGAAAAAAGCACAAAATAGTGAAGTAATACTGTCAAAAACTGTGCTGCATTATGCTGCACATGTTACCTTTTCCTTGCCGCATAATTTAGTCAACACTGCTGCATAAGTTGGTGCATCCCTAACACATAGTTCCAGTTGCTCTGATTGTAAGTGCATCCTCAGTGACTGCCAGGCTGAATCAGAGCATCTATATAAACACTTGTGGGTACTGGAGAAATCCAGGGGGTTGGAGAGGTAGGAATTATCGGAGTATGTCCTCCCTAAGTATAATTCAAATCACAAAAAACATACTCCAATTGACCGCGAAGTGGTCAGTTGTGTAAGCAAGTACACTGTACCCGCGGCAAAGAATGGGGGAAAGAGACTCTCTAGTGTAAGGTTGTATCTAACCCAACCATGAATGTAGGGAAAAACACTATTTTGTTTATATTACCCTCATACACCCTAGTGGTGTCATGCTTCATCATCGGGTCACCCTGACCCCTAAAAGTCAAGGTGGGCTCAACCACAGTGTTGGGAGCTCTTTGGATACACAGGAAGAGAGGGGGTTCTAAAGATAAAATACCTCAGGCAGATCCCGGTTTCCCTTTATTCTTGGGTCTAACTGGGTAAATAAAAATCATTAAAAATGGGGTCTTATTGGAATATTATGGGACCCACGTCTGGGCATACCCGTCCGACTCGGGTTGACAAATGCAAAAAGAACAATTGATGGACAGAATGCAGAACAGTGTCATACATTCAGCCCAGCACAGAGATCGTTTTTTATGCTCACCATGCCATACCAGTTTGAACCCAGCCATATGCAAATCAGTATTGACCCTGCGAACATTATGGTCCTAAGACCCTAGTGTTGGAGAGTAGGGTCTGCAATCCTATGATCACCCAGATTTTTTTGTTTGTGTTTCACTGGTTTACGACTTTCTCTGGCTGTGGGCCTGCCAATCAGACCCACAGCCTAGCTGGTCTCTCACTAAATTGACATGTGTACCTTAGGTGCATTATCCAATGGGTACTGGGCCGCCTTATCAGACCCTGTAACTCAGGGCATAGGTGTACCCAGGGCCTACCAGGGGCTGAAGCATGTATTATGCCACCCCTGGATGGCCATCTAAATCTGGCACAACTGGCTGCACGACAGCTGGGGCAAGGTGGTGTAATCACCCTTTGCTTTAGATATAGTATACCTATATCTAACCCTAAAAATGGACACACAGATTCCTATCAGTCACTCCTATGGCAGGCCTTGACAATCCTGAAGGCAGAGTGCTTGGAATCGTGTGAGATGGTGCTCTGGCATGAGCTGAGCCCGTTTGCAGCTTGCGGAACCAAGTCCTAATAGCTGTTCCATGATAACACATACCATATACTCTTAAGTGCATTATAATCCTCGCGGTTAAATGCTATCTTTGGTATTGCTTTATCAAAACATGTCGAGTAAGGTGTCATACGAATTGGAATACTAACCCCTCGCCAATTCTGGGGACGGGGTTAGCATTCCACCCTTCTAGAGGGACACGACATGTATGTAACTGTGAACCCCGGTTAAAGTTAACTGAAGCCTCAGCTCCACAAAATGGATGCTGCCACCACAGACACGAGTCTGACCTCCTACTGCTGGGAGTCCTTCCAGCGAGGAGAGCTTGGACAAAGGGTTTCCTGTCAGGGGCGGTGCTAGCACCATCCCAGACAGGGTTTTGTGTATCCTGGGTAGGCAGGGCTTTACAGGAAGGTGATGCAAGTGGCACCCCGGTGCTCACTACGCATCTGCCGGCTAGAACCAGTTCCAGGGGCACACCAGCCCCTGGCCTGGGGAAAGTCCGGCATGGGAGAGGGGTGTAACCACCCCCCTTCCTGGTCCCACCCCTAGGGCAGGACCTAGTCTCGTACCCACCCCTTTCTTTAGGATAAAGGCAGGAGCGGGGACCCTTCCAAATTAGATCATCTTTGAATCAAGAAACTACTTTCTACGAAAGGAACTCTCAACTTCTTCTCAAGATTTCTCCCTTGTGGCTAAGGAGTAGTCACCCTGCATCCGCAGGCACCATCTAAGAACTCTGCGGTTTGCTGCACGTCCTTCCTCAGGAATCCGACCGACCAGGACGACGAGACCCGGCTTCCCTGGCACCTCTGACCTCTACCTACCTCTACAGCTAAGCTGAGAACCGTAGGTGCGACGAGACCTCGAGGGACCGGCCATCATCAGAACTGCACGACTTCTATCCAGCACGACCGCCGAGGGATCCTCTGGTGAGTGCTTTGGGGTCCGAGAAGCCCCGACCCTGAACAGCTCCAGCACCGAAGTCCAGCATCTCCACGATCTGCGTGGGGCCCTTCTGCTGCTCACCGCGTTGTTTGGCTACTAGCCCGCTGGCTTGTGGCCTTCTTAACGACGCCCGACGACATCACCGCTGCTGGTCTGGTTGCTCCAGACTGGCCTTTGCTCCCTTCCAAAAGAGGAGCACCCCGGACCCTCCTGGTCCACTCAAGACGCCATTTTAGGTCCACCGCGTGGGCTTGAATTTGCCAAGACTTGTTGCCCCAATCCTGGGTCCAGCGACGTCGACAGCATCATCCATCGTGGGACAGCTCGCACCTCCATCCTGGTCGCCGACAACGCCTCCTGGTCCGTGAGATCTGCAGAGCACAGCGTCGCCCACTCTCCTAGTCGAGGTGACTACCATCCGGTGCCCTCCTGGTGCCACCTGACTACTGGCTAGTAGTCACGAACTTGGTCCCCTCTGCTTTCAGGTGTCATCCATCTTCGATCCAGGCTTGGATCACTCGAACTATCTTCACTGGTCGCCTGCCAGCAACTTCTTTCTTCAGGCTCCTGGTTCGTCTACGAGGATTCCCGACGTCTTTTGAGACATATGCAGCTGCAGCCCCTGGGCTAGGTAACTTCGGCATTTCGGTGCCCCAGCATAGCCTCACTATCCAAGGGTCAGGATCCACTGTCGTTTTCGATCTACCTTATCGGGTTCGCCCGAGAACACTACCTTTGTCCTTACTAGCTCCCATAGACTTTGTCCCGCATCCTGCGTGAGAGTGCACACTCTGCACCCGAGTCCCCTAGGCCTCCTACTAGTAATCTGAAGGTTCAGTAACGTAGTCCTAGCGATTCCAAAGCCTATTAGTACAGTACTTACCTGCTAGTAATTTCGCATTCCACTTCCATAGTATATGGTTTTCGGTGCCCCTCGGGCATTTGTGTAAATTGTGCAACTTAAAGTATTTTCGTAAGAGTTTTGTTGTGTGCTTAGTACCTTGTCCTCATAAAGAGTACAGGGCTGTTGTGATCTAAATAAATACACTGTTTATTTTCATAACACTTGTGTGGTGTCCTTTCACTTGGTGTTCAAGGGGTATATGTGATGGTATAACAGCTGGCTTAACACGCCCTCTAGAGTTTAACCCGAAGACTGCTCGTATCCACGCTACTAGGATAGCTGGTCTATAAGGTTGACTTACAACCAATCACCATAAGGGTTGTTTGGACTGATACAAAGTGTTCACTAGAATAGTGAACATTATATATCAGGCCAACTTCTCACACCTAGTGCCGACCTGTTTCAGTCCAATGTGGCCAAAAAGGTCCAGGACTTTCTTCAGGGCAAGATTGACCCCCTATGTGAGGGAACTGAAGGGATGGGGGGGTCCCTATCCTATCAGATTGGCGAGGGCAGAGTACGATAGCCTAGGACCAGGACCTACTAGGTTGAGATGCTGGGTGAGACCTTCAATTGAAGACCACCCACTTTATCTTACCGGTCCTGCGTGAATCGGTCAACTTCCCTAATTGGATGAAGTCTGGCAGATGACACACACTACATTTTACATTCCACGAGGAGCAGCTACTCTGCCCTCGCCAATCTGATAGGATAGGTACCCTCATCCCTTCAGTTCCCTCACATAGGGGGTCAATCTTGCCCTGAAGAAAGCCCTGGACCTTTATGGCCTGGACATTGGACTGAAACATGTCGGTACTAGGATCTTAGGACCATAATATTCGCAGGGTCAATACTGATTTGCATATGGCTGGGTTCAAACTGGTATGGCAGGGTGAGCATAAAAAACGATGATTTTAGGTCCAGATCTGTGCTGGGCTGAATGTATGACACTTCTGTATTCTGTCCATCAATTGTTCTTTTTGCATTTGTCAACCCGAGTGGGACGGGTATGCCCAGACGTGGGTCCCGTGCTCTCCATGCCACCGAAGTTAAGCTATCCTGGCGGATGAGGACTGCAAGCCCGAAACCGGTCCTAGGATGCTTGTTTCCAGTCCAAGGGAGGACCTGGCTTGGCAGTTCGGGCTGGACTGTTCCCATGGGGCACAGGGTAAAGACTGATTTGCATATGGCTAGGTTCAAACTGGAATGGCATGGTAAGCAAAAAAACAATGGATTTAGGTCCACATCTGCATTCTGTCCATCAACTGTTGTTTTTGCATTTGTCACCCCGAGTGGGACTGATATGCTCAGACATGAGTCCCGTGCTCTCCATGCCACTGGAATCAAGCTATCCTGGCGGGTGACCGCTAAACACTTGTAGAGCGCTCTACTCACCCGAGTGGGTCTCAAGGCACGGGGGTGCTGCTACTGCTCGAAGAGCCAGGTTTTGAGGTGTTTCCTGAATGTGAGGTGGTCCTGGGTCAGTCGTAGGTGGGCAGGGAGGGAGTTCCACGTCTTGGCCGCCAGGTAGGAGAATAATCACCCTGCGGCGGTCGTTCTGCAGATCCGTGGGAAGGTGGTGAGGGCGAGGCTGGCAGAGCGGAGTTTGCGTGTAGAACGTGAGGCGGATGTTGAGGTATTCAGGACCTATGTCGTGGATCGCTTTGTGTGCATGGGTGAGAAGCCTGAACGGGATTCTTTTGTTGACGGGGAGCCAGTGCAGGTCTCTAAGGTGGGCTGATATGTGGCTGTGGATTTCGAGGATGAGTTGTGCGGATGAGTTCTGTATGCGTTGGAGTCTTTTCTGAAGTTTGACTGTGGTTTCTGCGTATAGGGCGTTCCCGTAGTCTAGTCGGCTGGTGACGAGGGCCTGGGTGTCCGTCTTTCTGGTTCCGGTAGGGATCCACCGGAAGATCTTACGGAGCATGCACAGGGTGTTGAAGCATGAAGATGAGATGGAGTTGACTTCCTTGGTCATCGTGAGAGAGGAGTACAGGATGAATCACAGGTTGCGTGCGTGGCCAGTGGGTGCCGGTGCGGTGCCCAGTTCTGTGGGCCACCAGGAGTCGTCCCAGGCGGATGGGGATGGTCCGAGGATGAGGACCTCCGTCTTGTCTGAGTTCAGTTTCAGACGGCTAAGTTTCATCCATTCAGTGACGTTTTTCATTATTTCCTGGAGGTTGAGTTTGGTTGTGGCTTGGTCTTTGGTGAGAGAGAGTATCAGCTGGGTGTCGTCGGTGTATGAGATAACGTTGAGGTTGTGTTTGCGTGCAATGGTGGTGAGGGGGCTCATGTAGATATTGAAGAGGGTTGGGCTGAGCGATGAGCTTTGGGGTACGCCACAGATGATCTCGGTGGCCGCGGAAGGGAGGGAGGGAGGTGGACTCTCTGGGTTCTGTCGGAGAGGAATGAGGTGATCCATTCCAGGGCTTTACCTTGGATCCCTGCGTTGAGGAGGCGGGTTATTAGGGTGCGATGGCAGACTGTATCAAAAGCGGCTGAGAGGTCTAGGAGGATGAGGGCGGTGGTTTCCCCGTTGTCGAGTAGGGTCCTGATGTCATCAGTGGCTGAGATGAGGGCGGTCTCAGTGCTGTGGTAGGCTCGAAATCCGGACTGGGATGGGTCGAGGGATCCATTGGCCTCAAGGAATGTGGTCAGCTGTTTATTGACGATCTTCTCGATCCCTTTAGCCGGGAAGGGAAGAAGAGAGATGGGGCGGAAGTTTTTGAGGTCTTTAGGGTCCGCTGTGGGTTTCTTCAGTAGGGCGTTGATCTCTGCATGCTTCCAGCTCTCTGGGAAGGTGGCGGACGCGAGGTAGTTGTTTATGACGTTCCGTAGGTGGGGAGCGATGATGGTGTCGTCTTTGTTGAAGATGTGGTGAGGGCATGGGTCGGATGGCGAGCCGGAATGGATGGTGTTCATAGCGTGGGCGGTGTCTTCGGTGCTGATGGGAGTCCAAGCGCTGAGGGTGGTTGTAGGGCGTTGGTTTGGTGGCTGGGGGTGGAGTCTGGGCGCCGAAGCTGTTGTGGATTTCGGCGATCTTGCAGTGAAAGAACGTGGCAAGGGAGTGGCAGAGGTCTTGTTTTTGCATTTGTCACCCCCGAGTGGGACTGATATGCTCAGACATGAGTCCCGTGCTTTCCATGCCACTGGAATCAAGCTATCCTGGCTGGTGAGGGCTGAAACACTTGTAGAGCGCGCTACTCACCCGAGTGGGTCTCAAGGCGCGGGGGGGGGGGTGCTGCTACTGCTCGAAGAGCCAGGTCTTGAGGTGTTTCCTGAATGTGAGGTGGTCCTGGGTCAGTCGTAGGTGGTCAGGGAGGGAGTTCCACGTCCTGTTCTCAGGACACCCCCGCGCAGCATGGCCACCAGCTGTGTGTGTGCACCTCGCTGCTGCTCGCAGCCTCGTTGTGCCATCTGCCTGCCTCCCTAGCTGCCTGCCTCACTGTTCCTTTCCCCAGCAGTTCCGCCGTATTTTCATTCTAGGTGTTGTATTTCCTGCCTAATTGTTAAATAGTTGTTGTATTTCCCCCTTGTGCCTGCCCGCCCCGCTCCCCGCTTCCCGCCGCCATTCACGCGGCCACGCCCCCTTTTGTTCCGTGTCCTCCCCGCTGCCGCCTACCAGCTGCTCCTCCCTCCCACTTGTCCTTAAATGGCGACAGCGCGGCGCAGGTGAGTGTGACCTGTTCTTAGGACACCCCAGCGCCGCACAGCCACCAGCTGTGTGTGTGCCCCTCGCTGCTGCTCGCAGCCTCGTTGTGCCGTCTGCCTGCCTCCCTAGCTGCCTGCCTCACTGTTCCTTTCCCCAGCAGTTCCACCATATTTTCGTTTTAGGTGTTGTATTTTCTGCCTAATTGTTAAATAGTTGTTGTATTTCCCCCTTGTGCCTGCCCGCCCCGCTTCCCGCCGCCGTTCACGCGGCCACGCCCCCTTTTGTTCCGTGTCCTTCCCGCTCCCGCCTCCTAGCTGCTCCTTCCTCCCACTTAGCCTTAAATGGCGACCGCACGGACGTGCAGCGGTCACGCGCAGCGGGCGCGCCGATTGTGCGCCTAAGGCGCGCCAAAGGCAAGCCCGCATGCGCCCGTCCGCGCCTGGACCGCGCCCAGCGCCAGAACCCCCAGCTCCTGCCGACCCCAGACAACACGAAGGAGCTACAACGCCGCCACCCTCAACGCACTCAACGCCGGCCCAACCCCCGCCTGCTGCCGAACCACCCAGAAACGTACCCACGGACCCTTCACCTGCCAAGCCTGCAAGTTAACCTGCCTCCGGACCTGCACCGCTCCCGCCAAACCAAGCACCCGCGGTAACCACCTTAAGTGCATCCTGCTCAACACCCGCTCCGTCCACAGACACGCCGTCGAACTCTGGAAACTGCTCGACACCACATCACCAGACGTCACCTTCCTCGCGTAAACCTGGATGAACGCCTCCTCAGCGCCCGACATCGCCATCGCCATCCCGGACGGATACAAGATCATCCGGAGGGACCGCTTGAACCAGACTGGAGGAGGCTTCGCCATCGTACACAAGAGCACCATTCGCATCACGACCGACTCCAGGGACACCTTCCCCGCCGCCGAGCACCTCCACTTCCAGATACACACGGACCCCAAGACAACCCTCAGAGGCACCCTCGTCTACAAACCCCCGGGACCACGCACACAATTCAGCGAAGACATCACAGACTTCATCAGCCCGCACGCCCTCCCCTCCACGGACTACATCCTCCTAGGGGACTTCAACTTCCACCTTTAGAACAACAAGGACCGCAACACCCCCGCCCTGCTGGACAACCTCGCAAACCTCGGACTCAAGCAACTGGTCAACACCCCCACCCACTACGCAGGCCACACGCTTGATCCCGTCTTCTCATCCAGCAAGCACATCACCTTCAGCCAAGCCACTCTACCGGACTTCACTGGACCGACCACAGCTGCGTCCACTTCAGCTTCAGAAGAACAACGACCCACCACCACCCGCAACAGGTTCCTCACAGGAGCTGGAGCAAGATCACCGCCGAGCAGCTCACCACCTCCCTCAGCCAGAACCCGCCTGCAAGCACAACGGACCCCAACGAAGCATCCCGCAACTTCACACAGTGGCTGACCGTCTGCGCAGACGACCTTGCACCACTGAAGAAACCTCCCAGCAGACCCAGAAGCAAGAAAGCCACCTGGTTCACCGACGAACTCAAGAACTCAAAGAAGAACTGCAGCACCCTCGAGAAAGCCTGGCTCCTCGACCAGACCACAGACAACATGACCACCCTCAAACAAGCCACCCGCAAGCACCACCAGCTCATCCGCACGACCAAGAAGAAAACACTGAAGGAACGACTGGACAACAACGTCCGCGACAGCAAGGAACTCTTCGACATCGTCAAGGAGTTCTCCAACCCCAGCACCGGCAACAACAACATCACTCCTTCTCAAGACCTCTGCGATTCTCTCGCCTTGTTCTTCCACCGAAAGATCGCCGACATCCACAACAGCTTTGACGCACCAGCCACGCTCCCCACCGTTGAACCAACGCCCCCCACCGCCACCCTCCGCACCTGGACCACGGTGACCACCGAAGACACAGCCTGCACAATAAACACCATCCACTCCGGATCTCCGACCGACCCCTGCCCCCTCCATCATCGCACCCGAACTGCGGGAAATCATCAACGCCTCCTTCAACACCGCCACCTTCCCGCAGAGCTGGAAGCACGCCGAGCTCAGCGCCCTACTGAAGAAACCTACAGCGGACCCGACCGACCTCAAGAACTTTCGCCCCATCTTGCTCCTCCCTTTTCCTGCCAAAGTCATTGAGAAGACCGTCAACAGACAGCTGGCTGCCTTCCTCGAGACAAACAGATCCCTTGACCCCCTCGCAGTCCGGTTTCCGAGCCAACCACAGCACTGAGACCGCCCTCATCGCAGCCACCGACGACATCAGAACCCTGCTCGACAACGGGGAAACAGCGGCCCTCATCCTCCTGGATCTCTCCGCAGCGTTCGACACTGTCTGCCACCGCACCCTAGTCCAACGCCTCAGCAACACAGGTGTCCAAGAGAAGGCTCTGGAATGGATCATCTCGTTCCTCGCCGGAAGAACGCAGAGAGTCCGCCTCCCCCCGTTTCGATCCGAGGCCACCAAAGTCATCTGCGGCGTTCCGCAAGGATCATCACTCAGCCCCACCCTCTTCAACGTCTACATGAGACCCCTCACAGCCATCGCACGCCAACACAACCTCAACATCATCTCCTACGCCGACGACACCCGACTGATCCTCTCCCTCACCAGTGACCCCGCCAACGCCAGAACTAGCCTACACAACGGGATGAACGACGTCGCCGAGTGGATGAAGAATAGCCGCCTGAAACTGAACTCAGACAAGATGAAAGTCCTCATCCTAGGACCATCGCCCTCCGCCTGGGACGACACCTGGTTTAGTCCTGATGATGATCCCTTAAATTGAGCAATGGATCGAAACGCCGTCGATTTGTATAAATAGACATACATGTAACTAATATGTACCGCTATATATAGTCTATGCTGGAGAACACTATCTCATTGATATAACAAGTGTCCAGGTTGCTCTTTCCTTTTGCCTGTATACTCTATATTTTTTCCCCCCTTTCATTTCTTCTATTACTTTCCCTCTCACAAGTACGGCACAGGAGTGTTCCTCACTTTCAAATTACCTACTTGTATTTAATTTTATCTCTTCATTAAAATAAATCCCTGGTCCGGCTGGACAGGATTTTTTGTATGGTTACCATTGTGTTCTATACTACATTTATTTGTATTTGTCAATTTGCTCTGGACCCTTGTTTTGTGATAATAGTATATACCCTTGGTCCCCAGCTACCCTTCGGGTGCCCCTTGTTTTTTATAAAAAACTTGAGCGCAATCGCTGGATTGCAGGGGTTTGGTTGCCAAACCTATACCTCGGTTTCCGAGGTGGGCGCTCCTAGTGCCCGTGTACATTTGTTCCTTGTTCCCTATTTTCTTACCTTGCCTTGATTACCAAGTTATGTCAGCACATGCCCCCCTTTACACAGCAGATTACATTAAGCATCTATGCGCAGGTCCCTCCCTCCTTTCCGATAACACAGATGCTCCATCTTCTGTTGATTCTTCGCTGCCTGACCAATTAGAGAAACTTAAGAAAAAACAGGTTTGACTCCAACTGATGATATTAATGCTCACAGATTATTTAAAATCTGATGTAATACCCCTAGGCCTTCAAGTGAGAAACATACCCGGCATCTTCACAGATAATCCTAAATATATCTCAAACTTCAGCTATATAGGGACGACCTGTTCAAGACATTGGCTGGCTCTAGGTATAGATATAGCTACTGAGACAATGAAATCCTTAAAACTTGAAATAAACGATATTTTGAAACAAATTAATGATTCTGATCCCAGTGCCGATTGTAAGAAACTGCTAGACCAAATCGAGAAGACGGTGGCAGACTTTAATAGAATTGAACAGAACAAAAAAGCCAATAAAATAAAGAAAGATATCAGGATGTATAATATCGAGAATACCTACCCCTACCTCAAGAAAGATTTTTATACCAATAGAGCTTACACCAATCCACAAAATAGCAGACCCTGGGGACGTTATAACAAACGCCAGACATTAGTAGGATTCTCAGATACCTCGGCAGAGTCTTCAGATAATTCAGACCCGTAACTCACGCCGAGGAGGTGGAGCAAGAGCCCCACATAATAATTTTTTAGGCAGAGGCCAACACCAAACCCCTCAAAGAGGCAGGGTAAAGAAGCCACAGAGATGAGTCAATCCCCCAGGAGAACGCAGGACGAGAAACAACTACTACCAGTGGTAGTTCCACATATGAGACCGGAAGTCCATATGCAGTCCACCCCCGAGATTATTCCGATTTTCAATCTTTCGGAACATAATCTACGCAACCCTGAAACAGAACTCCTCAAAAAAGGTTTATCTTTTGTCCCGACTATTCGTCCTAACTTTATGGATCTACACACTGAACTCTTAAGATTCTTTAGGTTGGTTCGATTAAAAGCTTTCTTCCAACTACATCCCTCCCCAAGCATCTATTCAACACACCCTTTCGCCCACCATCTACATTTCTGCCATCCTCTAGCATGGTCCCCTCTGAAGTTGTTACGTTTGAGAAGCTAGTTCAGAAAGATCTCCAATGTTTGGAGAAGAAAAAACTATACATTCCCTACAACATTTCCAGAGAGGAAAAAGATGCCATCAACACACTCAAGAATAATCCCTCATTAATCATAAAAAGTGCCGATAAGGGAGGGGGGATTGTCCTTCAAAATATTGATTCGTATAAAGATGAGATTCATCGACAATTAGCCAATACAGATCACTATCTAAGATTGGCGACTAACCCCACTAAAGACATCCAACAAACTATCCTAAGGCTTACCTCTGAGGCCTGTTCAGGGGGATATCTGAGTAAGAAGGAGTTAAATCTTTTGAATGGCAAAAATCCTCGACTCCCAGTGATATACACCCTTCCTAAAGTGCATAAAAGCACTATATACCCTCCGGGCAGACCGATTGTTTCTGCTTGTGGATCGGTCCATGAACCCTTGGGTGCCTTTGTTGACTTTTTCATTAAGGATTTCGTACCTGGGACCACTTGCTATGTTAGGGATACTATGTCTATGGTCAATCTAGTGGAACATTGTCCCTTTGACCTTGCAACCAATACCCTGTGCACATTGGACGTAGAGTCGCTATACACAAATATCCCACAAATAGCGGCTCTACTAGTCATTCAGAGAAAACTTGATTCACGTCCACGCCCACATAAGGTTCCCACTGTATTTATTCTTCAACTGTTGGAGCTGTGCCTGACCCGAAATTTATTTGTCTTTGACAGTGTTTTCTACCAACAGATAAAGGGTACATCCATGGGGGCAATTTTTGCCCCCAACTTGGCAATACTTTTCATGGATGCATTGGAAACTAACTCTATCCTCAATGAGACTAATCCTTTTTACTCAGGCATTGGGTTATGGCGTCGTTACATCGACAATATTTTCCTTATATGGAACCATAACATTGACACACTAGACCAATTTTTACATTGGCTAAATACCAATTGTACTGATTTAAGATTTACACTCTCGCATGATAAATCAGAGATTGCCTTTTTGGATTTAACAATCTACCATAAAGAGGGCGAAATATTGACATGTCTCTTCAGAATACCCACTGAGAGGAACACACTGCTAAGTTATGACAGTAATCACCCTAAGGCATTGAAGGACTCCCTGCCATACTCTCAATATCTGAGAATAAGACGAAATTGTTCATGTAAATTAGACTATTTTAGGGAAGCTAACATTCTGTCTGACAAACTTAAACATCGTGGTTACCCCAGAAAGTTGGTAAAAAATGCTTCTAAAAGAGCCTGGTATTGTCCGAGAGAGGTACTACTAACACCAAAAGTACGTGAGAAATCAGACAGGATAGCATGCGTCACCACATTTTCCCCTGTGTCTAACCAAATCAGGAAGTCCATTCTTAGACATTGGCCAGTAATCAATGCAGGCCCCCAATAACCTAAAGAGACCCATTTTTGCATTCCGTAAGAGTAAGAATCTCAAGGACCACCTGGTCAGAGCGGCATTACCTGCGCCTGGGCCAAGGTCTACCATTGAATCCAACTGAAATCTTCCCCCAGTCCTAGGACATGTGAAATGTGGAGGGTGCAATGTCTGTGGGTACACAATTGAGACCCGTAATTTCATGCATAATGGTGTCAACGTTGAGCTAAAATCTTTGACTAATTGTAACACCAATAATGTTATTTATGCGATACTATGCCCTTGTCCAAAAATGTATGTGGGTCAAACCACACAAAAAGCAAAGACTCGGATCAGCCAGCATCGTAGTCCGATCAGATGTGGGACACTCAATGCACCATTAGTGGAACACTTTACAGAAAAGAATCGTATGGAAGATGACATTCGCTGGACAATACTCAAGGTTGTCAAATTACCACCCAGAGGCGGCAACCTGGCACAGCTTCTGAATCGCGAAGAACTTAAAAGTATCATTCAGTTTGATACAATACGGACTGGCCTCAACAGGAATGAGGATTGGACTAAACTACTATGAAGTGTTCAGTTAGAACAAAATAACTTGAATACAGAGCACTCAAATGGACAAATGGTTTTTTACCCAAAGCCTCATGCCTATAATTGCTGCTTGTGATCACGTGCAATTTTTATGCCTTCAACTCAGTTGCTAGTGAGAAATTCGAGTGTTTAACTACATCCCTGTACATTTATTTGAACTGTTGTTTGTGATGTTGTGTAATGTTTTACATTAAGTCACTTTTGGGTCCACTTTTCACTAACTCTTCCCCCACTCGAGCACTTCACCACTCCAAGATGACCGCCATCTTCGGCTCGCTTCGCGTGGTCACGTGACCACCACCTGACACCAGCGCGTTAATGTTGCGACGCCCTGACCTCCGTTCTTACAGAACAGCGCGAGCATCCAGACTGTCTCCAGCCACCTCGCTGCTCCTGCTGACTAATTGCTGCTAAGCGGTAAGCTTCGTAATCCGCATAGGTTCCTGTGCACTAACCCTAGTTGACCACTGTTTTAACAATCCCACTCGTTTTTTCATAGCGGATCTCTTTATCGTAAAACCGCCTGAACGGAGGAAATAGTATCTGCAAATTTTAACTTCTTGACTCATTTTCGAGCACCTATCATTGGTAAGCAACGAATCCTTCGGCCACGGTCAAGCCATTAGCTCACTTAATTTCCGGTTTACGAGCTTTCATTCCTTCTTCCCCCAGCGTTACCGGCTGCTCCATCCCGTAATTACAAGCAATCCTAGCACTGCATGTAAACCATATAATTAGTACCCTCGGAACCGAGGTAAGCTCATATTACTGCCGTATGCCAATTCCTCACGCATGCCAGTCGCATTCCGCCGTTCTGCATGTTTTCAAGGTAACTTTTTAGTTATCAGTCAATGCCGTGATTGCTATAATCCCTTCTGCATGATATTCACACGGTACAAAAAACTCCAATTTGCCACTATTCTTCATTTTTGTGGTCATCGTAAATACGCTATGACACCACAGATCCCTGAGGTGGTTCACATTACGCACATGCCATGCCTGCCCATTCATAATGCTCAATGCTCCTTCACAGTCACAATGTGTGTTCACTGCCGCACTCCCAGCTTGCCTTATTTCAACAGGTGCACTGCGCTTCCGAAAATGCAAAATGTAAAACTGCTGATAGTGTCTGCAAGACCTTGCCTTTTCAATGCTCCTTCAGAGTCACAACGTGTGTTCACTGCCGTACTCCGTGCTTGCCTTATTTCAACAGGTGCACTGCGCTTCCGAAAATGCAAAATGTAAAACTGCTGATAGTGTCTGCAAGACCTTGCCTTTTCAATGCTCCTTCACAGTCACAACGTGTGTTCACTGCCGTACTCCGTGCTTGCCTTATTTCAACAGGTGCACTGCGCTATCAAAAATGCAAAATGTAAAACTGCTGATAGTGTCTGCAAGACCTTGCCTTTTATTTTCCTGTTTTCTACTCTTTCCACAGGCGTATTGAATTTAACCAGGCAAAATTTAAATTGTTTTAGTCCTGATGATGATCCCTTAAATTGAGCAATGGATCGAAACGCCATCGACTTGTATAAATAGACATACATGTAACTAATATGTACCGATATGTATAGTCTATGCTGGAGAACACTATCTCATTGATATAACAAGTGTCCAGGTTGCTCTTTCCTTTTGCCTGTATACTCTATATTTTTCCCCCCCTTTCATTTCTTCTATTACTTTCCCTCTCACAAGTACGGCACAGGAGTGTGCCTCACTTTCAAATTACCTACTTGTATTTAATTTTATCTCTTCATTAAATAAATCCCTGGTCCGGCTGGACAGGATTTTTTGTATGGTTACCATTGTGTTCTATACTACATTTATTTGTATTTGTCAATTTGCTCTGGACCCTTGTTTTGTGATAATAGTATATACCCTTGGTCCCCAGCTACCCTTCGGGATCCCTTGTTTTTTATAAAAAGGCCCCCGGCCCTAGGCAGCGCACCCAAGCCAACAGACCACGCACGCAACCTGAGCTTCATCCTGGACTCCTCCCTCTCAATGACCAGACAAGTCAACGCCATCTCCTCATCATGCTTCAACACCCTACGCACGCTCCGTAAGATCTTCCGATGGATCCCGACCGAAACCAGGAAAACGGTCACCCAGGCACTCGTCACGAGCCTACTGGACTACGGAAACACCCTCTACGCCGGAACCTCAGCCAAGCTACAGAAACTACTCCAACGCATCCAGAACGCCTCCGCCCGACTCATCCTGGACATCCACCGACGCAGCCACATCTCTGGACACCTGAGGGACGTGCACTGGCTCCCCGTCAGCAAGAGAATCACGTTCAGACTCCTCACCCACGCACACAAGTCCCTCCACCACCTAGGTCCCAAGTACCTCAACGACCGCCTGACCTTCTACACGCCCACCCGCCAGCTACGTTCGACAAGCCTCTCCTTCGCCACCGTACCACGCATCCAAAGAGCCACCGCGGAGGAAGATCCTTCTCCTACCTGGCGGCCAAGACGTGGAACTCCCTTGCCACCCACCTCCGGCTGACCCAGGACCATCTCGCCTTCAGGAGACAACTCAAGATCTGGCAGTTCGAGCAATAGCAGACCCCCCTTCCCCTAAGCGCCTTGAGACCCTCCGGGTGAGTAGTGCGCTATACAAATGCTATGATTGATTGGCCGCCAGGTAGGAGAATAATCTTCCTCCGGCGGTGGTTCTGCGGATCCGTGGGAAGGTGGCGAGGGCGAGGCTGGCAGAGCGGAGTTTGCGTGTAGAACGTGAGGCGGTTGTTGAGGTATTCAGGACCTATGTCGTGGATCGCTTTGTGTGCATGACTGAGAAGCCTGAACGGGATTCTTTTGTTGACGGGGAGCCAGTGCAGGTCCCTCAGGTGGGCTGATATGTGGCTGTGGATGTTGAGGATGAGTTGTTCGGATGCGTTCTGTATGCGTTGGAGTCTTTTCTGAAGTTTGACTGTGGTTTCTGCGTATAGGGCGTTCCCGTAGTCTAGTGGGCTGGTGACGAGGGCCTGGGTGACCGTCTTTCTGGTTCCGGTAGGGGTCCACCGAAAGATCTTACGGAGCATGCACAGGGTGTTGAAGCATGAAGATGAGATGGAGTTGACTTGCTTGGTCATCGTGAGAGAGGAGTCAAGGATGAATCACAGGTTGCGTGCGTGGTCAGTGGGTGTCGGTGCGGTGCCCAGTTCTGTGGGCCACCAGGAGTCATCCCAGGTGCATGGGGATGGTCCGAGGATGGGGATGGTCCGAGGATGAGGACCTCCGTCTTGTCTGAGTTCTGTTTCAGACGGCTAAGTTTCATCCATTCAGTGACGTTTTTCATTATTTCCTGGAGGTTGAGTTTGGCGGTGGCTGGGTCCTTGGTGAGGGAGAGTATCAGCTGGGTGTCGTCGGTGTATGAGATAACGTTGAGGTTGTGTTTGCGTGCGATAGTGGTGAGGGGGCTCATGTAGATATTGAAGACGGTTGGGCTGAGCGATGAGCCTTGGGGTACGCCACAGATGATCTCGTGGCCGCAGAAGGGAGGGAGGGAGGGAGGTGGACTCTCTTGGTTCTGTCGGAGAGGAATGAGATGATCCAGTCCAGGGCTTTACCTTGGATCCCTGCGTTGTGGAGGTGGGTTATTAGGGTGCGATGGCAGACTGTATCAAAAGCGGCTGAGAGGTCAAGGAGGATGAGGGCGGTGGTTTCCCCGTTGTCGAGTAGGGTCCTGATGTCATCAGTGGCGGAGATGAGGGCGGTCTCAGGGCTGTGGTTGGCTCGAAATCCGGACTGGGATGGGTTGAGGGATCCATTGGCCTCGAGGAATGTGGTTAGCTGTTTATTCTCGATCCCTTTTGCCGGGAAGGGAAGAAGAGAGATGGGGCGGAAGGTTTTGAGGTCTTTAGGGTCCGCTGTGGGTTTCTTCAGTAGGGCGTTGATCTCCGCATGCTTCCAGCTCTCTGGGAAGGTGGCGGACGCGAGGGAGTTGTTTATGACGTTCCGTAGGTGGGGAGTGATGATGGTGTCGTCTTTGTTGAAGATGTGGTGAGGGCATGGGTCGGATGGCGAGCCGGAATGGATGGTGTTCATAGCGTGGGCGGTGTCTTCGGTGCTGATGAGGGTCCAAGTGCTGAGGGTGGTTGTAGGGCGTTGGTTTGGTGGCTGGGGGTGGAGTCTGGGCGCCGAAGCTGTTGTGGATATCGGCGATCTTGCGGTGAAAGAACATGGCAAGGGAGTTGCACAGGTCTTGCGACGGTGTTATATCGTTGCTGTAGGCGTTGGGATTGAGAGCTCTTTTACAATGCTGAAGAGTTCCTTGCTGTTGTGTGTGGTGTTGTCCAGCCGTTCTTAGAACGTGGCTTTTTGGTGGTGCGGATCAGCTGGTGGTGTTTGCGGGTGGCATTTTTGAGGGCTGTCATGTTTTCTGTCGTCTGTTCACGGCGCCAGGTTTTCTCGAGCGTTCGGCAGGATTTCTTCGATTCTTTGAGGTCGTCAGTGAACCTTGTTGTTTTCCTGTTGCCGGGCTTGCCTGGAGGGTCAGTGGTGGTGATAGGTGGGTTTTGGCTCAGTGATGTGGTTAGCTGGTCTGCGGTGACTTTGCTCCAGCATCTACGGGGGATCTGTTGCGGGCGGTGGTGGGATGTGGTCTTCTTAAAGGTGAAGTGGATGCAGCTGTGGTCGGTCCAGTGTAGTCCGGTAGAGTGGCTAAAGGCAAGGTGGCTGCTGGCAGAGAAGATGGGGTCGAGCGTGTGGCCGGCGTAGTGGGTGGGGGTGTTCACCAGTTGCTTGAGTCCGAGGTTGTCAAGCAGGGTGGTGGTGTTGTTGTCATTGTTGTTCTCCAGGTGGAAGTTCAGGTCCCCTAGGAGGATGTAGTCTGATGAGGCGAGGGCATGTGGGCTGATGAAGTCGGCGATGGCTTCACTGAATGGTGTACGTGGGCCTGGGGTCTGTAGACGAGGGTTCCTCTGAGGGTGGTCTTGGAGTCGGTGTGGATCTGGAAGTGTAGGTGTTCGGCGGTGGTGAGGGCCTCTTCGGAGTTGGTTGTGACGTCGATGGTGTTCCTATAGATGATGGCGATTCCTCCTCTGGTTTGGTTGACGCGGTCCTTTCGGGTGATCTTGTAGCCATCCGGCATGGCTATGGCGATGTTGGGGGCTGAGGAGGCGTTCATCCAGGTTTCTGTGAGGAAGGCGACGTCTGGTGCTGTTGTATCGAGGAGGTCCCAGAGTTAGACGGCATGCTTGTAGACGGAGCAGGTGTTGAACAGCGTTCTATGGGACTCTGTATTCGACCTTCACTTTCCAAAAACAAAAATTCTAACTTTAGAACTCTATTATTCTACAATTTGACTTTCATCCAAATGTGAACTCTGTTTTTGGCACAAAGTAATCTGCTTAAAGTAGATCTATTCATAGACAACAAGACTTCTGTGAAAACTTCAGAGACAATATTTTGACCTTGTCCACAACCAAAACAGTTTATATATTCTGTCATGGAATGGTCTCGACTTTTTCTTCTGTATTTAAGATCCATTTCATAAATGTAATTTCATGATTCATTCGGATAGCATTTCCAGTCTCATACTATAGGCTTTGAATGAAAACATTGCTTTTAAAATGCTTACAGCACATATGCTAATTTTAGTGTACAACCATTTCGAATCCATTTTATGTATTTTGGGTGGGGTTTTTACACATCATGCTTTAGATATGTTTTAAATGCTTAGAATTTAGTAATGTTGAACATAATAAAGTGGAGTGGGTGTTGTGTGGCGTTTTAGGATCCGAGTGAAATTTCCCGATTCATGCCCTTATATACGTACAATTCACATTGTCCTAATATAGGCATAGAAAAAAATACCCATATTTAGACATAGCCCATGCAGTCCAAATTCAGGCATGGCTACTTCCACCCGTACCAGAAAGCCACAACGATTGCTTGAATATTGATTTGTCCAAGAACTCATGGAGTTTTCAAAGAACTACCACTCACTTGGGGTTCTTCAATGACGTTATTATGCCCGACTTTACATCAAACCAGGCACCTTCAAGGTATAAATATGCCTTCACTTGCTCTAGCAAACACACAGTGGTTCGGAGCAGTTCGACTATCTACTTGCCCGACGCAGCTCGCTACAGCAACTGCCGAAGGAAGCCGACCCTCCAGCTGACGCACTGATCGAGAAGCTGTCCTTTCTCTTGCTGAGAATCCAGCTCCAGTGTTTCCAAGCGCCCCTCGCGGGGTGTTGGGAAATAGAGTCCCGAGACAGAGATACCAGACCTCCTTCATTCTAAACTAAGGTATGGAGCTGATTAGACCCTAAAGAGAAATCTTGGATAAATTGTTGGCAAAGAAACTAAACCTATGCTACACCACACTTCTTTCCTTGTACTAGACTTAGGTTAGGTACCTCAGAGTAGGCGTATTTTAGAAGCACCAGTTGAGTACTTTTAGCCATTGTTATTTATGTATGTATTTATCTATGGTTTAGAAACCATACAATGCTTTTACAGCATAATACTCTTCACGCTGTACGCATTATACTTTGCAGCCTGTATTACGATTGTAGCAGTTCACTTTACTTGCATGAGAAAGTAAACTGTTCAATAAATCCTTTTATTGAAAACGCCCGTCTCTATATTTTCTCTGCACCTCTGATGAAACGAAGCATGCACGATTGACTGAGTAAAATATCTATCTATTGGTTTCATGACTCTGAAGGTACGTTTATTCTTGGGGAAAGAAAGTTGTCATGTTTATGCGGTTGTCAGAAACAAATCCCTTCTTGTTTATTCGAGAAAGTTTCTAGTGACCTCTGAGCTAGCTGCCACTCACAATTAAGTTTAATATATTTGATGGAGACCTACTAGACATAAGTCCTACGTCAAATCTATAGGATATATAATTCCAATGCGCAGAGCCTATTGGGAATATAGGAACTACACTACAGTATGAAACACCTCAAGTGGTCTATGACGCCAGATTCCTGTCTGTTATTCACGGGTCTAGAGTACACATTAATTAAGGCTATTTTTGTCTTTGTGGGAAGTGTCAGCAGGACACATTGGATGTCGTTAGTGGGAGATGTCATCTGCTCGGCTCTACAGCCAAGGTGTGTACCCACCCAGATAGTTATTCCACCGGAGGGTCTCCCCCTCCCCCTCGTAGTGGCCATGATGTTAAAAGACGCAAAACCCACCCTCTGAAATTCTTCCCTCGCCCATGTCTCTTGAAATATCATGGTTATCCACAAAAGGCCCCCATTCTGGGCAGATTAGTTTGTTTTTAAGTCCTGCCAGGTTCCAGGACAGGATTCGCAAGCTGCAACCTGTTCTCTTGTCCTACTCGGTGCCTCAAGGGCGGTGGCACGTGGGGACGGAAGATCACCAGAATGGGCTCCGGGTTAACTATTGGGTACCCTGCCAGGTTCACCTTCTCTGTTCATACCCATCAGAGCAAGTAAAGGTGAGGCATCAGAGACCCTACTTCATTGTGTTCTGACTCTTGGCGGGCTGATCCACTGGGCGTTGTCCGGGCTACTGCACCTACTGATCGGGTCCCACCACGGTCTACTTCGGCCCTTTGGACCTGCCACAGAAGTTTAGAGTTATCCTCTTCCTGAGACCCTCCCCCAGTCAGTCTACCTCCTCCAAACTTTCATATCTATTATTCACCGAGATTTTAGGTTGGGGACCCCTTTTACATGTGTCCCAGCTTCTCTCCATTGGGGTCCCTGGGCTCATCATTTGAACTACCGGTGTTACACTACCTCTTGAGGTTATTTGATGTTGAGGATAAAAGAAATCTAAGGGACGTTATGGCAATTAATGGTAGTGTTCAGTAGGTTTCTGACGGTGTTCGGATTTTTGAAATTAATAACAACACACTCCCCTGGATCTGTTTTCCGGCGATTTCCAACGCCAAAACAGGCATTTGTTTCTGAGTTCCAGTTGGGTTTCCTTTGTGTTGGGTGCGATTGGCGGGGTTCCTGTCAATATAACTACATAACTACTTAACTACATATGGGGCACATGCCGGTGGAAGATTTATGTTGGGCAGGTGGGTATCAACAATCACATTCCTCTCTACATTATGGCCTTGCTGTGATTGCCTGCTCTTTTTTCTAGTAACATCCAGGACTGGGGGGCGAGGTTTATCACTACTTCTGTTGGCAAGGGGTGTGGTTTCAACACTAGGCCCATGACTAATACTACTATTTCTCTTCTCCCTGCTGCTGCTCGCTTCCCCTAACTCTTGGCTAATAGAAGGTCCCTCAGTGGTACGAGCCCCCTCTCCCAGTTGAGTGTGTTGTAATCGAAATATCCACTGGCAACGTATTTCAATCCCTCCCCTCACTTTGTTAGTAGAATAATCGTGCCGTGCTGATGGCCCGGCATCCCCTGCTGCCAGTGCTTTCTCCAATTTGTCTAGTCTACTAATTAGGGGGGCTAGTTCTTCTATGAAGGTGGCTCTCAATTTGTCATGAAATGCCACCATCAAATTCCGTGCCCACGGTGGATGTGAGATATCTACACTGACAGATTGAGGGCTATCCTGGTTGTATTCTTGCTCAATGGCCCCCTCGTGTTCAGCTGTGGTGTCCTCACAGAATTTGTTTTCCTAGGTGCGACCTCAGTGGTTAGTTTGCGTTTGCAGTTCTTAGGGATATTTGTGCATGTTCTACCCTTGCGCAAAGCTTTCTCTGGTGGGACATCCCGAATGGCTGTCGTGCTGGGCTCAGCTAACTGTGATTGAGTTGTGGTTATTGGTGTGGACGGATCCGGCACTTGTATGAATATGTCAGGAGTGAGTGGCAGCCGCCGTTCCGTTAGCTCAATTTCAGTATTCGCCACCCCAATAGCCCTCTGAGGCATTTCATCTATTGATGTTGTGGGAAGTGGGGAGGCACTAGTGGTTTTATTTCTACTAAGTCCTACACTTTTTCCCATTTTTTACTCCACCTGTCACTCAATTAATACACACAGTTTAGCCTCAGATTGGGAATGAGGGAATCGCCCAGCATCAAAATTAAAGCATTAGTCAGTGTCCAAAAAAGCCCCCTATTCGTTCGTAGCCCCACCAAGTTCTGGGGATTTGGTAGCTTTGTGGACCGGACCAGCTGCCATGTGTGCAGTAGGTAGAACAGTTTTATAATTGACTATCAGAGTAGCAGTCACACAGCAGTGGGTCAGACCTGCTTGTTAGTGTCTCTGCCTCTTTGACGCAGGGTCCATGGAGGAGGGTGTGATGTTGGGAGTCTTACCCACTGCCTCCGCAACAAGCTGGAAGCCAGTGGATTCCGCCAAGGGGGATGGCCCAGCCCGGGTGATGACGGGCGCAGGATGGTCCCGCCCTTGGCTCGGCTTTGCCCAGGTGCGGCCAGCGCCGCTGGGTCTCTCCAGCACTAAGGGCTCAGCTGACTTCTCCCTCTCAGGTAGGAGACACGTGTTGCACTCAGGGACTATGAGTCCCACCAGAGTGTGCGTCCCAGCGGTAGTGCTCACGCGCACCAGGAGAAAGTGCCCCTGAGATGGCAAGGGGACAGGAGGCTCAAGGAGGAACACAGCCCCTCACGGGACCAATAAGGACAGTAAAACAATCCCACAGCAGATTAGCGTGTTTCAGTTTTGTATTGCCACTCGTCATGGGTGTAATCTCCTGTGATCAAGAATGCTTTGCATTCAAAACAAACATTAAGATTATGGATTAAGCCACACATACTGCAACCTTGACCGGGTCAAAACAATGTGTCGCAATATTTACAAAGACAAGGACACTTTTTAAAAAAACTTTTAAAATACGTATAATGGAGAGAAGAGAATTCAATTGAGTTGAAGCCAGAAATTAAGGTGTGAAAAAGTTCACATTTAGTGTAGCAGACCACAGGAGCACCAATCAAAGTTTGAAACCAGCAATAATTTCCACAGAAGGGAACACTGTTTCAGAGGCATGGGTGATGGCAATAGGATCACCAATGACACAATGGGCTGCGATATTTTGTAAACTCGCTTAGGCATAGTATTACAGCCATATTAGTAGAATTTAGTTTGAGCCATAGTCCGAATAAATAATTTCTATTAGTTTCGTACAAACCGTTCGAGGTGCATTACCTGTTGGCCTGATTTTGCAGTATCTCCAGCTAAGTTTTTTCTACAGCAGCAAATCCTGTTCAGTTGTCCCTCTCAGAAGGGGTATCTGGCCTTATGATGTCCTCGTCAGCTGCAGCCTGCAGCTTCATAAATCTAGAGATTTTCGACTTCTGAAAAAAGGACAAAGTCAGAACGTAGAAATCTTCACCGCAACTTTGTCAAGCTGCTCCCTGGCGACAAAGTGGGGCTACTCACCTTGCAGTACACCATCTACCTTACCCGCTGAACTTTGCTGTCTCAGCAACTTTTTCTTGATATGAAGGTAAGCCAGGACCGGGCCCAATCCACTACATGTAGCCGAACCTTGCTTCATCGCCCTGGTCATTTGTGCCAAGACACCAGTCGTGGATGGCTTAATACTTTATAGTGCTATTTACCACCTTAAATTTGAAAAATAAATAACTCTGGTTCAATGGCTTCAATTTACTTTAAATATTATTCTAGTTATTGTGTGGGATTTTTCCTGTGTTGTGTTTCCACTTGATTACTGTTGGTATGCTTCATAAATACCCAAAACAGTGCATCTAAGTTAAGCATGACAGCGTTTATGCCAGGCTACCAGAGGGTTAAGCACAGGTAAGTATGTGTCCTTTTGTGGTTCACCTGACAAGGATTGTGGTTGTTGCTTGAGAAGGGTTAACACTCCACTCAACGTCCAAAACAATTCTTACATGTGGCATTTAGATATCCCAGAGTACACATTTCTGCCCACTCCCAACATGGCTGGACTGTTTCGAGCTCTCTAGCCCATCCAATAGGTATGGCTACCTGGGGCTACACTCCCCTTGAAAACCAGATTGACAACAGCTTTTCCCTCTGTGCCTGAGAATAAAGCTTGTCTGTCTAAACAAAAGTGCACCTGTTCCTAATGTGACTACCAATTGCCCTTCAAAGGTGGAAGAAACAGAGAAACAAGTGAGTGGCACTCCAGAACACAACACACTCAACCCTCTCAGGGATCACAGTAACAGGACACACCCCTTTGCTCTCTCACTCGTACTTGTCAACAATAAGATAAACAAGAGACACAAAGGAAGTTTATAATATTTATTTGAGCTGCCATGCTCTAAGATGCAGTATCTGTGCCACAATTAGACAACGAATGCATACCAAAAATATACTTAGCATGGTAAACAAACCATGTACCATCAAAAGACTTGTCTTGTTACAAGACAGTTTAGCCTCCCCTTTCTACTGAAGATAAATGATTATAGCCTTATAGCCCGCCATAGCAGGCTATTTAAGGCCCGCTACCGTGCTAAAGGCCCGAGCCGAAGGCAAGACACTTTAACGCGGTAGCGGGCCTTTAATAGCCGGTCTAGCCCTGTTACGAAGGGTTATAAGGCTATTAGAACATTCTGCAACGAGAGGGCAGAATGTTCTAACAAATAAAATAAAGGCCTCTTTAAGCTCGAGGGGATTTAAATCCCATTGAGCTCCGAGAGGCCTTTGTAAGACATTGGAATGTTGCTCTGCAGGCCTTTACTGGCCCGCAGAAGCAGGGAGAACTCCATTGTCTACAATGGAGCTCCCAACATTCCAATGTTCTAATATATATTATAGATCTCTGGGATTAGTGGCGGACCCTGTACTTTAGCATACATAGGTGGATGTTCTACATCTCAACTGGCTCAGCTCTCTTACTTCAGGACCTTCGACCAGTGTGTTTTTTCAGAACCCCGGTCCTCAGTTATATGACATGATATGTGTGCTCACAAACAGCAACTGCATTCTCTTGCTATGTCAAAGTGCTAGTGACAGCCCAGAGAAAATAATAAGGGGCATGGCAGTTTGACCTTGTCTAGTGTGTTCAGACTAAATATCAGGAAAAGAATAAAATACGAAAACATGTGGAGGTTCTGTGTGAAAATACAATGGGGCACAAAGGCAAGCATGTTATGTAGTAACGTGTGAAAAAGAAAAGCGGTCAACAGCGTACACAGTTAGGCTAGCATAAGGGAAATGACAATGGGTCATGAAAAAAAACACACAACAGTGGCTTCACCTTTCAAGCTCCCCCTCTGGGCTCACACCCCCTCTGGCCATCCTGCCAGAAGATCACACCTCTTCCCCATGGCAGGTTATTAATTCCCCTTCCTGAGAGTTGTTCTCACCTCTCCCTAGGAGGGCAGCAGGCTGCCTCGAGGACAGCAGTTGTGTGTAACCAAAGGCAGTTACTGGAACGTCTTGGGCAACAAATTGACAATTTTCAAAAATTTGCAATTACAAAATATTTACATTGAACTCAATTTGCACATCAATTTAGATTTAATACAATGCTTCTTTTGATACCTTAAAGCTTCAACTTCAATAGTCCCATTTGGAAGTAAGCAATATTGAGTTGTTGGTGTGTAATTCCATACTAACCAATGGGGCTACTAGTCTTAATACAGAGAAAACGACAATGCAGGGATTTTGCTGTCAGCACATGTACAAAAATAACTGATATTCTTCTCTTTAATATAATGCACCCTGCCTTTGTTGCTCATTAGACCTACCTTAGGTGTGACTTACAAATATTAAAAAGGATGACTTTGCTACAGGTTGAAATGGCACAGTAAAGTTAGCATGTTTAAAGCAGTTCTGCCGGCCTGCAGTGGCAGTGTAGAAGAGATGTTACACCTTGTCACACTCGTGGTGGCACAATAAGTGTTGCAGTCCATGAGGAACACTTAACGTATAGACCCTGGGTACACTGGGTGTCATACATTAGGGACCAATGTATTAATAAACTTAAACCAATTGGAGAAAAGCCAATTAAACATGCACTTATAAGGAAGGGTCAGAGTACATGCACGAGGCCTGGAATGTAGGGTCCACAGGCGCTACAAAGTCATTACACAGCACTAAATCCAGCAATAGCAGGGCAAAACGTATACTGGGGAGCCTGCAAAAAGACTCTCTCTAATACTTAACTACATAATTAAACATTGCTTTTGTTCATTTACTACAAATACTCAAACAGTATAGCATTTCAGCTACTCATGAAATAAAAATAAGTCTTTAAAAATACCAATGATAATAAAGAGCATATTCCATTTTATGGATCTAAATATGCCATGATGTTTTTTATTGAGAATTAGTCACGTTAGTCACATTGCATTGAGGCTATAACATGGAATTTTGTCACAATAAGACATTTTTGAATCTTCATTTGTTGTTGCAAATAAGGTTTTATTGCACATTTATTTTCACAGGTCTGTGTCTACATGTGTGCATATGAATTTATGATACAAGTAGTATTTTTAAAAAGGACAAACAGTTGTCATTGCAATGAAATCTTAGAAAGTGAGTGAATGAGGTAATACAGACTTTAAAAAAGCTCTTGATCTGATACCATGGCGATGATGATCTTTACCTTTATAATTATGACAATTCCGCACACATTTATATTTACCAGTCTCGTACCCCTGTGCTGGGCATGACGGCAATGTTGATAATACGAAAAAATTGTCAAATAATAGAATATGTAAGGTGAAAGAGAGGACTCTTATTGTATTTTGAACTTGTCTTCCGGATTCACTTTTGTATCCATTCTGTCTCCCAAATGCTAATACATTTCATGTCCCCTTGCTTGACTAGTATCCCACATTCTAGGCTATGAGTTGTCTACAATGAACGGATTCTCTGATTATTTCACAATATCTGCACTCTTGTGAAGCTTTTCTCATGTTTGCCACAATGAATTGCCCTTATTTAGGGTATCTGTGTGAAGTTTTTGCTAGATTCGGAACAAAGAAAAGGTTTCTCTCATTAGTGCGGATTGTCTGACAATGATTTCTGATCAGTAACACGTTCCCTACATTCTGTGCATGGATACTATTTCTCACTAGTATGGATTATTTGAGGTCTTAAAAGAGCTTTCTTCCTATTGAAGCCTCTCCCACATTCAGTACACCAATGCAGCTTCTCACCAGTATGGATTCTCTGATGCTTCAACCGCGTAGCCTTCTCAGTAAAGCTTTTCCCGCATTCTATACACTGATGGGGTTTTTCACCAGTGTGCATTCTCTGATGTTTCAAAAGAGTGCTTTTTACAGAAAAGCTTTTCTCGCATTCTGTGCAATGATAGGGTTTCTCACCAGTATGGAGTCTCTGATGCATCAACAGCGTACCCTTCACAGTAAAGCTTTTCACACATTCTGTACTGATAGGGTTTCTGATCAGTATGTATTCTCAGATGCTTCCACAGCATACCCTTCTCAGTAAAGCTTTTCCAGCATTTTATACACTGATAGGGTTTCTCACCAATATGGATTATGTGATGCCTCAACAGCATACCCTTCTCAGTAAAGCTTTTCCTGCATTCTGCACATTGATAGGGTTTCTCACCAATATGGATTCTCTGATGCCTCAAAAGCGTGCCCTTCCGAGTAAAGCTTTTCTCGCATTCTGTACACTGATAGGGTTTCTCAAAAGTATGGAGACACCCTGTTTTCCAACGTGGCCTTCTTCACAGAAACCTGGACCAATGCCACCTCCAGCCCCGACATCGCCACTGCCATCCCAGACGGCTACAAGATCCAAAGAAAAGACCGCCTCCACCGCCGCCCAGGAGGAAGACTCGCCATCACTCATAAGACACCCCTCCGACTTTCCTCATCCAGCACGAGCCATCCACACTCCAACACAGAACACCTCCACTTCCAGATCCAGACCAACCCCAGGACCACGCTACGCGGCACCCTCATCTACAGACCACCGGGCCCTTTCATCCAGTCCACAACCACCATCACTGACCTCGCCGCACCCCACGCAATCATCTCCATGGACTACATCCTCTTGGGGACCTGGATTTCCATCTAGACAACCCCAACGACCCCCACTCCGCCAGCCTCACCAACCTCGGACTGAAGCAGCTGGTCGACACACCCACGCACAGAGCTGGACACACTCTGTACCCTATCTTCGCGGGAGGAACAAACATCCGGTCGGGCCACACTACCCAGCCGCCCTGGACGGACCACCACTGTGCCCACTTCACCTTCAACTCTACCGCCGCACCCAAACCCACCCCGCGACCGCCACAAAGAAACTGGAGTAAGATCACAGAGGAACTTCTCAACACCACACTACACCAAGATCCCTCCAACGCCACGACTGACACCACCTCCGCAGCCACAGAACTCCACCACTGGATCGCCCACTGCGCCGACACACTCGCACCGCTCTGACACCCCGCCAAGCAACACCAGCTGAAGGCTCCCTGGTTCACCAGAGAACTACAGGAAGCCATACGCTCATGCAGATGCCTAGAGAAAACCTGGCGAAACCAGAAAACCATGGAAGCCTGGAACAACCACAGGAGAGCCCGAAAGGAATACCACCAGTACATAAGAGACACCAAACGTACCTTCATAAAGAAATATCCAGGCCAACGCGACCAACGCCAAGAAACTGTTCAGCGTCATACAACAGCTCACTAAGCCACCCAGCGAAGCCACGGACGTCACCCCCCCCCCCAAGCAACTCTGTGACAAGCTCTGCACATACTTTCACTGTAAGATCTAGGACCTCTACGACAACTTCAGCAAACCGACGAGGGACAGAACTCTCCCCCCCATGGCAGCCGATCAGCCAACGATTTCGACCTGGAAGCCAGCGACCGGCAAACACATCACCGCGACTATGCATAAAACCCACTCAGGAGCCCCCACTGACTCCTGCCCACGGCACACATTCCACAGGGCCGCAACCACCATAACACCCGACGGACCATCAACACTTCCCTCACATGCGGTATCTTCCCAGATGACTGGAAGCGGGCGGATGTTAAACCCCTCCTCAAGAGGCCCACGGCCGACCCAACGGACCTGAAGAATTACCGCCTATCTCTCTGCTCCCGTTCGCAGCCAAAGTCACAGAAAGATTTGTGAACGCTCAACTGACCACCTTCATCGAAGAGAACTCCATCCTAGACACCTCCCAGTCCAGATTCCGCCTTAACCACAGCACTAAGACCGCTCTCCTCTCCGCCACAGACTGCATCCACATGCTAATCAAACAGGGATAAACAGCGGCCCTCATCCTTCTTCACCTCTCTGCAGCCTTCGACACCGTCTCTCATAGCTCCCTTGCAGCCAGACTTCACAAAGCTGGGATACAAGGAGCCACCCTCGACTGGATCCGATCTTTTCTCTCCTGCAGAATCCAGAGGATCACACTCCCTCCCTTCCTCTCCAAACCCACTGACATCAACTACGGAGTGCCCCAGGGAACATCACTCAGCCCCACGCTCTTCAACATGTACATGGCTCCCCTCGCCGCGATCGTCCAATAGCATGGGCTCAGCATCGTTTCCTATGCAGACACACATCTCATCCTTTCACTCACGAAGAATGCCGATGACACCAGACTCTGCTTCCAGGAGGGAAAAGAAGAACATGGCAACCTGGATGAAGGACAGCTGCCTCAAGCCTAACTCGGAGAAGACCAAGGTGCTCATCCTCGCACCCTGCAACTCAGGCTGGGACAACTCCTGGTGGTCCTCTGCCCTCGGGAACCCACCCACTCCATCAGACCACGCATGCCTCCTCTGCATCATCCTCGACTCTGCCCTCTCCATGAACGGCCAGGTCAATGTCGTCGCTTCCACCAGCTTCAACTTCCTGCGCATCCTCCGCAAGACCTTCAAATGGATCCCCCCTGACTGCAGAAAAGCAGTCACCCACAGGCTCATAACCAGCAGACTGGACTACGGCAACGCCCTATACGCTGGGATCAACAGATCTCTCCTTCACAGACTCAGGACCATCCAGAATGCCGCCGCCAGACTCGTCCTCTGCACTCCACGCCACAAACACTGGACTCAACACCTACGAGATCTTCACTGGCTCCCTGTCAAGAAGAGGGTCACCTTCAAGCTCCTAACCCCCGCCTACAAATCCCTCAACGTCGGACCCAAATACCTCAATGAGAGACTATCCTTTCACGTACCCAAGAGGAACCTCAGCTCGGCCGACCTTGCCCTGGCAGAGGTCCCCTGGATCCGCAAGAACAGAACAGACGGGATAGCTTTCTCTCACATCACAGCCAAGACCTGGAACAAGCTCCCCGTGAACATCAGACGCTCCCCAACCCTGCACACTTTCAGGAAGGACCTCAAGACCAGGCTCTTCAACTGATCTGGAGCTCCCCCCCTAGCGCCTTGAGACACTCTTGGGTGAGTAGTGCGCTTTATAAACCCCTGATTGATTGATTGACACAAGGTCCTGGTGGGTTACTGGTATAAGGAGAAGATATTGCTGGAGCAGACATTTTCTACTCAAACCAGTTTACATGAGGCAAAAATGAGGCATAGTCCTGCTTTATGCAAAATGCCAAAAAGTGTACATTTCATGTAGTACATAATTGCTCAAGATTACGCTGACTCAAACAAAAATTTCACAAAACGCCTAATCAAGACCTGATTGACTCAAGCCACAGGCTTAATCAAATAAAAAGGCTTTGCTTACATTACAGGTGCTGCTGAGGCTGGGGCAGGAGGACTTGGGAAGGGAAAAACATCCTGCCAGCACAAACTCTCCATAGAGCAGCACTGTGAGAGGTGAGTGTGTGCGAGACGAGACGCCATGCAGCTCAGGCGAAAAATCAAATATGCCACCTTGGGTCAATCGGAGAATGCTGCTCACTGCTGTGAGATCACAGGGGATGGGTGGTGCCTTGCCGGAAAAACACCAGGCCAGGCACCATCATGACCCACGTGAGAGCGGTTGTCATGCAACCTCTGCTTCATATTTTTCTCGTTGAAGTACCACAACCCCCCCCCCGCGGGGTCTGCGGGCTTAATTATAAGTTGGTCATTTTTGTCTCAAATTGTCCAAAGCAAGTTTTTCATTTTTAGGGAGGTTCCATTTCGCATAGATTTTCTTAGTTTCTAAACTTGACAAATCCCTTAGTACCTTCTTTTCGAATATTAATAGTTCTATAGACACATCACTGGTAGCAACATCGAGAATACTTTATCCAAAATAGAAGCGAAAACCATCCTGTTACTGGGCACTATGGAAAATTGCCTGAATGAGATGTCGGAACTTACAAACTGCAATTAGCCGCTACACCTGGTTGAAAAAGCAATACCATAAAGAAAGACCTTTCAATTCAACCTCTCTTCAAAGTGCATGATCCTTCCTTAGCAACATGAAATATCCCAGAGAAATGTGTCACACCATTAGTCTCCTCTCTCAAGATAAAAAAGACGAAATACTCAGCCCACAAATGAGAAAATATAGGAAGGATAAAAGCACTGAGGACAAATGTACATCCCATAAAAAACAAAAAATATAACTAATCTGAAACATCCTGGCCTAAATACCGTGGAAGGCACACTATGTCATGCCATCAGAGAGAAGTGCAGTACGTTTTGCAAAATGAGAAACGCTTCAACAAAATTATCCCCAAAGACATCTAGGTGATCATTACAATGAAACATGAAAGAATCAGCAATTATGCCATCTAAATGTAATGTGCAGCCTCATTGAAGCTTAATAAATACTGGCCCAAGAATGTTAGAGCAGACAACATAATGGAGTTTAACATCACGGTATTTATTACATGATGTAACCACGATGAAGTCTTGTTTCACTGAAGGAAGAACGCATCGGGAACTACAAAAATCCCAATGGCTTCACGCATGCGCAACAAAAACAGCCACGTGACGCAAAGAGGAAGTACAGCCTCAAGCCGCTGACATCAGACGCCATGAAGAAAGGTTATCAGTCGATTTAGAGTGATCAATTCCTTCTAGCGGTTGTATTTTGCCAGCGAGAACAGTGAATGAGATATTCGTTACCCGTCGCCGCTTAGAACTAAGCACGATAGCAGGTAATATTGTCGGAAGATGCGATGCCGCTAAACTGTCATTACACTCCGGCACCAGCAATCTAATCACGCCAGCATGCTCGGGCGGTGGAAGTCTAAAGGGGTTGAGAAGGATTTCACGCTAACGGAGTGAGCTAAAATAAAGAGAATGCGCGTGTGTACATCTTAAAGGAACATTGCTACTTTTAAAAATAAAACCTTGGGACCTTCACTAAAGATACAAGCTTGCTATCATGAACAAATACAAAGCACGTCTCAGTTAAAGCCTGCTATACATGTATAAGTTCACTTTTCACGTAGCATGGGCACCTTGGATTTCACGGCGACTGCAACTCAGGCAAGAAGTAACCTTAAAGCACCCTTGTATTCAGTAGTGGTTAATAAGCACTTTACATTTTCCACAGAATTAGGGATGCAATAGTAATATACAGTGCTCTCTTCTTATTTTCCCAGACTCTACAATAATTAAAAAAAAGGAAAATTAAGATTAACCAAGACCATTCTCCAATATAACCACAGGAGAAATGGTAGGTACTAAGTGTGAGCATGTCCAATTGTACCTTTCACTATGCAGGCATATAAATCGAGATTTTAATCACCATTCTTATTCAAACAGGTAGTGAAGACATAGTAATTCACTTCAGCTACAAGAGACGGTATGTAAAGCTTCAAAACTAATAGTAGAAATATTATCTGAAACAATGAACAGAACACACTTAAATTAGTCTTCTAATTATTTTATAGATCCCAAAGTTGTCCTACCACAACTAAAGCCAGCCCTGATGATGACCTTGATGTAAACAAAGTGTGATGGTCTCACAGCTGCAAGGTCGAAACGGGTCGGCACAATCTAGTGGTCTAGAAATATTTAGCAAAATAGAAGCTGCTGCTTCTTTCAGTTGTTATAGTTGGACTAATGCAAACTCAACTTAAAAAATTCTCAAAATGTTTTCTGGCCACTTAACAGGCCCTGAAGATAAGATAAGTGCAGAGGACTAAGTTGAACACAGTCCCAGTACGATAGACACCAGTAGGACACTATGCTTATGTTGGAAACCACACAGTGTTAATATTTTTGGATAACAAAAGTGTGAAATGTACTCTTTTGCATGAAGTAGAAGAATGACGATGCAATGTGTACGAATCTCAAATATTTGAATGTATCGAAGTGTATTGTTGTTGAATAACCAAAAGTAAGTCTAGTGAGTAATGTATTGTTTTTTGTATGTTTTGTATAAATGTTAAGTCTATTCAGAATATCAAAGAAATGTTGTTGTGTATAAGGTGAAGGAATACTTAAATGTTAAAAAGTATATTAAGAAAGAAAAAATAATAACACAAACACAGAGTCAATAAAAGGGACTTCTGTGATACAAAAAACTTTAGGTGTGATTTATGGTGTCAGAGGTATCATGTTTTGTTGAAATTATCTTTTGATTCTAGCCTCTGTTCTCCTCAAACAAATCATTCCCCTTAGTTATATGTCCAACAAGGACAGAGCGCAGAAGGAACAGTCCACTGCAGAAAGGCAGGAAAGACTGGCACTTCCCCTACAGCTATGGAGGTGTGAAACAGATCACAACCAATCCCCAAAGATGAAAACTAAGAGGAACCCAGGACCCTGAGTTAACAGAGAAGGCAGAAGGAGGGGAAGGGAGTAGGAGAGTAAATTGAATCTCCTAGCAAAGGTGAATCAAAAAGGCACCATATTACATGAAGAAGCCCCTAGAGGCATTTAGCTGTACATGGAAATTCTGAAAGGGAGGTAACAATGTAAACTCCCCTAAGAGAAAACCAATAACACCTAAAAGAGGCCAGTGGAGAACACCACCTGGCAAGGTCCTCTCAGAACGGGGAGGCTGGGTGGGCGTTAAGGAATCTGTGGCTAGACAACGTCTCTACCAGATACATTGTTACCGAAGATAAGTCACTCGTACATCTGATAGAGTCATCTAGCCACAGATTCCTTAACTTCGAATAGATACCAGAGCCAAACCCCAGGAGGGAGGTGGGTCTGTGACTGGACAAAAGAAAGCATCAAGCATTTGAGCCAGCAACCTGGTGACGGACAAGGGGTAAGCTGTGGCGGAACAGCCAGACAGCACCCCAAGCAGCTCGGAAGAGCAGAGATAACAGGATGCAAGACATCCCAAAATATGCCAGAATGGCACCAGACCATACCCATACAAGAATGACCGGTAAAAACGGCTCCAGACATATACCAAAACAAAGGAAAAGAGAGAGAGAGAAGAAAATGGGGACACTCTCAGCTTAATGGTGCACTATATGGACCCTGACCAAAGGACGAGATAACATGAGAGATGAAACTAGAGCCTATCAGACCAGCCTACGGAAGGAACAAAGAGTCTGAAAAGATGCAACCAGGGCCTACCAGACCAGACTATGGAAGGACTGTTGGAGGAGCTTTTGCTAAGAACCAAAGGGTAAAAGGTAGAAACTGAGTAATGCATGGAGTACAACACGTAGGTTCAAGTGCACACCCAGTTCAAAAGGGGGGAACACGGGTGAAAAACAGCAATGTAACCCCGGAAGAAGCAGGCCACTACCGACACATGCAGCAGGCAACAGGGTGCAGAGGCCTTAAGGTGGCATGGTTCAAGAAAGCATAAGACTGCCCGACCGTGCAGCATGAAGGTCAAAAGAAGAATGAACCCATGAATACAGATATGTAGGGAGTATGCCAAGGACAACTGCTATTAGAAGGGTGGCCCACAGGCATAGCTGATAGAACAGTAGGATGACACCCAGAAAAGAGGCACATCCAAAGGAAAGGGCAGTAGAGGTACAAAAAGCACCACAAATAAATGTGAGAAGAGTCTCTGAATCTGAGACCAAACCCTCCAACTAGAGGAAGGTAAGATAAGTACAGTGCCCGAACACTAAGAAAAAGAGCAGTTGCAAAACTGGGACACCACTCCAGTAAGTAGAAGCAAGGAGGAACCGGTGAAAAGCTCCCCCACGCATGGGGACACAGGTCCAGACCTTGCAACCTCGAAAGGAGGTGGCAACCCAAGAAAGGGAAAGCCATGGCAACCGGCATGTATACATACATGCAGAACAACGAAATCTGTAGAGAAAGAACTAGCCAGGAGCATGGAACATGTCCATACTATATTATACCCGGCACAAGTACCCCACATGGAGTATGCACACCCCAAACATCGGGGAACACCTCTTAGGGCAATAAAGCCAAGCCCTAGAGCGCAGTAAATAACTGAACCCTTGAACATGAGCTCCGATCCCCATGACATTACCGAGCTGAGCTCAATACCACAGTCAGAGGACCAGACACAGCAACCTGTGGAACACTGCCACAGCAGGCCAACAATTACCAGAAAGCAAAACGCATCCAAGGGATGTCAATAAAAGGGTAATTCCCCTGATAGAAAAGAAGACGTAAGGCTGACAGCCATTGCTAAACATAGAGCACATCTAAGGGATGCAAAATGAAAAAGTACCACCAGGGAAGACAGGCCTAGGAGGACCTCAGTGTGAGGATGAACGCCCGCAAGGAGCCATTGAAACGCCGACTCGCCATATTCATCAAATAATAAAACCCCATTAAAAGGGTAAGTCAACCAGCCGTTCCCGGATATTTTCAGGGACGACGCTATCTCTCAACCAAGCGTGGCACCTTAAGGCAACAGAACCCGCCACAGCTCAGCCTAAAGAATCCGTCGTGTCTGGGGCTGAATCGCGGCCATCCCAGAGGAGGCGAAGGAGATGAACGCAAGCACCTTCAGAGGTGGTAGGAAGCAAAGACTCTGCGGAGTCCCACAGGGCAGAGGTAGCCCAAGCCAAAACACACACTGTATTTACATACCGCAGGACTGCACTAGTGGATGAAAAGATGTTCCTACCCCACGACTCAAGCCACCACGACTCCAGAGAGGAAGGAAGCGCTAGAGGTGGCAAGGAGGGGAAAGCAGTCTGCAACACAAACCCCTGCACATCAGGATGTACAAAGAGGCACACAGGGCCGCTGGAGCTGGACGGTGGCGGTGCAAAAGTGGACGAGCCACCGGGTCACCTGAAGCAGGTCGGACCCAAGCACCTAAGAGGGTACATAAAGGGAAACCTCAAAGGGCAGAAGCGGCTCCACATTGCTGGACCAACGGTGAAGGACCTCAAGCAAGGGGTCCACAGACAAAGGGGCAGAAGGGGGTTGCATATTTAAAATTTGCGAGGCCAATGAGACCACTCTCAAAAAGGCTGCACCAGACTCGGTAGCCCTCCTCGGAGGGGACAAAAGCTCATTTGTGGGGGAGGTTTGTAAGCTGACCCTCCCCAAACACCGAGGGTGCGACCAATGCCCTGTGTAAGGGAGCCACACTGAAGAATGAGGATCTTGCTGGGGCTCCTGGGGAAGGGAAGAGCCTGCCGGCTCTGGTAGTACCTGAGGAGGCTCCACAAATTCAAAGGGGGGCATTGGTAACAGTACCTCCGGCAACGCCAGGCAAGAGGGCAGTGCTGAACATTCTCCAGAGGCCTCCGGAGAAGAGTCTAGAACTCAGTGTCAACACGGCAACAAAACTCTGCATGTCGGAGCCAATTGTGCCTCGTCAGACGCTGACTCAGCTGCATCCGGCACCGAGTTGGCGCCCTAACCATGACAAGTTCCCCTTCGGAGGAAGGAGAAGGCGCCGGTGCCGGCGAGGCAATTTTACGGCGTCGTGCGTGCGCCGACTCCGCCTCATCCAAGACAGGCTCCAATTCAGGAGAAAGTAGCATATGTGGAGCCGAGGAGGCGAGCCTTCGGCGCTGGAACGGGACCGACCCAGGCTCCGGATAGGCGGCCACCTGCCTGGAAGCATGGGGTGTGCTCAAGCCAAGGTTATGGGCACTGGCAATCACCTACGGTGCCAAAGGGAGCCCAGCGGGGCTATGCGGCGTGGCAGAGGTGCCATGGGTCATAGAGGGGGACCCAGCTGGGCCACGCCCTGATGACTCCATGTGGACCGAAGAGGGGGACCCGGCCGGGCGCGCCCTAATGATACCACATCTCCGGCGCTCCCAGGGAGCAAGGGCTCAATAGGCGCCGGGGCGAACCCACCGGCGAGTCCATAGAGGAACCCACACGAAGCGGAGGCCCTGAGGACACCCTAGGAATGGGGAGGACCCCAGGGAGGCCTGTAAAGCTATAGCATACGCCTCTATCTGGGCCCGCGTCACCCCCGCGCCCGGAAAGGGCAGATAAGGAGAGGGCGACCGTCTGGAGCACACATTCTTGGAACCAGAGCCCCTGATAACAGAAACAAGTGGCTTGACTTACCAAATGGTCAACAAAGGCCCCGGACTTCAGAGGGCGATTGACGGCGGAACCAGACAGTAGAGGGACCTGCCATGGATTACGAGGCCAGGGGACAAGAAGACTCCGACTGGGACAGCCGTGTCGATATAAGCTTCATACGGCGCTCCCGCAGAGAATTCGGTCTTAGATGTTGGCAGGCTTCGCAGTCTATGGAGTCATGGTACTCGCCCAGACACCACATACTTCTGCCGGGAACAGAAATTGCAAGTTTTAAAGCCCGCAGGCATTGTACACTGTTCTCGATGCGAAGTGTCGAAAAGGAGGCCTGAACACAGGCCAGAGGAACCGCTCACGCAGGATCCGCGATGCACGCGGAAAAGAAGGAAACTGACGTCAGTGCACCGGGAGGGACTTATATGACCTCGCTGATGTCACGTACGTGGACGAAGTCAGGGCGGGGTCGTGTTGCGCCATCCCCCAGCGCAGAGGTACTGCTGCAGCAAAAAAAAAATCTGGATCCAGTCTGATGCCTGGCGATATTCTAAGTTAAGGAATCTGCGGCTAGATGTCTCTATCAGATACCAGTCTTTTGTCACCCTAGACCTCTTGGAGCCTGGGCAGGGGAATGGGAGAAATTTCCAGAACCAGATGTAGAAAGACCTACTAGTCTCTCCCACTTCAAATGCTGGAACCAGGTATAAATATTGGACACTCAGACCCACTATTCAGTTTACTGCCATGCTGTTTGAACATAGGATTGCCAGAGAGGCCCCAAGGACTAGCTGGTTGGCCTCCTGTTCTGAGCTACAGGGACACACAACCGTGAAACTGCATCTGGACCCTGTCTAAAGGGAGTAAGGACTCCTAAGTGGTCTCCAACCAGTCCTGGATCCTTGGAAGTTGTGCTAAAGATTCTGTACTAGCCTAACCCTAAAACTTGGGAAGTACGAAATTTTCCACCAAAAAGTGACCTGAGAACTAACTGGAGACTGGCACCTACCTGCTTGCTGAACTGTTCGAGGTGCATAACCTGTCAGCCTGATTTTGCGGTAGATCAGACTACATTTTTTACATCAGCAAATCCTGTTCAGCTGCCCCTCTTAGAAGGCATATCTGGCCTTGTGATGCCCTCGTCAGCTACAGCCTGCAGCTTTATCAATCTAGAGATTTTCGACTTCTAAAAAATTGACAGAATGTAGAAATCTTCACCGCAACTTTGTCAAGCTGCTCCCTGGCGACGATGTGGGGCAAGGCACCTCGGGAGTACACCACCTGCCTTACCCCGCTGAACTTTGCCGTCTCAGCAATTTTTTCTTTTAGATCTGAAGGTAAGCCAGTACCGGGCAAAATCCACTCCATGTAGCTGAACCCTGCTCCATCGCCCTGGTCTTGTGCGTCTAGATGCTAGTCATGGGCGCTTAGTTCTTTTTGGTGCTATTTTCCACCTTAAACATTGAAAATTCATAACTCCGGTTCTACTGCTTTAAATTTACTTTGTGTTTGAGTCATTTTATTTATTAAATGTTACTCTACTTATTGTGTGGGAGTTTTCTTGCATTGGGTTGCCACTTGATTACTGTTTGTGTGCAGCATAAATACCCAACAAAGTGCCTCTAAGTTAGGCCTGACAGCTTTTGTGCCACTGTACCTGAGGGTTAAGCACAGGTAAGTCTGTGACCTTTTCTGGTTCACCTGACAAGGATAATGGTTGTTGCTTGAGAAGGGTTAACACTCCACTAAACAAAAAACACAATTTCTTACATGCAGCGTTTAGATATCCCAGAGTACACCATTTTGCCGACTCCCAACATGGCTGGACCTTTCTGTGTGTGGAGGGCTCTAGCCCATCAAATAGGTGTGGCTACCTGGGGGCTACACTCCCCTTGAAAAAACAGTTTGACAAGAAACCAGCTTGTTTGTCTAAACATAAGAGCAACCCCTTCCTAATGTGACTACCAGTTGAACTTCAAAGTTGGAAGAAACAGTGAAACAAGTAAGTGGCATTCAAGAACACAACGTACTCAACCCTCTGAGGAATCGTGGTAACAGGACACACAATTTCGCTCTCTCACTCGTACTTGTCAACATTGAGATAAAGACCCGAAGAAAGTTTATAATAATTATTTAAGCGGTCATGCTCTAAAATGCAGTATTGTGCTACAATTAGACAACGAAGGCATACAAAAATATAATTAGGATGGTTAACAAACCATATACCATCAAAAGGCCTGTCATGTTATAAGACAGTTTAGCCTACTAGATAAATCCCCCAATTCAAGGGCATTAACCTTTAAAAAATCTAGGCAGGTATTGGGGGATGTTATGTCGACACTCGGATTGGCGGATCCATGGAGGGAGAGAGCTGGTAGGGTACTTGGCGTATCATACCATAACCATAAATATAACCACAAATCAAGAATTGATTACGCCCTTTTTAGTTATTCATTAAGAGACCACCTAAAGGACTTAACGTACTTGCCCTTACACTTATCGGACCATTCCGCTATAATTTTTTGTTTGCAATCGGTCCAGCAACCCTCTCAGGCTTTGTGGTCATTTGACCGCACTATTCTCTTAGAGGCAGAGGAAACAGACCTCCTAATCCATGAAACAAAACTTTTCATGGACACAAATATTAATTCCACCCAGTTAAATATAGTATGGGAGGCCTACAAAGCTTATTTGAGAGGCTATATAACTAATAGGGCCTCTTATCGAGGGAAAATCTACAGAGCCAAGATCTATAATATCGAAAGGAACATTGCATTATTGGATCAACATATCGGCTCTGGAACTGGGACCAATATGGAACAAGAACAGCGTAAAGAACTAAAAGAGAAGCTAGAAAATATTCTTCAGGAAAGGGTCGCCCTAAAATGGGAAGTAAGTACACTCTCCAATTTTGAATATGGTGAGTCCGCAGGTAAGGTCCTAGCCTGGAAAATTAAATCGGACCAGGCAAAAAAAATATAAAACATATTTCGGTAGAGGGCGAGGCAATTGAAAGATCATCCGTTAAAGATATTGGGGAAGCATTTTTGGAGTTTTTCCAGAAAATATATAAGGAAGAAATCTTGGAGGACCCCATCTCAAATCTTAGATGGTTGGAGAAGATTACTCTTCCCACTCTTAGCCCTGAGCAAAGAGATCGTCTTGATAGGCCTATTTCAGAGGAAGAAGTGAGGGAGAGTATCAAAAAGGTGAAGAAGGGCAAAGCAACTGGCCCGGACGGCCTTCCTGGCGAATTATTACGGGTCGTAGCCTCCGAAATAGTCTCGGTGCTGACAAGACTTTTTAATGACATCTTAATAAATGGTGTGGCCCCCCCCCAAATCTTGGGGCGAGGCGATTATTGTCCTGATTCCGAAACCCGGGAAAGACCCAGCTAAATGCGGCTCATATAGGCCAATTTCACTTCTAAACAGCGACTATAAGATTTTTGCGGCAGTACTGGCAAACAGACTTGGACGTGAAGTTGGCTCGATTATACACTCTGATCAAAAGGGTTTTATAAAGGGTAGACAACTCTCAGACCTTACATACGATTTGATCGGGGCAGTGGATATTGCCTCTACTTTCTCCCTTCCTTTGGCCATTATGACCCTTCACGCTACCAAATCGTTTGATCGAGTAAACTGGGCGTACTTAGCCGAAACCATGAAGAAATTCGCCTTTGGTCCAAATTTTCGAAGATCAATTGGACTCCTTTATCAAAACCCCAGTGCAAGCATCATGGTGAATGGTGTATGTACTCAGCCATTTTTTATCACTAGGGGGACAAGACAGGGGTGTCCCCTGTCCCCCTTACTATTTAATATATACATCGAGCCACTTGCACAATCGTTAAGGGATGACCCAAGAATTTCTCCATTTAAATTTGGTGGGTAGGAAAGGAAAGTCGGGCTATACGCCGATGACATTGTAATATACACCAGTGATCCAGCAAATGCTTTCCCCATAGTGGTCGATAAAGCCAAAGAATTTGGAAGTATTTCTGGCTATGACATTTACGCCGATAAGACCGAGTTGATGACATGGAATATTGGCAATCCGGGTGTGGGGATGACGCCCTCAATTCATTCAATACGTTATCTTGGAGTCAAAATTACACAAGATATTGATGCTTTAGTAAAAACTAACCTAGACCTGGTGGCCAAAGAGTGTAGGGCCCTTTTAAGATCCTGGGTAGGGCTTAGACTATCAATTTATGGGAGGGTCAACATCGTAAAGATGTCCATCCTTCCGAAATTGACCTTTATCTTCAACACAATTCCCATTGCATTTGACCCTAAACAACTTCTTAGGTGCCAACAAGAAATAAACTCTTTCATATGGGGATACAAAGCCACGAGGTTGGCTTGGAAAAAATTGAGGAGGAGGAGAGAAAAAGGTGGACTGGCCCTTCCAGATCTACAGTATTATTCCTGGGCGTTTCAGCTTTCCCATTCAAGAATGCTTTTGAAGTCACCAGACCTTACCTCAAATGGGAAGCTATTTAAAGCTATGTTGGTCGGGGCAAACCTTCCATTGGATGGGTTTCTTTTTAAGTTTGGAGAACAAATGTTTTTCAAGAAAGTGAGGTTGAAGACTCTACTAACGCAATTGAAGACATGGGTACAAATTAAGCGTAAAGTGGGATTGGCGTATTATTCTATTCACGCACCAATTTGGGACTCTCCCGGGCTTCCACCATGCCTGCAGGACTCTCTGGCAACCCCCCTAAGAACAGCTGGGCTTTCTAGATGGGGTGACTTACTTTGCGGAGGTATCTTGACACCGTGGGAAGTCCTTAGGGATAAAGTGGGCCCGACTTTGTCAAGATTTAAATACATACAAATTAGTAGTTGGGTCAGAGAATTAATCAGGAAAGTCCCTAATTCCGGGAGTATTAATCCTCTAGAACAACAGCTAGTTGAAAAACAGATTGGAGGTAAAGAGGTGGCTTGTTGATACTGGTCTATACTTGAGGAGATAGATGGGGATTTTCTCCTCCCAAAACAGCTATGGGGCAGGGAAATTGAGGTAATGGATGAGGACAGTTGGTCAGAATCCTTCACCCTTTTGTATAAATTGGTAAAACCCGTTTGGCTTAGATGAAACCATCTATTTACTTTACATCGGGCATATCTCACTCCCTTACGTCTATCCAAATTTCAAGAGGGGAAATGCTGTAACAAATGCCAACTGCCCTCAGCATCTGACACTCATATGTTCTGGGATTGCCCCCATTTAGCTACCTACTGGACAGAGATCAAAGTTACTTTGGACTCAATTATCAAAACCGACATCTCAATATCTTTACCATTTGTCATACTCGGTTTAGACCAGAACATAACTGGGGCAGCACGATCCTTTCTGTTTTATGCCATTTTGCTGGCAAGACGGCAGATCTGCATGCACTGGGTGGACACCACCCCTCCCACCCACTCAGCATGGCTAAACTCATTACATGAAACCTCAAAGGTAGATCTGAGAAGATCATGCAGAGCCCAAAATCTCACATTTTGGAAGCTTTTGACAGAATGGAAGTGAGTTCCCTGTGGGGTTTTTTTTTTTCCCCCAATATCCGATGATTAAGCCCACCCACTCAACAGTTCAGTATTGTGGCCTGCCCAGATTTCGACATTTATATACTGAATATTTTGGCACGAAGTTGTCTTGAGACATCGTCACAAGATGTATGGTCGTTCCTATCGCCTCATAAAATTCTCTGCTGAGTTGTGAAGCGGCTCAATTCTCAGGGCCTTGCTCCCAAAAGCAGTGAGATGGTTGGTTGGTTTATTCCGCATCTAAGGGACGTGTGTCGGGCAGATGAGGATAAAAAAAATAAAAATAAAAAATAAAAGATAGTTTAGCCTACCCCCTCCTTTCTACTTAAGCTAAATGATTATATATTATAGATCTCTGGGATAAGTGGCGGACCCATATCTTACCATAGGCGGTCTCCTACTACTGTTTTGTATGACCACGCCACGCTGCTTACACCACTCAGGTCGCTCCCCTCATCCTCCTGCTATTTTGCACATTGTGATCTTGCACATCCTAATTGGGCTTCATTTTAAAACTAATTACAATACGCTTTTAACTGTAGATGAATTTTTAGCGTTCCTTCCATTAGTTATTTGTTTATTTTTTTAACTATGTTACTCTGACTTGCTCGCATCTTTGCACACTTCCATTGAGGCTACCCTGGTCCACCGCAGCTTCATGCCGATTGTTGCGGAGGGAAGACCTCGCTTTAGACAGTACTTCTGGGTACTCACTTCCGCCCTGTTTAGCGGTCCAGATTCCAGACGCACCTATTTAGAGGCACGCTGGAGAGGGCGCGCGCAGCGGGCGCGCCACCAGCGCACTAAAGGTGCGCCAAAGGCAAGCTCGTCTGCACCCATCCGCGCCTGGACCGGGCCTAGGGCCAGAAACTCTGCTTCAGGCACCGAAGATATGCCACTGTTACAATATGCGGGAGAGAGCCTAAGAGCTCTATGCCCGCCTAGACGACAGGCTGGCAATGTGTTTACAGTTGAGGAGCTATTAAAATCTGATTATTCACAATGCCTGGGTTGCAACATAAAAATACAAAAGCCCTTAAATTTGACACTAAATTCACATAATGAAGCTACTTTTTCAAATTCAGTGCTTAGTGAACTACACCTAGCTCTTATTAATGCCAGGTCACTTATAAAACATAGTTAGGAAGTCGCCGATATCATCATTGACAATAAAATTGATATACTGTTTATAACCGAAACTTGGGGCAATCCTGATTTTAACATTGCAGTTTCTCATGACTATAAAGTATTTAGACACAACAGACAACCAAACAGAGGCGATGGACTTGCTCTAATACATGGAATTGAACTAAGCTCCCACTGCTCAATTATCTGTTCATCTGACTGCGAGGCTTTTCTTTTTAAAATTTCAACACAGGGACAAGACACAATTAATGGTCTATTGATCTACCACCCCCCCCTGCCGATCCTAGATCTAACTTTCTGGCTAACTTAAACTCACTACTAGAGCTAAGTCTTGAATCCAATTTCTTTACGTTTCTAGGCGACTTGAACTTCCATTTTGAAGCGTTAGAAGATAAAGACACAAAGGAGCTTCTAGAAATGACATCAGAACTAGGCCTCTGACCGCTTATCCAAAAACCTACACATGTAGCAGGGCATATGGTCTTTTTTTCCAACAATCCCGCAATCTTTAATATATCTACTCTTCCACTAACTTGGTCTGACCATCACGCCATTCTCTTTAAATATAAGCTCCCTCGATCCAACAATACTATTATGGCAAACACCAAGACCACCAGTAGATTGATCCTTTTTCACTTGTTGACTATTTAGCTCAAACCCAGCCAGACTTGGAGCTAGATGCGGAATCCTCAGCCATAAAATATACTACATGGCTAGAGTATAACTGTTCGAAACTTGCTCCTATTACAATCATTAATAAAAATAGAAAAACACCTTCAGCCCTGTGGTTTGTGGAAGCCCTGAGATTAGACAAACAGGCTTGTAGAAGGCAAGAAACATTACAAAGCACCAGTAAAAGACAAATACAAAGCTATGCTCTCAGACTTTATACGAAAGTTGATTTCCAAGAATAGCCACTATTACACATCGCAAATAGAAAAAGCTGGTAATTCCAGTAAAGAACTCTTTCAGACTGTAAAATATCTGACCTTGGGCACGAAAGAGAACTCTGTCAATCATAGTCAAGAGTATTGTGATGCACTTGCTCACACATTCAAATCTAAGGTGAAATTAAATGAAATGAAATGAAGTGGATCAAATCTTTGACCAGTTTGCCCACTCTAAGTCACACATTAATTCTATAGAGCAAGAAGACATTGCCAAAACGTATTTTCTTAATATTACTCCTACATCTTCAACTCAAATAGCTAAACTCATTCTTATGGCCAAATCAGGATCACCAGAAGATCCTTGCCCCCCTAGAATTTTACATAGCATCGGCCAAGTCATGGGACCTTATCTGTCAAAGCTGTTCAACCAGATGTAACAAGGATCCTTTCCCACTGTGTGGAAACAAGCTTGTATCTTCGCTCTTTTAAAAAAAACCAATTTGAACTCGACCGACCCAGCCAACTATCGGCCTATCGCAAGAATTCCTTTGCCTGCAAAGATAATAGCAAAAAACTATAAATGCAGAACGTCCTACCTTCATCACGGACAGTCAGGTTTAAGATCATAGCCAGTTTGTTTTCAGAACTAATCACAGCACTGAAACGGCTCTGATAAAAACCACGGAAGAAATTCGGTCCTCTCTAGATGGCGGTGGCTCAGCAGTTCTTATACTGTTCGACCTATCCGCAGCATTTGACACTGTAGATCACGCTATTCTGGTCCATTGATTAAAAAAATAGGGATAAGAGGAGAAGCCCTCTCCCTACTGACAACATTTTTATCAGAAAGAACTCAAATAATCCACCTGGGCAATTTCAAGTCGGCACCTTTTACACTGCTGTGCGGGGTCCCTCAGGGCTCCTCGTTGAGTCCTACACTCTTTAACATTTATGTAGCTGAACTGGCACCACTGATCAGAAGTTTTAATTTTATTCCTACCTCCTACGCCGACGATACCCAGTTGGTAATCTCGACAGTGGATAAGGATATCAATAATTCCCTAAAACTTCACAAGTTAAGTAACTGGATGAGCAATCATTGCCTGAAATTGAATTCAGTAATAGTGTGGGGAAACCCCATGTACCCTTGGAGGCTTGGGCAACGGTATAAATGGTAAAAGGAGCCTACAAGGGATTATTTTATGTAAACTAATTTCCAGTTATTTAGAGCTGAGTCAAGGTGTCAGTCCTAGTGGAACAAACGCCAAAGTGTCAATAGACAACAAGAAATACAAAGAACAAATCTTAATAGAGAAAACACACGGGAGGACCTAGAAGTTTGAAAAAAATATATCTTGTTTTATATATTTTAGCTTGAAATAAAGGAGTACATAAAAACATTCAGCATGAAGTCATGAAAAGAAGCAAAAATCAAATTGTCCTAACAATACATGACTGTACAAATATTCCAAACAAATTATAAGCAACAAATCTCCAAATTAGAATATGTGTCGCTTCAAAATGACAAATTATCATAGGAATAGAAGAAAATGTAGACGTTTCGGTCTGTTCGGCGGAAGTCCTTCAGACCATCTTCAGGACGAAAGCAAATGTTGCTGACAAAAAGACTCTTTTTGTAAAAGTGGATGGCTGCCTGGTACCATATGTAAAATCTATGGTTGTTGCTGCAGGAACATAGGCTGTCTTATGGGGGAATGATTTATTTCTTCAACCCGGATCTGTCTGTGTTCAGATCAGAAAAATTGAAGAGTGCTGTATTTATTTTCACTATCTCAATCATGCGATGGCGTTTCGTGAAGGATCAAGAGCAGCATGTGAAATTGAATTCAAGCACAACGGAAGTGATCATGTTTGGTAATCTTTTTCCACCTTGGTCCCCAGCATGGTGGGCAGACAATCTCGGCCCCCCTCCTACAACTGTAGTCAAATCCAAGAACCTTGGCGTTGTTATAGATGACAAATTGGGCCTGAAGCCCCAAGTATCCAGAGTGGTGTCTTCTGCACACTTTATGATTAAAACCTTAAGAAAAAAACCTCCCTTTCATTCCTAAAAAAATCCAGAAAGACGGTTGGGACCTCTCTAGTCCTATCAAAACTTGACTACTGTAATGGCCTATACATCAATATCCAATCCACTCTTCTCAGAAAGTTGCAATCGGTACAAAATGCCGCTGCGAGTCTCATACTGGATATCCCCAAACATCAGTCTGTTAGAACAGGGATTCAGAACCTGCACTGGCTGCTAGTCGGTCAGCCGGTAAAATTCAAGGCACTCTGTATCGCTCACAAGGCACTCCTAAGAGAAGGTCTGAAATTTTTATGGGACCTTTTCAGATGGTATTCACCCAACAGACCTCTACAATCGGCCAATACCAATCTGATGCCCACTGTCAGAATCAAAAAAACTAACTGGGGTGGGAGGAATTTTAGCTACAATTCCATAAAGGAATGGAACTCCCTTCTATTACATCTTAGGAAGATTCCCTCTCTTCTTGAGTTCAGAAAACAACTAAAGACATGGCTCTTTTAGGAATAGTGGTCTGAAACACATTATGGAGAACCGGAAGCGCCAAGACACCTAAGGGTATATGTGCACTATACAAGTCATAATAAAATAACATGTTCTACATCTCAGCTGGCACACTATTCTTGCTTCAGGACCTTCGCTCAGTGTGTTTTTTCAGAACCCCTCTCCTCAGTTATATGACAAGATATGCGTTCTCACAAACAGCAATTGCATTCTCTTGCTATGTCTATGTGCTAGTAACTGACCAGAGAGAATAAGGGGCACTGCTGTTTGACCTTGTCTAGTGGGTTCAGACTAAATCCCAGGAAATGAATAAAATACAAAACATGTGCAGATTCTGTGTGAAAATACAATGTGGCACAAAGGCAAGCGCGTTATGTAGTAACGTGTGCAAAACAAAAGCGGCCTAAAACTTGCACAGTTAGGCTAAAATAGGGAAAGCACCAATGGGCCATGCAAGAAACCCACGACCACCCCCTCTGGCCTTCCTGCCAGAAGATCACACCTCTTCCCCTGATCAGGTCCTTAGGTCCCCTTCCTGAGAGTTGTTCTCACCTCTACCTAGGAGGGCAGCAGGCTATCTTGAGGACAGCAGTTGTGTGCAACCAGAGACGGTTACTGGAAAGGTTCAGGCAACAGATTGACAATTTTCAAAAATTGGCATTTATAAAATAGTTACATTAAACTCAACTTAGGCATCGAGTTAGATTTAATGCAGATTATTTTGGTACCTTAAAGCTTCAACTTTAGTAGTCCCATTTGGAAGTTAGCAATACTGAGTTGTCAGTGTGTAACTTCACACTAACCAATGGGGTACCAGTCTTAATACAGTGAAAACGACAATGCAGGGGTTTTGCTTTCAGGACATGTAAAACATAACTGATATCATTCTCTTTAATATAATGCACCCGTGAGGCTCGTTAGACCTACCTTAGGTGGGATTTACAAATATTTAAAAGGAAGGTTTTGGCTATGCCACAGGTTGAAATGGCACAGTTGAGTTAGCAGTTTTAATGCTACTCTGCCAGCCTGCAATGGCAGTGTGGGAGAGATGTTACACATTGTCACACTCGTGGTGGCAAAATAAGTATTGCAGTCCATGAGGAACACTTCATGGATAGACCCCGGGTACATCAGGTGTCATACAATAGAGATCAATGTAGTAGTAAACTTATTTCAATTGGAGATAAGCCAATTAAACTTACCCTTTTAAGGGTCAGAGTACATGCACCGAGGCCTGGAATGCAGGGTCCACAGGCACTACGGAGTAATTACACAGCACTAGCTCCAGCAACAGTAGGGCAAAAAGTTTACGGGGAGGGTGTCACTCACACTTAACAACATAATTAAACATAGCTATTGTTCTTTTACAACAAGTAACCAAACAGTATAGCATTTCATCTACTCCTGAAATAAAAGAAGTCTTACAAGAAAACCAATGATAATAAGCAGCATATTTCATGTTACTGATCTCCATATGCCATGATGTTTTCTAATGAGAATGTCACATTGCATTGAGGCTATAAAATGAAATTTTGTCATAGTAAGAAATGTTTGATTTTTACTTTGTTGTTGCAAATAATGTGTTATTGCACATTTATTTTCACAGGCGTGTCTACATGTCTGCACATAAATATATGAAACCAGTAGTATTTTAAAGAACAGAACACACAGCTGTCATGGCGAGGGAGTCTTACAAAGTGAGTGAATGGGGTAATACAGACTTTTAAAAAGCTCTTGATCGGACACCATGGCGATGATGATCTTTATCTTCATACTTTCAATAATTCTGCACACATTCATATTTACCAGACCCATACCCGTGTGCAGGGCAAGACGGCAATGTTTATAATAGGAAGAAATTGTAAAAATAATATGATAAGTAAGGTAAAAGAGAGGACTCGTATTTTGAATTGGTCTTCTGGATTTGCTTTTGTATCCATTCTATCTCTCAAATGCCGATATATTTCAAGTCACCTTGCTTCCACATTCTAAGCTACGGGTTTTCTACAATGAACGGATTCTCATATTATTTTACAATATCTGCAATCTTGTGAAGCTTTTCTCATGTTAGCCACAATGAATTGCTATTATTAAGGGTATCTGTGTGAAGTTTTTCCTAAATTGTTACCAATGAAAAGGTTTCTCACCAGTATGGGTAATTTGATATCTTAAGATAGCTTTCTTCTTAGTAAAGCCTCTCATACATTCAGTACACCAATTCTGTTTCCCATCCGTATGGATTCTCTGAGTGTTTAACAGCTTACCCTTTACAGTAAAGCTTTTCCTGCTTTCTGTACACTGATAGGGTTTTTCCTCAATGTGGATTCCCTGATGTTTCAACAAAGCACTTTTAACAGTAAAGCTTTTCCTGCAATCTGTACACTGATGGGGTTTCTCACCAGAATGGATTCTCTGATGGCTCAGCGGGGTACCCTTCTCAGTAAAGTTTCTCATGCATTCTATACACTGACAGGGTTTCTCACTAGTATGGATTCTCTGATGGATGATCTGTGTATCATTCACAGTAAAGCTTTTCCCGCCTTCTGTACAATGATATGGTTTCTCACCAGTATGGATTCTCCGATGGTTCAACAGCGTACCTGTGTCACTAAAGCTTTTCCCGCCTTCTGTACACTGATATGGTTTCTCACCAGTGTAGATTCCCTGATGCTTCAACAAATTGCTTTTTACAGTAATGCGTTTCCTGCATTCTGTACAGTGATAGGGTTTCTCACTAGTGTGGAATATTTGATGCTTCAACAAATTGCTTGTCACAGTAAAGCTCTTCCCGCATTCTGTGCATTGATAGGGTTTCTCACCAGTATGGATTTGATGATGGTTCAACAGCCTACCCTTCCCAGTAAAGCTTCTCAAGCATTATGTACACTCATAGGGTTTCTCACCAGAATGGATTCTCTGATGGTTCAACAGCGTACCCTTCACAGAAAAGTTTTTCCAGCATTTTGTACACTTATAGGGTTTCTCACCAGTATGGATTCTCTGATGGTTCAACAGGGTACCCTTCTCAGTAAAGCTTTTCCAGCATTCTGTACACTGATAGGGTTTCTCACCAGTGTGGATTCTCTGATGATTCAACAAATTTCTTTTCATAGTAAAGCTTTTCCCACATTCTGTACACTGATAGGGTTTCTCACCAGTGTGGATTCTCTGATGCTTCAACAAATTGCTTTTCACACTAAAGCTTTTCCGGCATTCTGTGCAATTATAAGGTTTCTCACCGGTGTGGATTCGATGATGCGTCAACAATGAACTCTTCACAGTAAAGCTTTTCATGCATTCTGTACACTGATAGGGTTTTTCACCAGTATGGATTCTCTGATGCCTCAACAGTGTACACTTCCGAGTAAAGCTTTTCTCGCATTCTGTACACTGATATGGTTTCTCACCAGTGTGGATTCTGTGATGTTTCAACAAATGGCTTTTCACAGTAAAGCTTTTCATGCATTCTGTACACTGATAGGGTTTTTCACCAGTATGGATTCTCTGATGCTTCAACAGTGTACACTTCTGAGTAAAGCTTTTCTCGCATTCTGTACACTGATAGCGTTTCTCACCAGTGTGGATTCTCTGATGTATTAACAAACTGCTTTTCATAGTACAGCTTTTCCCGCATTCTGTGCAATAATAGGGTTTCTCACCAGTGTGGATTCTGTGATGTTTCAACAAATGGCTTTTCACAGTAAAGCTTTTCCTGCATTCTGTGCAATGATAGGGTTTCTCATCAATATGGATTCTCTGATGACTCAACAGTGTACTCTTCTGAGGAAAGCTTTTCCCACATTCTGTACACTGATGGAGGTTCTCACCAGTGTGGATTCTCTGATGCCTCAACAGCGTCACCTTCAGAGTAAACCTTTTTCCACATTCTGTGCAGTGGAAGGGTTTCTCTCCAGTATGTACTATCTGGTGTTTCAAAAAACTGTTTGTTTTAATGAAGCTTTGCCTACATTCTATATACTGATAGGGTTTATTGGCGGAATAGCTTGTCTGATGCATCATCAGTGTGCTGTACTCACTGAAGCATTTCCTAAATTTTGTACAGTGACAGGGTTTCTAACAAGTATGGGTACCCTGATGAATCTGATCTATGCTATTCCAACTGAAGATGTTCTCACATTCGGTACACTGATAGGGTTCTTCACCAGCATACTTTATCTTATGCTTCACTATTGAATCTTTTTGCACTTTCTGTACAGTTGCATAGTTTCTAACCAGTATGGACTATATGACAACAGTGATTTCTTCTCAGCGAAATCTCTCTCACATTCATTACAGTGAAAGTGTTTCTCACCAGCATGGATTATCAGTTGCTTTATCAGTGTGCCATTCTCTTCTATGCTTCAGTGGAGCTTTTCCCACATTCAGTAAACTGGGACGGCCTATCCTCAGAATGAACTATTTGATGGCTGTTCAGCGAAGAAACCTCAGTGCATATTTATCCACATTCCATATACCACTAGATTTTCTCCCCAGTAAGCATTCTATGATATTTCAACAGAAATGTTCTAGGGTCACGCTTTTATCACACTCCTTACACTGGTATGACCTATCCTCAGGATATTCAGATTAATTGCTCTAATTTAGGATTATAATTACAATTGTGGGAGTTCTGAGTAAACCAAAGGTTTTCTTACTCGGTATACTCAAAGAGATGATCCCTGGTGTGCGTCTTTTAAAACTGTCCATAAAGATGAGGGCTGAATGAGATTTTTCACAAACTAGGTCTGTTTTTTTCCCCTGAAAGTATACATTATAGGGTGTGTATCCAGGTCCATCCTCCAATGAGGTTTTTTTCAGACTGTACACACTGATACAGTTGATTATCTGGTGCTGTGGTGCTGCAGATCTCTTCATCAGGTTCTTTGATGCTGTGAATGAAAAACAAATCTCTGTGAGGATGGGAATGAAATCAAAGGGACTATTTTATTTAAACAGCACATCATTCATCCGTATGGATATCACAGCGGTAAGGATGGCACATTATAAGTGAGGGTAAAGTTCTGACAGAGGGTTTCTAGGTTACTACACAGTTCTTGGAAAACATGCATTTTTAATTTTTTCCTGAATATTACGTAGTCATTGATAAGCCTAAGTTCTATAGGTAGTTCATTCCAGTGAGTCGTTGCTAGATGTGGAAAGAAGCGACCTCCAGCCCTGCTCTTCTTGATGCGCTTAGTTTTTGCCAGTGCCTAGAGGCATGACCTCAAGTTCTGTGTGGGTGCATAAAAGATGACTATCATGAAGAATTCTAGGGCTCAACTGGTGTAGGACTTTGTACGCCTGGCCTATTGGTTTAAATGTTGCCCTTAGTCATACAGGGAGCCAGTGGAGCGTCTTCATGCATTCTGACGCTGAACTGTACCTGCTTTTGTTGCATATAAGTTTCGCTGCCGCAATTTGGACCATCTGCAGTCGAGTGAAGTAGTCCGCCATACCCACGAAGAGTGCGTTCCCATAGTCAAATTTGCTAATGAGCAGGGCTTGGACGATGGTATTCCTACACTCTAGAGGGATCCATTGAAAGAGTCTTTTTTAGCCATTTTTGTGTTGCAAAGCTTTTCCCATAAAGTGCAGAGACATTGACCTGCATGTTTAGTGCGTTATCAACAAGAATGCCTACGTTTTTTGCAGCCTGTTTAGGTGTGTGTGCGTTGCCCAGTGACGAGGACCACCAGGTTGTATTCCAGACTGACGGTGCTCCTCCAAAGAGTGGACTCTCAGATTTGTCTAGATTCAATTTCAGACCGTGATCGGACATCCAAGCCACCATTTCCGAGAGGCAGTTGGTTAGTCTAATCCTTGTATCTTTGAGCCCATCAAGAGCAATCAACAGTTGTGTATCGTCTGCAGAAGAGCAGATACCGACTCCCCATTTTTCGCCTATGTTGATACGTAGACATTAAAAAGGGTATGGCTATAAAAAGGACTATAAAAAGGAACTATAAAGGACAAAGAAACTGAATGCGGAAGGAATGATTTTGAAGGGGAAAGGCAGAGATGAAGGGAGGAGAAAAGCAACAGGGTCTGCACTTAAGATATTTAGGTTTAATGTCACAGTTCGAGGATAAATGTAAAGTACACTTTTCTGATTGAAACTGGTGAACTAGTCGATCCAGTTGGTGCCTCCACCATTCAGACCAGAACTGATCAGTCTGTTCAGTTTAGAAAAAATGTGTGCCCCTTAACACACAAGTTACTACTTATTTATTTATTCATTTATTTATTTAGAAGCTTGTAAAGCGCACGGCTACCTCCGGCGGAAGTGTCCCGGCGCTAAGATTACATGAGAGTCCCCATAGAGAGTAACCAAGAATACATCCCATTGAGGGAAAGGAAATACTGAAGACCTGAGAAAGCTGCAGACCTAATGATTAGTGAACAACCAGGTCTTGAGTTTGCGTCGAAAGGCTGGCTCGGAATCAGAGAACCTGAGGTCAAGAGGAAGGCTATTCCAGAGCTTGGCAGCATTGACGGTGAAAGATCTGCCGCCACTACGAGAGAGCCTAAATCTTGGCACCAGCAGTAGACGCAAACTGTTGGATCTCAGGTGTCTAACTGAAGAAGAGATCTTGAGACGTTTTCTCAGATAGAGTGGGCCGATTCCATGGATTGCTCGGAATGTCAGGGTCAGTATTTTAAAATCAATGCGTCGGGCTATAGGAAGCCAGTGAAGCTCATCCCGGTAGGCTCTGACCGAGGTACGAGCAGGGATATTACCAATGAGCCGAGCTGCCGCGTTCTGGACAATTTGCAGACGGTCAATTAGGTATAGGGGGGCACCTGCATATAGACTATTCGCATAGTCTAGATGGGTGGTAATGAGTGCCTGGACAACTGTTTTGCGAGACGATTGAGGGAGGTAGGGAAAAAATTTCCTGATCATCCGCAATTTGGAAAAACAAGCCCCTACAACTTTGTTGACTTGGACACTTCCAGACAAAGAGTTGTCAAAGGTGAAGCCAAGGTTGCGGGCCGCTTGTACAGGAGAGGGGGGAGGGTTCAAAACGGTAGGCCACCAAAGAATTGCAGGGGGGGGATTTCTTGCTGAAAAAGAGAACCTCCGTTTTGTCGGTGTTGAGGGCAAGGTGATTGGCTGACATCCAGGTGCAAATATTGCCAAGGCAGTTTCTAAAGTTGGAAAAGAGGGAGTCAGAGCGGTCTCTAAAGGAGAAAACAAGCTGAGTATCGTCAGCATAAGAGACCACCCTGACACCCCAAGACTCAACTACCTTGGCAAGAGGGGCCACATAGGCATTAAACAATAAAGGGCTCAAGGCAGAACCCTGGGGCACTCCGCACAGGAGGGGTTTATCCTCAGATTCAAATGGGTGCAACGTAACCCTCTGAGATCGACTGGACAGAAAAGATTTAGTCCAGGCCAGCACTGTCCCTCCTACCCCTAGCTGTTGTAAACTGGTGGCAAGTATATTATGGGATACAGTATCAAATGCAGCGGATAGGTCGAGGAGGACCAACATGGCCTCCTCGCCCCTATCCACTGATTCCCTGATGATCTCAGAGACTTCTACCAGCGCCGTCTCAGTGCTGTAGCCGGTTCTGAAGCCGGACTGGGAGTCGTGTAGAAGCTGATTTGATTCTAGATACTGCTCCAACTGTTTCTGTACCACCTTCTCCAGAATCTTGGCAGGTTTGGGCAAGAGCGATATGGGCCGATAGTTGCTACATTGCAGGGGGTCAGCACCAGGTTTTTTCAGTATAGGGATTAGCCTGGCCTGCTTCCACACTGAAGGGAACTGGCCGCAAGACAGGGAGGTATTCCAGATGGAGAGAAATGGATTTACTAGAATAGGGGCAAGAATGCCCATGACTTTGGCCGGGGCTGGGTCCAGAGGGGAACCAGACTTTACGTTGTGTAGCAGAGACAGCGCTAGGTCCGGGGTCAGCTCACTAAAGGAGTTGAAAGAACAGGGGATAGAACCTGAAATGTCTTCAAGGAGGTTAGGAGGAGCCGTAGCAAAGGAGGAGGAGAGTTTGACTATTTTCTCCTGGAAGTAATCCGAGAGTCCATTACACAGATCTTGAGTGGGGATAAATTGGGATTTCGAGGCCGGGGGGTTTACAAAGTCTTTCACGATGGAGAAAAGAGTTTTGGAGGAGTTATGCGCCTGTTGAATGAGAGTAGAAAAGTAAGTTCTCATTGAGGACCGTTTCAATTTGTGAAAATGGTTCCGGGCCGATTTATAGGCCAGTTTGGCTAGAGGGTCATAATCCTGTCTCCATTTGCGTTCCAACTGCTTACACTTGCTTTTTTCCTCACGAAGCAGAGGGGAAAACCAAGGGGCAGAGGGACGTGATCTGAAAGAAGTAAGTGGAACAAGAGGGGCAACAGAGTCAAGAGCGGCGAAGAGGGTCGAATTAAATCTAATAGTCTCTGTGTCGAGATCTTCTAGCTGATTGAGTTGAAAATGAAGGTGGGCTTCCAAGGAATCACAGGCTACTTTGGCCCATTTACGACCTCTGACTCTGTTAAGGGGGGTGGGGGAAGGAGGGGAAGGGGCCGTGATGGTAAATGGAATAAGAAAGTGATCAGTCCAAGTCATGGGAGTCGGGGGAAGGGTGGAGATGCCAAGATGATTGGAAAAGATGAGGTCAAGTGTATGGCCTGCTATATGGGTTGGGCCTATAACTAATTGGGGCAGGGTGAGTCCATGTAAAGTTTCTAGCAGGGAAGAGGCTTGTGAGCAAGAAGGATTATCAATGTGGAGGTTAAAATCTCCCAATACGGTAAAATGGGGGTGTTTGAGAGAAAAATCTGCAATAGAATGCGTCAAAGCATTTAGAGAGGAGGAGGTCGCAGCGGGGGGGTTGTAGACCAGTATGCCTGCACAGATAGTACTAGCGGTGTCCGTGACCGTAAAATAAGCGGCTTCAATGAGGCCGAGATTGGGAATTTTAATGAGATTAAGTTTAAAATGAGATTTAGCAATTACCGCAAGACCCCCTCCGGACTTGGAGTTGTCTCGGTTGATGCCAACGAAACAATATCCGGGGGGAGTAGCCAGGTTAATGTCTGGTTTGGAAGAATCTTTAATCCATGTTTCAGTAAGACACAATATGTCCCATTTGTGGGTGTCGAGTGATAACCAGATGTCGGAGGCGTGAGCCGGAAGAGATCTGCAATTGATTAATGCAGCTTTTAAAATGGTCGGGGGCTGGCCATTAACAATCAAGGGTAGTAGAGGTGCTTTAGACATCATAGGGAGAGTGAAGTTGCAGTGTGGGCAGGTATAAGCTGTTGATTCCAGACCATGAGGGTTACAGCGAGTTAAGGGGATGCATGTGCCAGGACGAAGGAGCAGTAATTGATCCGAGGTCCAAGAGGTTATAGGGGTGTGAGGGGCATGGGTTCTGGCACTAGGCGCGGGTCCGGCGCGGACGGGCGCAGACGGGCTTGCCTTAGGCGCGCCTTCTTTATATCCCTGTCCATCTAGCGGTGGGAGGAGGGTGGGAGGCGTCCAGGAGCTGGAGCGCTACCCTGCCTCCCCCAAGATGGCGGTTCCGCGTTCTCCCGGCCGACGAGAGCGCTGTGCTCGGCTGCGCCAGGGGAGAGAGAGCAAGGTCGGGCCCCTGGGACGAAGAAATCACGTCCGGACCAACAGAGAGGTCTGTCTTTCAATAAAAGTGCTCCAGATAAAATATTTACAGTTTTTAAAAGGCAGATCAGCGTAGCGTCTGTACACACAGTATTAAATCACCAGGCGCACAGAAAGTAAATTCACAGCACACGCACACTCTCACCAGTGAGCCACACTACTAAGTGAAGTAGTGTGGCTCACTGGTTAGAGGCGGCAGACCCGAGAGCAGAGGACGGCCCGGGACCAGGGTTCGAATCCCAGCGCGGCAGGTTTCTGGACCAGGGTCAGCGGACTCGATAATTCTCTAGCCTGGGTGCCCACTCTGATCAGCGAACACACTCGGCAACTCTGGGCATTAGCTTGCCTCATCTTCACTAACGGCCCCACCAGACCACCGGGGATGCCTGGTCTCACCCTGGAGATACCCATTAAGGGACCATCTCTCAGGGAAGCCAGGAAGGGTTTCGCAGCGGTCGAAGCGCCTTGGGACCCTACGGGTAAGTAGTGCGCTATATAAATGCCTATACATTTACATTTACAAGGTTGACAAATTCACAGAATAAAGAAAGATGCCCCCGGCTTCCGCCTCAGGGGATAAACAAGTAATCTAGGGTGGATGGGGGCGGAGGGTCTTAAGTAGTGAGGGAGGGCGGGAGGCGTCCAGGAGCTGGAGCGCTACCCTGCCTCCCCCAAGATGGCGGTTCCGCGTTCTCCCGGCCGGCGAGAGCGCTGTGCTCGGCTGCGCCGGGGGAGAGAGAGCAAGGTCGGGCCCCTGGGACGAAGAAATCTCGTCCGGACCAACAGAGAGGTCTGTCTTCAATAAAAGTGCTCCAGATAAAATATTTACAGTTTTTAAAAGGCAGATCAGCGTAGCGTTTGTACACACAGTATTAAATCACCAGGCGCACAGAAAGTAAATTCACAGAACACGCACACTCTCAAAGGTTGACAAATTCACAGAATAAAGAAAGATGCCCCTTATAACTTGTGTAACGATATATCTGTAAGAGACATTAGTTAGTGATAGATTCCTTACCTTAGAATATCCCCAGGCATCCGACTGGATCTGGAAAACTTTTGTCAGTAGTACCCATGCGCGGCGATAGGCGTAGTCGTACGGCTCCGCGTGAGTCGTTGGCATCGTATTCGCTGATATGACGTCACTGGAGCTACTTAGACACGGCCTCGTGCGCTAATGTCAGTTCTGTACACAACTTTCCACGACAGGAACGCAGAGCCATGTAAGATACTGACCACTGGTGCATAGAAACTAAGGCCTGAAAGGATGACCTTAACCCCAGTAATCAGTTCGCAGAACGGGGAGGATGGGTGGGGCGGTAAGGAATGTATCACTAACTAATGTCTCTTACAGATATATTGTTACACAAGTAGTAACTTGTGCATCTGAAAGAGACACGTTAGTGATAGATTCCTTACCTTAGAATAGATACCCCAGCAATACAAACCCCAGTTGTGGGTCTGCAAATAAGATTACACCAGAAAGTCACAGAGAACAGAACGGCCAAAGAAACTGTCCTTCCAGACCTGACTGCAAAGCAGTTATGCTTTGTAAAGGTGTGCAGTGAAGCCCACGTGGCAGCCTGACAGATGTCCTGCAGGGGGACATCACATCCCAATGCCGTAGTGGCTGCTGTAGCCCTGGTAGAATTGGTGCGCAGCCCCACTGGAGGTTATTAGCCATAGAATAACAGGCCTTGATACACAAGACGACCCAGCGGGAGATAGTCCTTTTGTGAACAGCCCGGCCTTTCTTGGCACCTGCATAGCCAACAAAGAGCTGGTCTTCCACCCGGAATGCTTGTGTGCGAGTCAGGTAAAAAGAGAGCGCACATTCTGTGTCCAGAAGGTGGAGCCTCTGTTCCTCTCTGGAAGGATGCGCAGGTGGACAGAAAGAACATAAAGTGATAGTCTGCCCGATGTGGAAGGCAGTGACAACCTTTGGGAAGAAGGAAGGACGAGTGCAAAGCACAGCCTTGTACGGATCAACCGACAGAAAAGGAGGCTTACAAGAAAGAGCCTAAAGCTCACTCACTCTCCTGTCCGAGGTGATAGCCACCAGGAAGGCAGTTTTCAAAGTCAGTAGACGTAAGGGACAATTGTGAAGTGGCTCAAAGGGAGCACACGTGAGGCAAGTTAAAACAAAATTCAAGTCCCACTGAGGCATTATGAAAGGAACAGGAGGGAACATATGCGTAATGTCGTTTAAGAATCTGTGTACAACAGGGGACTTGAAAAGAGAAGGCTGATCTCGAAGCCTTAGAAAGGCTGAAATGGCCGAAAGGTAGCCCTTGATAGTGCCCAGAGCAGAGGCCTGCCAGGCCAGAGAAAGAAGGAACAAAAGGACCTCAGAAAGAGGGACAGAAAGAGGATCCACAGTCTTGGTTGTGCACCATGCCACAAATTTGTTCCACCTGCAGGCGTATACCGATTTAGTGGAGGGACGCCTGGCTGCCAGAATGACATCACAGACTTTGGGAGGCAAGTCAGATGGAAAAAACTGTCGCCGCTCAATCTCCACGCATGTAGGTGGAGGCTGGGCAGGTTCGGGTTGAGAACCATCCCCTGCTGCTGCGACAGAAGATCCTCCTACAGAGGCAGTCGGATGGAGGGTTCCAGGCTCTTACTGAGTAGCTCAGGATACTAAACTCTTCAAGCCAAGTCCGGAGCCACAAGGAGGACTTGGGCCTGGTCGCGTCTCATCTTCTTCAGAACTCTGGGCAGAAGTGGTACAGGCATAAAGGCATACAACAGACCGCAACTCCACTCATGACGAAAAGCGTCGCTGAGCGAGTGCTGCCCTGGACATTCCAACGCGCAGAACGGATGACATTGCGCGTTCTCTTCGGTGGCGAAAAGATCTCACAAAGGCTCTCCCCACTGTTGAAAGAGACCTTGCGCCACCTCCGAGTGAAGACGCCATTCGTGATCCATCAGGCACCGGCGGCTGAGTTTGTCCGCCCTGGTGTTCAAAGAACCTGCCAGGTGTTGAACCATCAAGGAAATGCCATGACGTTCCAGCCATGTCCAGAGGCGCAGAGCCTCCTGACATAGGGTCCACGACCCCACCACGCCCTGTTTGTTGCAATACTACATGGCGGTGGTGTTGTCTGTGAACACCTACACCACCTTCCCCCTGACAGAGGGGAGGAATGCCTTCAGTGCAAGAAGAATCGCCCGAAGCTCCAGAAGGTAGATATGGAGCCGGGACTCCGCCGGAGACCAGAGGCCCCTGATCTCCGCCTCTCCCATGTGGCCGCACAACACTGGTGGGACTCATCTGTCACCACTGTGTGCTCCGGTTGGGGAAGGGAGAGTGATCTGCCACTGACCCAATGCTGATTCATGAGCCACCACTGCAATTGTTGTGCAGCGCCCTCAGAGATCTGGACGTAATCGGACAGTTTTCCCTGATGCTGTACCAACTGGAACTTCAGGTCCCACTGCAGAGCCCGCATATGCCACCTGGCATGGGTGGTCAGCAGGATGCCATGAGTCCCAGCAGCCTAAAGGTCTTCCTGACCGAACCCAGGACAAGGGCTGAAAGATTAGAATCATAGCCTGAATGTCCTGGACTCGCTGTTAGGGAGGATAGAACCTAAACTGCGCCGTGTCCAGAACTGCTCCGATGAAGAGGAGCTTCTGAGAGGGAATCAAGTGTGACTTTGGCACGTGGATAGAAAATCCCAGCAAATGCCGGAGGTTATCCATAGTCTGAAGGTGGGAGACGACTGTCTGAGGCGAGCCCGCCTTGAACAACCAGTCATCGAGTTAGGGGAAGACTGAAACCCCTGATCTGTGCAGATAAGCTGCGACCACCGCCATCACCTTCGTGAACACCCGAGGGGCGCTGGTAAGGCCAAAGGGGAGCACGGTGTACTGAAAATGGTCCTGGCCCACCGTGATTCGTAGGTAACGCTGATGGGCCAACAGGACGGGAATATGAAAATAAGCATCCTGCATGTCTAATGCCACCATCCAGTCTTGTGGGTCGTGAGAAGACAAGACCTAAGCCAGAGTGAGCATCTTGAACTTCTCTTTTCGGAGGAAGCAATTGACGTTCCGAAGGTCTAAGATGGGACGTAGACCCTTGTCCTTCTTTGGAACTAAGAAGTAGTGGAAGTAACAACCACGACCTACTTCTGGCGTCGGAACGCGCTCGATGGCCTCCTTGGCCAAGAGGGCTGCAACTTCCTGTTGGAGAAATGCCAAGTGATCCCCCGACATGCGGTGGATTGGCCTGGGGGGGTAGACTTGCAGGGGAGGGGTAGCCCCTTCGACCTTCGAACTATCTCCAAAACACACCTATCTGATGTAATGGTGCACCAGTGGGGGAGGGGAGGACATATCCTGCCTCCCACTGGCATTTAGTGGGCCTGTAACACCGGACTAGGAATGTGTGGAGGCACTGGCAGCAGGGGTGTTGGTGGACTGACCCACACGCTGGCCCCGTGACCCGCCTCGGCAAGCCCCACGTCCGCGTATGCGCTGGGACCGTTGCTGCGCAGGTATATTCTGAAAGGAACGTGTGTGCATGCCTCTTCTGGAGCTTCGAAAGGAATGAAAGTTGGAAGTGGAAGGAGTACGTGCAGCCGAAAAACCTAAGGACTTGGCGTTTGCAGTGACCGAGGTATTTTCAATGATTGGGTCGGTTATGACCGTTGCCCACCACCATCTCAGCATATTTTATCCTAATATAGTGATATTTGGGTCTGTTTCTGACTTTACCTTGTTTTATGGCAGTGCTGACTATTGCCTTTGACATGCTTTTATGTTATCTTGCTTTGAAATTCATATCATCACATGGACATAGTGATGTGTAGACCTGAAGCTACAAAGAAGGGTTTGATTATGTCTCTTTCTGTTTCTGACTTCATCTTGCCTATTGGCTTTGGCATGATCTTATGCCTTCTTGCATACTAATTGTGGCTCTTTGCAGGGGTAGAGGCCTATGCTTGAGCAACTCCATATTCTAAGCTCCACGTAGAGCTAGAACCAGGAAGGTCCAAAAACAGTGCTCCCCCACCGATAAAGAATTTACATTCTACTACATAAACTGTCGATCCTTGCCCAAACACAAATTGGACATTTTTAACCTGCTGCTAGAAGAAAAACCTAGCGCACTGTTCCTCACTGAGACCTGGCTACATGAGAGCTCTGGCCCAGATGTGGCCATTGCCCTGCCTACTCCTACGCGATTCTCAGACAAGATAGATCCCGGGAAACCGGGGGTGGATTAGCAATTATTTACGATAAAACTTTAACATGTGCACTTGAGACGCTACAGATTCCTGACTGCAAATCCATACTGTTTAAAATCTGTTTGAATCCGAACTTTACTTTTTCTGGTTCCCTAATTTACCGGCCTCCTGGGAGTGGTTCTAAATGGGCTTCTGAATTTGCAGAACGTATCACCCCTTCTTTATTGGCCTGTAAAAACTTCTCTATTCTTGGAGATCTAAATCTACATTTAGAGGACACATCCAACACTGCCTGTGTGAACTTACTAAAAGACTTGTCAGCATTAGGTAGTAACCTCATTAATTCTGGACCCACCCACAAAGCGGGGCATTTGCTCGACCCCATCTTTTCAAATCTCCCAGAAGTTATCTGGCAGGAAAATATCCCGTCTGCTGGTCTGATCATTACTTGATCAAACTTAATCTGAAACCTCCGTCCAATTCCCTTTCTCCTCCTATACCTCAGGTTTTATCTAGAAAAAACTGGAAAAAGCTAGACATCTCTAAACTCAACACGGCACTTTGCTGGAATGTACCCAATAGAATCCATGACATGGAAGGCATTGCAAATGCCACTCAACAATGGCTCGCCAAAGCGGCTGAGTCGTGTCTGCCTACATCAAACACTAAGAGAAACAGACCCCGACATTTTAGCCAATTATAGACCCATCTCCCTTCTCCCAGCCTTCTCTAAATGCCTGGAGAGACATGTACATTCTGCCCTTACCACATTTGCGGAAGAAAATTCCCTTCTCCACCCAACCCAATCGGTTTTCCGAGCGGGTTTCTCTACAGAAACCGCTCTGTTGGGAGTTTCTGAGACGATCCGGAAACATCTCGACGACGGTCAAACGGTTGCGCTTATCCTACTAGACTTAAGCGCAGCCTTTGATACCGTGTCACATAAAAAGCTGCTTATCATGCTAGAAAATAATGGAATCCAAGGCAATGCCTTGAAATGGATTAAATCCTTCCTGGACCAACGAACCTTCCAGATAGCTTCACCTTTGGCATGCTCGGAATCTTTCAATTCCCCACATGGAGTACCGCAGGGATCAATCTTGAGCCCTCTTTTCTTTAATCTGTACTTAAGACCCCTGGCAGATTTAGCCGAAAAATCTGGGCTAACTTTTATGACGTACGCGAATGATTCCCAGATTATCTTCAGGCTATCGGAATTCAACCCTTCATCTCCGTCTTTGCTCAAACAAGTTCTCCAGAACATCTCCAACTGGATGAATGTGAATCAGCTGAAATTAAATGGAGACAAGACAGAGATTCTTCTAATGGGAAAACAACCCAATCTCTGGAATGCCTCACATTGGCCTTCTCAGATAGGAATTCTTCCAACACCAGTCTCTCATGCTCGGAATCTAGGGGTAATTCGAGTTGTCCATGAAGCAACAGGTCAGCAAAGTGGTTGGACTCTGTTTTACCATCCTGAGATGGCTCAAAAAGATATTATGGATGCTGCCAATCTCCATGCAGAAAACAGTAGTCAATGCCTTAGTCACATCCCGGCTTGACTACGGGAACATCTTATATCTAGGTGCCAACAAAGGAATAATAAAAAGACTTCAGACGATACAAAATGCGGCTGCCAGGATTCTCTGTCAAATACCTAAAAATGCCCATGTAACCCCTCACCTGCGTAAACTTCACTGGCTCAGAGTGGAAAACCGAATCAAATTTAAGACTTTAAACTATGTGTTTAAAATAAAAGCAGGCACTGCACCTAAATACCTTCAGACATTGGTGCACCCCTACATCCCTAAAAGAAACTTACGGTCACTCTCAGCAGCAACATACTGTGTGCCCAGATTCAAGCTCTCCAGAATGGGAGGAAGATCCTTCGCCCATCAGGGTCCTTCTATGTGGAACACCTTACCCATTCACATACGCAAAGAAGAGAGCTATCTTAAGTTCAGGAAAGAAATAAAAACCTGGCTGTTCAACCAATAATTCTGAATGACCTATGACGTTCCACTCTCTATGTTTTTGCTGTGTCTTTGGCGCCGGGAAACCCTAGTTGGGAAGCTGTTGCGCCTTACATGTTCATAAAATAAAAAAATAAAAAATAAGCTGTCGCCATATTCTGAGCCTCTTTAGGTGAGAGGTTATGTTTTAATTCCTATTTGTTATTCGCTCTTGCTAAACTAGAGAGGACCGGTTCTTATCAGAGGAATGTGCTCACTCCATGCCGGAGTCATAACAAACACCTGGCCAGCTGCTGTTGTACTCTCGGTACAAGGTGGTGCAGGAATCTGATAAGAAAAGTAGGAGGATTGCATTTTATATTGGAGAAAGGATCCGAGAGCTCTCAGAGAGAGTGTGAGTTAGTCTGGTGGTTTGGCGGTCTGGTGATACATCACGGTGCAGACGTGCAGTTGTGACTGTGGGGCAGAGAGTCCTGACTGAACCAGAGGAAGAGAGACAGACTTTTCTCTGAATGCAACAGGAGTAAGACCATGGTGAGGTTTTCCATTGACGCTTATATGATGTCTAACTATTCTTTTTATTTTCAGGCTCTACATATATGTATATGTCAGTAATTGCTATTGTGAAGAATGTCTACTGTGATGTTTAGTTATTTCTTTCTTTTGTCATTCTATCATTGTGTAATAAAGAAACCCCAGAGCATATAATTTGTTTGTGTTCTTTGTGAGGGAAGGTTGGGCCCCTTTTTTTACCAAGTGCTTACAGAGGGATATTTAAGTTTCCCCTCTAATGGGTAGTTGTTGATACGGAAGGGAAATCGGCTCCCAGTAGGAATGTCTAAATTCTAAGTGTTTCATCCCAGCATAGTGGAGGAGGTATGTGTTTGTTTTGCTCACCGGAAGGTGTTGTTCGCACAGTGGTGCGTTGTAGTGCAGTAGCGCGTTGTTTCACCGGAAGGTGTTGTTCGCACAGTGGTGCGTTGTCGTGCAGTAGCGTATTGTTTCACCGAAAGGTGTTGTTCGCACTGAGGGTGCGTTGTGTTGCTCTACATATCCTCCTAACTATGGCTATAGGCTTGCAGTATTTCTAGCTATCAGTGTTATTCCTTTCTCAGGTAGGTATTCTAAAAGTGTGGTGTTTTTATGAGTCCTGAGAAGGGCTGTGGTAAGTAATGGCCAGGTAACTGACAGAGGCACCAAAATATACGGAAAACCAAGTCATTACAGCGGTGGCCAGGGAGTCCTTAAAACGCTCCAATGTGGAATCCACCTTATCACCAAAGAGGTGGGTGCAATTGAAGGGAATGTCCATCAAAGTATTCTGGACATCTGCAGAAAAGCCAGTCGTCCTCACCAGGCATGATGACGTAATGCCACCAATGTGGAAATCGCCCTACCCAGCGAATCAGCAGTATCAAAACCACAACGTATAGTGAACTTGGACGTATCTCGCCCCTCCATAAGAGCTCGGGAGAGAACTGCCCGAGCCTCCTCTGGACACGGAGGTAGCACCTACTCAACTGCATCCCATACAGAATGGGAATAGCGGCCCAAGAGACAGGCAGTGTTCACAGACCGCAGTCCAGAACTTGTGGAAGAATAAATCTTCTTGCCAAACTGCTCCACTTTCTTGGATTCCTTGTCTGAAGGAGCAGAAGGAAACTCACTTGGGGACACGGAGGCATGAACCACAAAACTTTCAGATGTGGGGTACTGGGTGAGGAAGGCAGGGTCGCCCGGAGCCGGGCGATGATGTTGACCCACACCCTTATCCACAAGAGCCCCTGTGTTGGGCCGGGACCAAGTGCCCAAAAGCACATCAGAAAGTGTGTCATTAAACGGCAACAGCGGTTCTGCAGAAGAAGAAGCTGGCCGAAGCACTTCAGTCAGTAGGTTGGTCCTGCAGCCACTGTAGGGAGCTCGAGGTCAAGAGCCTTGGCCGCCCTACGCAGCACCATGGAAAAGGAACCACTCTCCTCCATAGTAGCTGAAGGGGGTGGTGAACCAGGCGCCGGAGTGTAATCCGGCCCACCGACCTCCGCCTCCTCATCCCAGTTGGGGACGAACTTGCACCGTGCTGCAAGAGGGTCTTCAAACCTTTCCCAATCCTCCCCTTCCTGCACGAAGGGACAAGGACGTGGGTGAATAAAAGGGTAAAAGTCCCCCATTGGCGGAGGGATCGGCACCTGAAGACATCCCCAAGCACCATGCCGACGTCTGAAAAGATGACGCCGCTGGTGTTGGTCGCCCGCACCGGCATCGGCGGCCAGTGGGGGCTACACTGGGTCAACCGGCAAGAACGGGGAGCCCCAGCCAGAGCCATGGAGGTCTCTGGGCGTCGATGACGTCGGGCCGGAGCTTTTGACGTCGAGGAACACAGAACAGTGGGGCCCGCAGGGCCCAAAGGTGATCCGACGGGGCCGCACGGCCCGAAAATACGTGCCTTTGCAAACACGAACTCTTGCAATTCGGCAAAGTCACCAATAGAGCCGGGAAGGGTGGGTAAGCCAACGGTAACTGCTCAGGCTCCGTCGGAGCCGCAGGGGTGGGGCCACCTGCCCCCTCAGCCACATCCCTCGACTGGCGAGGGGATGACGAAGAGCGAAGACGCTTCTTCGACTTTTTGTGCTTCGCCTTACCGGACTCTGAGTGTGAAGACTTTGAATGATGGTGCTTGCTCTGCGAACGGGCCCTTGGCCTCCCACGAGACCGGGACCTGGAATGACGTGGGGCCGACTCCCGGGACCGCTCACGCAAAGTTTTCGGGCCATGGCTCGGCAGTGGGTACACGACTCGGTGTCAGTCACGCCCCAGACAGAAGAGACACTCACGGTGTGGGTCCGTCAGCGACATTGTGCGCAGAAAGGCCTCGCAAAGCTTGAAACCGGGCATCCCTATGCACCAGGAGTAAGATTTACTTACAATTTAATCAAACTCTTTAGTCAACTAGTTGGGGGGGTACCGCTCTCTCCGGATCTGCACTTGCTAGCTCGAAAAATGAAAGTACTGATGTCAGCTCTCAGGGGTGCGTCTAAGTAGCTCCAGTGACGTCATCTTGGCAAACAAATTAGCAGTATTTTAAATCTAAGGAGCTGTATCATAACAATGCAGACCTACAATGTCCTAGTTAGTTTTCTCCCATAAAGGGTGTCATGCCTTTTGAAAAATCCCTATAGAGATTTTGCAGTAGAATCTTTCTCTACTTGTACTCATTGACTAACTGTCTAAGGAAGCATAAAACAACCAACAGAGAATAGACACAGACAACTGGTCTCTGGAGAAATATATTCTATATAAATATATATTCTATATGAATGTGTTGCTTCATAGCTCGAGACCCACTTATCAGGCGGGAATTTACTTGAGCTGATTTTTTCAAATTTAGATATCATAGATTCGCGTCTGCCTGGTGCGAGGAATAGTGGTATGATGTGATATATTGCTATTTTGCACAGTGGTTGAAATGCTTAGTTTTTAATAAATGTTATCGCTACAACGGAGCATTGTTTTAATGTTTTAAACCAAGCTACTCACTGCCGCGCTCTTATCCTCGGACACCCGCAGTCCAGTCCGCCGGCTCCCCGGTCCACTACGGGTTGTCCCGGTTGTTGTGGAGGGAGTGAAGGCGTGACTAAGACACTCTTTCGGGTTAGAGGCCAGGGGGCGGGAAGACTACTGAGACAGTACTTAGTTGACTCATGTGCACGACGCGCAGTGGACGTGCGCAGCGGGCACGCCAGTGGCGCGCCAAAGGCAAGCCGGTCTGCGCCCGTCCGGGACCAGGGGCCACCCACCCTGCCCAAATCCCTACAATCCTAATCTATTCGCACAGAGAACTACTCAGTCTAAGGCCAAAATGCCACCTGCATTGTGAGATGATAAAATTTGAGAGTCCAGCGTCCGCTTGTCCTGGATGTAACTTCTCCTTTTCCCATTTGGGACTGGGGAGAATGGATGGTATAGGAATAGTAATTCAATGATAAAAGGTAGTGAATCTAGAGGCTTTAAATTTCTTAGCACAAATTTAGATCGCTACCTAAGCACAAAGAAGAGATATACAATCTGCTAATTGACCTAAAACCGGATGCATTATTTTTGACTGAAACATGGCGGAGTGATAGCTCAGGTCCAGACATCGCTATAGCCCTACCGCCCAATTACACCATATTTAGAAGAGACCGGAAAAATCTAAATGGGGGAGGTGTAGGCATTATTTTTAAAAAGGAATTTAAATGCAAATGGGAAGATCTAATATTAGATAACTGCGAAGCAGGTCTTTTTCAATTAACTCTCACACCCCAAACCACCTTTTCTGGGATACTGATTTATCGACCACCAGGAGCAGCAGGAGAATGGGTGGCTGCTTTCCTAGATTTTATCACCCCATTATTATTGGAAGCCTCCATTTTCTCTATTTTAGGAGATTTTAACTTACACTTGGAGGATCGTAATTGCCCCATGAATCTGAACCTTATAGCGGACTTGGACGCTCTTAATATGCTACTCTGTAATACTGGACCCACGCACACAGCAGACTACTTGTTGGACCCAATATTTGCTAATGCTGATAATCTAACGTGTGAACCTGCATTGCCTGTACCCTGGTTCGACCATTATCTGATCAGCTTTGAAATTAGAATGTTAACTGCTAAGAGTCTGGACGGGACTGAGGTTACTTGGTTTAGAAATTGGAAAAAACTGAATATAGACTGTCTCAACACTTATTTAATAAACTCAATGCCTAATCTAAAAGAATTCAGAGTTACTGATCATAATATAATTAATAAATGGCTATCTGAAGCCGTAGATACCATTATCCCACTCACGAAGAATAAGCGTAGATCCTGCAACCCCCCAGTCCCTTGGTTTTCGGAACTGTTGAAAATAGAAAAAAGCAATTGCAAAAAACTGGAGAGACAGTGGAGGAAATGTTATGATTTGGCCAGTAAAGAGGCTTACAAACAAGCCATAAAGGCCTATCATTTGTCATGCAAGATCTCACAAGCAGATTTTATAAAGAAAAACATTCTGGAGGCACAAAATAATCCCAGAACTCTTTTCAAAGTAATAAAGGATCTAGCTGGTGCAGCACAACAACCAGTACCCCCTACATTGTCCGCTACACAATGCAACCTCCTTGCAAATTATTTTTATGAGAAAATCGCTAGTATTTATTCGGATCTTAGGGGATCGGAGGACTTAAATCCGATCTTAACCATGGCCCCAACTCCGAGTGACTCCAATGAACTGGGTGTTCCACCTAGGAACCTGCTTACTGATTGGAATCCATTAGATACAAATTCCTTTACGGAGATTCTAAACAACATTAAATCCGGATCACCTAATGACCCCATGCCAGCCCACATAATAAAACAACTTGACCCAAGGATCCTAAATGAAATTAGAACGCTTTTAAATGCATCACTGGGTGAAGCAGTGGTACCAGAGACATGGAAACATGCTATGGTTGTACCACTGCTCAAAAAAGCCAATGGAGATCCAGAGATCTTTTCGAATTTTCGCCCTGTTTCACTCCTTCCAATCTTCTCTAAAATCATGGAAAAATATGTGAACAGACAATTAGCAGAATTTGTTGATACCAACAGGCTACTACACCCATCTCAGTCGGGTTTCAGAGCAGGATACTCCACCGAATCCACCTTATTAGGAGTGACGGAAACCATCCGCCAAGCACTGGATAGGGGTGGTACGGTGGCACTCATTTTATTAGATCTGAGTGCCGCCTTCGACACCATATCCCACAAAACTTTGATTCAGACTCTTGAAGGGATAGGTGTGAGAAGTACAGCTCTGAATTGGTTAGAACATTTTCTGTCTAACAGATCATTCCAGGTTTTCTCCAAAAACAACACCTCCAATACTATGACTTCCCCTTATGGAGTGCCTCAGGGCTCAATTTTGAGCCCGCTGCTCTTTAATATCTATATAAGTCGACTAGCAAAAATAGCAGAGAAAGCGGGTCTAACAATATTTTCTTATGCGGATGATACACAGCTGATTTTCTCCCTATCGGCAGTAGACAAATTGGAAACATCTCCCCTTCTCAATGGGCTGCAAAGAATGGCGGAATGGATGCTCCCCAAGAAATTGAAGCTGAATGGTGAGAAAACTGAGTTGCTTGTCTTTGGAGAGCAAAAAGAACTCTGGGGACCGGGTCATTGGCCTACGGAAATGGGTCCTACCCAATTACCAGCTAAATCTGCTCGCATTCTGGGTGTGGAAATTGACGATAAACGGTCTACGCGACCACAAGCGGCCAAAACGGCATCCATCTGCTTTGCCATCTTAAAATGGCTGAGGAAAAATCTTTGGCAGCTCCCTGAAAGGGCACAAAAGACAGTGGTCCAGGCGCTTATCGGCTCGAGACTAGACTATGGAAATATCCTCTATCTAGGCACCAGCAAAGAGATAAAACGTTGGTTACAGGTGGTCCAAAATGCGGCAGCCAGAGTACTTCTTCGCCTCCCTAAGAGAGCGCATATCTCTGATCATCTACACAAACTACATTGGCTTAAAATGGGAAGTCGATCTAAATTCAAACCACTGTGTTTTATGTTCAGGGTAAACACGGGGGAAGCCCCAGACTACTTATGTAAGCTGGTTCAAAAATACATCCCCTCCCGTAACCTTCGTTCTCTAAATCAGGCAAGATTCATTGTTCCTAGATTCAAACGCGCGCGAATAGGCGGCCGCTCATTCGCTTACATGGCTCCGACTCTGTGGAACTCGCTCCCTTTACAATTGCGACTAGAACCTACAGGAAATTTCGGAAAGGCATTAAGGCCTGGCTATTTAACCAATATTGTTGTACAGACTTGATCTCCTCATGGTAGAGTTCGGTTCCAAGGCGCCGGGAAACCCTCAGGGTAGCTGTTCAAAGTTACAAGTTCAAAAAATAAAAAATACATAAATGCCAGACAGCCCTAACCATAACTTGGTCAGATCACTTCTTGGTTGATTTTAGGGTAAAACTGGAGACGCAGATTATTAACTCTCCAACCCTTCCTTCCAAAGCGGTTTTCAGAAATTGGACAAATTTAAACATTGCGCAATTCAACCAACTTCTTCTTAACAATATCTCTGCCATTTCCCCAACTAAGATTGCGGAGGCGGGCAGTATCCAATCATGGTTGATGGCCTCTGTGAACGCATGTCTACCTATGTCCAACAAAAAAGTGAACAATCATCGTCCTCCTGCCCGATGGTTCTCGGACAAACTAAAAAGAGTTAAAACAACATGCAAAGCTCTAGAAAGACATTGGAGAAGGTACAACACACCAAAATCAAAACTTGCCTATAAACGGGCAAAAAAGGACTACCATGAACTATGTAAAGCAGCTCGTGCGGAGCATGCGAATCATACCATTACCTTAGCACACAACAATCCCAAAGTCTTATTTACAGTGGTAAAAGAGCTGTCAGGCACAGCCTGCCAACTTACACCTCCGGAGCTAAATACAGCCCAATGCGAAAACCTGGCAGAGTACTTCATTGAAAAAAAATCGATAACATTTACACTGAGTTTAATAACATGTCTATCAATACGGAGCCGCTTTTAAAAACCATCACAGGCAGTCCCATTACCTGTATGACACAGACCACCACTCCCGCCACTGGTGTGACACTGGAAAGTTGGCAGCCTCCTGACACACCATCATTTAGTCGCATCCTCTCCGGCCGTAGATCAGGTTCCCCCGAAGAACCACTTCCTATTCCCATTCTTCAAAAATTGGAACCTCCATTACTTAATGTTATCATGAAGTTGCTTAACTCTTTGCTACGGGAAGCAATAGTACCAGCGGCGTGGAAAAACACCATGGTTCTACCCCTGCTAAAAAAAGTGAATGCTGATGTAGTGGAACTTTCTAATTTTCGCCCTATTTCCCTACTCCCAGCCTTCTCTAAAATCCTGGAGAAACAGGTCAACCTACAGCTGTCTCAGTTTGCAGACTCACAAAAAATCCTCCATGCATCTCAATCTGGTTTTAGAACTGGCTACTCCACGGAATCCACGCTCTTGGGCTTTACTGAAACCCTTCGCAAGCGGCTAGACATGGGAGAAACACTGGCACTGATACTGCTTGATTTGAGTGCTGCTTTCGACACTGTATCTCATACTATGTTATGTTATGTTATGTTATGTTATGTTATAAAAGCTTTTATATCGCGCTCCATTACTAGCAAGTATCCTGGCGCGGTGAGTGAGACTGCAGAAAGTAGTGGAAAAAAAGAGCTGACAGTTAAAGGATCATATGGAACAAATGAGTTTTCAGCCCTTTCTTGAAAGCAGCAATGGTCGGGGCAAGCCTAAGATGCAGAGGAAGAGCATTCCAGGCCCTAGAGGCCCTAACAGAGATAGACTGGCCTCCTAATCTAGCGTACCTAAATCTAGGCACAGTCATTTGGCACTGGTTGGCCGAGCGGAGGCTGCGGTTCGGGACATATAAGGTAAACCTTTTCCTCAAGTACACAGGGCCAAGCTGATGGGTCGCACGAAAGGAGAGAACCAGTGATTTAAACAAAAATCGGTGGGCAACCGGAAGCCAATGAAGACTGCGTAAGTAAGGGCGGACGCTACCCTTCTACAAAGTTTACATTCTTGGGGTATTGTTGGAACAGCACTCAAATGGTTGGCTAGATAGGACTTTCCACGTCTTCTCTCCCTCTGCTAGTTCCAAAACCCATGTCTTCCGGTATGGAGTACTGCAGGGATCCATACTGAACCCGCTACTCTAACATTTAAGTTAGCCCTCTGGCCACAATTGCTGGGTAAGCTGGGTTAACAATTTTCTAATATGCAGATGACACCCAGCTTATCTTCTCCTTGTCCTCCAAGGAGACATCTAATGTGTTATCGCTCCAGTCAGGGTTACAAGAGAATAGCGGGCTGGATGCTTTCCAATCGGCTGAAGGTCAATGGTGGGAAAACCGAGGTCCTCATCCTCGGTCGAAACAATGATCTTTGGGGCCCCCAACATTGGCCGCCTCAAATGGGTGATCTCCCTAAACCTTCGCCATCAGTCCGTAACCTAGGAATTAGCATAGATGACAAACTCTCTATGAGGCAGCAATTAGGCAAGGTTGTTTCGACCTGCTTCACCATCCTTATATGGCTAAAAAAATACTATGGATGTTGCACTTGAACAAATAAAAACGGTCATCCAGGCTCTAATCATATCCCAACTGGACTACGGCAACGCACTTTACTTGGGTGCAAACAAAGAAGTAGTGCGTAAGTTGCAGGTCATCCAGAATTCTGCTGCCATGTTACTGTGCCAATTATCTAGAATGGCACCCATTTCAGGAACCCTCTGCGACCTTCACTGGCTCAAAGCAGAAAATCGCACAAAATTTAAAGCCCTTTGCTACATGCATAGAATTTAATCTGGGAAGGCGCATCAGTATCTCAGGGCCCTGGTTCGCCCTTACCTTCCTACACGCCTTCTTCGATCCTTGTCTCAGGCTAAGTTCAATGTCCCACGGATCAAACAAGTACGCATGGGTGGTAAATCCTTTGCATGTCTTGCTCCCTCACTGTGTAACTCCCTCCCCCTTCAACTCCCGCACAAAACCTCCTACTGTAAATTTCGAAAGGATCTGAAAACTTGGCTATTTAACCATTAGAGCAGCTCCATCTATCTGCGTGTGTCCGTTGGTGCCGGGAAACCTCTGGGTTGCTGTGCGCCATATAAATTCAAGAAATAATAATAATATAACCCACTATTAGCAAAAGACACACATCAGTGAATCATAAATCACACAAGCATAGGTTATGGATAATTCTTCACAACAAATGCTCCAAGTACTGAAATCCCTTCTCACAAATTAATGAATATTGTCATCAAATCTCTCAATAAAAGCATCACCCCAAATCGAATTTGCAGTCAACAATACCATAAGCTGTCTGCAAACATGTAATCATGGTGTTGTGAAGGACCACCTACAGAAAAAATATGATGGCAGTTAGGTGAGAAGTTGGCCTGGTATATGATGCTCACTAGTTCTAGTGATCACCTTGTACCATGCCAAGCAACGCTTATGATGATTGGTTGTAAGTCAACCTTATAGACCAGCTATCCTAGTGGTAGCGTGGACAAAGCAGTCTTAGGATAAACTCTGAAAGGCATGTGAAGCAAGCTGTTTTACCATATACAACCCCCTTGAATACCAAATGAAAGGACACCACACAGATATATATTGAAAATATATATATATTTATTAACTACAAATATCCCCTGGACTCTTTATGAGCACAGAAGCACAAGCGTTAAAACAAAACACAGTTAAAATGCACAAAAGTTGCACAATATGGCTGAGCCCTAGGGGCCACCTAAACCATATACTAAGAAAGTGGTATAAGAGATACCAATCGAAAAGGAAGTAGGCCTAGGGCCTTGGGAATCACTGGAGCTGATCGGGACTAGCAGTGACTAAGTTGGGAAAGGCCCGCGGGACTCGGGTGCAATGTTTAAAGTGCACGCACTCACCAATACAATGTCTATGGTGCGTAAAAGTTATAAAGTTAGTTAGATAGGAACCTTCCGAGTGACCTAGAGGAGTGAAACTTAAGACACAGACACTAGAGGTGTGTACAAGTGTGGGAACACCGGCGTTGCTGAGTTACCTCACCCACAGGACGCGGGTGCATAGGGTCGAAGTAGTGTCGGGTTTCGTCACGCAGGACGATGGTGCTTGGAGCTGAAGATGCTGCAGGCGGCTCGATGTGAAGAGTTCCGGTGGATCCAAGGGTGTATCTGAAGTGGTGAATACCTGTAAGCAGAGGGGACAATGTTCAAAGTCACTAGCCAGTGACTACCGTGGAACCAGATTGGAACCAGGCGATGTCGGGTGCAAACAGGCGTTGAGGTGTAGCTTCTCTCTGCAGCCACGCGGACACGAAGAGGTCGAGGACGTCCAGGAGTCGATCACGAGCTGTCCCACGCAGGCTTCTCGCTGTTGGCGGTGTCGGCAACTTGATTGGAGCAAACAGGCCTTGGCTAATGCAAATCACGCAGGAATCGAAAAAGGCTTATCACTCGGACCAGCAAGGTCAGAGCGGGTGCTCCCTTTTACAGGAGCAAGGGCAAGTCTGGAGCAACCAGACCCGCAGTGTAGTTTGTAGGTTTCGTCAACAAGATGGCCGCTGACCATGTGGCTAGTGGCCGGGATGGCGCGTCGAGTGGCACAATGCAAAAGGGCCCCAGATCGTGGAGATGCTGGGGGGGCTGATCTTCGGTGCAAGGGCTGCTCGGTGGTAGGGGTTCTCAGTCCCCAAAGCACAACGTCGAGGGTGCCTCGGATGCTGCACAGTCAGCTTTTCAGGGGTCTTCCAAGAGGTCCGGTCCCACGTCTCTCGGTGCCTCCACGGGTCCCTTCTTTGCAGGGACTGTGGATCGGGAGTCTGGGTCTTGTCAGGCTCTGGGCTCGGGCTCCGGCGGGAGGCGGCGGCAAAGCAGACGTCGAGTTGCTGGATGGTGCCTGTGTTCACAGGGTGGCCACTCCTAGGCCACAAGGGAGATGCTCTTCAGTCTTCTGTGCAGCAGAATGTTGAGGTCCAGTCGTCTTCTTAGTTTCGAGTTGATTCAGGATGATCTGAGGTGCTATGGCACTGCTCCCACTCTTATTCCCAATCTGAGGGGTGGATCACCTACTAGGTCCCTCCTCTGGGTGGGACCAGGAATGGGGGCGGTTACACCCCCTTTCCTTTGTCCAGCTCCTCGCCAGGCCTTTGTCTGGAAAGTCCCAGGACCGGTTTGGACTGGCTTATGCACGGGGACACCTTGTGTGCCCCGGGCATGCCTGTTTCTATTCAGCCCTGTCCTACCCAATACACAAAATCCTGTCTGGGGTGGTGCTCGCACCTCCCAAGGCAGGAAACCCTTTGTCCAAGCCTCCCTCGCTGGAAGGACTCCCAGCAGCAGGAGGTCAGACTTGTGTCTGTGGTGGCAGCATCCATTTTGTGATGCTCAGGCTCTGGTTAACCTTAACCCGGGTTAAGGCTACGTACATGTCGTGTCCCTCTAGAAGGGTGGAATGCTATCCCCGTCGACAGAACTGTCGAGGGGATAGTATTCCAAATCGTATGACACCTTACTCGACATGTTTTGATAAAGCCAAACCAAAGTTAGCATATAACCACGAGGATTATAATGCACTTAAGAGTATATGGTATGGCAATATCCCGAAACAGCTAAGGGAGTTGTTCCCGACAGCTGCAGACAGGCTCAGCTCATGCTAGAGCACCATCTCACATGAAACTACGCACTCTGCCCCAGGATTGCAGGGGCCTTCCATAGGAGTGGCTGATAGGTTAACATGTGTCCAGTTAAGGTTAGATATAGGGATACTATATCTAAGTAAGAGGCGATTACACCAACTTACCCCAGCTGAGTGATCAGCCAGTTGTGTCAAATATGGAGGCCAGGCCAGGGGTGGCACAATACATGCTGCAGCCCCTGGTAGGCCTTGGAAACACCTATGCCCTGGGTACCTAGGGTACACTCTTACAGGGGCCAATAAGGTGAACCAGTTCCAATTGTGTATGCACCTAAGGTACATGGAGTCCATTTTAAGGAGAGAGCAATTAGCCTGGGGCCCTGAATAGCAGGATCCCAGGCCAACTATGTCAAAAACCAGCTAAACACCAGGCAAAACGTTTGGGGGTAACCATAGTCAGGTATCCACCTTCCTACACAACCCCCCCCCCCCAAACGAAAGGAGATAAGGCTATCCTTGACCAGGTAAGCCTATATTGCCTAAGTGGCCATTTAAGGAAGAACCAGCTCTGGCTTGGTTACCCCCTGTCTCATGGTCCACTAAGCAATCCCTCACCCTAAGGGTATCTGAGGGTCTCCACCATAGGGAATCTCTACCTGTGGTGTGTCTTTGCAAAGTCAAAGGCTGGTGTTGGGATGGAGTACTGAAGTGAGATTCCTCTGTAGGACTCAGCTTCCTCCAATCACTCCCCACCATGTGTGCCTTTCTTTCTTTGACTGAGTTGCACTGTGCTCTCAGGGTCAACCTCTGGCTACCTAAAGCTGGAGGCTGGGTCCCTTTGTTTGGCTTACTGGAGGGACAGGTCAGGTTTGGGGCCTTGGGGTCCCAGGTTTGGCTGTGCCCAACAGAATCCATCTGTGGGAGGTCCCTAACTACTTTTAAGGGGGCTCCCTCAGGAGTTTTTAAAGTTTTCACCTCACTAGGGCTACTAGTTTTGGTGCCCCTAATCTGTTGATGGGGGTGCTATATTTGACAGGGGGCCCTATGGGGCTCACTATCCTTCTTGCCCTCTGCAGCCCTGGGCTGACTAAGGCAAGGTAGAGAGGGGCAGGTTTCCTGCTCCAGACTGGGTCCCACCTGAGAAGGGTCCACTGTAAGTATGGGCGGAAAATCCGCTACGCTCGCGGATTTTGCGGATTTTCGGTAAATTCGCAATCCGCGAGATTTGCGAACTTCCAGCAAAATCCGCAAATTCGCACGCAGCGGATTTTTTTTCTTTGCGGTGTAAGTTCGCAATTGCGAACATGTAGATGCGGCGGGCAGCAACAATCTCGCACTCGCGAAATTACAAAAATTACAATTCTGCACAAGAAATCTACTAGCAAGCAGCATAGACCTTCTGAAAATGATGATTTTTATCAGAATAACTCCTCAGGTTGACATTTGCCTGCACTTTTTTGGATTTGAGGCCTTTTGATTTCCTTTGGATAACTTTTGGATTAGAAATCAACTTTCTCATATAAGCTTGGTGGGGCATTGCAGTTGCTGTAATGGTGTTCTGCAGAAAAACGACTTTTGCAAAAGTGAAAGCAGGTTCAAAAGTTCAAACTCATCATTAGTAACCGTTCCCTGTAGTGCTTCCTGACAAGGGCCCCTCCAGAGCAGTTGCTAGTTGCAACAATTGTATGACCCTGCTCTGACCCTCACAGCAGGCTCATAGAATAGCTACAAGTACGCCACAAAGGTCCTGGAAAAAACAAGTTGCACTGCAAACAGAAATCAAATTACAGATAAGGAAGCAGGTGCCAGACTGGAATTTTAAAACAGTGACACATTATTAAATCAACCCCAAATTAATTCATGTCAGTTGAAGCAGGCAGGTGTGCTTGCTTCCCCCCCCCCCATAATCTACAGTGAGGATGAATCAGAGGGTGGCATTGATGTAACAGAGGGTGGCATGGGTGAAACAGAGGGTGGCAGGGGTGAAACAGAGGGTGCTGGGAACCTGTGATGAGGAACCAGACGTAGAAACAACATAATCGTGACCGGTGCGAGCCGACATATAAGTTCGCAATTGCGAACTGTTACAAAACCCTTGCGAACTGTTACAAAACCCTCGCGAACTGTCAGAAATCCTTGCGAACTGGCAGAAATCCTTGCGAACACAAACAAAAAAAAAATCCGCAAATTCGCGAGAATTCGCAAATTTTGCGGATTGCGAGTTTGCAAATTCGCAAAATTCGCGAACGCCAGATTCGCAAAATTCGCCCATGCCTAGTCCACTGCCATCAGAGGCTCTGTCAGGCCAGGCCTAACAACCTCTGGGACAGTTCCTTCAGCAGGGGTAAGATCAGTTCCCTGAGGAGGCTGATCCTTTCCTAATGTCTGGTGAGGGGGAGATTTCTCTTCCTCCTCCATGCTCTCAGTTTGGGTGGAGTGATCCATCATTTCAGGCTTCACTACCCATGTATCAGTTTGAGTTTGGGCTGTGGCCGTCACAGCCCCACCAACCTTTTCAGGAGGAGACTCAGTTTGGGTATGAGCTGTTATCATAACAGCTCTGCTAATCTTTTCAGGAGGGAAGTTAGCTAAAGATGGGGCTGAGGTTTGCTCAGCCCTCCCAACCTTTTCAGGAAGGACATCTTGGATTGGGGCTGTAGCCATTACAGCCCCACTAACCTTTCCATGGAGATTTACCATTCTAGAATGGGTTTGCTGTTCAACCTCAGCCCAGGCTGAGATTTCCAAATCATTACCAGGTAGGCAATCTACAGGCAAGTTTGCTGACACTGCCACTCTCTTGGGGCCAGTGACACCTCCCCAGCTAAGATTGACTACTGCCATGGGATGTTTGGTTTCTATGCCATCAATGTTTGTCACCTGATATTTGGCATCACGTAAAAGTTGCCTTGAGGGGACTAGACATTCAGCCACCATGGTGATGCTTGCCCCTGTGTCTCTGAAGGCCTCAACTTTCAAGCCATTGATGAGGGGCTCCTGTCTATACTTGCTCAAAGTGTTTGGGCAAGCAGTGAAATTGGCAAACCCCATGCCAGTCTCATAGACAAGAGTATCTGAGGTAGGGGCCCTGGTTAGGCCAGAATCCACCTGAGCTCCAAAAGTAAATCCACCCAAATTCTTGGGGGTGCTCCCACCACCGGGGGGACCACTGCTGACAGTGACAGGAGGTGTTGGAGCTTTACCTGGAGGTATATTTTCCTTATTACCATTCTTGGGACAACAGCTGTCTGATTTCCAATGTCCAACCTGTTTACAGGCATGGCAGTAAGGCTTTTTCTCTGTAGGGGAAGTGTTCTGGGCCCACCCTTTCCATTGGAGTTTTGGGGCCCTGGGGAAGTCTTCTCTTTGGATTTATCCCCACCTTTCTCTTTAGGCTTGGTAGTCTCTTTCTTTTGGTCACCACCCTGGTTCTTAGGCCGGATTCTGGTTCTGACCCATTTGTCTGCCCTCCTACCCAATTCTTGTGGGGAGGTCAGATCAGAGTCAACCAGGTGCTGATGTAGAAGCTGATTTTGACAATTACTTAAGATTTGCTCTCTCATAATTAAATTATACAATCCTGTATAGTCAGTAACCTTACTTCCCAGCAACCAGCCCTCCAGAGCCTTAGTGGCACATTCAACAAATTCAGACCAGTCCTGAGTCTGTGTCTTCTGGGTATCTCTGAACATTAACCTGTACTGTTCAGTGGTTAAGCCTAACCCATCAATCAGAGCACTCTTCAGGACCAGGTAGTTTCTAGAATCCCCCTCACTAACTGTGAGGAGTCTGTCTCGGCCTCTACCTTCAAAGGAGAGCCACAAGATTGCTGCCCACTGCTCCTGAGGGATCTGCTGTACTCTGCAGGCTCTCTCAAGTGCAGTCATCCATTTGTGCATATCATCCCCAGCTTTGTAGGGGGGCACAATCTTACTCAGGTTTCTTGTATCAAAAGACCTGTCTTTATCCTTAGGGATAGTGCTGCCACCAGTGGATCCTAATCCACTCTCTCTAGGCTGTCTTGCTCTAGCAAGCTTCTCTTGGGCCAGGGCAACTTCTAATTCTTGTCTCTGGATCCTAAGCTCAGCCTCTCTCATTTTGGCCTCATGTTCCCTTCTCTGAGGGCTAGTAATCTCCCTTCTGGAGTGACCATGAGAACCTCTAGAAGCCTGGGAGGTATTGGATTCACCTGAGTGATTCCTTCTCCTCCTACGCTCCTGGTTAAGTCCACCTGGGTGTCTGGGCAAGGTCATCCTTGCTTCCGTCCCAAATACACTTAAGTTAGCCTGGCTGAGCCTGCTGGCTGGCACCTGACTAAGTCTACCATCATCAGAGTCACTGCTCCCCCCTTCTGTCTCCTCTTCTTCTTCCTCCTCCTCATCTACCTGAGGAGCTCCAGTGACTTGGTCATCCTCATCTACCTGGACTATTGGGACAGGGGCATCAGTAGTGTCATCTTCAGAAGGAGAGCCTCCATCAGCATTCCCTGTGGGGTCTGCTTTAGAGGGCTTTAGAGTCTCAGACTGGTCTAAGAGCTCTCTAAGGTGGTCTGTAGTAGGGGATGGCCCTGTCTTCAGACCTCTTAAGACACAAAGTGGTCTTAGTTCCTTAAAGGAAAAAATAGAAAATCCAGATGGTGCCTTTGGAGGGTCACTCTCAACAGAGACATTCCCAGTGGAACCCTCTGCCCCAGACATTGCTCTAGTGTGGGTGGATATGTTGCAATCTACCTACACTGGTGTTTACCTACTAAACCTATCTAGTAGTTGTAGTCAGGGTGTGCTACTCCCTATCCTCCACAACAACTAAGTTCAGTAGAACTTAAGTATACTAGTCTTGTTTTAATATGTACCTAGCAGGTACCTGTATGATCTTTCAAATGATACTCTCAAAGATTGTAATGGTAAAACAACAGCAAGCTCAAATCCCAATCCGCTGCTCACCAATGTGAGAAGTTGGCCTGGTATATGATGCTCACTAGTTCTAGTGATCACCTTGTACCATGCCAAGCAACCCTTATGATGATTGGTTGTAAGTTAACCTTCTAGACCAGCTATCCTATTGGTAGCGTGGACAAAGCAGTCTTAGGCTAAACTCTGAAAGGCATGTGAAGCAAGCTGTTTTACCATATACAACCCCCTTGAATACCAAATGAAAGGACACCACACAGATATATATTGAAAATATATATATATATATATATATTTATTAACTACAAATATCCCCTGGACTCTTTATGAGCACAGAAGCACAAGCGTTAAAACAAAACACAGTTATAATACACAAAAGTTGCACAATATGGATGAGCCCTAGGGGCCACCTAAGCCATATACTAAGAAAGTGGTATAAGAGATACCAATCGAAAAGGAAGTAGGCCTAGGGCCTTGGGAATCGCTGGAGCTGATCGGGACTAGCAGTGACTAAGTCGGGAAAGGTCCCCGGGACTCGGGTGCAGTGTTTAAAGTGCACGCACTCACCAATGCAATGTCTATGGTGCGTAAAAGTTATAAAGTTAGTTAGATAGGAACCTTCCGAGTGACCTAGAGGAGTGAAACTTAAGACACAGACACTAGAGGTGTGTACCAGTGTGGGAACACCGGCGTTGCTGAGTTACCTCACCCACAGGACGCGGGTGCATAGGGTCGAAGTAGTGTCGGGTTTCGTCACGCAGGGCGATGGTGCTTGGAGCTGAAGATGCTGCAGGCGGCTCGATGTGAAGAGTTCCGGTGGATCCAAGGGTGGATCTGAAGTGGTGAAGATCTGAAAGCAGAGGGGACAATGTGCAAACAGGTGTTGAGGTGTAGCTTCTCTCTGCAGCCACGTGGACACGAAGAGGTCGAGGACGTCCAGGAGTCGATCACGAGCTGTCCCACGCAGGCTTCTCGCTGTTGGCGGTGTCGTCAACTTGATTGGAGCAAACAGGCCTTGGCTAATGCAAGCCACGCAGGAATCGAAAAAGGCTTATCACGCGGACCAGCAAGGTCAGAGCGGGTGCTCCCTTTTACAGGAGCGAGGGCAAGTCTGGAGCAACCAGACCCGCAATGTAGTTTGTAGGTTTTGTCGCCAAGATGGCCGCTGACCACGTGGCTAGTGTCCGGGATGGCACGTCGAGTGGCACAATGCAAAAGGGCCCCACGCAGATCGTGGAGATGCTGGGGGGCTGATCTTCGGCGCAAGGGCTGCTCGGTGGTAGGGGTTCTCAGTCCCCAAAGCACAACGTCGAGGGTGCCTCGGATGCTGCGCAGTCAGCTTTTCTGGGGTCTTCCAAGAGGTCCGGTCCCACGTCTCTCGGTGCCTCCACGGGTCCCTTCTTTGGGACTGTGGATCGGGCTGTGAGAAGTCTGGGAGTCTGGGTATTGTCAGGCTCTGGGCTCGGGCTCCGGTTGGAGGCGGCGGCAAAGCAGACGTCGAGTTGCTGGATGGTGCCTGTGTTCACAGGGTGGCCACTCCTAGGCCACAAGGGAGATGCTCTTCAGTCTTCTGTGCAGCAGAATGTCGAAGTCCAGTCGTCTTCTTAGTTTCAAGTTGATTCAGGATGATCTGAGGTGCTATGGCACTGCTCCCACTCTTATTCCTAATCTGAGGGGTGGATCACCTACTAGGTCCCTCCTCTGGGTGGGACCAGGAAGGGGGGCGGTTACACCCCCTTTCCTTTGTCCAGCTCCTCGCCAGGCCTGGGTCTGGAAAGTCCCAGGACCGGTTTGGACTGGCTTATGCACGGGGACACCTTGTGTGCCCCGGGCATGTCTGTTTCTATTCAGCCCTGTCCTACCCAATACACAAAATCCTGTCTGGGGTGGTGCTCGCACCTCCCAAGGCAGGAAACCCTTTGTCCAAGCCTCCCTCGCTGGAAGGACTCCCAGCAGCAGGAGGTCAGACTTGTGTCTGTGGTGGCAGCATCCATTTTGTGATGCTGAGGCTCTGGTTAACCTTAACCCGGGTTAAGGCTACGTACATGTCGTGTCCCTCTAGAAGGGTGGAATGCTATCCCCGTCGACAGAACTGTCGAGGGGATAGTATTCCAAATCGTATGACACCTTACTCGACATGTTTTGATAAAGCCAAACCAAAGTTAGCATATAACCGCGAGGATTATAATGCACTTAAGAGTATATGGTATGGCAATATCCCGGAACAGCTAAGGGAGTTGTTCCCGACAGCTGCAGACAGGCTCAGCTCATGCTAGAGCACCATCTCACATGAAACCACGCACTCTGCCCCCAGGATTGCAGGGGCCTTCCATAGGAGTGGCTGATAGGTTAACATGTGTCCAGTTAAGGTTAGATATAGGGATACTATATCTAAGTAAGAGGCGATTACACCAACTTACCCCAGCTGAGTGATCAGCCAGTTGTGTCAAATATGGAGGCCAGGCCAGGGGTGGCACAATACATGCTGCAGCCCCTGGTAGGCCTTGGAAACACCTATGCCCTGGGTACCTAGGGTACACTGTTACAGGGGCCAATAAGGTGAACCAGTTCCAATTGTGTATGCACCTAAGGTACATGGAGTCCATTTTAAGGAGAGAGCAATTAGCCGGGGGCCCTGAATAGCAGGATCCCAGGCCAACTATGTCAAAAACCAGCTAAACACCAGGCAAAAAGTTTGGGGGTAACCATAGTCAGGTATCCACCTTCCTACAAGTTATGTAACAATTCTGCTCTCCAAGGAACAATCTTTGAAGCCTGGTCTATTTGTCTGTATATCTAATGCACATTGTTTATTTGGACTGAAAAATCAATAACAGTGACCCCCATATTATGACAATTTTTGGCAACAACGCTCTGGATTCGAGTGTACGCAGATTTACTTTTCCAAGGTCCACTACGCAAGTGGTGTTGCTTAAAATTCAGATTTGCACGTTTGAGCCCCACACCCTAAGTTTACATTAAAAACAAGCACTGGCGTTGCCAATAGGTCTCGCAGTAGGAAAGTTGGAGCTATTACAATTGCAAATAACAATGCCTTTTATTTTGCATGTTAAAAACATAAAGGGCTTTGTCATTTAAAAAACCAATATCTCCAACTTTCCTACTGCGAGACCTATTGTGCACTGCACAGTGTGTGTGAAAGTGGCACTGCGTGGCTGAGTGGCGTTGCGTGGCTGAGTGGCGTTGCGTGGCTGAGTGGCGTTGCGTGGCTGAGTGGCGTTGCGTGGCTGCGTGGCGTTGCGTGGCTGCGTGGCGTTGCGTAGCTGCGTGGCGTTGCGTAGTTGAGTGGCGTTGCGTAGTTGAGTGGCGTTGCGTAGTTGAGTGGCGTTGCGTAGTTGAGTGGCGTTGCGTACTTGAGTGGCGTTGCGTAGTTGAGTGGCGTTGCGTGGCGTTGCATGTGTGAGTGGCGTTGCATGTGTGAGTGGCGTTGCATGTGTGAGTGGCGTTGCATGTGTGAGTGGCATTGCATGTGTGAGTGGCGTTGCATGTGTGAGTGGCGTTGCATGTGTGAGTGGCGTTGCATGTGTGAGTGGCGTTGCATGTGTGAGTGGCGTTGCATGTGTGAGTGGCGTTGCGTAGATGAGTGGCGTTGCGTAGATGAGTGGCGTTGCGTAGATGAGTGGCATTGCATGTGTGAGTGGCGTTGCATGTGTGAGTGGCGTTGCATGTGTGAGTGGCGTTGCGTGTGTGAGTGGCGTTGCGTGTGTGAGTGGCGTTGCGTGTGTGAGTGGCGTTGCGTGTGTGAGTGGCGTTGCGTGTGTGAGTGGCGTTGCGTAGATGAGTGGCGTTGCGTAGATGAGTGGCGTTGCGTAGATGAGTGACGTTGCGTGGTTGAGTGGCGTTGCGTGGTTGAGTGGCGTTGCGTGGTTGAGTGGCGTTGCATGTGTGAGTGGCGTTGCATGTGTGAGTGGCGTTGCGTAGATGAGTGGCGTTGCGTAGATGAGTGGCGTTGCGTAGATGAGTGGCGTTGCATGTGTGAGTGGCGTTGCGTAGTTGAGTGGCGTTGCGTAGTTGAGTGGCGTTGCGTAGTTGAGTGGCGTTGCGTAGTTGAGTGGCGTTGCATGTGTGAGTGGCGTTGCATGTGTGAGTGGCGTTGCATGTGTGAGTGGCGTTGCATGTGTGAGTGGCGTTGCATGTGTGAGTGGCGTTGCATGTGTGAGTGGCGTTGCATGTGTGAGTGGCGTTGCGTAGTTGAGTGGCGTTGCGTAGTTGAGTGGCGTTGCGTAGTTGAGTGGCGTTGCGTAGTTGCGTGGCGTTGCGTAGTTGAGTGGCGTTGCGTAGTTGCGTGGCGTTGCGTAGTTGAGTGGCGTTGCGTAGTTGAGTGGCGTTGCGTAGTTGAGTGGCGTTGCATGTGTGAGTGGCGTTGCGTAGTTGAGTGGCGTTGCGTAGTTGAGTGGCGTTGCATGTGTGAGTGGCGTTGCGTAGTTGAGTGGCGTTGCATGTGTGAGTGGCGTTGCATGTGTGAGTGGCGTTGCATGTGTGAGTGGCATTGCATGTGTGAGTGGCGTTGCATGTGTGAGTGGTGTTGCGTAGTTGAGTGGCGTTGCGTAGTTGAGTGGCGTTGCGTAGTTGAGTGGCGTTGCGTAGTTGAGTGGCGTTGCATAGTTGAGTGGCGTTGCGTAGTTGAGTGGCGTTGCGTAGTTGCGTGGCGTTGCGTAGTTGAGTGGCGTTGCGTAGTTGAGTGGCGTTGCGTAGTTGAGTGGCGTTGCGTAGTTGAGTGGCGTTGCGTAGTTGAGTGGTGTTGCGTAGTTGCATGGCGTTGCATGTGTGAGTGGCGTTGCATGTGTGAGTGGCGTTGCATGTGTGAGTGGCGTTGCGTAGTTGAGTGGCGTTGCGTAGTTGAGTGGCGTTGCGTAGTTGAGTGGCGTTGCGTGGTTGAGTGGCGTTGCGTGGTTGAGTGGCGTTGCGTGGTTGAGTGGCGTTGCGTGGTTGAGTGGTGTTGCGTGTGTGAGTGGCGTTGCATGTGTGAGTGGCGTTGCGTAGTTGAGTGGCGTTGCATGTGTGAGTGGCGTTGCATGTGTGAGTGGCGTTGCATGTGTGAGTGGCGTTGCATGTGTGAGTGGTGTTGCGTAGTTGAGGGGCGTTGCGTAGTTGAGTGGCGTTGCGTAGTTGAGTGGCGTTGCGTAGTTGAGTGGCGTTGCGTAGTTGAGTGGCGTTGCGTAGTTGAGTGGCGTTGCGTAGTTGCGTGGCGTTGCGTAGTTGAGTGGCGTTGCGTAGTTGAGTGGCGTTGCGTAGTTGAGTGGCGTTGCGTAGTTGAGTGGCGTTGCGTAGTTGAGTGGCGTTGCGTAGTTGAGTGGCGTTGCGTAGTTGCGTGGCGTTGCGTAGATGAGTGGCGTTGCGTAGATGAGTGGCGTTGCGTAGATGAGTGGCGTTGCGTGGTTGAGTGGCGTTGCATGTGTGTGTGAGTGGCATTGCGTGGTTGAGTGGCGTTGCATGTGTGTGTGAGTGGCGTTGCATGTGTGTGTGAGTGGCGTTGCATGTGTGTGTGAGTGGCGTTGCATGTGTGTGTGAGTGGCGTTGCATGTGTGTGTGAGTGGCGTTGCATGTGTGTGTGAGTGGCGTTGCATGTGTGTGTGAGTGGCGTTGCATGTGTGAGTGGCGTTCCATGTGTGAGTGGCGTTGCATGTGTGAGTGGCATTGCGTAGTTGAGTGGCGTTGCGTAGTTGCGTGGCGTTGCGTAGTTGCGTGGCGTTGCGTAGTTGCGTGGCGTTGCGTAGTTGCGTGGCGTTGCGTAGTTGCGTGGCGTTGCGTAGTTGAGTGGCGTTGCGTAGTTGAGTGGCGTTGCGTAGTTGTGTGGCGTTGCGTAGTTGCGTGTAGTTGCGTGGCGTTGCGTAGATGAGTGGCGTTGCGTAGATGAGTGGCGTTGCGTAGATGAGTGGCGTTGCGTAGTTGCGTGGCGTTGCGTAGTTGCGTGGCGTTGCGTAGTTGAGTGGCGTTGCGTAGTTGAGTGGCGTTGCGTAGTTGAGTGTCATTGCGTAGTTGAGTGGCGTTGCGTAGTTGAGTGGCGTTGCATAGTTGAGTGGCGTGGCGTTGCGTGGCGTTGCGTAGTTGAGTGGCGTTGCGTAGTTGAGTGGCGTTGCGTAGTTGAGTGGCGTTGCGTAGTTGAGTGTCGTTGCGTAGTTGAGTGGCGTTGCGTAGTTGAGTGGCGTTGCGTAGTTGCGTGGCGTTGCGTAGTTGAGTGGCGTTGCGTAGTTGAGTGGCGTTGCGTAGTTGAGTGGCGTTGCGTAGTTGCGTGGCGTTGCGTAGTTGCGTGGCGTTGCGTAGATGAGTGGCGTTGCGTAGATGAGTGGCGTTGCGTAGATGAGTGGCGTTGCGTGGTTGAGTGGCGTTGCATGTGTGTGTGAGTGGCATTGCGTGGTTGAGTGGCGTTGCATGTGTGTGTGAGTGGCGTTGCATGTGTGTGTGAGTGGCGTTGCATGTGTGTGTGAGTGGCGTTGCATGTGTGTGTGAGTGGCGTTGCATGTGTGAGTGGCGTTCCATGTGTGAGTGGCGTTGCATGTGTGAGTGGCATTGCGTAGTTGAGTGGCGTTGCGTAGTTGAGTGGCGTTGCGTAGTTGCGTGGCGTTGCGTAGTTGCGTGGCGTTGCGTAGTTGCGTGGCGTTGCGTAGTTGCGTGGCGTTGCGTAGTTGCGTGGCGTTGCGTAGTTGAGTGGCGTTGCGTAGTTGAGTGGCGTTGCGTAGTTGAGTGGCGTTGCGTAGTTGCGTGGCGTTGCGTAGTTGCGTGTAGTTGCGTGGCGTTGCGTAGATGAGTGGCGTTGCGTAGATGAGTGGCATTGCGTAGATGAGTGGCGTTGCGTAGTTGCGTGGCGTTGCGTAGTTGCGTGGCGTTGCGTAGTTGAGTGGCGTTGCGTAGTTGAGTGGCGTTGCGTAGTTGAGTGTCATTGCGTAGTTGAGTGGCGTTGCGTAGTTGAGTGGCGTTGCGTAGTTGAGTGGCGTGGCGTTGCGTGGCGTTGCGTAGTTGAGTGGCGTTGCGTAGTTGAGTGGCGTTGCGTAGTTGAGTGTCGTTGCGTAGTTGAGTGGCGTTGCGTAGTTGAGTGGCGTTGCGTAGTTGAGTGGCGTGGCGTTGCGTGGCGTTGCGTAGTTGAGTGGCGTGGCGTAGTTGAGTGGCGTTGCGTAGTTGAGTGGCGTTGCGTAGTTGCGTGGCGTTGCGTAGTTGCGTGGCGTTGCGTGTAGTTGCGTGGCATTGCGTAGATGAGTGGCGTTGCGTAGATGAGTGGCGTTGCGTAGTTGCGTGGCGTTGCGTAGTTGCGTGGCGTTGCGTAGTTGCGTGGCGTTGCGTAGTTGCGTGGCGTTGCGTAGTTGCGTGGCGTTGCGTAGTTGAGTGGCGTTGCATAGTTGAGTGGCGTGGCGTTGCGTGGCGTAGTTGAGTGGCGTGGCGTAGTTGAGTGGCGTGGCGTAGTTGAGTGGCTTGGCGTAGTTGAGTGGCGTTGCGTAGTTGCGTGGCGTTGCGTAGTTGCGTGGCGTTGCGTAGTTGCGTGGCGTTGCGTAGTTGCGTGGCGTTGGGTAGTTGCGTGGTGTTGCGTAGTTGCGTGGCGTTGCGTAGTTGCGTGGCGTTGCGTAGTTGAGTGGCGTTGCGTAGTTGAGTGGCGTTGCGTAGTTGAGTGGTGTTGCGTAGTTGCATGGCGTTGCATGTGTGAGTGGCGTTGCATGTGTGAGTGGCGTTGCGGAGTTGAGTGGCGTTGCGTAGTTGAGTGGCGTTGCGTGGTTGAGTGGCGTTGCGTAGTTGAGTGGTGTTGCGTGGTTGAGTGGCGTTGCGTGGTTGAGTGGCGTTGCGTGTGTGAGTGGCGTTGCGTAGTTGAGTGGCGTTGCATGTGTGAGTGGCGTTGCGTAGTTGAGTGGCGTTGCGTAGTTGAGTGGCGTTGCGTAGTTGAGTGGCGTTGTGTAGTTGAGTGGCGTTGCGTAGTTGAGTGGCGTTGCGTAGTTGAGTGGCGTTGCGTAGTTGCGTGGCGTTGCGTAGTTGCGTGGCGTTGCGTAGTTGCGTGGCGTTGCGTAGTTGAGTGGCGTTGCGTGGTTGAGTGGCGTTGCATGTGTGAGTGGCGTTGCATGTGTGAGTGGCGTTGCATGTGTGGTTGAGTGGCGTTGCATGGTTGAGTGGCGTTGCATGGTTGAGTGGCGTTGCATGGTTGAGTGGCGTTGCGTGGTTGAGTGGCGTTGCGTGGTTGAGTGGCGTTGCGTGGTTGAGTGGCGTTGCGTGGTTGAGTGGCGTTGCGTGGTTGCGTGGCGTTGCGTGGTTGCGTGGCGTTGCATGTGTCAGAGACTAAATGTTGCACAGGGAGACCTCCAGTGGTAAGACAATCAAAAACAACTTAGAAAACATTTCACAGTATGAAGAGATCAAACTCATGAACGAGCGTGATACACCTCAGCTAAAAATCATGATAAATAACAACACACATTAGAAGTGAAACTGCAAGTACAGAAGGACCAGCTTTGCTTGTTTAAAACTCCCACTTCAGGCAGATGAGTGTAATGTGTAAAGCGTCTTGTGCACATGAGCAGATCGGAGTCTGGAAGCAAATACAAAGAAGAGGAATGACTGAGGCGCATTGGTGTGAAGCACATCAAAGGGCTTCTCCTCCCCTAATTAGCCGTTCCGGGAAACTGAAAGTACGGCCGGCCTGTGGCCGGCCATGAATAATTAGGGGAGGAGAAGCCCTTTGATGTGCTGGGCTGGCTGGCCCTGAATGCGCGTGCATGTTATCACGTGGTTCACGTGAACAGCATGAAAACCGCGGGGCTGAAAGCCCTTTGGTTTGAAGCTGTTTTCGCCACATGAATTCTCGCTCCGCTCGATGCGCTTGCGCACATCGATAGGTCGCGAGACCTAAAAATATATATCTTACAGTTTCAACCAAAAAAAATTTTGCTGCGCATACAATATTATCCCTGCCAAGCCTGAAAAAACCGTGGTGTGCACTAATATAATACATTTCGTAGACATCGGTATGCAAATCCTCGTAGTTTTTTTTTAACAATTTAACCAAAAAAACACTTTCTGAATCATAATGCAAATGTGCATGAAATTAATATTTTTTCTATTTAAGTGTTTTTTCTGGTTCAGCGGTTTCAATTCTTTACTGAACCAACTTTCCTTTATGGAAGGCACCCTTTACAGGGAGAATTCAATGCGTGGTAGAAAATAAGGGTTGGAAAGACCTGCTGTAGACTGCAGTGGATGCACGTCTGTTGCCTGCTACTTGGAAACTGGACTGGTGCAGCAAAGGAGGACAAGTGAAGGCCGTTCGTGAGCTCGATCTGCCACTTCTTGGCCCTCCATGAACTCCATCTTTCATCACTGGCAGGGGGGGCAGCTGGGCGCTGCAGAATGTGAGCTGTGAACCTAGCTTGAGGAGCAGGGGAGGGTGGCAACTTCCAAGGTATTCTTCTCCATGATAACCGGTGTTGTGTGTTTGCTGCCTGGTTCTCCACTTCAGCCCTGGATGCCATAAGGACTGATGGAAGCTTTTAAATCTGCCTCAGTGCAGCACCTGTGAGAAGCTCACGTAGAGTGAGCGGGCCAGGCTGATCGGTGCCACAAATCACGTGTTACCATGACAGTCCTGAGCTATCCTCGGCTCTGGGTATGATCACTGAGCTGCAAGCAGGATAAGATAAACCTGGAAGTGACAGAGTCACAGACTTCATACACAGAGCACCAATGACACTGTTATACATTCACTTCTATAATATTATGCCTGTACAGCTCCACCTACTGACGTGTGCCAAGAAGATAAAAATAGTAGTCATCATGCTTCTCACCTAATTTCATGAATATCTTGCAAATCGCAAAATGACTGAGGAACTAGGAGTTCTAGAGGTGCACTGAGGCTATACGAGCTCAGAGGAGCACTAATGCTGCAGAGAGCTCAGAGAAGCACAGAGACTGTGGAGTCAGAGGAGCACTGAGACTGGATGAGGAGGATCAGAGTAGCACTGAGGCTGCAGGGGGCTCAGAGGAGCACTGAGGCTGCAGGGGGCTCAGAGAAGCACAGAGACTGTGGAGTCAGAGGAGCACTGAGACTGGATGAGGAGGATCAGAGGAGCACTGAGGCTGCAGGGGGCTCAGAGGAGCACTGAGGCTGCAGGGGGCTCAGAGGAGCACTGAGGCTGCAGGGGGCTCAGAGGAGCACTGAGGCTGCAGGGGGCTCAGAGCAGCACTGAGGCTGCAGAGGGCTCAGAGGAGCACTGAGGCTGCAGGGGGCTCAGAGCAGCACTGAGGCTGCAGAGGGCTCAGAGGAGCACTGAGGCTGCAGGGAGCTCAGAGGAGCACAGAGGCTGCAGGGGGCTCAGAGGAGCACTGAGGCTCTAGGAGCTCAGAGGAGCACTGAGGCTGCAGAGGGCTCAGAGGAGCACTGAGGCTGCAGGGGGCTCAGAGGAGCACTGAGGCTGCAGGGGGCTCAGAGGAGCACTGAGGCTGCAGGGGGCTCAGAGCAGCACTGAGGCTGAAGGGGGCTCAGAGGAGCACTGAGGCTGCAGAGGCTCAGAGGAGAACTGAGGCTGCAGGGAGCTCAGAGGAGCACTGAGGTTGCAGGGGGCTCGGAGGAGCACTGAGGCTGCAGGGGGCTCAGAGGAGCACTGAGGCTGCAGGGGCTCAGAGGAGCACTGAGGCTCTAGGAGCTCAGAGGAGCACTGAGGCTGCAGAGGGCTCAGAGGAGCACTGAGGCTGCAGGGGGCTCAGAGCAGCACTGAGGCTGCAGGGGGCTCAGAGGAGCACTGAGGCTGCAGGGGGCTCAGAGCAGCACTGAGGCTGAAGGGGGCTCAGAGGAGCACTGAGGCTGCAGAGGCTCAGAGGAGAACTGAGGCTGCAGGGAGCTCAGAGGAGCACTGAGGTTGCAGGGGGCTCAGAGGAGCACTGAGGCTGCAGGGGGCTCAGAGGAGCACTGAGGCTGCAGGGGGCTCAGAGGAGCACTGAGGCTGCAGGGGCTCAGAGGAGCACTGAGGCTGTAAGGGCTCAGAGGAGCACTGAGGCTGCAGGGAGCTCAGAGGAGCACTGAGGCTGCAGGGGCCTCAGAGGAGCACTGAGGCTGCAGGGGGCTCGGAGGAGCACTGAGGCTGCAGGGGGCTCAGAGGAGCACTGAGGCTGCAGGGGGCTCAGAGGAGCACTGAGGCTGCAGGGGGCTCAGAGGAGCACTGAGGCTGTAAGGGCTCAGAGGAGAACTGAGGCTGCAGGGAGCTCAGAGGAGCACTGAGGCTGCAGGGGCCTCAGAGGAGCACTGAGGCTGCAGAGGGCTCAGAGGAGAACTGAGGCTGCAGGGGGCTCAGAGGAGCACTGAGGCTGCAGGGGGCTCAGAGGAGCACTGAGGCTGCAGGGGGCTCAGAGGAGCACTGAGGCTGCAGGGGGCTCAGAGGAGCACTGAGGCTGCAGGGGGCTCAGAGGAGCACTGAGGCTGCAGGGGCCTCAGAGGAGCACTGAGGCTGCAGGGGCTCAGAGGAGCACTGAGGCTGGATGAGGAGGATCAGAGTAGCACTGAGGCTGCAGGGGGCTCAGAGGAGCACTGAGGCTGCAGGGGCTCTGAGGAGCACTGAGGCTGCAGGGGGCTCAGAGGAGCACCGAGGCTGCAGAGGGCTCTGAGGAGCACTGAGGCTGCAGGGGGCTCTGAGGAGCACTGAGGCTGCAGGGAGGTCAGAGGAGCACTGAGACTGGATGAGGAGGATCAGAGTAGCACTGTGTTAGACGGACCGGGAGGGTCGGCCGAGATTACGGGGAGAGGTCTCCAGGGAGAGCCGTCTCCAACGACTGTACAGATAAGTAACTTCCCCCCCACAGACGGACACCACACAAGGTTGAAGGTTAACGAGACTTTATATGTAGTTCTTAGGTTACGATAGGATGATACAAGGAGGTCTGGACTCAGGGGTCCCCTCGGTTCTGATCTCTTTGAGGAAAAGGGTAGCGGGACAGTCTTAATTACCAATGAGGTCAAAATAGCTCCCAATCCTCGAGCTCGGCGTTCTTAGATGGTCGGGCCGTGGAGGAGCCAAGCAGGTCCCGAAGTAGATGAAGGGCGACGGTCCGCGGCGGAGCCTGCAGGTCCCGGTGAAGATGGCGGTTACAACGGTCCGCGGCCACGCCAGCAGATCCGGACGACGATGAAGGTTGAAGGTTACGACGACTGTGGCAGCGCCAACAGGCAGGACGATGGTGCACAGGACAGAGCTATGGCAGCGCCAGTAGTCCGTCCAGGATGAGTTCCTCTTTACGTCTCTCGACTCCAAGATACAACTGCCTTCCTGCTCTGGAGCTGCCCCAGTTATAGGGCTGGCGTGCTTTGATGTCCGGACCCTCGCACTTGGAGGTCGGGAGGTCCGGGATGAGGGAGTCCAGACACCCAGCAGGGGGGTGGAGCCAGCGCCCGGGGAGGTGATGGGCGAGCGGCACTTGGCGGGGGAGAGCCATCGGCACCTCTTTCTCCCATTGACTTGCCAAGTAGCCCGCTCACCTCCTGGGTGGAGGGTGGTGCCGGAATGTCTGAGGCCGGGCTAGGCCCAGGGTTGAGGTCGATCGGGGGCCAGGCGGCCTCGTGGCGAAGTGTCCAAGATGGCGGCCCGGGCTGGGCGCATGGGCCGGCAGTGGATCGGACCCACGAGGTTGTCATGCTCGAGGGCAAGGGTCCCTGAGGGGACGTAGGACGTGCAATGGAGGTGTGTGGTGCTTGCGTGACTGGGCTCGGGCCTGGTCGAGCCGGGGGAGAGTGGCCCGTCATGTGGCCTGTCCAACATGCGTCCCCCCCAGCTGAAGGCGGGGAGAGTTACCCATCCTCTTGGGGACTCTCTTCGTCGAGGCGGAAAAACCGGGACAGGCCATCTGCGTTGGCGTGGTCGGACCCAGGCCGGTGTTCGACTGTGAAGTCCATCCCTTGCAAGGAGATGGACCAGCGTAGCAATTTTGGGTTCTCCCCCCGCATGTGCATCAACCACTGCAAAGGTCGGTGGTCAGTCTGCACCCGAAAGTGGGTGCCAAAAAGGTAGGGCCGGAGCTTCTTGAGGGCCCATACCACCGCGAAGGCTTCCCTCTCTATGGTGCTCCAGCGTTGTTCCCGTGGTAGGAGTCTCCGGCTGATGAAGGCCACCGGTTGATCAAGGCCTTCGGTGTTCACTTGGGACAGGACCGCCCCAATGCCCTGGTCGGAGGCGTCCGTCTGGACGACGAACTCCCGGCTGTAGTCTGGGGCCTGGAGCACAGGAGCGGAACACATGGCGGCCTTTAATTGTTCGAATGCCGCTTGACACTCTGGGGTCCAGTTCACCTTCTTGGGCTGATTTTTTGACGTGAGTTCGGTGAGGGGCCCCACGATGGTACCATAGTCTTTCACGAACCTTCGGTAGTAGCCCGTGAGGCCCAGGAAGGCTCGCACCTCAGTTTGAGTGATAGGGGGTTGCCAGTTCTGGATGGCGGCAATTTTCAGCTGCAGAGGGGCCACTAGGCCGCTTCCCACCTGGTGTCCGAGGTAGGTCACTGACCCTTGTCCGATTTGGCATTTGCTAGCCTTGATCGTAAGGCCAGCTCGCTGGAGGGCTTGCAACACTGCCTGGAGGTGGTGGAGGTGTTCGGTCCACTGGTGGCTGTACACAGCGATGTCGTCCAGGTAGGCGGCGCTGAACTCTTCGAGCCCCGCCAGGACCTGATTGACGAGCCGTTGGAAAGTCGCTGGGGCATTCTTCATGCCGAAGGGCATGACCGTAAAATGATAGTGGCCATCGGGGGTGGAGAAGGCAGAACGTTCTTGTGCTCGGGGTGTGAGGCCGATCTGCCAATAACCTGCCGTCAGGTCGAAGATGCTGAGGTAGCGGGCAGCGCCCATTCGGTCGACCAGTTCATCTGCCCGGGGGATGGGGTGTGCGTCCGTTCTGGTGACTTCATTCAGGCCCCGGTAGTCGACACAGAACCGGAGTTCAGGTGTGGTTCCGGGGGCGGCCGCTTTGGGGACCAGCACGACCGGGCTGGCCCATGGACTGTCTGAGGGCTCGATGACCCCGAGCGTGAGCATCTTAGCTACTTCCGCCTGGATGCAGGCCCGTACCCGATCAGGTACGCGGTAGGCCCGGTGGCGGATAGGAGGGCTGTCTCCGGTGTCCACATCGTGCACACACCAGGAAGTGACACCTGGGGTGAGGGAGAACAGACTGGCGAACCGTGATAGGAGGGCTTGGCACTCTTGGCGTTGTTCTCTGGTGAGGGTCTCCGAGAGTCGGACCCCATCTATGGAGCCGTCTTGCTCCTGGGTCCGCAAGAGGTCAGGGAGAGGCTCGGAGTCGTCTTCAACCCCATTGTCTGTGGCCATCAGTAGGCTGAGTTCTGTTCGTGCAAAGTGGGGCTTCAGTCTGTTGGTGTGGAGGACTCGGAGTGGATTCCGGGAGGACTCCATATCGATCAGATAGGTGGCAGGACCTTTGCGCTCGATTACCTTGAAGGGTCCCGTCCATTTGTCTTGGAGAGCGCACGGCTCTGTGGGGGACATTACCCAGACCTGTTGTCCCGGTTCGAATTCGATGGATGAGGCGTTCTGGTCATACCATTTTTTCATGTCCTCTTGACTGGCCTCTAGGTTGGCTTTTGCTAGGTCTCTGAACCGCCGGGACTGGTTGCGGAGGGTGAGGAGGTACCGGAAGACATCTGGAGGGTTCTTTGCCGGAGGCATCTCCCAGCCTTCTTTGATCAGGCTGAGCGGCCCCCGCACTGGGTGCCCATAGAGCAGTTCGAAGGGGCTGAAGCCTAAGGATTTCTGTGGGACCTCCCGGTAGGCGAAGAGGAGGCACGGCAGCAGCACATCCCACTGGCGACGGAGGGGCTCTTCCAATCCCCCGATCATCCCTTTTAGCGTGCGATTGAACCGCTCAACAAGTCCGTTTCCTTGGGGGTGATAGGGGGTCGTGAAGCGGTAGGTGACCCCACACTGTTGCCAGAGGGACTTCATATATTTAGAAATAAAGTTCGTGCCTCTGTCACTGACGACTTCTCGGGGGAACCCCACCCGGGAGAAGATCCCCATCAGGGCCCGGCCGACCACTGGGGCTGTCACGGTCCGGAGAGGAATAGCCTCAGGGTAGCGGGTGGCGTGGTCCACTAGTACCAGGATGAAGCGATGGCCTTGTCTTGTACGCGGGTCCAGGGGTCCCACAATGTCGATCCCGACCCTCTCAAATGGGGTCGTGACTACTGGAAAGGGTTGCAGGGGGGCCTTTAATTTGCGGCCGCTCTTCCCACTGGCTTGGCACGTGGGGCAAGATCGGCAATGCTGGTGCACATCGTTTCTCATTTTGGGCCAGAAGAAGTGGGTCACTAGGCGGCTGTAGGTTTTATCTTGTCCCAGGTGCCCTGCCAGGGGGACATCGTGGGCCAGATTTAGCAGGAAGTCTCTAAAGCGGAGGGGCACCACTAGTACTCGGTTGGCCCCCAGCTCGGCGATTCGTTGCTCGCTGTATAATAGATCATTGTCCCAGTAGACCCAATGAGTTCCGGAGGTGTCCCCTGCGCTTTGGGCGAGCGCTTGTTGTCGGAGTCCCTCAAGGGAGGGGCAGGTCTTCTGTTCCCGACGAAATTGTTCTTGTGTGGGTCCCCCTTCTTGAGCCCATTGGTCGAGGTTAGCGAGGTCGGAAGGTTGAGCAAGTTCGAGGGGGGTGCCATGGTCGGGGGTCTCGGCGGGGGCGACCGGAGGCGGTGGCGCCGGCCATTCTGGTTCTTCCGGGTGATGGTTGGCACGGGCGGCCATGGACCGGGTGGTGACACACGCCCAGTCTGGGACGCCCAACATCCCCAAGTGTTCTTTTCGCTCCACGGCTGCCCACGGGGAGCTTTCCAGATCATTTCCGAGAAGGCAGTCCACGGGGGCGTCGTCTCGGACCGTTACCTTCAACATGCCGGAGACCCCACCCCACTCAAAGGGGACGCAGGCCATCCGACACAGACTCTCCGAGTTGTCGGCTGATCGCACAGGGCAGAGAATGTTCGGTAGATATTGTTCTGGGGTCACCAGATGGCAGCGGACGGCTGTCACACTGGCCCCGGTGTCTCGAAGGGCTTCGGCCCGTTGTCCATTGATGCTCACCCATTGGCTGTACTTCTGGGTGTTAGCGGGTAGGGGGACCCGCGGGACCATGTCTCTCCCCCCTAAGCACGCGAGAGTCATGGCGGCTGGCTCCCACTCTTGATACTCTTGCTCGTCTGTTTCTTGTTCCTCGGAGATCTGTTCCTCCCCTAGTGCCGCGGCGGCCACATGGCGGGGTTTTGGACTCTGATACTGCGGGCAGCTTGGGTCGTTTGCATAGTGGCCGACTCGTTGGCATCGGTGACATGTAACATTGGCTCTGTACCCCGGTCGCGCCGGGGTGCTGCCCCGGTTGGCCGGGGGGGTGGTGCTGGTAGTGGGGGCGGCCGGAGTGTTGTCTCTTCCTCGTCCTTGGCCCCCTCCTCCTCCTCTGGGTCGGTGGTGACCATTGTTGTTCCTGCTCTGCTCGTAGGACCCATTCCGGCCCACTCTGGTGATCTCCCACCGGTCAGCTTCGGCTGCGAGCTGCCGGGGATCGGTTAACTTGCTGTCGAGGAGGTGTTGGCGCAGTTCAATGAAGCAATTGTTGGACAGATGCTCCCATACCATCAGATTGAATAGCTGCTCGTAGGTCGAGACGTTGTTCCCTCTGATCCAGCCTTCGAAGGCTCGGCTAAAGTACGTTACATAGTCCACCCAAGTTGTACCTGGAATGCGTGTGCAGTCTCGGAACCTCTGGCGGTACATCTCGGGCGTGAGGCCATAGCGGGTGAGGAGGGCCGCCTTCATATGGTCGTAGGAGGTCATCTGGTGGTCTGGGAGCTGTAACAGAGTATCGCGGCCCTCATTGAGGAATTTGCCCCATAAGCCGGCTCCCCAGTCGGCTCTATCGATCCGGTGCGCGGTCATCGCGATTTCATAGGCCTTAAACCATTGCTGGATATCGTCTTCTCGAAAATATTCTCGGACCACATCCTTGGGGATGTGCACTTTTTTCTCCGTGGTCCCTGGGGTGGACGGTCTGTCGGGCACCCCTAACTCTTTATTTTGTTTGCGCAGGTTGATTTCGGCTAGGTTCCGTTCGTGTTCGTACGTTAGTCTTTTTTCCTCGAGCTCCCTTTGCCTCTGTTTCTCCTCTCTTTCTTCTCGGAGGCGAAGGTGCTCTAAGTTTATTTTTTGCTCGGCCAATTTGAGTTCTATGTCCATCTTGAGTCGGGCCATTTCGAGTTCGTGTAGTCGGGCTTTTTCTCTTTCTTGGATCTCGTCTTGCGAGAGACTGGTTCTTTGCCCCTCAGGGGCCGTGTTGGTATTTTTCGCGGTGCTTTGCTCAGGGGCTTCGACATCCCCGGTCTCTGCCCAAGATTCTAGGGCATGCTTGAAATCATCTTTGGTGCTTAGTCCGGTGGTAGCGATACCTAGTTCGATGCAGAACTGCTTTAGTTCACGATGGCTGTATTCCTCTAGCTTTTCCATTTGGAACTTCTCAGTTGCTCCGCTCTCTTTAGTCGACATCGTTGTTCGTTGTGGGGTGAGCTACTCTCTGTACGTTATGCGGTGATTCGGATCGCGCCGCTGGCCACCAATGTTAGACGGACCGGGAGGGTCGGCCGAGATTACGGGGAGAGGTCTCCAGGGAGAGCCGTCTCCAACGACTGTACAGATAAGTAACTTCCCCCCCACAGACGGACACCACACAAGGTTGAAGGTTAACGAGACTTTATATGTAGTTCTTAGGTTACGATAGGATGATACAAGGAGGTCTGGACTCAGGGGTCCCCTCGGTTCTGATCTCTTTGAGGAAAAGGGTAGCGGGACAGTCTTAATTACCAATGAGGTCAAAATAGCTCCCAATCCTCGAGCTCGGCGTTCTTAGATGGTCGGGCCGTGGAGGAGCCAAGCAGGTCCCGAAGTAGATGAAGGGCGACGGTCCGCGGCGGAGCCTGCAGGTCCCGGTGAAGATGGCGGTTACAACGGTCCGCGGCCACGCCAGCAGATCCGGACGACGATGAAGGTTGAAGGTTACGACGACTGTGGCAGCGCCAACAGGCAGGACGATGGTGCACAGGACAGAGCTATGGCAGCGCCAGTAGTCCGTCCAGGATGAGTTCCTCTTTACGTCTCTCGACTCCAAGATACAACTGCCTTCCTGCTCTGGAGCTGCCCCAGTTATAGGGCTGGCGTGCTTTGATGTCCGGACCCTCGCACTTGGAGGTCGGGAGGTCCGGGATGAGGGAGTCCAGACACCCAGCAGGGGGGTGGAGCCAGCGCCCGGGGAGGTGATGGGCGAGCGGCACTTGGCGGGGGAGAGCCATCGGCACCTCTTTCTCCCATTGACTTGCCAAGTAGCCCGCTCACCTCCTGGGTGGAGGGTGGTGCCGGAATGTCTGAGGCCGGGCTAGGCCCAGGGTTGAGGTCGATCGGGGGCCAGGCGGCCTCGTGGCGAAGTGTCCAAGATGGCGGCCCGGGCTGGGCGCATGGGCCGGCAGTGGATCGGACCCACGAGGTTGTCATGCTCGAGGGCAAGGGTCCCTGAGGGGACGTAGGACGTGCAATGGAGGTGTGTGGTGCTTGCGTGACTGGGCTCGGGCCTGGTCGAGCCGGGGGAGAGTGGCCCGTCATGTGGCCTGTCCAACACACTGATGCTGCAGGGGGCTCAGAGGAGCACTGAGGCTGCAGGGGGCTCAGAGGAGCACTGAGGCTGCAGGGGGCTCAGAGGAGCACTGAGACTGGATGAGGAGGATCAGAGTAGCACTGATGCTGCAGGGGGCTCAGAGGAGCACTGAGGCTGCAGGGGGCTCAGAGGAGCACTGAGGCTGCAGGGGCTCTGAGGAGCACCGAGGCTGCAGGGGGCTCAGAGGAGCACTGAGGCTGCAGGGGCTCTGAGGAGCACTGAGGCTGAAGGGGGCTCAGAGGAGCACTGAGGCTGCAGGGGGCTCAGAGGAGCACTGAGGCTGCAGGGGCTCTGAGGAGCACTGAGGCTGCAGGGGGCTCAGAGGAGCACCGAGGCTGCAGAGGGCTCTGAGGAGCACTGAGGCTGCAGAGGGCTCAGAGGAGCACTGAGGCTGCAGAGGGCTCAGAGGAGCACTGAGGCTGCAGGGGGCTCAGAGGAGCACTGAGGCTGCAGGGGGCTCAGAGCAGCACTGAGGCTGCAGAGGGCTCAGAGGAGCACTGAGGCTGCAGGGGGCTCTGAGGAGCACTGAGGCTGCAGGGGGCTCAGAGGAGCACCGAGGCTGCAGAGGGCTCTGAGGAGCACTGAGGCTGCAGGGGGCTCTGAGGAGCACTGAGGCTGCAGGGAGGTCAGAGGAGCACTGAGACTGGATGAGGAGGATCAGAGTAGCACTGATGCTGCAGGGGGCTCAGAGGAGCACTGAGGCTGCAGGGGGCTCAGAGGAGCACTGAGGCTGCAGGGGGCTCAGAGGAGCACTGAGACTGGATGAGGAGGATCAGAGTAGCACTGATGCTGCAGGGGGCTCAGAGGAGCACTGAGGCTGCAGGGGGCTCAGAGGAGCACTGAGGCTGCAGGGGGCTCAGAGGAGCACTGAGGCTGGAGGGGGCTGATAGGAGCACCGAGGCTGCAGGGGCCTCAGAGGAGCACTGAGGCTGCAGGGGGCTCAGAGGAGCACTGAGGCTGCAGGGGGCTCAGAGGAGCACTGAGGCTGCAGGGAGGTCAGAGGAGCACTGAGGCTGCAGGGGGCTCAGAGGAGCACTGAGGCTGCAGGGGCTCTGAGGAGCACCGAGGCTGCAGGGGGCTCAGAGGAGCACTGAGGCTGCAGGGGCTCTGAGGAGCACTGAGGCTGCAGGGGGCTCAGAGGAGCACTGAGGCTGCAGGGGGCTCAGAGGAGCACTGAGGCTGCAGGGGCTCTGAGGAGCACTGAGGCTGCAGGGGGCTCAGAGGAGCACCGAGGCTGCAGAGGGCTCTGAGGAGCACTGAGGCTGCAGGGGGCTCTGAGGAGCACTGAGGCTGCAGGGAGGTCAGAGGAGCACTGAGGCTGCAGGGGGCTCAGAGGAGCACTGAGACTGGATGAGGAGGATCAGAGTAGCACTGATGCTGCAGGGGGCTCAGAGGAGCACTGAGGCTGCAGGGGGCTCAGAGGAGCACTGAGGCTGCAGGGGGCTCAGAGGAGCACTGAGGCTGCAGGGAGGTCAGAGGAGCACTGAGGCTGCAGGGGGCTCAGAGGAGCACTGAGGCTGCAGGGGCTCTGAGGAGCACCGAGGCTGCAGGGGGCTCAGAGGAGCACTGAGGCTGCAGGGGGCTCTGAGGAGCACTGAGGCTGCAGGGGGCTCAGAGGAGCACTGAGGCTGCAGGGGGCTCAGAGGAGCACTGAGGCTGCAGGGGGCTCAGAGCAGCACTGAGGCTGCAGAGGGCTCAGAGGAGCACTGAGGCTGCAGGGGGCTCAGAGCAGCACTGAGGCTGCAGAGGGCTCAGAGGAGCACTGAGGCTGCAGGGAGCTCAGAGGAGCACAGAGGCTGCAGGGGGCTCAGAGGAGCACTGAGGCTCTAGGAGCTCAGAGGAGCACTGAGGCTGCAGAGGGCTCAGAGGAGCACTGAGGCTGCAGGGGGCTCAGAGGAGCACTGAGGCTGCAGGGGGCTCAGAGGAGCACTGAGGCTGCAGGGGGCTCAGAGCAGCACTGAGGCTGAAGGGGGCTCAGAGGAGCACTGAGGCTGCAGAGGCTCAGAGGAGAACTGAGGCTGCAGGGAGCTCAGAGGAGCACTGAGGTTGCAGGGGGCTCGGAGGAGCACTGAGGCTGCAGGGGGCTCAGAGGAGCACTGAGGCTGCAGGGGCTCAGAGGAGCACTGAGGCTCTAGGAGCTCAGAGGAGCACTGAGGCTGCAGAGGGCTCAGAGGAGCACTGAGGCTGCAGGGGGCTCAGAGCAGCACTGAGGCTGCAGGGGGCTCAGAGGAGCACTGAGGCTGCAGGGGGCTCAGAGCAGCACTGAGGCTGAAGGGGGCTCAGAGGAGCACTGAGGCTGCAGAGGCTCAGAGGAGAACTGAGGCTGCAGGGAGCTCAGAGGAGCACTGAGGTTGCAGGGGGCTCAGAGGAGCACTGAGGCTGCAGGGGGCTCAGAGGAGCACTGAGGCTGCAGGGGGCTCAGAGGAGCACTGAGGCTGCAGGGGCTCAGAGGAGCACTGAGGCTGTAAGGGCTCAGAGGAGCACTGAGGCTGCAGGGGCTCAGAGGAGCACTGAGGCTGCAGGGGGCTCAGAGGAGCACTGAGGCTGCAGGGGGCTCAGAGGAGCACTGAGGCTGCAGAGGGCTCAGAGGAGAACTGAGGCTGCAGGGGGCTCAGAGGAGCACTGAGGCTGCAGGAGGCTCAGAGGAGCACTGAGGCTGCAGGGGGCTCAGAGGAGCACTGAGGCTGCAGGGGGCTCAGAGGAGCACTGAGGCTGCAGGGGGCTCAGAGGAGCACTGAGGCTGCAGGGGCCTCAGAGGAGCACTGAGGCTGCAGGGGCTCAGAGGAGCACTGAGGCTGTAAGGGCTCAGAGGAGAACTGAGGCTGCAGGGGGCTCAGAGGAGCACTGAGGCTGCAGGGGGCTCAGAGGAGCACTGAGGCTGCAGGGGGCTCAGAGGAGCACTGAGGCTGCAGGGGGCTCAGAGGAGTACTGAGGCTGCAGGACGCTCAGAGGAGCACTGAGGCTGCAGGGAGCTCAGAGGAGCACTGAGGTTGCAGGGGGCTCAGAGGAGCACTGAGGCTGCAGGGGGCTCAGAGGAGCACTGAGGCTGCAGGGGCTCAGAGGAGCACTGAGGCTGTAAGGGCTCAGAGGAGAACTGAGGCTGCAGGGAGCTCAGAGGAGCACTGAGGCTGCAGGGGGCTCAGAGGAGCACTGAGGCTGCAGGGGGCTCAGAGGAGCACTGAGGCTGGAGGGGGCTGATAGGAGCACCGAGGCTGCAGGGGCCTCAGAGGAGCACTGAGGCTGCAGGGGGCTCAGAGGAGCACTGAGGCTGCAGGGGGCTCAGAGGAGCACTGAGGCTGCAGGGGGCTCAGAGGAGCACTGAGGCTGCAGGGGGCTCAGAGCAGCACTGAGGCTGCAGAGGGCTCAGAGGAGCACTGAGGCTGCAGGGGGCTCAGAGGAGCACTGAGGCTGTAAGGGCTCAGAGGAGAACTGAGGCTGCAGGGAGCTCAGAGGAGCACTGAGGCTGCAGGGGCCTCAGAGGAGCACTGAGGCTGCAGAGGGCTCAGAGGAGCACTGAGGTTGCAGAGGGCTCAGAGGAGCACTGAGGCTGCAGGGGGCTCAGTGGAGCACTGAGTCTGCAGGGGGCTCAGAGGAGCACTGAGGCTGCAGGGGGCTCAGAGGAGCACTGAGGCTGCAGGGGGCTCAGAGGAGCACTGAGGCTCCAAGGGGCTCAGAGGAGCACTGAGGATGCAGGGAGCTGAGAGGGGCACTGAGGCTGCAGGGGGCTCAGAGGAGCACTGAGGCTGCAGGGGGCTCAGAGCAGCACTGAGGCTGCAGGGGGCTCAGAGCAGCACTGAGGCTGCAGGGGCTCAGAGGAGCACTGAGGCTCCAGGGGGCTAAGAGGAGCACTGAGGCTGCAGGGAGCTCAGAGGAGCACTGAGGCTGCAGGGGGCTCAGAGGAGCACTGAGGCTCCAAGGGGCTCAGAGGAGCACTGAGGCTGCAGGGGGCTCAGAGGAGCACTGAGGATGCAGGGAGCTGAGAGGAGCACTGAGGCTGCAGGGGGCTCAGAGGAGCACTGAGGCTGCAGGGGGCTCAGAGGAGCACTGAGGCTGCAGGGGGCTCAGAGGAGCACTGAGGCTGGAGGGGGCTGATAGGAGCACCGAGGCTGCAGGGGCCTCAGAGGAGCACTGAGGCTGCAGGGGCTAAGAGGAGCACTGAGGCTGCAGGGGCTAAGAGGAGCACTGAGGCTGCAGGGGGCTCAGAGGAGCACTGAGGCTGCAGGGGGCTCAGAGGAGCACTAAGGCTTCAGGGAGCTCAGAGGAGCACTGAGGCTGCCGGGGGCTCAGAGGAACACTGAGGCTGCAGGGGCTCAGAGGAGCACTGAGGCTGCAGGGGCTAAGAGGAGCACTGAGGCTGCAGGGGCTAAGAGGAGCACTGAGGCTGCAGGGGCTAAGAGGAGCACTGAGGCTGCAGGGGGCTCAGAGGAGCACTGAGGCTGCAGGGGGCTCAGAGGGGCACTGAGGCTGCAGGGGGCTCAGAGGAGCACTGAGGCTGCAGGGGGCTCAGAGCAGCACTGAGGCTGCAGGGGGCTCAGAGCAGCACTGAGGCTGCAGGGGGCTCAGAGGAGCACTGAGGCTGCAGGGGGCTCAGAGGAGCACTGAGGCTGCAGGGGGCTCAGAGGAGCACTGAGGCTGCAGGGGGCTCAGAGGAGCACTGAGGCTGCAGGGGCTAAGAGGAGCACTGAGGCTGCAGGGGGCTCAGAGGAGCACTGAGGCTGCAGGGAGCTCATAGGAGCACTGAGGCTGCAGGGGGCTCAGAGGAGCACAGAGGCTGCAGGGGGCTCAGAGGAGCACTGAGGCTGCAGGGGGCTCAGAGGAGCACTGAGGCTGCAGGGGCTAAGAGGAGCACTGAGGCTGCAGGGGGCTCAGAGGAGCACTGTGGCTCCAGGGGGCTCAGAGGAGCACTGAGGCTCCAGGGGGCTCAGAGGAGCACTGAGGCTGCAGGGGGCTCAGAGGAGCACTGAGGCTCCAAGGGGCTCAGAGGAGCACTGAGGCTGTAAGGGCTCAGAGGAGAACTGAGGCTGCAGGGAGCTCAGAGGAGCACTGAGGCTGCAGGGAGCTCAGAGGAGCACTGAGGTTGCAGGGGGCTCAGAGGAGCACTGAGGCTGCAGGGGGCTCAGAGGAGCACTGAGGCTGCAGGGGCTCAGAGGAGCACTGAGGCTGTAAGGGCTCAGAGGAGAACTGAGGCTGCAGGGAGCTCAGAGGAGCACTGAGGCTGCAGGGGGCTCAGAGGAGCACTGAGGCTGCAGGGGGCTCAGAGGAGCACTGAGGCTGGAGGGGGCTGATAGGAGCACCGAGGCTGCAGGGGCCTCAGAGGAGCACTGAGGCTGCAGGGGGCTCAGAGGAGCACTGAGGCTGCAGGGGGCTCAGAGGAGCACTGAGGCTGCAGGGGGCTCAGAGGAGCACTGAGGCTGCAGGGGGCTCAGAGCAGCACTGAGGCTGCAGAGGGCTCAGAGGAGCACTGAGGCTGCAGGGGGCTCAGAGGAGCACTGAGGCTGTAAGGGCTCAGAGGAGAACTGAGGCTGCAGGGAGCTCAGAGGAGCACTGAGGCTGCAGGGGCCTCAGAGGAGCACTGAGGCTGCAGAGGGCTCAGAGGAGCACTGAGGTTGCAGAGGGCTCAGAGGAGCACTGAGGCTGCAGGGGGCTCAGTGGAGCACTGAGTCTGCAGGGGGCTCAGAGGAGCACTGAGGCTGCAGGGGGCTCAGAGGAGCACTGAGGCTGCAGGGGGCTCAGAGGGGCGCTGAGGCTGCAGGGGGCTCAGAGGAGCACTGAGGCTCCAAGGGGCTCAGAGGAGCACTGAGGATGCAGGGAGCTGAGAGGGGCACTGAGGCTGCAGGGGGCTCAGAGGAGCACTGAGGCTGCAGGGGGCTCAGAGCAGCACTGAGGCTGCAGGGGCTCAGAGGAGCACTGAGGCTCCAGGGGGCTAAGAGGAGCACTGAGGCTGCAGGGAGCTCAGAGGAGCACTGAGGCTGCAGGGGGCTCAGAGGAGCACTGAGGCTCCAAGGGGCTCAGAGGAGCACTGAGGCTGCAGGGGGCTCAGAGGAGCACTGAGGATGCAGGGAGCTGAGAGGAGCACTGAGGCTGCAGGGGGCTCAGAGGAGCACTGAGGCTGCAGGGGGCTCAGAGGAGCACTGAGGCTGCAGGGGGCTCAGAGGAGCACTGAGGCTGGAGGGGGCTGATAGGAGCACCGAGGCTGCAGGGGCCTCAGAGGAGCACTGAGGCTGCAGGGGCTAAGAGGAGCACTGAGGCTGCAGGGGCTAAGAGGAGCACTGAGGCTGCAGGGGGCTCAGAGGAGCACTGAGGCTGCAGGGGGCTCAGAGGAGCACTAAGGCTTCAGGGAGCTCAGAGGAGCACTGAGGCTGCCGGGGGCTCAGAGGAACACTGAGGCTGCAGGGGCTCAGAGGAGCACTGAGGCTGCAGGGGCTAAGAGGAGCACTGAGGCTGCAGGGGCTAAGAGGAGCACTGAGGCTGCAGGGGCTAAGAGGAGCACTGAGGCTGCAGGGGGCTCAGAGGAGCACTGAGGCTGCAGGGGGCTCAGAGGGGCACTGAGGCTGCAGGGGGCTCAGAGGAGCACTGAGGCTGCAGGGGGCTCAGAGCAGCACTGAGGCTGCAGGGGGCTCAGAGCAGCACTGAGGCTGCAGGGGGCTCAGAGGAGCACTGAGGCTGCAGGGGGCTCAGAGGAGCACTGAGGCTGCAGGGGGCTCAGAGGAGCACTGAGGCTGCAGGGGGCTCAGAGGAGCACTGAGGCTGCAGGGGCTAAGAGGAGCACTGAGGCTGCAGGGGGCTCAGAGGAGCACTGAGGCTGCAGGGAGCTCATAGGAGCACTGAGGCTGCAGGGGGCTCAGAGGAGCACAGAGGCTGCAGGGGGCTCAGAGGAGCACTGAGGCTGCAGGGGGCTCAGAGGAGCACTGAGGCTGCAGGGGCTAAGAGGAGCACTGAGGCTGCAGGGGGCTCAGAGGAGCACTGTGGCTCCAGGGGGCTCAGAGGAGCACTGAGGCTCCAGGGGGCTCAGAGGAGCACTGAGGCTGCAGGGGGCTCAGAGGAGCACTGAGGCTCCAAGGGGCTCAGAGGAGCACTGAGGCTGTAAGGGCTCAGAGGAGAACTGAGGCTGCAGGGAGCTCAGAGGAGCACTGAGGCTGCAGGGGCCTCAGAGGAGCACAGAGGCTGCAGGGGGCTCAGAGGAGCACTGAGGCTGCAGGGGGCTCAGAGGAGCACTGAGGCTGCAGGGGCTAAGAGGAGCACTGAGGCTGCAGGGGGCTCAGAGGAGCACTGTGGCTCCAGGGGGCTCAGAGGAGCACTGAGGCTCCAGGGGGCTCAGAGGAGCACTGAGGCTGCAGGGGGCTCAGAGGAGCACTGAGGCTCCAAGGGGCTCAGAGGAGCACTGAGGCTGTAAGGGCTCAGAGGAGAACTGAGGCTGCAGGGAGCTCAGAGGAGCACTGAGGCTGCAGGGGCCTCAGAGGAGCACTGAGGCTGCAGGGGGCTCGGAGGAGCACTGAGGCTGCAGGGGGCTCAGAGGAGCACTGAGGCTGCAGGGGGCTCAGAGGAGCACTGAGGCTGTAAGGGCTCAGAGGAGAACTGAGGCTGCAGGGAGCTCAGAGGAGCACTGAGGCTGCAGGGGCCTCAGAGGAGCACTGAGGCTGCAGAGGGCTCAGAGGAGCACTGAGGTTGCAGGGGGCTCAGAGGAGCACTGAGGTTGCAGGGGGCTCAGAGGAGAACTGAGGCTGCAGGGGGCTCAGAGGAGAACTGAGGCTGCAGGGAGCTCAGAGGAGCACTGAGGCTGCAGGGGGCTCAGAGGAGAACTGAGGCTGCATAGAGGTCTGAAATGCACTGACGCCGCAGGGTTCAGAAGTTCAATGAGGCTGTAGGGGGGGTCCGAGGAGCACTGAGGCTGCAAGAAGCTCATAGGAGCACGGAGGCTGTAGGGTGCTCAGAGGAGCGCTGAGGCTGTGGGGCTCAGAGGAGCCCCAAGGCTACAGGGAGCTCAGAGGAGTGCCAAGGGTGCAGAAAGGCTCAGAGGAGCACTGAAGCAGCAGGGAGCTCAGAAGACTAGTGGTGCTGTATTCACTAAGAGGGACACTGAGGCTGCAGGGAAACAAGGAGAGCACTAATCCTGCAGGGTTTCAGGGGAGCACTGAGGCTGCAGGGAGGACAGATGAGCACTGGGAATGCAGGAAGCTCAGAGTAACACTGAGGATGAGGGAGGCACAGAGGAGCACTGAGGCTGCAGGTGGCTCAGAGAAGCACTGAGGCTGTAGGGGGCTAGGAAGAGCACGGAGGCTGCAGGGACCTCGGAAGAGCATTGAGGCTGCAGGGAGCTCGGAAGAGCATTGAGGCTGAGGGGAGCTCGGAAGAGCATTGAGGCTGAGGGGAGCTCGGAAGAGCATTGAGGCTGAGGGGAGCTCGGAAGAAGATTGAGGCAGAGGGGAGCTCGGAAGAAGATTGAGGCTGAGCGGAGCTCAGAAGAAGATTGAGGCTGCGGGGAGCTCGGAAGAGCATTGAGGCTGAGGGGAGCTCTGAAGAAGATTGAGGCTGCGGGGAGCTCGGAAGAGCATTGAGCTGAGGGGAGCTCGGAAGAGCATTGAGGCTGAGGGGAGCTCAGAAGAAGATTGAGGCTGCGGGGAGCTCGGAAGAAGATTGAGGCAGAGGGGAGCTCGGAAGAGTATTGAGGCTGCAGGGAGCTTAGAGGAGCACTGAGGCTGCAAAGAGCTCAGAGGAGCATTGAGGCTGCAGGGGTCCAAGAAGCACCGAAGGTGTAACACCTCAGAGGTGTACAGAGGCTGCATGGATTTAGTGGAAGCAATACAGACTGGTCTGAGGTGCACTAAGGCTACACAGATGCTCCGAAGCAGCCCTGCCAAGTTCCACGCTTGAGGGGTTAAATTAACAAATTTTATTGTGGTAGCCCACATCACTGCACTAAAATGCATACTCATACATTATTAGGGCCTTGACTCCACTTGCAAGCTGCTAGGCACAGATCAGGACAGTGACAGGTGAAGGAGAGGAGCTGCATTATTAGCAGCGCGAAGAGTGCTATGAACTCTGTGCTACAGCTGAGACCCACTCTGCGTACAGGCCTTAGTCTCTGTCTGTGTTTAAAATATGATACAATAGAATGGGACGCTACTAGTGGTCTGCAACTGAACCCTCACCACAGCACTCCGTGGGCTGGGGCGTGGCTGACTGCATTGATTCAAGCGGAGACCCTGCTTTAGCTTAAGAGGCCGTACCAGGTCACTTGGCCTGCCTGTCATAAGATAGTCATCCTATCCAGAATGAATCATTACCCCAGCAGTAGTGCCCTTACATGAATCTGGGGGGCGGTACCATGCCCATTGTTTTTCTGGCAACTGGTGCCAACGCACCATAGTCATGTCACTGACCTTTACTGGCTGGTGTTCATGGCCAAATTAGTTTTCCTTTTTGATTGTGTGCGATGCCTGCTGCCAGGGAGTGGGGATGGCATCCCTCGGGTCCATGTGGCATGGCCCTCAGATGAGAGTGTACCACTGTAGCCAGCTGCCTGCTAGACTGAGGTGGTTTCGGTCTCTCGCTGAATTATTCACCTCCCCACCCTTTTCAATGTATATGTTGCACCGCTGGAAAAATTTATCAAATCATATGGATTTGAGGACATCTTTATATGCAGATGATACACAGCTAGTCATAACCATGGGACCCATGCCTACACACCAAAATAAGATTTAGAAACTGCATGAATCATATTGCCGGCTTGATGCAGCCAAACTGCCTACAACTTAACGCAAGTAAAACAGAGTTGGTACTATTCTGGAAAGCACACAAATTCTGGTCGGATGACTGGTGGCCAACTAGTATCGGTCCAAGCACCATCCCAAAAGCAACAGTAAGGAATCTAGGAATAATAGTAGACAACAAACTGTCCATGAAGGACCACGTAAACGATATAGCAAGCACCTGCTATGGCATCATGCGCACCCTATGAAACATATTCCAGTGGGTTCCACTGGGTTCAAGGAAATCCCTGGTCCAGGCACTCATAATCAGTCGGCTGTTCTATGGAAACGCCCTAATGGTGTCCATGAAGGAAGAGCTATATACACCAGACACCAGGTGGTACAAAACACTGCAGCACAGTTGGTATTTCATCTTCCTCCACGTCACTGTCCAACCCTATCCTAAAAAACCTACACTGGATACCAAAAAGGAAACAAACATGTTTCAAACTCATCTGTCTAACACACAAATCTTTACATGGAAATGGACCACAGTACTTACAAAGAAAACTTAAGTGGTATACGCCAATAAGGAAGCTCCTGTCAGGTGGAAAACATGTGTTGCTCCCCCACAGGGTCCGCACTGCCAGAAATTGCTGGAGATCATTTTCTTAACTATCCCCTCAGTACTGGAACCAGCTCCCTACACACCTCCGGGCATGATCTGACCAGACTTTTCAAACAAGCATTTGCAATCGGTCTCGCCTTTGGGCCCTTATATGTATTCAGCTATGCAGCACCTGAGCCTGGGTGCTGAAACATCTACTGTTCTTTAACATGGAGGGAAATTAAGCACCAAACTGCGTGACACGGCAGGTATGGGAACACATGGAGAGAAATATTACCTTTCAGTGGGAACCAGTCCTAGGATGCTGGTTTCCAGTCCAGGGCGGGCCTGTCCTGGCAGTTCGGGCTGGACTGTTCCCATTGGGCGCAGGGTCGAGACTGATTTGCATATGGCAAGGTCCAAACTGGAATGGCATGGGAGCAAAAAATCAATGGATTTAGGTCCAGATCCCTGTACTGGGGTGAACGTATTACATTGTCCTGCATGCTGTCCATCAATTATTCTTTTTGCATTTATTTTGATCACAGCACAAGTCCTAAAAAAAGTAAATGGGGGGGACCAACCAAGTTAAACAGAATGCAAGTGACATCATGGCATGCGATATCACAATGTGTGACATCGTAAGTGGAATCACAGGAAGTGACCTCACAGGAAGGAGCATTAAAATCCATAACCTCACAGGAAGTGACATTACAAGAAGTGTCATCAGATCGTAAGACCTCACACATATGTTTAGCAGGTATATAAGGAGTGCATTTGAGTGAATTACCGGATTTAACAAATGAGAGTTTGCGTTGAGTTGTGCCAAAAAACCGACATAACCACAATGCAAACTCTGGCCCTAAATTTTTACATTTATGTTTTTTTTTTTTAATCTGTTTTATTGTTTTCAAAGCAAACTGTGGCAAACATTACAGGTTTTACATATTCATACAGCACTATCAGGTTATTGTTCCATATTAACAAAGTGGATTTATCATCAAAACACTTTCTTTACAATGCATTTTCCCACACAAATCTATGTTCATTCTACCCCCCACATTATTGCTCCCCATCCGGACTTTCATCAGCACAGTCAGGCAGGCGGTGGCTCACAAATGTCGCCCCGGAATTTATTCCACGCCCCCCATATCGTGCTCCATTTTTGGGGGCAGCCCGATTAATAAACACTGTTCTTTCTACCATCATGGCCATGTCCATGTCTTTACACCACGCTGCTAAAGATGGTACCTCTGCCACCCCCCATCTCTGCACTATGTTCCGCTTAGCTACCATTAGTCCCATCGTTACCCATGCCTGTGCATGGTGCATGAGGTTAATCGGCTCCCAGACATTCAGCAGGCACCTTCTTGGTTCAGGGAAAATCGACCCCCCCCTCCGTTTGTGACACCGTCCTCCTTATTTTTTTCCAATAGTCAGCTATCTTGGGGCACTGCCACATTGTATGATAGAACGTCCCCTCTTCCCCACATGCTCTGAGGCAATAGGGATGGTGTGCCCTGCCCATCTTGCATAGGGTGTACCTAGAGTGGTATATGCGATGTAACACTTTGAGCTGTACCAGCCTGAGTCTAGAGGGTATCCCCACCTCCTTCGGCGAGGCCAACGCCTTCTGCCATTCCGTTTTGTCAAGGTCATCCACCTCGCGCGTCCACTTTTCCTTAAGGGAGACTGTGGGATCTGGCAGGTTATTAATGAGTTTTCTGTATGTAAACGATGTGGCCCGTTTTTGCATATAGTCTGTTAGTAGCCTATCCTCCATTGGGGAGGCCTCAGTCACTTCCGTGCCTTCTCGCAAAGCTGCAAGCAGCGTGTGCCTGATCTGTGTATATCTGAAAATTTCCGTGGGCACTAGCTTGTACTGCTGCTGAAGCAGTTCAAACGGGAGCACCCTCCCCTTGTCCCACAAGTCCCCCACCGTGGAGATACCGTTGGCATCCCACTGCGCAAAGCCCTTGCTGTTTCTGACATTTAACAATTGTTTAGTGTCCCAGAGCGGGGTAAGCTGGGTGATGATGCCCTGCCATCCCAACCGTGCCTGCGCTGCATGCCCTATTGCTACCGTGTGCTTCGTGGGACCTATCAGTTTCGAAGTTTGACCTTTACTGTAAAGAGCAGACAGCATATTTCCTGTACCCAGCTGGAACCTGTCAGCCTTGAATGTGGGGTCTGCCTGTGAGGCGTGTATCCACTGATTGGTGACTTTAAGGTGCGCTGCCCAATAGTACATCTGGACATTAGGGAGCGATATTCCACCATCGTACCATCCCCGGTGCAGTTTTACCTGTGCTATATGTGCCGGTTTGGCGCCCACAACAGCGCGGACACCTGAGCCGCAATTTGTTTAAAATATTTCAGAGGCACAGGGAAGGGCGTGTTCTCCAGAGCATAAAGGAACCTGGGCAGCTCCATCATCTTATACAAAGCCGCCTTCCCTAACAAGGTCAATGGGAGCGATTCCCAGTGGGTCACATCTCTTTTCAAACGTTCCATTGGGGGAGCTAGATTTTTGGGAAAAAACTCCTCCAAATTAGGCGTGGCATGTATACCCAGATACTTAAACGAGTCATGCGCGATTTGGAGCGGGCAGTCAGCGGGGAGTCGTGGCGGGGGTCCGCGCAGTACATATAGTACCGATTTGTAGGAAGATTCAGTCCTCCCACTCATCCGTCCACTGAAGGCCACGTATCATTGGCTCCCATCTAATCCAAGCTGCCAAGGGCTCCAATGCCAGTGCCAATAGTAGCGGCAACAGGGGACAGCCCTGGAGTGTCCCCTTCGCCAGTGGGATTGTGTCAGAGATGTGCCCGTTAGCTGTGACGTATGCCAGAGATTTGGTGTACAGCAGGCCAACCCATACACAAAACTTGGGGTCAAAACCAAGGTGCCTAAGCACTGCGAACAGGAAGTTCCACTCTACCATATCAAATGCCATCCGCGCATCTAAGGAGATCACGACTGCTGGCTCCTGTAGGGACGGAATCCTAGCTATAACGCCGTTCAGGCGTCTGAGATTTAGTGCTGTACTTCTGCCTGGCATAAAGCCAGATTTATCTGGATTGATTAGAGCCGTGAGGTGTGGTCCCAGCCTTATCGCTAGTACTTTTGCTAATATTTTGGCTTCTGCGTTAAGGAGTGATATTGGACGGTATGAGCTACAGTCTATCGTCGGTTTTCCTGGTTTAGGGATTGCTATTATGGTAGCTAATAGTTGGTCAAGCGGTAATTCCCCCTTCCCCAGGCTATCGGTATACATTTCTAATAATTGCGGGCTGATAATACCTGCTGTTTTTTTGTAGAGCTCGATCGGAACTCCATTTGGCCCCATTGCCTTCCCTGATTGCAGTGACCAGATTGCGGTTTGCAGCTCGTCTACCGTCAGATCCGCCTCTAGCTCGAGCGCTTTTTCTGGGGTAAGTGTAGGCATTGCTATGTCTTTGATGGAGGCCAACGCCTCCTTCTCCGTCATCAAAAATGTTGAGGTGTACACCTTCTGAAAGTATCCCGCCAACGTCCAGACTATTACCTGGGGATCTGCTGTCAACTGTCCCTCCTCCGTTTGTATCTGTGCTATCCCGTTAGTGCCCTGCTTCCTCTTGTCTAACCATGCCAGAGGTTTTCCAGCTTTGTCTCCTACATCATATATTTTATGTCTAGTAGCTCTAAGTTTTGACTTTGTCTCTTTCCTCAGTCGTTCCCTGTATTCCTGCTGTTTAAGACTAAGTGTATGGGTCGATGCCGGCGTGGGGTCAGTAGAGTGCTGTGTCTCGAGTGTGTGCAATTCTAGCTCAAGGTCGTGTATTTCCTTCTGCTTCTCCCGTCTGTGCCCAGTGATGGAGGCTATCGCTTGCCCTCTAAGGACGGTCTTATAGGCCTCCCACAGAACTGAAGGAGACACTACCGATAAAGCATTTTCTGCGAAATAGTGTTTTGTTGCTTTGACAATATCTTTTCGGATTTTTGGCACCTGTAGGTAGCCAGGGTAAATAGGATAGACCCGCCTGCGGGTCTCATGCTGACCTGAGAACGTCAACAGTATTGGGGAGTGATCCGAAATTCCCCTCGGTTTTATCAGTATCTCATTAATTCTCTGGAGACTGCCCACTGGTGCCAGGAAGTAATCTATTCTGGATAGACTGTTGTGCGCCCCTGAGTGGAAGGTGTACTGCCGTGTCATGGGATAACGATGCCTCCAGATGTCAGTAAGCCCCAGAGCCTTGACAAAACTCTGTAAGCGAAAAACTCCGGACGTCATTGTCCTCACTGGATACCTATCTAGGTCATTATCCATAGTGGCGTTAAAGTCCCCCCCTATCAGGAGCTCCCCCTCTGGTAGATTCAGAAAAAATTTACTAAACGCGGGGAGCGCTATTGCATGCAGGGCGGGGGGGATGTATACAGACACCACGTTAATCGGGCTGCCTTCCCACTGGCCCAGCAGGGCTGCGAATCTTCCTTGATCATCCTTTTTTATGTGTTGTACTATGAATATGGAATGTTTCTGCATCAGAATGCCGACCCCTCTGGAGCCCGATGAAAACTCTGAATCAACCACCATCTTATAGCCCCACCTATCAAGTGCCTTACATGCATTTCCCGTGAGGTGTGTTTCCTGCAGTAGTGCCAACGTCAGAGCGTAGCGCTTTAAAGCCTGTAAGACCAGGCCCCTCTTGATCTTATCCCCCAGCCCATGCACATTCCACGTGAGCAAAGTCAGCGGGCTAACCATGGTGTTTGGGAGCGGTTCTGTAGTGTGTTCAACTAGGACCTGTGACGCCATTTCTGCGATTACCGTGTGGAGCAAACATTGCATTGTGTACCGACTGCTCGCATAGTTTTACTCCTAGGAATGATGCCAACCTGCTGTTGCCTCTATGAACTAAACCCAAGAACCTGAAAACCAATACGTACCAACCCCCCCTCCCTGCCTCCCTGCCCGACGGACTCACAACTGCCCGCCTCCCCAACTTAGCAGAGTGCTCAGTCCCCACCCCAAATAGTACTTGCGTGTCAGGGGTACGAAGTCCAAGTACGGCGCTGTCCTCTCCCTCCCCCAAAGACTACTTCAGCAGGGTGCCCAAGCCGAGGTCTGCAGCAGGCTATTCTCAGTCCGTGCCCGTATTCCTGTTTTTAAAGTGTAGGTTCAGTGGCCCTGCTCTGTTTCACTCCGCGACTTCATCCTGTTTTATTTCGTCTCCTCCGTCTCTTTGCTGCTCCTGGTCCTCAGTCTCCTCCTTCCTGTCCCGGCGCCGCTGACTCCTCTCCTTGCGGTTGTGACCGTTCACCTGTCGCCAGCCCTCGAGCCAGTCATGCGCCTCTTCCGGCGTATCAAAGAACCATGTTTTCCCATCCGCCACAACTCTTAGTTTCGCTGGGAATAACATTGAGGCAGGTCTTTGGCCCTCAGTTCCTTTTTAACCTTCATAAAGCTTCTGTGGCGTCTGGAGACCGTCATTGTATACTCCAGAAAGAAGGACACAGTGAAGTTGTGGATTCGGAGCAGCGGGGCCACTCTGGCAGTTTGTAGTATAGTGTCTCTGTCCCAGAAGTTGAAAATACGGGCCAGCACTGGTCTTAGGGGGGCCCCCAGCTTTAGGCTTCCCCCCGGGAACCCTGTGCGCCCGCTCAACTGAAAAAAAGGCTGACAGTCCTCGAGGCTGGAGTCTTGTTTTGATGAGATCTTCCACATAAAGATCCATAGCCGGGCCCCCTTCGCTTTCAGGAATTCCGGTAATTCGTACGTTTTTCCGGCGGGAGCGCCCTTCTTGGTCCTCCAGCTTTGCCGCCATCATTTTGCTCTCTGCTTCCAGTCCGGTTACTGTTTTTTGTAGCGTTGTTGTGTCCTTTACAAGTGTTTTGGTGACTTGTTCAACCTCCTCATTTTTTGAAAGTCTGCTCTTAAAAATGAAACATCTGTGGATATTGTCCCCACTGTGGACTGAACATTGATGAGGGCTACCATTATGTTGCCAGGGTTACTTTCTGTGTGCCTTCTCCCCCCTGGGCCTTGCCTGTCGGGTCTTTTCGCTCAGGTAGTGGTGCAAAGTCTTTGCTGTAGGTGTATTTGTCCAATTTCGACTGGGTGGCCGATGTCCGTGGGCCCCTGCCCGCCATCGCACCCCCTTACTATTTGAGGAACTCCCGGTACTAGCCGCCGCCTGCCACGAAAGTCTGCGTTCCGCGCGGCCTGTCGGTGTTCCCAAGGCTCCCCTGCCGCACGTTATGCTACACCAGATGATCAACTGGGGGGGAGGGGGAAGGGCCACCGTTCTGCTAGCTCCTCCGCAACCCTTCGTCTCTGTAGCTGCTGTCCCAGGCCCGTCGCTGAGTGTTGCAGCACATGGAGTAGGCGGCAAAACTGAGCAGTCGCCTTATACAGGGGATCATCCGTGCCACAGTTACAGCCCGTCATGTGCGCCGCCCGCAATATGGGGGGGCGGGGGAAGAAGTCTGCCCAGGCTTGATTCCTCTCTGTCCACCTTCACACAAAATGTCCCCCATCAGTTGTTGGCATTATGACGACGAGGGCCTCCTTTCTTCAACAATGTCCCCCAATCCTGTCCTTCATATGTGTGGGGACCCGGCCATGTCCCCGTGAATCGCCCTCACCTTTTATTCGGTGTTTCCGGGGCTCCCGCTTCTTGCTCCGAACTTCAGCGGCGTGTCCCCGTGAATCGCCTCCGTGTCCGCCCCGGCGTCTATTTTGGAGCCTCTCAGGCTTGGGGACTCCGTCTCCTGAAGTCCATTATTGAATCTCCCGAAGGAGGAGATGCGTGGGTAAAGGGGGTCCGGAGGCAACACTCGGCACCTCTGCCGACACAAATCTCAGGAGCCGATCCAGGCCCCACACCTACGGGGCCACGTCTCGCTCGGCTTCGCGTCCCCGCCACCACGCCACCTCCGGTGGGCATATATTACTGCTCGAGTCCCCGGCGTCTCCAAGGGCCGCAGGCCGCTGTCTTCCGGTTACGCTATCTCGCGTCTCCCGCTGCTGTCTCGGTCCGGAGTTTCTTCTGCTGCCGTCACTTGCCTCCGGGCACCAGTGCGAGCCTCTGGGGTACAATTTCTATGCGGATTATTGAGCGGATCTGTGTGGGAGGCTACCGTTTCCCCTGAGCTCTCCTACTCCGCAGCCATCTTGCCCGGCTGCATAGCCACGCCCCACATTTATGTTTTTTAAATCTCTACAACAAACAAATTGACACAAGGAGAAACATGGAAAAAAATTGGTTCTGTTTAATTGGTAAATATTATTAAGTGTACATTGCCTCTGACACCATAGATCTCACAAATTATTTATAGTCAATGTCCTATTTATTGACAATGAACGCTTAAATACTTTAAGCACATTATTTTACGCTTTTTTCAAAAAGGTACACATTGGGTGTAAACATTTCATTTTTGATTATCTCCTTATATCATGTAGCACATTCGACATATATTTACAACAACTAATAACTTGCTGACTTAAAAATAAATCAACGTGAAACAAATAATCAATACATAGTGATGAAATTAATAGATTCATATATCAACAATACACAGTGATGAAATTAATAACAAGTTCCTACTATCGGTCTAGCAAAGATTTTATGGGTATCCTAGGGGTATGTTATCAGTTTGTCCCTCAAAGGAGTGATTAATTGTCCTGCGTATAGCCAGGGAAAGTCACTTATTTCGCGAAGGATTTTATGCCTTACTGTGAGATACGTCTCTCACGGTATGTCCAAATTATTTTGACTGGATCATAGGGCATACATTTCTCCTGGCTTTGAGGTTGAGCCTACGAGTTTCGACCTATTAAATTCTTGACAGGATGAATTATTTAGACAGGTCTTCATCAGGGCTCGCTGTAGGTGCTGTGGGACATCATGTTACACCTAAGGGAAAGTTATAAGGGGCATGTTTTAGTGATTAAATCTGGGTTATAGGACCAAATAGCAGCGCTTTTTAATGTTTTCAGGTGCTGAATAGTACATATAAAGCTCACGTACCCAATTAAAGTAGAGGCGATTCTGCATGTCTTGTTTTACATGTTAAATACAGGAGGCGGTGTGGTGATGCGTCCCACGGTGGCCTGGTGGAACTGTGGGCCCGCAGTCGGGAATTACTGCGGGGAAAGCAGGAAAAATGAATTGATGGTGGGTCCATGACAGCCTGTGGGCATCTCTCATATTGCAATTGGGGGCCTACTTAATGGTTCATGGTACTTGTGGAAGATGCCTGTTTGCAAGTGTCTTAAAAGGGCATGAGGGGGGTACGCTCAGTTTTTTTCAAGGGTCCCTGGTGGGTCTGGGGCCCGCCATGGGCATAGCGTACCTGAGGGTGATCTTTCTGATCAGTGGTCGTTTTCTTTTCTTTTTATTCGTCACGGCGTCCTCATCGCGGGGCTGTCTAACCGCGGGGTGGACGGGCAGGGGTGCGTGTCGTTCCTGGATTTCCGCGTCTCCCTGCAAAGCGTGGCGCTTCTCTGCCGGCTCTCGCTGTTATGCGTTTAAACAGCGCGCGTCCGGCATGAAATCTTTTCTCCCGGGTTCTGGATGAGAAAGGTATTCTCATTGGTTGGTTCGCCGGCCTGTGTGTCTCGGCGCTCCTGATTGGTCGGTATCTTCGCGTCATGAACATGTGATCTCGTTGCTGTGAGATCAGGACGCTAGTTTCTGTTATGCATGAATAAATGCAATAAATGCAGGCTGGGGGTATTGCGCTGGATTTTGTATAGTGATTAACACGTGAAGCTGGATATTTCCGCTAGTTCATTTAATCCCTGATTCACAGTGTTAAGATACATGATAGTTTTCGCTTCTTGTTTAGACAAGTTGTTAGCCACATTTTTACCCTTCACATGTTTTACAACTGTCCATTTGAGGTCGTCTGGTCCATGATGTTTATCAATGCAATGGGGAACCATGGGTGCATTTTCTTTCTTGCACCGAATCCTGGAGCGGTGTTGGGATATTCTCGTTTTTATGGGTTGGCTTGTTTTGCCCACGTACGCCAATCCGCAAGGGCATATGACACAATAAATAACGTTGCAGGTGTTACAGTTTGTGAACACCTCATGTTTGATTTGTTTCTGGCCATAAGAGAATATTGTTCCTTCTATGGTGCTGTCGCAAGAAATGCAGTTTCCGCATTTGCGATGGCCTTTGACTGGTGGGAGGTTAAAGAGTGACTGAATGGAACTTTCATGCTTTGGTAGTGATGTGTCTGCTCGAACCAATTTATTTCTCACACTCTCGTTCTTTTTAAGTGCGAAGATAGGTGGAACGTCGAATGGTTTCAGGCTCCGTACTGTGTTCCAATTTTTGGTAACTATTTTCTTGATTTCTGTAGTAGCTCCAGAAAAAGTTGTCACACATACAATTGGGGTGTCTTCCTTGTTTTTTTCTTTGGGGATCAAGAGGGTGTCTCTTGGGATGTACCAAGTTCTCTTCATTGTTCTCTTCAATAATTTCTTGGGATATCCTCTCTCGATCAGCTTATGCATCAGCTCCTGGGCATGGTGGAAGTAATCAGTTTTCTTTGTACAATTCCTGCGCAATCTCATGAATTGACTTAGCGGTAGATTTTCCCGGAGATTGCGTTGGTGGAAGCTGGAAAAGTGTAGGAAGGTGTTCCGGTCAGTCTCTTTGGTGTATAAGGTGGTAAACATGGTACCATCTTCATGTTTAACCATCAGGTCCAGGAAATTGATTTGTGTTTTGTTGTATGACAAGGTGAATTGAATATTGGGATTGCGGTCATTTAACCAGACAACAAATTCTTTTAGTTGTTGTTCTTCACCTCTCCATAGCATGAAGACGTCGTCTATATACCGACGCCAAATTTTAATATGTCCATCAAATGGATTGTTGTTATAGATCCAAGTGGATTCATATAGAGCCATGTACATTATGGCCATTTCTGGCGCAAATGGACATCCCATGGCCAATCCCCATGGTTTGGAGGTATTGGACGTTGTTAAATTTGAAGAAATTGAATTTCAAACAGATTTCCGCTAGTTTCATTAGGAAATCGGTAGGGACATTATGTGGTCTTTCTCTCTTTTCGAGGAAGAATTCAAGGGCTTCCAAGCCATCTTCTTGGGGGATATTGGAGTATAAACTCACAATGTCCATGGTTACCAGGAATTCCATTGACTCATCAAAAGGTTGGCCATCTAGAAAGTTTATTGCTTCCATCGTATCTTTAATGAAGCTTGTGGTCTGGCCAACAAGGGGTTTTAGAAAAGTGTCGACATATTTGGCTGGTCGTTCCAGGATTGAATTGACTCCTGAAATAATAGGACGGCCCGGAGGATTCAAGGGGTCCTTATGGATTTTGGGTAGAATATACATCAAAGGTGTACGTGGGTTCTTATTTATTAAATATTCTCCCTCCTTTTTGGATAGCCAGCCTTCCTTACGGCCTTGATTTGCTAGAATTTCCAGGCGATGTGTCAGTTTGTCGTTCCAGTTGTCGTTTGTTTTTTTATAATACTTTTCATCCGTAACTTGCCGTATGACTTCAGCTTCATACATTTCACGTGGGAGGATGACGATCCCCCCACCTTTGTCTGCCGGCTTGATGATGAGACTTTTGTTGTCTTGGAGTCCTTGTAGTGCCATTTTTTCATCCATTTTGAGATTCCATTTGATGTATCTTTTCTTCCTCTTTTCGAGCGTATCAAGGTCCCGCAACACGTTCTTTTCGAATGTTAACAGTTCCACGGGACCCTTGAAAAAAACTGAGCGTACCCCCCTCATGCCCTTTTAAGACACTTGCAAACAGGCATCTTCCACAAGTACCATGAACCATTAAGTAGGCCCCCAATTGCAATATGAGAGATGCCCACAGGCTGTCATGGACCCACCATCAATTCATTTTTCCTGCTTTCCCCGCAGTAATTCCCGACTGCGGGCCCACAGTTCCACCAGGCCACCGTGGGACGCATCACCACACCGCCTCCTGTATTTAACATGTAAAACAATACATGCAGAATCGCCTCTACTTTAATTGGGTACGTGAGCTTTATATGTACTATTCAGCACCTGAAAACATTAAAAAGCGCTGCTATTTGGTCCTATAACCCAGATTTAATCACTAAAACATGCCCCTTATAACTTTCCCTTAGGTGTAACATGATGTCCCACAGCACCTACAGCGAGCCCTGATGAAGACCTGTCTAAATAATTCATGCTGTCAAGAATTTAATAGGTCGAAACGCGTAGGCTCAACCTCAAAGCCAGGAGAAATGTATGCCCTATGATCCAGTCAAAATAATTTGGACATACCGTGAGAGACGTATCTCACAGTAAGGCATAAAATCCTTCGCGAAATAAGTGACTTTCCCTGGCTATACGCAGGACAATTAATCACTCCTTTGAGGGACAAACTGATAACATACCCCTAGGATACCCATAAAATCTTTGCTAGACCGATAGTAGGACCTTGTTATTAATTTCATCACTGTGTATTGTTGATATATGAATCTATTAATTTCATCACTATGTATTGATTATTTGTTTCACGTTGATTTATTTTTAAGTCAGCAAGTTATTAGTTGTTGTAAATATATGTCGAATGTGCTACATGATATAAGGGGATAATCAAAAATGAAATGTTTACACCCAATGTGTACCTTTTTGAAAAAAGCGTAAAATAATGTGCTTAAAGTATTTAAGCGTTCATTGTCAATAAATAGGACATTGACTATAAATAATTTGTGAGATCTATGGTGTCAGAGGCAATGTACACTTAATAATATTTACCTTGATTCCAGCCTCTGATCACCTTAACAGAATCAATCCCCTGTGATGTTTGTTCTGTTTAATTGGTGGCAAAGTCTGCATTTTAAAATATGTTATGCGGTTGAGGCACCTGCTCCATAGAGCTTTATGTGCCCTGTAAATCTCTGGAAATAATAACACGCATTAACAAGCATTTGCAATGCAATAGGTCTCGCATTAGGAAAGTGTGAGCTATTGGTATTGTAAATGACACATTTTTTAAATATGTGTTGGCTTTGAAAATATATAAATTAATAGCATTGTTATTCACAAAGCCAATAGCTTACACTTTTCTAATGCAAGTCCTATTGGCTATGGCAATGCTTGTTGGTAGCAAGCAAGGACAGTGCTGTTGTGGTGCTGAGTGATAATGTGGTTGGGCTGAGTGGTGTGGTGGTGTCCCAGAGTGATGTGGTGGTGTCCCAGAGTGATGTGGTGGTGTCCCCGAGTGATGTGGTGGTGATGTCCCCAGAGTGATGTGGTGGTGTCCCCAGAGTGATGTGGTGGTGTCCCCAGAGTGATGTGGTGGTGTCCCCAGAGTGATGTGGTGGTGTCCCCAGAGTGATGTGGTGGTGTCCCCAGAGTGATGTGGTGGTGTCCCCCAGAGTGATGTGGTGGTGTTCCCAGAGTGATGTGGTGGTGCCCCCGTGGTGCCCCAGAGTGATGTGGTGGTGCCCCCGAGTGATGTGGTGGTGCCCCCGAGTGATGTGGTGGTGTCCAAGAGTGATGTGCTGGTTTCCCCGAGTGATGTGCTGGGTTCCCAGAGTGATGTGCTGGTGTCCCCGAGTGATGTGCTGGTGTCCCCGAGTGATGTGGTGGTTTCCCAGAGTGATGTGGTGGTTTCCCCGAGTGATGTGGTGGTGTCCCCGAGTGATGTGGTGGTGTCCCCGAGTGATGTGGTGGTGTTCCCGAGTGATGTGGTGGTGCCCCCGAGTGATGTGGTGGTTTCCCCGAGTGATGTGGTGGTTTCCCCGAGTGATGTGGTGGTGTCCCCGAGTGATGTGGTGGTGCCCCCGAGTGATGTGGTGGTGCCCCTGAGGGATGTGGTGGTGTCCCCGAGTGATGTGGTGGTTTCCCCGAGTGATGTGGTGGTTTCCCCGAGTGATGTGGTGGTGTCCCCGAGTGATGTGGTGGTGTCCCCGAGTGATGTGGTGGTGCCCCCGAGGGATGTGGTGGTGCCCCCGAGGGATGTGGTGGTGCCCCTGAGGGATGTGGTGGTGTCCCCGAGTGATGTGGTGGTTTCCCCGAGTGATGTGGTGGTGTCCCCGAGGGATGTGGTGGTGTCCCCGAGTGATGTGGTGGTGCCCCCGAGGGATGTGGTGGTGCCCCCGAGGGATGTGGTGGTGCCCCTGAGGGATGTGGTGGTGTCCCCGAGTGATATGGTGGTGTCCCCGAGTGATGTGGTGGTTTCCCCGAGTGATGTGGTGGTTTCCCCGAGTGATGTGGTGGTGCCCCCGAGTAATATGGTAGTGTCCCTGAGTGATGTGGTGGTGCCCCCGAGTGATGTGGTGGTGCCCCTGAGGGATGTGGTGGTGCCCCTGAGGGATGTGGTGGTGCCCCTGAGGGATGTGGTGGTGTACCTGAGAGATGTGGTGGTGTTCCTGAGTGATGTGGTGGTGCCCCCGAGTGATGTGGTGGTGCCCCTGGGGGATGTGGTGGTGCCCCGGAGGGATGTGGTGGTGCCCCTGAGGGATGTGGTGGTGTTCCTGAGTGATGTGGTGGTGCCCCTGGGGGATGTGGTGGTGCCCCTGAGGGATGTGGTGGTGCCCCTGAGGGATGTGGTGGTGCCCCTGAGGGATGTGGTGGTGTACCTGAGAGATGTGGTGGTGTCCCCGAGTGATGTGGTGGTGTCCCCAAGGGATGTGGTGGTGCCCCTGAGGGATGTGGTGGTGTTCCTGAGTGATGGAGGGTGGAGTTGGATTCAGTAAAACAAAAAATAAAAAACATGTCTAACATGAAGAAGCTTAATTAGTGGTGTGCCACAATTTCTGTACGCAGTTTATGGCAAGCACATGTCTGCAAAGGGCATCGGGGAATACAACAGGACGGAAAATCCTCTTGTCTATTTAAAAAAGTGCTTGATCTGCAAGTAAAACGAAATGTAAGCCCTTTACTCCTACACAACAGAAAGTCTATGTGAAGTTGTGCCCGCATTTAGAGCACTTCCATAATGGGTGCATGGTCTTCCCTGGTCATTCACCTGTTACATTTTAAGAAAAGTTAGCAATGTCCTATAAAAGAGCAGCTATCTAATGACAAGAGGGACTGGGTGTCACTGGGGATCTCCCCCCCCCCCCAAAAAACAGAAAAGAAAATACGAAGCAAAATGGAGACAATCGGCGTCGTTAGAGAGGAAACGGAAAACACTTCTGCTTCCTCTTTACGACCTAGAACGTCATCAAGGAAGATGAAGGCGAAGAAACAACAACGTGAAGAGGTAAGGGGAATTAAAAAATTAAAAAATATTGAGGGTTAAGGGCAGGGGTAAATAGACAACGGTTTGGGGGCTGGGGGACACGTAAGGGTACAGGGGAGGGGTATAACCTTTCCCAAGAATATGCCCTTACCATACATAAATTAACAACGAAAATCGTTGTTAATCTATGCGTGGTAAAGGAATATGCGTGGGAAAGGTTATGCGTAAAAAAAGAATTCTGTTGTAACGCATGCATGGTACAGGCATGCGTTGCAATGGAATTCGTAGTAATGACATAAAACCATTTGAGTAAAGAAAGGGAGATGCATTATATCTGGGTGAACAAACATATTTAAAAGCTCTAATGGTCTTGGAATGTTCTGATGCAACTGCTGCCACATGCCTTGTTATATTGATAGTAAATAGAAGTTTTAAAAAAGTGACTCCTCTCAGATTGACATGGCTGTTTCCTGGAAGAAGCGATAGAGTGCGGACAGTGGTATGCAGTGCGGGCAGTGGTATGCAGTGCGGGGAGTGGTATGCAGTGCGGGCAGTGGTGTGCAGTGCGGGCAGTGGTGTGCAGCGCGGGCAGTGGTGTGCAGCGCGGGCAGTGGTGTGCAGCGCGGGCAGTGGTATGCAGCGCGGGGAGTGGTATGCAGTGCGGGCAGTGGTGTGCAGTGCGGGCAGTGGTGTGCAGTGCGGGGAGTGGTATGCAGTGCGGGGAGGGGTATGCAGTGCGGGCAGTGGTGTGCAGTGCGGGCAGTGGTGTGCAGCGCGGGCAGTGGTATGCAGTGCGGGGAGTGGTATGCAGTGCGGGCAGTGGTGTGCAGTGCGGGCAGTGGTGTGCAGTGCGGGGAGTGGTGTGCAGTGCGGGCAGTGGTGTGCAGTGCGGGCAGTGGTGTGCAGTGCGGGCAGTGGTATGCAGTGCGGGCAGTGGTGTGCAGTGCGGGCAGTGGTGTGCAGTGCGGGCAGTGGTGTGCAGTGCGGACAGTGGTGTGCAGTGTGGACAGTGGTATGCAGCAGCCCCTTGTCTGTGCAGGAGGTGGAAGTAACTCCAGCTGCAGACGTGCTGTCTTCCGGACCCTGCCCCACCGAGCAGGTTCTGCCACTGCTTCTGACTCAACCGGCTCTCAGGACCTTTGCCTCCGCTGCTTATTTGATTCAATCTCTCTGTTGCCCTTTCAAATACAGGCTGTTGTTAGTAACAACCATTCCACGGGGCAACTCCCAGGCTGTCACCGGTAAAGAGCAAACTCTGCTGCCTTGCTGTATTTCCGCAAAGGCTGTTCTTCCACCGATTACACCAGAGAGGAAGCAGCAACTCTTGTTGTAGTCCCGGCTTCTCCACTTGACTAAGCTGTGTGCTCCTGGGTAGATTACTTTACCCTTCTCTGGCTCCATTTCCTTATGTGTAAAATTGGTAGGACCAACAGTAGGCTTACGTCATTTTTAAACAATGTGTACAAAGGCCCAAGATACTATGCTTTCACCGTGGACAGTTCTAGAGGTACTTCCACTCTCTTCACAGGCAGGCAGTATGAGCGCATACGAAGGTGTGGCACAGCGACCAGAGCTGCCGTCATTGGAGCAGGAGGGACCCAGGGTCCAGTGTCGGCGTCGGCCCAACATCCTGTGATTCTGGGCAGATCACTTGATCTATGGACAGTGCCTGGATACCCTCATGGGTGATAAGCCACGCTATATAAATCTACGAATTACAATACATCTCCACAGAATCGGTCCTTTGGGGCGGCCTGCTTGGGTGTAGCAGGGAATCAACCTCGCCATATGATGCTGCCGAAGCTTAGTCCCAGCGCACCAGGCATAGGGTAGCTCAGATCGCTTCTTGGGCTCTAGACCCCACAGCACATACGTGTCCTCCTAGTCAGGGCTTGTCTTCAGAGGGCGAGCACCAGTGTTTGTAAACTCCACCTCCCTGTTCCCAGCTGGTAGTGTGTTGGACCTGGGCCTCTTGGCAGGGTCATCCCTAAACTTTTTGCCTTCCTCCAATACTCTCTCTGACCTGTTTTTGTTGGTTTAATGACTCTGGGCACTTTACCACTGCTGACCAGTGCTAAAGTGCATATGCTCTCCCTGTATAAAGTATAACTGTGATTGGTATACCTGATTGGTTCATTGGATTTACTGTCAGTCCCCAGTAAAGTGCACCAGGAGTGCCAGGGCTTGTAAATGCCAATACTGCTAGTGGGCCTGCAGCGCTGGTTGCGCCACCCACAGAAGCAGCCTTAAAATGTGTCTAGGGTCTGTCATTGCAGAACCTGCGTGCAGTCTGGTACTGTCATGCTGGCTGGGCAAGTGCACACACTTGCCAGCCCCTAAACCTTCCCTTAACTTCATATTAGTCACCCCTATGGTAGGCCCTAGGGCAGGGTGCATTGTAAGTGTAAGGTAGGACAAGCCCTGATGTGTGTGGCATGTCCTAATAGTGAATTACAGCTAAATTCGTTTTTCACTGTGTAAGGCTACCTGCTCCCTTTAGGCCAAGATGGGCTGCTGGAATTATTACACCCTATAATCCCAGCAGGCTCAGGGAACATGGTAGAAATTAATGTTTAGTATGCCTGAACTCAGAATAATAAAATACTTCTTCTAGTAAAGTTTATTTTAATATCCTGTGTTTGCAAATGCTACTTTTAGAAAGTTAGCATTTGCTTGCCTAACCATTTCAGCCCGCCTCTGCAGTATGTGTATCTGACTGTCTGGGTTGTGTGAGTGACAGGGCTGGGGGATGACAGGTGGTGAATGGAAGGATTACACCTTAGTGGGAGGTGGGAGTTTCCCTGGACTATGCATCAGGCTGTGCTCTGCCACCACAATGCTGGCTCCGCCCCCCTGGGGAGCGACTGATGACTCAGCCTGCACCTGGCCCAGGAAGGGCGAAGCCCCATCATCAAGGTACTCCTGGCTGCCCCTGTCCACACAATGCTGGCTCCGCCCCCCTGGGGAGCGGCTGATGTGCCTGCCCTCACACTGAAAGCAGAAGCCAGAAGTACCCCCAACAAGTGCTCAGAGGCTGAGAGCAGTTATGCAAAGGCCCCCCTGGCCTGTGAGAACAAAAGAAACTGTGTATAAAAGTAGGAGCCCTGCTCCTTGTAAATCAGAATCCTGTTTTACCACAAAGGACCTCTGCCCGACTAGAAGGAGAAGAGACGCCGGAAGGACTGGCCTGCTGCTTGCCTTGCTGAGAAAGGAGAGGAGAAGACTTACTGAGGAAAGACTTTGTTGCTTTGTGCTCTAAACATTCTCCAAGGGCTTGACTGAGCTTGCCCCCTGATCTGGACCCCAGGACTAGTGGGTCCTTGGTGCTTTTGCTCGTCCTGACATTCGAGCCGTGTGTGCATCCCGCTGGAGCCAGACTGCGCCCCTCATCGCCCCTCCTAGGGCTGTGGCACTCGGGAGCTTGCCTGCCTTTGTCCTGTGAGAGCCTCGCTCCGACCGGAGTCGCTCTCTGCCCCCAGGCTTGGCTTCCTGCTCCTCTGCCCCTTGCCTGCTACTGGAGTGCCCTGAGACGCTCTCCCCCCTCCTGCCGGAATTCCCTCTACAGATTGCGATCTACGCCAGGTCGACAGCTGCACAGTCCGTGCCCTGTGACCCCGCTTCGCGATCTTGGAGGCTCGTCAGGCTGCGCCGCCCCCGCTGAGGAGACCCCCGCACCGTCGTGCCAAGGGTCGCGGGCCGTGCCTGCCTGACTGCACACGCCCGCTGGCGTCAAGATCCAAGAGTGCCCCCAATCACCGGAGTCGCACAAGCCTGTGCCGACCCCCGCTGAAGAAGAGGAAGTGTTCGTGAAGTGCTCCTCAATCACCACCGGGCTGGCCCGCAACTTGTGTTTCCCCCAGCCGAGCAGAGAAGCATTCCTGAAGACGACATCAGCCTTCCCTGTGCCTTGGCCCCAGAGGCTCCTCTCATCGCCTGCTTGCTGCTCTGCTCCGCAGCTCAGCCCCCACCTCTGGAAAAGGCCCAGGGTTTCCCGAGGCCCTATCTGGTCTCCATTCCAAGCCTACCGCGAGATGCGTGAGAGTTGGTAGGGGCCGAGTCAGTTTCACCCTTGAAGGGCCGGGACCGGCACAGGAGTGCTCACTCCCGATGCGTGAGAGTTGGTAGGGGCCGAGTCAATTTCACAGTGGAGAGCAGGAGAGGCGCTGCAAGGCACGCCGAAGGCCGGGGTGGGTCCAGAACCCATCGAACTGAGGGAGAGGTTTCATTTTGTGAGAAAGTAAGCCGCATTTAATAAAGAAACCTTTGCCCCTGGAACTGTAAACTGTTGGTGGGACATTTCAAGAAGAAATCCACATTAGAGCTGCAAAGAAGTAAATTTATAAGGGAACCCTGTGGAAAGCCTTTTGAACTGAAACTAAGAACCTTTGCCTATTTACAACCTGTGGTGCACCAGAAACGTTATTTGGTCTTGTGATAAGTCTGACCTAAGAGATATATATATTTTACATAAAGAAGCGTATTTTTATATATTCACAGCCTGGTGTCCATTTGTGGGGGGATTGGTGTATTTTACTGTGTGTGGGATTACAAATGCTTAACTAACTAACGCCTGGAGAATAGCCTTGGCTGCTCACGCCACGCACCTAGAGGGTGAGTAAGGGTCATTCTAAAGGGGTCATCCTTCGCCCTGACTTAGAGGAGAGGGTCCCTGCTTGTCACAAGTGCATACTTGCGCCAACCAGAGACCCCCAATTCTAACATTGGACGCAGCGGTGAGGATTTGCGAATTTGCATTTGTGATTGACATACAGTGAATTGCTGATCACCACATAGTGAGAGCAGACCTATAACGCAGCCACAGATTTCCATTTGTTTAATTTTGCTGGGAGATTTCCATGTGCTGGTGAAACGTCATGCCTGGTTCAGTGAGGATGGAAAAGGCAGCAACCAGATGCCTGTCGCCAGAGGAGTTGGCAGACAGGGCAGCAACCAGGGCACATGAAATGGAGATGGCGAGATTAAAAGGACAATTGGAAATGGAGAAGCAAAAATTGGCAATGGAAAGCCAAAAATTAGCCATGGAGGCGCAAAAACGCCAAAGAGCTCACTACTTGAGGATGAGAGAACTTGATTTGGAGCTTGAAGCCAGGAGGGCGTCAGCCCAACATCCAGAGATGTGTGTAGCTCGCAGATGGAGCTTTGCTGAGTTGGAGGTGGAGTCCAGCTCAGCTGGTGGCAGCAACATTCAGGTACCTAGTGCTGACAGCATAGTGCGCGCACCTAGAGATATGGCACCTGACTTGGAGGGGGTTAACTTACACCAGGAGGTTCAAGGGCATGAGGTAGCTCCAGTAGTGCGCAGCGTCCCTGAAGGGAATAGGGTGGCTGGCGTAGGAATTCATGGTCCTAGTGGTGGGAGGGATTCCCCCATGGTTGAGGTCCTGGTGGGTGAGTTTAAAGACCGCCAAGAAGAGTGTGGGTTGTGTACCAGAGACAGTCCGCTACTGTCTAGCCAGTCTCGGAAGAATGGTGTGCAGTATGTGTGTGAGGCGCTGGATGGTGAGGTGAAGGATAGTTTGGTTAACCCTGCTAGGGGGCTGTGTAATCCAATTGTGGGAGAGCATACTTTAAGTCCCAGTTTTCCAGAGCTATGCCAACACCTGTTTGAGAGTGAGTTCTCTGACCCCAGGGAGCTCACATTGGAGGCAGACCTTGTGGTGGATTCCGGTGGGTCTGGAGAGGCATTGGGGTGTGATCCTGTGGGGAGTGGCTCAGGTATCTTCCAGCCCAGAGTGGTGGAAGGGGCGCAGAGTAGCCCAGCTAGGTCCTGTAGTAGTGAGAGGTGTGTAGGGCCTCACTTCCTGTCCTTGAGAGGAAGGAGTGAGAATGGGTTTTGTCCCGGTAGTGCCCAACCTCAGTCTCAGAGCCTGGATGGTTCTTTAAGGGAACACCAGGTGGGGAGCCTAGGCTGTCCAGATGAGTCACCCTCTGAGGGGGATCCCCCAGTGGCTAGAGAACGTGGAGGCTCTGTAAACAGAGGTCCAGTAGTTCTGGTGTCTGGCAGTACCACTCCAGTTCGGAGGGTGGAGAAGTCCAGAAGGAGGGGCGAGAGGGGGAAACAGTCCCCAGTGGAAGAACCAGTGGGTCAGGGGCCAGCCAGCAGGGCTGCGTCCCCAGTGAATGACCATGGGGACACCACTTCTGTCCTGGGGGATCTTCCCGCACTGTCAGAGGGACAGAGGCTGGGAGATCTGCGCCAGGCAGACTGTCGCACGGCACATGAGCTATGTGCCACCCTCAGGGGGGGCATGCGTGCTCCCCGGGAAGTCCTGGTGCGCCAGGCAAGTGTTCAACTGCAGGGTTGGGTCCCTGAGTTGGAGAGCCAGGTTCAGGTGTTGTCTGACCTGGAGGGTGGGACCACTGTAATCAGTGTCCTGACCCATGTCACTTCTAGGGGTACCACTCCAGTGGGGAGTGGGCAGTACTCTGGAAGGGGGTGCAGAGGGAGGGAGTCCTTGCCTCTGACCCCGGTGCAGTTTGAGGGTTTAGACCCTAGGATAGAGGGCCAGGTGCAGGGTGTCCCCCCTGACCTGGTACCCCAGTTTCAGGATAGCACCCCTGAACTGGTGGGAGAATTGTGCAGATCACCTGCCACAGGTGCCCTGACAATTCTGGAAGGGGGTACCGCTCCAGGTGGGAGGGTACAGAGCCCCAAGGAGGAGGACCGGGTGTGGGAGAGGCCACCCCCGTGTTTGGTCCAGCCGCCAGGTACAGGCCTGGGGCTGGTGGGTCAGTGCCAGGATGACATACCTGACCTGACCGGAGGAAGAGTGGACAAAGGGTGCCAAGCACCTGGGGCTACTGCCCCCCGCTCTCTGAGGCCACAGAGGTTTGAGAGCCCTGAGAGGCATGAGGCCTGGTTCTCCACCGTGACTACTGTCAGTTGCCACTGTGAGTTGATGACTGTCTGTTGGGACACACCTGTGAGCAAGTTAAGGTTAGAGGCTGCACAGGTGGTGTCCACAGAGGAAGAAAAGGGTGCCCCATGGATTAGCTGGGTGAACCCTGAGAGTATGGACAGAGGATTTGAAATAGGTTCAGATTGGCGTAGAACTGGAATGTGCCCCTGCTGTTGCGGGCCAGGTCCAGGTTCTATCGCCCAAAGCAGGGAAGCCCATCACATTGGTGATTGGTCTACCCTGCGTTTTGGCTGGAAGGGGGTTGTGTTGGACCTGGGCCTCTTGGCAGGGTCATCCCTAAACTTTTTGCCTTCCTCCAATACTCTCTCTGACCTGTTTTTGTTGGTTTAATGACTCTGGGCACTTTACCACTGCTGACCAGTGCTAAAGTGCATATGCTCTCCCTGTATAAAGTATAACTGTGATTGGTATACCTGATTGGTTCATTGGATTTACTGTCAGTCCCCAGTAAAGTGCACCAGGAGTGCCAGGGCTTGTAAATGCCAATACTGCTAGTGGGCCTGCAGCGCTGGTTGCGCCACCCACAGAAGCAGCCTTAAAATGTGTCTAGGGTCTGCCATTGCAGAACCTGCGTGCAGTCTGGTACTGTCATGCTGGCTGGGCAAGTGCACACACTTGCCAGCCCCTAAACCTTCCCTTAACTTCATATTAGTCACCCCTATGGTAGGCCCTAGGGCAGGGTGCATTGTAAGTGTAAGGTAGGACAAGCCCTGATGTGTGTGGCATGTCCTAATAGTGAATTACAGCTAAATTCGTTTTTCACTGTGTAAGGCTACCTGCTCCCTTTAGGCCAAGATGGGCTGCTGGAATTATTACACCCTATAATCCCAGCAGGCTCAGGGAACATGGTAGAAATTAATGTTTAGTATGCCTGAACTCAGAATAATAAAATACTTCTTCTAGTAAAGTTTATTTTAATATCCTGTGTTTGCAAATGCTACTTTTAGAAAGTTAGCATTTGCTTGCCTAACCATTTCAGCCCGCCTCTGCAGTATGTGTATCTGACTGTCTGGGTTGTGTGAGTGACAGGGCTGGGGGATGACAGGTGGTGAATGGAAGGATTACACCTTAGTGGGAGGTGGGAGTTTCCCTGGACTATGCATCAGGCTGTGCTCTGCCACCACAATGCTGGCTCCGCCCCCCTGGGGAGCGACTGATGACTCAGCCTGCACCTGGCCCAGGAAGGGCGAAGCCCCATCATCAAGGTACTCCTGGCTGCCCCTGTCCACACAATGCTGGCTCCGCCCCCCTGGGGAGCGGCTGATGTGCCTGCCCTCACACTGAAAGCAGAAGCCAGAAGTACCCCCAACAAGTGCTCAGAGGCTGAGAGCAGTTATGCAAAGGCCCCCCTGGCCTGTGAGAACAAAAGAAACTGTGTATAAAAGTAGGAGCCCTGCTCCTTGTAAATCAGAATCCTGTTTTACCACAAAGGACCTCTGCCCGACTAGAAGGAGAAGAGACGCCGGAAGGACTGGCCTGCTGCTTGCCTTGCTGAGAAAGGAGAGGAGAAGACTTACTGAGGAAAGACTTTGTTGCTTTGTGCTCTAAACATTCTCCAAGGGCTTGACTGAGCTTGCCCCCTGATCTGGACCCCAGGACTAGTGGGTCCTTGGTGCTTTTGCTCGTCCTGACATTCGAGCCGTGTGTGCATCCCGCTGGAGCCAGACTGCGCCCCTCATCGCCCCTCCTAGGGCTGTGGCACTCGGGAGCTTGCCTGCCTTTGTCCTGTGAGAGCCTCGCTCCGACCGGAGTCGCTCTCTGCCCCCAGGCTTGGCTTCCTGCTCCTCTGCCCCTTGCCTGCTACTGGAGTGCCCTGAGACGCTCTCCCCCCTCCTGCCGGAATTCCCTCTACAGATTGCGATCTACGCCAGGTCGACAGCTGCACAGTCCGTGCCCTGTGACCCCGCTTCGCGATCTTGGAGGCTCGTCAGGCTGCGCCGCCCCCGCTGAGGAGACCCCCGCACCGTCGTGCCAAGGGTCGCGGGCCGTGCCTGCCTGACTGCACACGCCCGCTGGCGTCAAGATCCAAGAGTGCCCCCAATCACCGGAGTCGCACAAGCCTGTGCCGACCCCCGCTGAAGAAGAGGAAGTGTTCGTGAAGTGCTCCTCAATCACCACCGGGCTGGCCCGCAACTTGTGTTTCCCCCAGCCGAGCAGAGAAGCATTCCTGAAGACGACATCAGCCTTCCCTGTGCCTTGGCCCCAGAGGCTCCTCTCATCGCCTGCTTGCTGCTCTGCTCCGCAGCTCAGCCCCCACCTCTGGAAAAGGCCCAGGGTTTCCCGAGGCCCTATCTGGTCTCCATTCCAAGCCTACCGAGAGATGCGTGAGAGTTGGTAGGGGCCGAGTCAGTTTCACCCTTGAAGGGCCGGGACCGGCACAGGAGTGCTCACTCCCGATGCGTGAGAGTTGGTAGGGGCCGAGTCAATTTCACAGTGGAGAGCAGGAGAGGCGCTGCAAGGCACGCCGAAGGCCGGGGTGGGTCCAGAACCCATCGAACTGAGGGAGAGGTTTCATTTTGTGAGAAAGTAAGCCGCATTTAATAAAGAAACCTTTGCCCCTGGAACTGTAAACTGTTGGTGGGACATTTCAAGAAGAAATCCACATTAGAGCTGCAAAGAAGTAAATTTATAAGGGAACCCTGTGGAAAGCCTTTTGAACTGAAACTAAGAACCTTTGCCTATTTACAACCTGTGGTGCACCAGAAACGTTATTTGGTCTTGTGATAAGTCTGACCTAAGAGATATATATATTTTACATAAAGAAGCGTATTTTTATATATTCACAGCCTGGTGTCCATTTGTGGGGGGATTGGTGTATTTTACTGTGTGTGGGATTACAAATGCTTAACTAACTAACGCCTGGAGAATAGCCTTGGCTGCTCACGCCACGCACCTAGAGGGTGAGTAAGGGTCATTCTAAAGGGGTCATCCTTCGCCCTGACTTAGAGGAGAGGGTCCCTGCTTGTCACAAGTGCATACTTGCGCCAACCAGAGACCCCCAATTCTAACATAGTGTCTGGTCTTAAGATCTGCGCGATGGGCCACAAGACAAACATTTTGGGAGAAACGCTAAATAAATGTAATAAATAGATAAAACCATTTCACTCTTTTTCATTCCATTTCTTTGAGCTCTATGTCCGTGCCTGATGTGGACACCCCACCCCATAGGGATTCCCATCCACCATCAATGGAAGCTGTGCAGCTTTTCTTAAGAGTCGCAGACTTCTCGACCAGGCTGCTCCGTCTCTCCCTCCCGCCCTCTCTCGGACACCGGGAGCTTAAGGCCCCTTCCTTCAAGATGCTTTTTTGGCCTCCTTCCATGGGACAGGACGGTACACTACTAATACTAAAATAAACAATACTCTCTTCTGATGAGTTTATGTGGCTAACTTGGATCAGATCGTCTCTTATTTTGGCAAGATGGCTCAGCGAGTTTAACACTCGCAGCAAGCGCCCGATGTGTTTACACGGTCATGATTTTGAATAAGAGTAGGGCCATCTCTGCCATCCATCCGTCTGAGGTTGGTCAAGTGAATACTATGGACTGGGTAATAGTAAGACGCTACTTGCGGGTGCCTACCTCGCACATAGTTTTTTATCAACGATGTTAATTGAGAATCATCGCAACAGCAGATTTAACACCAAATACAAAAAGAAAAGACGTTTGAGTTTCCAAAACTTTTCTTAGATGTGTATTTCACCAAATAGAAGTCTATTCCAGCGAAATAAGACAGAATTGTTATGTTAATCAGCAACAGCTATAGCTTTTCGCGTGTTTGTGTTCATTAACTATTTCCCTTCCAGAATTGCAAATTATAAATAAAGGGCTGGCTTTTACTCTGGAAAAAGCCAAACTTAACATAAATTCACCTCAAACAGAAGGCATATTTCGCATTCAGCTGGACGAGCTGCTGGCGTATGCTGACTTGGTTGAGCGCCTGCTGCGGAGATGTGTGTGCTCTGCTCGTGTTACAATGCCAGGCCTGCCCCACTTCCCCGACACCCCCTCCAGCTTTGAAAATATATAAATTAATAGCATTGTTATTCACAAAGCCAATAGCTTACATTTTCCTAATGCGAGTCCTATTGGCTATGGCAATGCTTGTTGGTAGCAAGCAAGGACAGTGCTGTTGTGGTGCTGGGTGATGCTGTTGTGGTGCTGAGTGATGCTGTTGTGGTTGGGCTGAGTGATGTGGTGGTGTCCCAGAATGACGTGGTGGTGTCCGTGAGTGATGTGGTGGTGTCCGTGAGTGATGTGGTGGTGTCCGTGAGTGGTGTGGTGGTGTCCGTGAGTGGTGTGGTGGTGTCCGTGAGTGATGTGGTGGTGTCCGTGAGTGATGTGGTGATGTCCGTGAGTGATGTGGTGGTGTCCGTGAGTGATGTGGTGGTGTCTGTGAGTGATGTGGTGGCGTCCGTGAGTGATGTGGTGGCGTCCGTGAGTGATGTGGTGGTGTCCGTGAGTGATGTGGTGGTGTCCGTGAGTGATGTGGTGGCGTCCGTGAGTGATGTGGTGGCGTCCGTGAGTGATGTGGTGGCGTCCGTGAGTGATGTGGTGGCGTCCGTGAGTGATGTGGTGATGTCCGTAAGTGATGTGGTGGTGTCCGTGAGTGATGTGGTGGTGTCCGTGAGTGATGTGGTGGTGTCCGTGAGTGATGTGGTGGTGCCCCAGAGTGATGTGGTGGTGCCCCAGAGTGATGTGGTGGTGCCCCAGAGTGATGTGGTGGTGCCCCAGAGTAATGTGGTGGTGCCCCAGAGTAATGTGGTGGTGCCCCAGAGTAATGTGGTGGTGCCCCAGAGTAATGTGGTGGAGCCCCAGAGTGATGTTGTGGTGCCCCAGAGTGATGTGATGTGGTGGTGTCCCAGAGTGATGTTGTGGTGTCCCAGAGTGATGTGGTGGTGTTGTGAGGTGTGCAGCAGTGTGTGGCATGCAGCAGTGTGTGGCATACAGCAGTGTGTGGCATACAGCAGTGTGTGGCATGCAGCAGTGTGTGGCATGCAGCAGTGTGAGTAATGCAGCAGTGTGAGGCGTGCAGCAGTGTGAGGCGTGCAGCAGTGTGAGGCGTGCAGCAGTGTGAGGCGTGCAGCAGTGTGAGGCGTGCAGCAGTGTGAGGCGTGCAGCAGTGTGAGGCGTGCAGCAGTGTGCAGCATGCAGCAGTGTAAGTAATGCACCAGTGTATAGCATGCAGCAGTGTGAGGCATGCAGCAGTGTGTGGCATGCAGCAGTGTGTGGCATGCAGCAGTGTGTGGCATGCAGCAGTGTGTGGCATGCAGCAGTGTGTGGCATGCAGCAATGTGAGTAATGCAGCAGTGTGAGGCCTGCAGCAGTGTGAGGCCTGCAGTAGTGTGTGGCCTGCAGCAGTGTGTGGCCTGCAGCAGTGTGTGGCGTGCAGCAGTGAGTGGCGTGCAGCAGTGTGAGGCGTGCAGCAGTGTGAGGCGTGCAGCAGTGAGGCGTGCAGCAGTGTGTGGCGTGTGGCGTGCAGCAGTGTGAGGCGTGCAGCAGTGTGAGGTGTGCAGCAGTGTGAGGCCAGCAGCAGTGTGTGGCGAGCAGCAGTGCGTGGCGTACAACAGTGTGAGGCATGCAGCAGTGTGAGGCATGCAGCAGTGTGTGGTGTGCAGCAGTGTGAGGAGTGCAGCAGTGAGTGCAGCAGTGTGAGGCTTGCAGCAGTGTGAGGAGTGCGAGGAGTGCAGCAGTGTGAGGCGTGCAGCAGTGTGAGGCATGCAGCAGTGTGAGGCGTGCAGCAGTGTGAGGCAGGCAGCATTGTGAGGCGTGCAGCAGTGTGAGGCGTGCAGCAGTGTGTGGCGTGCAGCAGTGTGTAGCGTGCAGCAGTGTGTGGCGTGAAGAATAATGCGGGCTAACAAATGCGGGGAAGCTAGACTGAAACAAAACCCAAAACATCAAAAGCAAATCTGTTACTGCGGGGGTGGGAGGGGAGGGGGCTGTAGCTGAAACTAAATAAAGGTGACTTCGTATAATATGGGAATGCTTGCATGTTGATTAAAGCCCAGGCCATGGTTGAAGAAGCAGCACAGACGTGCTACGTTTATAGGAGGAGTGGTTCTGCATTCCTTTGAAGTCTGATTGGGGGGTGGGAGCGGCAGCCTTTGAAATCTGATCTGAGGCACAGACAAATGTTGCTGTGTCACGTGGCTGGTTTGTACACACGCATACATCACATGAACTGTGGCTAATCCGCCGTTTGGCAGACTTTTCGGACCGCTTACTAGAATCTCGACAAACAAACATTGCTAAAGCAATGCTTTAGGTCGAGACCTAAAAATACAAGATATAACTTGTGTTAATGCACCACCTTCCCTGAACGACATAATCTTGATAACTAAAACTACCTCGAAACATAATCCTGGACCTTACTAATAGGCCTACCCACATGACTAAATTGGCTTCCCACCATATTACCTTCTCCCGTCTGATCCTCGGAGCTGGACCCAGTCTCATCAGCTGGACAGTTTGCTCCAGGTATTAATCCACCGACATTCCCCTCGTAGCCTGTTGCGTCCTGCAACCGATCACTGACCTCCCCAGTAAACACAGGGAAACGTACTGAATATGCCACATCCCACCAACACTTAACCGTACTGATTATGCCACACCCTACCATCACTTAAGCTTACTGAGTATGCCAAACCCTACTGTCATGTACGCGTACTGAATTCCTCAGACACTCTACCACCTTTAATGGTTCAAAGAAAGAACTTTGACCGTTTGAAAATCTGCCTGCCTTCTTAACACAGACCCATTCTCTTCCAGACAAAGCCACATCAGCACAAGCATGCTTGTCATTATAATAATCCTTATAAACGTGTTACGCCTTCATTATGCTATTCCTCACTCCCTCTGCAGGCCATTCTACCTTTCTAGACTCACTCATGCAACCCATGTTGTCCTTAGTATACGGTTTCCCACTTCTCATTTATTGAAAAGGACTATATCCAGTAACAGAAGAATGGGGCCTATAAGCCCAAATCATTTTCTTTACTACAACTAACCAGTCCTTACTTCCCATTTCTGCCAATTGATTTGTGACCTTGCCAACTCTGTTGAACCTCTCAACAGTACTGTTACCTGCTGAATGACCCACTGAAGTAACCCATTCCTTTGTAAGTACTCGTTAGCCATGACAGGCTTAAACTGCGCACCATTGTCACTCAGCTGCGGTTCCTCCTCTAGGGCGGTGGAGCATCCCCCCGCCTGCTGCGTGTGTACCAGTAGGTGAGCAACAAATGCATTATTAAAATGGTATCACTCATTACCATTTCTAGGATTTGCTTGCTACTGGCGAGGTTGGGGGGAGGGGGGCAGAGTCTGGGTGATTCTAGCTTATTGACAGCAGCGGGATGACAAGAAAAGTGCAGAGTTCACAAATCAGATTGGCCGGCTGTCTTGCGATGGCCAGTCCAACATGCACTCTTCTGCCACAACAATCCAGCAACTGCATAACAGCCAGGGTATTGCAGCCACAGGTCACCAAAAAACAAAAAGGATCGCTAGGTTGGCCTTCACCATCCAATCCTGGTGCTTCTCTCATGCTGAAAACAGGATTGGGTCATGTGCAGGATTGTTTAGGTTTGCATTAGAGTGACCAGACAGCAGACTCAGAGCGCACAGGCCTTCGCAGTGGACCTCCCTTTGTGGAGAAGTTCAACTAATTTTACGCGCACCCTGGAAATCTCCGGCTGTGATGAGAGCCCCGTCCCTCACCTTCCCTTGGGATGGGACTACGTGTTCTTGGTTCACAAGAATTGAGTAGATGCAGTAACCAGACAACTCCGAGGGGGGGTTCACTCTATTTCAAATGAATGACAGTTGTCGCCTCGCACAGTGACGCTCCCTGCGATGCCGCTGGGTGCCCGATCACAACACCCTCATTGATAAAGACAGACTTTCAGAGCTGAGGTATGCTGTGATTTAGGTGACATCAGTAGCGCTATTTGCACCATGAGCTATGTAACCACAGATAACATTCCAATCCTGTTCTCATTTTATTTGCTCCAGTTCCAAATAGCTCCTTATAAATGTCAGGGAAAGGATTTTGCGCTGTAAAGAAGGCCATCTCACGCACCCTTTTTGGAAGGATCACACTTGCACATATTCACATGGTTAACTCATGCTCAAACACAAACATATGCACACACTAACATTTTAATTAATGAGAAAAAATGATTTTACCTCTCATAAGTGCTTTAATGTGTGCTCATTACAGAGCAGCGTTCTCTGTGCAGGGTCTTGCATTAATGCGGTTTCCGCTAGTCTCTCTAGTTCCAATTAAGAAAAAAAAAGAGAGAGAACATGAGCTTCAGAAAAAAAAAAGAATGACAACAAACAGGTATATGCGATGCAATCGGTCTCGACTTTGGGACCTTATATGTATTTAGCTATGCAGCACATCACCTCTACTGGCCGTTTTCTATCAAGACATTTAAAATCAGTGCAGTTTAACAGAAAAAAAAAGTCCCTAAGCTGAAGCAGACAAGTCCTAGGGCATATCTCCAGAGCCCACAAAGTACATACACATACAAATATTGAGGAAAAGTGTTCTTCTGATCGGCATCATTTGTACCGGGACTCCATTGCTTTTTCATTGCCATCTCGAGTCAAACACTTCCACACGACCCACCTGGTCGTTTCTGCTGATGCCTGAGGAAATTCTAACTGACATAAACCATCTTGCGCCTGTATTTCTGCCCAGGAACTGTCGCACACCCAACCCCCCCTGTAGCGCCTTGAGACCCTCTGGGTGAGTAGTGCGCACTTGACTGTCAAACAGAGGGAGAACTGGTGAAAATCTTTCCCGCATCACCGCTGCAACTCGCGGAACCCGCTGCGTGGGTCCCGCTTCGTGGAGGCTATCTCAGGGGCTAAGTGATTAATAGGATACATCTGTGCAGGGCTGCGAGCAGGCGGGGGCGGAGGCGCAGGACTACATGTCCCAGGAGCGCCCGCCTGACCGCCCGCCCTCATTCAACCCACCTGGGCAGCTCTCCCTGCACGACACGCCCCTCCCAAAACCGGACGCTACAAATCTAACAGATTATTCCCGCGGCGCGGGAGCTCGCGGGAGTGTGCCGGGAGAAGCCCGGGACAAGGGCGGGACCGTCTAAGGCCGTCCAAGGACGATCAAGGTAGGGTTGGGCCCACTCTCTTTCATTGGTGATCCCAGACTTTTCTTAATCGATTGATTTTAAGACGTAGTACTATATGTTTTTTAGTGGTTTATAGATAGGAATAACGATATACCAAACTCACATGATGTCCTTGCGTTCAGGTAAGGGTAGACAGGTAACTGTAAAAACGAAGAATGGGAAAGCCACTGGTACCCTAGATGACTTTATAACCCGGGCAACTGGGATTTTAGAAAAAGAAATTGCCCTTACTGAAAAGCGTTTGTCCTTAGATCTTATAACAGGAAAACGTTCCTCCTTGGGTCACATTGGTTCAACAATTGCCCCCAATAAGGCAACATCTATCCCTGATCAGAGTGCAGATAGCATCCTGGAAGCTAGTCCAAATCTAGTCGTAATTTCTGACTCCCTGACAATCACGGTAGCAGATTTAGGGGACTCTCAAGGTGAAGCACCTACACTCACTCCTATACCTATTCCATCAGGTATCACGGGGGATAGCACCCAAGACTGCAACTTGAGCAGTAATGGGTCCATCCCTACACAACCCCGAGCCGTAGATTGTGAGCATGAATTCAACCATCCGAATAAACGGAAAAGAGGGGGGAATCACAGAAAAGGAAGTAGAACCAAGTTAGCGAAGACAGTTGCACCCAGAGCTTTGGCAAATGCCACTAAACAAAAGGGCACCCACTTAGCTGATGTGGGACAGAAAATCTTTTCATTTAACACTAATAATAATGAAGACCTTTTGGGGAAAATTGAGAAATTGGTTCAGATGCTCTTGTCGCCCCTTCTAGAGAGAACCCAAATTGTTAACCTAAAGTTAGACCAATTGGAACATCTTATCTCACTTAATACCCATTCCCTTTAAACATTAGTAAATAAGAGCAAATCATCTGAGGTGGGGGGCACTAATAATAACAATAATAGTAACATCAACAATAGTAACTCAAGAAAAGGGGGAGAAAATAAAAATGTAAATAAAACACCTCAAACACTCGCATCGGCTGACCCTAAGGCAGCACCGGTCCCTTTAGTACGAACTAAACCTGTACCATTAGCACGCACCAAACCTGCAGTGGCGGTCACTGTGGGGCCCCCAAGCCAAAATGTGGCCAGTACAGCATCAACATCTGAAGCAACTATTTCTAAACAGGGAACTACCCATGGGCCCAAACTAATACCATCGCAGGGACCTGCAGCAGACAATGATAGAGTACACAAAAAGAAACTACCACCCGTAAACCTGCCCCCAGACTCAGTCCCTTTTATGGTAATTCTTACAGGAGTACCCCCAGTTTTGCCCAATAAAACGGAATCAAACCAGGAGCTAAAAAACAAAGCAACATATTGGCTCAATAACAATAGACCACTTCCTCCCGATTCTAAAACAAAAATACTCAGTGTGCGTAGAGTCCCCTGGGTGGGCCCAAGTGAGAAGGACTTAGAGGGGGACTGTATCCTGATCAATTTCAGTGACACCTGGGTAAAAGATATCATCTGTCGTAAACCAAGGTTTGCTAGAGTTGGGGATATCCAATGTATAGGTCTGGAATACTTTTATCCAAATTTGAATTTTGTCCCCCCGACTTTGTCTCATAAGAATACCGGGCAGACCCTTCATAGTGATACATACCCTGGGTGGGTCCGGAGGAATAGGGCTGCATGGCCGAACCAAAACAACTGGGGAACATGGCACCAGGGTGATGACTTCTTTAGGGGATCAATATGTAATAACAACAATTCTTTGCAAACTTGGTACAATGACCCAAGATCAAGAGTTCAGGGAGAAGACTATCTAGGATGGTTCCCAAGTAACATCCCCCTAAGAAACCGTTTCGACCCACTTCTGGGTATGGAGGAGCTGTATTGACCATCACAAAGGGGGAAAGTCGTAACGATAACTTGCGGGAGAATGTTTCCGTAGGTGACGATCGTACTTCGAACCCTCAAGCCCCCGAGGTTGGCCTTACCCAAGATAGCGAACTAAATCTAACCTAACCACCTTAAGGCAAAATTTGGAAGCAATATCTGAACCAGCCAGAATCAAACAAAGTGAATTAAGGTTGTGTCTAATTTCTTGGAACATCGCTGGGCTTGCTTGTAGATTAGAGGATGAGGCCTAGCTAGACTTTGTGGGAGACCGTGTCATTCTGTGTCTCCAGGAAACATGGAGCCGATCCACTCAGAATATCGATGGTTTTCAATCATTTAATGTTCTAGCGGTACCTTCACAAGCGGGTAGGGCAAAAGGTGGGTTAATGACAGCAATTTCTTTAAAACTATGTTTAAAACTATGTAAACTTGTAACATCTAAGATAGTTGACACCCCATGGTTCCAATTGCTAATGCTGGTCAATTTGTTCCCTGAACCATTGTTATTGATCAATTGGTATTATAACATCTTTGATGGTAATGAGACAACTGTAATGTCGAAACTGGAGGAGGCTATAGCCAGGGCACGCCGCGAACAACCCCTACCTTTTATCATCTGGGTGGGAGATTTCAACTGTTCGTTATGCAGCCATGGGGATTCGAATGTATGTGGCTTGAAAGACTCATGATCATCCCCTGACACACTTCAAACATACACCCCAGGGGGACGCTTTAAATAATATCATCATTCTAAATGATTTATGTATAGTGGAGCCCTGGGTTGGTCCAAATTCGGCTCCGATACCAACTTTTCAGGGAAGTAGAGGTACAATGAGTTTTATTGACTTTGCAATTGTGTCTAGTGGGTATTTTCACTATGTTGACAAGTTGGAAGTAATTGCAAATGCTGCCAGTGACCATAACCCTCTAATCTTATCCCTGCTTTGTCCTGTTAAACCCAAACATCTTGTCTGGGAGCAATCTATAAAGTATAACAGGAACCAAGGAATTACTCTCAAATGGGGCAAAATAGATGCTGCTGGTCTTGAGGCAGAGATCCTAAAAGGATATAGCTCCGAATATGAGGCATGTCTAACATCTACAGCTAACCCCGAAAAGGTCATAGGGAACTTTGAATCTTTATGCGGGCATGTAGCCGAGCGCCTCATAAAACCAATTGGGAAAAATAAAAGGATAGGTCCCAGATGGTTTGATGCCGCATGCTCGGCATCACATAGATCCTTGAAAACAGCATTAAAACAAAAACCAAGGGACAAAGAGCTGGTTAGAGCATCCAGACTGGCCTATAAAGAGGCCATAAGAACAAGGAAGCAGGATTTAAAAAACCTAGCCTGGGAATATCTGGAAAAGGCCTCGGAATTAAAAGATAGCAGGCTTTTCTGGGAAGTTATTAATCGTCCCCTCTTTACGAGTAATGGCAAGGATAACATTGTGATGCAGATTACATGTGAAACATGGGAATCACATTTTGGGAAAATTTTTAACCCACATGGAATCTTACTCCATGAATCATTTATAGGAGACCCTAGGGAGTTGGTGGTCTCTCAATCATCTTTGTCCCTGAGCTCATCGCTTACCTTGCAAGAGGTGGAAGATGCTCTGACGAAAGGCATATTATTAAAGGCCCCCGGCCCTGATCTAGTGCCTTTGGATTTCTTCAAGCACAATGTCAAGGTTTGGGCCCCTCTGTTGTTAAATGTATTTAGAGCAGTTGTTATCGGTCGTGTCCCGGTATCATGGAAGATGGCAGTAGTGGTGCCGATTTTTAAGAAGGGTGACAGATCTGATCCGCGATGCTATCGCCCAATCTCACTAATTGATGCATCGTGTAAGATACTGGGTAGGGTCATTTTAGCCAGACTGGAAACATGGGCAGATTCGGTGGGCCTAATTGTGAATTCCCAATATGGGTTCAGAAAAGGTAAAGGAACTGTCGAACAGTGCCTGAACCTGGCTCTAATCATAGGGAAGTACATGAAGGCAAGGAATTCTTCTATCCACCTTGCCTTCATGGACCTTTCAAGTGCATTCGACACTGTGGGTCGAAGCAAGTTGTGGCAAATGATGGGGGTGATGGGTTTCGAGGAACCCTTGGTCACCCTGCTCCGCAGACTGCATGAATCAACAACTGTAGCCATAAGGTTCGGGCCAGGGGGGGAAAAAACTAAATCTATCCTCTCAACTGAGGGCGTTCGACAAGGATGCATATTAGCCCCTTTTTTGTTCCTCGTGTACACAAACGGCCTGGAAAACTACCTGTTGGACCATTGCCATGACTTCCCAAAGGTCAACGGCAGGAGCATACCAATGCTTTCTTATGCCGACGACACGGTACTTATGACACTCACAGGAAACAGCATGCAGCTCTGTCTCGATGCCTTTCACAATTTCATGTTGGACCTAGACCTGAAGGTAAATTTCACCAAATCCTTTGCTATGGTCTGTGGTCCAAAGGGGTCCAAATCCAGAAAGTTTGTCGTAAATAATTCTACCATCGAAAAGGTAGAAAATTTTAACTATCTGGGAAACCTTTTTAATAATAAATTAAGTTGGGCCCCGTTAATGAAGACTCGAGTCCAGAGTGCCAGTCGCTCTATAGAAGGTCTGTTTTGCTTCTGTGGCAAATTGGGTCAGAAACCTGTCACACACTTAAAAACCTTGTACAAATCAAAATGTTTGTCGGTAGCTACTTATGGGGCCGGGGTTTGGGGGACTGAAAGCCCTGACACGATACAAATTATGGAGAACAAATTTATAAAACGTGTATTGGCTATTCCATCAGGTTCTTCAAATAAATTTGCCCATGATGAAATGGGTCTGAGCTATGTGAGTGACACCATTCGCCTTTCACCCTTACTATTATGGGGCAAAATATGGCTATCAGAGGACTTACAGCTTTCTAGAGACATTCTCCGGGACTGTCTAAAATTGGAAAATATGAAACAGATCCCCTGGCTATCTAATGTCAATGAAATGCTCCATAAAATAGGTCTGGGTGATATTTTCGATAACCCTGAAAAAATACAGGGAGACATTAAAACTGTCATTAAATCAAGTTATTGGAAATCCTCACTTGTACATTCCCTGGCTAGGCCTTACGGTCCTATGGTTACTTTACAGCATCAGTTTTATTTAACCTTCACAAATCATGTGCAATGGCGATTCTATCTGACACGGTTTAGGTTAAACATCTTGCACTTTCTTTTTGCGTTTCCTAAACAAGGGGGTTGGTGTGAGAGGCTGCCCCCCCTATCCCTGTAACAATAAAGATAGCCAAAGCACGATGCATGTTGTTCTCTTTTGTCCCCTATATAAGGACCCAAGAATTAGGTTTATTAAGCCCATTCTGAAGGAAAAGCAACCATGTCATTATAATGAGGGTTATGACTATTTGTTATCTTTATCATCATCTGGTGTTTGTTGTGCGATGCTAAACTTTATACGAGTGTCACTCTTGATCAGAAAACGGTATGGTTAATTTGGCCCCAAGAACCTTTGTCTTTGCCCATTTTAGATTGTTGTATCGTGACTTTTCTTTCTTTGTCCTCTTGATGTATACCCTGGTATGAATATTCTATGAATCATTAGAATTTGATTGAAAGTAAATGTTATGGGTCCTATTTGTGATTATATCAATTAATGTGTTTTATCAGTTTAGTGCTTTAATTCTAAGACTGTCTTTTAAAAACGAATTCTGTAAATGTAAATGTTTGACTTTTATGATTCTTTTTCTGAATCGAATAAAGTTTTTTGAACCGAACCGAGTAGTGCGCTATATAAATGCTCTGATTGATTGATTGATTGATTGATTGTTCTTTGCAGTTCAACTGAAAGCCATGAGACACCCACACCCTGAGTAAATGATTTATTTTCCATCTCCTGCTCCCAGCCTGGTAAACATCCTTGACACCGTGATCAGGTTATCTGGACAATGGTCTGACTGCTGGGCCTTGATCAGGGTGATTAAACAATGACTTGAAAGACCGGGCTTTGATCAAGGCAATTGAACAATGACCTGAAAGACTGAGCCTTGATCAAAGCCGAGTGAACAATGATTTGTGTACCGAGCCTTGACCAGGTCACCATCTACAAATGTCGTCTGGATCTGGTTATCAACTGCAAACACTGCCCTGATTAAACAATGAACCAACAGCCAAAAGACGGGGATGAAAAAGTATAAAAGGCTTGTAAGCTGCAGAGTGAAGCAGCAGCCTCCTGGGTTTCGTCTCTGACTAGCTTGGAACTCCGTTCCATAGCCCGGGTTATTTGAATAAATCTGGGTTCCTCCTGCAGACAAAGGCTCCTGTGTCTCCTTTTACTATGTATGAAGGGTATGGAAGATTTGGGCGGTTCCCCCGCCGCCGAGACCCAATAAGTGGGTTATTACGGTTCTTCAAATGGCGCCTGAACAGGGACTCCAAGAGCATGAAGGTCAGGCCCGGTGGATGTGAGGGGGTGCACGGAGAGACTCCGACTGAGGTACCCTACCTGAGGGATTCTTGCAATCCGGTAAGCCGAACGACTCACCCACTGTTCTTCCCCACCCGATCTGGGCCACTTGACCGTGTTCTCGCTGGAGTCCCCTAGCAAATCATTTCTGGAGCAGGACACAGCCCTACATCTGCAGAAGAGAACTACCCCTGTAGGGTAAGGGTGGACTGATCACCCACCAAGTCTGTATGATTCTGTTATTGACTTCCGCATAAGCCAAGCTGTTATTGACTTTTGCCAAAGCCAAGCAAGCGAGGTGAATTTTAAAAACCCGCTGGTGTCTGTTCTCTATGATTCTGCTGTTATTGACTTTTGCAAAAGCCAAGCAAGCAAGGTGAGTTTTTAAAACCCGCTGGTGTCTGTTATCTGGTTTTTTAAGCAAGCCAGTCAGTCAGTAGTAAGTTCAAGAAATTATGTTGTTGTATGTGTACACAGGACTCCCAGCTGGAGGTGGCTTGCCCGCTTCCTCCAGAAGGGACCCCTGCCATACGATGTAGGTTAAACATGGCCCTTCTGCCATAATGTTTTCCTCATTCTGGGTAAAATATACGAAACGAAGTGATGCGGAATTACAGTGGCCACTTTATGGCTCCTTTAATTCCCAAGTTCTCGCCAACTTAGAGGAACAATTGATGAAAAGAAAAACGCGCCTATCAATGTTTGAATCTGCCCGATTTTGGAGGAAAGATATAGAGCAGAGAGCTAGAAGAAAATTTACAAAATCAAATGACAAAGTCAGTAGAAATAGATGATAAGGAGCATGGGGCCCGGGTACAAAAATTTTATCCAGCTCGGGAGGAGAAAGGAAAGGGCCATATGGAAGGGGGAGAATAAGGTGATTCTTTGCTTGAAACCATGCTAGAAAGCCCTCCTGCATGTGCCCCAATGTACCCTGCCCTAACGCCTCACACCCCGCATGTCCCCCAGCCACAGCCCACTCCTGCCTCCACTGTCCCTCTTACTGTTCTCCCTGTCACACCAACCCTCACAATTTTTCCTATGACACAGACCACGCCCGCTAACCCTGTCCTCGCTGCGGGAATGACAAGTTTACATCCACTCAACCCCTGCGGCTTTACCCCTACATGCCCTTTTCCTGCTTCCTCGTGGTCTACAGTTAAGCAGGATTTATATAAATTGTTGAATTCCCCCCGACTGGCCTTCTTGCTCTCTGCAGTCAGCTTTTCGTCCCTTCGAGAAAATGATCTACAGAGGCAACAGTGTGAATGTTGGATAAATAACGGAAATATTTATGCCTTTAAAGAAATATGGTCCACCTTTTCCCAGTGGACGATTATGGAACAGACCACCTGGGCTGAATACATGTGTACCCTGGTCATGCAAAGATTTGAGAATGCGCTTATGCAGAAACCCACCGGATTAATGGACCTTAGGTCGCAAATAAAAAGAGGCGATGTTCAGGAGAGAGGATGTTTGGCGCAATGTCTGCTTTAATGGCTTATCGTGATATGACCGCTTTTCCCAACACCCCCCTAGAAACAGCTATGCCAATGAGAGAGGAGGCCCCTGTCTTTGTTAACGCACTTACTGATGCCCAAAATAATGGTCGAGGGCTGTTGAGGCACACTGGCGCAGGCTTTGGGTTCATGTTCCTTGGAAAAGGTCAGTAGTAATGCAGTGAAAAGGACAATTACCAGATCCCCGGGAGAATCCTGATGCCTGTTACAGAGAATTATGTCAGATTATATCTGCAGGTACTCTCGTTCTTGAGGATATAGATTTACTTTTTGGTACAGTTGTCCCCACCGAAATTTGGGACAAAATTCGACATATTGACCATGAAGTGGCATTGGGAGGTAAATGGGCTGACCTAGAGCCTATGGAAGAAGCAAGGGTAGGGGGGACTAAACTAGAAGCCTGACTTTGCCCGGTAAAATAATGACGTTGATCAAAACGCTTGTGCCGGAAACTGTCATTAACTGGGATAAAATAAACGCATGTAGGCAGCGAAAAGATGAGAATGTGGCTGACTCCTTTACCCGTTTTAAGACAGAATACAAGGGACATAGTGGTTTGGATCCCTGGACCTCTAGTTCTGGCCCAGTGTTTGTCAACAAATTTGTCAGCAACTTGCTTCCTGAGATCTTCGCCAGGCTTCAGAAAGTTGAAAGTACGTGGTCTGCCCAAACTATGACTGGTATCTTGGCTATGGCACAATATCATGAGAATAGGGAGAATGAGGATAGAGACAAGGAAAGTAAGAAGGTTAGGGATCTTAAGACTAAGGCACTTTTGCCGCATGCTTACCCTCCCCGAGGTCCCGATGCCTGCGGGAATTTCAGACCTCAACCCCAAACCCCTCCGAGGGCTCGCCAGTCTACCCCCTGCAGCCCTAACGTACGGGAGCCCTCCAAACAGATCAGTGTGCTTATTGTAAGGGGTACGGCCATTGGATAGATGAGTGTCCCGCGTTAGCTGAAAACATCCGAATAGGGAAGACTTGGCCTCGCGCTCCCAGGGAGGGGAGGCCGACTAGGGACCATTGCCCGCCCCATCCACAGGATAAAAAACGTAGACCCTGGGATGACGCTCCCGTCCGACAGCAACCGGCCAATAGGTTTGATGGGTACGAAGCAATACACACTTATTACAATGATAATTATGATGAAGTTGATGAGACAGGGTCCTACCAAGCATAGGACAGCCAGGAAAGGGGCATTACCAGGGTGCATATTCCAGTAGATCAAAGGGGCCCGTATGTTCAAATGTCAGTTGTGGGGAACGATCAGAATTTTCTTTGGGATACTGGGGCCACCAGGTCTTCTATTGCACGTCTGTCAGTCACGGATGCACCCCTTTCTGGCAATATGAATATCTCCGTGGGTTTTGCAGGAAAACCTGTGACCAGACCTGTCTCTGAACCCCTCCCTCTCAATATTGGCCCTGCACATGTTGCCGCTCCCTTGGTTGTTACTACAAGTTGCAGTGAAAACCTGTTAGGCATGGATTTACTGAAAGCTCTGTATGCGACCATATCATGTAGTCCCCAAGGTGTATCCCTAACTATTTCCCCCACCGCAGCTTCCTATATGTATCTGTCTGGTCCCCTCCCACCAGAATTGCAGTCTTTACCTTCCTCCCTTTGGGCATCATCAGACACTGATGTAGGGTGTCTCAACATATCCCCTCATGTGGTACGCATCCAGCCAGGTGCACTTCTCCCCCGCCTCCGACAGTATCGACTGCCCACGGAAGGAGAAATGGCCCTTTTAACAATAATATCTGAATTAATGGACAAGGGCGTAGTGGAGGAGACACGTGGCAATATCTGTAACAGTTCTATTATTCCCGTTCTCCCCTAAAATATACAGATTTGTAATTGACCTTAGAGCCCTTAACAAAATAACAATCTCCCAATATCCTGTTGTCCCCGACATTACAGCCCTCTTAATGATGGTTCATTCTGATGGAACGCACTTCTCTGTCATAGACCTGAAGAAAGCTTTTTCCAGCATTCCTATGCATCCTGACAGCAGAAATTTTTTTGGTTTCTCCCTTGGTGGGAGGAGCTTTAGATTCTGCCGCGCCCCTCAAGGTTTCACCGAGAGCCCCAGTATCTATAGTCAAGCCCTAAAAAGTCAACTAGATTGCTTGGAACTCCCTGATAATTCCACACTATTACAATATGTAGATGACCTCCTCATTGCTACAAATTCTGCCCCAGCATGTAAAGAAGCTACTTTCTGTTTGTTACGCCACCTTGCCCTCCATAATCACAAAGTCTCTTAGAAAAAGCTTCAGTTTTGTCAAGAGAAGGTGACCTATTTAGGTCATCTCCTCTCGAAGGAGGGGAGGCAACTTACTGCTGATCGTGTAGCCATTATCAATGCTATGACGCGCCCACAAACACAAAAGCAGGCGTGAGCCTTCATAGGCCTAACATCATACTGTAGACAGTGGATTTCCAATTTTTAGGCCCTGGTCAAACCTCTCCTTGCCCTCACCACCAAAAACGTAACACACAGTTCCTTTCCATAAACGAGACAGCATGCACAGGCCTTCCAAGATTTAAAAAAGGCTCTGTGCACTGCTCCAGTCCTCGGTACTTCTGATTATAACAAACATTTTTTTCTTTTTGTACATGAGACAGACGGCTGTGCATGCGCTGTCTTGACCCAGATGTTCGGAGGTCACCATCGGCCATGTGCCTATTTTTCAGCCACCTTAGATCCTGTTGCAAGGGCTCTCCCAGGATGCCTACGGGCGACCACTGCGGCCACCCTCATGGTCCGTCAGAGTGCAGGGATCGTCATGAACTCCTCCCTGACTCTGATGGTCCCCCATTCTGTAGATACCCTCCTTAATAACACCAAGACACAGTACCTCACTAGCGCACGACTCACAGGATATGAACTGACACTCTTTGCCAGCCACATTAACATCAAAAGATGCACTGTACTAAACCCCGCCACATTACTCCCACTGGATACTCATGATGCCCGCTTAGACCCACATGACTGCATATTAAGGACAGAGGAGGCGACCAAGGGACGGGTTGACTTACAGGACACCCCGATAGCAGAACCAGAAGGACACTGTATGTAGAGGGATCATGTCTCAGAGGGCCAGATGGTAACACCCCAGCTGCCTACGCTCTCATGCAATTAGGGCGAGTAGTAGAAACAGCTCCGATTCAGCAGTGCTCTGTTCAAGCAGCAGAATTAGTGGTCCTCACTAGAGCTTGTGAGTTAAGAAAAGGGATGACGGTCAATATTTATACTGACAGCCAATATTCTATTGGGGTGGCCCACAACTTCGGGAGGTTGTGAAAAGAAAGGAATTTCCTTACTTTCCATGGGACCAAAATTCAACATGGCCCCCTAGTTCACCGACTGTTAGACTCCCTGACACTCCCCAGAAAGGTGGCCCTCATAAAATGTAAAGCCCATAAGAAAGTGACAGATGATGTTGGGAAAGGCAATGCCCTGGCTGACCAGACGGCCAGACAAACAGCTCATAGAAAAAGGGAATGAATGTATGTAGGAGGTCCCGCTAGGTGGCTTGTAGACGAGGGCATTGTTGAAAACACAGTAGAGTGTGATTGATATTCAGTCCCATACTACTCCTGAGGAACTAAGGGTGTGGAAGGAGCAATTGAGAGAATTGATGGTTGTTGGGTCCGTACGACTATGGAAAGGCAATGGATCTTACCTGACAATCACGTGCCACCAGTAGTTACGATGGCCCATGGTCCTGCTCACATCAGTGCAAAAGGGATATGTAAACTTTTAGAACCTACATGGTACAACTCTAAGATACCAGCATATGCTGACAAACTGGTTAAAACATGCATGATATGCCTAATGTATAACCCAGGAAAAGGCACAGTTAGTCCTAAGGGAGGATTCTCTCCTCCTACCTTCCCTTTTGAAGTCCTCCAAATGGATTACATCCAGATAGCCTACCCCGTCAAAGACTGCACCGCTATCACTACCGACTAAGTACTATTAAAAGAGTACCTCCCACGATTCGGTTTGCCCCGCTTGGTCTGGAGTGACAATGGGACACACTTTACGGCCCAAATTATGGAATATGTCTGTACAGCATTGGGCATAAAACAAAAATTTCATGTAGCTAACCACCCCCTGTCAGCAGGTCTAGTGGAGGTGTACAATGGCATCCTAAAAACTAAAATGGCCAAAATAGTAGCCGAGACAGGTGTCACTTGGGTTGATGCTCTGCCCTTAGCCCTACTGTTCACAAGAACAATGGCCCACACCAGAATCGGCCTGTCTCCCCATGAAATTGTGTTCGGGAGGCCTGCCAATGTATGGGGTGTCCCGCGGCCTAAGAAACTGTCTGACGTTGAATACCCTGTATTAACTGATTACCTGTACAGTTTAACTAACACCTTTCGTACTCTTTATCACCAGGTGCATGAGGCCATACCTGACAAAAGCGAGGGCCCAGGACACGTCATCCAACCTGGAGAGTGGGTCTTGGTGAAAAATTTTCAACGACTAAGAGCCTCGAGCCCCGCTGGACACAACCACGTCCGGTGTTACTAGCCACCTGCACCGCTGTGAAAGTAGAAGGTTGGACGAATTGGGTGCATTCATCACACTGCAGACGTGTGCCTCTGCCCCTTCCCTATGATCAGTGGGTGAGGGAAGGACTAGGAGACTCAGAAACAGAAACAGTCCCGACGTTTGTCCCATTCAGCGATGCCAGACTGCATTCTACATCTACGGAAGCAGAGAGTGACAGCATACTGAAAGGAAGAGTGGAACCCTCCCTTAACTCTGCTTAACACCAAGAACAATTGTTTCCCGACCATACTGTCCCTACTTCCGACAGACACAACTTGCGCCCCAGAGGGAAGGCTTGCCTTTGACTTCGCCAAGTACCTATAGGCTGTAAGGCTGTGATCTTCCCCTGCTGAGAGTAGTGCTGATGTGTCAGACTATGGTAATGACATCTAGGAAAAGTGGGGATGCCACTTTTGGTGGTGGTGTGCACAAATATACTTCGACCTTTGGGTCTTCTTCAATTCATTATGTTCAATGATTCCTTCAAACAAAAGTTTTTATCCAATAAAATTCAAGTCTTTAATTTCATATTGTTTTCAATCTTCATTAATGCAAATGTATTCTTTGCAGATTTATATCACTTTTGAATTCCACATATACCCTATGCATTTCGGGTCATATGTGACCCTTCCTCAAGGGTCTGTGTATAGAAAAAACAAGGATATTTTGAGCCAGCCTCATAAACACATCAACTTATGTAGAAAACACATTCTGTTAATCACTTTTGTCAGTGCAACTGGTTATCTGTCCATACAAACTGTAAACATGTCAAAATCATTACACAATATTCATTAATCCATCAGGAACGCCAAAAGTTCAATGCTATACCCATCGCAACTGAGTGTTGATGAACAAAAAATCAAAATGCCATGTGTTTTCTATGGTTACTAAAGGTGCACGTGTCCCTGGAAAATACATCCACTTTAAACAATTAGTTTGGGTTCTAATGTGACTGTTATCTCATGCTCATAAAAAAATCGCTGTGCCTAACTAAAAATCAAACGACGGAGAAAAACGCTGCGGTTTTCCCGTTATTACTTACGGAAGTGGAAAGTGGCTCGTGCCTCGGTGTTCGGCCAATTCGGATCTACTGAGTGATTAACAGAATGTGTTTTTTACATAAGTTAATGTGTTTATGAGGCTGGCTCAAAATATCCTTGTTTTTTCTATACACAGACCCCTGAGAAAGGGTCACATATGACCCGAAATGCATAGGGTATCTGTGGAATTCAAAAGTGATATGGATCTGCAAAGAATAAATTTGCATTAATGAAGATTGAAAACAATATGAAATTAAAGACTTGACTTTTCTTGGATAAAAACTTTTGTTTGAATGAATCATTGAACATAATGAATTGAAGAAGACCCAAAGGTCGAAGTATATTTGTGCACACCACCACCAAAAGTGTCATCCCCACTTTTCCTAGAAGTCATTTACATATAGTGTTCCAAGACAAAACACTGGGAGGGAGTTGCACTAAAATTACAACAGATTTAATAAGGTATCACAACGTTAACAGAGTGCTCCGACGGATCTAAAAGGATTTGTTCAGACTAAGGTAAGCCATAAGGGCCCTTGGCACCTGCGCCCAGTCAAGCAACCACCAATCACAGACAGCCACTAGAGGTCCCTGGCTTAGCACAATGGCCGCCGTCCAAAACACTTGAATCCAGAAACAAGATGTCAGCCTCCGACATAGTAAATGCTTCATGGTCACCGTGGTGACGCTGTTTGTCTCCGACATCCTGGCTATCCTTGGTTGGCTGTTACTAATCTACCATCCAGTTCCCTCACCAACTCCTACCCCGACTCCTGCAGAACACCAGTATTACACGTTACTAGCCCACAAATTACCCCGCCGTGCAGAATTCTTCAACACCACCTTCATCCAAATGTTGCATCATCACCAGATGATCATGAACACTTCCAACTGCTGGGTGTGTGGACTGATGCCCGCATTCCATGATACACCCTGTCCCATTCTTTCCCTACCCCTTTTCCATCTCTGGGTCTTGTCTTGCATGGTGGATGTTGATTCAGGAGACCAACACTGTCAATGGTACTGCCAATTCTGCCCTTGGAACATTTCGGGATGACTTCTGGCGGAACAGATCCGGCCATGTCAATGCTCCCTTTTGCCCGACCAGCTCATCCACAACGCTACTACCACCAGATGAACTCAGTGAGATGGTAGTATTCAACTCAACTAATCGACGAACATTTTCCAGATTCCGCACAAGAAGGATACTGCCTGATGAACGAGACAGTGTGAATGTCATAAATGTGCAAGGCCGTGTCTGCATTCATGGCCTAGGGACTAAGAAAGTTGGTACCAGTATGAGTGATATCACAAAAACTTTCAACTCTACATCTCCTCCGAAGCTGGTGGCATCCCCCAGCACCTATTTCATCTATGACACTGCCGCCTACACTTGGCTCCCCCGTAACTGGTCTGGTACCTGCTATCTGGCCTTCCTTCTTCCACCAACGTATTCTACCCATGGAGGTTACCACCTGTCAATGAAGGGCGCTCTGCGCCGCTCACGTAGGGGCATCATATCAGCTGAGGATACAGCAGGCCAGGAAACCGGGGACTTCTTTAAAGGATTCCTTCCTTTCTGGGGCCCCATGGCCAACAGTCGGGCTGTACGAGGACTGACCAGGGTCCTTGAAGCCACCATCACAGTAACAGCTGGTGCTCTCTCCAACATCACTGCAGAGCTACAGGCGGACTGAATTATAATGCTTCAGAACAGAATGGTCCTAGACGTCATCCTTGCTGATCGTGGTGGTGTGTGAAAATTGATCGGCTCCAGCTGCTGCGTGTATATCCCAGACAACGCACCTACAGTGTATGATGCCATCCAACGTCTGCATTCTTTCTTCCGAAATTCATTTGGATGAAGGCAACTGGTCCCTCACAGGCTGGATCTGGGGCCTCCTTTCCCAGTGGGGGTGGAAGATCGTCATCTTCCTTGCCATGGGAGTAACTATCTGGTCTCCTGCTGTTTTTGCTTTTAGTGTCTGCCAGTGCTCTGTACAATGTGTGTCGAGACCATCAAGCCTCCACCCTCTAACATTCACAACATCAATATGATGATAATGCTCCAACATGAAACGGATGGCCTTATGAACATTGACATTTCTTAAAGTATTTGCCACTCAATGGCAAAAGGAGAGTCTGAGGAAAAGTGTTCTTCTGATCGGCATCATTTGTACCGGGACTCCATTGCTTTTTCATTGCCATCTCGTGTCAAACACTTCCACACGACCCACCTGGTCGTTTCTGCTGATGCCTGAGGAAATTCTAACTGACACGACAAAAACCATCTTGCAGCGTGCATTTCTGCCCAGGAACTGTCGCACACCCAACCCCCCCTGTTCTTTGTAGTTCAACTGAAAGCCATGAGACACTCACACCCTGAGTAAATGATTTATTTTCCATCTCCTGCTCGAAGCCTGGTAAACATCCTTGACACCGTGATAAGGTTATCTGGACAATGGTCTGACTGCTGGGCCTTGATCAGGGTGATTAAACAATGACTTGAAAGACCGGGTTTTGATCAAGGCAATTGAACAATGACCTGAAAGGCTGAGTCTTGATCAAAGCCGAGTGAACAATGATTGGTGTACCGAGCCTTGACCAGGTCACCATCTACAAATGTCGTCTGGATCTGGTTATCAACTGCAAACACTGCCCTGATTAAACAATGAACTAACAGCCAAAAGACTGGGATGAAAAAGAATAAAAGGCTTGTAAGCTGCAGAGTGAAGCAGCAGCCTCCTGGGTTTTGTCTCTGACTAGCTTAGGACTCTGTTCCATAGCCCGGGCTATTTGAATAAATCTGGGTTCCTCCTGCAGACGAAGGCTCCTGTGTCTCCTTTTACTACGTATGAAGGGTATGGAAGATTTGGGCGGTTCCCCCTCCGCCGAGACCCAGTAAGTGGGTTATTACGGTTCTTCAGTATATACTAAATTATATACAAGAGGTCTCGAATGCTCGACCTAAAAAGTAAATTGGCACGTTGAAGAGAAAATGATCTTAAACATTAAATAAGTCAGTGGCTACAGTGTCACTCTGGACTTCAGAAAAGAAATGGAAAAGAAAAGATTGTAAATGAAAAATAACAGAGTGTTTCGGTATCGCCCTTATAGGTCCATGCCTACAGTGTAAAAGTGTCTCAATCACAGCATGAGGAGCGGATGGATACTAATAAAGGCATTAATCAGTATTGGTTCCATGGTTCATGGAAGAGAAACACATCAAGACAGACGTGAAACTGGCATGTGCTGACCAATGAGAAGTGAGGAAATGAGAGTGACAACAAAGTTAACCAACGGTAAGTAATGGGCGAGCTCTAAGACCCCTCTATGTTTTATATAACAAAAGATCTCTCAAGGGACAGGAAAAAACTAAAAAGCAGTAGCAATGCAACAGGTCTCGCATTAGGAAAGTTTGAGCTATTGGTATTGCAAATGTCAAATTTTATATTTATGTGTTGTTTTTGAAACTAGCGAAATTAATAGCTTTGTCATTTACAATGACAAACGTTTTAACTTTCGTAAATTTGACACCTATAGCATTTGTAATGCAATATGTGCTGTATTTACTTGACTTATATGTATTGATATTACAAATAACAATGGCTTTTAATTTTTTTTAATAATTAATACTTAAATAAAATGTATTGTAATTTATAATGGTAATAGGGTAAAATGTTGTAAATAACTTTTGTGAAGATTATGTTCAGTGTATTTTATTGTGACGAAAATCCAAGAACAGAAGTGAAATATTACCATCTTTTTGTGACATTTGTAATATAGCTTGAAACATTGAGAGAACATATTTGAACCAGTTGTTGTTTAATGGTTGCACAGATTGATACTGTGGTGGCGCGGAGTGATGTTGTGGTGGCCACAAGTGATGCTGTGGCTTTCAGTGATGCTGTGGTAGCGCACAGTGATGTTGTGGTGCTCCTGATTGATGCTGTGGTGCTCCTGAGTGATGCTGTGGTGGCGCTGAGTGATGCTGTGGTGATGCGATAGATAGAGTGAGGGCGATAGATAGAGGGCGATAGAGTGAGGGCGATAGAGTGAGGGCGATAGAGTGAGGGCGATAGATAGAGGGCGATAGATAGAGGGCGATAGATAGAGGGCGATAGAGTGAGGGCGATAGAGTGAGGGCGATAGATAGATAGAGTGAGGGTGATAGATAGATAGAGTAAATTGTAAATTGATACTTGTATAGCGCACTACTCACCCGCAAGGGTCTCAAGGCGCTTGTACGAATACCGCTGTGGAACCCATCCTGGCTTTCCCTGTGAGGCGTCCACTCCTGGGCACCCCCAAGGTGGAGGCCAGGCATCCTTAGCGTTGTGGGGGCCGATGTGGAGATTAAGCAACCTATTGCCCAGAGTTGCAGAGTGGGACTCCATGATTGGAATAGGTACCGAGGCGAGAATTATCAGGTCCGTGGAATTTTGAGCCCAAGACCCACCGAGGCAGGGAATTGAACCCTGGTCCTGGGCTAGACCTCTGCATCAGCGTCTGCAGCAGAGTGAGGGCGATAAATAGATAGAGTGAGAGCGATAGATAGATAGAGTGAGGGCAATAGATAGATAGAGTGAGGGCGATAGAGTGAGGGCGATAGAGTGAGGGCGATAGAGTGAGGGCGATAGAGTGAGGGCGATAGATAGATAGAGTGAGGGCGATAGACAGATAGAGTGAGGGCGATAGACAGATAGAGTGAGGGCGATAGATAGAGTGAGGGCGATAGATAGAGTGAGGGCGATAGATAGATAGAGTGAGGGCAAAAGATAGATAGAGTGAGGGCGATAGAGTGAGGGCGATAGAGTGAGGGCTATAGATAGATAGAGTGAGGGCGATAGACAGATAGAGTGAGGGTGATGAACAGATAGAGTGAGGGCGATAGATAGAGTGAGGGCGATAGATAGAGTGAGGGCGATAGATAGAGTGAGGGCGATAGATAGATAGAGTGAGGGCGATAGATAGATAGTGTGGAGGGCGATAGAGAGATAGAGTGAGGGCGATAGATAGATAGAATGAGAGCAATAGATAGAGTGAGGGCGATAGATAGAGTGATGGCGATAGATAGAGTGAGGGTGATAGATAGATAGAGTGATGGGCGATAGATAGTGTGGAGGGCGATAGAGAGATAGAGTGAGGGCGATAGATAGATAGAATGAGGGCAATAGATAGAGTGAGGGCGATAGATAGAGTGAGGGAGATAGATAGAGTGAGGGCGATAGATAGATAGAGTGAGGGCGATAGACAGATAGAGTGAGGGCGATAGAAAGATAGAGTGAGGGCGATAGATAGATAGAGTGAGGGGCGATAGAGAGATAGAGTGGGGCGATAGATAGATAGAGTGAGGGCGATAGATAGATAGAGTAAGGGCGATAGATAGATAGAGTGAGGGCAATAGATAGATAGAGTGAGGGCAATAGATAGATAGAGTGAGGGCAATAGATAGATAGAGTGAGGGGCGATAGAGAGATAGAGTGAGGGGCGATAGAGAGATAGAGTGAGGGGCGATAGAGAGATAGAGTGAGGGGCAATAAATAGATAGAGTGAGGGGCGATAGATAGATAGAGTGAGGGTGATAGATAGATAATGAATACTCCAGGCACACCCCTCCATCCCAAGAGTGAATGAATACTCCAAGCCCATCACTCCATCACAAAAGTGAGTGAATGAATACTCCAGGTACACCCCTCCATCCCAAGAGTGAATGAATACTCCAAGCCCATCACTCCATCATAAAAGTGAGTGAATGAATACTCCAGGCACACCCCTCCATCCCAAGAGTGAATGAATACTCCAGGCCCATCCCTCCATCACAAGAGTGAGTGAATGAATACTCCAGGTACACCCCTCCATCCCAAGAGTGAATGAATACTCCAGGCACACTCCTCCATCCCAAGAGTGACTGAATACTCCAGGCACACACCTCCATCCCAAGAGTGATTGAATACTCCGGGCCTGTCCCTCCATTCCAAGAGTGAATGAATACTACGGGCACACCCCCCCATCCCAAGAGTGACTGAATACTGCAGGCACACCCCTCCATCCCAAGAGTGAATGAAAACTCCAGGCACACCTCTCCATCCCAAGCGTGAATACTCCAGGCACACCCCTCCATCCCAAGAGTGAATGAATACTCCAGGCACACCCCTCCATCCCAAGAGTGAATGAAAACTCCAGGCACACCCCTCCATCCCAAGCGTGATTGAATACTCCAGGCACACCCCTCCATCCCAAGAGTGAATGAATACTCCGGGCACACCCCTCCGTCCCAAGAGTGAATGAATACTCCAGGCCCACCCCTCCACCCCAAGAGTGATTTAATACTCCAGGCACACCCCTCTATTTCAGAAGTGAATGCATACTCCAGGAACACCCCTCCATCCCAAGAGTGAATGAATATTCCAGGCACACCCCTGCATCCCAAGCGTGATTGAACACCCCAGGAACGTCACTCCATCCCAAGAGTGAAAGAATACTCCAGGCACACCACTCCATCCCAAGGGTGATTGAATACTCCAGGCACACCCGTCTATTCCAGGAGTGATTGAATACTCCAGGTACACCCCTCCATCCCAAGAGTGAATGAATACTCCAGGCATGCCCCTCCATCCCAAGAGTGAATGAATACTCCAGGCACGCCCCTCCATCCCAAGAGTGAATGAATACTCCAGGCACACCCCTCCATTCCAAGAGTGATTGAATACTCCAGGCACGCCCCTCCATCCCAAGAGTGATTGAATACTCCAGGCACACCACTCCATCACAAGAGTGATTGAATACTCCAGGCACACCACTCCATTCCAAGAGTGAATAAATACTCCAGGCATACCCCTCGATCCCAAGAGTGACTGAATGCTCCAGGCACACCCCTCGATCCCAAGAGTGAATGAATACTCCAGGCACACCCTTCCATCCCAAGAATGATTGAATACTCCGGGCACACCCCTCCATCCCAAGAGTGAAATAATACTCCGGGGACACCCCTCCATACCAAGAGTGATTGAATACTCAAGGAACACCCCTCCATCCCAAGAGTGATTGAATACTCCAGGCACACCCCTCCATTCCAAGAGTGATTGAATACTCCAGGAACACCCCTCCATCCCAAGAGTGATTGAATACTCGAGGCACACACCTCCATTCCAAGAGTGATTGAATACTCCAGGCACACCCCTCCATTCCAAGAGTGATTGAATACTCCAGGCACACCCCTCCATTCCAAGAGTGATTGAATACTCCAGGCACACCCCTCCATTCCAAGAGTGATTGAATACTCCAGGAACACCCCTCCATCCCAAGAGGGATTGAATACTCCAGGCACACCCCTCCATTCCAAGAGTGATTGAATACTCCAGGCACACGCCTCCATTTCAAGAGTGATTGAACACACTAGGAACACCCCTCCATCCCAAGAGGGATTGAATACTCCAGGCACACCACTCCATCCCAAGAATGATTGAATACTCAAGACACACCCCTCCATTCCAAGAGTGATTGAATACTCCAGGCACACCCCTCCATTCCAAGAGTGATTGAATACTCCAGGAACACCCCTCCATCCCAAGAGTGATTGAATACTCCAGGCACACCCCTCCATTCCAAGAGTGATTGAATACTCAAGGCACACCCCTCCATTCCAGGAGTGATTGAATACTCCAGAAACACCCCTCATTCCCAAGAGTGATTGAATATTCCAGGCACACCCCTCCATTCTAAGAGTGATTGAATACTCCAGGCACACCCCTCCATTTCAAGAGTGATTGAATACTCCAGGCACACCCCTCCATCCCAAGAGTGAATGAATACTCCAGGCACGCCCCTCCATCCCAAGAGTGAATGAATACTCCAGGCACACCCCTCCATTCCAAGAGTGATTGAATACTCCAGGCATGCCCCTCCATCCCAAGAGTGAATGAATACTCCAGGCACACCCCTCCATCCCAAGAGTGATTGAATACTCCAGGCACACCCCTCCATCCCAAGAGTGATTTAATACTCCAGGCACACCCCTCCATTCCAAGAGTGAATAAATACTCCAGGCACACCCCTCGATCTCAAGAGTGACTGAATGCTCCAGGTACACCCCTCCATCCCAAGAGTGAATGAATACTCCAGGCACACCCCTCCATCCCAAGAGTGATTGAATACTCCGGGCACACCCCTCCATCCCAAGAGTGAATGAATACTCCGGGCACACCCCTCCATCCCAAGAGTGAATGAATACTCCAGGCACACCCCTCCATCCCAAGAGTGAATGAATACTCCTGGCACACCCTTCCATCCCAAGAGTGAATGAATACTCTCAGCACACCCCTCTATTCCAAGAGTGAATGAATACTCCATACTCCCGGCATACCCCTCCATCCCAAGAGTGATTGAATACTCCAGGCACACCCCTCCATCCCAAGAGTGATTGAATACTCCAGGCACACCCCTCCATCACAAGAGTGATTGAATACTCCCGGCACACCCCTCCATCCCAAGAGTGATTGAATACTCCAGGCACACCCCTCCATCACAAGAGTGATTGAATACTCCAGGCACACCCGGCCATTCCAAGAGTGAATGAATACCCCAGGCACACCCCTCCATTCCAAGAGTGAATGAATACCCCAGGCACACCCCTCCATTCCAAGAGTGATTGAATACTCCAGGCACACCCCTCCATTCCATGAGTGATTGAATACTCCAGGCACACCCCTCCATCACAAGAGTGATTGAATACTCCCGGCACACCCCTCCATCCCAAGAGTGAATGAATACCCCAGGCACACCCCTCCATTCCAAGAGTGATTGAATACTCCAGGCACACCCCTCCATTCCATGAGTGATTGAATACTCCAGGCACACCCCTCCATCCCAAGAGTGATTTAATACTCCAGGCACACCCCTCCATCACAAGAGTGATTGAATACTCCAGGCACACCCCTCCATCCCAAGAGTGAATGAATACCCCAGGTACACTCCTCTATTCCAAGAGTGAATGAATACTCCATACTCCCGGCATACCCCTCCATCCCAAGAGTGATTGAATACTCCAGACACACCCCTCCATCCCAAGAGTGAATGAATACTCTCAGCACACCCCTCTATTCCAAGAGTGAATGAATACTCCATACTCCCGGCATACCCCTCCATCCCAAGAGTGATTGAATACTCCAGGCACACCCCTCCATCACAAGAGTGATTGAATACTCCAGGCACACCCCTCCATTCCAAGAGTGATTGAATACTCCTGGCACACCCCTCCATCACAAGAGTGATTGAATACTCCAGGCACAACCCTGCATCCCAAGAGTGAATGAATACTCCCGGCACACCCCTCCATCCCAAGAGTGAATGAATACTCCAGGCACACCCCTCCATCCCAAGAGGGAATGAATACTCCTGCCACACCCCTCCATCCCAAGAGTGATTGAATACTCCAGGCACACCCCTCCATCCCAAGAGTGAGTGAATACTCCAGGGCCACCCCTCCATCCCGAGTGAATGAATACTCCAGGCAAACCCCTCCATTCCAAGAGTGATTGAATACTCACGGCACACCCCTCCATCCCAAGAGTGATAGAATACTCCAGGCACACCCCTCCATCCCAAGAGTGATTGAATACTCCAGGCACACCCCTCCATTCCAAGAGTGATAGAATACTCCAGGCACACCCCTCCATCACAAGAGTGATTGAATACTCCAGGCACACCCCTCAATTCAAAGAGTGATTGAATACTCCAGGCACACCCCTCCATCCCAAGAGTGAATGAATACTCCGGGCACACCCCTCCATCCCAAGAGTGAATGAATACTCCAGGCACACCCCTCCATTCCAAGAGTGAATGAATACTCCAGGCACACCCGTCCATCCCAAGAGTGATTGAATACTCCGGGCACACCCCTCCATACCAAGAGTGATTGAATAGTCCAGGCACACCCCTCCATCCCAAGAGTGAATGAATACTCTCAGCACACCCCTCTATTCCAAGAGTGAATGAATACTCCATACTCCAGGCACACCCCTCCATCCCAAGAGTGAATGAATACTCCAGGCACACCCCTCCATCCCAAGAGTGAATGAATACTCTCAGCACACCCCTCCATTCCAAGAGTGAATGAATACTCCATACTCCAGGCACACCCCTCCATCCCAAGAGTGAATGAATACTCTCAGCACACCCCTCTATTCCAAGAGTGAATGAATACTCCATACTCCTGGCACACCCCTCCATCCCAAGAGTGATTGAATACTCCGGGCACACCCCTCCATCCCAAGAGTGAATGAATACTCCGGGCACACCCCTCCATCACAAGAGTGATTGAATACTCCAGGCACACCCCTCCATCCCAAGAGTGATTGAATACTCCAGGCACACCCCTCCATCCCAAGAGTGATTGAATACTCCAGGCACACCCGGCCATTCCAAGAGTGATTGAATACTCCAGGAACACCCCTCCATCCCAAGAGTGATTGAATACCCCAGGCACACCCCTCCATTCCAAGAGTGATTGAATACTCCAGGCACACCCCTCCATTTCAAGAGTGATTGAATACTCCAGGCACACCCCACCATCCCAAGAGTGAATGAATACTCCAGGCACGCCCCTCCATCCCAAGAGTGATGGAACACACCAGTAACACCCCTCCATCCCAAGAGTGATTGAATACTCCAGGCACACCCCTCCATCCCAAGAATGATGGAATACTCCAGGCACACCCCTCCATTCCAAGAGTGATTGAATACTCCAGGAACACCCCTCCATCCCAAGAGTGATTGAATACTCCAGGCACACCCCTCCATTCCAAGAGTGATTGAATACTCCAGGCACACCCCTCCTTTCCAAGAGTGATTGAACACTCCAGGAACACCCCTCCATCCCAAGAGTGATTGAATACTCCAGGCACGCCCCTCCATTCCAAGAGTGATTGAATACTCCAGGCACGCCCCTCCATTTCAAGAGTGATTGAATCCTCCAGGCACACCCCTACATCCCAAGAGTGAATGAATACTCCAGGCACGCCCCTCCATCCCAAGAGTGAATGAATACTCCAGGCACACCCCTCCATCCCAAGAGTGATTGAATACTCCAGGCACACCCCTCCATACCAAGAGTGATTGAATACTCCAGGCACACCCCTCCATACCAAGAGTGATTGAATACTCCAGGAACACCCCTCCATCCCAAGAGTGATTGAATACTCCAGGCACGCCCCTCCGTTCCAAGAGTGATTGAATACTCCAGGCACGCCCCTCCATCCCAAGAGTGAATGAATACTCCAGGCACACCCCTCCATCCCAAGGGTGATTGAATACTCCAGGCACACCCCTCCATACCAAGAGTTATTGAATACTCCAGGCACACCCCTCCATACCAAGAGTGATTGAATACTCCAGGCACACCCCTCAATCCCAAGAGTGACTGAATGCTCCAGGCACACCCCTCCATCCCAAGAGTGAATGAATACTCCAGGCACACCTGTCCATCCCAAGAGTGATTGAATATTCCAGGCACACTCCTCCATTCTAAGAGTGATTGAATACTCCAGGCACACCCCTCCATTTCAAGAGTGATTGAATACTCCAGACACACCCCTCCATCCCAAGAGTGAATGAATACTCCAGGCACGCCCCACCATCCCAAGAGTGAATGAATACTCCAGGCACACCCCTCCATTCCAAGAGTGATTGAATACTCCAGGCACGCCCCTCCATCCCAAGAGTGAATGAATACTCCAGGCACACCCCTCCATCCCAAGAGTGATTGAATACTCCAGGCACACCCCTCCATCCCAAGAGTGATTGAATACTCCAGGAACACCCCTCCATCCCAAGAGTGATTGAATACTCCAGGCACACCCCTCCATTCCAAGAGTGATTGAATACTCCAGGCACACCCCTTCATTTCAAGAGTGATTGAATACTCCAGGAACACCCCTCCATCCCAAGAGTGATTGAATACTCCAGGCACACCCCTCCATTCCAATAGTGATTGAATACTCCAGGCACACCCCTCCTTTCCAAGAGTGATTGAACACTCCAGGAACACCCCTCCATCCCAAGAGTGATTGAATACTCCAGGCACGCCCCTCCATTCCAAGAGTGATTGAATACTCCAGGCACGCCCCTCCATTTCAAGAGTGATTGAATACTCCAGGCACACCCCTACATCCCAAGAGTGAATGAATACTCCAGGCACGCCCCTCCATCCCAAGAGTGAATGAATACTCTCAGCACACCCCTCTATTCCAAGAGTGAATGAATACTCCATACTCCTGGCACACCCCTACATCCCAAGAGTGATTGAATACTCCAGGCACACCCCTCCATCACAAGAGTGATTGAATACTCCAGGCACACCCCCCCCCCCATTCAAAGAGTGATTGAATACTCCAGGCACACCCCTCCATCCCAAAAGTGAATGAATACTCCAGGCACACCCCTCCATCCCAAGAGTGAATGAATACCCCAGGCACACTCCTCTATCCCAAGAGTGATTGAACACACCAGGAACACCCCTCCATCCCAAGAGTGAATGAATACTCCAGGCACACCCCTCCATCCCAAGAGTGAATGAATACTCGGGGCACCCCCCTCCATCCCAAGAGTGAAAGAATATTCCGGGCACACCACTCCATCCCAAGAGTGAAATAATACTCCAGGCACACCCCTCCATCCCAAGCGTGATTGAATACTCCTGGCACACCCCTCCATACCAAGAATGATTGAATACTCCAGGCACACCCCTCCATTCCAAGAGTGATTGAATACTCCAGGCACACCCCCCATTCCAAGAGTGATTGAATACTCAAGGAACACCCCTCCATCCCAAGAGTGATTGAATACTCCAGGCACACCCCTCCATTCCAAGAGTGATTGAATACTCCAGGCACACCCGGCTATTCCAAGAGTGATTGAATACTCCAGGAACACCCCTCCATCCCAAGAGTGATTGAATACTCCAGGCACACCCCTCCATTCCAAGAGTGATTGAATACTCCAGGCACACCCCTCCATTTCAAGAGTGACTGAATACTCCAGGCACACCCCACCATCCCAAGAGTGAATGAATACTCCAGGCACGCCCCTCCATCCCAAGAGTGATGGAACACACCAGTAACACCCCTCCATCCCAAGAGTGATTGAATACTCCAGGCACACCCCTCCATCCCAAGAATGATGGAATACTCCAGGCACACCCCTCCATTCCAAGAGTGATTGAATACTCCAGGAACACCCCTCCATCCCAAGAGTGATTGAATGCTCCAGGCACACCCCTCCATTCCAAGAGTGATTGAATACTCCAGGCACACCCCTCCTTTCCAAGAGTGATTGAACACTCCAGGAACACCCCTCCATCCCAAGAGTGATTGAATACTCCAGGCACGCCCCTCCATTCCAAGAGTGATTGAATACTCCAGGCACGCCCCTCCATTTCAAGAGTGATTGAATACTCCAGGCACACCCCTACATCCCAAGAGTGAATGAATACTCCAGGCACGCCCCTCCATCCCAAGAGTGAATGAATACTCCAGGCACACCCCTCCATCCCAAGAGTGATTGAATACTCCAGGCACATCCCTCCATACCAAGAGTGATTGAATACTCCAGGCACACCCCTCCATACCAAGAGTGATTGAATACTCCAGGAACACCCCTCCATCCCAAGAGTGATTGAATACTCCAGGCACGCCCCTCCATTCCAAGAGTGATTGAATACTCCAGGCATGCCCCTCCATTTCAAGAGTGATTGAATACTCCAGGCACACCCCTACATCCCAAGAGTGAATGAATACTCCAGGCACGCCCCTCCATCCCAAGAGTGAATGAATACTCCAGGCACACCCCTCCATCCCAAGAATGATGGAATACTCCAGGCACACCCCTCCATTCCAAGAGTGATTGAATACTCCAGGAACACCCCTCCATCCCAAGAGTGATTGAATGCTCCAGGCACACCCCTCCATTCCAAGAGTGATTGAATACTCCAGGCACACCCCTCCTTTCCAAGAGTGATTGAACACTCCAGGAACACCCCTCCATCCCAAGAGTGATTGAATACTCCAGGCACGCCCCTCCATTCCAAGAGTGATTGAATACTCCAGGCACGCCCCTCCATTTCAAGAGTGATTGAATACTCCAGGCACACCCCTACATCCCAAGAGTGAATGAATACTCCAGGCACGCCCCTCCATCCCAAGAGTGAATGAATACTCCAGGCACACCCCTCCATCCCAAGAGTGATTGAATACTCCAGGCACACCCCTCCATACCAAGAGTGATTGAATACTCCAGGCACACCCCTCCATACCAAGAGTGATTGAATACTCCAGGAACACCCCTCCATCCCAAGAGTGATTGAATACTCCAGGCACGCCCCTCCATTCCAAGAGTGATTGAATACTCCAGGCATGCCCCTCCATTTCAAGAGTGATTGAATACTCCAGGCACACCCCTACATCCCAAGAGTGAATGAATACTCCAGGCACGCCCCTCCATCCCAAGAGTGAATGAATACTCCAGGCACACCCCTCCATCCCAAGGGTGATTGAATACTCCAGGCACACCCCTCCATACCAAGAGTTATTGAATACTCCAGGCACACCCCTCCATACCAAGAGTGATTGAATACTCCAGGCACACCCCTCAATCCCAAGAGTGACTGAATGCTCCAGGCACACCCCTCCATCCCAAGAGTGAATGAATACTCCAGGCACGCCCCTCCATTTCAAGAGTGATTGAATACTCCAGGCACACCCCTACATCCCAAGAGTGAATGAATACTCCAGGCACGCCCCTCCATCCCAAGAGTGAATGAATACTCCAGGCACACCCCTCCATCCCAAGGGTGATTGAATACTCCAGGCACACCCCTCAATCCCAAGAGTGACTGAATGCTCCAGGCACACCCCTCCATCCCAAGAGTGAATGAATACTCCAGGCACACCTGTCCATCCCAAGAGTGATTGAATATTCCAGGCACACCCCTCCATTCTAAGAGTGATTGAATACTCCAGGCACACCCCTCCATTTCAAGAGTGATTGAATACTCCAGGCACACCCCTCCATCCCAAGAGTGAATGAATACTCCAGGCACGCCCCACCATCCCAAGAGTGAATGAATACTCCAGGCACACCCCTCCATTCCAAGAGTGATTGAATACTCCAGGCACGCCCCTCCATCCCAAGAGTGAATGAATACTCCAGGCACACCCCTCCATCCCAAGAGTGATTGAATACTCCAGGCACACCCCTCCATCCCAAGAGTGATTGAATACTCCAGGAACACCCCTCCATCCCAAGAGTGATTGAATACTCCAGGCACACCCCTCCATTCCAAGAGTGATTGAATACTCCAGGCACACCCCTCCATTTCAAGAGTGATTGAATACTCCAGGCACACCCCACCATCCCAAGAGTGAATGAATACTCCAGGCACGCCCCTCCATCCCAAGAGTGATGGAACACACCAGTAACACCCCTCCATCCCAAGAGTGATTGAATACTCCAGGCACACCCCTCCATCCCAAGAATGATGGAATACTCCAGGCACACCCCTCCATTCCAAGAGTGATTGAATACTCCAGGAACACCCCTCCATCCCAAGAGTGATTGAATACTCCAGGCACACCCCTCCATTCCAATAGTGATTGAATACTCCAGGCACACCCCTCCTTTCCAAGAGTGATTGAACACTCCAGGAACACCCCTCCATCCCAAGAGTGATTGAATACTCCAGGCACGCCCCTCCATTCCAAGAGTGATTGAATACTCCAGGCACGCCCCTCCATTTCAAGAGTGATTGAATACTCCAGGCACACCCCTACATCCCAAGAGTGAATGAATACTCCAGGCACGCCCCTCCATCCCAAGAGTGAATGAATACTCTCAGCACAGCACACCCCTCTATTCCAAGAGTGAATGAATACTCCATACTCCTGGCACACCCCTACATCCCAAGAGTGATTGAATACTCCAGGCACACCCCTCCATCACAAGAGTGATTGAATACTCCAGGCACACCCCCCCCCCCCATTCAAAGAGTGATTGAATACTCCAGGCACACCCCTCCATCCCAAAAGTGAATGAATACTCCAGGCACACCCCTCCATCCCAAGAGTGAATGAATACCCCAGGCACACTCCTCTATCCCAAGAGTGATTGAACACACCAGGAACACCCCTCCATCCCAAGAGTGAATGAATACTCCAGGCACACCCCTCCATCCCAAGAGTGAATGAATACTCGGGGCACCCCCCTCCATCCCAAGAGTGAAAGAATATTCCGGGCACACCACTCCATCCCAAGAGTGAAATAATACTCCAGGCACACCCCTCCATCCCAAGCGTGATTGAATACTCCTGGCACACCCCTCCATCCCAAGAGTGATGGAACACACCAGTAACACCCCTCCATCCCAAGAGTGATTGAATACTCCAGGCACACCCCTCCATCCCAAGAATGATGGAATACTCCAGGCACACCCCTCCATTCCAAGAGTGATTGAATACTCCAGGAACACCCCTCCATCCCAAGAGTGATTGAATACTCCAGGCACACCCCTCCATTCCAATAGTGATTGAATACTCCAGGCACACCCCTCCTTTCCAAGAGTGATTGAACACTCCAGGAACACCCCTCCATCCCAAGAGTGATTGAATACTCCAGGCACGCCCCTCCATTCCAAGAGTGATTGAATACTCCAGGCACGCCCCTCCATTTCAAGAGTGATTGAATACTCCAGGCACACCCCTACATCCCAAGAGTGAATGAATACTCCAGGCACGCCCCTCCATCCCAAGAGTGAATGAATACTCTCAGCACACCCCTCCATCACAAGAGTGATTGAATACTCCAGGCACACCCCCCCCCCCCATTCAAAGAGTGATTGAATACTCCAGGCACACCCCTCCATCCCAAAAGTGAATGAATACTCCAGGCACACCCCTCCATCCCAAGAGTGAATGAATACCCCAGGCACACTCCTCTATCCCAAGAGTGATTGAACACACCAGGAACACCCCTCCATCCCAAGAGTGAATGAATACTCCAGGCACACCCCTCCATCCCAAGAGTGAATGAATACTCGGGGCACCCCCCTCCATCCCAAGAGTGAAAGAATATTCCGGGCACACCACTCCATCCCAAGAGTGAAATAATACTCCAGGCACACCCCTCCATCCCAAGCGTGATTGAATACTCCTGGCACACCCCTCCATACCAAGATGATTGAATACTCCAGGCACACCCCTCCATTCCAAGAGTGATTGAATACTCCAGGCACACCCCCCATTCCAAGAGTGATTGAATACTCAAGGAACACCCCTCCATCCCAAGAGTGATTGAATACTCCAGGCACACCCCTCCATTCCAAGAGTGATTGAATACTCCAGGCACACCCGGCCATTCCAAGAGTGATTGAATACTCCAGGAACACCCCTCCATCCCAAGAGTGATTGAATACTCCAGGCACACCCCTCCATTCCAAGAGTGATTGAATACTCCAGGCACACCCCTCCATTTCAAGAGTGACTGAATACTCCAGGCACACCCCACCATCCCAAGAGTGAATGAATACTCCAGGCACGCCCCTCCATCCCAAGAGTGATGGAACACACCAGTAACACCCCTCCATCCCAAGAGTGATTGAATACTCCAGGCACACCCCTCCATCCCAAGAATGATGGAATACTCCAGGCACACCCCTCCATTCCAAGAGTGATTGAATACTCCAGGAACACCCCTCCATCCCAAGAGTGATTGAATGCTCCAGGCACACCCCTCCATTCCAAGAGTGATTGAATACTCCAGGCACACCCCTCCTTTCCAAGAGTGATTGAACACTCCAGGAACACCCCTCCCTCCCAAGAGTGATTGAATACTCCAGGCACGCCCCTCCATTCCAAGAGTGATTGAATACTCCAGGCACGCCCCTCCATTTCAAGAGTGATTGAATACTCCAGGCACACCCCTACATCCCAAGAGTGAATGAATACTCCAGGCACGCCCCTCCATCCCAAGAGTGAATGAATACTCCAGGCACACCCCTCCATCCCAAGAGTGATTGAATACTCCAGGCACACCCCTCCATACCAAGAGTGATTGAATACTCCAGGCACACCCCTCCATACCAAGAGTGATTGATTACTCCAGGAACACCCCTCCATCCCAAGAGTGATTGAATACTCCAGGCACGCCCCTCCATTTCAAGAGTGATTGAATACTCCAGGCACGCCCCTCCATTTCAAGAGTGATTGAATACTCCAGGCACACCCCTACATCCCAAGAGTGAATGAATACTCCAGGCACGCCCCTCCATCCCAAGAGTGAATGAATACTCCAGGCACACCCCTCCATCCCAAGGGTGATTGAATACTCCAGGCACACCCCTCCATACCAAGAGTTATTGAATACTCCAGGCACACCCCTCCATACCAAGAGTGATTGAATACTCCAGGCACACCCCTCAATCCCAAGAGTGACTGAATGCTCCAGGCACACTACTCCATCCCAAGAGTGAATGAATACTCCAGGCACACCCGTCCATCCCAAGAGTGATTGAATATTCCAGGCACACCCCTCCATTCTAAGAGTGATTGAATACTCCAGGCACACCCCTCCATTTCAAGAGTGATTGAATACTCCAGGCACACCCCTCCATCCCAAGAGTGAATGAATACTCCAGGCACGCCCCTCCATCCCAAGAGTGAATGAATACTCCAGGCACACCCCTCCATTCCAAGAGTGATTGAATACTCCAGGCACGCCCCTCGTTTCCCAAGAGTGAATGAATACTCCAGGCACACTCCTCCATCCCAAGAGTGATTGAATACTCCAGGCACACCCCTCCATCCCAAGAGTGATTGAATACTCCAGGAACACCCCTCCATCCCAAGAGTGATTGAATACTCCAGGCACACCCCTCCATTCCAAGAGTGATTGAATACTCCAGGCACACCCCTCCATTTCAAGAGTGATTGAATACTCCAGGCACACCCCACCATCCCAAGAGTGAATGAATACTCCAGGCACGCCCCTCCATCCCAAGAGGGATGGAACACACCAGTAACACCCCTCCATCCCAAGAGTGATTGAATACTCCAGGCACACCCCTCCATCCCAAGAATGATGGAATACTCCAGGCACACCCCTCCATTCCAAGAGTGATTGAATACTCCAGGAACACCCCTCCATCCCAAGAGTGATTGAATACTCCAGGCACACCCCTCCATTCCAATAGTGATTGAATACTCCAGGCACACCCCTCCTTTCCAAGAGTGATTGAACACTCCAGGAACACCCCTCCATCCCAAGAGTGATTGAATACTCCAGGCACGCCCCTCCATTCCAAGAGTGATTGAATACTCCAGGCACGCCCCTCCATTTCAAGAGTGATTGAATACTCCAGGCACACCCCTACATCCCAAGAGTGAATGAATACTCCAGGCACGCCCCTCCATCCCAAGAGTGAATGAATACTCCAGGCACACCCCTCCATCCCAAGAGTGATTGAATACTCCAGGCACACCCCTCCATACCAAGAGTGATTGAATACTCCAGGCACACCCCTCCATACCAAGAGTGATTGAATACTCCAGGAACACCCCTCCATCCCAAGAGTGATTGAATACTCCAGGCACGCCCCTCTATTCCAAGAGTGATTGAATACTCCAGACACGCCCCTCCATTTCAAGAGTGATTGAATACTCCAGGCACACCCCACCATCCCAAGAGTGAATGAATACTCCAGGCACGCCCCTCCATCCCAAGAGTGAATGAATACTCCAGGCACACCCCTCCATCCCAAGGGTGATTGAATACTCAAGGCACACCCCTCCATACCAAGAGTGATTGAATACTCCAGGCACACCCCTCCATACCAAGAGTGATTGAATACTCCAGGCACACCCCTCAATCCCAAGAGTGACTGAATGCTCCAGGCACACCCCTCCATCCCAAGAGTGATTGAATACTCCAGGCACACCCGTCCATCCCAAGAGTGATTGAATATTCCAGGCACACCCCTCCATTCTAAGAGTGATTGAATACTCCAGGCACACCCCTCCATTTCAAGAGTGATTGAATACTCCAGGCACACCCCTCCATCCCAAGAGTGAATGAATACTCCAGGCACGCCCCTCCATCCCAAGAGTGAATGAATACTCCAGGCACACCCCTCCATTCCAAGAGTGATTGAATACTCCAGGCACGCCCCTCCATCCCACGAGTGAATGAATACTCCAGGCACACCCCTCCATCCCAAGAGTGATTGAATACTCCAGGCACACCCCTCCATCCCAAGAGTGATTGAATACTCCAGGCACACCCCTCCATTCCAAGAGTGAATAAATACTCCAGGCACACCCCTCGATCTCAAGAGTGACTGAATGCTCCAGGTACACCCCTCCATCCCAAGAGTGAATGAATACTCCAGGCACACCCCTCCATCCCAAGAGTGATTGAATACTCCGGGCACACCCCTCCATCCCAAGAGTGAATGAATACTCCGGGCACACCCCTCCATCCCAGGAGTGAATGAATACTCCAGGCACACCCCTCCATCCCAAGAGTGAATGAATACTCCTGGCACACCCCTCCATCCCAAGAGTGAATGAATACTCTCAGCACACCCCTCTATTCCAAGAGTGAATGAATACTCCATACTCCCGGCATACCCCTCCATCCCAAGAGTGATTGAATACTCCAGGCACACCCCTCCTTCACAAGAGTGATTGAATACTCCAGGCACACCCCTCCATCCCAAGAGTGATTGAATACTCCAGGCACACCCCTCCATCCCAAGAGTGATTGAATACTCCAGGCACACCCCTCCATTCCAAGAGTGAATAAATACTCCAGGCACACCCCTCGATCCCAAGAGTGACTGAATGCTCCAGGCACACCCCTCCATCCCAAGAGTGAATGAATACTCCAGGCACACCCCTCCATCCCAAGAGTGATTGAATACTCCGGGCACACCCCTCCATCCCAAGAGTGAATGAATACTCCAGGCACACCCCTCCATCCCAAGAGTGAATGAATACTCCAGGCACACCCCTCCATCCCAAGAGTGAATGAATACTCCTGGCACACCCCTCCATCCCAAGAGTGAAGGAATACTCTCAGCACACCCCTCTATTCCAAGAGTGAATGAATACTCCATACTGCTGGCACACCCCTCCATCCCTTCGAGTGAATGAATACTCCAGGCACACCCCTCCATCACAAGAGTGATTGAATACTCCAGGCACACCCCTCCATTCCAAGAGTGATTGAATACTCTAGGCACACCCCTCCATCCCAAGAGTGAATGAATACTCCAGGCACACTCCTCTATCCCAAAAGTGATTGAACACACCAGGAACACCCCTCAATCCCAAGAGTGAATGAATACTCCAGGCACACCCCTCCATCCAAAGAGTGAATGAATACTCGGGCACCCCCTCCATCCCAAGAGTGAAAGAATACTCCGGGCACACCACTCCATCCCAAGAGTGAAATAATACTCCAGGCACACCCCTCCATACCAAGAATGATTGAATACTCCAGGCACACCCCTCCATTCCAAGAGTGATTGAATACTCCAGGCACACCCCTCCATTCCAAGAGTGATTGAATACTCAAGGAAGACCCCTCCATCCCAAGAGTGATTGAATACTCCAGGCACACCCCTCCATTCCAAGAGTGATTGAATACTCCAGGCACACCCCGCCATTCCAAGAGTGATTGAATACTCCAGGAACACCCCTCCATCCCAAGAGTGATTGAATATTCCAGGCACACACCTCCATTCCAAGAGTGATTGAATACTCCAGGCACACCCCTCCATTTCAAGAGTGATTGAACACACCAGGAACACCCCTCCATCCCAAGAGTGAATGAATACTCCAGGCACACCCCTCCATCCCAAGAGTGAATGAATACTCGGGCACCCCCCTCCATCCCAAGAGTGAAAGAATACTCCGGGCACACCACTCCATCCCAAGAGTGAAATAATACTCCAGGCACACCCCTCCATACCAAGAGTGATTGAATACTCCAGGCACACCCCTCCATCCCAAGAGTGACTGAATACTCCAGGCACACCCCTCCATCCCAAGAGTGAATGAATACTCCAGGCACACCCGTCCATCCCAAGAGTGATTGAGTAGGCCGGGCACACCCCTTCATCCCAAGAGTGAATGAATACTCCGGGCACACCCCTCCATCCCAAGAGTGATTGAATACTCCAGGCACACCCCTCCATCCCTAGTGAATGAATACTCCTGGCACACCCCTCCATCCCAAGAGTGAATGAATACTCTCAGCACACCCCTCTATTCCAAGATTGAATGAATACTCCATTCTCCTGGCACACCCCTCCATCCCAAGAGTGATTGAATACTCCAGGCACCCCTCCATCCCAAGAGTGATTGAATACTCCAGGCACTCCCCTCCATTACAAGAGTGAATGAATACTCCAGGCACACCCCTCCATCCCAAGAGTGAATGAATACTCCGAGCACACCCCTCCATCCCAAGAGTGAATGAATACTCCAGGCACACCCCTCCATCCCAAGAGTGATTGAATACTCCTGGCACACCCCTCCATTCCAAGAGTGATTGAATACTCCAGGCACGCCCCTCCATCCCAAGAGTGAATGAATACTCCAGGCACACCCCTCCATCCCAAGAGTGATTGAATACTCCAGGCACACCCCTCCATCCCAAGAGTGATTGAATACTCCAGGCACACCCCTCCATTCCAAGAGTGAATAAATACTCCAGGCACACCCCTTGATCTCAAGAGTGACTGAATGCTCCAGGTACACCCCTCCATCCCAAGAGTGAATGAATACTCCAGGCACACCCCTCCATCCCAAGAGTGATTGAATACTCCTGGCACACCCCTGCATCCCAAGAGTGAATGAATTCTCCAGGCACCCCCCTCCATCCCAAGAGTGAATTAATACTCCAGGCACACCCCTTCATTTCAAGAGTGATTGAATATTACCAGCACACCCTCCATCCCAAGAGTGATTGATACTCAAGGCATACCCCTCCATTTCAAGAGTGGTTGAATACTCCAGGCACACCCTTACATTTCAAGAGTGTTTGAATACTCCCAGCACACCCCTCCATCCTAAGAGTGATTGAATACTCCAGACACACCCCTCCAATTCAAGAGTGGTTGAATACTCCAGGCACACCCCTCCACCCCAAGAGTGATTGAATACTCCAGGCACACCCCTACATTTCAAGAGTGGTTGAATACTCCAGGCACACCCCTCCATTTCAAGAGTGATTGAATACTCCAGACACACCCCTCCATTTCAAGAGTGGTTGAATACTCCCAGCACACCCCTCCATCCAGTCCTGCCAAGTATCACGAAACAGGTGTGACATTCACGCATTTCAGTGCGGTGATCCGCATCACCGCACTGAAATGCAATGTCACGCATTTTTAGTGCTACTCAGAAATCCGTGCAGAGGTCTTGTGCATGCAGAGTCTGAGCAATGGGGTTTGATGCCAAATCTGAAGCATGGTGAACACAGAATTTAAGGCCTGGGCGCACTGTGTGTAGTTTGAAGATTGCTACACACAGACTGCATGTAGGTCGAGTCTGAGTGTAGAAGACTGAAAGTCTTAATAATTCCAAGGAATCAAGTGTAGATAAAATAGGAAGTTTATTCCATAGGTTCCAACCACTGAGAGATGAGGACTGAAGCATGCTATCTAAGAAGGTCTGCTGCACACAGCTACACCATGCACATAGACGCAAGCCTCCTGCATGCATACAGCATTGTGCACAGCTACACTGTGCACACAGACACAAGCCTCCTGCACGCAAACAGCATCGACGGCAGCAGAAGGCAGCACAATAACTGCTAAATAGTTTGAGGCCAAGTCAGGCATAGATCAAGAGCACACCAAACTCAGCAGTCACTAGTCTTTCTGAAAAGTTGTGTCACTTGTTTAATGTACTTTTAGAGGAGCGCGTGGGTGTAATTTTTGATATATATATATATGTATATATTTGTTTTTCTTGCCTTCATTGCTTGATTTTGCTTGCGAGAAAGTGTCACTCATAGTCGTTGAATGTCACTCATAATTACACTGAAATTATGAAAATGTCATACTAAGCAGCTATTTCCATACAAGAGTGAATGAATAATCCAGGCACACTCCTCTATCCCAAGGGTGAATGAAAACTCCAGGTACACCCCTCCATCCCAATGTGTTTCAGCCGGGTCTCCGCTCCTCACCTGTCCTCCGGTACCTTCGATTCAGGTACCAGCTCGGCCGTGGCCCCAACAGTCCCTGTTTAATTTTGTTTTCATTTGTTGGGCAAGGACTGCTGCCGGAAGTGAAATTGAAACCGGATATGCGTAATTGCCCGGATCCCTCTACCTTGCTACCCTTGGAGCAGGCGCCTCACAGGAGCGGGCAATCGTCACCAGTATAGGGAGCACCTGCCAATGACTCGCGAGTGACGTCACCAGCCCCAAAGAGAGGCTCATGCACTTCCGGTGCAGAAAGAAACGAAAGTTACTGTAACCGGAGCTTCTTCTTCTAAAGTCCGACTTCGAAATGTATTATTTAAACCGTCACCAGGACGTGCATGGCAACGTTTGAGAAACACAGAATGGAAATTAATGTAAGCAATCATTTCTGCTCTGTGCTCCCCTTCCATATCCAGCAGCACCGCCTCCCTCGGGCCCCTCCTGCCTCGGCCTCCCACGGGCCCCTTCCTCGGCCTCCCTCGGGCCCCTGCCTCGGCCTCCAGTGTCCCCCCCACTGCACATGGACGGGGACAGGAACAGAAGCATCAGGGAGCTCCGAAGACTGAGCAGGCAGGGATAAATAATTCCAATATAAACCTTTTGACATTATAGCTGCCAATAACTAACCTGTAGTGTAAGGATCAGCATTTTAACTTAATTTGGGCAGACGAATGTTAAGTATAATTAAAGGAGGCACTTTGTTAAGGAGCTTTTTTAAAATTTACTTTAGGAATTTTAAATAGGTTCATGAAGCGCAAAGAGAGAGAAAATAGTTTTATGCTATCTAGTCATCCAAATGAGGAAAAAAACGTGTTATAATTTGCAGACTTCGCTATGGAGAAGCTAGGGTTGCCACCGGGGTCATTTATACCAGTATGACCTCTATTTTTATGTCATACCTGTCAAGTTTTCAGGTTGCTTATGGGTGACATGTCCATTGTTTCAGTGTAGGAGTGACATTCAACTGCCAAATGTGACACTTAAAGTGACACTTTCACATAAGTTACAGCAAGCAATGACACGGCCACGATACTCATGAATTCAGTGCTCTACTACACTCACCCATGCCACTGTAAGCAAGACCATTGGAATTCTGCGAGTCTGCAGCTCCATGTTTTTTCTGCTTAATTAAGGACTTGCCTCATAATTCATCATCTGCTGCATAATCTTCAGATTTTATTTAAAAAAATAGTTTCTAGCTCAAACGATTAAAAGTTACAAAACACTTGGTGATAAGTGGTGATATGAATTCACGCACGTTGGAGGACCAGTCTCAAAGGATAACTGGTCACCCTTCAGTTGCCTATTTATGTATTTGGTTGTTAAAGTGTTACTTATGAAGTGAAATATTTGCCCAGACAGAATAACCATGTGTAAAAAGCACAAAATAGTGAAGTAATACTATCAAAAACTGTGCTGCATTATGCTGCACATTTTGCCTTTTTCTTGCCGCATAGTTAACACGGCTGCATAATTTAGTGCACCCTGCCACATAATTTAAGTTGCCCCAATTATGAGTGCCTCCTCAGTAACTGCCAGGCTCAATCGGAGAGCATCTACAGTCCAGGCTAGGCAAGGGGGCCATCGGGCCGCAAGCAGTGCCGCTTGTAGACTGGGGCATCTGTGAAGTGTTTGGCTTGTAATTATGTGGCACTGAGTGGTATTATGTGGGGTGTATGTTGCATTGAGTGCTGTATAATTATGTAGCATATAATTACGTGGCAGGGAGTTGTATTATGCAGATTGTTTTTGTGTTGTATTGAGGAGAGTGTAATTATGTGGCACTGAGTGGTATTCTGTGTAGTGCATGTTGCATTTAGTAGAGTGTAATTACATGGTGTAATTATGTGGCTTTGAATGTTATGTGGCGTGTATTTATGTTGTATTGAGTAGAGTGTAATTATGTGGCGTGTTATTATGTGGCACTGAGTGATATTATGTTGATTGTATGTATGTTGTATTGAGTAGAGTGTAATTATGTGGCATGTAATTATGTGGCCCTCGTGGTGAAGCTGACATCCTACCCCTCTCCCCATACTCTTCTCCTGGGGCACATGCACAGCGCCATGAAGGCTCGCCGCCGGCACCCCACAGACACCCCACAGACACCTCATGGCAAATGTCTGCCTGCCCTGCACTCAGCCAGTCCCCAAGAGCCTCTGTCCCTCAGGGCGAGATGACTTTATATGATAAAACTAAAAAGGCACCGGTCTCGGAGAGCTGTGGCCACGCTTCAATGTACACAGCGCTGGGTGACGCAAGCTTCACTCATAAAAGACGGTACAGCACGTGCGGTACAAACATGTACAGCTGTACAGAAAAGTTATTGCACTGAACAGTCTATTCGTACTATATATAGAAAGTGCAGGTCGGGTAGTAGTGGTGCACTTCCAACCGCAGTGCAAGCTTCCTTCAGGTAAAGCACAGACCTGACACACAAACGTCACTGACTCACAGAATAGGTAGAGTATATGAAGCAGACGTGCAAGCGTCCCACAAACACAGACGAGGTACTGCATGGAATTTCAGTGCAAGCGTCCCTCGCACAAATCAATAGATAAAGCTGCAACAGCATAAACAGTCTATCCATACATGAATCTTTACTGGGACTGGCCAGCCACTCATGAAGTGTGTATACACTATTTTACCTCGATATCGACTTGGATGTTGAGGTACGTTGCAGGTGTTCGGCAGAAGACTAAAATACATATTTCTAGTCTACGTCATAACAGTTTAAGAAAACACTGAGGAGTGTGTAAAACACTAGGAGACCTAACTGCAATACTCTGGTTCTGATACAGACTGTGTCAGTCTGGCCCAGTCAGGTTTTACTATCGATACGATGACTGATCCGGTCCAATTGTACGGGCACACATGTGCCCACTAAGACGCAGCAACAGACACACACACACTGCAGTGCCAGCAGTGTAGCAAGCTTGAATACTGACATGCAATACCAAAGGCAGAAAGTCAATGCATTGGCCACACACATACACTCTCACTGCACTGGCAACAGAGGCTCAAGTTGACACAAAGCACAGCGAGCACAGAAGGAATGGACACTAGCAAGCACCAATTTCCCTCAGACTGTAGAGATACACAATGTTTCCCTTGCGGGAGTGAGCAGGGGCACCATATGTTTGCAAGATAATTACAAACAGATGTCGCCAAAGCTCGCTCCCGCAAGGGAAACACCAACTGTGCATGCGTTGCAATAAAAAGCAATCCATAACGTGCACGGTTTTCCCCAAAAAGCTGATCGCTTCCAAAAGGTCCCCTCTATGCAGCACATGCGTGCTGTGTAGGCGAGACCTAAAAAAGGAAAGTCACTTACCTGGTGGACCTTGGCAGTTGCAGGAGCACCAGGAGCCTCACCCATATGAAGCTCCTTAAGCCCTATCTTGAGAGGGCTGATGTGACCATGCTCATGGATACAGATGAGGATCAGGAAGCAGAGAGTGAACCTCTTCCTGCCCTCCTGCCCAACAACCCAAAAGATGGGTCAGTCAAGGTAGTGGTCTTGTAAGACCCTCACTTACTAATGGCTGACTGATTGCAGGCAAGTCCTAAATCAGTTTGCTGAGCTCTTTTACTTGATCCCTGGTCAGGCGTACCCATGCCGTGGACACTGGCAAAACCCTTCCTGTCAAAAATGTAATCTATACGCAGTCTGATCACATCAAGGGGAGCATCAAAGCTGAAGAAAGCATAGTGCTGGAATTGGGAGTCATGGAGCCATCTGAGAGCCCCTGGGCAAGCCCAGTCGTCTTTGTCCTCAAACCTCAGACCCAGGGTGGTAAAAAGAGATGAGGTTCTGCGTGCACAATAGGGGCCTCAATGCTGGGACCAAAACTGATGTGCACCCAATTCCTAGGGCTGATGAGTTAATTGATAGGTTATGAATGGCCAAGTTTCTGAGTACCGTTGATCTCACAACAGGGTATTGCAGATAGGCTTGACTCCCACAGCCAAAGAAAAATCTGCATTTTTGACCTCAGATGAGAATTATCAGTTCACTGTGATGCCCTTCCTTTGGAAAAATGCACCTTCCACTTTTCAGAGGTTGGTGAACAAATTGGAATCCTATAGTGTAGGGTATCTTTACAATATTGCTGTCTTTAGCGCCACCTGGCAGGATCATCTGATCTACTTCATGAAAGTTTTGGAGGCTTTGAGCAACACAGGCCTCACTATCCAGGCAAGCAAGTGCCAGATGTGTTCACCAACTATGAGAATCTTAGATGTAGCCCTCCTATCCCTCTCACATGGACCGATCACTCGCTGATCACCTTTTCCATACCTCGAACCTCGGCGAAAAATTCAGACAAAGCTATGACACATTCAGCCCTGGTGCATCTCCTGTAAACAGTTGAAAGAATCGTTTTTGTCACACAGGCGATTTTTAAGGAATATTTGTATGTTGCAAAAATCGACTGAAGAATTTCTGGTAGAAACCAGGCAATGTTATCCTATGGAGGAAAATCAGGTTATCTGAAAACCACAGTTGTAATCACTTTTTCTGGTCAGTGCTGGGTACCTGACTCCAAAAAGTGAAACCAAAAGAGGCTTGGGTCCTTTATCACTACCTGGCCTAGACCACTCTAACTTACTGAACAACAAAATGGCCAGATAGGTTCTTTTAACAATCTTGTACCACACCTAGCCAAGAAATCCTAAGCGGGCAAAGTTTTCATTTGATCACTTTTACTTATTTACATGTATTCTTTTCATAACATTTCAATATATCCGAAACAAAACACTACTGTCAAGAATTTACACTATCAATACATAAACATTCACAAAACTCAAAAAGACATAATACATACAGTCAATGAAAAACATTGGTATAGACACCAAATAAAAAGTGGAATGCTTCCAATTACTTCATTTATGGGACACCAGTCCTTATGTGATATATATATAAACAAGCGGACAATGAGGGAATTGCACGAGCCTGCTTGTTTACTATGCTGGAAACTATTTTTATCAAAGGGTCAAGTTTTCAGGGGGGAATTGCATCCTATACTTCATTCCCTGTTACACCCATTAGGATTCTTGCTCCAGCACAGGGTCAACGCGTTTTGAACCCCAACTTTACTAAAGGGTTTTCCTCAGGACGTGGACTGGACTTCACTGTTGTCTTTTGTTCCTCCCAACGCTGCTGTGTCTTATTCACGGGGATGCAAGGAAGCTCTCAGACTTGGGATAGCGCAGTTTATTGTTCGTTCAGTCTCTCTACAGCAATTAGTGCGCTGCGGTGCAGTGTTTCCAACGCGATGCTCTATGTTGATCAAAATTCGGTGAATTACGATGCTGTTTACTTCGGCGTGGCTGCCTTTTGCTAGCGTGTTGGTAATTCAATCACATTCTACATTGCACGAAGCACACCAATCTCCGGATTACAAGTATGCAGCTCCTTGTTTCCTATGCCGGCGCAAGTCTTGTATTTCCGCCGTTTGTGTAATTCCCATTTACGCAAACGGCGGAAATACAAGACTTCGTGCTTCATGCAATGTAGAATTCATCCAGGGATAGTAACATCATACAGTGTAGGAAAACTGTGCCTTGAGTGGCTGCACAAGTCTACACTAAAGGAAGTAAAACAACACTTATCTATACTTAAAGATGGCGCTGACCTGAGGGACTTCTTACAAGGACCTAAAAAAAACGTGTGATAAACGTTTTATATACGTCAGTATCTATGCCCTATATAATGAAGCAGGGAAGATTATGCAAGCAGAGACTGCAGAGCGAATACGAGAAATTGATCGTATTAATTTAGAGAAATCTCTCTCTGTAGTTGACAATGGGTTAACAACTCTGTCATCCAGGATATATTCTTTGGACAGCATAGTTTCCTCTGCCGTAGACATAATGCAACATGACTTGGTCATGTTGCAACATGGTCAGTCGCAATTGCGTTCTATAATGCTATTAGGCTGGACGTTACAAAACCTTCATTCAGGCTATGTGCCTTGGTGTTTAATGAACACCACGTCACTGTTTTCAGAATTTAATCCCTGCATCTGCCTGTCTTTTGTGCCCCAGAAAGTTTTTGTCTCAATGGTGTCATTCCAAAAGTCAAAGCCTAATGTAGACAGCTGAGCATAAAAGGCCTCAGAATAAATTTGCTTTGTATTTGTCAACATACTTTTCGATCCTGTCCTATTTACATTTTTAAAGTTAAACGTTTCCGGATTTGAAACATTATACCCTGAAAAGTACGGAAATGTGCCCAAAAATGTTTTTGAGCTACCCTTTGGTGGCGTAGGACAATGTTCCCATTGGTTATAAGTTAATACATTTCTAGGATTTGCAGTTTTATGCAAAAAGTGATGACCATAGTGATTATAACAATACATGTGTTCATAATCAGATGAACCTTCTAAGTATTCATGATTTGTAAACTTTACAGACATTTCTAAGTCTGATATTATATTATTAACAGTCTTGAAGTCCTAATCATCAGAAAAGGTACTAGTTGAAACAAAGTCACACAAGGAAATCTTGAATTGGTGTGGAATCGTCAACAGCTCCGCCGGACCAAGAATGTCATATTCAGTTCTGTCCCAAGCTATACCACCTGGTATAGGAACAGCTGTGATGTTCACTGATGACAAGTCTCTCTGTTCCCGATGAGAGGATTTGTGTGGCTTGAGGAGTAAGTTGATGTTCTTACTTGCTGTGTCCTTTTTAACATATCTTCCATTTATCAGCATTCCCAGAGTAAATACAAGAGTCAACAAAAGTAGAAGAAATAGTACACCCAACACAATCCAAAGTTCAATCCATGGTGAAACCAGATATATCTTTTCCAGTTGATGAAAAAGTTCTGTTGCTTGTTCTTTATAAGCTCTTTTTACTGGCGTTGTTTCAGGTTCGCTGGGATGCTCGGAAAACGTATCAAAGTTAATGAAATAGCCAGAGGCAGTTCTGTCAATTGCAGGGATTGCATCAGGATTCGTTGAAATCGCTGGAACCACTTGATCACTTGTTACAGTTGTATAGTCAGTTGCTATTTCATTGTAGACAGGCACTTCTTGACAAACTGTTATTTGGGTGTCAAGAGGTACAAGTTCCATGGCTTTATTGCATAGTCCTTCTTTTCGCACTGCAGATTCTTCAAAAGTGATGAGTCTCTCAGTTTAAACCACTTGGATAGTAGCCAGATTCGGGTGTCTGCTACATTTTTGGAGTCCACTTGGCCTACTGCTTATGATCGGCCAGATGATGTGGTTTTACCAGGTCGATGGACACAAACCTGTTCTCCTTTTTACCAGCAAGGGGCGGCAATAATACTGTTCTTGATCCATGGATAGGTAGGACAGGTACTGGTTGTCTGTAAGAAGGCCCACATTCTTTCTTGTCCGCGATCTTTTCTCTGACTAGATCCCCAATCCTCAGAATCCAGACAGGCCTTGCTGGGACGGATGGTTTCTCTTCAGTGGTTGTTGGCTTCAGGAGTACGTTACTTTGTCTGGATCTTATTTAATTTAAATCCTGCAAAACAGCCAAACGATCTTTGATATGAAAGGGTTTTTGTTCTGTCCCTGAAGTGTGACAATCAAGGTCCGGCACAATCATTCTAGTTCCAAAAAGGATTTCATATGGAGTGATACCCCCTAGAGAACTTCTTGACAGATTGTTAAGACTACGTTGGATACTTATTAGATGTTTGATCCACTCATCACCCGAGCCGAATACCCTAGCTGGTATATATTGCTTTATGTCCTGTTTTTTTCTCTTCACTACCGAATTTCCCTCAGGATGGAATGGACTAGAATACCGCAATGCAACGCCCATATTGGCCATGGCCTCTTTGTAAGCTCGAGAGCTAAACGCAGGACCCTGGTCAGAATGTAGCGTGCCGACTGCGTATGTGCCGATAAAGACTCGTAAATCTTTCATAACAGTTCGAGCGTCAGCCGAGCGCCGAGGCCACATCCAAATGAATTTTGTCTAAAAATTTGTGGGACCGCATTTGTCCATAGGGACGTCTGTGTTTAGAAAGTCTAATGCTGTCTAACAGTGGTTTCTGTACTGGGCTTGCTACACTGTAGTCAGGTATCTGGCGGCTTTCTATGCTGCGATCTCTGTTGCAGTCATGGCAATTAATTGCAAATGTGTGAATGTGACCATTCATCCCCGGTCACCAGTACGTCTCTTTTAATTCTAGTATAGATTTAGAGATCCCCTGATGTATCAGACCCGCTCCCAAATGTGCTCCGTGTATCAAAGCTACTCTACATTTCCTGTTTGGAATCACTCTATCCCCCACTCCAGGAATTCGAGCAAAAGGAATGGAGTTTGCATCAATTATGCATGAGTGTTTGAGTGGATAGTTTTGAGGTATCGCTGCACCTTTGCTGCCTTTGCTTGTGGCATTGACAGCTAGCATTATTTTGCCGTCTATTTTTGTTTTTGAACGAGTGATTGCAGCTACGGAAGCCGTTTGCACAGCTACCTTTGCGGCTTCATCAGCCAATAAATTCCCAGCAACGTGTACGCCATCACGTTGATGACTCAGTGTATGGATCACGTGAGCTTTTTGTAGTTCTTGTCATAACTAAACTACTTGTTCCCATAGCAACTTATGCTTAATTGTGACACCTTTTGCATCTTTGAAACCGTTTTCAATCCAGTTCTGCAAGTATTCATTATAAGATTGAACGCAATAATATGAATCGCACATTGTAAGTGATGGGAATTCACGATCAGTATTTTCAAGCGCCATGTTGAATGCTTGTAGTTCAGCTCGCTGAGCTGTACAATCTCTTAGAGATTGCGTTTTAGTGACCATAGGTCGGAATTTGCCATCTCACCAGCGATCTTTTATCAATCGCATGCAGCACTATAAGCTTGTTTACCCCCAATAGCTGGTTGTGCTGATCCGTCAGTATAGATGATACATTCATACTGTTCTAGAGGCAGAATCTCAGTAGGCAGAGGACATTCTTGTTCATATAGTAGAAATTCTTATGTTTTCAAATATGGATCAAAAACGTATTCAACGTCTGTTGCAGCAAGAGAATTAACACATTGTATCCATCTCGGATGTAAAGCCTTAGCATTTGGAATGCTCGTTTTTGTCACTGCGTCTAAGGCAGGCACAAGAATAATGACCATTATGTGCTTACCCTGTGCGAGGGCTCTCTCTTTTGCTACTGCAGTTTGAACCGCTGTCAGAATTGTTTCTGTAGAAGTGAATTTCATTTCTGCTTGTATGTACTGTGTAGTGTGATTTGTAAGCTATTGGTACTTTTTCTCCCTCATTAAAGGTTAAGTACGTGAATCCGCATCTTCCTGGAATGATTCGGATCACTAAGTTGCGTATGTTTAGACGGGTTTGTAAATGTGTTGTTGCTAACATGTCTTTTTGGACTGAACGCAACATTTGTGTGTGTTTTTGAGTCAAATTAATTGTTTTAAAATCAGGTTTGATTAATTCGTAGAGAGGTTTAACCCTTTCTGCGTAATTTGGTATATAAGTTCTTCCGAAATTTAGGAAACCTAGAATCTACTACGTTTTTCAGCGTTTTGGGAGGTTGGAGCAGCGCACATTTCTCCAGAAAGTTTGCTGCCTGGCTTTTGCCTTCACTTGATAACTCATATCCTAGAAAAAGGACGTTGAGGTGCGAAATCCTCGATTTTCTTAAATTAAATTTATACCTCTCAGAGGCGTAGCCCAATATTATGGTGTTCACCCTGTTCAAGTGCCTATCCAAATCCTCGTCTGTTATATAGATGTCATCGACATATGATAATGCCTCATCATCATAGGTTTGTAGTAAATCTGTTACTCTTGCTGAAAATAACCCTGGACTATTCTTGAATCCCTGGGGGAGACAACAGAATTGACAATGTGTCCCCATAATTGAGAAAGCGGTCAAATACCTACTTTTATGTGCAATGTTTTGACAGAAGAAACCGTTAGAAATATCTAATGTGGTTTTATATTTTTTACACACAATGTTATTCATTAGTGCTGCACTGCGTGCATTTTGTACTGCAAAAGTTTTGCAACAATAGTGTAAATGTCTGTAATCCAAAAATAGACAATATGTATTGTCTGGTTTGGAGACAGGAAACAAAGGATTTTTCATGGACGAGGTGCATGTTTCAATCACCCCTTGGTATTCAAGTTGATCTAATATCTCCCTGACCTGGTTTTTTAGCTTCTTGCTTAACTGGATACTGCCTTTGTGCAGGTGGTTGATTTTTTATCTGGATTTTATGTTGAGGAGAATCCTCATCCCATCCTACATGATTTTTATATAACGCAGGAGCCTAGGCTACTGCCCATTTCCTGGCATACCATTATACCCCTTTGCCACTACATGCTTTTAAGAAGGCAAAAAATATAAGAGATTATGTGGTGAAAGCTCTATTGCCCAGTAATAATCCACCAAGTCAAACTGTCCTATGGGGGATTCCACCAGTAAAGGGCCACGTGAAATGTGGAAATTGTAAAGCATGCCCCTTAACCCAAGAAATCAAAAGCTTCAAACACAACAACCACACACACGTGTTAAAAGAACACAGTAACTGTAACTCAAGTGGAGTTATTTATGCGATCACATGCCCATGCGGGTTCTTATATATTGGACAAACTACACAAAGAGTAAAGTGTCGCATATTGCAACACGTGAGCCGTATCAAATGTAAAACCCAGGGGGCCCCACTTGTGGAGCACTTCATAAAATTTGAACATACACCTGACAGTCTAAAATGGTGTGTCCTTGAAAAGGTAACACCTAACTCCAGAGGAGAAGACGTCAGCCATGTATTGAGCCTTCGTGAGTGCCGCTTCATATATCTATTTGACACCATAAAGCGGGGGCTAAATGAATATGAAGAAATTAGCAAACAAGTAGCAGTATTAAATAATAGATGATCTATTCAGTAGGTGCCCTGACAGCATCCATGTTTGTTCATTGGTTTTGCGACCAACTCCTGGTGTATTGGTCTACCCAATATAATTATCATGGGTGAACCGAGAACTCTAATGAGTCTTTCTTCTATGTCAATCCATTTTCGAACGCTTAAAACGTCCGAGTGACGTCACCGCGTTACGAGGCCCCTGGACTTGATGAGTCGCCGTTAGCATACAAACACACTCGGTAAGAAACCATCCCTTGCCCTCTTTACCCCCCTCTTTAAAATTAGATTCCCTTAGGCCTCAGAATGACCGTACCGACTCTGATGTGACTTTATTTATGTTTTCTCATTCAGCGCCCCAAATTGCCAGTTTGGATAGCTTCGACATTTGCGAACATATCCAAGTGAGGGTCGCCTTACTAAGAATCTAAAAGGTAAATAATATACCACGAGTTATCCGTTACTTATAAACACGTTGTGTCAAAAATTCTTTCAAATAAACATGACTTAGGTAACACTCATTCCTGCATGCTCTTGCAGAATTTTTTGGCGCCAAGACTGAGCTTCATCTACACCCATCAATGATGTCCGTACATGAACACTGAAAGGTATGAACTACCCTTTATTTTCCGTAAAAACAGACCCAAATCACAGAATGACATCGTGGTAAACACATTCACTATGTGTTCCCTTACAGTAATGGACGAGGCCCTATATGTGAGCGGTATTTATTACCTCCGATAGCATCACTTGAATAACTATGTGGAAGGCCAACAACCACTAAATCGGTAAGCCTTTACATTTGGTTTTTGAGAAACCAAATTTCACTGATATCCATCCAGATCAGGAACTGACACTTAACATATCGACTCCTCCCTAGGAATTGTAGGAGTGGGACTGTGGCCAATCAGTTTTTTAAGACCATCCAGATGTAGGAGGATCGTGATCATCCCATTTAAAGAAATTTGGGTAAGAAAGCAATTGAGGTCGGTGCACCTCTCTTTATAGTAACAAATTCATGCACCCACCTGAATATTGCCTTAATTTATTGTAGGCTCACAGCTTTTTCACCACGGTACGAAGGTTGTGTCATACACGTCCTGAGGAAGACCCGCAGGTCGAGGTCCCCAGTCACCCCTGTACCCCAAGACGGGTCGAAACGTCGACGCTCTTCTCCAAAAATAGGACCACTGTCTTTTCAAACATTATACATGCCAGTCAAGACTGTATAAATGCTAAAAGTGAAATAAGCAATCAGTGGCCTTACTGCATAACTTGCTGAATTTTGTACAGCATTGTTTTTTCAACTTCACAAAAAACCCTATGTCACTTTTCTGTTGAGGCTTACACCCTTTCTTTCCAAACCACTTTTTTCTTCCTTTTTTCCGGCACCCTTGTAGAAGCACGTTGCTCTTCCTTTTACCGTTCGTTTTTGAATATTGTACAAATGTATATATGAATTTTCTCGCTGTGTTGGAGCAATTTATTAAAACTCCTTTTTGAATAAATCAGTTTTCTTTAGGTGGTTGCTTTTTAAGTGGAACGAACACTTTTGATTAAATCTATAAGAGGAGATTAACTCTAATACTCATTCAGTCACAAAAAATGATTAACTGTGAGTACATGATTCATTGAGCCAACAATCTATCTCGGGTTGGGCCATTGTTTTTGCTAATAACATTTCCTGGCATAGGTATATTTTTAATGAATTGGAATATGATTGGAGAAAGCTGGCACCATGATGTCTTCGCTATGTGTGCACTCCCTGACAAATTCAGGTTGCCAGTCTTGTTCAGCTAAAAGAATGTCATAACCCTGAGAGAGCTTCTCCCGAGAGAGTGCTCTTATTTTTCTAGTTATGTCCACCTCCATCTGGAGTGTTACTTCATATAACTTATGTGGGACACTAACCCTGGAATCTGCAGTTTACACTTGAATGTACTCATTCAAGTCCACTGTTTCCAGATGATCCTTCAAGTTCTTGCCAGCTATGGTGACTTCTGCTGCGCTGTCTAACATCGTTTGAGCCTATTCCCCGTTCTTGAGTTGTGTCCTCAAGATCCTCGGTACAAAAGGGGGTGGTGATGGACAGAGCATCTGAATCAATCAAACACTCACACCCAGTCAAAAGATCTGGGTTTAATCCATCACCGTTCTTTAGCCCACTCTGCCACCCCAGTTCAGACATGGCTATATGCAAATCAGTCTGACCCTGTGCCTCATGGGAACAGTCCAGCCCGAACTGCTAAGCCATGTCTTCCCTGGACCGGAAACAAGCATCCGAGGACCGGTTTCTGGCATTCCAGCCGTCTTCAGCCCGGCTTGCTTGAATCCAGTGGCAAAGTAAGCAAGGGACTCACGTCTGAGCTTACCCTGCCACACTTATGGCGGCCAAAAGCGGTACAAAAGGGGGTGGTGATGGACGGAGCATCTGAATTAATCAAACACTCACACCCAGTCAAAAGATCTGGGTTTAATCCATCACCGTTCTTTAGCCCACTCTACCACCCCAGTTCAGACATGGCTATATGCAAATCAGTCTGACCCTGTGCCTCATGGGAACAGTCCAGCCCGAACTGCCAAGCCATGTCTTCCCTGGACCGGAAACAAGCTTCAGAGGACCTGTTCTTGGCATTCCAGCCGTCTTCAGCCCGGCTTGCTTGAATCCAGTGGCAAAGTGAGCAAGGGACTCATGTCTGAGCATACCCTGCCACACTTATGGCGGCCAAAAGCGGTACAAAAGGGGGTGGTTATGGACGGAGCATCTGAATCAATCAAACACTCACACCCAGTCAAAAGATCTGGGTTTAATCCATCACCGTTCTTTAGCCCATTCTGCCACCCCAGTTCAGACATGGCTATATGCAAATCAGTCTGACCCTGTGCCTCATGGGAACAGTCCAGCCCGAACTGCCAAGCTATGTCTTCCCTGGACCGGAAACAAGCTTCCGAGGACCAGTTTCTGGCATTCTAGCCGTCTTCAGCCCGGCTTGCTTGAATCCAGTGGCAAAGTGAGTAAGGGACTCACATCTGAGCATACCCTGCCACACTTATGGCGGCCAAAAGCGGTACAAAAGGGGGTGGTGATGGACGGAGCATCTGAATCAATCAAACACTCACACCCAGTCAAAATATCTGGGTTTAATCCATCACCGTTCTTTAGCCCACTCTGCCACCCCAGGTCAGACATGGCTATATGCAAATCAGTCTGACAATGTGCCTCATGGGAACAGTCCAGCCCGAACTGACAAGCCATGTCTTCCCTGGACCGGAAACAAGCTTCCGAGGACCGGTTTCTGGCATTCCAGCCGTCTTCAGCCCGGCTTACTTGAAACTAGTGGCAAAGTGAGCAAGGGATTCACATCTGAGCATACCCTGCCACACTTATGGCGGGCAAAAGCGGTACAAAAGGGGGTGGTGATGGACGGAGCATGTGAATCAATCAAACACTCACACCCAGTCAAAAGATCTGGGTTTAATCCATCACCGTTCTTTAGCCCACTCTGCCACCCCACTTCAGACATGGCTATATGCAAATCAGTCTGACCCTGTGCCTCATGGGAACAGTCCAGCCCGAACTGCAAAGCTATGTCTTCCCTGGACCGGAAACAAGCTTCCGAGGACCGGTTTCTGGCATTCCAGCCGTCTTCAGCCCGGCTTGCTTGAATCCAGTGGCAAAGTGAGCAAGGGACTCACGACTGAGCATACCCTGCCACACTTGTGGCGGCCAAAAGCGGTACAAAAGGGGGTGTTGATGGACGGACTCACTCCCCTTAAGCTTGCGTTCTGAGACTTGTCTCCTTCATTTTCGTAAACATCTGAAAACATACCTTTTCTGTTACACCGCTGACCCTGAATTGCCTGTTCTGATAAGCGCTGGGATGCCCCAGGGTAACTACGCGCTATATAAGACCGTCTTAATAATAATAATAATAAAGCATCTGAATCAATCAAATACTCACACCCAGTCAAAAGATCTGGGTTTAATCCATCACCGTTCTTTAGCCCACTCTGCCACCCCAGTTCAGACATGGCTATATGCAAATCAGTCTGACCCTGTGCCTCATGGGAACAATCCAGCCCGAACTGCCAAGCCATGTCTTCCCTGGACCGGAAACAAGCTGTGTTTGATTGGTTCAGATGCTCCGTCCATTACCACCCCCTTTTGTACCGCTCCTCAAGATCCTCGGCATGTCTGATTTTTAGACCTGCTACCTTCTTTTTGGTGAATTGAGTTTTCTTATTTTTTGGAACGTGTTGATCGTCTTTGGACTTCACACGTTCTTCTTTTTGTTCTGATAGTCCTCTTCTTTCAGATTTCTGTGAGGAAGTCTGAAAGGTACGAGAGGAATGTGTATCAGTATCTTGATATCTATCAGGTTTTCTCAAATTATTCCAATTCCTGAGGTTATACCTCCTTTCAGAGGGCTCCTTTTGAGGAGACCTACCTCGGGATTGAGAACGTTTCTCTTTAGAAGTTTATTTAGTGTTCTCCCACTTCTATTTGGGAGGAGTAGGAGTGTTTTTAATAAAGTCCTTTTCAGGACTTTCAGTCAGTTGGGGTTTCACTGATTTACCACCCAAACTGTCTCTACCTTAGTCTTCATAAGATTTTTCAATTATTCTGGTCAGTTCGTATGGTTGCTCAGTTACATCAAATTCTCTTAACTTTTGGCGGATCGCCATGGATGCTGCTTCACCTTTAATATTAGGTTATATTATTGTTGAGACATGTTTGAAATCTTTCAGTAGTTTCATACCCAGATTTAAAGCAGGTTCTGCCCCGTATTCATTTTGAATGTGTTTCAGTACGTCTGGTATTACCGCCATAGACGGAACACCATGTGTTTTGGTGTAGATTGCAGCAAAGACTGTACCCCAAGTGTCGCTGTCCTCCAGGTGTGGTGCGATCCCCATTGGTAAACAGATTGTTAGAATCCTATGTTTCTCGTGAGGGGTAGTATCAAGAAATACTACCTCGATTTGTGTAATTGTTTGAGCTATCCAGAATGGAATTTGTTCCCTGTTTGCGGGTAATTTGCCAATGACTGATTGTATAGTCTGTGGTGTAATTTTATTTGTGTTCCCCTGGTAAGGGGAGTGTTGTGGAATCCTTATTGCTGTTTGGACAGTAAAGGTCTGCATGACATATTGAACCAATTGTCTGTGGATTTTAATTAGCTCTTTTATTTGAACTAATAGTTCCGCATCTGTCATATTTTCAATGGCAGGATGTGGTGTATAGTTGGCTAATACAGGCCATGTTGCTCCTGGTCTACCTAGTGGACCGAGCCTGGTAATGTGATGTGTATATTTTAGGGCACCCTTAAACCAGAGCACATGCTCTTGGTATGTTAGTGGAATTTCAACATCCTCGAAACGAATGTATTCATCTGGAGCTTCATCTTCTTTGTAGAAGTGAAACACTTTTGTTCTTGGATTTGCTTCAGGGAAGACTATCCATGAATAGAACACCTCTGTTTGATGATATTTGTTTGCATCTATCACAAAAACTACCCTACAACCTCTAGATGATAGGCCATTTCTTATAAGTTTCATAGTGATGGCTTTCCTTAAAGTTTCTGGAATGCTTATAGCATGCTCGTCGGTCTCTTGGAGACCTGTAAAGTTTAAAGCTTGTACGGCATTGCTGCCTGTAGCTTCACCGACCCCAGTATTATCTTCTTTGGTCAATTTTGTTTAATGAAAGTTTGCAGAGCAAGTTTCAAGGAAACAAAGATAAGGTGCACAATATTTTGGAACACTGTATCCTTCAACATTGACATAACCAAAAACGAATACATAGGATCTTCGTCCTACTCAGCTATGGCGGATATTATCCCTTTACCCACTCCTGACGTCTATTTGAGTATTTACGGAAAAGGGGCCTCTGTGAAAAGCACGACGGAGTTACTTTAGCATCTAGCGTTAAATTAGTGCCTTACCAAACGTTGGACGCCATGTAGTGTAGTCAGACCCCCCAGGATATAGCGGCATGAATTAGCAAAATTAGCGGTAGAAATATGGAAATTTAGCGGCACAAATATGGAAATTTAGTGGCAATTTAGCGGCACTTTGTTACTTTTAATCATTAATTTTCACCCTGAAATCAATGGAAACTGTTTTAGCAGAGTACTCTACTTTGAATTAGGCATGTTTAAAGTGTCTGTAGCTCTATAGAAGCACAGCTCCAGTTCTAACCTCATAGGAGAGAGTTCCCTGGGATGTTCTAGCGACAATGTATGCACCCCTGCTGGGGCACCGCTTTTCCTAGATCCGTGAGGCAGGACACCTCTTCCTCAGGCTCCCTAGGGCGCAGGATCATAGTGACTGTTCCAAATAAGTGAGACAGACTGCATCGCAGGTCACACACTCGACCCCATTTTCACCTCTAGCAACCATGTCTCCTTCAGCCACACTACGAATCTCCTCTGGACTGACCACAGCTGCGTTCACTTCACCTACAACAAGCCGAAACCCACCATCCACCTCCAACCAACTCTACAAAGAAACTGGAACAAGATCACCACCGACCAAATCTCCACATCACTCCTCCAAACCTCCCCAGCCCTCTCTTCTAACGCCAACGAAGCCGCCTCCAACCTCACCCTCTGGCTATCCAACACCGCCGACACCTTAGCACCACTGAAAAAACGTCAACACAAACCTGGCATCAAGAAGGCCTCATGGTTCAACGATGACCTCAAGAATTCCAAGAAACTGTGCCGCTCCCTTGAAAAGGCCTGGAAAAAAGACCCATCCACCAACACCAAAGACGCCTTCAAAAGCGCCATCCGTACTCACCACCAACTGATCCGAAAAGCCAAGAAAACAGCATTCAAGGATCGACTTGACAACAACGCCCACAACAGCAAGGAACTTTTCAACATCGTCAAGGAATTTTCCAACCCCTCGGCCAACTCCAACGACATCACCCCCTCTCAAACCCTCTGCGATTCCCTAGCCTCTTTTTTCCACAACAAGATTGCTGACATCCACAACAGCTTTGACAACCAACCCGGAAGCCAACCCACCCTACCATCAGCCGACCATCTTCCCCTCGTTAACACCCTTAACGCCTGGAACCCAATCTCCACTGAGGACACCATCCGCCTGATGAATTCCATCCACTCTGGATCCCCCACAGACCCATGCCCTCACCACATCTTCAACAAAGCAGACTCAGTCATAGCTCCGCACCTCCGAGACGTCATCAACTGTTCCTTCAACTCCGCTACCTTCCCAGAAGACTGGAAACACGCTGAACTCACCGCCCTTCTGAAAAAACCAACAGCAGACCCCACCGAACTCAAAAACTACCGCCCCATCTCGCTTCTTCCATTCCCGGCCAAAGTCATCGAGAAAGCTGTCAACAACCAGCTCGCCGCCTTCCTCGAAGCCAACAAATCACTCGACCCCTCACAATCTGGCTTCCGAGCCAAACACAGCACTGAGACCGCCCTCATCGCAGCAACAGACGACATTCGAACTCTACTGGACAATGGAGACACAGTCGCCCTCATCCTCCTCGACCTCTCTGCAGCCTTCGACACAGTCTGCCACAGCACCCTTTTACAACGCCTCAGAAACATCGGAATCCAAGGAAAGGCACTGGAATGGATCACCTCGTTCCTCACCGGAAGAACCCAGAGAGTCCGCCTCCCACCATTCAAGTCCGAAGCCTCTGAAATCATCTGCGGCGTACCACAAGGATCTTCACTCAGCCCCACCCTCTTCAACGTATACATGAGCCCCCTCGCGGCCATTGCCCGCCAACACAACCTCAACATCATCTCTTACGCGGATGACACTCAACTGATCCTATCTCTCACCAAGGACCCCAGCACCGCCAAAACTAACCTACACGAAGGAATGAAAGAAGTCGCCGAATGGATGAAACAAAGCCGTCTGAAACTGAACTCAGACAAAACAGAAGTCCTCATCTTAGGTAAATCCCCCTCTGCATGGGACGACTCCTGGTGGCCGGAAGCCCTCGGAAATGCACCCATCCCGACAGACCACGCACGGAACCTTGGCGTCATCCTGGATTCTTCACTCTCTATGAACAGACAAGTCAGCGCCGTATCCTCTTCCTGCTTTAACATTCTTCGCATGCTCAGAAAAACTTTTCGCTGGATCCCCACCGAAACAAGGAAAACAGTCACCCATGCCCTGATCACGAGCCGACTGGACTACGGAAACACCCTCTACGCAGGTACCACCGCTAAACTCCAGAAGAAACTACAACGAATCCAAAACGCCTCAGCCAGGCTCATATTAGACATCCCACGCAACGAACACATCTCTGGTCACCTCAAAGACCTCCACTGGCTACCCGTCAATAAGAGGATTACTTTCCGTCTGCTTACCCACGCACACAAATCACTCTACGACATCGGACCAGATTGCCTCAACTCTCGACTGTCCTTCTACACCCCCTCCCGCCAACTTCGCTCTTCCAGCCAAGCCCTCGCCACTGTACCTCGCATCAACAAGACCACCATGGGAGGCAGATCCTTTTCATACCTGGCTGCCAGAACATGGAACTCACTCCCCGCTTACCTTCGCCTCACCCAGAATCACCTAGCGTTCAGAAAACAGCTTAAAACGTGGATTTTTGACAAATAATCATCCTCCCCTTCCTAAGCGCCTTGAAACCCTCTGGGTATGTAGTGCGCTATATAAATTTTATGACTTGACTTGACTTGACCTCCTGCTTACCTGGTTCAGTCCTCGTAGGTCGACTTGAGCAAACATAACCTGGCCTCAAAAGGGAATCTTGTCCTGAAGATTTTGGAGAGGACGCTTGAACATAAAGGATTACTTTCTAGACCCCAGCTTAAAAGGTTTGAGAATTGTTTGCTCTTCCGCTCCTTTTTGCACAATGTCATCAAGTACATTACCAAATAGCTTTGATCCTCTAAAATGTAATTTTTTAAGTAGACCTCTCTGAGCCTAGTCTAGTTTCCATTGCTTCATCCAAAGCAGTCTAGGGCCAGTTATTGAAGCCCCAACCGACCGATGCAGCGGCAGCCCACACGCTTTTATTTTATTGTTTCCCTTTTGGTCTCATATTTTTCTTTTTTCCCCCGCTCCAATAAATGTTAATTCTATGCACAGTGCCAAGATCCTGTGGCGCAGGTGGTATTTGTTGTAGACCTTTTCCTTATCATATGGTCAGGCCAAGTAATTCAGTTTTTGTGGGCTAAGGTACAACATAGATATCAGGAGGCAAACGAGGAGCGGTGGCTGCTCCATTAGAGTTGAGGAGCATTGCCCCCACTAGCAGATAAAATGATAATAAAAAGTGTTTTACGCCCATTTTATTATAATTTTATTTTAATCCTCTGGACAGGCTAGTAGGGTACTGACGATTCTTGGGGCGGTCCCAGGGGATGACACTGCTGGCGGCGGAGAGGTTGACACTCCCACCATTGAGCATAAGGGTTTGGCCAGCTGTCTCAGGCCAGCCAATCCCTTATGCGCAGTAAAGCTCTCTCCCTCTAGGGTTCTGTGTGCTTTGGACGCACAGAGATTTTCCACGTAACTGAGGAAGTAGTTAAGCAATCTATGTGCTGGCACATATTGGTATTTAATATCAGAACAAGCTACATGCACATCCACAGTTCTTGCAGGCAAATTTACTTCACCCATTGCACAACATGCAGTAGCATTTCAGCTGAATGCCCCGCAATGTTCACACTGCACACTTAACTTATGGTTTAATAACTGAAATCATTCCTGTCATAGCACCCACTGCAGCCATAGCCTACTCACAATACCCACTGTGCAATCACTATTCATACTACAAGGCACACAAAATTCATTCTAGAGTTGCAAGACACTGTAAATGGCCATAACATTGCATAGCTGGTATATTTGTATAATTGCATCCAAAATGCATACACTGCGCACACAACTGGTGCAAAACATCTGTTGCGTGCTCACTTCGCAAGCATTTCACCAATCGTATTACACACAGGATGTTAAAGCACAATCACGCTGGCCGCAATACATTTGACCGTTAATACCAACAAAAGAACAAGCATTTGCAATGCAATAGGTCTCGCATTAGGAAAGTTTGAGTTATTGGTATTGTAAATGACAAATTTTTTATTTAGGTTTTGCTTTTGAAAATAGTGAAAGTAATAGCTTTGTCATTTACAATGCCAATAGTTTTAACTTTCACAAATGCTACACCTATAGCATTTGTAATGCAATATGTGTTGTATTTACGTGACTTAGATGTATTGATATTACAAATAACAATGGCTTTTAATTTTTTTTAATAATTAATACTTAAATAAAAGTTATTGTAATTTATAATGGCAATAGATTAAACTTTTGTAAATAACTTTTGTGAAGATTATGTTCATTGTATTTTATTGTGGCGAAAATCCAAGAACAGAAGTGAAATATTAACATCTTTTTGTGACATTTGTAATAAAGCTTGAAACATTGAGAGAATATATTTGAACCAGGTGTTGAATGGTTGTACAGATTGATGCTGTGGTGGCGCTGAGTGTTGTTGTGGTGGCGAACGAGTGATGCTGTTGCGTTCAGTGATGCTGTGGTAGCGCATAGTGATGCTGTGGTGCCCCTGAGTGGTGCTGAGTGAGGCTCTATGCTATGTTGTGTTTTGCTATCCTATGTTTTGATTTGTTATGCTATGCTGTGTTTTGTTATGCTATGTTTTGTTATGCTATGCTATGTTTTGCTATGCTATGCTTTGTTATGCTATGCTATGCTTTGTTATGCTATGCTATGCTTTGTTATGTTTTGTTATGATATGCTATGTTTTGTTGTGTTTTATTATGCTATGCTATGTTTTGTTATGCTATGCTATGCTGTGTTTGGTATGCTATGCTATTATATGTTTTGTTTCGCTATGCTATGTTTTGTTGTGTTTTGTTAAGCTATGCTATGTTTTGTTGTGTTTTGCTATGTTTTGTTATGCTATGTGCTGTTGTGTTTTGTTATGCTATGTTTTGTTTTGCTATCCTATGCTTTGATTTGTTATGCTAGGTTTAGGTGTGCTATCCTATTCTTTGTTTTGTTATGCTATGCTATGTTTTGTTGTGTTTTGTTATGCTATGCTATGTTTTGTTGTGTTTTGCTATGCTATGCTTTGTTATGTTATGCTATGTTTTGTTATGCTATGCTATGTTTTGTTATGCTATGCTATGTTTTGTTATGCTATGCTATGCTATGTTTTGGTGTGTTTTATTATGCTTTGTTTTGCTATGCTATGTTTTGTTCTGCTATGTTTTGTTATGATATGCTATGCTAAGCTTTGTTTCGTTTTGTTATGCTATGTTGTGTTGTGTTTTGTTATGCTATGCTATGCTGTTTTGCTATGCTTTGCTATGCTATGTTTTGTTATGTATGCTATGTTTTGTTATGCTATGCTATGTTTTGTTGTGTTTTGCTATGTTTTGTTATGCTATGTTTCGTTACGTTATGCTTTGTTTCGTTATGCTATGCTGTTTTGTTATGCTATGTTTTGTTTTGTTATGCTATGTTTTGTTATAATATGCTATGCTTTGTTATGTTATGCTATGCTTTGTTATGTTATGCTATGCTATGCTTTGCTATGTTATGCTATGCTTTGTTATGTTATGCTTTGTTATGTTATGCTATGCTTTGTTATGTTATGCTATGTTTTGTTCTGCTATGTTTTGTTGTGTTTTGTTATGCTGTGCTATGTTTTGTTATACTATGCTGTTTTGTTTTGCTATGCTTTGTTATGTTATGCTATGCTATGTTTTGCTATCCTGTGAGGGTGAGTGAGGGTGAGTGAGTGAGTGAGGGCGAGTGAGGGTGAGTGAGGGCGAGTGAGGGTGAGTGAGGGTGAGTGAGGGTGTGTGAGGGTGTGTGAGGGTGTGTGAGGGTGTGTGAGGGTGAGAGTGTGTGAGGGTGAGGGGGGTGAGTGGGGGTGAGTGAGGGTGTGTGAGGGTGAGTGAGGGTGAGGGTGAGTGAGGGTGAGGGTGAGTGAGGGGTGTGAGGGTGAGGGGGGTGAGGGTGGGGGGGGGTGAGGGTGAGGGGGGGTGAAGGTGAGGGAGGGTGAGGGGGTGTGAGGGTGAGGGTGTGTGAGGGTGAGAGGGTGTGAGGGTGAGGGGGTGTGAGGGTATGTGAGGGTGAGGGTATGTGGGTGTGTGAGTGCGAGGGGGTGTGAGAGGGTGAGAGGGTGTGTGAGGGGGTGAGAGGGTGTGTGAGAGTGTGAGTGAGGGTGAGGGTGGGTGAGGTTGAGAGATCCACAAAGTAAACATAACACTGTAGGGGAAAGTGGACAAACAAACACCCTTAACATAATTTGAGCCTCAGCATCGACTGTAATTATTAGCAAATCCCTATCTAGTAATTACAAAATAAATAATTAAACCGCAATCTCAGAGGGGCGGTGGGGAGAGAAAGAAAAAAGAAACACGGTTGGGATGGGTAAGTGTAGCATCTGAAACAAATGATGCAGAGCCTCGGCATCGGCGGAAATTATTAGCATATCATAGTTGTGACTGCTAGACACGTAGGCTTTGCAACAAAGAAGGTGACTGCAGGAGGAGCAACCAGTTAGGAGGAGCAGACAGGTGTCCCGACGAACAGCTGTAGGATGTGGCCTAAAAACAAGCACGTATTCTGTGTGCTGGGGCCTGTAAATAAGACTTGGTGAACTTGAAGGAGGCACCCTGCATGTTCCCCATGGCCAGCATTAGATTGGACCCCGCCCTCAATTCTATGACCTGTACAGTGTTCTATAGTATCCGTATGGGAAAAGTCCCGTATAAAAATCCCACATCAGTATCTATGTCATTTTTTGGTATATTTTACAATATTGTAATTGTGCTGAAATAAGCTCTGCCAGTACTGGGTACATTTTTATAGCATTTGTTTTGTAGCAATAGCATTCATATCATTGTCTATCAATGTTTATAAAGCGTCTAGAAATCTGCGGAGGGCATCTGAGTGCAGAATAATGTCAAGAGGTGAAGAAGAGTAAAATAGAGACCGCTGTGTTTTTTTATAGCATATGGAAATAACATCCCTCGAATTTAGTAATGCATTAGAAATTAACCTGGATTGTATTTACAAATAAAGTACTTCTGCGTGTGGTGCTTCACCTTTTGGTAAAGTAAAAGACAACCATTCTAAGCCAATACTATAATACCACTTCCGCTGCATTTCTCTCACCGCGTATTAAACATCACAGAAGAGGTTTGTTAAATTACCTATTGTAAGACATGCATCAGAGCAGATTGCAATTCAGTGATATTAGCTCTGCTTGACTACTTCAGCGATAGAAATGTCAATGGCATCTCTCGCTTTATTTTCTTCTAGTATCGAGTTTAGAGGCAAAAGCTGACTCCACTTAGTCCTGTGTCTGTTAACTAGTAGGGGAAGATATGCACAATAAAATATTTTCAGATGCTGGTCACCATTTTATTTGCGCTCTCGGCCAGAATATATTGGAGTGCCTCACATGAGCACCAATTACATTACACTACTACACCAGGTCATATTAATATTTTGTTGGGATGTAATGTAGTTTTAACGATAGATGTGACCTAATGAGTTGATATTGACTGAAAAATCAGTGGGTATTTGAGTCAAAATGCATGGTAGACAGAAATGACACTTGATTTGTTGTCACTAACATAGCCTAGGCCATCAATTTAAAGAAAAGGCTGTGTGATCCCTTACCAGACACCGAACACATGGCATGTGGGCCTGCGGGGATATGAAGTATTGCTCCCTCCATGTGTAGTCCCCTGTTGTTTATACATACCACCAGCCCGGAGAACTATTAACCTATTAACGGCCTAACTTCATCTCAGCACCAAAGTTTTGTCAGGCAAAAATGCGGAATATACAGCCTCGGCCAGACCAATTAATCCTGCTGGACAAAAACCAATTACTGGTTGCTCTCGCGGCCGGCATGATGGGCGTGTGGTGGTGGGGGGGTTTAATGAGGTCATCGCAGGGGGGGGGCAGGTGGAGCTAAATAAAAAAAATATATAAAATAAAACTTACCATCAGCCACCTCAACTTGGGTCCCGACTCCCGCTCCCGCCGTCCTGCATTATTCCAATCCTGCAGCTCTCATCTTCAAGGAAAGGCAGCCTCCCGCCCTCCCGTCCGCAAGGGGGGACCCAGGGAGAGCCGTGCACGAGCCTGTCTCTCCCTGGGTGTGTTCGCGCGAGGGAGACTGGGCACAGGGCAGGTGGGGTTGATTAGAGGGGAGGTCATAAATAGGTCCGGAGCCACAAATTAAACATAACACGGGAGAGGGAAGTGCTAAAACGGATGCCCTTAACATGTTTGGAGCCTCTGCATCGGCGGCAATTATTAGCATATCTTTATCTATTAAGTAAAAATAAATAAATAAACAGCGATGTCTGCCGGCCTGTGAGCAGTGGGAGGGCGGGGCCTGCTTGCGCATGCGCGCCACTCTTCAGTTTCGTTTCCTTTGCACCAGCGCGAGCCCGGAGACGAGAAGTGCCGCATGAAGTCCCGGGTCCCAGGAGGGGGCCCGGGTGAAGACCAGCGGGGAGACTGCGAGGCCCCCATGCCTATGGGGAGAGCTCCGCTTCTTCGTAGAGTGGGAGAGGAGCTCGAGTGCTCTGCTGGGCTCCCTTGGCAGATGGTGCGAGCCCGACTCCGGTGAGGTAAGAGGGGAGGGGGTGGGGGGGCAGAGGGGGGGGGGCTGTGTGCCTGCATGTGTGTGCCTGCATGTGTGTGCCTGCGTGTGCGTGTGTGTGTGCGCGCGCGCGTGTGCCTGTGCATGCAGTGGATGGGGCCTGCCTGTGTGCGCGCCGTGATTGCATGCAAGCCCTGCGGTCTGCGCAAGCGCGCTCGCTCCCGGGGTGAAATCCGACACTGGGAAAGCTCGTGACACTTTGGTGTCCACTTTCCCAAATACGGATAGCATTAGTTGTCGAGCTGACAGCATTCATGCTTCGCATGAATGCTAACGTCAGCTCGACCTAAAAAGGGCATGAGTCGGCACTCCTGTACCCCAGTCAATTCATAAACAACAACAGAGGAGTGACTAAGTTAAAAGCTAATTAAACAAAATGTGCTCAAAAGAATTTATATTGTGGTGTCTATTTTTGCGTCTCTATACTGTACGTGTAAATGTGTGCACAGAACGTCATACACACACCCACATGCACAAGCATGAAGTACTTTATCTCTCTCTCCCCTTAAGGAACCAAAACCCCCTTTGAGGAGGACACCTCCCAAGGGAACTAATATCCCAAGTATTTCGCAGGAGGGAAGGAAAAATCCCTAGCACAGAACCTTGGTAGTCCGTCCACTTTGTTTTTAATCCAATGCAGGTTGGCCATTATTAAAGACTTTTGTAAAGGCTACAATCTTGCATTTTTTTTAATTCTGCACACATAGTTATAATCGCATTCTAATTTGGGCACTGTTGCACTCACCACATCCCGCTCCGCTGTAATCAGGCGTTGTAGCACGCTGGGGGGGTATTCGGCCACCCCAGCGGGGACCCAATGATGAAGCATGTCACCAACTAGTAGTGAGTGAGGGTCCTTCATAAAAAAGAAAGATTTTTCCTTGTTGTTTATATATTTCGCAATACATTTGATGCATGATTTCTACGCGCTGTGGGCTGAAAGCTATTCAACAGCAATATCACAATGTGAGCTAGGAACAGTTTAGGAAAGTGCAGCCACTACCATGGCTGCATGCAGAGGACACTAAGAACATGCTCCTCTCACTGTAGCCCTTGCACATTTCACTATTGCAGTATGGAATTTCACCTGCGGGCCCATACATCTTTACGATCTGGTGATTAAGCTAAAATTCATCTGATCCACGCTTTAACAGGGCAAGAGCTGAGTTTCAAACAGCTGCACAGATATCCAGTTTTTTTTGTGCTTCACCATGAGTTTAGTCCTCTCAGGTTCACAGGTAACATCTCTCCTGTCTCTTTTGTTACCCATTTACTGTTTTCACATTGTATTGTATGGAAGCAAACACGTCATCATGGAATAAAAAATAAAATGGTTATTGTTGACACTAAACTGCATCAGCAAAAAAGCAGCATGCCAATGTATATGCAGGCATACATCATCAGACCATCTCACATGCTAAATGACATTTGAATATTTGCACTTATACGTTATGCCGGTACTGCGGCTTTAAAAAAAAATTGCTGTTTTGAAGACGGTGGAACCACAACCAAACACCGGCTAAACTGTTAGGATGGTGCGGGTGCTTTCTTTGAAGCAAATATAATTTACGGTGATTATTTTGAATTCCTTCAAGAGTTGTCTTTCGTTGCCACTGTTGTTAAACCTAACTTTCTTTTTGTCAGCCAAACCAAAATTCATTGCCATGGGGAATTCATTTCCGCATTCAGCAGCTGTGTTTTGCAAAGTAAGCGTCATTATAAATGACCTTCCGGGCAGAGTTATGCCTTTTAATCTCCAGAGACAAATGCTCCACGAGTAGATGTCAGGTCTGGAGATTTTCTTCCTATCATCCCGTCATAGTTTGCCACTAGATCTCAGATTAAACTGGCACACCTCTTTGTCATATTTGGGCTTGAATACACGAAGCCAATGATAATTAGCATATTGATCTCTTTATTATTATGATCAGCAAAATAAATTGACAAACAAAGTCAGCGCGTCAACATGATGGACACAAGAGGTCCTTGTTTCCCAAAGTTGGGAATTGAGAGGAATTTCGCGGGCAGTTTTGTAAAAATCGTGGTATTTTTTACAAAACTGCCGATTTCGCATTTTTTTTGCAAATCGCGAAATCCTGGAGTGTCTGCCTATATTCCGAATAGGCTCTGCACATTTAAACTTAATAGTGAGTGCCAGCTAGCTCAGAGGTCACTAGAAACTTTCTCGAATTCACAATAAGGGATTCGTTTCTGACAACCGCATAAACATGACAACTTTTGTTTCCCGAGAATAAGAAATATATCTCTCAGAGTTGCGGAAACAACAGATAAGTATTTCACTCAGTCAATCATGCATGCTTCGTTTCAACAGAGTTTCTAGAGAAATAGGGAGCGGGCGTTTTCAATAAAAAGGTTTATTGAACATTCTTCTTTCTCATACAAGAGTAGTGAACTGCTATAATCGTTAAGCAGATTGCAAAGTATAATGTGTACAGCGAGAATAGTATTATAAAATAATATTGTAAAAGCATTTTAGGGTTTCTAAGCCATATAAAAATACATACATAAATAACATTGACTAAAAATACTCAACTGGTGCTTCTAAATACGCCTACCCCAATGTACCTAACCTAAGTCTAGTACGCGGGAATAAGTAAGTAATGTGTAGCATAGGTTTAGTTGTTTTTGCCAAGAATCTACCAAAGGTTTCTCTAGGTTCTAATCAGCTCCATACCTTAGTTAGAATGAAGGAGGACTGGTATCTCAGTCTTGGGACTCAATTTCCCAACACCCCGCAAGGGGAGCTTGGAAACACTGGAGCTGGATTCTCGGCGAGAGAAGGGCAGCCTCTTGATCAGTGCGTCAGCTGGAGGGTCGGCTTCCTTCGGCACTTGCTGTAGCGAGCTGCGGCAGGCAAGTAGATAGTCGAACTGCTCTGAATCACCATAGTTTGCCATAACAAGTGAAGGTATATTTATACCTTGTAGGTGTTTAGGAATGCCATAGGTTGGCGTAAAGTCGGGCATATGAACGTCAGGAAAGAATCCCAAGGGAATAGTTGTTCTTTGAAAAGTACATGAGTTCTTGGACAAATCAATATTCAAGCAAGGGGAAGTTCCCTAACTGCTTCAGCCGAATTTCCAAGAAATCGTTGTGACGTTTGGTACGGGTGGAAGTAGCCATGCCTGTAGTTGGGTCGCATGGTCTATGCCTAAATAAGGGATTGATTTCAATGCCTATATAAGGGCAATGTGAATTGTACCTATATAAGGGCATGAATCGGGAAAAGTCACTCTGAGCTCTAAACGCCACACAACACTGGGCAAGCAGCGCTTAGAGGCTGCCCAGCGCTTCAGGAGCACAGCGCTGGGGGGTCACAGTTCTTGGAGCGTAGTGCTAGGTGGGCACAGCGCTTTACCTGGTTGATCCCCCAGCAGTGCTCACAGCAGGCAGTCCACTTCTTCAGTACAGCGCTTATCTTGGGGGGAAGATTACACAGCAGGCCTCAGTTGCAGGTTCTCGGGGGGGAAGAAGGGGTTGAGTTGGCAGTCATCAGAGGCAGGATGGTTCCCTGCAGCACACTGGAGTTGGTTCCCTGGGTTCCCCCTCACTTGGCAAGATCAGCAGGTTGGCAGAGTCCCTTATCTAACTTGGGTACCGCAGGGCCAAAGCTCAGTCAGTCCCAGTAGTGTAGGTTCCTCCCCTAGGCCCAACCGCCTATACTCCGGCAGAGGTTCCCCCAGGTCCAGTGGTCCCCCAACTGACTAGTTCAGTTTCCCTCCTTTCCTCTTATACCCCTAGGTCAGGTGACCCTCCTGTAAAGGCAGCAAAGCATAACCCCTCCCAGGACTGGGAGGTTCCAGGAGCTTCCACATGCTGGTCTATGAGACAAAAAGGCGGGATGGCAGAGATACAGTATCAGGATGTCCCAGCCTGCTCCTAACTACTAGTGTGTGGATTCAATGGCTTACTGCAGTAGCAGGGGCCAGTGGCAGCCATGTTATTGGGAGAAAGCACCTGCACCTCAGCACTGTTTGGCAGTGGTAAGGCGCCCAGAGACCTAGGTCCAACAAAAGACAGTGGCAAAAATAAGGAGAAAAGGACAAAAAAAAACAGGGTAAGACCACCCTAGGGCTGACAGGTCTAACAGGGGGAATGGACTCTGAAGGTTGTAGGGTGTCCTGCTCATGCAGTGGCACCCTCACACTTAGAACCAAGCAACCTGCCTTCAGGATTTAAAGGCCTACCTTAGGGGTGACTTATAGGTTTTAAGTGCAGTGACCTCAGATATAAGGAAACATATCTTTCGTAAATGGTTCTAGCACCAGCTTACACAGGCTATAATAGCAGGGCTGTTGCCACATTTTGAGTGGTCTCTCATGGGTGGCATAATGCATGATTCAGCCCATGGGAGACCCCTGGTGTACCTATGCCCTGGCTACTTAAGTACCATATACTAGGGACTTACCCGGGTACAGCAGTAGCCAATCTGGAGTCTACCCAAGTACTCACCATGTTCAATTTGGGGAACAAGGACAGAGACAGGGATCCTGATTAGCAGGATCCCAGTCAGACTAGTCAGTAACACATAATGACACCAGCAAAATGTGGGGGTGACAATGAAAGCAGGTCCTTCTTTCCTACACTCTTTCTTATCCTGACCCCAGAACAGTAGAGGGACTGTCACCAGTTGCAGGGACAATTTGCCTGCCTTTTCTCCCTTACCCATAGACTTACACAGTTGTTTACGGAAGACGCACATACTGGGGATAGCATGCCTGTACAGAACAACATTTACAGACTGTCTAACAAGGTGAGGGTTAGCATCAAGGAAGAAGTGTCCAAGATGCTTGACTTGGGGTGATTCAGCACTAGAATAGTCGCTGGTCTAGCCCAGTGGTACTGGGACGTAAAGTCACCCCATAGGGTACCACCTCAGAATTCAGGTTCTACGCTGGATTATAATGGGCTCGGCTCAGTTACCAACACTGATGCTCATGCCATCCCCCGAGCCGATGAGCTCATAAATAGGTTGAAAGCTGCCAAATTTCTCAGTACTTTTGATCTGACTTGTGGGTACTGCTAGTTGCCATAACTAAGGAGGCTAGAGCGAGGTCTGTATTCTCCACTCCAGAGAGCCACTTCGAATTCAGAGTGATGACCTTTGGGTTAAAGAATTCCCCTGCTACCTTTCAGAGGTAGGTCAACAGGGTCCTGGCTGGGATGGAGGCATTCATTGCCACCTACCTTGATGACATATCTGTCTTCAGCTCCAGATGGGAATATCACCTGCTCCACCTACAGTAGGTGCTTCAGGCTCTGCAACAGGCAGGCCCGACTATCAAGGCCAGTACGTGCTAGATAGGGCAGGGATCTGAGGTGTATCTGGGACACCTGGTGGGCGGGGGCAAAATGCAGCCATTCCAAGACAAGATTGAGACCGTCCTGGCCTTAGATCCATCTAAGACTCAGACTGAGGTGCCGGCTTCCTGGGTCTCACTGGATACTATAGGAGGTTTATTAAGGGCTTTGGCACCACTATTGCCCCCTTAACTGAAGTGACTACTAGGAAGAAGACCAAGAAAAGAAGGTGATCTAGACTGAGGCCCTCACAAAGCCTTTGATATCCCCAAGGAGGCTGTATGTACAGCACCTGTACTCAAGGCCCCAGACTTCTCCAAATAATTAATTGTGAAGACAGATGCTTCAGAACAAGGCATAGGGCTGTAATCACACAGATAAATGAGGGACAAGACCGACCTGTAGCCTTCATAAATAGGTTTTTTTTCCAGGAGGCAGCTTCTTCAGTACAAAGACTAGAGCAAAGGTGTCTCTGTCAGTAGAACTCTGAGACCATACCTGTTTGGGACTCACTTCCTAGTTTAGACAGACCACAGGCCCGTTAGATGGTTCATGCAAATGAGAGTTGAGAATCCCAAACTGTTGAGGTGGTCCATCTCAGTACATGGAATAGACTTTATATTGGAACACCACCCTGAGTCTGACCTCTCTAACACTGATGGTTTATTCAGGTTTTTCTGCCTTAATAATGAGAACTACCAGAAGGGTGGGTAGCCATCACAGCTTTCAGCTGCTGAGATCACATTAGACCAAACAGCCTTTGGTGTGCTCTTTCACCAAATGTTTTGCCTGCCCCCCTCCAGTTTCCTGAAATTCGTTTTTGTTGGACGTAGGACAATGTGCACTTTATCCCTGTTAACTAGTGCTAAAATACTTGCAACTTAAAACATGGAAAACTGGCTTATAACAATTGGCAGATTTAACTTACTCATATGTCCCTAGTAAAGTGGTACTACATGTACCCAGGGCCTATAAATTAAATGCTACTACTGGGCCTGCTTATTAAAGAGAACAAGGGTCCTAAGGAGTCGCAATAGAGAAGTGTATAAATCTATAGACCACAATAAGTACTATAGTTTAGCTTCCAAGCCCAGCCGGGCGAGGAATATTTTATTTTTGAGATAACAAGAATTTAGTTGACCTGAAGGGGGTCACATAAGAACATTTAGATAGGGCACAATCCTGTACCTATCCCAAAAAATAGAAAAACCATAGAATAAGAGAAGAAAGTAAGTCAAGAAAGAGGTTTAACAGGCACGAAAGGTTTTTTGGAGCCAATTGTCGCTTGCGAATTAATAATCAATCTCCGCAAGTCATGACATACAGTGTATACAGATTGATATGTGCAGTAAATTTCATGCAACACTGTTTTTTAAGCGTCAACGTTTCGATCCCAAGGCTCCTCATGAACCGGGATCATCATCAGGACTGTTTTAAATCACTGCCTGTTTACAATACGAACACCTGCCAAGTCCGTGGGAGGCTTGGTCGGACGTGGAGCGGCAATGGGGCTATTGCCGTGCCGTCAAGTGACCTTCACGAGTACAGGGACAGGGTCGTGAGGTCACGAGTCTTCCTTTGTGGGGAGTTATAGGAGTCAGTTTGCTCCTTGAGTTTTCAGGTCCGCAAGCTTGATGCTTGCTTCACAATAGAAGCGGCGGTGGGTGGGAGGAGTCTTCCTTTGTGGGGAGTTATAGGAGTCAGTTTGCTCCTTGAGTTTTCAGGTTCGCAAGCTTGATGCTTGCTTCACAATAGAAGCGGCGGTGGGTGGGAGGAAGAAACACAATGGTCTTCTCCCTCTACTTGGACAGCGCGAGTCCGCTGGGCCTGCAGCACTTATTGTGCCACTCACTTAATAACCCTCTAAAACATATCTCAGACTGCAATTGCAGCATGTGTGCCATTTTAAACGGGCAATTTGCTTGCCAAAATGAACCTTTTCCCAAGCCTAAACTTTCAGTCAGAAAACATATCTCATCCCTAAGCGAAGCCCTAATGAGACCATAGGGTATGTGGTGGCATATTATTTAAAAAGTGGGACATCTACTTAAAAGTTTTACATGTCCTGGTAGGGAAAAACTCATAAATTGTTATTTCACTACTGCGATACCTAAATCTTCCATAGGATAATGGGCTACCTTATTACATCAATTAAGTGCTAACTTTTGTTTGGGAATAGGTGGATATGTCATGTTTGATCTCTAAAGAATTGTAATTTAAAATCCTCTTTAACAGTAAAGTCAGACTTAAGGTGAGAGTTCTTAAAGTACCACTTTTAGAAAGTTGGCTTTTCATTTTCTAGCCATTTGGCGCCTGCAAACTGCGTTCTGGGTAACATGACTGTCAATTGAGAGGCATTTTTGTATTCCTCCCAGACAGTGAGACAAAGGGAGGACTCTGTGCTAGAAGGATAGATGGGGTAGATGGGGTGGAGCTGTTCCCTGGCAGACTTACATTCCAAAAGGCTACATCCAGTACACTGACAAAGAACTTGACACCAGCCTTATGTCACCCTAGATCTCCTGGAACTTGGGCAGGGGAATGGGAGAAATTTAAAATACAAGATGTAGAAATACCTTCTAGCCTCTCCCACTTCAAATGCTGGAACCAGGTATACATATTGGACACTCAGACCCACTAGTCAGTTTACTGACTTGCTGTTTGAACATAGGATTACCAGTGAGACCCCAAGGACTAGCTGCTTGGCCTCCTGTGCTGAGCTACAGGGACACAACAACCTTTAACAACCTTGAACCGCCTGGACCCTGACTGAAGTGAGTACGGACTGCAGCCAGTCCTGGATCCTTGGAAGTGGTGCTAAAGGTTTTGTACTAACCTAATGTGGTGATGTGTTTATACTTATGTTTATACTGAGGGACTGTGAACATTCTGTGAGGTCATCTGAAATGTTATCCTTGACATTCTCTAGATGATCCTAGTGACAGTTGCTCCTTGACTCTCAACTGTACTAGGCACGTCTCTCTGTGCTCCGTAATAAATATTTATCTAATACTACATTGAGAGTCATTCATCATTTCAATTGGCAACAGATGCTGGGATACGAAGCCATTTCCACATTTCTACAAGCTGAACCGAATGTGAGAGTTCTACAAGTGTTTTGCTGCGACTTTCACATTTCTACAATCTGAACTGAATGTGAGAGTTCTACGAACATTTTGCTGCGACTCCTCGGTGATCATAATTTTTTTTTAAACACCCGTGTCCCTTTTCATTATACTTGCAAAGCTAAACAGAGAGCCGTGCACCAATCTATATTCTCCAGCTTCTTCGGATTTAATGACACTGAATATTACGCTACATTTGAAATGTAAGGAAAAGCTGGATTTTGTAAGCACGATTAAGCCTTATTTACGTTGGCAATATTTATTACCCTGCGCAATATCAACTATAATAAGACTCACTTGGTTGCTCGAGGCGATCCTTCCCCGATGCTGCCAATTTGATTTTGAGGACGTCTTGGAATGTTCGACGTTGACGTCAATTACGTGTGGCTTGGTTGCTAGCTTCATTGTCACTGCGCGTTGACGTTCTGCACATGATGGAGAGCAGCAGCCATTTTGTTTCATTGTTTGCTGTTTCCTTGGCAACAGTGTGTTTCAAGTTTCAAGTTTAAGTTTATTTGTTTGATTAATTAAAATCTTACAAAAATGTGACCTTAGAGAAAATATCAGCATCAATACGCATTTAAAACATCGTGCAAATAGTAAATGTCATTAAAAAAAAAATAACAAAAAATAAATGTAACTAGATAAAATTTTCCTTAAGACGTTTGGCAATCACATTTAACATTTTTACAAAGGCAACATTCATTGGTAGGTTATTCGGGCATAAGCACGCCATTATTGCTTGTCTAAAGGTTCTTATTTCTCGTGCATTAAACAACCTCCTGAGGATTAGCCTCCTTTCTGAGTCTATGGCAGGGCACAGACATACTAAGTGCACAGTGTCTTCTTTTCCCCCCTTGCACAGTCTACATAACGTATGGCCCTCGTTTGACTTCCAGGGTGGAAGATGACACAAACCTGGCCATAGACCAAAGCGTGCTCCTATAAATGTTCGCTTGCTTTGGACTGACCATGCAGTATGAAGGTAAGGTTGGACTTGTTTTTTTTGTAGCCGTTTATGATTGGCCATGAGTGCTTACATTTTACTAATAGAGCTTTGTCTTTTAGCAGCGATAGGTGAGTAACCAGCTTATTAATTGTTTTTTAAAGCTTTCCTGCTTTATTGTGTTTTCCCAAATAGCTGATATTCCAAATTCTTCTTTTGCGTTGTTTAGGTATTTCCACGCTTGCAGTTTCTGGTTGTCTTGCACCTCTCTCCACAAAGCTATAGACAATTGATTGTCCTGATCATTCTTTACTCTATTCCAAACTTTTAATATTTGGCCTTGCCGGACATATAGCTGATTGTTCATACCGAATTCCATCCTTATTTGCGCTTGTGAGGCATTACATGGTAGGGAGAATAATATTTTATAGGTTTTTGCCACAGCATTGTTGATAAGTACGGCATCCTTCCCGTTTAACTATTCAGCACCGTATGTTAAGGATGGTAATAGTTTGGCAGCTATGATTTTTAATAGTGGCCCGTATGACAGTGCAGATAGATTCTTTTGAGGGTTCTAAATGCCGCAATCAAGCTGTTCGCCTTCCTTACAATATCTTCCCTTTGTCGTACAAAACTTCCGGTCTCATTGAAAAGGACACCGAGATATCGATAACTCTCCACTTGCTCTAGTTGTGTTTGTCCCAGCAACCATTTCATCTTTTGTCTTTTTCTTCCTGTCACAACCATTATTTTTGTTTTAGTCTCGTTTATTGTCATTTGGTTATCCTTCGCATATTTAACTGTACGATCGATCAGTCTTTGCAGACCCACTTTTGTGTGGCTCAGCAACACCACGTCATCTGCACATAGCAAGTTAGACATTTGTTTTCCGGCTACCCTAGGTGGATGTGAGTTTACCTCATTTAATGAGTTAGTAAAATCGGCCACAAATAAGTTGAAAAGTAAAGGTGCAAGCACGCATCCCTGCTTAAGGCCACGAGTCACCAGTATTTTATTGGTCAAAGCTCGGCCATCACCTATCCTCACCTTGACCCAATTTTCAGAGTATAATAGTTTCATAAGAGTCAGTAGTGAGCCTGGGATTCCGTAGCCCTCGAGTTTTTTCCATAGGAGGGACCTATTTACTAAATCAAAGGCCGATCTGAAATCGACAAAACAAAAGTAAAGTGACTATTTAGAAAAAAGTGTCTTATCCATTAAAACTGATAAAATTAACAAATTGGTTGTGGTGCCTAAGCCCTTAACGAAGCCGGTTTGGTTTGGGGGAAGTATTGACTTTTCCTTGACCCAATCTGTCAAGATTGATAATAAGAGTCCTGCGAATAACTTGGTGTCCGTATCTTACAGGGTGATCGGGCGGTAATTCTCCGGTAGTTGCCAATTACCCTTTTTGAACACAGGCGATATAATTGACCCTCTCCAGGATTGTGGTATTTGCCCTGTATGGAGAATTTCATTGAAAACCTTTGTCAGATAGGTGGCCCATAATAGGGGGTCCTCTTTGTAGAGGGCAAAAGGGATACCGTTGGGGCCCGGAGCTCCATCCTTTTGTCTCTTTATTAAGTTTGCTATCTCAGTGATTGTGAAATTTATCACCTGATCCGTTTCAGTTGGTCTTTCAGTGGGCTCTTCGTGGCCCCCACCGTTGGTAAATAATTCAATTTCGACGAATAGGGTTTTTTTAAGAAACCTTACCCAGTCCTCTTCTGTTATTGGCGAGGCTATTACATGCTTGTTTGGTCTGTTTATTTCGTTAATAATTTTCCAAAATTCTCTGGAATTTGGTTGGTTACTAGCGTGAAAGATTTTTGTCCAAAGCTCTTGTTGGGTTTTGTTTTTTTCAGACCATATTAATTTCCTCAAATTACTATTCGTATTTCTGAGTTGTATCCTGACATCTTCGTTATCCGGCATCTTGGTTAGTTGTTTCCTCAATTTGTTACGGGTCCGCCTCACTTTTTTAATTGTGTATGGAAGATTAATTTTGTTATCACTTTTTATTTTATTTTTCCTAAATTTCGATTTCTTATTAGTCGTGTTTTCGTTATCCAACTCTACTGCCTTTTCGGTGAATTGTTCCCAACATAGTATTGCTGATTGCGTTACATGCTTCTCAAAACATTCAACTGCCAATTTTTGGGCCCTTTTTTCCACAACATATTTTTTATCCGGTTTCCAGATGAGTTTCTTATGATTAATTGACATAATCTGTCCTCGTGTGGTTAAATAACTTTGGTGTCTAGAGAAATCAAAGCCCAATTCCACTATTTGCTGGCTGTGATCACTGTCGATTCGCTTATTAAGTCGATAGGAACCAAGTTTATCAAACATGTCTAATGACATTAATGTAAAGTCAATTCTTGATTTAAATTTGTGGTTGTGAAATGACCAGCCGGGAGGTTGATCCGTTGGGAACCTTCCGTTTAGAGCACGTAAACCTATTGCCTCCAAATCCATCAGTAGGTTTTTCCCAATTAAATTTCCCTTGCGAATTGGACTTTGATCCATTGATTGTTCCGGGATGGACCATTCATAGTTTTGAGAGTGAACCAAATCATTCCGTGTCATGTTAATCAGCAAGTTTATATTAAAATCCCTTGTGGCTAGAATACTGACAGTCGGATCAATCATTAGTTGTTCCAGCAGGAATGTTACTAGATCAAAACTTATGTTCTTGCGTGATGTGTTGTTTGGTGGAATATAAGTATTAAGTATTAGTAAGTTAATCCTGTTTTTTTGCTCATCATGCCCCATTGTTATCTTGACAGCTTGTATGTTTGCGTTATTGGTGTCCAATTGTTCGTGGTTGATTTTCAGGTCTATTCCGATAAATATTGCCAGACCCCCACATGGGCGACCAAACTTGGTGTATTTGATGGCTGGTACATAGAACCCTTTATAACCTTGTAGGAAGAAAGCTTGCGTATTCCATGTCTCTTGTAAACATATGATTTGATAAATATTTGACAGGGATTCTATTCCAGCGTTTTGGATTTTTTTCCCCAGACCGTTGATGTTCCATGAACATATGGTTACCGGCTGCCGATGATCTCTTCGTTCCTTCAATTTGTTATGGTTATTACCCGGTCAGAGATCGTGCAGAGCATTCCGTATCCAACTTTCATTTATTTGCCGAGGTTCTACCGGTTTTATTTCTTCCGGGGTCTCCTTATTAATCTGATGTGATCTACCCTGTGGGTTTTTTAATATTGAGTATACTGGGATGTCCGTTGCTTCCTTAACGGCGTTTTTTGGGAGATCTTTTTTGAACGGACTAGGGTAAGGTTTGGGAGGTGGATGAGCAATTTTGATCCCCCAACCATCGAATATTTCTTGGTGTTTTATATTATGCTCCGCTAGATGAGGGGTGTTGACCGTTAGGACTGTGTGTGGTTGAGAGCCGTCCATATTATGTGCAAATCCCACCGACTCTATTTCTTTTGATGTTATTTTTTCTAGCTCGGGAATCGATTTGAATAGATGTAAGATATTCCCTCTATTCAGAATGTCCCTAGAACCTCTTGAGTTGTATACTGGTGTCAATATTATTTGTGCCAGTTTCTTTGAATTCATTAATACCATCTTGTTTTCGCTTTTTTTTTGCATAGTTTTATAAATATTTTGTTTTTTTTCTCCAGTCCTTGTAACTGTTAATTCCTCATTGTTACTGTGATAATCTCCAGTATACCTCTTTTTGCTTGTTGTTTCTGCACCAGTTGCAGTGTTTTCTGGCTGATTTCCAATACCAGGTCGGTGATCTTCCCTTTGGAGGGAATTTGTAGGATCATTTAGTGAGTTGATTTGTTCTTGACAAATTGTTCTCCGTATCCTTAAACATGAGCAGTTATTTCCTCCGTTTAATGCGGTGTTAGGCTCTACTTCAGAAAGCACAATTTGAGTATCACTAGAGTCACTTTGTATATTGCATGGATAATTCCAGGCTATACATCCCTTTCCCTTTTGAGTATTTATTACTATAGGGTCCTGAGATGCATTCTGGTTATCGTGTGTCTGCATTTTTTCCCCAAGGGGTAAATTTCCACCGATTATTTTGGCCACATTATCATTCTGTTTGGTTTCGGTGTGGGTATTTGGCTTGTAAATAAAGTCATAACATCATGAATAGGGGTAGTTACAAAGAAGGAGTTCTAACAAGAAAATTAAAAAAGTATATATGTCATTTTTAATAATTATTCAAGTATAAAAACACATCTGACAATACATCAATATTAAATCAAAAAATAATAACATGTAAACATATCAAAATGTTGTATAAAATCATTACATAAAAAACATAAGCATTAATATTCAACACAGTCATTAAAAAGTTAACAAAAACGTGGCAAGTTAATAATTCCGACGCGCGTTTCGGCGTACTGAAAAACGCCTTCTTCAGGAGCCACAGTCTATATCTGCAAGACACAAATGTAAAACTCAGGAAATGCATTCATATACATGTTATACAACAATAGCGAAACATGTATCTCATATACCAACAAATAAACAATCGTTATGTTTAAAATAGTGCAAAAAGAATTCCTCATGTAACAAACCCTCCCTACATGTTTCAGCAATATTTCTATTGCTAAACAAGTCACAGATCTAAATACTATATGAGCAGTTGTAATGTGATAGAACTCATGTATATTGAGAGTTTTAGGAAACTAATACCATATCAAGATAAAGGAAAAGGGTACATAAAAGTACATGTAGTTTCTTGGTTCAGTTATACAAGATAGTGTGAAAAATATGAACCAAAACAGCACTTACTAATAGCTGGACGCTACGAGTCTTACTGCAATTGACGATGCTTCAACCAGTGGTCTAAACGTAGCAACAAGTATGGAAATATAAAATATTCCTAGGTAGGGGGCAATTGAAAAATGATATATATATATAAGATTAACGATTATCGCTAACCAATTCCAATCCATAGACAGACATCGTGTAAACTTGATGCGTTTCGACATGCCTTGCTATGTCTGTCTATGGATTGGAATTGGTTAGCGATAATCGTTAATCTTATATATATATATATCATTTTTCAATTGCCCCCTACCTAGGAATATTTTATATTTCCATACTTGTTGCTACGTTTAGACCACTGGTTGAAGCATCGTCAATTGCAGTAAGACTCGTAGCGTCCAGCTATTAGTAAGTGCTGTTTTGGCTCATATTTTTCACACTATCTTGTATAACTGAACCAAGAAACTACATGTATTTTTATGTACCCTTTTCCTTTATCTTGATATGGTATTAGTTTCCTAAAACTCTCAATATACATGAGTTCTATCACATTACAACTGCTCATATAGTATTTAGATCTGTGACTTGTTTAGCAATAGAAATATTGCTGAAACATGTAGGGAGGGTTTGTTACATGAGGAATTCTTTTTGCACTATTTTAAACATAACGATTGTTTATTTGTTGGTATATGAGATACATGTATCGCTATTGTTGTATAACATGTATATGAATGCATTTCCTGAGTTTTACATTTGTGTCTTGCAGATATAGACTGTGGCTCCTGAAGAAGGCGTTTTTCAGTACGCTGAAACGCTCGTCGGAATTATTAACTTGCCCCGTTTTTGTTAACTTTTTAATGACTGTGTTGAATATTAATGCTTATGTTTTTTATGTAATGATTTTATACAACATTTTGATATGTTTACATGTTATTATTTTTTGATTTAATATTGATGTATTGTCAGATGTGTTTTTATACTTGAATAATTATTAAAAATGACATATATACTTTTTTTAATTTTCTTGTTAGAATTCCTTCTTTGTAACTACCCCTACTCATGATGTTATGACTTTATGTACACATTTGTTGTTTCCCTGAACGAAGAACTATCGAACTTTTTAGGGGGTCCTTGTTACTTGCATTATATTTCCCACAGCTTGTCTGTGTAGGGCTGATCTTGTTTTTATATCCTTTTTGAAGGTATTGTTAAATATATGAGCAGTTGTGAATATAGGTTGATCATAACCTCAATACATCTTTATCTGTTTTCTCAGCTATGGCCAATTTACAGACCTTTGGGTTCAGCAATGAGGAATTTGCCCTATTGGTTGGCAATTCAGTCCCCTCCAGTAATGCCACCTCCAATGCCATAGGTAATGATGAAGGTAAAAAACTTTTAGAATTGAAAAAGAAACTCATCCGAATGGAGGCCCATGGTGAGTTCATGTTGTCATATTTAAAAACTGGCATCATCCCCAATGGACTACGAGTACGGAATGTACCTGGTCTTTTTGTGCACCATAGGCCTTTTTTAGAAAAATGGAGCCGCATAGCAAGTAGATGTTCACGTGATCTAATGATCTTAATTGTAGGAACATCCAAAGAACTAGCTGCAGCAATTAAAGCTGAAATTGATGAACTAGAAGAAAAATTAAAACAACTTAACGGGGTAGAGGAGGCACGGAAAAGAATAGAGGAATACAATAAAGACCTAGAATCCTTTGCCAACTATCTCAATAAAAGAAAAACAGATAAACTCTATAAATATAAAAGATTTTATACTGAGGAGACAGCATACCCCTATTTATGCAAGGATTTCTACCAACAAAATCATTTTGTAGATGAATCCAGAAATGTCCATCAAAGGGTCAACAACTTTACTGATAGCTCAGACTCAGAAGGTGAAGGCTCTAATAGCAATTACTATGAACCAGAAGGGGGATGTAGTTCATATGCAGGCTCCAGACCCCAACGTCGTCCTTTTTTATCCAACAGAGGGCCTCGTCGGGGCCGCCCCAGAGTTAGGTTCCAGGGAATAGGACAGACCAGGGGGAATTTTCGTGCAAACCAACAACATCAGCTACAACATCAGCAACAGCAACACCAACAGCAGCAACATCACCCCCAGGAACCTCAATTTATAAGGGAAACCCGGAACAGGCAGTACTGGGGCCAAGGAATGTAATTCCTATTTTTAACTTATCCTCTACGACATTAGATAAGCATAGTGATACATTGCTATCGAAGGGTCTCTCCTTTGTACCACATGCCCATACTAATATCTTTGAACTGTACAAGGATATTATTTCTTTCTTCAGAAAGATCAGGCTTAAAAAGTTTTTGGAGACTATGGATGAATCCAATGATGAACTAAGGGAGCACAGAAATCCCATGTTACCCTCTACATTCTGTCCCTGTTTGGACCAAGTAGGCCCAGAAGTAACAGCTTTCGAATTAGTAGTCCTCCAAAAATTAGATAGGTCACTGCGGTACGTTCCTAAACCTCTATATAATCTGAGCAAGGAAGAATTTGTGTCATTGAAAGAAATTTCGTCTAATAAAACCTTGACGATCAAAGGATGTAATAAGGGAGGAGGAATTGTAGTACTTGATTCTGACAAATATGAAAAGAGCATGAATCAAATGTTAGAAGATAGCTCTACCTATTTAAAAATTAATTCCAATCCCATGAATAATATCAAAAAGAAAATCCAATACCTTACTAATGAAGCCCTAACTAATGGAGATATCAATACAAAAGAATATGATTTTTTAAATGCCAACAAAAACAAAACAGCATGTATCTATGGACTCCCTAAGATACATAAAAATGTGCAGAATCCTCCCTATCGGCCCATTGTGTCCACAATTGGCACTCCAACTGAGCCTCTATCTAAATTTATCGATCACTATCTTAGGCCTCACATACCCAAAATCAAATCATATGTCAAGGACACGGGACATATGATTAATTTAGTTGAAGGCCTGGATTTTCTACCCAATAGAGACATACTAGTTACAATGGATATTGAATCCTTGTATAGTAATATACCCTTAAATGAGGCGATTAGGGCAACAGATTGGTTCATTGACAGACATACCATAGCATGTCTGAAGAATTTTCTCATTGATTGTCTTCTTATTGTGTTAACTGAGAACATATTTGAATTTGGACAGACCCTATACCGACAGGTTAGGGGTGTAAGTATGGGTGCTTCTGTTGCCCCATCGATAGCAAACATCTATATGTTGCTCTTTGAAGACAAATTCATTGACAATGAGGTAGCACCATTCTTCGAGTCTATTTCCCATTGGTCCAGATACATAGACGACATGGATATTGAATCCATGTCGTCTATGTATCATGGATATTGAATCCTTGTATAGTAATATACCCTTAAATGAGGCGATTAGGGCAACAGATTGGTTCATTGACAGACATACCATAGCATGCCCGAAGAAATTTCTCATTGATTGTCTTCTTATTGTGTTAACTGAGAACATATTTGAATTTGGACAGACCCTATACCGACAGGTTAGGGGTGTAAGTATGGGTGCTTCTGTTGCCCCATCGATAGCAAACATCTATATGTCGCTCTTTGAAGACAAATTCATTGACAATGAGGTAGCACCATTCTTCAAGTCCATTTCCCATTGGTCCAGATACATAGACGACATCTTTTTTGTCTGGACCAATGGGAAAGATTCTCTTTTAGAATTTCTGGAATGGATCAATCTAGCTGATACCAACCTTAAGTTTACAGCTCAATATAGCACAGACCAGGTTGAATTCTTGGATCTACTTATTAGACAGAACAATAATAAATTAGAAGTAGATCTTTTTGTCAAGCCAACGGCGCGTAATACGCTGCTACATTTTAGTAGCTTTCACCCTAAGAGTCAACGCGAAAGCATCCCTTTCTCTCAGTTCCTGCGAGTCCGCAGAAATTGTACAAATCTTATGGATTATGATAAGCAGGCAGCTATCATGCGACAAAAATTCTTGGATCGGGGATACCCGCATAGACTGGTCAGGAGCTCATATAAAAGAGCACGTTTTTACGATCGTGATTCTCTTTTGGAATCTAAAGAAACACCTATCAAAGACCACCTTGTCTGTGTGACCACGCACTCCACACTTAATGAACGTGTGAGGCAGATTATTAATGCCAATTGGCATATATTGAACTGTAATCCCACTTCGAAGAATAAGCTTATGAAACCTTTGTTCGCGCACAGAAGGAATAGAAATCTGAAAGACAAAATTGTTCACTCCAGATACAATGGGACTGATATAACAGCTGATCCCATTCAGCGATCTATAGTGAACAATCTCCCTATCCGAGGAACAGTCAAATTCTCCTCTTGCAAATCATGCAACAATATCATTGATGGGGAGGAATTCCTTCACAATGGTTTTCTCTCAAAAGCGAGAGATATGTGGAATTGCAAGACCACTAATGTGGTTTACTTCATCAAATGCGCCTGCGGACTTGGGTACGTAGGTGAAACCAGTAGGTCCATTCAGATACGTCTGACAGAGCATAGATCAGCTATCAGGACAAAAAAACTAACGGCGCCGTTAGTAAAACATTTCCTGGAAAAGAATCATGGATCTGATGATTTTCATTGGCGTATTTTGGAGAAAATACGTATTCCAGACAGCAAAGGTGGTTGTGCTGTCAGGAAGAAGAAAGAGGTTTTCTGGATTTTCGTTTTTAATACCTTTAAACAAGGATTAAATAGTGAAATTCCATGGGAGAATGCGATAGTTTAGGTCTCCTATCTCCCATAACTTTAGTCCAGTTACCACTCCTTCTGTGATATACAAATTGCCATTTATAACAAAGTCTAACTTGACTTCTGTTTTGTTATGGTATATGTTTGATACTTTGAATAGAATCTTCATCATAATATTTGATATGAATCTTGCTCATATTATGTTACTCTAGAATCCTAGACGAGATAGTTTGTCTGAAGCAACATAATTTTAATTGTGTTAGATCGAGCATCATATATATAAACCCTCTTTCTACCTATTGCTCATCTATAGCTGAAAGATATTCAGTTATGTCACTTTTTGTAGTTAAGAGAACGATTATATAATTGCAGGACAACTATATAGCAATTCTTTAGCAGTCGAGTAATTTTATACTAAATATCGAGCTACATTCGTTTTCCAGGTTCTTATCTTATAGAGATTTCTCCATCCATTGGATGGTTTACTCCACGTGACTTTTCAGATTTAAATGCAGCCGTGATACCCTTTTTTTACCGATTGCTCATCTATAGCTGAAAGATATTCAGTTATGTCACTTTTTGTAGTTAAGAGACCGATTATATAATTGCAGGACAACTATATAGCAATTCCTTAGCAGTCGAGTAATTTTATACTAAATATCGAGCTATATTCGTATTCTACGTTCATATCTTATAGAGATGTCTCCATCCATTGGATGGTTTATTCCACGTGACTTCTCAGATTTAAATGCAGCCGTGATACGCTTCAGGTGATACATCTTTCCAAACGGCCCGGAGACGCCAGCAGTCATTGAAAGCAGCGCCCGTCGCATACAGGTAAAACTAAATAGAACAGCCTTTCTAGAATTCTCGCGTATTTCCGTTAGCTATATTAAACCCTAATATTTACATTCTGGTTTTTTTTAAGTTATTTTTTAGATCAGAACCAAGGGGAACATTGACTTATATGTTACCGTTCTCGGAAGCATGGCAGATAGTCTATAAAGAAGTGGCTCCTAGATGTCAGCTCGATAGTTTATCTAGGTAAGAAACCCTGTTTTTCCGCGTAGGTGTTGGTACGTTATACGTTATAGAGCCTTACGTGTATTATAAAGAACAAGTAGATTTATGATTACATGGATATGTTTTCCAGAACTGTTTCCGGTAAGGGAGATAACATTGATCTTAACGCTCCAGTTTTAACTCGAGGCCCTGAAACGGCACCAAAAGAAGATATTTCACATCTCTTCATGACTCTATGAGTCTGTAAGTGTTGGATCTTTTCAAGGCGATATGACTACCCATATTTAAGAACAGAAATTGGAATTGATTACTAGATCAAATATCTGATAGTCTTTACCATTATTTTTTCTTCTCTGATCATTTGCAAATCTATCCGCATTTCTACTTGCAGTTTTACTGGGATCACACTCAATGCTTTTCTCGTATAATGGATTAATCATCGACTATATTTCCATATTGCCACTGTATCTGTTAAGGTAAGCGTGATGGTTGAACGAACATGTCTAATATATATCTAGTTAATAGATGTGTTAATAAGGGCGACAAACAGGACGGCTTTATACCCTATCGAGATTAGCTTACAGTGGAACTTTAAGATCACTGATAGGGGCCCATAATTTCTTTTGTATTTTTCAGTGATTACGTCTATAGACATATTCCGAACCGCAGACAAAGTGATTCTCTATATCCGAATCCAACCACCATAGCTCTATAGCTAAAGAAGCATAAGTACAATCTAAGATAAATATAATTACGGAATATAGATACCGAGGAACGTAATTATTAGCCTTTCTCACCTGTATCTATACAAAAATGTACAATCATCGTGTAAACTTGATGCATTTCGACATGCCTTGCTATGTCTGTCTATGGATTGGAATTGGTTAGCGATAATCGTTAATCTTATATATATATATATCATTTTTCAATTGCCCCCTCCCTAGGAATATTTTATATTTCCATACTTGTTGCTACGTTTAGACCACTGGTTGAAGCATCGTCAATTGCAGTAAGACTCGTAGCGTCCAGCTATTAGTAAGTGCTGTTTTGGTTTTTATTTTTCACACTATCTTGTATAACTGAACCAAGAAACTACATGTACTTTTATGTACCCTTTTCCTTTATCTTGATATGGTATTAGTTTCCTAAAACTCTCAATATACATGAGTTCTATCACATTACAACTGCTCATATAGTATTTAGATCTGTGACTTAGCAATAGAAATATTGCTGAAACATGTAGGGAGGGTTTGTTACATGAGGAATTCTTTTTGCACTATTTTAAACATAACGATTGTTTATTTGTTGGTATATGAGATACATGTATCGCTATTGTTGTATAACATGTATATGAATGCATTTCCTGAGTTTTACATTTGTGTCTTGCAGATATAGACTGTGGCTCCTGAAGAAGGCGTTTTTCAGTACGCCGAAACGCGCGTCGGAATTATTAACTTGTCATGTTTTTGTTAACTTTTTAATGACTGTGTTGAATATTAATGCTTATGTTTTTTATGTAATGATTTTATACAACATTTTGAAATGTTTACATGTTATTATTTTTTGATTTAATATTGATGTATTGTCAGATGTGTTTTTATACTTGAATAATTATTAAAAATGACATATATACTTTTTTAATTTTCTTGTTAGAATTCCTTCTTTGTAACTACCCCTATTCATGATGTTATGACTTTATGTACACATTTGTTGTTTCCCTGAACCAAGAACTATCGAACTTTTTAGGGGGTCCTTGTTACTTGCATTATATATGGTATTTGGCTTGTTTCCAGTCTGTTAATCGGTCTGATTATTAAAGATATCATAATATTTTTCACCTTTTACGCTCTTGCCATCGGTATCAAGCTGGATCTCCTCCATCTCACCTTTTGTCAGAGCTGGTTCTTCTTCGATTAAGTCTTCCGGATCGGAATCCTGAGATTCTTCTGATGGAGGGTATACATTTACAGTGTTTTGAGTTCTTAACTTATTTCTAGCCTTACGGATTTTTTTCCTTTGTCTCTTTGAGAGTTTATATCCTATGTTTTTATTGAGAATTAGATCTTTTACATCTTCCAATATAGTGTTTACTACATCGGGTATGGTTGAAAGTTTATTTATGATTGGTTCACAGGGACACTCAAAATAGTTAGTTGCTGCGTGTTCTTGGGCTTTAGTTATTAAGCCGTTCAGCGCCGACAACTTTCTGTCTATTCCGGAAACTGCATTAGCCATTACTCCGAGTATATCTATTTGTGTATCCATTTTGTTTGACTGATATGTCAGTGCTTCAAGTATTAGGGTAGAAGTTTGGTAAAATATGTCCCATGTAGCTCCAGAATCGCTTTTTTCCTTTGCCTCTCTTGTGGGGTTATAATCTTTAATTGGACAAGTGAAATCCCCGTTTTGCGGGGTCACACAGTTTTGCTCCCTTTCCCTGTAAGTTAAGTTATTACTTTCAAGAATTTTTATCGGTGTAGGTTCTACCACATGGTTTTTTGATATATCCAAGTCGTTGTTTCTTAATTCAAGCAATTTCCGTTTTTTTGTTTTACCAACTTCGACCTCCGCTGGTGATTGTAGTAACGTTTCCTGTGCAGTATTTCTGGGTTCCCGTTCAAGCTTGTTTGAATATGAAGAATCTACTGCCAGTGCTGTCGTGCTGTCAGTGACCTTATTGCTTGTTTCATGGAGTTTCCTCTTAGTTGTAATGTCCACATTAATCTCTAATGGTATTGACCTTTTCAAGTCTATGGGTTGTTGACGCATAGGAGTAGTTAGTATTGGGTCACCGATCTCTCTTTTAACCATGCCCGTTAGCTCTGCGTCGTTTAGCTGTAATTCGTGCATTGTAGTATGATCTATTGGGTCTCTGTCTAGGTTCAATATTTCACTTGCTGCGCTCTTTAGTTTCATTTCTTTGTTTAAAATTTTTTCCTTCGCTGGATCTTCTATGTCATTACCTTTTTCCTCAGGGAGTCTTGATGGTTCAATTGGGGTTTGTAATTGATGTTTGGATGTGTCTGATTCCATTGACTTTAAAGCCCCAGTAGGATCGGTCAGGAAGTCAAATTTCTGTGGTATTTTTGTTGACTTTTCAAACATCTGTGCAATTGGTGAGATTAGAGTTTGGGTTTGGTTTAATCCCTTTGTCTGTGTTTTAATGTCTTTTTGTAACTTGAGTGCTTGGGTTTTGCGTGCCTTTTTGGTCTGGGTACCTGATGATCTTATCTTCCCAGAACGCATCCCTGATTGCTTTGATGCCAATATATCTCTTGGGGCTGCGCTCCCAATTTTAAGACAATGATTGATAGTGGCCAGAAGTGAGGTAAAAAGTGGTAGAGTTCAGATAATCTCTCTTCAGCCTTTGTACAGCCTTCAATCTTCTGTCATTGGTCCTCCCCTTCAGCTTTCCCTTGCCCTCCCAAGCACGTCTACCCCAAATTTAGGGCAGCTGCCGTCTGGGAGGGTACGGGGGCGAGAGTTAGATCTGGCCATAGGGCTGCGGCGTTAATACTATAGTATTATTTGCTTATTCTTGGGTCAGTGTGAATACAAGGCACAACACCGCTGAAGCGAATCTTCCAAAACTGCAACCCAGCCTAATTTAAAAAAGAAGGGTTTTGAATGTTTATGTTAGTATATGCTCTATATATGTTTCTGAGCAATTTATTCTCTAGACAACTGTCTGCTCCTACTGCAGCTGCCTGGTCCTTAAACTCCTTAAGGGGTTCAGTGGCTTTCTTAGCGCCGTGCTGCACAGCCCCCATTGACCTCTCACCTGTTCACCCGGTCACCTGTGATACATGTGATGGGCAGCTGTTATGTGCAGCAGTTAGATCCAGTTTGCTGAAAGGAGGCTTCTGTGGCTTTTGTGGCTCCTGCCTGCTCCTGCCTCTGCCTCTGCAGCTCCTGCCAACAATAACGTCTCAATGGGGTCTTTGCAAGGGCTATACTGGATTTTCGCCTTCCTCTTCCCCAGCTGGAGATCCCCAAAGATGCCAAAAGATGCCAAAAAGAAACCAAATAACCCCTTGTGGCACTGGCTGTGACGCCGACCGCCAGTAGGGGGCTTTACTCTCTGGTCTTTCGGTTTGGATGTTTTTCTCCGCCAAGAAAACTCTTGCTGTTGCCCACCGCAGCTGAAAGAGAAGCTTGGCGGGACGTGCCTGGTTGCCGGGGGGGAGATGTGCACTCTTCTCCACGCTCCGCTCCACTGCCTGCAGTTCTAGCAAGGGGCGACGGCTGTAGCACCGCTGTTAGCTCCGCGGTATGACCGTTTTTATCCTCAGTTTACTGCCGCTTGCTTGCTTGGCAGCCCGGTCGCCCGTCGCTCGTTGCTCGTCTCTTGTCTCTTGTTTAGGTGCTCCGCCAACACCTCTGTACTCTCTACTTCCCGTGGGCGGATGACGTTCTCATGCTCAACTTGCTCAACTTGCTCAACTTGCCAGGCGTCTGGCTGGCACCTTGCACCTGGCACCTGGCACCGCGACCGGCCCACGGGCGGGCAAGCAGGACTCCCCCAGTCCTAAGTGCTCGCCTCACACACCGCCACCTATCTCCAACCTCCTTTCGGCTCCGATGCAGCTTTTGCTCTGCTGCTCTGGGGCCGCGCACGCGATCGCCACCTAGCGGTCACCGGAATCACCTCCGTCAACAGTGTGTAATACAGTGGGTCGTGGAACACGCATCGGCCACAACGAAGCACGAAACACGCATCAGCGGCTGCAGCAGTAGTAAGATGAGTATTATTTTTTTCTCTCAACCTTCACTTCTGGAAACGGTGAGTGAAATGCATCCTACATTTATTTGAATCTTCTTTCAAAGACAGTGCGCAATTGAACTGAATCTAAATTCCCGTCATAGCTTACAACACAGTCTTTACGCTGATGCACACAGCACTTGTGTATCAGCTGATTTTTCTTTCAATTTCACCCTCATCACGCTGATACACACAGCAATTGAGTATGAGCTAACAGCTTTTTTATTTACAGCAATCATTTGTATTGTAGCTACAGCAATTACCCATCACGCTGATACACACAGCAATTGTGTGTCAGTCACCAGCTTGCTTTTCATCAGCTCGCTGTCTCAGCATTTAGTATACTCAAAAACACTGATATTCTCAGTATTTGCGTATCAATATAGAATTCGGATGTTACTAAACCTTTTTGTTTTGTTGTATGTATTAACATTTACATTTATACACTGTTATACCACCACCTTTATGCAAAAGAAAGTATTGCATTATTTTTGAGATACATACATATAAATATATGCACCAGCGATCTTCCCCACCTCCGAAAAACGGCGAAATGAAGACACGGACCCCGGACCCCATATAAATATATATATATATATTTTTCCTCTTCCTTTTCTCTCTCTTCTTTCTTCTTTTCTTATTCTTATTTCTTTTCACTTTGCTCTATAAACATGCAAAGTGTGACACCTCCAGCACCTTTTCTACAATAACCAGAAGAGCCACAACTTGTATGGAAGTTATGGATAAGATCCTTTAAAGCATATTTAGGTGCAATTGAGGGTCAAAGATTCAGACCTGAAAGGAAGAAAAATGTAATGTATTATCATTTAGGAGTTGAAGGCCAAAATGTTTTTGACCACTTGCCTCCTTATGTACCACCTGAAGGTGAAGATCCTTATGAATTCGATACAGCATTCATGCAATTGGAGAAATATTTCACAAAAAACAAAAACATTGTTGTACACAGATACAACTTCTGTACGAGAACACAGAAACCGAATGAAAGTATTAATACCTTCATCACTGCTCTTAAAGTACTTGCTGCAAAGTGTGAATTTGACAATTTTACATTCTCAATTAGTAATGGATCAGCTTGTTGCACGCTGTTACTGCAAAAAAGTTCAACAAAAATTACTTACCTGCAAAGATTCTTCTCTAGATGAGGCTATTGACATTGCCAAAAGCATTGAAGCCTCTTTGGATGATGCGAAACAACTCAAGTCTGCCCTGTCTAATACCAACATTTCAAGTGCTGTCGCTACTAAACCTTCTACTTCTAACTCTTCTACTCCTAACTCCTCTACTCCTAATGTCTCTCTTCCTAATTTCGCTAAAGGGTTTACTTTTCAAAGGGGTGGAAGAATTTTTAGACCAAACAGAGGTGAAAGAGCATATACATCTAACAGACAGTCTAATTTCAAAATATGTTGTTATAGATGTGGATCTTTTATGCATGTCTCATCTTTCAAAAATTGTCCTGCTGTCAATCAACAATGTGGTCACTGCGGCAAAATGGGTAATTTTGCAAAAGTATATATGGGGTGGAAGTAGAAGAAATGTAAGATGTGTACTTAATGACTCTGATGAACAGTTTGATGAGCAATTTAGTGACAATGTCACCGATCAAGAATATGTGGTTGTAGTAAAAAAAAATTCTGAAAAATGTATGATACAACATGTACCTGATCCTGAAGTAGAAGTTACCATTGAGTCAAATAACATTCAACTTCTGGTTGACACTGGAGCACGTATCACTATTGTATCTCATGATAAGTATTTGAAATATTGGTTTAACAATAGTTTACTTCCTCCAGACATACGCATCGTAGCTTTTGAAGGTAGTAGGATTGATTTACTAGGCTATTTTTGGGCTAAGATGTATTTGGAGTATTTGGAGTTGATATCAATGGGAAAGTGTATGTAGCCAAACGTGGAATCAATGTTCTTGGTCTTATTCATCAAGCCGAATTTGGTCTTACCATTGAACCTGGATTACTCAATCCTGTATTCATTGATCAACAAAATGCTAATTGTTCTATCCCCAAAAATAATATTTGCACTAAATCTGTTGCTCCTTGGGAACAAAAGTACAGCAAAATTTTTGAAGATCGTTTAGGCAAGATTTCTAACTTTCACATTTTATCAAAATTAAAGAGAACGCAGTACCTGTCAAACCTAAACTACAAAATGTCCCCCTAAGTATCAGAAGTGATCTTTCCAAACACCTGCAGTCATTATGCGATCAAGGCATAATTGAAAAGGTTGAGTCGAGTCTTTGGCTTTCTCCAATTGTCTTAGCCAAGAAAAGGTCTGGAGACTTGAGGATGTGTTTTGATTTGAGGAGTCTTAATGAGGCCATTTGGGTTGATGGTTTTCCCTTACCACGTATTGAAAACCTCATTTCCAAGGTAGGCTCATCCTCATGGTATTCAAAACTCGATCTTAAGGCTGCCTACCATCAGGTCGAGTTACATCCTCAGTCTCGACATTTCACAGCTTTTGTAACTCCAGATGGAGTTTTTCAATTTTGCAGACTTCCTTTTGGCCTTGCTTCGGCTGCTGCCATTTTTCAAAGATTGATGACAGAAATGTTCAGTCATATTCCTAATGTTGTTGTCTTCCAAGATGACATTCTCATTTTTACACAAACTGAAGCTGAACACGATTCTGTTCTTGATCAAGTCTTTAGTGTTCTTGAAAGCAGTGGAGTTACATTACAAAAAAGCAAATGCACTTTCAAGGTCAAAGAAATTGAATATCTCGGCCATGTCATCTCTGAAAACGGTATCAAACCCAGACAAGGTCTTATAAAGAGTACAGTTGATGCTCCTCCTCCTGGAAACAAAGAACAACTTATGTCCTTTTTAGGACTTTGTGAATTATACTCAAAATTCATGAGAGACTTTGCAAAAACCACAGAATGTTTCTGAGCATTACTTAAACAAGCATTTACAATGCAATGGTTTTGCCTTTGGAAAAGTTAGAGCTATTGGCATTGTATATGACAATTTTTGTATTTATGTATTGGTTCTGAAAACAGGTAAATAAATGGCATTGTCATTTACATTGCCATTTTCTCGCAAATATGAGACCTATTGTACCCTACGGACGAGCTCAGCAGACAGCAATTACTACCACACACACACACCCAGAGCCACGCACACACACATGCATGTGTGCGTGCATGCGTGTGTGTGTGTGAGAGAGAGAGAGAGAGAGAGAGAGCTTGAGTGCGTGAAAGAGAGAGAGAGTTGTAGTGAGAGCGGGTATATCCAGTCAATTAGAGGGAAGGTGCTCCGCGGCACCAGTTCTCATGCAATCTTTTTGTGTTTTAGGTATTTCAAATGCTGTGTTTTTCGTACCTCTGTAATATACACATCGAGGGACAAGCGTGGAGCGTGGAGTAGAGCAGGAAAAGGTGTGAGGGAATGCACACACACCACCCTAGCCTTTCACAACCACTGCTGACTCCGCAGCTGCATGAGAAACATTAACATGCACCAGCCCTGAGCAGCTGGAATGGATGATGCACCACCACTGCTGGAGACTTGACCAGGAGCAAAGGACTGCCTGCTGTCAAGCCATGGCCCTATTGAAAGCAGTGAGCACCAATAAATGCCTTACCGTGCATAACAGAAGTCAAAAGTGCTTCGGCACTGCACACTGCCAACACCACGCTACCAGTGCTGGAGGCCTGAAAGGGAGCAAAGGGGTCCTTGTATCATACCACAGTCAAGCTAAAAGCACTAGTGAAGGTCTTACTGTAAACAGCAGGAGTCAAGGGGGCTTCTGCACTGCACACCACGCACTACCCCCGCCACGCCACCAGTGCTGGAGGCCTGTCAGGGAGCAAGGGGTCCTTGTATCATAATAAAAGCACAAATGAAGGACTTACCGTGCGTAGCAGGAATCAATGGTGCTTTAGCTCTACACACCAAAGAAAGAGAGAGAATGCATGAGTGCATGTGTGTGTGCGCGAGAGGGAGGGGGGAGAGAGAGAGAAAGAGCGTGGGCGTGTGTATGTGTGAGAGAGGAAGAGAGAGTGTGGATGTGTGCGTGCATGTGTGTGAGAGCAAGAGCGCGCCTGTGTGTGCGTGGGTGTGTGTGAGAGAAAGAGAGAGAGTGAATGTGTTTGTGTGTGTGTGTGTGAGTGAGAGAATGTGCATGTGTGTGTGTCTGTGTGTGAGAGAGAGAGAGAGCGTGCATGTGTGGGTGCATGTGTGTGAGAGGGGGAGAGAGAAAGAGAGCAGAGAGCCTGCATGTGTGAGTATGCATGTGCTTATAATGGACATCAAAGTGCCGAAAGGGGGGAAAGAAGGGGTGAGTGCATGCCGAGGTGACAAGAAGGACTGGGCGAAAAGGGAGGGGGAAATGCCAGAAGGGAAAGTGATCACGGGGGGAAGCACGCGAGTGTTGCACGCGCACCCGCTCACATGCACTGCAACTGTAGCCAGCACAGTGCATGCTGGACACTGAACAGTAAAGGAAGTAATATTTATTTTTATTTATTTTATTTTATAAACTTGTATGGCGCAACAGCTACCCAAAAAGGGTTTCCCGGCGCCTGAACATAGCACAGTAGATGGAATATACAGCAGGGGTTGTTCAGGGTTACTGGTCGAACAGCCAGGTCTTTATCTCCTTTTGAAACCTGAGAAGACTTTGCTCCTTTCGTATGTGGATTGGAAGAGAGTTCCTGATGACAGGACCCAGGTGGGCAAATGATCTTCCTCCCAATATGCCAACGGAATGCTGATGTAAGGCATTAAAACGCAATATGCGCGATGTTGTCATGATCGGTTTTCTTGAAAAAATAGTTTTATAAAAAGAAAGAAAAAAGTACAACATAGTAAAACAAACAGGCTCCTTCCAGCCAAAGCAAACATCCGGTCTCCTAGAAGAAACATTCGAGTTTTCACAAACCGTGTAGAGCAGGCCAATCTTTGCAGAGTTTACCAGCACAGCCAGCAGAAACGCAATGCATGGAATTTGCCGAGGAATGCACTGTAAGCGAACTAAACAAGTGTATCACGAGTTTTAATTTTACTCACCATGTAATAAGCTGTTAAGTTTTTAGAACTTTTTTTGTGCCTCTGATGACGTTTTACAATGACCTGAGAGTGAAGTCTATCGTGATACGAACCTGAGTATTGTTTGGCCCCTCCCAGCCTTGCACCTGTGCTCTTTCTATACTCCTTATTGGACTGTGCGGGCTGTGCCAGTGCGCTCGTATAGCGCTCAGCACCTCGGGATAATGTCTGTGCATAATTCTCTAAACCATATATATATATAAATACATGCACATATCTACCAAGTCGGGTGTAAACCTTTTAAGCGAACGTTACTTTGCAGAGGTCGGTGTGTGGCAGGTTAATAATTTGCCGTCTCCTATACACCCAGCAACTAGTGGAAGGGCACAAGGGCAAGCCTGGACGAATGGTGACAGGGCGCAGGGCCCCAGCAGCCCCCTCTAAAGAGGCCACGGAGTGGGGACGTGGGCGCAAAATATGTGACCTCTTCATTGCAGTTCACAGCCTCCCCGACTCGTACATTCTACTGTCATGTCTTGTGCCCCGATGACTGTGTCCGTGGTCTGCAGGGGAGGGCGGTACTGCGAAGAGACCTCTGCCCCTATGAAGTAATGGCACAACGTAGGCAATTATAGGAGAAGCAATATTCTTTATTTGACAACCCCACAGCGAGAACCAAGCAGACCCAGGAGTGGAAGAATACCCATCATTTCAATAATGATAATAGAGTATACAATATGTGAAGAACATAAAGTAAACAAACCCACAATACTACACCCTCCCATAGCGCCGGTGAGGGAGAAGATCGGCGCTTTGCTCGACCGCTTTTGTCCCTTCATGTTACTCGTTCCGGCCTCCACACCTTCCCTTGTTAGTGCCCTGCCCCGGCGATGACTAAAGTGCCGGGATCACCCTGCCCCACCGCGGCCTCGCGTGGAAGATCCTGGCGGCCTTAGGAGTCATCCCAGGGGCGGCTTCGAGAGCTGCACTAGCATAGCCGCTCTGCTCTGCCCTGCTGGGGCTGGACCAGTACTGCCAGGTTGTCAAATCAAACGGGCCTTTTGCTGCTATGACCTCGTCTTTATCTATAAGCTATCCAGCCCTTCTTTCCTAGTCAAATTCAGGTGAGTGCAGCGGTGATGCTAGTCGGGTACCTCACTAACCACAGCGCCACAACAGCTTGTTACTGTCTGCAAGCGCTTTGACACCTTGTCGGCACTAAAAGACGATAAACAAATGCTCTATACACGGGCAATGACGTCGGACACCTCCTGCTTTTTAGTGGTTCATGACCGACTGCTGGGAGACGGTTCGTGTCGGGTGTATCGGGAGCAGTTTAGGGGGTAATGCCAAATTACTGACTGCTCAGGTCTCCGCTGCACCATGGATTGTTTAATTAGCGTCTGGGCACTATACAAGAATAACTGGGGTATGGCCAAAGAGCTCGAGCACATGAGGTTTAAAATCTTAAGTGATTAGAAGTTAGTGTTTTTTGTCCCTTTTTTCCGCGCAGTGAAGGCTTCAGGCTCCACTTGACCAGAGCGTTACTGATTCAGTCAGTAGCCCAGCGGGGTCTGGCTGTGGCCCACCCACTGTGCCCCTTCCTTTGTCCGTGGTGTGCAGGGCCCCTGGGCGCATTCAGCATGATAAAAGGTACATACGGAGTGGGTCAAAGGTCGGCTCCTCCAATCGGTTTTCGAAGGAGGAGTTGATCGGGGGCCCTGGAACTGTTCATAGTTTACCTGAGATCGGAATTTAATTCCGATGCCGAGCTTCACTGATGGAGGAAAACACATGACTGGTAAGGCCGATTTGTTCTTGAGGCAAGAGAGGTTTGGTTATGCAACCGGCCTATTGATGGAGCTTGGTGATGTGAGTGTTTTTAAGATGTTTATCTGCGAAAACTTGTATAATCTTTTTGGACTGCTTTTACTGCAAGCCGCGGGAATTGTCTTCTCCCCTCGTGGCTGAGGAATCATTTGGCACCGCCTCAAAAGGGTGGCATTGTATGGCGGGTTACAGTTTTTAAGCTCGAGGCTCTACCCCTCTTTTTTTTAATTATAAAAAGGGCAGGAACGGGCTCACGGACAGCGGGAGGGGGGGCGGGAACGGACAGCGGGACATCGCACAACCTACCCCTGCAAACAACACTTCCAAAATGGCAAAAACAAACCTTGAAAAAATAAATAAATAAATAAACACGCCCACCGCCGCGATGACGATCAGAAAAGAGTGGAGAGGGAAGAAATTGCGGGAACGCCCAGGAATCTGGTCCGGCCATGACGGACCGATCTCTGTTCCAATGGCTAGCCTCCATTTATGGAGCTAGCCAATGGAACAGAGAGGCGGTGACCAAGCCACATACTGTTCTCATTAGATTTCGCCTGCACCGAAAAGCTGCGCTGCAGCTTTCGACCAGGCGAAACCTAAAAAGGATCAATCTATGTGTGGTCAGAAGAATGTCAAAAAGGATTTCAAACCATTAAAGATCACATTGTACAAGCTCCTGCCTTACAAGCATTCGTAGAGGGAAGACAAACTACTATCACAGTGGATGCCTCCGAATATGGTCTGGGAGCTGTTCTCTCACAAAATTTCAATGGAAGAGAAAATACTATTGGATTTGCATCAAGGACTCTTCGTCCAGTTGAGCGAAAATATTCTGTTATTGAAAAAGAACTCTTTGCCTGTGTTTGGAGCACTGAAAAATTTAAAGAATATGTTTGGGGTAGATCTTTTACCCTTAAAACTGACCATCGTCCTTTGGTTAATATTCTTTCAGGTAAAAACACTAAACGCACAGCAGCTCGTCTAGCACGTTTTCGATGTGTTTTATCTGGGAACCCGATTCAATATTGTGACTTTATGCCCCTATACGGCTATAATCAATAATATCCCTATAATGGCATAATAATCAGAGCCATATTTCAGTAAATCGCCCCTGCAGTCCAAGACACGGCAGAAGCTACTTCCTTAGATTCCTAGAGAGCACACCGAGTTCTTTCGACACGCCAAACCTCCAGCAACCTGGGAAAGCCCCGCTTGCTTTGTTTTGATTTGTAATAGAACTCCTGCGAGCACTGTAAGAACGGCCAGTTCTTAGTGACATCTTTATTGACGTCTTATGTCCAAACCTTACGTCAAACTCAGCACCTTTCAGGTATAAATATACCAACGTTGCCTTAAGCAAACACACAGTGGTGATTCTGGAGCAGAGCAGCTAATCTACTTTCCGAGAGCCCAGCAGAAGCGAGAAGCCCACGGACGCTGCCCCTCCTCTTTGACGCCCTGAGAAAGACGCTGTCTTTTCAACTGCCGAGAAAATCCAACTCCGGTGTTTCCAGCCTACCCTTGCGGGTGACTGGGATATCGGGTCCTGAGAGGGAGATACCAGACCTCCTACATTCTATTCCCAAGGTACAGTGCTGACTAAACCCTTAGAGAGAATTCTTGAACAGATCCTTGGCAACAAACCTACTTAACTTAAACTGCTACTTACTTACTCCTTCCCACGTATTAGGCTTAGGTCAGGTACACCGGGGTAGGCGTATTTTAGAAGCACCAGTTGAGCACGTTAGCCTATGTATATATGTATATATGTTTTATCCATTTTAAAGTGTCTTATGGCTAAGAAACCATATCAATGCTTTCACAGTATTATTTCATAATACTCCTTTTACTGTACGTACTTTACTTTACAATAAGTATTGCAATTGCGGCAATTAATTTCTCTTGCATGGGAAGGAAGACTGCTCAATAAATAATACCTTTTATTGAAAACGCCCGTCTCTCTATTCTCTGCACCCTGGTGAAATTAAATATGCACAACTGACTGAGTGAAATAGCTGTCTATTGTTTCACACGACTCTAGAGATTGACTCTTATTCTGAGGGAGCAAAGTTGTCATGTTTATGCGGTTGTCGGAAGCTGAATCCCTTCTTGTCTGAGCCAGGGAAGCTGATCACTTCCTATTCAGTCAAGAAAGTTTCCAGTGACCTCTGAGCTACCTGGCGCAAACCTAAATTAAGTCTAACATAGTCAGTAGAGACCTAGAAGACCCCAGTCCTACGTCTAAACTGCTGTTTATGTTATTCTAATGCGCAGGGCCTATAGGGAAAATAGGAACTACACTACATGGCGCCCAACGTTTGGTAAGGCGATAAAACTAACGCAAGACGTTAGAGTAACTCAGTCGTGCTTTTTCACACAGACCCTTTCTCCCGTAAATACTGCAATAGACGTCTGGAGTTGGTGAAAGGTTAAAATCCGCCGGAACTTAGTAGGAAGAGTTTCCTATGTAGAGTTTCTGGTTTAGTCAACGTTGAAGGATACAGTGTTCCAAAATATTGTGCACCTAATCTTTTGTTTCCTTGAAACCTGATCTGCAACAAAAACCTTTCTGACAGTAAAAATGCCAGACAGTGAAGACGAAAGGGAGGCAGCTAAATTAGCAGCCCAACTAATGGAGGATGACACGAGTCTCCTACAGAACGATAGGAATGCTATCCTCATCCCGGTCAACATAAGAAAAACCATAACTTTAAAACTTATAGAAAACGGACTGACATCACGAGGTGGTACAGTCATTTTCGTGATAGAGGTACACGAATATCGGCAGACAGAGGTATTCTATTCATGGATAAACTTTCCAGCGGCAAACGCTACAACGCACAAATTCCACTATTACAGAATAGAGGAACCACCGGAAGAATATACACCTTTCGAGGATATTGAAATACTACTAAATTACCAAGAGCACCTGCTCTGGTTTAAAGGCGCCCTAAAACATAATGATCACATCACCAGGCTCGGTCCACTAGGTAGACCAGGAGCAACGTGGCCGGTTCTAGCCAGCTACACACCACATCCAGACATTGAAAAAATGTCAAGAGAAGAACTTTTAGCACAGCTAAAATTACTAATTAAAATTCACAGACAGTTAGTCCAATATGTAATGCGGACTGCAACAGTCCAACCAGCTGTTAATATTCCACAGCTGACCCCTCATCAGGGGAACACAAATAAAATTACACCACAAAACATACAATAATGTCTAGGAAAAACACCCACAAAACGGGAACAAATTCCATTCTGGCTGGCACAGAAATTAACTCAAATAGAGGCAGTATTCTCGAATACTACCCCTATTGAGAAACACAGAATTCTGACTATCTGCCTTCCAATGGGGGTCGCACCACATGTGGAGGACTGTGACACTTGGGGCACAGTCTTTGCTTCCATTTACACAAAAACACATGGTGTTCCGTCTCTGGCGGTAATACCAGATGTACTAAAACAAATTCAGAATGAATACGGTCCAGAACCTGCTTTAACTCTTTTATGAAATTACTGAAAGACTTCAAGCAGGTCTCGGCTATATTATTAGCCAACATAAAAGGAGAAGCAGCATCTGTGGCGATCCGCCAAAAATTGAAAGAAACAGATATAACAGATCAACCAATTGAGCTTGCCAGAATCATAGAAAAATGCTATGAAGAACTAGGTAGAGATAGTTTGGGTGGGAAACCGGTAAAACCCCAACTACTTGAAAATCCTGAAAAGATATTTATTAAAAATAATCTAAACACTCCTAAAAAAAAGCTGGGATGGAAATAAACAATCCACTCCCAAAGAAAAAGGTTTCCAGTCCAGAGGAAGGTCTCCTCGGCGGAGAGAAAGAGCTCCGAGCCGAGAACACCAGTCTCCCCAAAGGGAGACCTCTGAAAAAAGATACAACCTTAGAAATAGGGATAATTTGAAAAAGCCTGATAGATATCAAGATATTGATACACGCCCCTCTCGATCTTTTTCGCAGAAATCGGAAAGAAGAGGACGGTCAGAACAAAGGGAAGAGCACGCCAAGTCCAAAGACAAGGAACCTGCTCAAAGTAAAAAATTAAAATTTCCAAAAAAAGAAGGTAGCCAGTATTAAAATAATCAAACATGCCGAGGATACTGAGGACACAGCTGAAAAACGGAGAGTGGGCACAGACAATGCTAGACAGCGCAGCAGAAGTGAGCATAGCTCGCAAGATCCTGATGAATCATCTGGAGACAGTGGACACGTATGAATACATTCAAGTGGAAACTGCAGATACCAGAGTTAGCGAACCTCATAAAATATAGGAAATAACATTGCGTATAGAGGGAGATAAGACTAGGAAAATAAGGGGTCTATTTTGGGATAACCTCTCAAAAGGCTATGACATCTTGTTAGCTGAGAAAGATTGGCCCCCAGAGTTTGTCAGGGAGTGCCCTCATGGCAAAGAAATGATTATGCCTGCCTTCTCAAATCATATTCCAATTCACAGAAAATATATATATGCAAGAAAATGGGCAGTAGCTCAAGCACCTGCATTATATAAGAATCATGTAGGATCGGATGAGGACTCTCCTCCTCACAAAATCCAGTTAAAATGTCAACCTACTGCACAAAGGCCCGATTAAGCAAGAAGCTAAAAAACAAGTCAGGGAGATTTTAGATCAACTTGAATACCAAGGGGTAATTGAAACATGCACCTCTCAAATGAACAATCCTTTGTTTCCTGTCTCCAAACCAGACGATTCGTATCGTCTAGTCTTGGACTACAGACACCTTAACTCATGTTGCAAAACATTTGCGGTACAAAATTCGCACAGTGCGGCACTAATGAATAACATAGTTCGCAAAAAATACAAAACAACATTAGACATCTCTATTGGGTTCTTTTGTCAAAATATTGCACCGGAAAGCAGATACTTGACCGCTTTCTCAATAATGGGGTCACAGCAATTTCTGTCGACTCCCACAGGGATGCAAGAATAGCCCAGGATTATTCTCAGCCAGAGTAACAGAGTTACTACAAATGTATGATGATGAGGCATTATCTAATGTCGATGACCTCTATCTCACAGACGACGACTTGGATACTCACTTGAAAAGAGTGAACACCATAATACTTGGGTTCGCAGCAGAGGGTTACAAATTCAACTTTAAAAAGTCACGAATTGCCCATCTAACGGTCCTATTTTTAGGATACGAATTATCAAGTGAAGGCAAAAACCTAGCAGACAACTTCTTAGAGAAGTGCGCTGTACTCCAAGCACCAAAAACGCTGAAGAACTTACAATCGATTCTAGGCTTCCTGAATTTCTGAAGAACTTATATTCTAAATTATGCAGAGAGGGTTAAACCTCTCTATGAATTAATAAAACCTGATTTTAAACCAAACAATTGGACTCAAAAACACACAGAAATTTTGAGATCACTGCAAACAGACATGTTAGCTAAAACAAAATTAGAAACAAGCGACAATACACGCAACCTTGTAATCCGAGTCATCCCAGGAAGATGCGGATTCACGTACCTGACCTCTAATGAGGGAGAAACGGTACCAATAGCTTACAAATCACATTTGTACACAAAAGCAGAAAACACATTCAGTCTTACAGAAAATACTATAAAGGCAGTTCAAACTGCTGTAGCAAGAGAACGAGCCCAAGCACAAGGAAAAGGAATAACTGTTTTCACAGCAAAATCACCCTTCGAGGCGCTATTAAGCCCAATAAATCTAAAAACAGTGGCACTAGATCCAAAATGGATACAGTGGGAAAATTCTCTTGATACAGAAAAAGTGACATACTATTATGTGCCGAACATGAAAAAACGGAATGATTTAAAATATGAAGAAGAATATCCTCTGCCAATCGAAATTCTGCCTCTCCAACAATACTCTTGTATAATCTATACAGACAGATTTGTACAGCATTACAATGTAGATGATAAATCCTACAATGCAGCCTGCGCGATTGTTAAAGGTCGCTGGCTCTGCGGTAAATTCAGACCGAAAATAACAAAAACTGAATCACTGAGAAACTGTTCGGCTCAGCGAGCTGAAATCAGATCTTTAAAGATGGCGCTTGAAAATGCAGAACGTGAATTCCCGACACTGATAGTGTGCGATTCGCATTTCTGCGTCAAATCTTACAATAATGAGTTGCAGAACTGGGTTCAAAATTAATACAAAGACGACACAGGTGCCACAATCAAGCATAAAATGCTTTGGAAACAGGTAGTTCTTTTACAGAAAGAACTACAAAAGACTCACGTGATACACACTCTGAGTCATCAACGTGATGGCGTTCACGTTGCAGGGAATTAATTGGCTGATACAGCCACAGCGGAAGCAACTAAACCGGCTTCCGTAGCCACAAAAAAGCGTTCAGAAAAATACATAGACGGGGAAACCATGCTGGCGGTAAAAACGTCAACTGTGCAGCACTACCCGTGAACTATCCACTCAATTATACATACACAATTTACGCAAACTCCGTTCCTTTTGCTCGAATCCCTGGAGTGGGGATAGGGTAATTCCAAACACGAACCGGAGAGTCTTATTAATAGCAGACGCACACATGGGTGAAGGTCCAAGGCACAAACAGATGAAGGAATCTCTGACAGAATTACAATCAGAATACTGGCGGCCGGGGATGAGCCTGCAACATTATAAATTTGCGAAGAGCTGTCCAGACTGCAACAGAGACCGCAGTAACGAGCCAACCGGATATTGCCATGGCCATTTCTGTAGTTAGCATAAGGCTATCTATACATAAAATCCAGCGTCCTATTAATTCCTTTTAAGACTAAAATCACGTAAGAATGTGGCCCCAGCGCTCGGCTGACGCCAGAACTGTTATAAAAGATTTGCGAGTCTTTATCTGCACATACGCAATTGCCATGCTTCATTCTGACCAGGGTACTGCTTTTAGCTCTCGAGCTTATAAGGAGGCCATGACCAGCATGGGCATTGGGTTGCGGTACTCTTGCCCTTCCATCCTGAGGGAAACGGGGTTGTGGAAAGAAAAAACTGAGACATAAAGCAATCTATAACGGCAAAGGTATTAGGTTCGGGTGATGGGTGGGTCCAGCATTTAACAAGTGTCAAACGTAGTCTTAATAACCTGCCAAGAAATTCTCTAAAAGGTTTCAGCCCGTACGAACTATTGTTCGGAACTAGAATGTATGTTTAGGACTTAGATAGTCATGCTTCAGTGGTAGAAGATAAGAAAAAATGCTTTGACATCAAAGATCGTTTGGCTGTTTTACAGAACTTAAATGAAACAAGAAAAGCCCTGAGCAACATAAAATTAAAACAGCAGCCAACAACCACTGAAGACACACCACCTGTCCCAGCAAGACCTGTCTGGATTCCAAAGATTGGGGATCTGGTCAGAGAGAAAATAGCGGTGAAGAAGGAATTTGGGCCTTCTTACAGAAAAGCAGTACCTGTCTTAGCAATCAACGGAACGAGATCAGTTGTACTACCGCCCCTTGCTGGTAAAAAGGAAAACCGAGTTGTATTCATCGACCTGGTAAAACCACAATCATGTGGCCAATAATAAGAAGTAGGCCCAGTGGACTCTCAAGAAATAGCAGAATACCAAAATTTGCTACAATCCAAGAGGTTCAAACTGAGAGACTAATCACATTTGATAAACCTGCAGTGAATAAAAAAAGGACTATGCAGAAATGCCATGGAACTTGTGCCTCTTGAAACACAAATTGTAACAGTTCATCAAGAAACATCAGTCTACAGTGATGTAGCATCAAAATGTGCTAATGAAAGGCAAATTGAAAAAACAATTCCACCAATTGACAGAACTGCATCTGGCTACTTCATCAATTTCGATAACTTTTCTGAAGATCAAAGCGAGCCTGAAGTAACGCCAGCAACAAAGACTTTTAAAGACAAAGCAATAGTACTCTTTCATCATCTCAAAGAAACCTATCTCATTTCTCCATGGTTAGAATTTTGGATTGTGCTAGGGGTATTTTTCCTCCTGATTTGGCTCATCATGGTACTTTGTTTGGGAAAATTCATTCAGGGAAAATACAGTACAATGGACACAGCAAGTCAGAACATCAACTTAGTTCTAAAGCCACACAAGTCATCTCACATCGAGAAAAAAGAACTATCATCAGTGAATGTCACAGCCATTCCAATACCCAGCGGGGTAGTTTGGGACAAAACAGATTACGAAATATATGGACCGGTCGAACTCTTGAAATATCCTCATCAGTTTAAGGTTTCACTAAGTGACTTTGTAAAACCAAGTACATTCTCTGATGATTGGGACGTTGAAAGCATAAATAATATGATGTCAGATTTAGTAATGTCAGCAAAATTTACAGAACATGATTATTTGCAAGGTTCATCAAATTATGAACAGATGTATTGCTATACCCATTATGCAGACCACTATTTGCATAAATCTGCTCAACCTAGAAATGTTTTTAAATATAATCAATGGGAACATTGTGCAACTCCACCTAAAAGCAGTTCAAAAACATTCTATGAGAAATTCCAATACTTTTCAGGGTTTAACACAAGTGATGCAGAAACATTTTATTATAAACTGTTAGATAAAACAGGGACAAAAACCATGCTGACAAATACAAAATTGATCTATTCGGAAACATTTTATGAAAAAATGATTACATTTGGTTTTGATTTCTGGAGAAACAACATTGAAACAAAAACCATCTGGGGTACAAAAGAATGGCAGGTACAAGGCCTAGAAGCATTGTTTCGAGCCTGCATGATACCAGAACAAATAATGCTCTTGAATGACACCATTCAACAAACTACCTGTTTTGGCCTAGCCAAAATCAAAGACTTAAACAAACCGTCTATTCCAAAGCCAATATCTGATAACACAACCAAAGATATTGAGATAGACGTATCCAAAATTTTACATCAAAATAGAACACATCCTGATTGGAAAAAGTGGTTAATCTGGCCAAGAGACACAAATAAATGTCAAGATAGATTCCTGAACAAAATACAGGGGTTGAAAATGACCAGACCAGACCCTAGATACTCCCAGAGACAACATTCAGAGATAGTAACAACATACAGTGTAGGGAAACTATGCCTTGAATGGCTACAAACATCCACACTGGCACAAATTAAGCAACACTTATCTTTACTTAAAGATGGTGTTGACTTGCGCGATTTCATAATGGGACCACGCAAACAGCGTTAAAAACGTTTCATAGCGGCCAGTTTATACGCTGCTTACGAGGCATGGAAAGTGACTCAAATTGAGACAGCAGAGAAAATACGAGAAATTGATCGTATTAATGTGGAAAAATCACTTTCTGTTGTGGACAACGGGTTAATGACTCTGTCTTCCAGAATATATTCACTGGACAGTATTGTATCATCTGCTATAGATATAATAGATCAGGACTTGCTAATGTTACAACATGGTCAGTCCCAATTACGTTCTTTTGTACAGCTAGGCTGGACGTTGCAAAACCTGCGTTCAGGCTATGTGCCTTGGCGTTTAATCAACACAACGTCATTGTTCTCTATCTTTAACCTTACTGATAAACAAATCAGTTTGGCACAGAAAGGAGCAGACTATACGATTCTGAGCATTGAAAAACTTGAGAGATTACCATTGACAATGTCAGAAAGACCTGTCATTGAATGAATAATACATGGGATTATCACAATTCCGATAACGACTTTCCAATTTAAAAAATGCCAAGAGTATATACCAGCAGGCCAGTATGAAAGGTTGGGTAAAGGGTACATTAAGACATCATGGAAATTACCTTATACACACACATGTTATAGTGACAAATACCAGAATGTATTTCTTAGTGGTAATAATTGTAAACAATCACTAAGCGGTATACTTCTGTGCCAAGGTATTAATTTACATGGGGCCTGTGAGGGGACTTCAAATAACCTTTCATGCCACCAGCACGGCACACCTGCAACACAGATAGAGTCATTCTTTAAACAACTTTTTAACGGGAGTTACGTTCTAATAACGGACTACAGCTGTTGTGGCATGGTGGCAGGGAAAGCATATCTCGTAAGCGTTAGTTCCATGGTCACTTGCTGCATGCAAGCATTGTATCCAAATGGCCCTGGAGACTCAGAGGCGACGATTTGGCCTCTGTTGAATATCTCTTCTATACGAATTGATACTTTAAGCAGAATGAAGTCTGTGCTTTTACAGACAACAGTACACATCACGTCATCAAAAGAAACGTAGGATCTTCAAGTTGCAAGGACAACGGCAGAGATACATACACTTTTATCAACTAATTGCCCCGTGCATTTCGTAGAAATGCTAAGCCAAATCCTAAATATGTCAGATGCCAGTGGTAATGTATTTAAGACAACTTTTTCGGGACTGTTATCACCCTTCGAAGCAGTCCTGGGCATTTTTCCCAATTTTGTCCATTCAGTTTTTGGTGGCCTACCACTAGTTTTGGGACTCGTAGCAGGAATCTTATTTTTGACTCTTCTGCTCCGATATGGCAAGCCAAAACACAGACATGACCCCGCAACGATGGAAGAAACGATCCTAGCAATACGCTACCGGGGCCGCATAACTAAAGTCCTTGGATTAGCCCGGCTAAGAGATCTGAATATGACCTGGTTTCTTTCATTCAGACCTATATGGCAGAACTGCATCTTACCTGTGCTTCGATGTATGCTATGCGGAGAAGGATGCGTGTTAGACACCTGTCTTACACTACAATCAGCAGTACCAATGGATGTCCATACTTTGCTAAGTCCAGTAACGGCTCATGCATCGTGTTGTCCCCAGCGGTTACCAATCCTGATGACGGCATTCGTTGAGACTTCTGCACTACGATTAGGTGGTGGCAGTGAAGCAAGAAATGAGAGCAACATCACCCAGGTACGACCTTCTGTGAGCATTGCTGATCCCGAAATCGATGATAGCAATCATTCTCACGACTGCCCGGTTACAGCATTATCATCCTTGGTTGAACTTTCACCTGAAGCTGTAGACTGTTTTTTTGCACATCTATCTGAAGTCATGTTCTCCCCTGAACCAAAAGAATAACTTTTAAGCCAACCGGCACACAGCGTTCCCCTGAACTCTGAATTCGGCCTTCAGCTTTGAAAAACAAAAGCTACTGAAAACATTTGGAACTATTTTTTCCCTGAAACGAAATTATTTTTTTCCAAAATTCCAAAATATTTACCTTTTTTGGCATGTGTACTCTGCTTACAGTAGAACTATTCATAAAGAACAGAGCTTCTATTTTTAGCTTATTTAGAGACAGTATGTTACCACAGCCTCTGGCACACTCACAAGCAATTTCATTTATATGTGATGAAATAGTCTCGACCTTCTTTTCTGTAATTAAGAGACATTTCATGTGTAATTTTCGCAAATCGTTCAACTGAATATATATGCAATTTTTTAATGATTACACTGCTTAAAAAGGTACAGTACCTATAACGTTCCGTGTATTTCGCATACACCATTTCGAATGCAAAATGTATTTTGGGGTGGGTTGGAATACACATGCATCTTTTTGCTTAGTTTTAGTAATTGATGGACATAAAACCGTGGAGTGGGTGATGTGTTTTATCTAGGAACCCGATTCAATATTGTGACTTTATGCCCCTATACGGCTATAATCAATAATATCCCTATAATGGCATAATAATCAGAGCCATATTTCAGTAAATCGCCCCTGCAGTCCAAGACACGGCAGAAGCTACTTCCTAAGATTCCTAGAGAGCACACAGAGTTCTTTCGACACACCAAACCTCCAGCAACCTGGGAAATCCCCGCTTGCTTTGTTTTGATTTGTAATAGAACTCCTGCGAGCACTGTAAGAACGGCCAGTTCTTAGTGACATCTTTATTGACGTCTTATGTCCAAACCTTACGTCAAACTCGGCATCTTTCAGGTATAAATATACCAACGTTGCCTTAAGCAAACACACGGTGGTCATTCTGGAGCAGAGCAGCTAATCTACTTTCTGAGAGCCCAGCAGAAGCGAGAAGTCCTTGGACGCTGCCCCTCCTCTTTGACGCGCTGAGAAAGACGCTGTCTTTTCTCCTGCCGAGAAAATCCAGCTCCGGCGTTTCCAGCCTACCCTTGCGGGTGACTGGGATATCGGGTCCTGTGAGGGAGATACCAGACCTCCTACATTCTATTCCCAAGGTACAGCGCTGACTAAACTCTTAGAGAGAATTCTTGAACAGATCCTTGGCAACAAACCTACTTAACTTAAACTGCTACTTACTTACTCCTTCCCACGTATTAGGCTTAGGTCAGGTACACCGGGGTAGGCGTATTTTAGAAGCACCAGTTGAGCACGTTAGCCTATGTATATATGTTTTATCCATTTTAAAGTGTCTTATGGCTAAGAAACCATATCAATGCTTTTACAGTATTATTTCATAATACTCCTTTTACTGTACATACTTTACAATAAGTATTGCAATTGTGGCAAATCATTTCTCTTGCATGGGAAGGAAGACTGCTCAATAAATAATACCATTTATTGAAAACGCCCGTCTCTCTATTCTCTGCACCCTGGTGAAATTAAATATGCACAACTGACTGAATGAAATAGCTGTCTATTGTTTCACACGACTCTACAGATTGACTCTTATTCTGAGGGAGCAAAGTTATCATGTTTATGCGGTTGTCGGAAGCTGAATCCCTTCTTGTCTGAGCCAGGGAAGCTGATCACTTCCTCTTCAGTCAAGAAAGTTTCCAGTGACCTCTGAGCTAGCTGGTGCAAACCTAAATTAAGTCTAACATAGTCAGTAGAGACCTAGAAGGCCCCAGTCCTACGTCTAAACTGCTGTTTATGTTATTCCAATGTGCAGGGCCTATAGGGAAAATAGGAACTACACTACATTTTTATATAGATATTTGTCTTCTTCCTTTTCTCTCTCTTCTTTCTTCTTTTCTTATTTCTTTTCACTTTGCCCTATAAACATGCAAAGTGTGACACCTCCAGCACCTATACTACAATAACCAGGAGAGCCACAACTTGAATGGAAGTTATGGATAAGATCCTTTAAAGCATATTTAGGTGCAATTGAGGGTTAAAGATTCAGACCTGAAAGGAAGAAAAATGTAATGTATCATCATTTAGGAGTTGAAGGCCAAAATGTTTTTGACCACTTGCCTCCTTATGTACCACCTGAAGGTGAAGATCCTGATGAATTCGATACAGCAGTCATGCAATTGGAGAAATATTTCACAAAAAACAAAAACATTGTTGTACACAGATACAACTTCTTTACGAGAACACAGAAACCAAATGAAAGTATTAATACCTTAATCACTGCTGTACTTGCTGTAAAGTGTAAATTTGACAATTTTACGTCTCAGTTAGTAATGGATCAGCTTGTTGCACGCTGTTACTGCAAAAAAGTTCAACGAAAATTACTTACCTGCAAAGATTCTTCTCTAGATGAGGCTATTGACATTGCCAAAAGCATTGAAGGCTCTTTGGATGATGCGAAACAACTCAAGTCTGCCCTGTCTAATACCAACATTTCAAGTGCTGTCGCTACTAAACCTTCTACTTCTAACTCTTCTACTCCTAACTCCTCTACTCCTAATGTCTCTCTTCCTAATTTCGCTAGAGGGTTTACTTTTCAAAGGGGTGGAAGAATTTTTAGACCAGAGTTAGGAAAGGTCTATAGCAAAGTGACAGACATTGATTAGATAATACAATTTACGTTTTTTTGTAAATAAAAACCTAGAACGAAACAGTATATTAAGTCCACTTGTGTACAGAAACCAATGAGCAAAATAATTTCTGATAGAGCTTTATTGTTTATTGTTGTTGACTATTTTTCTTTTGTTTTTTACAGTTTTTTGTATATATAGTTTTTATAAGTGATTATGTGTTTAAATTTTATATAGTCTTGAATTAAAAAATACAAAAGAGAAAATACAAAATCAATAGACATGAAACATATATACAGTGATGAAGGCAAAGCGGTAGACACCACTACACGCGTTTCGGCTCTTGAGCCTTCTTCAGGTGACCGTCTATTGTTAGAGTTTCAAAGAGTCCAGGACTCACAGTTAGGTGTGGCGTGGATATAAAAGGTCAGTCGGTAAAGGCAGCTTCTAAAGATCTTGAGATGTGGAACGATGTAGTCCTATAGCTTGTCATATGATGTTATGACATCAGAGAAAAGGAGGTGGTAGAACAGTATAGTGGAGGTAGCTTAGATTCAGATCGTTATTTGTGTTGACATTTGTAGAACCTCCACGAGGATAACTTCCAGTGAGTAGATGGTGATGAGAGCAATAGTGAAGGAAGCGAGTATTTATCTCCACAAGTTGATAAAATATCCGGAGGCGAGCAATAATGATGTATAATTGTTAGCACGAATATTTTGTATCCACCTAGAGATAAAGTAGAAAGGGTGTCCCAGGAGCGGAAGATACTATGGAGGATGATCTGGTCATAGCATTGCCCGTGAGGTTTGATGAAGATAGTGACGCTCCTGGTAGAAAAGGACTGGTAGCAGTACTCGACCGCCAAAAGACCGCACACCGGTATGCTAGAACGCAAGCCAATTTTTAGACCAAACAGAGGTGGAAGAGCATATACATCTAACAGACAGTCTAATTTCAGAATATGTTGTTATAGATGTGGATCTTTTAGGCATGTCTCATCTTTCAAAAATTGTCCTGCTGTCAATCAACAATGTGGTCACTGTGGCAAAATGGGTAATTTTGCAAAAGTCTATATGGGGTGGAAGTAGAAGAAATGTAAGATGTGTACTTAATAACTCTGATGAACAGTTTGCTGAGCAATTTAGTGACAATCAAGAATCAAGATCAAGAATATGTGGGTGTAGTAAAAAATAACTCTGAAAAATGTATGATACAACATGTACCTGATCCTGAAGTAGAAGTTACCATTGAGTCAAATATTATTCAACTTCTGGTTGACACTGGAGCACGTATCACTATCGTATCTCATGATAAGTATTTGAAATATTGGTTTAACAAGAGTTTACTTCCTCCAGACATACGCATCGTAGCTTTTGAAGGTAGTAGGATTGATTTTCTAGGCTATTTTTGGGCGAAGATAAGTGTATTTGGAGTAGATATCAATGGGAAAGTGTATGTATCCAAACGTGGAATCAATGTTCTTGGTCTTATTCATCAAGCCGAATTTGGTCTTACCATTAAACCTGGATTACTCAATCCTGTATTCATTGATCAACAAAATGCTAATTGTTCTATCCCCAAAAATAATATTTGCACTAAATCTGTTGCTCCTTGGGAACAAAAGTACAGCAAAATTTTTGAAGATCGTTTAGGCAAGATTTCTGACTTTCACATTTAATCAAAATTAAAGAGAACGCAGTACCTGTCAAACCTAAACTACAAAATGTCCCCCTAAGTATCAGAAGTGATCTTTCCAAACACCTGCAGTCATTATGCGATCAAGGCATAATTGAAAAGGTTGAGTCGACTCTTTGGCTTTCTCCAATTGTCTTAGCCAAGAAAAGGTCTGGAGACTTGAGGATGTGTTTTGATTTGAGGAGTCTTAATGAGGCCATTTGGGTTGATGGTTTTCCCTTACCACGTATTGAAGACCTCATTTCCAAGGTAGGCTCATCCTCATGGTATTCAAAACTCGATCTCAAGGTTGCCTGCCATCAGGTCGAGTTACATCCTTAGTCTCAACATTTCACAGCTTTTGTAACTCCAGATGGAGTTTTTCAATTTTGCAGACTTCCTTTTGGCCTTGCTTCGGCTGCTGCCATTTTTCAAAGATAGATGACAGAAATGTTCAGTCATATTCCTAATGTTGTTGTCTTCCAAGATGACATTCTCATTTTTACACAAACTGAATCTGAACACGATTCTGTTCTTGATCAAGTCTTTAGTGTTCTTAAAAGCAGAGGAGTTACATTACAAAAAAGCAAATGCACTTTCAAGGTCAAAGACATTGAAAATCTCTGCCATGTCATCTCTGAAAACGGTATCAAACCCAGACCAGGTCTTATAAAGAGTACATTTGATGCTCCTCCTCCTCAAAACAAAAAACAACTTATGTCCTTTTTAGGACTTTGTGAATTCTACTCAAAATCCATGAGAGACTTTGCAAAAACCACAGAATGTTTCTGAGCATTACTTAAAAAAGGATCAATCTATGTGTGGTCAGAAGAATGTCAAAAAGGATTTCAAACCATTAAGGATCACATTGTACAAGCTCCTGCCTTACAAGCATTCGTAGAGGGAAGACAAACTACTATCACAGTGGATGCCTCCGAATATGGTCTGGGAGCTGTTCTCTCACAAAATTTCAATGGAAGAGAAAATACTATTGGATTTGCATCAAGGACTCTTCGTCCAGTTGAGCGAAAATATTCTGTTATTGAAAAAGAACTCTTTGCCTGTATTTTGGAGCACTGAAAAATTTAAACAATATGTTTGGGGTAGATCTTTTACTCTTAAAACTGACCATCGTCCTTTGGTTGATATTCTTTCAGGTAAAAACACTAAACGCACAGCAGCTCGTCTAGCACGTTTATCTACAAAAGTTTTGGAATACAGCTTCACCATTGAACATATTCCAGGAGGAAAGAACTGCAGAGCTGACTGCTTATCAAGACTTCCCGTTCATGATACATATGAAGAAGACTGTGAAACTGAAATTGAAGAATGTTTTGTTGCACTTTTGTTGCACGTATTAACCAAGAGGAATTGTCTTTTGCAGAACATGACTGGATAAGTCAAATTGATAAAGATCCTGTACTTAGAGAAGTTGCATCTCTGATTAGGAAAGGCTGGCCTAAAGAGAGAGGTCTTTCACCTGAGTTACAAATGTACTGGAAAATCTGTAACAAACTTTCTATAGAGAATGGAAAAATAGTTAGAGATGATAAATTAGTTCCCCCTTCTTGCTATCGAGAGAAAATCATCCTAGTTGCACATTCTGGTCATCTCGGACCGACTATTACAAAGAGGAAAGTTCGAAGTGATTTTTGGTGGCCTAAAATGGATACACAAATTGATGATCTAGTAAAACAATGTTCGCGCTGTAACATCAGCGATAAGGTTTTCTCCTGTGTTTTCACCTAGCAGATCTTGGCAAAAAAATTGGCATGGACTTTCTTGGTCCCTTTCATGTATTACCTCCAGCTCCAAGTATTTTTTAGTTCTCATTGACCATTTATCTAGGTGGGTGGAAGTAGAACCAATTTCTACACCAAATTCAAAGAGTGTCATCAATTGCTTAGATAATATTTTTCGCAGAGGTTATCCTGAAGAGATTCTCACCGACAATAGTGTCCAATTTGTCTCAGATGAAATGATGTCATTCTTACATTCCTACAACATAAAACACACTAGAACTCCACTCTACCACCCACAAAGTAACGGTAAAACTGAAATGTTTAACAGAGTAGTAGTGGAATATGTACAAGCTGCTTTCAGATCTAAATCTTGTGTGTTCCAAGCTATCAAAGACCTTGTCTGGTCATATCGCACTTCACCTCATGCAGCGACCAATTTTTCACCATTTGAACTTATGAGGGGTAGAAAGGCTTCATCTCAAGTCTATCCTTTCTGGATGGTTAATTCATTTCATACTGGTTGCGACATAAAGTGTATTTGGGAATCTGCAAAAAAGACTTCAGATGAAGTTTGTTATAAATCTAACCGATTTTCCACCACAAAACTTGCTCACAAACTCTGTGTTGGAGACTGGGTTAGATTAAAAAACCCTGTAACAGTAAGAAAAGGTTTTTCTAAATTCTCAACAAATTATAGAAGTAAGAAAAAATGCTGTTAGGTGGTCCAATGAAAACTGCCGGAACACCTCTCGTATTGCTAAAGACCCCTCTGCCCCTTCTGAAAATGCAAATTTTCATCATAATGTTCCCATTGGGTGTGGTGTTAGGAAAAGTACCAGAACTTGTATTAAGCCACGTAAACTGCAAGATTATGTTTAAGTCGCACCACCTTGTTCTTCTGTTTCACCCTTTTTCCTCCCATCTTTATTTTTTGTTTCCCAATCTAAAAGAGGGAGGTGTGGTGATGTGTTTATACTTATGTTTATACTGAGGGACTGTGAGCATTCTGTGAGGCCATCTGGAATGTTATGCTTGACATTCTCTAGATGATCTGAGTGACAGTTGCTCCTTGACTCTCAACTGTACTAGGCACAGGTCTCTGTGCTCTGCAATAAATATTCATCCTATACTACATTGAGAGTCATTCATCATTTCACCCAACCCTATATCTTGGGACTTACAAAGTTTTCCACCAAAAAGTGACCTGAGAACTAACTGGAGACTGGCACCTACCTGCTTGCAGAACTGTTCGAGGTGCATCACCTGTCAGCCTGATTTTGCGGTAGTCAGCTACAGCCTGCAGCCTGCAGATTTATCAATCTAGAGATTTTCAACTTCTAAAAAATGGACAAAGTCAGAACGTAGAAATCTTCACAGCGAGTTTGTCAAGCTACTCCCTGGCGACAATGTGGGGCAAAGCACCTCAGAGTACACCACCTGCCTTACCCTGCTTAACTTTGCCGTCCCAGCAACTTTTACTTCTAAATCTGAAGGTAAGCCAGTACCGGGCCCAATCCACTCCATGTAGCTGAACCGTGCTCCATTGCCCTGGTCTTGTGCATCTAGACGCCAGTCGTGGGCGCTTAGTTCTTTTTGTTGCTATTTTCCACCTTAAACGTTGAAAATTATAACTCCGGTTCTACTGCTTCAATTTACATTGTGTTTGAGTGATTTTATTTATTAAATGTTACTCTATTTATTGTGTGGGACTTTTTCTGCATTGTGTTTCCACTTGATTATTGTTAGTGTGCATCATAAATACCCAACATAGTGTCTCTAAGTTAGTCCTGACAGCTTTTGTGCCACGCTACCAGAGGGTTAAGCACAGGTAAGTCTGTGACCTTTTCTGTTTCACCTGACAAGGACTGTGGTTGTTGTTTGAGAAAGGTTAACAACCCACTCAACCCAAAAAAAACAGATTTCTTACATTTGGCATTTAGAAATCCCAGAGTACACCATTTTGCCCACCCCCAACATGGCTGGACCTTTCTGTGTGTGGAGGGCTTTAGCCCATCCAATAGGGGTGGCTACCTGGGTGCTACACTTCCCTTGAAGAACCAGTTTGACAACAGCTTTTCCCTCTTTGCCGAGAAAACCAGCTTGTCTGTCAACAAAAGAGCAGCCCCTTCCTAATGTGACTACTAAATGCCCTTCAAAGGTGAAAGAAACAGAGAAATGAGTAAGTGCCACTCAAGAACACAACACACTCAACTCTCTCAGGGATCTCAGTAACAGGACACACCCTTTCGCTCTCTCACTCATACATGTCAACAATAGGATAAAGACATGAAGGAAGTTTATAATAAATATTTAAGCTGTTGTGCTCTAAGATGCAGTGCTGTGCCCAATTAGACAGCGTATACATACCAAAAATATAACTAGCATGGTTAACAAACCACATACCATCAAATGGCCGGTCATGTTATAAGACAGTTTAGCCTACCCCCTCCTTTCTAATGAAGCTAAATGATTATATACTATAGATCTCTGGGATAAATGGCGGACCCCGTATCTAAAGCACAAATAGGTAGATGCTCTACATCTCAGCTGGTGCAGCACTCTTGCTTCAGGACCTTCGCTAAGTGTGTTTTTTTCAGAACCCCTGTCCTTAGTTATATGACAAGATATGTGTGCTCACAAACAGAAGCTGCATTCTCTTGTTATGTCTAAGTGCTAGTGACTGACCAGAGAGAATAACAAGGGGCATTTCTGTTTGACCTTGTCTAGTGTATTCAGACTAAATCCCAAAGAAATAAATACGAAATCATGTGCAGGTTCTGTGTGAAAATACAAACTGGCACAAAGGTAAGCAAGCTATGTAGTAACTTGTGCAAAAGAAAAGTGGCCTACAATGTGCACAGTTAGGCTAAAATAGGGAAAGCACCAATGGGCCATGCAAGAAACACATAACAGTGGCTTCACCTTCACACGCCCACTGGCCATCCTGCTAGAAGATCATACCGCTTCCTCTGGGCAGATCCTTCGTTCCCCTTCCTGAGAGTTGTTCTCACCTCTCCCTAGGATGGTAGCAGGCTGTCTCGAGGACAGCAGTTGTGTGCAACCAAAGAGGGTTACTGGAAAGTTTTAGGCAACTAATTTTCAAAAATTGCCATTTATAAACTAGTTACATTAAACTCAACTTGTGCATCAAGTTAGATGTAATGCAATGATTCTTTTGGTACTTTAAAGCTTCAACTTTAGTATTACCATTTGGAAGTTAGCAATACTGAGTTGTCAGTGTGTAGCTCCATACTAACCAATGGGGCTACCAGTCTTAATACAGTGAAAACGACAATGCAGGGTTTTTGCTTTCAAGACATGTAAAACATAACTGATATCCTTCTCTTTAATATAATGCACCCTGCCTTTGAGGCTCGTTAGACCTACCTTAAGTGTGACTTACAAATATTAAAAAGGAAGGTTTTGTCTTTGCCACAGGTTGAAATGGCACAGTAGAGTTAGCAGTTTAAAAGCTGCTCTGCCAGCCTGCAATGGCAGTGTGGGAGAGATGTTACACATTGTCAAACTCGTGATGGCACAATAAGTATTGCAGTCCATGAGGAACATTTAATGTATAGACCCATGGTACATTGGGTGTCACACAATAGGGATCAATGTAGTAATAAACGTATGACAATTGGAGATAAGCCAATTAAACACACACTTTTAAGGGTCAGAGTACATGCACTAAGGCCTGGAATGCAGGATCCACAGGCTCTACAGAGTCATTACACAGCATTAACTTCAGCAACAGTAGGACAAACAGTATACAGGGAGCCTGCAAAAAGACTCTCTGACACAAAAAAGCATTGCTTTTGTTCTTTTAATACAAATAACCGAACAGTATAGCATTTCACCTACTCATAAAATAAAAATAATATAAGTCGTAAAAAAACGCCAAATGATAATAAACAGCATATTGCATGTTACAGATCTTCATATGCCATATTTTCTCATGAGAATTAGTCACGTCAGTCACATTGCATTGAGACTATTACATGGATTTTTGTCATAGTAAGATCTTGCTTTCTTGTTGCAAATAACGTGTTATAGCACATTTATTTTCACAGGTGTCTACAGGCGTGGATATGAATTTATGAAACAAGTAGTATTTTCAAAAAAGGACAAACAGCTGATATGGCGAGGGAATCTTAGAAAGCGAGTGAATGGGGTAATACGGACTTTAAAAAAAGCTCTTGATCGGACACCATGGCGATGATGATCTTTACCTTTATACTCTCAACATTCCGCACACATTTATATTTACCAGTCACGTGTCCCTGTGCAGGGGAAGATGACAATGTTTATAATATGAAGAAATTGTAATAATAATAGAATAAGTAAGGTGGAAGAGAGGACTCTTATTGTATTTTGAATTGGTCTTCTGGATTCACTTTTGTATCCATTCTATCTCCCAAATGCTGATATAGTTCATGTCCCCTTGCTTCACTAGTTTTCCACATTCAAGGCTATGAGTTGTCTACAATGAACGGCTTCTCAGATTATTTTACAATATCTGCATTCTTGTGAAGCTTTTCTCATGTTTGCCACAATGAATTGCTTTCATTAAGGGTATCTGAGTGAAGTTTTTCCTAAATTCAGAACAATTAAAAGGTTACTCATCAGTATGGATTCTCTGAGAGTGATTTCTTATGAGTAAAGCGTTCTCTACATTCTGTGCATGGATACGGTTTCTCACCAGTATGGGTTAATGGATGTCTTAAGATAGCTTTCTTCTTAGTGAAGCCTCTCATACATTCAGTACACCAATGCAGTTTCCCACCAGTATGGCTTTTCTGACGCCTTAACAGCTTTTCCTTTACAGTAAAGCTTTTCCTGCTTCTGCACACTGATAGGGGTTTTCATCAGTGTGGATTCTCTGATGTGTCAACAAAGGGCCTTTCACAGTAAAGCTTTTCTCGCTTTCTGTACACTGATAGGGTTTCTCACCAGAATGGATTCTCTGATGGCTCAGCAGCGCACCCTTCTCAGTAAAGCTTTTCATGCATTCTGTACACTGATAGGGTTTCTCACCAGTATGGATTCTCTGATGGGTGAACAGCATACCATTCTGAGTAAAGCTTTTCAAGCATTCTGTACACTGATAGGGTTTCTCACCAGTATGGATTCTCTGATGCCTCAATAGCGTACACTTCTGAGTAAAGCTTTTCTCGCATTCTGTACACGGATAGGGTTTCTCACCAGTGTGGATTCTGTGATGTTTCAACAAATGGCTTTTCACAGTAAAGCGTTTCCTGCATTCTGTGCAATGATAGGGTTTCTCACCAATATGGATTCTCTGATGACTCAACAGTGTACCCTTCTGAGTAAAGCTTTTCCCACATTCTGTACACTGAAAGGGTTTCTCACCAATATGGATTCTCTGATGACTCAACAGTGTGCACTTCTGAGTAAAGCTTTTGCCGCATTCTGTGCAATGATAGGGTTTCTCACCAGTGTGGATTCTCTGATGCCTCAACAGCGTAACCTTCAGAGTAAACCTTTTTCCACATTCTGTGCAGTCAAAGGGTTTCTCTCCAGTTTGGTCTATCTGGTGTTTCAAAAAACTGAATGTTTTAATGAAGCTTTGCCTACATTCTGTATTTTGATAGGGTTTATCGGCAGAATGGCATGTCTGATGCATCTTCAGTGTGCTGTTCTCACTGAAGCTTTTCCTAAATTTTTTACAGTGACAGGCTTTCTAACAAGTATGGGTACTCTGATGAATCTGATCTATGCTATTCCAAGTGGAGATGTTCTCACTTTCGGTACACTGATAGGGTTCCTCACCAGCATACATTATCCTATGCTTCACTATTGAATCTTTTTGCACTTGCTGTACAGTCGCATGGTTTCTAACCAGTATGGACGATATGACAACAGTGATTTCTTCTCAGCAAAGTTTTTCTCACATTCATTACAGTGAAAGTGTTTCTCACTAGCAGTTGCTTTACCAGTGTGACATTCTCAGTGTAGCTAATCTCACATTCTGTACAATTATAGTGCTCATCACCTGTATGGACTCTCTGTTCTCTCAAAAACTTCTTTAGTTTAGTGGAGCTTTTTCCACATTCCATACACTGGTACGACCTAACCTCAGAATGAACTATTTGATGCCTGTGCAGCGAAAACACCTCAGTGCTTGTTTATCTACAGTCTAAATACAGCTAGATTTTCTCCCTTGTAAGCATTCTACGATATTTCAACAGATATTGTTCTGGGGTCACGCTTTTCTCACACTCCTTACACTGGTATGACTTATCCTCAGGATATTCAGATTAACTGCTCTATTTCAAATTATATTTACAATTGTGGGAGTCCTGAGGCAACCAAAGGTTTTCACACTCGGTATACTCAAAGGGATGATCTCTGGTGTGCATCTTTTAAAACTGTCCATAAAGATGAGCTCTGCATGAGCTAGGTCTGTGTTTCTCTCCTGAACGTATATATATCATAGGATGTGTATCCAGGTCCAACCTCCGGAAGATGGTTTTCTCAGACTCTACACACTGATACAGTTGATTATCTGGTGCTGGGGTGCTGCAGGTCTCTTCATCCGGTTCTTTAATTCTGTGAATAAGAAACAAATCTGTGAGGATGGGAATGAAATCAAAGGGACTATTTTATTCATTTATTTATTTATACAGCACATCATTCATCCATATGGATATCACGGCGCTAAGGACTGCATATAATAAGTGAGGGTAGAGTTCTGACAGAGGTTCTCTAGATTACTAAACAGGTCTTGGGAAACAGATGCGTTTTTAATTTTTTTCCTGAATATTAGGTAATAAGCCTAAGTTCTAGACGCAATTCATTACAGCGAGTCGCTGTTAGATGTTAAAAGGAGCGACCTCTAGCCCTGCTCTTCTTGATGGGCTTGGTGTTTGACCGTGCATGACCTCAAGTTCTGTGTGGGTGCATTAAAGACGACTCTGTCATGAAGAATTCTAGGGCCCAACTGGTGTAGGACTTTGTACTGTAATATTTTAAATTAGGCCCTTTGACGCACAGGGAGACAGTGGAGCGTCATCATGCATTTTGACGCTGAACTGTACCTGCTTTTGTTGCATACCAGTTTGGCTGCCGCATTCTGCACCATCTGCAGTCGAGTGAAGAGGTAGTGCGTTCCCATAGTCCAATTTGCTAATGAGCAGGGCTTGGACAATTGTCTTCCTACACTCTAGAGGGATTGATTGAAAGAGTCTTTTTAGCCATTTTAGTGTTGCAAAGCTTTTCCTACAAAGTGCACGGACACGGTTCTGCATGGTTAGTGCGTTATGAACAAGAATGCCTGCAACCTGTTTAGGTGCGGGTGCATTGCCCAGTGATGAGGGCCACTAGGTTGCATTCCAGACTGACAGTGCTCCTCCAAAGAGTAGAATCTCAGATTTGTCTGCATTCAGTTTCAGACAGTAATCGGACATCCAAGCTGCCATTTCCGAGAGGCAGTTGGTTAGTCTAATCCTCGTATCTTTGAGCCCATCAAGAGAAATCAACAGTTTTGTATCGTCTGCGTAAGAACAGATACAGACTGCCGATTTATCGCTGATTTTTTCCAATGATGATACGTAAACATTAAGAAGGGTAGTGCTATAAAAAGGGACTATAAAAAAAGGGACTATAAAGGACAGAAAAACTGGATGAGGAAGGAGTGATCATGAAGGGGAAAGGCAGAGAAGGAGGGAGGTGCCTCCACTGAACTGTTCAGACTGTTTTGAAAAAATGTATGCCCCTTAACAGGACACTTAACTAGTTGCTAGCCCAGCTACAGCACCAGTACTCCCAAGAGTAACCAATAACTTCTAGGACTAGTAGAGTGTGTGAACAATCCCTCCGCTGACTCAGACTCTGCTGACTCAGACTTCACATACCAGATCCATAGAACCGCCTTAGAATCTTTTTGACTTTGTGAACTAAACTTCCATAATGCAGGTAATACTGGATTACTTCTCTGAGCAAATTAGCAATTAGTTAGTTTTCTCCCATAAAACAGTGATGTGAGGGCATGTCATGCCATTTCAAAAACATATATATTTTGAAGTAGAATATTTCTCCTCTTGTCTCTCATTGACTCTAACTAGGTAAGGAAGCACGAAACAACCAACAGAGAATAGCCACGGACAAGTAGTCTTTAGAGGTATATATTCTATATTTAGTAAACCACTACTAGTAAAAGGCACACATCAGTGAATCATAAATCACACAAGCATACATGGGAGTAGAAAGCCAAGAATTATTTATAATCCCAACACAGGCAGTCCTACCTTGCAGAGCACATGTGGGAGCCAAGGCCTGGTTTGGTGAGGAACGGTAGACAACATCCTTCTCTCGCAAGATCAGAATCCAGGACCATGAGAGCCTCCCCAGCGTTGTAAAGTAAGCTATATCACTTAGGAAGCCCTCTCACACCCATCAGCAATCTTTTCCTGAAGGTTTCTCCCACCATAACACCATGCTGTTCCAAGGGAATAGGGGTTGGGGCATGAGATGTGATAAAGGTTCAGCTGGATCTGAGAGGGTTACACTCACTGTTAGACCTGTCAGCCCTAGGGTGGTCTTTCCCTATTTTTTTCGCCCTTGCCTCATTTTTCCCACCTTCTTTTTTGTTGGCCATAGGTCTCCGAGCACCTTCCCATTGCTAATCAATGCTAAGGTGCAGGTGCTCTCTACTTCAAACATGGCTGCCACAGGTCCCTGCTACTGCAGCGTGGTCTTTTTAGTCGCACTCTAGTTGCCAGGAGCTGGCTGGAACCCTTAAACATTGTTGCAATAGCAGCCTGCCTTGCCTGCCCATAGATAGACTAGGGAAGCTCCTGGAACCTTCTAGAATAGGGGCGGAGTCTGTTTTTGCCGCCTTAGAGGGTGGTCACCTGACCTGGGCATCTATAAAGAAAGGAAGGAAAGTTTTTAGTCAGTTGGGGCATCACTGACCTGGGGGACCCTACGCAGGAGACTTAGGCGGTAGGGCCTAGTCAGGAACCTATACCAAGGAGGGTGACAGGGTTTAGGCGCTGCCCACAAAGCTGTGTGAGGAACACTGAACTAGCCCCCTGATCTGGCCCGGCGGGAGGGGAACCCAGGGACAACCTGCTGTGACCTCCTGAGAAAACTTGTCAGCAGCCTTCAACTCAACCCTCTTTCCAAGAAAATAAGAACCTACTGTCTACCAAGGGCGCAGGAATCACCAAGCGCCAAGAAGAAACCTAACTGCCCCAGAACTACTGGGGATCAACCAGGTACTGGGCTGTGCCATCCCTGCCCCCTGTGTCTGCACCTGTGGCTCCTGCCCTGTCCTGCATCATCCCCTTTGCTAATCTGCCTAAGACTAAACCGAACTGTGCTGCTCCTCAGTGCTCCCCTGCTGTGCCCTGAGGAGTGCTGTGAGCCTAAAGACTGTTGCTGCCTAAAGCGCTGTAACCAGCTGACTGCCCCAAGAGCTATATCTACCCAGCACTGTGGCCCCAAGACCTGCCATCTCGCATACTAGCTCTTTGTGTGTGCCCTCGAGCACTGCCCCCTCGAAGCGCTATCTGCCCCCATTCACCGCCGCAGCCCAGGTCGTCCGTGCAGCTGAGGCTGCCCTGTCAGGCGCTGTGATTTGCCCCCGGGCGGCCCTCGGTGCCTGGAGAGGGCCGCCGCTGTGTTGTTGTGGGCCGCGCCGGCCCGATTGTGCGCAGTCCTCGTCTGGAGGCCTCCTGCCCCCGCTGAGCATCCCGTTGCGGCGGCCCCCGGTGTCAGGAGAGGGCCGCCGGAATTCCTGTCAGGCCGCACTAGGCCCGACAAGGCCTGAAGCCTCCACCCGCTGTCACGTGACGGGGGACGCGGCGTCCCTGGCCATTCCCCCATCCGGCGCCGCGCAGCGATTGGCTGATGCTGCCGTGCCCGCCCAAGCCTCCTGCTGATTGGTTCTAGGTTGAAGGAGGCCCGAGTTCACCCCTCCCCTGGGGGAAAGCTGTAGTTGGGCCCTGTTGGCCCCCTTTAACTCTTAGAAGGCCCCCCTTAAGCGGAAGGGAGGGGGGAAAGTACCTGCAGGTCTGCCAGGCCTCTGAACTGGGCCAGGATATCAATTAGGCCCCGTGACTGGTGAATGATTGAGTTAACCCCTGGCTAGGGGTCTGTTAATGCTTTTCAAATGTTCATGCAACATGCTTCATGAGAGTAATGCCCTGGTTCTTCCTGACTAAGGAGAGGTTGTGACCTGTTTATCCTGGTATAATGAGATATTGCCTGATCTTTACTGAAATGGTTATCCTTGCTTGGTGACCCTTTTATTCCCACCTGAAGAAATGTTTATCTTTACCAGATGAAATGTTTACCCTTGCCTAATGAAAAGTTTAGTGCTGAGTAATGTGAAATGGTTATTGCGACATGCTCTGTTGATTATTGAATTGCTCCGTTGCGCCCTCTGATTAAATGAATTAACGCGTTATTGCTATGGTGATTATTGATCTGCTCTAAATGATTCACGGAACGTGATCTTGATCTAGATAAAAACTATTTGATTTTTACTTAAACTTACTGGTGTGGTCTCAGTCATTGTGTGTGTTCTCTGTCTCAGTGGATGCGTGTGCTGTGTGGTCACTTTACACCTAAGCTTCGGGTGCCTACCTGCTCGAGCCAAGCTACCCCCTGGGGAACTGGTGACCCCAGTTCCTACATTGGTGGCGAGCGGTGGAATCAGGACCTGTGACTATACAGCACCCTCCGGTGAGACAGAGTGCGCCGCAATTAGACTAGACATCTATTGTGCATGCAAGCCTAAGCAATTGACACCCCCCACTGTCTAACCTGTGTGTAGAGTCCTGTTTTGACCCACTCCTGTTACCTACATCCTAGTATCTTTCCCTTGATTTATCTGGGTCCCCACCTGTCAAAATGGAGTTCCAGCTAGCCGACCTGGAAGAGTACACAGTGGTGCAGCTAAGGGAATTTTGTCAGGGGATGAGGGTGCCGGTTGGGCAGAGAGCCGCGAAGGAGGAGCTCCATACCACTTTGAGGGCATGGGTAAGGGCCCACCCAGAGGGGAGAGGGGATGGGGAACAGGAGGGGCAGGTCACACAAGAGGAGGCGGGTGCTTCAGGAGAACTAGACCTACTAAACATAGATGTGACTGAAAATATGTTGCCAGGAAGACGTTCCAGGGCAAGTAGTGATGGGTCTAGAAGGAGTACGTCGTCACAGGAGTATGAGGACAGGAGGGAGGAGAGGCAATTGAAGTGGGAGATTGCCAAGCTAGAGCACGAGAGGGAGAGAGAAAGGGAAGATAAAAAGTTTGCATTGGAAGAGAAGAAGCTGGCGCACAAGCTTCAGCTGAAGGAGCTGGAGCTGAGAGCCTTGCAAATAAGTGCGCCAGGAAGTCCCAATGGTGGCAGCGTACCAGGGGCTCAACACGAGCCTAAGTTTTGGTTACCCAAAGAGGTGATAGCGAGTTACACTCAGGGGGATAACATTGCCAAGTGGTTGGAGGCGTACGAGGGGGCCTTGACAGCACATGGGGTGCCTGAGAGCTACTGGGGAGGTGGCCTGCATCGATACATACCCCCCAATATCCGGGACACCCTCCTGTACCTAGATAAGGCTGACCAGTTCAGGTATCCCCCCATGAAGGAGGCACTACTTTAAAAGTATGGCCTCAACCCCGAAAGGTATCGCCAGAAGTTCTGTGGCAGCCATAAGCTGTCCACGCAAAATTGGGTAGACTTTTTTGATTATGCCCGTAAGGCTCTGGATGGTTGGGTGCGTGGCAGTGAGGTGCATGATTATGAGGGCCTGTACAACCTATTTTTGAGAGAGCACCTCTTGGATAAATGTTTTCCGGAGCTGCGCCAACATCTGGTGGACCTCAAGCGGACTGATCCCCGTGAGCTTGCGGAGGAGGCGGATACTTGGGTCAGCACCCGGGTGTCTCACAAGGGCCCGGGGGAAGATGGCCCGAAAGGCGGACAGGGTTTCCCCCAGAAGAAAGAGGGGGGAGATAAAAAGAAGGAGTTCTCACGAGGCCCACAAAACAGACAGTTTGGGAGAGGAGTAGGTACCCCACCTCAGTCCAGTTCCCCAAAGCCCACTGACCCTGACAAGAGTCAGCAGCCAAGAATTGTCTGGTGCTACGAATGCGGGGAGGTTGGACACTACAAGGGGGATCCCCAGTGTTGCAAGAGACCCCCAGCCCCCACAGGTGGCAAGAGTCCCGGGGTGGCTAGTGTAGCGCTTGGGATGGAGCTGCCCCTAGATAGGGAAGGGGAGTGGACAGGCCTGACCCTGGTTTCACTCGGGGACAGAGAGATGGTCCCAGTGACGTCCTTACCATCGAACACTGCTAAGTACCAGCAGAGGGTGAAGGTTAACGGGGAGGAGGTGGAGGCTCTGAGGGACACAGGTGCCAGCATGACCACCCAGTGAGGCGGCTGGTGTCCCCTGAGCAACTAGTACCTGATGTGTTCCATCCGGCCGTATTGGCTGACGGCAGTCTGAGCTACTATCCCGTGGCTCAGGTTCCCTTTGAGTGGGGAGGAGTGAAGAGCCCGTTGAGAGTTGCTATAAGCCCTGCCTTGCCTGTGGACTGTCTGCTAGGAAACGACCTGGAACATACTGCCTGGAAGGAAGTGGGAGTTTAAGGCCCATACTGAGATGCTGGGGTTACCAGGATTCAGAAAAGGGGGTGGTGATGAACAGAGTTCTGAATAAAGCAGAATACTCTTACCCAAGTCTGTCCCTGGCCCAGTGCATCATGGGAACAGGGCAGACCAAACTACCAAGCCAATTCTTTTACTGGAAAGGAAACAAGCTTCCGGGGACCGGTTTCTGGCATTACAGCCGTCTTCGGCCCGGCTTGCTTGAATCCTGATGGTACAGTGAGCAAGGGACTCATGTCTGAGTATACCCTTCCACGCTTATGGTGGACAAAACGATTCATAAAAGGGGGTGGTGATGCACAGAGTTTCTGAATAAAGCAGAATACTCTTACCCAGTCAACAGATCAGGGCTTGATCCATCACCGTTGTTTAGCTCACTGCACCATCCCAGCTCAGAACCTGGCTACATGCAAATTAGTCTGTCCCTGGCCCAGTGCATCATGGGAACAGGGCAGACCAAACTACCAAGCCAATTCTTTTACTGGAAAGGAAACAAGCTTCCGGGGACCGGTTTCTGGCATTACAGCCGTCTTCGGCCCGGCTTGCTTGAATCCTGATGGTACAGTGAGCAAGGGACTCATGTCTGAGTATACCCTTCCACGCTTATGGTGGACAAAACGATTCAGAAAAGGGGGTGGTGATGAACAGAGTTTCTGAATAAAGCAGAATACTCTTACCCAGTCAACAAATTAAGGCTTGATCCATCACCGTTGTTTAGCTCACTGCACCATCCCAGCTCAGAACCTGGCTACATGCAAATTAGTCTGTCCCTGGCCCAGTGCATCATGGGAACAGGGCAGACCAAACTACCAAGCCAATTCTTTTACTGGAAAGGAAACAAGCTTCCGGGGACCGGTTTCTGGCATTACAGCCGTCTTCGGCCCGGCTTGCTTGAATCCTGATGGTACAGTGAGCAAGGGACTCATGTCTGAGTACCAGGATGGGCTTGCGTGGTCACGAGGTCCATGACTGCCCGACAAGGAACTCAACCCGGGTTGGAGCCTGAAACTACGGCCCAACCCAATGCCAGTCCAGAGGAGAATGGAATAGAGGACACACCCCGTGTGATGGATGGGGAGCCCGCGGAGGTAACCCTGGAGTCCGTGGAGGTGGAGGTTGTTCCCGTGGGGGACTTGCCAACCCTTGCCGAGAGGCATGTGGAAGGATGGCCTACCCGGGAGGAATTCTGTCGGGCGCAGAAAGAGTGTCCCACGCTTGAAGGCATGCGGCGGCAGGCCGAAGCCCAAGCGACCAATCAGGAGACCGGCAGTTATCACGTGTACTGGGAGGATGGCCTCCTCTACAGTGAGCCTAAGGTTCCGGTGCATGGATCCTCGAGGGCCTTAGTCCTCCCCCAATGCTACCGGGCCTTTCTACTAGAATTGGCGCATGAAATACCTTTGGCTGGACACCTGGGCCAGGACAAGACCTTTGCACGGCTAGTCCTACATTTTTATTGGCCCAGGATGAGAGTTGCCTCTGACACCTACAGCAAGACCTGCAAGACTTGCCAGGCAAGTGGCAAGACTGGGACTAAGGTGAATGTCCCTTTGGAACCGCTCCCAGTGGTCGGGACCCCTTTTGAGCGTGTCGGAATTGACATTGTTGGGCCGTTGGACCCTCCGACCTCTGCGGGACACCGGTTCATCTTGTTGTTAGTGGACCACGCCACTCGGTACCCGGAGGCTATTCCTCTGAGGACCGTCACTGCACCTGTTATGGCGCGGGCCCTGATGGGGATATTTACCAGAGTGGGATTCCCCAAGGTCATGGTGTCAGATAGGGGCACGAACTTCATGTCGGCCTACATGCAGGCCATGTGGAAGGAGTGCGGAGTGACCTATCGGTTCTCCACTCCTTACCACCCCCAGACTAACGGGCTCGTAGAGCACTTTAATAAGACTCTGAAGGGGATGATCCGGAGCCTGCCAGAGGACTTGAGGCGGAAGTGGGACGTCCTCCTTCCTTGCCTGCTGTTTTCATACCGCGAGGTACCACAGGAGGGAGTCGGGTTCAGCCCTTTTGAGCTGCTCTATGGCCACCCCATTAGGGGGCCCCTCAGCCTTGTCAAGGAGGGGTGGGAGAAGATTTCGAAGAAGCTTCCCCGTGATGTCATCAGCTCCATGCTGGCATTCTGCAGCCAGATGGCCAAGCTGTGGAAGGAAGCCTCAGACAACTTGGAGGCTAGCCAAGCCGTCATGAAGGAGTGGTATGACCACAAAGCTCGGACGGTGGAGTTGGACGCTGGACAGAAGGTGTGGGTCATGGAGCCTGGGGAGCTTAGTGCCCTCCAGGACCGGTGAACTGGTCCTTACGAAATTGTGGAGCGTCGAGGCCAGACCACCTATGCCTTTGATTTGAAGACCCCCCGACAGCCCCATCGGGTGCTCCACGTCAACCGCCTGAAGCTTCACCATGAGCGATCTGAGCTTGCTCTCCTCATGGTGACGGATGGGAGCGAGGAGGAGGAGAGTGAGCCTCTTCCTGACCTTCTGGCGGCCCAGGAGAAGGCTGGATCGGTGGAGGGAGTGGTCCTCTCCCCATCCTTGACCCTAGAGCAACAGAGGGACTGCCGCCAGGTGTTGGAGCAGTACGCCTCGTTGTTCTCCCTCACGCCTGGAATTACACATCTGTGTACCCATGATGTGGACACAGGGGACAGTCCGCCTGTAAAAACCAAGTCTTACCGGCTGTCCGATAAAGTTAAGAACAGCATCCAGGGTGAGGTGGCCAAAATGCTGGAGCTGGGGGTGATTGAACCTTCCAGCAGCCCTTGGGCTGGTCCGGTTGTGTTGGTGCCGAAAGTGGCCCCACACCAGAACTTCGGTTCTGTGTGGACTATCGGGGATTGAACTCTGTCACCAAGACAGACGCTCACCCGATCCCACAGGCAGATGAGCTGATTGACCGGCTGGGAGCAGCCGGGTACCTCAGCACCGTTGACTTAACATCAGGGTACTGGCAGATTGCCATGGCCGACGGAGCAAAGGAGAAAACAGCGTTATCCACCCCCGAGGGTCACTTCCAAAATTAGAGTGATGCCCTTCGGGCTCAAGAATGCTCCGGCCACTTTCCAGCGGTTGGTTAACCAGGTGCTGTCTGGCCTGAAGTCCTTCTCAGCGGCGTACCTGGACGACATAGCTGTCTTCAGTAGCACCTGGGAGGGCCATCTGCAGCATCTCCAGGAGGTGCTACAGGCTCTGCAACGTGCTGGCCTGACTATCAAGGCTAGCAAGTGCCAGATTGGACAGGGATCTGCCATCTACCTGGGACAACTGGTGGGCGGGGGTAAGGTGCAACCCCTCCAGGCCAAAATTGAGACCATCTTGGCCTGGGAGCCCCCCAAAACCCAGACTGAGGTCCGAGCTTTCCTCAGCCTCACTGGCTATTACCGCCGGTTTGTCAAGGGATATGGTACCATCGTAGCACCCTTGACTGAGTTAACGTCCAAGAAGCAGCCACGAAAAGTGATCTGGACGGCTGCTTGCCAAGAGGCATTCGAGACACTGAAGCACGAGATGTGCACCGCTCCGGTGCTTGCAACACCTGACTTCTCGAAATAGTTCATCGTGCAGACGGACGCCTCTGAGCACGGCATAGGTGCTGTGCCTTCGCAACTCAACAACGACGGCCAAGACCAACCTGTGGCCTTAATCTCCAGAAGACTCCTCCCTCGGGAACGACGATGGAGTACCATCGAGCAAGAAGCCTTCGCTGTGGTCTGGGCCTTGAAGAAGTTGAGGCCATACCTTTTTGGCTCTCACTTCCTAATTCAAACCGACCACCGACCCCTTCGCTGGCTCATGCAGATGAGAGGCGAAAATCCCAAGTTGCTAAGGTGGTCCATTTCCCTACAGGGGATGGATTTTAGGGTGGAACATCGGCCCGGAGTTGGCCACGCCAATGCTGACGGTCTCTCCTGGTTTTTCTGCCTTAGTGATGAGAACGCCCTAGAGGTTGGGCAGCTCTCCCCACTTTTAGCTGGGGGGGATGCATTTTAGACCTGTCAGCCCTAGGGTGGTCTTTCCCTATTTTTTTCGCCCTTGCCTCATTTTTCCCCACCTTCTTTTTTGTTGGCCTTAGGTTCCGAGCACCTTCCCATTGCTAATCAATGCTAAGGTGCAGGTGCTCTCTACTTCAAACATGGCTGCCACAGGGCCCTGCTACTGCAGCGTGGTCTTTTTAGTCGCCCTCTAGTTGCCAGGAGCTGGCTGGAACCCTTAAACATTGTTGCAATACCAGCCTGCCTTGCCTGCCCATAGCAAGACTAGGGAAGCTCCTGGAACCTTCTAGAATAGGGGCGGAGTCTGTTTTTGCCACCTTAGAGGGTGGTCACTGACCTGGGCATCTATAAAGAAAGGAGGGAAAGTTTTTAGTCAGTTGGGGCATCACTGACCTGGGGGACCCTACGCAGGAGACTTAGGCGGTAGGGCCTAGTCAGGAACCTGTACCACTGGGGGTGACAGGCTTTAGGCGCTGCCCACCAAGCTGTGTGAGGAACACTGAACTAGCCCACTGATCTCTCCCGGCGGGAGGGGAACCTAGGGACCACCTGCAGTGACCTGCTGAGGAAACTTGTCAGCAGCCTTCAACTTAACCCCCCCTTCCAAGAAACCAAGAACCTACTGTCTACCAAGGGCGCAGGAACCACCAAGCGCCAAGAAGAAACCTAACTGCCACAGAAATACTGGGGGATCAACCAGGTACTGGGCTGTGACATTCCTGCCCCCTCTGTCTGCACCTGTGACCCCTGAGCTGTCCTGCATCATCTCCTTTGCTAATCTGCTTAAAACTGAACCGAACTGTGCTGCTCCTCAGTGCTCCCTTGCTGTGCCCTGAGAAGTGCTGTAAGCCTAAAGACTGCTGCTGCCTGAAGCACTGTAATCTGCTGACTGCACCAAGCGCTATATCTACCCAGCATTGTGACCCCAAGACCTGCCGTCACGCATACTAGAGCTGTGTGTGTGCCCTGGAGCGCTGCCCCCTTGAATCGCCATCCGCCCCCACACACCGCCGCAGCCCAAGTCGTCTGTGCAGCTGGGGCTGCCCTGTCAGGCGCTGTGATTTGCCCCCCGTGCGGCCCTCGGTGCCAGGAGAGGGCCGCCGCCGTGTTGTTGTGGGCCTCGCCGGCCCGATTGTGCGCAGTCCTTGCGGTGGCCCCCGGAGCCTTGGGGAGGCAGCTGCAATCGTCTGGGGGCCTCCTGCCCCCGCTGAGCATCCTGTTGCGGCGGCCCCCGGTGTCAGGAGAGGGCGCCGGAATTCCTGTCAGGCCGCGCTAGGCCCGACAAGGCCTGAAGCCTCCACCCGCCTGGCCAGGCCCCCATCCGGCGCCGAGCAGCGATTGGCTGGCGCTGCCGTGCCCGCCCAAGCCGCCTGCTGATTGGTTCCCGGCCTGCCCACGTCATCACGGGCCAGCTCCGAGAGCCCTCCCTCCTTCACAAGACGCCCCCGCTCTGCCCCTGACTGGTCCCGAGGCTGGAGGAGCCTGACAGAGGCTCGGGACCAGTTCCCCTGACAGAGCGGGGCCGAGTAGAGCCTAACGGAGGGCCGGAGCCCTCCCCTGTCATCCAACCTCCGCAAGGGCCCCGAAGGGGTCGAAGACCAAGGTAACCCTGGGGAGGAGGGCGGAAGGCCGAAGGAGGCCCCGCGTTCGCCCCTCCCCTGGGGGAAAGCTGTAGTTGGGCCCTGTTGACCCCCTTTAACTCTTAGAAGGCCCCCCTTAAGCGGAAGAGAGGGGGGAAAAGTACCTGCAGGCCTGCCAGGCCTCTGAACTGGGCTAGGAGATCAATTAGGCCCCGTGACTGGTGAATGCTTGAGTTAACCCCTGGCTAGGGGTCTGTTAATGCTTTTCAAATGTTCATGCAACCTGCTTCATGAGAGTAATGCCCTGGTTCTTCCTGACTAAGGAGAGGTTGTGACCTGTTTATCCTGGTATAATGAGATGTTGCCTGATCTTTACTGAAATGGTTATCCTTGCTTGGTGACCCTTTTATTCCCACCTGAAGAAATGTTTATCTTTACCAAATGAAATGTTTACCCTTGCCTAATGAAATGTTTAGTGCTGAGTAATGTGAAATGGTTATTGCGACATGCTCTGTTGATTATTGAATTGCTCCTGTTGCGCCCTCTGATGAAATGAATTAACGCTTTATTGCTATGGTGATTATTGATATGCTCTAAAATGATTTACGGAACGTGATCTTGATCTAGATAAAAGCTATTTGATTTTTACTCAAACTTACTGGTGTGGTCTCAGTCATTGTGTGCTTTCCCTGTCTCAGTGAATGCGTGTGCTGTGTGGTCACTTTACACCTAAGCTTCGGGTGCCTACCTGCTCGAGCCAAGCTACCCCCTAGGGAACTGGTGACCCCAGTTCCTACACTCACCTCTGCCAGAAACCAGAGCATTCTCACCACAGAATTGACTGCTGGGCAAAGAGTCACCTCCCTAAGACTGAGCATGATGGAGAGTGTCTGACCACCTCCCTTTTGCTTGGTTTAAATGTTGTTTTCTTAGTAGAGAGGGGATTTTTGAGTCACAGAATAGAGACCTGGTCCTGAACACACAAAAACTGGCCCTAGACTAACCCCAGATGACCTTTCATTCATGCATTTTCTACACAACCATTTTGCCCCAAAGTCGCTCACCCTTTATGCACACACTCCCAAAAGACCAATAATTCTTTCCAAGCTCTCTATGCATTCCACACATACCAAGGGTGGAACACGAACATTCTAAAGTTCATAGTCCACAGGGTAAAAATCACTTTCCAGAGAGAGCTCAGATTTACAATCCGCAGGGTCTGATACGGCTTGATTTAGGGGCAAGGGCGGAAATCATCATCCTCCTTAGCACCCCAAGAAACACAATGTTTCCAGTAATCAGCTTTGGCAGAGGGGTAGCGCACAGCCATTGATGTCTGCAACTTCCACTGCAAATCAAGAGTGCGTGCATATCCTTGCTCAGTCTCAAACCACGAAGGTGGAGAATGTTTTTTTTCATGTTGTATTTCTTTAACCTACAGCAGGCCTATTCTGAAGTTGAGGCTCTTTATGATTCGATACAATTTAAAGTGAACACTAGATGTGCAAGTGATTTCAAATGTAACTTCCAGTGTAAGAGGATTAAAAAAAAAAACACAATGCATATAGTGATTACAAAGGTACAATGCAGGATCATTATAGTGTATGCCCTAGCCGGTGACCAATTAAATTTTTTGTATAAGGGAGTCTTATCGCATTCCCATTCAGAGTCCTCACCCCATTCTAAGTGATGCCTCATCTTTCTCCTTAGTAATATCCAACAACACTCCCATGTGGGATCGGTGCCCCATCTATCAGTGATGTCTCATCTCTCTCATGACCCATGGAAATACACCAAAGTCACCCCTCTTTTGCAAAAATCAGTGCTTGAAGCAGCTAGATTAGGAAACTATCGATCAATTTCTGTCCTAGAGTTTCCATTGTTCAGTGTTCCTCTGATGATACAGGTAATTCAGAGGAGCACTTGGGCTGCAGGAGCCCCGGGGAACACTGAGACGACAGACAGCCCAGGGTAGAACTGGGGCAGCATGAAGGCTAGAAGGAGTCCGGAGGCTGCAGGGGGCTCAGAGGAGCACTGGGGCTGCAGGGGGCTCAGAAGAGCACTGGGGATGCAGGGAGCTCAGAGGAACATTATAGTTGCAGGGGGGAATCAGAGAAGCACTGAGGCTGTAGGGGTGGCTCAGAGGAGCACTGAGGCTGCAGGTACCTCAGAGGAGAACTGAGGCTGAAGGTGGCTCAAAAGTGAACTGGGCTGAAGGGGGCTCAGAGGAGCACTGAGGTAAGCAGGAGCTCAGAGGAGCACCGAGGCTGCAGCGAGCGCAAGGGAGTACTGAGGTTGTAGCAAGCTCAGGGGAGCTCTGAGGCTGCAGCAAGCTCAGGGTAGCACATAGGCTGCAGCAAGCTCAGGGTAGCACATAGGCTGCAGCAAGCTCAGGGGAGCACAGAGGCTGCAGCAAGCTCGGGGGAGCACAGAGGCTGCAGCAAGCTCAGGGGAGCACAGAGGCTGCAGTGAGCTCAGAGGTGAACTGAGGCTACAGATGGATCAGAGGAACAGTGAGGCTACAGGGGGTTTAGAGTGGACACTGAGCCTGCTGGGAGCGAAGAGAAACACTGAGGATACAGCAGGCTTTGGGGAGCACCAAGGCTGCTGGGAGCTCAGAGACGCACTGTGGCTGTAAGGGGCTTAGAGGAGCACCAGGTCTGCAGCAATCCCATAGGGGTAATGAGGCCACAGGGAGCTCAGACAAATATTGAGGCTGCAGGAGGGCTCAGAGAAGTACTGAGGCTGCAGCAGGGCTCAGAGTAGCACTGAGGCTGCAGGGGGCTCAGAGGAGCACGGAGGCTGGAGAGAGGTCAGAACAGCACTGTGGCTGCAGGGAGCTTAGAGAAACACTGAGGCTGCAGGGGGCTGAGAGGAGCACTGAGGCTGCAGGGGGCTGAGAGGAGCACTGAGGCTGCAGGGGGCTGAGAGGAGCACTGAGTGTTGGACAGGCCCCAGAAGGGGGCTCGCTCCCTCCCCGCATGACAGAGCCAGGACACTGACTCTCCAGAAGCCACCCCCAGAAGTAACCCGTAACCCGTCCCACACGGGACGCCTGCCCCCGAACATCTCCGTAACACCGGCCTGGGCCTCCACCAGCACCATCGCCCGGGCCCAGCCGCCATCTTGGACACTGCACCACGAGGCCGCGTGGCCTCAGCTCGACCCTAACCCTGGGCCTGGCCAGGCCCCGACAGCCCGGCACCACCATCCACCCGGGAGGTGAACGGACCACTTGGCAGGTCAATGGGAGAGAGGAGTTTCGATGGCTCTCCCCCTCCAGGTGCCGATCGCCCCCAGCCTCCCCGGGCGCTGACTCCACCCCCCTGCTGGGTGTCTGGACTCCCTCATCCCGGACCTTCCGACCTCCAAGTGCGAGGGTCCGGACATCAAAGGGCGCCAGCCCTATAACTGGGGCAGCTCCAGAGCAGGAAGGCAGTTGTATCCTGGAGTCGAGAGACACCGTGAAGAACTCATCCTTGACGGACTGCTGGCGCTGCCGCAGCCCTGCCTTGTGAACTGTCGTCCTGCCCGCTGGCGCTGCCGCGGCCCTCTGCAACCTTCATCCTCGTCGGGACCTGCTGGCGCTGCCGCGGCCCGTTATAACTACCACCTTCGTCGGGACCTGCTGGCGCTGCCGTGGACCGTTGCCACCTACGATCTTCTCGGGACCTGCTGGCGCTGCCGCGGCCCGTCCTCCTAGAACACCGAGCTCGAGGATTGTGAGCTACCAATCATCTCATCGTAACTACCAGATTGGTAACGAGACTGTCCCGCTACCCCCTTTTCCCATCCAAGAGACTAGAATCGAGGGGACCCCTGAGTCCTGACCTCCTTGTACCATTCTACCGTACTTCAAGATTGCTTATAAAGAACGTTAAACCTTATCTTTGTGTGGTGTCCATCTGTGGGGGGGAAGTTACTTGTCTGTACGATCGCTGGAGACGGCTCTCCCCGGAGACCTCTCCCCTTGTCCTCGGCCGACCCTCCAGGTCCCGTCTAACATTGGTGGCCAGCGGCGCGATCCGAATCAATGCGTACGTACAGAGAGTAACTCACCCCACGACTAAACCACAATGACAACCAAAGAGAGCGGATCCACAGAAAAATTCCAGATGGAGAAATTGGAAGAGTACAGCCATCGTGAGTTAAAACAATTTTGCATCGAACTAGGCATTGCTACCACCGGTCTGAGCACGAAAGACGATTTCAAGCACGCCATCGAATCTTGGGCGGAAACCGGGGCCGTCAGACCCCGGACCAAAACATCGCAGCATCAGAGATCAACACCACTTCTCCCGAAGAACGAAGAGCGGGTCTCTCACAGGAAGAGATCCAAGAAAGAGAAAAAAACAGACTACACGAATTAGAGATGGCACGGCTCAAGTTGGACGGCGAGCTAAAACTAGCGGAACAAAAACTGAACTTAGAACACTTACGGCTCCGAGAAGAGCGGGAAGAAAAGCAAAGACAAAGAACTCGAAGAAAAGAGACTGGCATACGAACCCGAGCGCAAGCTAGCTGAAATAGAACTACGAAAACAAAACAAAGAACTAGGGGTGCCCGAGCAACCGCGCACCCCGGGCGCTACGGAACAAAAAGTCCACATCCCCAAGGACGTCGTCCGAGAATACTATCGGAACGACGACATACAACAGTGGTTCAAGGCCTATGAGATCGTCATGACCTCCCACCGGATCGATCGAAGTGACTGGGGAGCCGGTCTATGGGGTAGGTTCGTCAATGAAGGCCGCGATGCCCTGCTACAGCTCCCGGACCATCAGATGACGTCCTATGATCACATGAAGGCCGCCCTCCTCACTCGATATGGACTCACGCTCGAGATGTACCGCCAGAGGTTCCGCAACTGCACCCAGATCCCGGGTACAACTTGGGTGGAATATGTGAACTATTTTAGCCGAGCCTTCGAAGGGTGGATCAAAGGTAGCCGAGTCACCACCTACGAGCAACTCTTCAACCTCATTGTATGGGAGCACCTCTCCAACAACTGCTTCGTCGAGCTCAGGCAGCACCTCCTCGACAGTAAATTGACTGACCCTCGGCAGCTCGCCGCTGAGGCTGACCGATGGGAGAGCACCCGAGTGGCCCGGAGTGGGCCAAACGAGCAGAACCGAAACAACCAAGGCCCTCATCGTCCCCGAGGAGGAGGAGGAGGCCAGGGCCGGGGCAGAGATGCCGCCCCGGCAGCTCCCGTCAACAACACCCCGCCCTCGGCCGGGCGGGGGAACCCTCCGATGCGCCCAGGGTTCCGAGCCAATGTCACGTGCCATCGGGTCGGACACTATGCCAACGACCCGAACTGCCCCAAGAACCAGACTCCTGGGCCCCGCCAGGTCGCGGCCGCCGCCCTAGGAGAAGAACAAACTTCCGAAGAGCATGAAGAATATGAACAAGAACAGCCCGAGTGGGAACCTGCCGCCATGGTCCTGGCTTGCCTAGGGGGAAGAGACATGGTCCCGCGGGTCCCCCTACCCGCAAACACCCGAAAATACAGCCAGTGGGTGAACATCAACGGACGCAAGGCCGAAGCCCTGCGTGACACCGGAGCCAGTGTGACGGCCGTCCGCTGTCACCTGGTGACCCCAGAACAAATCCTGCCAAACGCCCTTTGCCCTGTCCGATCAGCTGACAATTCTGAGAGCCTATGTCGGATGGCCTGTGTCCCCTTTGAATGGGGAGGAGTGTCCGGCATGCTAAAGTTGACTGTCCGCGATGATGCCCCCGTGGACTGCCTCCTGGGAAACGATCTCGAGAGTTCCCCGTGGGCGGCCGTTGAGAGAAGAGAACACCTGGGGATGCTGGGCCTCCCAGACTGGGCGTGCGTAACAACCCGGTCCATGGCCGCCCGTGCCATCCCCAGACCCGAAGAGCCCGAATGGCCAGCACCTCCTCCCCCGATCACTCCAGAGGAAGACGCCGGCCGCCCTGACCCCCCAGAACAAGCCCCGGAAGAGCCCGCTCAGCCTCAGGACCTTCCAGACCTGGCTCAGTGGCGTCAAGAGGGGGGGCCCACCCAAGAACAATTTCGACAGGAGCAAAAGACCTGCCCCTCCCTCGAGGGACTCCGACAGCAAGCCCTCGCCCAGAGCGCGGGAGACACCGCAGGGGCGCACTGGATCTACTGGGACAACGACTTACTGTACAGCGAGCAAAGAATTGCAGAATTGGGAGCCAGTCGGGTGCTGGTGGTACCCCTCCGTTTCAGAGACTTCTTTTTAAACTTGGCCCACGATGTCCCCCTGGCTGGGCACTTGGGGCAAGATAAAACATACAACCGCCTGGTGACACACTTTTACTGGCCCAAGATGCGAAAACGACGTTTACAACAACTGCCTGGCCTGCCCCACCTGCCAAGCCAGCGGCAAGAGCGGCCGAAAACTCAAGGCACCCCTGCAACCATTCCCTGTTGTCACCACCCCGTTTGAACGAGTGGGAATAGACATTGTGGGGCCCCTGGACCCCCGAACAGCACAAGGGCACCGATTCATCCTGGTCCTGGTGGACCACGCCACCCGTTATCCCGAGACCATCCCCCTTCGAACAGTGACAGCACCAGTGGTAGGCCGAGCCTTGATGGGGATCTTCTCGTGAGTGGGCTTCCCCCGGGAGGTCGTCAGTGACCGGGGCACGAACTTTATTTCGAAGTATATGAAATCCCTCTGGCAGCAGTGCGGGGTCACCTACCGTTTCACAACACCCTATCACCCGCAAGGAAACGGACTAGTCGAGCGGTTCAACCGCACCCTCAAGGGAATGATTATGGGGCTGGAGGAGCCCCTACGCCGCCAGTGGGACGTGCTACTACCGTGCCTCCTCTTCGCCTACCGAGAAGTCCCCCAGAAGTCCCTTGGTTTCAGCCCTTTCGAGCTCCTGTACGGGCACCCTGTCCGAGGGCCCCTCAGCCTAGTGAAAGAAGAATGGGAGATGGCCCCCCTGAAAACCCCTCCGAATGTCTACAAGTACCTCCTGACCCTCCGCAACCAGACCAGGCGATTCAGGGAGATCGCTAAAGCCAACCTAGAGGCCAGTCAGGAGGACATGAAGAAATGGTACGACCAACATGCCTCCTCCATTGAGTTCGAACCTGGTCAGCAGGTGTGGGTGATGTCCCCCACCGAACCTTGTGCCTTGCAAGACAAATGGACAGGACCCTTCAAGGTGGTCGAACGCAAGGGCCCTGTCACCTATCTCATCGACATGGAGTCCCCCCGAAACCCCCTCCGGGCCCTCCACGCCAACAGACTCAAACCACACTTTGTGCGCTCAGAGCTCAGCCTCCCGATGGCTACAGACAGTGGGGCGGAAGAAGACTCCGAGCCCCTCCCTGACCTACTGAGGACCCGTGAAAAAGATGGTTCAGTGGACGGGGTCCGACGGATGTACCATGTTACAACGCATACTATTACAACTACCTACCGTTACAACGTGACCATTACAACGCATACCATTACAACGCATAGCGCTTTGAGGTGCTGGATAGTGGTAAGTATAATTTACTATTCTAACTCCAGTCCCCGTGGACCCTAGGGAAGGTGTTGGATAGTAAATTAAACTTATTCCCTATCCTAGAGCGCCCCCCAGCGCAATGCGTTGTAATGGTATGCGTTGTAAAAGTCGCGTTGTAATGGTAGTGCGGAGTAAAAGATGCGTTGTAACGGGTGTATAATGGGTCCGACTCTCCAATGCCCTGACCCCGGAGCAGCGCCACGGCTGTCGGACCCTCCTGTTGCAATTTGCGGACCTGTTTTCCCTCACCCCCGGGGTCACCCCCTGGTGCCTTCACGACGTGGATACTGGGGACAGTCCCCCTATTCGACACCGAGCCTACCGAGTCCCGGACCGGGTACGCGCCTGCATCCAAGAAGAGGTCACCAAGATGCTCGCACTCGGGGTCATCGAGCCCTCAGACAGCCCCTGGGCCAGCCCGGTCGTACTGGTACCCAAAGCGGCCGCTCCAGGCACCACCCCCGAGCTCCGGTTCTGCGTCGACTATCGGGGTCTGAACGCTGTCACCAGAACCGACGCTCATCCTATCCCCCGAGCAGGTGAACTGGTCGACCGCATGGGGGCTGCCCGCTACCTAAGCATCTTCGACCTGACAGCGGGCTACTGGCAGATCGGCCTCACCCCCAGGGTTCAAGAATGATCCGCTTTCTCCACCCCGGATGGGCACTACCAGTTCACCGTGATGCCCTTCGGTATGAAAAACGCTCCAGCCACTTTTCAAAGACTTGTGAACCAGGTATTGGCGGGCCTCGAAGACTTCAGCGCCGCCTACCTGGATGACATCGCAGTATACAGCCGCCACTGGTCAGACCACCTCTGCCACCTCCGAGAGGTCCTGCAGGCCCTTCAGCGAGCTGGACTCACCATCAAGGCCAGCAAATGCCAAATCGGCCAAGGGTCCGTGACCTACCTTGGACACCAAGTGGGGAGCGGTCTGGTGGCCCCTCTCCAGCTCAAGATCGCTGCCATCCAGTCCTGGCAGCCCCCCGTCACCCAAACCGAGGTACGAGCCTTCTTGGGGCTCACCGGATACTATCGGAGGTTCGTGAAGGACTATGGCAGCATTGTGGGGCCCCTCACGGAACTCACATCCAAAAAGCATCCCAAAACGGTCAACTGGACTCCAGACTGTCAAGCGGCCTTCGAGAAACTGAAGGCCGCCATGTGCACTGCCCCGGTGCTCCAGGCCCCCGACTACAGCCGCGAGTTCATAGTCCAGACCGACGCCTCGGACCATGGCATTGGGGCCGTCCTCTCGCAACTTAACTCCGAGGGGGTCGATCAGCCAGTGGCCTTCATCAGCCGACGCCTACTGGCCCGAGAACAACGCTGGAGTACCATCGAGCGGGAGGCCTTCGCAGTGGAGTGGGCCCTCAAGAAACTCCGGCCCTACCTCTTCGGTACCCACTTCCGGGTACAAACAGACCATCGCCCCCTGCAATGGTTAATGCAGATGCGGGGGGAGAATCCCAAACTGCTGCGATGGTCCATCTCCCTGCAAGGGATGGACTTCACTGTGGAGCATCGCCCTGGTCAAGATCACGCCAATGCTGATGGCCTGTCCCGCTTTTTCCGCCTCGACGGAGAGAGTCCTCAAGAGGATGGGTAACTCTCCCCGCCTTCAGCTGGGGGGGACGCATGTTGGACAGGCCCCAGAAGGGGGCTCGCTCCCTCCCCGCATGACAGAGCCAGGACACCGACTCTCCAGAAGCCACCCCCAGAAGTAACCCGTAACCCGTCCCACACGGGACGCCTGCCCCCGAACATCTCCGTAACACCGGCCTGGGCCTCCACCAACACCATCGCCCAGGCCCAGCCGCCATCTTGGACACTGCACCATGAAGCCGCGTGGCCTCAGCTCGACCCTAACCCTGGGCCTGGCCAGGCCCCGACAGTCCGGCACCACCATCCACCCGGGAGGTGAACGGACCACTTGGCAGGTCAATGGGAGAGAGGAGTTTCGACGGCTCTCCCCCTCCAGGTGCCGATCGCCCCCAGCCTCCCCGGGCGCTGGCTCCACCCCCTGCTGGGTGTCTGGACTCCCTCATCCCGGACCTTCCGACCTCCAAGTGCGAGGGTCCGGACATCAAAGGGGGCCAGCCCTATAACTGGGGCAGCTCCAGAGCAGGAAGGCAGTTGTATCCTGGAGTCGAGAGACACCGTGAAGAACTCATCCTTGACGGACTGCTGGCGCTGCCGCAGCCCTGCCTTGTGAACTGTCGTCCTGCCCGCTGGCGCTGCCGTGGCCCTCTGCAACCTTCATCCTCGTCGGGACCTGCTGGCGCTGCTGCGGCCCGTTGTAACTACCACCTTCGTCGGGACCTGCTGGCGCTGCCGTGGCCCGTTGCCACCTACGATCTTCTCGGGACCTGCTGGCGCTGCCGCGGCCCGTCCTCCTAGAACACTGAGCTCGAGGATTGTGAGCTACCCATCATCTCATCGTAACTACCAGATTGGTAACGAGACTGTCCCGCTACCCCCTTTTCCCATCCAAGAGACTAGAATCGAGGGGACCCCTGAGTCCTGACCTCCTTGTACCATTCTACCGTACTTCAAGATTGCTTATAAAGAACGTTAAACCTTATCTTTGTGTGGTGTCCATCTGTGGGGGGGAAGTTACTTGTCTGTACGATCGCTGGAGATGGCTCTCCCCGGAGACCTCTCCCCTTGTCCTCGGCCGACCCTCCAGGTCCCGTCTAACACTGAGGCTGCAGGGGGCTGAGAGGAGCACTGAGGCTGCAGGGGGCTGAGAGGAGCACTGAGGCTGCAGGGGGCTCAGAGGAGCACTGAGGCTGCAGGGGGCTCAGAGGAGCACTGAGGCTGCAGGGGGCTCAGAGGATCACAGAGGCTGAAGGGGGCTCAAAAGAGCACTGAGGCTGCAGGGGGCTCAAAGGAGCACTGAGGCTGCAGGGGGCTCAAAGAAGCACTGAGGCTGCAGGGGGGTCAGAGGAGCACTGAGGCTGCAGGGGACTGAGAGGAGCACTGAGGCTACAGGGGCTGATAGGAGCACTGAGGATGCAGGGGGCAGAGAGGGGCACTGAGGCTGCAGGGGGCTGAGAGGAGCACTGAGGCTGGAGGGGGCTGAGAGGAGCACTGAGACTGGGTGGGGCTGAGAGTAGCGGAGCACTGAGGCTGGAGGGGGATGAGAGGAGCACTGAGGCTGGAGGGGGCTGAGAGGAGCACTGAGGCTGGAGGGGGGTGATAGGAGCAATGAAGCTGCAGGAAGCTCAGGAGAGCACTAAGGCTGCAGGGGGCTCAGAGGAGCACTGAGGCTCCAGGAGGCTCAAAGGAGCACTGAGGCTGCAGGGGGCTCAGAGGAGCAATGAGGCTGTAGGGAGATCAGAAGAGCACTGAGGCTGAAGGAAGCTCAGAGGAGCACTGAGGCTGCAGGGAGCCCCAAGAAGCACCAAGGCAGCAGGGAGCGCAGAGGAGCACAGCAGCTGTAGGAAGCGCAGAAAAGCACAGCAGCTGCAGGGGGCTCACAAGACCAATGAGGTTAAAGGGGTTCAGGGAAGCAAGGACTGAGGTTGCATGGGAGCTCAGAGGGGCACAGAGACTGAAGGGGCACTGATACTGCAAAGAGTTCAGAGAAGCACTGAGGCTGCAGAAGCCCAGAGGAACACAGACACTGCAGGGAGCCCAGGGGAGCACTGAGGCATCAGGAAGCCCAGGGGAGCACCAAGACTGCAGAGAGCTCAGAGGAGCACTGAGGCTGGAGGGGTTCAGTGGAACGTGGAGGCAGAGGAAGCTCAGAAGAGCACAGAGGCTGTGGGGGTGTCAGAAGAGCACTAATGTCACAGAGAACTCAGAGAAGCACTGAGTTCAGGGGGCTTAAAAGAGCAATGAGGCTTTAGGGGGCTCAGAGAAGCACTGAGGCTGCAGGGGGGGCAGGGGTCAGAAGTGCTCCGAGGCTGCGGGAAGCTCAGAGGAGCACTGAGACTGCGGGGGTCAGAGGAGCACTAAGGTTGGGGGGGTCAGAGGAGCACTAAGGTTGCAGGGGGGTCAAAGGAGCACTAAGGTTGCAGGGGTCTGAGGAGCACTAAGGTTATGGGGGGTCTGAGGAGTACTAAGGTTGCGGGGGGTCTGAGGAGCACTAAGGTTATGGGGGGTCCGAGGAGCACTAAGGTTGCGGGGGGTCTGAGGAGCACTAAGGTTATGGGGGGTCTGAGGAGCACTAAGGTTGCGGGGGGTCTGAGGAGCACTAAGGTTATGGGGGGTCCGAGGAGCACTAAGGTTGCGGGGGGTCCGAGGAGCACTAAGGTTATGGGGGGTCCGAGGAGCACTAAGGTTGCGGGGGGTCAAAGGAGCACTAAGGTTGGGGGGGTCAGAGGAGCACTAAGGTTGCAGGGGGGGTCAAAGGAGCACTAAGGTTGCAGGGGGGGTCAAAGGAGCACTAAGGTTGCAGGGGGGTCAAAGGAGCACTAAGGTTGCAGGGGGGTCAAAGGAGCACTAAGGTTGGGGGGTCAGAGGAGCACTAAGGTTGCGGGGGGTCTGAGGAGCGCTGAGACTGTAGGGAGCTCAGAGGAGTACTAATGTTTCGGGGGGAGCTTGCAGGCAGCTCAGAAAGCACTGAGCCTTCAGGGGTCTCAGAAGTGCACTAAGGCTGTAGGGAGCTCAGAGGAGCATTGAGGCTTTAGGGAGCTCTGAGAGCCCTCTGGCTGAATAGTGCTCAGAAAAGCACCTAGGCTGTGGGGCTCAGAGGAGCACCGAGGATGTGGGGGGACAGAGCAGCACTAATACTACAGGCAGCTCAGAGGAGCACCAAGGGTGCAGGGAGGCTCAGGAATACTGAGGCTGTAGGATACTAAGCGCCATACTGTGGGTGCAGGGAAACAAGAGAAGCACGGATTCTGCAGGGGTCCAGGGAAGCAGTGAGACTGCACAGGGTGAGTGGATGGAGCTCAGAAGAGCACTGAGGTTGCATGGGGCTCGGAGGAGCTCTGATGCTACAGGGGGCTAAGAAGAGCTCTGAAGCTACAGGGGGCTGAGAGGAGCACTGAAGTTACAGGGATCTCAGAGGAGCACTGAGGCTGCAGGGGCTCAGAGGAGCACCGGAGGGTAGGGCACTCAGATGCAGCGACACAGACTGGTCAGTGGTGCACTAAGGCAGCACAGGTGCTCAGAAGCAGCCATGGCAAGTCCAAGGTGTTGGGCTAACACCTTTTAGTGTGGTGGTCCCCATCATCGTACTAAAAAAAGCATAGTCTTGCATTATTAGTGCCTTGACTCCACTTTCATGCTGCTATGCACAAAACAAGACAGCGATCGACGGAGGAGAGGAGCTACATTATTAACAGCATAGCGAGTGCTATGAACTCTGTGCTACAGATGCAACCCACTCTGCACACAGGCCTCAGTCTCTGTCTGAGTTCATATGATGAGAACATAATATGGGACACTACAAGTAGCCTGCAACTGAACACTCACTGCAGCACGCCGTGGCTGGGGCGTGGCTGACTGCATTGATTCAAGTGCAGACCCTGCCGCAGCTTACGAGGCCGTACCATGTCACTCGGTCTGCCTGTCGCAAGATAATCATTCTGTCCAGAGTGAATCATTACCCCAGCAGCAGTGCCCTAACATGAATCTGGGGGTCGCACCATACCCATTGTTTTTCTGACAATTGGTGCCACCCCCAACGGAGTAGTCTCACTGACCTTCACTGGTTGACATTCACTTAAGAATTAGTTTTGCTTTTTCATGCAGTGTGGAGGCGCATGCCAGGGAGTGAGAATGTGCCCCCAATTATCAGTCACAGATCATTCAGACAGCTCTAGAACACAAATTCTAAATTGCTTTCTTATTATGTTTGCGGTTTAAGTATGTCTAAGTAGCGAAGCACATTATTAGGTTTTGTGCATCACACTTAAACTATATGTCAGCGAGGAGAATGGGCGAAGGGAAGATTGTCCGATGCTTTGTCTGCAAATCTCGCGGGTGGGGCCTGGCCTCCCATGTCATGGCCCATCTGACATGTCCACACTGTGTTGACACAGCCACGCCCTGCAGGCCCAGACCGTGTACACTCCGGTGCAGCACTCACACTAGCACCACACAATGCAAACCGAAAGTAAAATATCTGCGCGATGAGAACCTTGGACACGAGGCAGGACTCCACATACTCTGCAGTTTAGAGAGAAAATGTCAGATCTGTCCAATCTGACACAATAACCAAACAAGCATTTTAAGTAAAAGGGTCGCTTCATGCTTTCACTTCAAACTTACCCTAAAGTCCGCACAGAGTCTGCCCAGAGAGAGAGAGACGGGCCCTTCCGAGCACCGGCTGGGGGGCAGCGCCTCCCACAGGCTGAGGGTGCAGCGGCTCCTACAGGCTGGGGGGGGGCAGCGCCTCCCACAGGCTGAGGGTGCAGCGGCTCCCAGAGGCTGCAGCTGCTGCCATCGGTTTGCTGCTCGAAGCCCTCCAAAGTCACAGCGCAGCTGCAGGAGCCAGCCAGATGTTTGAAGCAGCATGGAGCTTGGAGGCTGAAAGCAGAACTGCTTCCAGGTCACGACAACACCGAAGGCAAACAACTAGACCTCCAGCGTCCAAGCCATGCATTAAACAGCGAGGAGCCATTTTGGATGAGGTTGAAGAGAACATTTTGGGAAAAACGTCATGCAGTTTATATTTTTGGGGGTGCTGCCATTGAAAGCTCCTCCCAGCTCTCCTGAGACAAACGGCCGCTCGTGACCGTTGGTTGGAGTTCTGCGCACGGACGTTCCAACGTAGAGTCCTCGTGAGCGCCACAGTCCGCTCACCGCCATTATAGGGAGAGACGCCGAGCCCTGCAGATATTTTATTTATTTATGCATTTTTATATAGCGCGGACTTTACCCGGAGGCGTCAGAGCGCTTCACATTAGGAACAGAAATGAAACATAATGAGAAACATTACAGAAGAGCAGATTACTAAAACATACGTTACTTACATAAGGTAATAGTGACAATTGTGAGCAAACAAAAAACATGAGGTAGTAAAAATTGTGAGCAACCAAAAATACATGAGGTAGTAAAGGTAATAGTGACAATTGTGAGCAAACAAAATACTTGAGGTAGTAAAAATTGTGAACAACCAAAAATACATGAGGTAGTCAAAAGTGCACAAGAGGAAAAGTGACAAGTGGGCAGTTATAAGAGAAAACAGAGTATAATTTGAGGTATAATACTGCAATAAGTGCTAGGCACAAGAACAGGCGTTACGTAGGCAAGGTGGCACTTGTGCAAGTATCAAAGGTAAAAACATGTGAGAGGTAGCAACCGTGTGTTACAAGGGCAAAGTGTTGTGTGCATGTTACAAAAGGGCACCGAACACAAGTACATGGAGAATACTGCAAAAAGGCAGACACTCCCACCACAGGAAAACACTGGGAAGGCACTCCCACACACAACAGATAAACAAACAGATAAACAAACACAGCCGGCGTCTGTATCTCGGCTGCCTGTTCAGTGCTCACCTTCCATATTCAGCAGCACCGCCTCCCTCGTTCTCCACGGGCCCCAGTGTCCCCTGCACCCCGGGGGCTGCGGCTGGGGTGCTTGCTGCACCCCTCACTGCTCATGGACAATGGGCAGAGACCGTTTTATGGGGTCAGGAACAGATGCATCAAGGGGGCTCCGAAGATTGAGCAGGCCGAGATAAATCATTTCGATATACATCTTTTGACATTATTACGGCGAATAACCTGTATTTTAAGGGTCGGCATTTTAACATAATTTGAGCACACGAATGTCAAGTTTATTTGGAGGAGGCACTTTGTTAAGGAGCTTTTTTAAAGTAACATTTTAAATTTGTTTTTCACAAATTAAAGCAATACATCCCGTCACTGTGTGTGGTATTAGAGTCTTTTCTTAGCTTCCATCTTTGATGGTTTAAGTGGTTTAGCTTGGTAGATTTTATGTATGTCATGTGTGGAACTTAATGATGTAATGTATAATGTTCAATGTTATGAATTCTTATTGAAGGCGGTTGTACTTGGAACTGCTTAGACGCTTTCCCAGTGGCTCCAGTGGGTCATTTACTTATACACTTAATAAAGTGTCTCTTTTTAAGTTCTTCGGATTGCTGAATTCTTTACACTGTGATAATTATTAGGCCCATTAATGTACAAAAAGAGAGAAACGTATGTTATCTAGTCATCCAGGTGAGGAAAAGAAACGTGTTATAATTAGCATACTCCGCTATGGAGCAAGTAGGGTTTCAACTGGGTTCATTTATACCAGTATGTCATAGCTGTCAGGTTTTCAGATTGCATATGTGTGGCATTTCCAGAGTTTCAATGTATTTATTAGTGACATTCAACTGCCAAATGAGTGACATTTAGAGTGACTCTTTCACACAAGTCACAGCAAACAATGACACCACCTAGATAATTGTACTCATGAGTTCAGTGTTCTACTACACCCACCTGTGCCACTGTAAGCAGGGCCACTGGAATTATGCGATTCTGCGCATAGCTGCCATGTTTTCAGCCTGCTTATATGTGACAGCCGGTGGTTTTAGTGTGCATATGAGTGGCATTCTACTACCAAAAGAGTGACATTTAGAGTGGCAAATTCACACAAGCTACAGCAAGCAATGACACTGCCTCGATTATTGTGATTATAATACCTAGAAATATCACAAAAAACAAACACACATGTAGCATGAGTCAGATTGATTGGCTTTGCAAATGCTTTAAAAACATTATCAGTAAATGAGTTCTAGTTCAATTCAATGTAACGTTATTTGGTCTTACGACCATTAAAGCGCACAGTGATGAATACATAAAAATATATATTTTTTAAATCTAGTTACTGTGAATATTTAGATTTGGAAAGTGAGCAGATGTGTTTTTGAATAGAACATTACTAAGATCTGTGAAGGGGCTCCTGGTCTTCTGAGTTTCTAAATGTGTTTACTCCTGTCTTCCCTTCAGACCTTTGGTAAGAGTGTCGTGGAGCTGCCTCGTACATAGGGAACGGCCCCATTACCTTTGGTATGAGTGGCGTGGGGCTGCCTCGTACGTAGGGAGTGCCTCATTACCTTGAGTCATCCCATGACTCTTGTCTCTGCCCACGATGACAGGTTTCCTGCCTCGTATATAGGGAGCAGCCCCATTACCTTTGGTAAGAGTGGCGTGGGGCTGCCTCGTACATAGGTAGTGGCTCCATTACCTTTGGTAAGACTGGCGTGGAGCTGCCTCATACATAGGGAGCTGCCCCTTTACCTTTGGTAAGAGTGGCATGGGGCTGCCTCGTACGCAGGAAGTTGCTCCATTACCTTTGGTAAGAGTGGCGTGGAGCTGCCTCGTACATAGGGAGCGGCCCCATTACCTTTGGTAAGAGTGGCGTGGGGCTGCCTTGTACGCAGGGAGTGCCTCATTACCTAGAGTCATGTCTCTGCCCACGATCATAGGTTTCCACAGCAGCTCCAGCGCAGGGTGACAGAGGTGATATGTCTGAATGCCCAGAGATAGCGCCATGTATCCCGCCACTCAAATACGCAACAGCCTACAGGTTCGCGCAGCAGGAAAAAATCACAGAAACAACATCATCTAACACATGCAACTATGGATTGCAACATAAAGTAAATTGTGGCAATAATACTGAATTATGTTACTAAGAGACAGGCTTCTCCTGCTGGTTTAAGTTGCATTCAGGAGCCAGCTGCAAACATATGTTGGGCACAGTCTTTGACCTGTTCTCTCTCTGGAAACCAGTGGGCATGAAGGGGTCATCCCACGCCACTCTCGGGCACCGGGTTCATCATGTGAGGCCGGGCGCTTGGTATTTGTTTATTTTGCAGGAAGACTCTTCTGTCGAAACGTAGCTGCCCGCAGATGAACAAATGATCCAGTCAGAACTGTGTCTCTCAGGGGATGAGGCCACCAGAGCCAATTTGTTTTTGCAGTGCATAATGTGTCACTCTGGGGTACTGTGAGAAGCTCTTTATGCCTTCAGCCTCAGCCACACAGCTCTCTATCACGCCCTATAAAGTGTCACTCTGGGGTACTATGAGAAGCTCTTTATGTCTTTAGCCTCAGCCACACAGTTCTCTCTCATGCCTTATAATGTGTCACTCTGGGGTACTGTGAGAAGCTCTTAACCCCTTCAGTCTCAGCCACACAGTTCTCTATCATGCCCTATAATGTGTCACTCTGGGGTACTGTATCCCCCTGAAATCTAGCTCTGAAAAAGTTGCCAAGTTCGATGCATGTTCATTTCTCTCTCAAAACCAACCCAATGCCGCCTGGTAGGAGTGGTGTGGGGCTGCCTCATATGTAGAGAGCGGATCCATTACCTTTGGTAAGAGTGGCATGGGGTTGCCTCGTACAGAGGCAGCGGCTCCAATGCCTTTGGTAAGAGTAGCGTGAGGCTGCCTCGTATGTAGGGAGCGGTTCATTACCTTTGGTAGGAGTAGCATGGGGCTGCCTCGTGCGTAGGGAGTGGCTCTATTACCTTTGGTAAGAGTGGCGTGGGGCTGCCTCGTACGTAGGGAGTGGCCCCATTACCTATGGTAGGAGTTGCGTGGGGCTGTCTCGTACATAGGTAGTGGCTCCATTACCTTTGGTAAGAGTGGCGTGGAACTGCCTCATACATAGGGAGCTGCCCCTTTACCTTTGGTAAGAGTGGCATGGGGCTGCCTCGTACGCAGGAAGTTGCTCCATTACCTTTGGATAGAGTGGCGTGGAGCTGCCTCGTACATAGGGAGCGGCCCCATTACCTTTGGTAAGAGTGGCGTGGGGCTGCCTCATACGTAGGGAGTGCCTCATTACCTTGAGTCATCCCATGACTCTTGTCTCTGCCCACGATCACAGGTTTCAAAAGCAGCTCCAGCGCAGGGTGACAGGTGATCTGTCTGAATGCATGGAGATAGCGCTGTGTACCCCGCCACACAAATACGCAACAGCCTACAGGTTCGCGCAGCAGGAAAAAGATCCCAGAAACAACATCATCTAACACATGCAACTATGGATTGCAACATGAAGTAAATTGTGGCAATAATACTGAATTATGTTACTGAAAGACAGGCTTCTGCTGCTGGTTTAAGTTGCGTTCAGGAGCCAGCTGCAAACATATGATGGGCACAGTCTTTGACTTGTTCTCTCTCTGGAATCCAGTGGGCATGAAGGGGTCATCCCACCCCACTCTCTGGCACTGGGTTCATCATGTGAGGCCGAGTGCTTCATATTTGTTTATTTTGCAGGAAGACTCTTCTGTCGAAACGTAGCTGCCCGCAGATGAACAAATGATCCAGTTAGAACTGTGTCTCTCATGGGATGAGGCCACCAGAGCCAATTTATTTTTGTAGTGCATAATGTGTCAGTCTGGGGTACTGTGAGAAGCTCTTTACGCCTATAGCCTCAGCCACACAGCTCTCTATCACGCCCTATAATGTGTCACTCTGGGGTACTGTGAGAAGCTTTTTACGCCTTCAGCCTCAGCCACACAGCTCTCTATCACGCCCTATAATGTGTCACTCTGGTGTACTGTACCCCCCTGAAATCTAGCTCTGAAAAAGTTGCCAAGTTCGATGCATGTTCACTTCTCTCTCAAACCAACCCAATGCTGCCTGGTAGGAGTGGTGTGATGCTGCCTCATACGTAGAGAGCGGATCCATTACCTTTGGTAAGAGTGGCATGGGGTTGCCTCGTACGGAGGCAGCGGCTCCATTACCTTTGGTAAGTGTGGTATGGGGCTGCCTCATACGCAAGGAGCGGCTCCATTACCTTTGGTAAGAGTAGCGTGAGGCTGCCTCATATGTAGGGAGCGGTTCATTACCTTTGGTAGGAGTAGCATGGGGCTGTCTTGTGCATAGGGAGTGGCTCTATTACCTTTGGTAAGAGTGGCGTGGGGCTGCCTCGTACGTAGGGAGTGGCCCCATTACCTATGGTAGGAGTGGCGTGGGGCTGCCTCGTACATAGGTAGTGGCTCCATTACCTTTGGTAAGACTGGCGTGGAGCTGCCTCATACATAGGGAGCTGCCCCTTTACCTTTGGTAAGAGTGGCATGGGGCTGCCTCGTACGCAGGAAGTTGCTCCATTACCTTTGGTAAGAGTGGCGTGGAGCTGCCTCGTACATAGGGAGCGGCCCCATTACCTTTGGTAAGAGTGGCGTGGGGCTGCCTTGTACGCAGGGAGTGCCTCATTACCTAGAGTCATGTCTCTGCTCACGATCACAGGTTTCCAAAGCAGCTCCAGCGCAGGGTGACAGAGGTGATCTGTCTGAATGCATGGAGATAGCCCTGTGTACCCCGCCACACACATACGCAACAGCCTACAGGTTCGCGCAGCAGGAAAAAGATCCCAGAAACAACATCATCTAACACATGCAACTATGGATTGCAACATTAAGTAAATTGTGGCAATAATACTGAATTATGTTACTGAGAGACAGGCTTCTCCTGCTGGTTTAAGTTGTGTTCAGGAGCCAGCTGCAAACATATGATGGGCACAGTCTTTGACCTGTTCTCTCTCTGGAATCCAGTGGGCATGAAGGGGTCATCCCACCCCACTCTCGGGCACCGGGTTCATCATGTGAGGCCGGGCGCTTCATATTTGTTTATTTTGCAGGAAGACTCTTCTGTCTAAACGTAGCTGCCCGCAGATGAACAAATGATCCAGTCAGAACTGTGTCTCTCATGGGATGAGGCCACCAGAGCCCAATTTGTTTTTGCAGTGCATAATGTGTCACTCTGGGGTACTGTGAGAAGCTCTTTATGCCTTCAGCCTCAGCCACACAGCTGAAAATCACGCCCTATAATGTGTCACTCTGGGGTACTGTGAGAAGCTCTTTATGCCTTCAGCCTCAGCCACACAGCTCTCTATCATGCCCTATAATGTGTCTCTCTGGGGTACTGTGAGAAGCTCTTTATGCCTTCAGCCTCAGCCACACAGCTCTCTATCACGCCATATAATGTGTTACTCTGGGGTACTGTGAGAAGCTCTTTATGCCTTCAGCCTCAGCCACACAGCTCTCCATCACGCCCTATAATGTGTCACTCTGGGGCACTGTGAAAAGCTCTTTAGCCCTTCAGCCTCAGCCATACAGCTCTCTATCATGCCATATAAAGTGTCCCTCTGGGGTACTATGAGAAGCTCTTTATGTCTTTAGCCTCAGCCACACAGCTCTCTATCACGCCCTATAATGTGTCGCTCTGGGTGACTGTGAGAAGCTCTTTAGCCCTTCAGCCTCAGCCACGCAGCTCTCTATCATGCCATATAAAGTGTCCCTCTGGGGTACTATGAGAAGCTCTTTATGTCTTTAGCCTCAGCCACACAGCTCTCTATCACGCCCTATAATGTGTCGCTCTGGGTGACTGTGAGAAGCTCTTTAGCCCTTCAGCCTCAGCCACACAGCTCTCTATCACGCCCTATAATGTGTCGCTCTGGGGTACTGTGAGAAGCTCTTTAGCCCTTCAGCCTCAGCCACACAGCTCTCTATCACGCCCTATAAAGTGTCACTCTGGGGTACTGTGAGAAGCTCTTTATGTCTTTAGCCTCAGCCACACAGCTCTCTATCACGCCCTATAATGTGTCACTCTGGGGTACTGTACCCCCCTGAAATCTAGCTCAGAAAAAGTTGCCAAGTTCGATGCATGTTCACTTCTCTCTCAAACCAACCCAATGCTGCCTGGTAGAGTGGTGTGGGGCTGCCTCATACGTAGAGAGTGGATCCATTACCTTTGGTAAGAGTGGCATGGGGTTGCCTCGTACGGAGGCAGCGGCTCCATTACCTTTGGTAAGTGTGGTATGGGGCTACCTCGTGCGTAGGGAGTGGCTCAATTACCTTTGGTAAGAGTGGCGTGAGGCTGCCTCGTATGTAGGGAGCGGTTCATTACCTCTGGTAGGAGTAGCATGGGGCTGCCTCGTGCATAGGGAGTGGCTCCATTACCTTTGGTAAGAGTGGCGTGGGGCTGCCTGATATGCTGGAATTTGCTCCATTACCTTTGGTAAGAGTGGCGTGGAGCTGCCTCGTACATAGGGAGCGGCCCCATTACCTTTGGTAAGAGTGGCGTGGGGGTGCCTCGTACATAGGGAGTGCCTCATTACCTTGAGTCATCCCATGACTCTTGTCTCTGCTCACGATCACAGGTTTCCAAAGCAGCTCCAGCGCAGGGTGACAGAGGTGATCTGTCTGAATACCCGGAGATAGCGCTGTGTACCCCGCCACACACATACGCAACAGCCTACAGGTTCGCGCAGCAGGAAAAAGATCCCAGAAACAACATCATCTAACACATGCAACTATGGATTGCAACAAGAAGTAAATTGTGGCAATAATACTGACTTATGTTACTGAAAGACAGGCTTCTCCTGCTGGTTTAAGTTGCGTTCAGGAGCCAGCTGCAAACATATGATGGGCACAGTCTTTGACTTGTTCTCTCTCTGGAATCCAGTGGGCATGAAGGGGTCATCCCACCCCACTCTCGGGCACCGGGTTCATCATGTGAGGCCGGGCGCTTCATATTTGTTTATTTTGCAGGAAGACTCTTCTGTCTAAACGTAGCTGCCCGCAGATGAACAAATGATCCAGTTAGAACTGTGTCTCTCAGGGGATGAGGCCACCAGAGCCAATTTGTTTTTGCAGTGCAAAATTTGTCACTCTGGGGTACTGTGAGAAGCTCTTTACGCCTATAGCCTCAGCCACACAGCTCTCTATCATGCCATATAAAGTGTCCCTCTGGGGTACTGTGAGAAGCTCTTCACCCCTTCAGCCTCAGCCACACAGCTCTCTATCACGCCCTATAATGTGTCACTCTGGGGTACTGTGAGAAGCTTTTTACGCCTTCAGCCTCAGCCACACAGCTCTCTATCATGCCCTATAATGTGTCACTCTGGTGTACTGTACCCCCCTGAAATCTAGCTCTGAAAAAGTTGCCAAGTTCGATGCATGTTCACTTCTCTCTCAAACCAACCCAATGCTGCCTGGTAGGAGTGGTGTGATGCTGCCTCATACGTAGAGAGCGGATCCATTACCTTTGGTAAGAGTGGCATGGGGTTGCCTCGTACGGAGGCAGCGGCTCCATTACCTTTGGTAAGTGTGGTATGGGGCTGCCTCATACGCAAGGAGCGGCTCCATTACCTTTGGTAAGAGTAGCGTGAGGCTGCCTCATATGTAGGGAGCGGTTCATTACCTTTGGTAGGAGTAGCATGGGGCTGTCTCGTGCATAGGGAGTGGCTCTATTACCTTTGGTAAGAGTGGCGTGGGGCTGCCTCGTACGTAGGGAGTGGCCCCATTACCTATGGTAGGAGTGGCGTGGGGCTGCCTCATACATAGGTAGTGGCTCCATTACCTTTGGTAAGACTGGCGTGGAGCTGCCTCATACATAGGGAGCTGCCCCTTTACCTTTGGTAAGAGTGGCATGGGGCTGCCTCGTACGCAGGAAGTTGCTCCATTACCTTTGGTAAGAGTGGCGTGGAGCTGCCTCGTACATAGGGAGCGGCCCCATTACCTTTGGTAAGAGTGGCGTGGGGCTGCCTTGTACGCAGGGAGTGCCTCATTACCTAGAGTCATGTCTCTGCTCACGATCACAGGTTTCCACAGCAGCTCCAGCGCAGGGTGACAGAGGTGATCTGTCTGAATGCATGGAGATAGCCCTGTGTACCCCGCCACACACATACGCAACAGCCTACAGGTTTGCGCAGCAGGAAAAAAATCACAGAAACAACATCATCTAACACATGCAACTATGGATTGCAACATTAAGTAAATTGTGGCAATAATACTGAATTATGTTACTGAGAGACAGGCTTCTCCTGCTGGTTTAAGTTGTGTTCAGGAGCCAGCTGCAAACATATGATGGGCACAGTCTTTGACCTGTTCTCTCTCTGGAATCCAGTGGGCATGAAGGGGTCATCCCACCCCACTCTCGGGCACCGGGTTCATCATGTGAGGCCGGGCGCTTCATATTTGTTTATTTTGCATGAAGACTCTTCTGTCTAAACGTAGCTGCCCGCTGATGAACAAATGATCCAGTTAGAACTGTGTCTCTCATGGGATGAGGCCACCAGAGCCCAATTTGTTTTTGCAGTGCATAATGTGTCACTCTGGGGTACTGTGAGAAGCTCTTTATGCCTTCAGCCTCAGCCACACAGCTGAAAATCACGCCCTATGATGTGTCACTCTGGGGCACTGTGAGAAGCTCTTTATGCCTTCAGCCTCAGCCACACAGCTCTCTATCATGCCCTATAATGTGTCACTCTGGGGTACTGTGAGAAGCTCTTTATGCCTTCAGCTTCAGCCACACAGCTCTCTATCACGCCATATAATGTGTTACTCTGGGGTACTGTGAGAAGCTCTTTATGCCTTCAGCCTCAGCCACACAGCTCTCCATCACGCCCTATAATGTGTCACTCTGGGGCACTGTGAAAAGCTCTTTAGCCCTTCAGCCTCAGCCATACAGCTCTCTATCATGCCATATAAAGTGTCCCTCTGGGGTACTATGAAAAGCTCTTTATGTCTTTAGCCTCAGCCACACAGCTCTCTATCACGCCCTATAATGTGTCGCTCTGGGTGACTGTGAGAAGCTCTTTAGCCCTTCAGCCTCAGCCACACAGCTCTCCATCACGCCCTATAATGTGTCGCTCTGGGTGACTGTGAGAAGCTCTTTAGCCCTTCAGCCTCAGCCACACAGCTCTCTATCATGCCATATAAAGTGTCCCTCTGGGGTACTATGAGAAGCTCTTTATGTCTTTAGCCTCAGCCACACAGCTCTCTATCACGCCCTATAATGTGTCGCTCTGGGTGACTGTGAGAAGCTCTTTAGCCCTTCAGCCTCAGCCACACAGCTCTCTATCACGCCCTATAATGTGTCGCTCTGGGGTACTGTGAGAAGCTCTTTAGCCCTTCAGCCTCAGCCACACAGCTCTCTATCACGCCCTATAAAGTGTCACTCTGGGGTACTGTGAGAAGCTCTTTATGTCTTTAGCCTCAGCCACACAGCTCTCTATCACGCCCTATAATGTGTCACTCTGGGGTACTGTACCCCCCTGAAATCTAGCTCAGAAAAAGTTGCCAAGTTCGATGCATGTTCACTTCTCTCTCAAACCAACCCAATGCTGCCTGGTAGAGTGGTGTGGGGCTGCCTCATACGTAGAGAGTGGATCCATTACCTTTGGTAAGAGTGGCATGGGGTTGCCTCGTACGGAGGCAGCGGCTCCATTACCTTTGGTAAGTGTGGTATGGGGCTACCTCGTGCGTAGGGAGTGGCTCAATTACCTTTGGTAAGAGTGGCGTGAGGCTGCCTCGTATGTAGGGAGCGGTTCATTACCTCTGGTAGGAGTAGCATGGGGCTGCCTCGTGCATAGGGAGTGGCTCCATTACCTTTGGTAAGAGTGGCGTGGGGCTGCCTGATACGCTGGAATTTGCTCCATTACCTTTTGTAAGAGTGGCGTAGAGCTGCCTCGTACATAGGGAGCGGCCCCATTACCTTTGGTAAGAGTGGCGTGGGGCTGCCTCGTACATAGGGAGTGCCTCATTACCTTGAGTCATCCCATGACTCTTGTCTCTGCTCACGATCACAGGTTTCCAAAGCAGCTCCAGCGCAGGGTGACAGAGGTGATCTGTCTGAATACCCGGAGATAGCGCTGTGTACCCCGCCACACACATACGCAACAGCCTACAGGTTCGCGCAGCAGGAAAAAGATCCCAGAAACAACATCATCTAACACATGCAACTATGGATTGCAACAAGAAGTAAATTGTGGCAATAATACTGACTTATGTTACTGAAAGACAGGCTTCTCCTGCTGGTTTAAGTTGTGTTCAGGAGCCAGCTGCAAACATATGATGGGCACAGTCTTTGACTTGTTCTCTCTCTGGAATCCAGTGGGCATGAAGGGGTCATCCCACCCCACTCTCGGGCACCGGGTTCATCATGTGAGGCCGGGCGCTTCATATTTGTTTATTTTGCAGGAAGACTCTTCTGTCTAAACGTAGCTGCCCGCAGATGAACAAATGATCCAGTCAGAACTGTGTCTCTCAGGGGATGAGGCCACCAGAGCCAATTTGTTTTTGCAGTGCATAATTTGTCACTCTGGGGTACTGTGAGAAGCTCTTTAGCCCTTCAGCCTCAGCCACACAACTCTCTATCATGCCATATAAAGTGTCCCTCTGGGGTACTATGAGAAGCTCTTTATGTCTTTAGCCTCAGCCACACAGCTCTCCATCACGCCCTATAATGTGTCACTCTGGGGTACTGTGAGAAGCTCTTTACGCCTTTACCCTCAGCCACACAGCTCTCCATCACGCCCTATAATGTGTCACTCTGGGGTACTGTGAGAAGCTCTTAACCCCTTCAGCCTCAGCCACACTGTTCTCTATCATGCCCTATAATGTGTCACTCTGGGGTACTGTACCCCCCTGAAATCTAGCTCAGAAAAAGTTGCCAAGTTCGATGCATGTTCACTTCTCTCTCAAACCAACCCAATGCTGCCTGGTAGGAGTGGTGGGGGGCTGCCTCATACGTAGAGAGTGGATCCATTACCTTTGGTAAGAGTGGCATGGGGTTGCCTCGTACGGAGGCAGCGGCTCCATTACCTTTGGTAAGTGTGGTATGGGGCTGCCTTGTATGTAGGGAGTGGACCATTACCTCTGGTAAGAGTGGCATGAGGTTGCCGCATACGTAGGGAGTGGCTACATTACCTTTGGTAAGAGTGGTAGGGGCTGCCTCATACATAGGGAGGTGCCCCTTTACTTTTGGTAAGAGTGGCATGGGGCTGCCTCATACGCAGGAAGTTGCTCCATTACCTTTGGTAAGAGTGGCGTGGAGCTGCCTCGTACATAGGGAGCGGCCCCTTTACTTTTGGTAAGAGTGGCGTGGAGCTGCCTCATACATAGGGAGCTGCCCCTTTACTTTTGGTAAGAGTGGCATGGGGCTGCCTCGTACGCAGGAAGTTGCTCTATTACCTTTGGTAAGAGTGGCATGGGGCTGCCTCGTACATAGGGAGCGGCCCCATTACCTTTGGTTAGAGTGGCGAGGGGCTGCCTTGTACGTAGGGAGTGCCTCATTACCTTGAGTCATCCCATGACTCTTGTCTCTGCCCACGATCACAGGTTTCCACAGCAGCTCCAGCGCAGGGTGACAGAGGTGATATGTTGAATGCATGGAGATAGCGCTGTGTACCCCGCCACACACATACGCAACAGCCTACAGGTTCCAGCAGCAGGAAAGAAATCACAGAAACAACATCATTTAACACATGCAACTATGGATTGCAACATAAAGTAAATTGTGGCAATAATACTGAATTATGTTACTGAGAGACAATCTTCTCCTGCTGGTTTAAGTTGTGTTCAGGAACCAGCTGCAAACATATGATGGGCACAGTCTTTGACCTGTTCTCTCTCTGGAATCCAGTGGGCATGAAGGGGTCATCCCACCCCACTGTCGGGCACCGGGTTCATCATGTGAGGCCGGGCGCTTCATATTTGTTTATTTTGCAGGAAGACTCTTCTGTCTAAACGTAGCTGCCCGCAGATGAACAAATGATCCAGTTAGAACTGTGTCTCTCAGGGGATAAGGCCACCAGAGCCCAATTTGTTTTTGCAGTGCATAATGTGTCACTCTGGGGTACTGTGAGAAGCTCTTTATGCCTTCAGCCTCAGCCACACAGCTGAAAATCACGCCCTATGATGTGTCACTCTGGGGTACTGTGAGAAGCTCTTTATGCCTTCAGCCTCAGCCACACAGCTCTCTATCATGCCCTATAATGTGTCACTCTGGGGTACTGTGAGAAGCTCTTTATGCCTTCAGCTTCAGCCACACAGCTCTCTATCACGCCATATAATGTGTTACTCTGGGGTACTGTGAGAAGCTCTTTATGCCTTCAGCCTCAGCCACACAGCTCTCCATCACGCCCTATAATGTGTCACTCTGGGGCACTGTGAAAAGCTCTTTAGCCCTTCAGCCTCAGCCATACAGCTCTCTATCATGCCATATAAAGTGTCCCTCTGGGGTACTATGAGAAGCTCTTTATGTCTTTAGCCTCAGCCACACAGCTCTCTATCACGCCCTATAATGTGTCGCTCTGGGTGACTGTGAGAAGCTCTTTAGCCCTTCAGCCTCAGCCACACAGCTCTCCATCACGCCCTATAATGTGTCGCTCTGGGTGACTGTGAGAAGCTCTTTAGCCCTTCAGCCTCAGCCACACAGCTCTCTATCATGCCATATAAAGTGTCCCTCTGGGGTACTATGAGAAGCTCTTTATGTCTTTAGCCTCAGCCACACAGCTCTCTATCACGCCCTATAATGTGTCGCTCTGGGTGACTGTGAGAAGCTCTTTAGCCCTTCAGCGTCAGCCACACAGCTCTCTATCACGCCCTATAATGTGTCGCTCTGGGGTACTGTGAGAAGCTCTTTAGCCCTTCAGCCTCAGCAACACAGCTCTCTATCACGCCCTATAAAGTGTCACTCTGGGGTACTGTGAGAAGCTCTTTATGTCTTTAGCCTCAGCCACACAGCTCTCTATCACGCCCTATAATGTGTCACTCTGGGGTACTGTACCCCCCTGAAATCTAGCTCAGAAAAAGTTGCCAAGTTCGATGCATGTTCACTTCTCTCTCAAACCAACCCAATGCTGCCTGGTAGAGTGGTGTGGGGCTGCCTCATACGTAGAGAGTGGATCCATTACCTTTGGTAAGAGTGGCATGGGGTTGCCTCGTACGGAGGCAGCGGCTCCATTACCTTTGGTAAGTGTGGTATGGGGCTACCTCGTGCGTAGGGAGTGGCTCAATTACCTTTGGTAAGAGTGGCGTGAGGCTGCCTCGTATGTAGGGAGCGGTTCATTACCTCTGGTAGGAGTAGCATGGGGCTGCCTCGTGCATAGGGAGTGGCTCCATTACCTTTGGTAAGAGTGGCGTGGGGCTGCCTGATACGCTGGAATTTGCTCCATTACCTTTGGTAAGAGTGGCGTAGAGCTGCCTCGTACATAGGGAGCGGCCCCATTACCTTTGGTAAGAGTGGCGTGGGGCTGCCTCGTACATAGGGAGTGCCTCATTACCTTGAGTCATCCCATGACTCTTGTCTCTGCTCACGATCACAGGTTTCCAAAGCAGCTCCAGCGCAGGGTGACAGAGGTGATCTGTCTGAATACCCGGAGATAGCGCTGTGTACCCCGCCACACACATACGCAACAGCCTACAGGTTCGCGCAGCAGGAAAAAGATCCCAGAAACAACATCATCTAACACATGCAACTATGGATTGCAACAAGAAGTAAATTGTGGCAATAATACTGATTTATGTTACTGAAAGACAGGCTTCTCCTGCTGGTTTAAGTTGTGTTCAGGAGCCAGCTGCAAACATATGATGGGCACAGTCTTTGACTTGTTCTCTCTCTGGAATCCAGTGGGCATGAAGGGGTCATCCCACGCCACTCTCGGGCACCGGGTTCATCATGTGAGGCCGGGCGCTTCATATTTGTTTATTTTGCAGGAAGACTCTTCTGTCTAAACGTAGCTGCCCGCAGATGAACAAATGATCCAGTCAGAACTGTGTCTCTCAGGGGATGAGGCCACCAGAGCCAATTTGTTTTTGCAGTGCATAATTTGTCACTCTGGGGTACTGTGAGAAGCTCTTTAGCCCTTCAGCCTCAGCCACACAACTCTCTATCATGCCATATAAAGTGTCCCTCTGGGGTACTATGAGAAGCTCTTTATGTCTTTAGCCTCAGCCACACAGCTCTCCATCACGCCCTATAATGTGTCACTCTGGGGTACTGTGAGAAGCTCTTTACGCCTTTACCCTCAGCCACACAGCTCTCCATCACGCCCTATAATGTGTCACTCTGGGGTACTGTGAGAAGCTCTTAACCCCTTCAGCCTCAGCCACACTGTTCTCTATCATGCCCTATAATGTGTCACTCTGGGGTACTGTACCCCCTGAAATCTAGCTCAGAAAAAGTTGCCAAGTTCGATGCATGTTCACTTCTCTCTCAAACCAACCCAATGCTGCCTGGTAGGAGTGGTGGGGGGCTGCCTCATACGTAGAGAGTGGATCCATTACCTTTGGTAAGAGTGGCATGGGGTTGCCTCGTACGGAGGCAGCGGCTCCATTACCTTTGGTAAGTGTGGTATGGGGCTGCCTTGTATGTAGGGAGTGGACCATTACCTCTGGTAAGAGTGGCATGAGGTTGCCGCATACGTAGGGAGTGGCTACATTACCTTTGGTAAGAGTGGTAGGGGCTGCCTCATACATAGGGAGGTGCCCCTTTACTTTTGGTAAGAGTGGCATGGGGCTGCCTCATACGCAGGAAGTTGCTCCATTACCTTTGGTAAGAGTGGCGTGGAGCTGCCTCGTACATAGGGAACGGCCCCTTTACTTTTGGTAAGAGTGGCGTGGAGCTGCCTCATACATAGGGAGCTGCCCCTTTACTTTTGGTAAGAGTGGCATGGGGCTGCCTCGTACGCAGGAAGTTGCTCTATTACCTTTGGTAAGAGTGGCATGGGGCTGCCTCGTACATAGGGAGCGGCCCCATTACCTTTGGTTAGAGTGGCGAGGGGCTGCCTTGTACGTAGGGAGTGCCTCATTACCTTGAGTCATCCCATGACTCTTGTCTCTGCCCACGATCACAGGTTTCCACAGCAGCTCCAGCGCAGGGTGACAGAGGTGATATGTTGAATGCATGGAGATAGCGCTGTGTACCCCGCCACACACATACGCAACAGCCTACAGGTTCCAGCAGCAGGAAAAAAATCACAGAAACAACATCATTTAACACATGCAACTATGGATTGCAACATAAAGTAAATTGTGGCAATAATACTGAATTATGTTACTGAGAGACAATCTTCTCCTGCTGGTTTAAGTTGTGTTCAGGAACCAGCTGCAAACATATGATGGGCACAGTCTTTGACCTGTTCTCTCTCTGGAATCCAGTGGGCATGAAGGGGTCATCCCACCCCACTGTCGGGCACCGGGTTCATCATGTGAGGCCGGGCGCTTCATATTTGTTTATTTTGCAGGAAGACTCTTCTGTCTAAACGTAGCTGCCCGCAGATGAACAAATGATCCAGTTAGAACTGTGTCTCTCAGGGGATAAGGCCACCAGAGCCCAATTTGTTTTTGCAGTGCTGCGCTGGAACAGTGTTTCTGACTGATGTCTAGGACTTCGCTGGATCACCATTGTAACGAATGAGTGGCTCAGGCTGCAGGATAGTGATCTGCATATAGCACAGGAAAGACTTGCTTTCAGAGCCTTTCAGTGACGAGAGAAGGGCAGCACCATGCCAGCAGGTGGGCGCCAAGATGTGCGTATTTTACCCACTTCGGGTCCTCGTGCGTGGTGCGCGCCCGGTCGTGTGCCTAGGCAAAGACCGGGCCAAGAGATGGCCCGTCAAAGGCTGGGCTTGGCACCCCCTAACAATTTCTGTCTGGACTACAAAGGACTGTTAATTAAACTTACTATCTATCGGGAGGCTGCCAAGTTTACCATAGTATACCAATTTTAAGAATGACCATCCGGTCTAGTGGTTGACTGTTAAGGTTTCTATTTGTGACAGCTCTCCCCCTAACGCAATGGCCAAAAGGAAGGTGGTGGAGGGTGGTGATGGGTCAGGCTTAATGATATCCAGAAAGCGAAGAAAGTACCTAAGTATCCAGGAAGTAATTGCGTCTTGGGTCGCATAGATAGGGGCATATGTATGAAGATGTCGATTTGCGAATCGGAATCTGCGATTTTTACCGAATCGCAGATTCAGAATCGCAAATCGGAATGTATCAACACAATCGCAAATATTTAGAGATTCGGCCAAAATAGCTAAATAATTGCGAGAAAATCAATAGCGATTACTTATTATTAAAAAATCGCAAAATTGCGATTTCCCACCGTAAAAAATTGCAAAATTGCGATTTCCCACCGGAAAAAATCGCAAAATTGCGATTTTCCAGAATCATCCAATCGCAATCCTGATGCAGTTTGATGACATCACCATCCAGGAAGTGACTGATTACCCATGGTGGAACAGCAATTGATTGTGAGAGAGTGCGAGAGTGTGGATTGCTACTGAGGAGCCATGGCTGAGAGTGGGAACAAGGATTTGCCTGCAACCCAGCAGGAGCAGCAAGAAGGGGAAACACCTAGGAAGAGAAAGCTGAAGTTCTCAGAAGCAGAACTTGAAACACTAATCAATGAGATGGTGCCAAACCATGACTTGTTATTTGGGAGGAGCTCACACAAGGTGCCTGAAGCAAGAAAAAGACGCATCTGGGAAGGCATACAGGCAAAAGTCAATGCCCTTGGAGTAACACACAGGAGTGTTGAAGTGTTGCGCAAGCGCTGGTACGACCTGCGCCAGCGCTCCAAAGAAAAATTGGCAGCCAGGCGGGAGCAGTCTCAGCTCACCGCTGGGGGAACCTCCAATGTGCCTGATTCAACACCGCTTGAGTAACTGGTAGAGGGCGCACTGGCTCAAGAGAGTGTTGCGGGCGTGTCCGTGCTAGACAGCTCCGACCAACCAGCTGCAAGACCAGGTAAGAAGCATGCCTTTCCACCCTAAACCACCCCCCCACCCCCTGCAGCAACCTAGGTATTAGGGGAACCACATGTCACGCTAGAGCAAGTACACAGGCAGTCACAGCAATGCATTGTGGGAGATGTAGTCACAATAGACAGTAATGTAGGAAGTAGCATCCATCTCATGCAATTTTCTCATGTGCAGGTCAGGAAAGGGGAATGACAAAAGTAAGGTAAGGGAAAACTGTGAATTAATTTATTTTCACATCATACTTTAGCAAATAAAATTAATGTGTGCTGTTCTATCCACAGAACCTGCAACTAACCTGCAACTAACAAGCCCGCAGGCAGTGGAAGAGACACAGGACCCCAAGCCTCTGGAGGTGCTAGCCAGGTTCAGGACACAGATGGGGAGGACAGTCCTGTCATTCCGCCAAAGGGACACAGGAGGAAGATCGTGAGGCCATTACCAGTCATGGAGGACGATGATGAGGACAACAATAACATTGTACAGTCTGATGCCCCAGGTTCCCAGCAGCAGGAGTCAAGGCCACAACACAGCCAGGGTCCACAGGTCACAGGCAGGCGTAGACCCCGCACGGGCTACAGCTCCATTGCTCACCAGGAAGAATCGGTTTTTGCAGGCCTGGAATTGCACATGCTCCAAGTACACCGCCTACAGGCAATACATCGTGAGATGAGGGCAGGGTTCAGGGGTATGCGTGAAGAAATTAGGGGTGCTGTGCAAGAGCTAACTGCAGAGTTGCGTGCAGAACGCGCTGCCAGGCGCAAAGAGCTGGCGCGCATGGACCGCTACACGCCGGCAATAAACCGCCTGGCCTCATCTACCAATATACTGTCCAGGCGTACCATAGAAACCCAGCGTGAGTTCTCTCATGGCATTCAGGACATCGCCACTGTTGTCGTGCAGTCCACTTCTGCCCTGGATGAACTGCGTGCCCTACGTACCGCAGGACCAGGAGTGCTGACTCCAAGTGAGGAGGACTCCCAGTCCGTGCGGAGCTCCACCACCCCACCACCCACTGTTGAGAGGCGCCGTAGTGCCAGAAGCAACAGGCCTGCTACACACCAATAGGATGTGCAGCCAACTGACAATGACTTACCAGGGCAAACTATGTCCGACTACAGTGTTGACACTGCAGTCATTCCAGTCAAATAGTTGCACTGTGATTTGAACATGTGCATTACATTGAGAGTGTTTGATGTTGCCTATGAGGATGTGTGCCATTGTTGCTGTAGCAATTAAAACACATTTGCTAAGATTGAAGTGGTCATTGTGTCATTATTACTCACCTAGAAGTAGTTGCGCATGATCTCATCACGCCTCCGTCGCCCAGCTGCAGCACCAGCTACGCTAGCTTCCATGCCTACAGGTCCAGGTCCCTCCACGTCGGAGGATTCAGAATCACTCAACTCCATTGGTGTCCCTTTCCTGGTAGCGATGTTGTGCAGCATGGCACAAGCTACAACAATCTTGCAGCATGCTTCGGGGCTGTATTGGAAAGCTCCTCCACTTTTATGAATGCACCTGAATCTGCTCTTCAATATGCCAAAGGTTCTCTCGATGGTGCCTCTTGTTGAAATGTGTGCCCGGTTGTAGCGCCGCTCCCCAGCAGTAGCAGGATTGAGGTAGGGTGTCAGGATGAAATCCCGGACTGCATAAGCACTGTCCCCTGTGGGTGGAAATGTTAACGGTTAGTCACTGTAATGCACATGCTAGTCGATTGAAATGTGGCCTATGTATGTGAGCATTTACCTAGTAGGTATCCCTCGCCAAAATCACCTCTTGCGAGTCTACGGTATAGCCCACTGTGACGGAAGATAAAGGAGTCATGTGTGCTTCCCGGATACTTTGCCACTATGTCTGTGATGATGTTTTTGGCATCACACACCACCTGTATGTTAAGTGAGTGGTAGCATTTCCTGTTCCTGAATACTTACTCGACGTTTGAGGAGGGGGATATTGCAACATGTGTCCCATCGATGCATCCTATGATGTGGGGGAACTGGGCAATGCTGTAAAACTCCTGCTTGGTCTGTGCTAGTTCCTGTGGGGTGCTGGGGAAGTGTATGTGGTGTTGCATCCTGTGTGTCATGGCATCAAGGAACGCATGGAAGAAGCGCGACAGGTCACTTTGTGACACCCCTCCTGCTGAGGCTATGACCCCCTGAAAACTACCTGAGGCCAGCAGGTGTAGTGAACACAGGACCTGGATGTGTGTGGGTATGGCTTGTGTCCTGCGGGTGAGGTGTTCTAGGTGGGGTCTGAGTTCCTCTATTAAATCAAGTATGCGCTCTTCCTCCAGTCTGTAGTGGGTGTAGATGTCCACCTCAGTGCGCTGGAAGATGGTGGTGCGCGCACGGATTATCCTCTCCTGCCGTCTCCTCCTCTGCGCCACAGCTCTCAGTCTTCGCCTCCTCGCTATCATGTAGAGCCCAGACCTTGTGGGAAAGAGTGTGTTGCATTCTGGGATTGCTAAAATACTTTGCACCTGGTTACCACCTGCTCCCACGTGGTGGTAATTGCGATTCCTTAAAAAGCGATTTCCAAGAATTCGCAATTTGCGAATGTTTGATACATATCATTGCAAATTCCTTAATTGTGATTTCCAGATTTGCGATTTTCGCTAAGCGGTTTCATCGCAAATTTGGGAATCGCAATGAAATTCGCTGATTACGGACTCTTGCAATGTTTGGAACTCGCTAAATAGCGATTCCTTATTTTGCGAGCATTTTTTGCTTGATACATTGGAAATTGCTATTTTTCTGTCGCAAACGCTATTTTTACCGATTTGCAGCGCTTGCGACAGAAAATTAGCTTCATACATATGGCCCATAGTCTTTTGGTTCAATGCGAGGGTATTTAGGATGCACACAGGGTGGAAGTGGGCTCTATCAATTCTAATGGCTCCTCAAAACCCACAAATTATGGCACAACCTAAACTATTCCTAAAATGTTCACAAAGCCCAAGAATACAAAAGACCCTACACCTACTACAAAATGGCTAAACACCTATTTGGAAGCAGCAGTGACAATACGTTCAGAAACAAATTCTGACTCACACCTCAAAGACTTTGCCGATTCGTCTATTGTATGCAGCAATCGTTTTGCCCCTAATTAGAGCCCCAGTAAACCTAGAGAAACATGCACTGAGAACTCTCTGTCTGCACAAGCTACTAACATTACAGCTCCCACTCCGAGCGCCCTTGATTGTGTTAATGAATTAAAAACAGAGATAACTGCTTTGAAATCCACGGTAAATGATCTTATGGGGGATGATGAGAGAACAAATGGCCCTAAATAAATAGACTTCTTTGTGTTAGAAGGCACAGACCAACCTGTCTAATCAACCTGTTAGTAGGTCTAATTACGAACCATCTGTGGGAAATAGGCAGAGTTCTCTCTCTTCTTCTTCATTAAACCATGAGACTGCATCAGAGAGAAAAGGCATAGTGCATAGGACCATGGGAAAGAACTTTCCATCTTATTCAAACTAGGGTGAGCTGGAAACGGGGCCGGAGTTCTCTACTAGGCCAAGGAAGGCCGGGTTTGTTGGGCCGCCAACTAACAGACTGCTACCCCTTTACAGTGGTTATGACCAACGTCCAAAAACTAGCCCCACAATGAGGCTTTGAGGGTGAAGACTCCTTGAGAATTAAGGTGACTCACTGGATAAGGCATGTGAGAGGGTGTAGGTCTCTAATCAGGGAGGATATTATTAGGGTTAAAAAGCCCAAGCTCCCCTTTTCCTCCTACGACTGCCTAGAACTGACTATGGTAAATGAAAGACTGACTAAACACCTAATAGCCTTAGAGTTCAGAACTTGCTCACCAGCACCTTCAGCTATACAATTCAGACGAAGCCCATTATCTGCAGATCAGCTACAGTGGCCACTAGTTACATGAAGGGATTGTCACCCGAGTCACTGCTGAAGGAGGTAGATTGACTTGCCTTGCAAAGTGGGTGTCTTGAGGGCCACCTTCCCAGCGCAAGTCTAGATGCAATGGTTGGTTCTCCCACATCACCACAGGCTACTTCATATCCAATATAGACATCAAGAGTAACGAGCTGTTCCATGGGCTACAGAAATAAAGAGTTGCTGCTGGGTCTACCTTGTACCATCCCAGCAGCAACCCCACAACCGAACACACCAGAAAAAGGCTTGACTCCCGTAGGTAGCAGTAGAAGTATCAAGGTGACACCAAGCCCAAACAGTCGAATGATTGAGGAAGCCTCCTGATCGTTCTCGATGATCGCACGGAATGTGGCTGGCATCCAGAGCAAGTTATCGCTTCTGTACTGGAAGGAGTTCATAGAGAACTCTGAGAGTTGGAGTACAATGGCAGAATATGAGGCAGGCTTTTCTAGATTCTGTGTACAAGAAATTAAAACCAAAATTCTGCAGGTGGTTTACTAATATGAGTAAAGCTAGGCCTCTGCACGAAACACACTACAACTACTCTTAATTAACCCAGATATTCAAGGAATTCACCTTCAGGGATGCACAGCTAATATCATTGACATCTATAATATTGATGTGAGAGGTACCAGAGTGGGCAGACCTTCAGTGACCATTAAATCGCTGGAGGAGCTTTTGAGCAAGAGGAATCCTTCCCCTTCCCTAATAATAGCAGGGAACTATGATACAACCTTCGAACCGCTAGACAGGGACGAAATGCCAGAAGCTTTAGATGAAGAGAAGAAGTGAATGGTCCCTCCATGGACCCAAAAGTTAGTTAGAAGGTGGAATCAAATAGTACTACAAGTTAAAGCTATGACTCTTGAGTTCTGTCTCAGGGCAGCTAATGGTAGGACTAAATCAAACAAGTCCTGGGCAAACACCTTTAATAGACTGGGAGGCCTAAGCGGTATTGATCATATCTTGTTGGACCTAAAGATATGGCACAATGTAAAAGATAAGGTGGTTGGTGAAACATTAGATTGCCTATCAATGCCACCACTGTGGGGTACCTCAACAGTTTTGCTAGAGACTCGGAGGCTGGTAACCACAAATGTTTGTCCTGCCAACGATAGGCACCGTCTCAAATTGCATAAGGGGCATACAGAGTGATCTGATGACTTTTACAGCTGAAGCTGCTGTAATGGAGGCAGCAGAAGAAGGGAGGTGTAAAGTAACAAGTATCCACTGCTGCTTCTTCAATCAATTGGGCCACCACCTCACACTTGCAAAGCATATCAAGGTTTTGAGGTCTTCTAAGAATAGGAAACAGACATGGTACAATAAGGCTTGCAGACATTCTAGATCTTTATTACTACGAGCAGTCAAAGTTAAAGACCTAGACGGGACGAGAAATGGCAAGAAGCCCTACAAGTTAGAACTGTGGAAAGCTAAGTGGGATTGGGATGAAGCTAGATTGCATTCCCTCTAGGATGCATAGCAAGCCAGAGACAGTAAAATAATCTGGTTATTGATGGCGCGGAGCGATGAGACAGGCCATGTTGAACCAGAAAATCATATTCCGTCCTGCGCTTGGCACACCTATTTTCCAACTTCTATACTGATTGTGAAGTGACCCTGTTATCCATACTGCCACCCAGACGGAACTCCGAAACTAAGAGGGTCCTTTTTTCTTAGAAAGATTTCTATCCCCGCAATTAGCACTATTGTCCGTTCTAAAGCACCGGACCCTGATGGGATACCAGGTGACCTTTTCCTTTGAGATATCCTGGGCTGGACGCAGTGTATGTATATAATATTCAATGCTATAGCTGATGGTGTCCCTAGCCCAGATTCCTGGAGAGGAGCAAAAGTTGTACAAGTATTTAAAAAAGGCAACAAGTCCTCTCCCTACAAATATGGGCCTATTAGTCTTATTGAAGCAATACAGAAGGTTTTCAGTAGGGCTCTTTTGGGCAAAATACAGGAATGGGCTAATGATAATAAAACGTTGTCCCTATCCCAAGCAGGGTCTAGAGAGAAAACAGGGACCATAGATGAACTGTTCTGGTTTCTTCTCCTCTGCTGGAAAACAGTGTTAAATGGGAAAGAGACCTTTCTATGTAGCCTTTATAGAACACAAGACGACATTTGACCTAGTACCCAGGCAGAATCTGTGGCGAACTCTTAGAGATTTAGGCCTGCCGGAGGAAATTGTAGTTCTACTTACCGTCCGCACAAAGGAAATTCTGCTAGGGTTCATTGGGATTTGCAAGACCAGCTTACCGATCCAATCTCTGTTAATAAGGGTTTCCGCCAAGGCTGTGCATTGGCCCCCACACTTTTCTGATTTTTTATTAATAATGTGATACAATTTCTCAGTGCAATACCGGCAAAGGCTCCTATACTGGGGGCAGGGGGGGAGTAGTTCCTCTGCTTTTTGCTGACAATACTCTGCTTGTATCAAAACCAACTGGAGGGTTACAACAACTACTGAACCAGTTCCAAGAATTCTCTGACATTAAAGGTTTAATAATTAATATAACTAAAATCAATTGTATGGCCCTGAACCCCCACAAATCCTATCATGGGTTGCCCAAGGCTTGGAGGCATACAGCTTGAGAGGGTCAGCGCCTTTAACTGTCTAGGCTTAATGCTGCAGATAATTTGTCATGGAAACCTCATATTAATAAGATGGTCCTGAAGCACAAACAGTTGGCTGGGGCTTTAGGGAGAGAGCATCGATCATCGTACACCAAACCTGTTGGGCCAGCCATGCAGGCTTATGATGCTAAAGTGATGAGCTCTACAATGTATGGTGCATAATTGTGGGGCTTGGAACACGTAGAGGAGCTCAGTAGCCTAGACTTAAAAATGTTAAGCCTAGGGATGCTACCCCCTTTTTTTTGTTTAAGAAATGTTTATTTAGATTTTCAAATACAAAACAAGGCCATCATAAAACGTATTTAACACAAGTAAAATAAGCAATCAGGCATATAACATAAAAGTGACTTGTAATTAGAAAGAAATAAAAGAGGAAAGACAGCAGGAAAGAAAAAGAGAAAGAAGGAAGAAAAGGAAAGGAAAGAAGGAGAAAGGACGATAAGAAATAAAGAATCAAAATGATGAAGGACAATATTATGGAAAAAGAGAGAAGAAGAGTTAACGTATAGGAGGATTGGAAGAAAGGTAAGTAGTAAAGGGAAGCCAAAGGAGATCAGATTTGATTTTTTGAGAAACAGAGGAAGAGAAAACAGTAGCGATCCTGTGTTCTTCACAAATAAAATTCCACCAAGTAAGTAACGATAATTTGGAGTTGTCTTTCCAGGATGATAAAATTACTTTAAAAGCTAAATCAATAAAAAGATCAAACAGTCTTGAAACAGAGGATACAATATCTACATCAGGTGATACAGATCCTAAAAAAACATGCAGTAGTGATACAGTAGTATTGAAGTGAAATATTGACATGCAAACATTTCAAACTGAAGTCCAAAAAGAGAAAACGGAAGAACACTCATACAGTTGATGTTTTAACGTGCCTGTTTCACTAGAACATGACCAACAAAGTGGAGAGGAAGTTGGTGAAAACTTACAAATACTAACAGGAGTAATAATAGCTCTATGATAAATAAAATACAAATATTGAGTTATACGTGCAGCAGCAGAAACTCTGAGCAACTTGGTCCACAGTTTCTCCCAGGTTATAACAGGGAGAGAGATGGATAAATCATTTTCCCATGCAATCTCAATAGTGGACTTAGGACGATCAACAACATTAGATAACAATAACTTATATACAAAAGCAGCTTTAGGTCTGTGGGTAGAAAATAATGGCTATAGAGGAGTAGAAGGGGTTAAAGATGGGGAGTCAGGTGGGAGTGAAAAAGTGACTAAATGAGATTGTATGGCATTAACAATTATATTCATTAATACAGGAGTCAGGTAATTGATAGAGTATTTGAAGTTCATGAAAAGGGATAAGAGAATATTTGTGGAGAAATTGATAAACAGAAGTGATATCCTTCTCCTTCCAATATTTGTAGTAAAAAGATTTGCCTTTGTATTTAAGAAATGTATTATACCATACAATAGAGGATAAAAAACATTGTAGAGGAGTCATATCCTTAGAAAATTTATTATAGGGTAAAGTTTGGGAGTATTTCAAAACAGAGTTTTTGGACAAAAAGGTGCAATTAGACATAAAAATAACGTGTTGAAAAGAATTTTTTTTTAATAATGAACGTTCAAAAAGAATCCATCTGGGGACAGGAATATCCAAAAAATCATAAGCTAATGAAAAAGACTGTTTAATCAAAAAAGCTGAGTGATAGGCTTTAAAGTGAGGAAAACGATCCCCACCTTCACTTTTAGGTCGAATAAGTTTGTTTAGAGCAATACGTGGGTGTTTATTATTCCACAAGAACTTTATACAAATAGAGTTTAATCGAGAGAAATACACATTAGGGATTTTAATAGGAAGCATAGACACTATGTACAACACATGAGGAGCAATCATCATTTTGATAGTATCCAATCTGCCCCACCATGAAAGATATAAGGGAGACTGTTGGACCTGGGAAACCAGTCCACATAGGGTAGCCTGGCACCGAGTAGGTAAGACTAAACTCAGAGGCAAATTGTGTTACACCCGCATCACACCTCGCTCAGTAACTTGGCGCCCATCCACAAAAAGAATGATACTACACCGGTTTAGAAAAATACGGTCTGTTTTATAAAATCTCTTTGTAGTTTCTCTTTGTCTCTCAGCAGGGTTTAGGTTACATTCACTAAATAGCTCTACATTTGATCAACAGCATATGCACATTTCCACATAGTATTAACTACACATTACCCCCTCACACAATTGTGGCTCAGCCTTATCTCCGGCCCCTTTTGTGAGCAGTTTACGTTTCACAGTTTTGGACAAGATTATTTGCACAGGTAGAACTTCTTACAGTTGGACACAGCTGTACTCCATTCTTGAAGACTTAATATTTCTACTGAACTGAGGGTATATGATAAGTAACAGTGCCCCTTATAGCCCACTAGGATCTTTAATCAACAATCGGTTATCACCGTAACGACCATCAGCATATTTTGATCACTTCTTTCAGTCATATAGATTGCTCGGGATTAACATCAGATTGACAGGTTGGCCCAGTGACTTCTCAGGCCCTGAATAACTCTACATTCAAGAAATACCCCCCTTTAGAAGTCGCTATTCCACCAACGACCTTAATTAAACAGGGTCAGCGCTGCGCTCAGGAAGCCTCGCTATACAGAGTTACTGTTCGTGGCGTAAATGCACAAATGGAAGTTGTCTCGAGTCTGTGCTTTACTTTCTAGAGCCACTGTTTACTGTCAGATCTTCCGTACGTTACTGGTCAGTTGAATAGTCCCGCTTTTCCCCTCCTGCCACCACTTCCTGAGGCAACTGCGAGGCCCTCTCAGCCCCTGGGGCCCCGCGCTTCACTTTACAGCCTTACCGGGATTAGACAGTTACGTCCCAGGCAGCTCACTCGGCCACGCTACCTCTTTCAGGCTTGCTGCAACTGCGCCGTGGCGTTTCCGACCCCAGCGCTGCACTTCACTCAGCAGTTGACTGGATCGGAACCCCACCGCGTCTCCCTCAGTGCTTCTATCGGCTCTGCTCTCACTCTCTCCTCAGTCGTCACGTGCAATCGTCCTTCTTCTCTGGCTTCCGCGGCTCGGCCCCCTTCCAGTCCCACTACTCTGCCGATGAAACCCAGGCCCTCCCCGCAGATTCTCCTCAGCAGGGGCCCGTATTCAAGGAGCGGCAGCTAGCGGTAGGAATCTTAGATGCCAGCCGCAACCGGGTAATGTTGTTATCACAGTCTCTTGGGTATAGAACCGCTCGGGGGTTGTAGCGGTGACACTTCAGACGTCCCCCTCTCACAAACTCACAGGAAGCGGTTCAGTTTGGATCACGATGATGGGGAAACCAGGTAGTCTCGACTCTGATAGGATCAGTTATTCTCCCTACAGTATTCCCAGGTTAGACTCTCACAGTTCTTCTCCTAAAACCTAGGACACCTTTCCCAGGGCACTGACAGAAAAGGAGAACTAAGGGCGATGAAACCAGGTCAAGGCTCAGTCGTTAGGTAAAGGGTCACATCAGCAGGAAGGGCAGCCGGCCTAAGGGTCGATCTATCCCCTCACAGTGCGCCTTCCTCCCTACACTATCGCTTCACTCCTCACCAGGTTCCCCTCTAGCTCACTGGTCATTCTACAAAATGGCCGCTCTAGTTCTGCCCTTTTATAGACTGGGACCTGGCTACTGGAATCAGCTGGAAGGTTCTAGAGCCTTCCCAGTGTAGTCCTATGGCACAGGTCCCTAAGGTAAAAAAATGTGGCAGTTACAAGCCACCATTTTGTGTGTCTATGTATACACCAAGTCAAGAGAGCACCTAGGCCTCAAAAAGGTATAGGGGTAAGGTAGCACCTAACCCCAAGGACAACACCAAAAAAATTCTAGTGGACATAAAAATGAAAACAGTTAGGAGGCAGAAAGAGGACAAAAATAAATAAATAATTAGGAGGGACCACCTTAAAGGGCTGACAGGTCTAACACACGTCCCCCCCAGCTGAAAGTGGGGAGAGCCTACCCAACCCCTTGGGAGTTCTCATCACTAAGGCGGAAATACCTAGAGAGTGTCTGCATTGGCGTGGTCCACTCCAGGCCGATGTTCCACCCGGAAGTCCATTCCCTGTAGGGAGATAGACCATCTCAACAGCTTGGGATTCTCCCCCTTCATTTGCATCAGCCAACGAAGAGGTCGGTGGCCGGTCTGCACTAGGAAGTGCTAGCCAAACAGGTATGGCCGCAGCTTCTTCAGAGCCCATACCACTGCAAAGGCTTCCCGCTCAATTGCACTCCACCTCTGTTCCCGGGGAAGCAGTCTCCTGGACAAGAAGACAACAGGTTGATCCAAACCCTCTTCATTGAGTTGCGATAACACTGCCCCAATGCCATGCTCTGATGCGTCCGTTTGGACAATGAATTCTTTAGAAAAATCAGGAGCTCTGATGACTGGAGCTGCACACATTGCTTGCTTCAAGGTGTCAAAGGCTTGCTGACAAGCCTCCGTCCAGACTACCCGTCGGGGTTGCTTCTTGGATGTGAGTTCCGTTAGAGGTGCCCCAATTGTGCCATACCCCTTTACAAAGCGACGGTAATAGCCTGTGAGGCCCAGGAAAGCTTGGACCTCAGTTTGGGTCTTGGGAGGCTCCCAGGCCATGATAGCCTCAATCTTTGCCTGGAGGGGCTGCACCGTTCCCCTGCCCACCAAGTGGCCTAGGTACACCACCGACCCCTGCCCGATCTGACATTTGCTGGCTTTGATTGCCAGGCCAGCCTGTTTTAGGGCTTGGAGAACAGCCTGTAGGTGACACAGGTGGTCCTCCCAGCTGCTGCTGAAGACGGCAATGTCACCTAGATAAGCAGCAGAGAAGGCCTCCATCCCGGAGAGGACCTTGTTCACCAGCCGCTGAAAAGTGGCAGGAGCGTTCTTGAGCCCAAAGGGCATCACACAGAACTGATAGTGGCCCTCAGGAGTGGAGGAGGCTGACCTTTCCCTTGCTCCATCTGTAAGGGAGATCTGCCAGTACCCTGAGGTGAGGTCAAAAGTACTCAAGTATTGGGCAGCTCCCAGCCGCTCAATGAGTTATTCCGCCCTGGGGATCGGATGAGCATCAGTTTTAGTCACTGAATTCAGTCCCCGGTAATCCACACAGAACCTGAGTTGTGCCCAGCGGGGCAGCTTTTGGTACCTGAACCACGGGACTGGACCAGGGGCTACTTGAAGGTTCAACTACTCCTAGCTTCAGCATCTTAGTGACTTCACTGTGGATGCTGGCCTTCACCTTATCTGACAGCCGGTAGGTCTTAGACTTCACAGGTGGGCTGTCTCCTGTGTCCACATCATGGGTACACAGGTGGGTCCTTCCCGGGATAAGGGAGAAAAGCGAGGGAAACTGCTCCAGGACTTAGCGGCAGTCCCTACGCTGTTCAGGAGTTAGGGATGGAGATAGAATCACTCCCTCCACTGACCCATCCTTTTCCTGAGATGAAAATAGATCAGGGAGAGGCTCACTTTCCTCTTCCTCTGCTCCATCAGTTACCATCATCAAGATGACCTCGGGCCTCTCATGGTGGGGTTTAAGGCGATTAGCATGGAGCACCTGATGGGGCTGCCGGGAAGTCTTAAGGTCCACTACGTAAGTGGCCTTGCCCTTCTTCTCAATCACCTCAAAGGGGCCTGTCCAGCGATCCTGGAGGGCACTCAACTCTCCAGGTTCCATCACCCACACTTTCTGGCCAGGCTCCAACTCCACAGGGTGAACATTGTGGTCATATCACTCTTTCATCACTGCCTGGCTGGCTTCCAAGTTGTTAGAAGCTTGCTTCCACAACTTAGCCATTTGGCTTCGGAAGGCCAGCATGTAGCTCACCACATCCTGGGGAAGCTTCCTGGGAGTCTTTTCCCATCCGTCTTTCACCAGGCTGAGAGGTCCACGAACAGGGTGCCCATACAGAAGTTCGAAGGGGCTGAAGCCCACTCCCTTTTGCGGCACTTCCCTGTATGAAAACAGCAGACAGGGTAGGAGGACGTCCCATTTCCTCCTCAGGCTCTCAGGCAGACTTCTGATCATGCCTTTCAAGGTTTTATTGAACCTTTCCACCAGACCATTGGTCTGTGGGTGATAAGGGGTAGAGAACCGGTAGGTAACCCCACACTCCTTCCACATAGCCTGCATGTAGGCTGACATGAAGTTGGTCCCCCTGTCGGACACAACTTCCTTGGGGAAACCCACTCGGGTAAAGATCCCCATCAGGGCCCTAGCCACTACAGGTGCAGTAACAGTCCTCAAAGGAATTGCCTCTGGGTACCGAGTGGCATGATCCACCAGAACCAGGATAAACCTGTGACCAGCTGAAGTTGGTGGATCCAATGGCCCCACAATGTCGAAGGCCCCCCTTTCAAAGGGGGTGTAACGACAGGTAGTGGTTCCAGGGGAGCTTTCAGCTTCACCCCTGTTTTCCCACTGGCTTGGCAAGACACACATGTCCGACAGTAAGTGTCGGACGCCACCCTCATCTGAGGCCAGTAGAAATGAGGAACAAGCCGAGCAAAGGTCTTGTCCTGACCCAAGTGTCCTGCCAAGGGTATTTCGTGAGCCAGTTCTAAAAGAAAGGCTCGTAACGTTGGGGAACAACCAAGGCCTTTGACAAACCTTGCACTGGAGCCTTGGGTTCACTGTAGAGGAGTCCATCCTCCCAGTAAATGTGGTAGTTCCCTGTACTGTTACCTGCTGCCTGGGCTGCGGCCTGACGCCAGAGACCCTCGAGGGTAAGGCACTCCTTCTGGCCCTGACAGAACTCTTCCCTGGTAGGCCCCCCTCCACATGCCACTCGGCAGGGATAGGCAGGTCCTCCAGGGAGACAACATCCCCCTCCGTGGACTCCGGGTCCACCACCACAGGTGGCCTATTCGTCTCACGGCATGGATGCCGAGGCAGGCTCCTCCTGTCCCCGGATTGTTCTCTTTTTGATAGCTGGCTGTGCCTTTGTTCCAGGCTCCTCCTCCGGGTAGTTGCGGACCTTGTACTGGCACAGGCCGAGTCAGATGTACCCAGCATCTCAGAATGAGTCCGGTATTCCACCTCCTTCCAAGCATTGTGCTCCATATCATTCCCCAACAGACAATCGACTGGCACGGCAGGGCTTACAGCAACTCGAAGTGGACCTGCAACCCCTTCCCACTCAAATGGAACCTAGGCCACCGGGTAGTGACCTATTCTGCCGTCAGCCATCATGGCGGGGTGGAGTACATTGGGGATCACCTGCTCTGGGGACACCAGATGACTCCTTACCATAGTCATACTGGCACCTGTGTCCCTCAGAGCTTCCCCTCTTTGGCCATTGATGGTGACCCATTGCCCATACTTGGTAGTATTTGGGGGCACCTGGGTCTTAGGAACCATCTCCCGATCTCCCAGGGACACTAAAGTGACTCCCGCCCACTCCCCTCCCTTATCTAAGGGCAACTCCTCCCGAGCACTACACTAGCTACTCCCGGGGCTTTTCCTCCAGTGGGAGGGGGTGGTTTCTTTGGGCACTTGGCGTCTCCTTTGTAGTGCCCAACTCCACCACATTCATAGCAGCGGACAACCCTTGGCTGCTGACTATGGTCAGGATGAGGGTTTTTTGGCGGGTTGGCCCTAGGAATGAATCCTGAACCCTTTCCCTGGAAACTGTTTTGGGGACCTCTTGAGAACTCCCTCTTTTTATCTCCCCCTCTTTCTTCTGGGGAGCGCCCTGACCAGTCCTTTGAGAATCCCCTCCAGTCCCCTTTGAGGACACCCGGGTACTAGCCCAGATGTCCGCCTCCTCAGCAAGCTTCCGGGGGCTGGTCAGCTTGCTGTCCACCAGGTGTTGTCGCAGCTCGGGAAAACATTTCTCGAGTAGGTGCTCCTTTAGGATTAAATCATACAGCCCCTCGAAGTCCCCCACCTCACTGCCTTGCACCCAACCCTCTAAGGCCTTTTTGGCATAATCTAGGAAATCCACCCAATTCTGTGTAGCCAGTTTGTGGCTGTTCCAGAATTTTTGTCGGTACTTCTCAGGAGTCAGCCCAAACTTTCTTATCAGCGCCACTTTCATGGTGGGGTAGTTAGTCTGCTCCTCCTGCTCTTGGGCCAAAAGTGCATCCCTTCCTGCGGGAGGCATGTATTTATACAGGCCACCCCCCAGTGTCTTTCCAATATCCCATGGGTTCTTAGCGAGACCTCATAGGCAGCCAATCATTTCGCAATATTGTCCCCTGCACTGTAGCTGGCGATTACGTTTTTTGGCAAATAGGGTCTGGGTTCCCTGGCTATCTCTTTGGGTTCGCTGCCACCAACAGGAGTACTAGGAGTCCCTATTTGCAGGACCTTGAGGTCTAACTCCCTGAGACTCAACTCATGAGCCAGCCTCTTTTCCTCCCTCTCCTTCTCCATCCTAGCTAAATCCCACTTCAACTGCCTTTCCTCTCTCCGGTCAGCTAGTTCGGCTTCGGTTAAGCTCCTCACAGAGACACTGCTGCCCTCCCTCGAAAGTGTCCTAGGACCTTGCAATAGGTTCCCCCTTTCGGTTTGGTACAGTTCATCCACTCCGATGACAGTGTCCCTATCCCCCTCTTCCTCCTCCTTCCCCTCCGGGTGAGCTGCCACCCATGCTCTCAAGCTGGTTTGGAGTTCCCCCTTTTTAGCACCACGCTTGAAAAACACCCCCTTACTTTGACAGAATTCCCTGAGTTGGGCCGCAGTGTAGGTCTCCAACCCTTCCAAATCGAATTCCATTTTGCCAACAGGGTCTCTGACAGTCACTAGGAAGAATTCACGAAAGAGCCTTATGTAAGGGCTACCTCCACCCACCACCAGGAAAGAATGTTGAAAAGCAAAACTTTTAATTAGGGAGTCCGCTAGGAGGAAACTCAAGGTGTAGGTCTGTGGAGCACACCAAACTACTGCTAAGTGGATGCAAGCATAAGCTCTAATCCCACCACTGGACACCAATTATGTTGGACCTGGGAAACCAGCCCACATAGGGTAGCCTGGCGCCGAGTAGGTAAGACTAAACTCAGAGGCAAATTGTGTTACACCTGCATCACACCTCGCTCAGTAACTTGGCGCCCATCCACAAAAAGAATAACACTACACCGGTTTAGAAAAATACGGTCTGTTTTATAAAATCTCTTTGTAGTTTCTCTTTGTCTCTCAGCAGGGTTTAGGTTACATTCACTAAATAGCTCTACATTTGATCAACAGCATATGCACATTTCCACATAGTATTAACTACACATTACTCCCTCACACAATTGTGGCTCAGCCTTATCTCCGGCCCCTTTTGTGAGCAGTTTACGTTTCTCAGTTTTGGACAAGATTATTTGCACAGGTAGAACTTCTTACAGTTGGACACAGCTGTACTTCATTCTTGAAGACTTAATATTTCTACTGAACTGAGGGTATATGATAAGTAACAGTGCCCTTTATAGCCCACTAGGATCTTTAATCAACAATCGGTTATCACAGTAACGACCATCAGCATATTTTGGCACTTCTTTCAGTCATATAGATTGCTCGGGATTAACATCAGATTGACAGGTTGGCCCAGTGACTTCTCAGGCCCTAAATAACTACATTCTACATTTGCCCCTAACCTGGCGATACTATATATGGATGACTATGAGAGCAACTTCATCTTCAGCGACACAAACCCATTCGGACACCACATGCTCATGTGGGTCCGCTATATAGATGATGTGCTGTGCATCTGGGATGGCACCAAAGAAGAACTCACATCATTCCATACTTGGCTGAATACACAAAGCACGGATATCCAATTCACTCTGGAAGCAAATAAAGAGAGGATCCCGTTTTTGGATATTACTATCTACGTCAATTCAGAGACTAAATTGTTAGAAACAACTTTATTTCAAAAACCATCTGAGCGGAATTCATTATTAGAATACAATAGCCACCACCCCAGGGGACTGCGTGACAACCTCCCCGTGGGCCAATTCTTCCGAATTCGCCGGAACTGTTCATGTAAAGAGAATTATATGGCAGAATCGCAGGACCTCTCTGAGCGATTAACAGCACGAGGTTATCCCACACGTTTAGTTAAACGTGCTCGCAAAAGAGCCTGGTACAGCCCTCGAGAGAATCTCTTGAATAGCGAAGAAAAAGAGGATTCATCCAGAGATCGTGTTATTTGTGTCACCACTTTTTCCACTCGCAGCAATGACATTAAGAAAATCATTAACCATCATTGGCGCTTAGTAGCAGATGATATTGGACAGAAGGCCTTACCATTGCATTCCTTTAAGAGAGCACGTAACATCAGAGATCAAGTGGTACAATCTTTCCTTCCGATACCTCGGAATCCGACTATCCAATCACTGTGGCATCTCCCTCCCATTGTAGGACACACAAGATGTGGTTCGTGCACAGCATGTGCCACTACAATTCAGACCAAAGATCTTACCTACAAAGGGAAAACCTATGCACTCAAATCCCACACAAATTGCAACTCTTCCAATGTAATTTATTGGATCAAATGTCCATGCAATTTGGCGTATGTAGGCCAAACCCAACAAAAGGTTAAAGCCCGCATCCTACAACATGGGAGTAGAATTAGATGTGGAGTACAGGGGCACCCTTAGTAGATCACTGCACACTGAAAGGCCACAGTCCAGACACTTTACAGTGGCTAGTACTGGAGAAAATAAATTTGGGACCCAGGGGTGGAGATATGGCACGAATTCTAACCCTTAGGGAATCTAAATGGATGACAACCTTGGACACTATTCATAATGGGCTGAATGAGGCAGAAAGCAGTCATGCTCAATTGGCTAGCTTCGGCCGTTGAAATGTTCAACATAGCGATCTTCACCCTCATGTTTGAGAGGTGCATCTGCTAAATAGTTCCTATCTTTGATCTACTGATGTATTTGATTTTCATATGTCTCTCATGAAATGTATAGTATAATGATCAGTTTAGGATGAGAGGTTACTTTTGCTGAAAATGGATTATGCTGTAACACGATTAATTTTGCTTTTGACCCTCCTGTGTGAGAGGTCCTCGGCAACTGATATCGTAAATATGCTGTTTTCATTCATTTGACTGATGAGGTAACCAATACAAGGTTGTAATGTGCAAATAGAGACTTTTTACTCCAGGCGTAGTATATGCGCAGAAATAGACTAGCGTTGTCAGAGCGCGTTGTTTGTTTACTTATGTGGACAACCCGGAAACGCTAATAGAGCTATTGTACAGTTGCCCCGAGCAACGACCCGGACGGGTTTTGAGTCCTCCTACTATTTTTATGATCAGCCTAAACGCCCACTTCGTGGTAGACGGCAGATACGAGGTGGCGGGACTCATACGTTTGGGACTATTCCTCCTAGCAGTGAGTAAGGAACGCTCGAGTTTCATGTATACTCTATGCATATTACTCAAGTAGCAGAGTACTAATTAGCTCTATTACCGCCCACAGGAGCGGAGACTCGGTGCAATCGTAACCGACGCACAGCTTTGATTTATTCTGACGGTACACCCGTTTACTTTTGGCGTCTACAGTGAAGCTCAGATTGAGTCGGAATTCACGCCGGCTTTAGGTAAGACCGGGTTCACGGTTACAGGTTGTGATTCTTCATTACACTCGCTCTAGATTACTGATAGCCGCATTTATTGTCCTCAGATACGACGTTTGGGAGCGCGTAATTAATTGACACGACCCCAGTTTTTCAGCAAGCAGGTACGTGGGCGGATAGTCCATCCGATAACAAACCGTAGGCTTTGTCATGTTTGAAGTCAAATTAATTCACGACGTGTATCTGTTTGACTTTTGCAGATTGCCTTAGAATTATACGACTGAAATGTAATGAATCACCATACTTTTCGTTGCTTTCTGTGGCAGGTAACCTTTTAAGCTTACTATACTAGAGCTTCAACTAATCTAGACGTTGCCATATTTCCTAAGATAAGATTTAGACACCAACTCATGTCCCTCTGGAGCACAAATAGGCTCATGCCCTAATTGTTTATTGGCCAACCTCATTTTCTAGTGCAATTCTAATAGTTATAACATGCTCATGTATATCAACCTGGTTAGTGACACCGATTTGGTTTCTTCTGGTTGAGTCAGGAGTTTTGTGTTTTTGTTTGTTGGTTTTTAATATGGATGAGTTAGGTACCATTCATTGGTCCTCAGCAATTTCTTTTTAGTACCAAATAAGTGCAAAAGACATGATTTCTTCTCTGATAAATGTGTAAATGAATTTAATAATTGCATTGCTTTAAGTAATTTTCCTTTAGCACCATGGTAACATTTCAACTGGTTTGTTTACCGCTCACTACGGTAACTTGACATTCACTGTCTTTTTCCTTATATTTATATTACACTGTTTACATCCTTACAGAAATTGTAGTGCACCCTGTATATATCCTGTCCTGATGAAGACCCCGATGTAAGGCAACAAACACGCCTACAACTGTAGCGTGGGGTCGAAACGTCGACGGCTACTTTTTTACTTTCTTCAGTTGACACCGCCCGCATTAATTTGGATATACCTGTGTCAATATAGACTATTTCGAGTATAATGGGATATGTGATGATCCCTCACTTTGGCTCAGGGATCTGAAGCCTCTGAAATATTACTGTATTTCGAATGAAATTAGATACTTAATAAGTGTCACGAATTCTACCCTTCACTTTCCTTTTCCTTCACAGCATCACGCTACCTCACTTCCTTTCTTTGGGGCACTGTCATTTACCAAGTATATTGGTTTACTCATTGTGATTAATTTACAGTGTGTTGACGTTTTTTACATTCTCTAAATATGTATACACCAAGTCAAGAGAGCACCTAGGCCTCAAAAAGGTATAGGGGTAAGGTAGCACCTAACCCCAAGGACAACACCAAAAAAATTCCAGTGGACATAAAAATGGAAAGAGTTAGGAGGCAGAAAGAGGACAAAAATAAATAAATAATTAGGAGGGACCACCCAAAGGGCTGACAGGTCTAACACGCGTCCCCCCCAGCTGAAAGTGGTGAGAGCTACCCAACCCTTTGGGAGTTCTCATCACTAAGGCGGAAATACCTAGAGAGACCGTCTGCATTGGCGTGGTCCACTCCAGGCCGATGTTCCACCCGGAAGTCCATTCCCTGTAGGGAGATAGACCATCTCAACAGCTTGGGATTCTTCCCCTTCATTTGCATCAGCCAACGAAGAGGTCGGTGGTCGGTCTGCACAAGGATGTGCGAGTTAAACAGGTATGGCAGCAGCTTCTTCAGAGCCCATACCACCGCAAAGGCTTCCCGCTCAATTGCACTCCACCTCTGTTCCCGGGGAAGCAGTCTCCTGGACAAGACGACAACAGGTTGATCCAAGCCCTCTTCATTGAGTTGCGATAACATTGCCTCAATGCCAAGCTCTGATGCGTCCGTTTGGACAATGAATTCTATAGAAAAATCAGGATCTCTGAGGACTGGAGCTGCACACATTGATTGCTTCAAGGTGTCAAAGGCTTGCTGACAAGCCTCCGTCCAGACTACCCGTCGGCGTTGCTTCTTGGATGTGAATTCAGTTAGAGGTGCCACAATTGTGCCATACCCCTTTACAAAGCAACGGTAATAGCCTGTGAGGCCCAGGAAAGCTCGGACCTCAGTTTGGGTCTTGGGAGGCTCCCAGGCCATGATAGCCTCAATCTTTGCCTGGAGGGGCTGCACCGTTCCCCTGCCCACCAAGTGGCCTAGGTATACCACCGACCCCTGCCCGATCTGACATTTGCTGGCTTTGATTGTCAGGCCAGCCTGTTTCAGGGCTTGGAGAACAGCCTGTAGGTGACACAGGTGGTGCTCCAAGCTGCTGCTGAAGACGGCAATGTCATCTAGATAAGCAGCGGAGAAGTCCTCCATCCCGGACCTTGTATACCAGCCACTGAAAAGTGGCAGGAGCGTTCTTGAGCCCAAAGGGCATCACACAGAACTGGTAGTGGCCCTCAGGCGTGGAGAAGGCTGACCTTTCCCTTGCTCCATCTAACCCCAAGGACAACACCAAAAAAATTCCAGTGGACATAAAAATGAAAAGAGTTAGGAGGCAGAAAGAGTACAAAAATAAATAAATAATTAGGAGGGACCACCCAAAGGGCTGACAGGTCTAACAGAGATCATATGAGGAGGAGCCATTGAAGTTTCTCAAGTAACGCGTTGAATGTGAATTTAATAGTATCAGTTAGGGTTGACGGGAACCAAATGCCAAGATATTTTATTTTAGAGGGACACCAAGCAAAATTAGTATCATTAAACATAAATTGATAACAGATAGAGTTTAAGGGTAAAACCTCTGTTTTGGATAAATTAAGCTTATAACCAGAAATAGAGAAATAAAGTCGAACTTCATTCATAAAATGTGGAAGGGACTCAACAGGATACATAAGCAGATATTTTAGTTTCCACAGAGGTAAGTTTAAAACCAGTGTTCTGAGAGTTAGTCCGAATACGCTCTAAGAATGGTTCATGACACAGGATAAATAATAAGGGGGAAAGAGGACATCCTTGTCGTGTACCTCTGGATAAAGAAAAAAACTTCGAAAAATGGTTATTGACAAAAATACTAGCTCGAGGACAAGAATACAAGATTTTAATAAAAGAAATAAAAGAGGGACCAAAACCAAACCATTGGAGAGTATGAAACATGAAGTGCCAATTAATACGGTCAAATGCTTTTTCAGCATCTAAAGAGAAGGCAGCAAGGGGATCTTTACATTTTTTGCCATGGGAAATAATATTAGTAAACATTCGAGCATTATCAGAGGCTAATCTACCTTTCACAAATCCAACTTGATCAGTTTTGATCAAAAGAGGAATGATGTTATCAAGGCGGGACGCAAGAATCTTAGCAAACATTTTACAGTCATAATTAATTAATGATATAGGACGATAATTTTCACAATAAGAATGATCTTTATCAGGTTTAGGAATTATAACTATTAAGGCATCCATAAAAGACCCAGAAGCTCGAGCATCAGCAATAAAGGAGTTAAAAAGCTGTAAGAGTTTGGGGGCAAAAATAGAGTTAAAGGTAGAACAAAATTCCCCAGGTAACCCATCAGGGACTGGTGCCTTCGATTTTTTCAAAGAGTGGATAGCATTGATTACTTCCTGGAGAGTAATATCTTTCTCTAAAGCGTCAAATTCATCAGGAAGAGATGGTGGGGAGGGGAGACCTGAGAAAAAGATGTTTAAATTTTGAGTAGAGGGGAATGTGTCATCAGAATAAAGAGATTGATAATATTCATGAAAGACTTCAGCAATGTCTTCATCTGATGAAACTAGCTTTTTAGTAGACTTGTTGAGAATAGGGCCAACAGTTTTACGTTCAGACTTAACTTTTAAGTAGTTTGCTAACATCTTACCCGCTTTATTTAGACCTCCATGATATTTAGACTTGATCTTAAGCAGAATATTACATGCTTCAGTTGTTGTTAATTTATTAAGTTCAGTTTTTGCTGCTATTAAATCATGAAGGGCATTAGGAGACCTAGAGGTAAAATAGACATTCTCTAATCTTTTAATTGCGCGTAGTTGATCCTCATATTTATTTCTTGTGGCCTTCTTTTTTGAAACGTAAGAAATAGTGAAGGCACGGAGAGCAGCTTTAAAAGCATCCCAGTTATTAGGAACAGAAGTATCTAACAGATTATTGAAAGTAAAGAATTCATTAATAAAAGTAGTGACTTCTTTAATAAAAGCTGAGTCAGATAGTAAAAAAGTATTACATTTCCATCTGCTAAATTTTGAGGAAGTAAGTGAAAGATCTAAAACAGCATAAACGGGTGCAAGGTCTGAAATGAAAATGGATCCGATTTCAGATTGTTGAATAGATGGAAGTAGGGATTTACTAACCAAAATATAATCAATCCTAGAACGAGTATGATGCATATTTGAGAAAAAAGTGTATTCAAGTAAATCAGAATTACAGGTTTTCCAAACATCGTATAAAGGACGAGAGGCAATGGCCGATTGAAAAGATTTATGGGATTTATCCGGTTGAACTTTGCATTTGGACAGTCTATCAGAAAAAGGGTCTAACCATTGGTTAAAGTCACCAGCAACAACAATATTAGGGCAGTCAAGTGAGAAGAGAAGAATTTTAATATCAATCCAAAATTTGGGATCTGGTTTAACAGGACCATAGATATTGAACAAAACTAATGTTTTATTTTGTACCACAATCTTAGCCATTACCCATCGACCATCATCATTGTTCTGAGTAGACACAATTTGAACTGATAAAGCTTTATGAAATAATATAGCAACACCCCCTTTCTTGTTAGATGCAGGAGAAAAACGACTTGGCCCACCCATTGTCTTTTCAATTTTAGCGACTCCACATCTGTACAATGAGTTCCTTGAAGAAAAGCAATTTGAGAATTAAGTTTAGATAAAAGAGACAGTACCTTTTGTCTTTTGATTGGATTTCCAAGACCACGGACGTTCCACGTAACAAAGTTACACATAATGGAAGGTTGGGAGGGTGGAAGACAAGTGGAGTAGATACACTTCAAGGACATGACTTTAAAAAAGAACACACCATACATAAAAATTACATAAAGACAATCCAACAGCAAAACCCACAGTATTAGTATACATTAACCCTAAAGCAATAACAAAGAGCGATGGAAAATTAACAAAAAGACGAGACAAAAAAGAGTATACAATCAAAAATAATGTAGAAGAAGGAAAAGGGAAAGAAAAAAGGGATAGAGCAAGAAGAGAAAGAGAAACAGACAGAACGAAGCACGAAATAAAATGAATAGGAGAACATGAAGAGAAGAAAAGGGAAAGAAAAAGAGAGAAAGGAAAAAGAATGAAATGAACAAACAGATCAGGGCAAAACACCCAGCCCTGTGGCGAGAAGAAAGAACCGTGAGGGGAGAGCATGGTAACGCAGAGCAAAGCGGATCTCATAAAGAAAAATAGAAAAGAGAAAGAGAACAAGAGCCTCAGTACAGAGGGAACCGAGTAAAAGATATATGAAAAAAAAAGGGAGGATAATAGGGAAGCGGAATGAGAAGAAATGACAGTAACACATATCAAAAACAGTAGAGAAAAGAGAAACATATAAATTGAAAAAGTTAAAGCTAATAAGTTAAGTTTAGGAAGATAGAAGGAAAGGAGCAAAGCAACAACACTCAAACATTAATGTCCATTCCAGCGGAAGAAAGGGAGCAAAGAAAATGCTTCAACTTTTCAGGATCATCGAAGGATTGTGAGCTCCCATTATGGGTAATCTTGCAGAGGCAAGGATGAAGTATTCCATATTGAATATTAAGGTGTCTCATCTGAGGTCGGAGAGCTAGAAATTCCTTTCGACGAGCGTTGGTTGCATTGGAGATATCTTGAGAAATGAAGATGTTATGCCCAGACCAAAGAAGACAACTTTTGAGTTTAACAGCCTTCAGGACAGTCATCAATTCAGTAAATTCCAAGAATAACATAATGATTCCACGAGGCCTCGCAGTATTAGAGGTAGGACGGCCTGGGCGATGTGCTCTTTGGATGTTAAGAGAAAGATTTGCAGATGGAAGAGACAGAAGCTCAGGAAGAAATTTTTGAAGAAAGAGTACCATGTCTGGACCTTCAACATTTTCCGGCAGACCATAAAGGCGTAGGTTGTTACGACGGTTACGATTTTCCAAATCCTCAGTGTGAATTTTCAATTCATAAATTTCCTGCTCCAACAATGGGACCTTCGCGGAGATATCCTGTATATCACTAACACGTTGTTCTAAATCCAGGACCTTACTTTCCATAACAATCCACCTCTCTTCAATTTGTCGCAGCTTTTCATTTGTTGCGGTCATAAAAGGCTGGAGACCACGTACTTCACCCAGGATAGAGTCCAGAACAAGATTAGGACAGGAATGAATAGAAGACGGTGAGTCATTTTTATGACGTTTTGGTTTCGTGCCCGTGATAGAGGATATTGCAGAATGTGAGTAGTGAGCCATAATAGCAGAAATGGCAAGAGAGCTCTGTGAAGGACACAGCAGGCTGATCCAACAAAATTGGAGTCGGAGATGAGTGCAAACCGAAAAAAGAACTCAAAGGATGCACACACAATATTCCTCAAGGAGATACAAAAAAAATCTGTGTGACATTTGAAAAAAATATGAAAAAGAATGTGAGCCTAGCGGCTATTGATAGCGGCCGCCCACCTCTTCATCAGGAGAGAAAATGCCAGGATTAGATGCCAGCAAAATTTCAAGTCCTTGCAAAACCAACTTGTTGCTTGAGAACAGTACTTCAAGTGATGTATTCCTTGAATTATGACAATACTCCTCAACGTTGGGGATATTAATGCAAACCAATGAGTAGAAATATCCCAGAGCGCCCCTGAATGGAAGACAGTAAATGAAGTGGCACTAGAAAAAAGCTCTCCAAAAATATAGCAGGATGAAAGAGCAATATCAAAAGTAAGACAGGAGCAGCAAGAGCAAACTAGCAGCCATGTATGTCTCCCTTGAAGGAAAAAATCGTCAAATGTCACCAATTTGAGGAGAAACAGTTCATTTTTGCTAAAAACAGCGCAGAAAACAAAAGAGGAGCAGGTCAAGATACATTAAAACAGGAGGTGCCTCAGAAGAATAGCAGTTGAAGTGAATTACCGAAGTATGAAGAAATCGCGGGTGCGGCGCTTGAAAATGGCGGCCACCCGCGACTTGTGAGGAGAAAGTAGCAAGGATAACAGCAACTCAGGCGTCCCATGCCGAAAAATTCTGCAACCAACACCAAAGCGTTCCGCACATCTTCCGACTGCAAAATCGGCTCCGTCAAGGAAGAAAGGCGACGCAGAAACGGCTCAAAATGGCAAATGAGTCCCGCCGATATGCGGAGCTCACCAGGGATCCGCCATTTTGCTACGGCGTCAAGCCACGCCCCCCCAGAGCACCCCCTTGTTCCGCTTATGCTAGACATCAGCAGACATTCTTCTGCCTCCAAAGCCAGATTGCGCCCCTTGCTGTTCTGGCTGAGGGTTAAGACGACCTCTGAACTTTTGCCATACGTACGTGCTTTGGAGGATGTAAAAAGTAGGGTAGCTGGCTGTGAGATGTTAAGAGCCTGCTTACAGCTATTGGGATGGGTAATATATGGAAGATCAATGATCCCACTTTGTTCCCCTGGAAATGTGATGTGAAGAATGCCTAGTCAGGGTGGGTAACTTAGAAGGAAATGAGTAGGGGGCCTTAGGGGAAGCTCACTGTAGACTTCATGGCCTGTAAACACGACCGTTCTCTGGAAGGATATCTGGATTTCATAGAACACCTGGGGATAAAAAATTGTACATTCAGTTCAGGTTTGGCAGAACGATCTTTCTCATAAATGGACCAGTAGGAATGGGGTTGCTCTCAGCGGTCCTGGGTGTAGACATCATCAGGACACCTTAGTCCACACAATGTTTGCCTGTCCATCGTATGTGACGCCGAGGAAGAATTGGCTTACTCCAATCTGCAAGCTACTGGGAGCTGACAAATACAGAGTTGCACTGAGGATCCAGATGTCAGATGCCAGTCCACTGTTTGCTTGTGCGGTGGCAAAATTCTGGGGCCACAAGTGGGGCATTAGAGGCAGGGTCCAGAACGTGGGGCATTAGAGGCAGGGTCCATAAGACGAACACTAAGTGAAGCTGCATCTCAATTTCTCAGGTTTTAGTCTTCGAAACTTTTAAAGAAGGCAACAATTGTGGTTTCATAAAATGTATTTTGTATCTTCTGTACTCAGACGTTTTTATTATGGGTTTATGAATGCTTTATTGCACCAGATGAATTCTATACACTGATCCACTTTAACCCGTTGCGTGCTCATGACGGCTCCACGCCGTCATGAGTTACGGACGGCATGTGCTCATGATGGAGTGGAGCCGTCATGCCGCTACCGCACCGCCTACGCGGGAGTAATTCCCCGCCTGTGCGCGCGAATTAGTGAGTGGGCGGGGTCAAGATGGCTCCACGCTGTCATGAGCACACGCCGCCCGTGACTCATGATGGCGAGGAGCCGTCATAAGTACGGGAGCGCCACGCCCACCCCCTAGCCCCTCCCGCGCCGCTCCATAATTCGCGGCGCAGGGAAGGGGTTAATACAGTTTTATTATTTCCATATTGTATCTATTATTCTTGCTTTTATAAAGTGAACTACCGGATCGTGCTGGAGATAAAAAGCAAATGCTAACAACCACTGACTGTATTTAAGTGTAAACAATTTTATTGCATGATTGTGCAGTCGACCCAGTGCGGGTTGTCATGTTTGAGACCGATTACTTGGCACGACTACACTGCCACTTAAATTCCAGTTTTTCCTTTTTCAGACGTTATGGTTGTGAATGAAGTATGTGTATGATAGTGGGAGCTTGTGTATGATTGAGTGTTTGATTCCAGGGGTTTATTTATTTAAAGTATTTCGTGTTATTTCTCTGTATTCATGGATTACTGTATTGGATTCTTTCTTCCTTTTTGTGAACTGTATATATCTTTATAAATTTGTATTTGTGATGAAATTACTCTCATAAAAATGAAAGTATAATGAAAATATAAAAGTATTTATAAAATGAAAATAATAAATAAAATAAATTTCTTATCTTTGAAGTATAATCAAAAAGTATGTTGTGTATCTGTCATCTTCTCTAAATTGAATATGTGATATACACCAGTGTTAAAAGATGATGGCCTATGTTGGAACACTTCTTTTCAGTGTTGATTGCGCAGTGTATTCAAGGCTACCAGCCAAATACCATTGTCATTCATTTTATTGGCTTTTAATAGGTTGTTGCACAAATGGTATGGATTTTTAGACTGTCAAGAGAGACTGTAGAAATGGCAGAACCTGAAATATTATTGTTGCACGTTTTCACGATTCTACCAGGCTTCTGATTAAGACTTGCTTTTTATTGCAATATTTTAATGCCATTGGCATATTGTAAGCAAACTGTTATGACTTGATGTCAAAATAAAGTATATGAATTGAATTTAAAATGCTTGCATGGGGGTTTTATTCAGCCAGGGAGCACCACTAATGATCCCCAGTGAGTTGAGGAGTTATGTAAATGCGTGACTAATGCATTTTAGTGCGGTGTTGTGGCCACCAGCATTAAAATGCGTTAGTCTAACTGTTGGTGCGTGGCACTTGGCAGGGCCATCTGCAGCCGCATTTGCCACATAAGCCGTCCTCTGCGGCATAATTTGCAGATTAAAAAAAAAATGTTTCTAGTTCAAACAAATCAAAATGAACTAAAAACGGGGCGATATATGTTCACACACATTAGAGAACCCTTCGCAAAGATTAACTAGTCACCTTTCACTTCTTCACTTGTCCCTTCTATAGCACCGAGTATTAACCTGCTGCCAGCTAGAGAATTGATCTGCCAAACCGTGGATGTTGGTGACTGTGCAGCACTGCTAATGTTGTATCTCAGTGTCACGTTCAACACTGGTCGAAAGACTTTGGAACTGCGGCGTTGGCATAAAGCCCTGATGTGGTTTGCCTCCTTCCTGCAGGAGCACACTTTCCAGGTGTCCCAGAAACCTTTTCAGTCAAAGGTGCTCCCTTTGCAACAAGGAGTGCAGCAGGGGTCCTCCCAGAGCCCAACTCTCTTTCATAGATATGCTATGGGTTTACCATAATCTCATATGCAAAAGACACTTAGCTCATCATCACTCTCTCACAGAACTCCATCCACATGGCATCCTCTCTATGCCTATGCCTTGCAGAGATCGCTACGTGGATGGACTCAAACTGTCTCGAGTTAAATGAAGGGAAGACCGAGGTACTGATCTTAGGCAAACAGCCTAATATCTTGCCTACTGCTTGGTGGCCCAATAACTTTGGTCCACTACCCTCTTCCCAAGCCTAAGGAAAATAATCTGGGCATTTGGTTTAATGAGAAAATTTATTTTGATAGCCAAATCACTGTACTTCTAGAGAATTGTTTTGGGTTGTTAAAGAACCTAAAAAAAAACTTTTGGTTCCTTCTAGAGTCTTCATAAACAAGCATTTGAAATGCAATAGGTCTCGCATTAGGAAAGTTTGAGCTTTTGGTATTGTAAATAACAATTTTTTTATTTATGTGTTGGTTTTGAAAATAGCGAAATTAATAGCTTTGTCATTTACAATGCCAATAGTTATAACTTTTGCAAATGTGACACCTATAGCATTTGTTATGCAATATGTGTTGTATTTACGTGACTTACATGTATTGATATTTCAAATAACAATGTCTAGTAATTTTTATTAAATAATTAATACTTAAATAAAAGTTATTGCAATTTATAATGGCAATAGCTTAAACCTTTGTAAATAACTTTTGTGAAGATTATGTTCAGTGTATTTTATTGTGACGAAAATCCAAGAACAGAAGTGAAATATTAACATCTTTTTGTGACATTTGTAATAAAGCTTAAAACATTGAGACAACATATTTGAACCAGTTGTTGTTGAATGGTTGCACAGATTGATGCTGTGGTGGCACTGAGTGATGTTGTGGTGGCAAACGAGTGATGCTGTGGCATTCAGTGATGCCGTTGTAGCGTATAGTGATGTTGTGGTGCCCCTGAGTGATGATGTGGTGGTGCTGAGTGATGCTGTATGCTATCCTATGTTTTGTTTTGTTATGCTATGCTATGTTTTGCTATCCTTTGCTTTGATTTGTTACGCTATGCTGTGTTTTGTTATGCTATGCTAATTTGTGTTATGCTATGCTATGTTTTGCTATGCTATGCTATGTGTTTTGTTATGCTATGCTATGTTTTGCTATGCTACAATATGTTTTGTTTTGTTATCCTATGCTTTGCTATGCTATGTTTTGTTAGGCTATGTTTTGTTGTGTTTTGTTATGCTATGTTTTGTTGTGTTTTGCTATGTTGTGTTATGCTATGCTTTGTTTTGTTATGTTTTTTAAAACATGTTTTTATTGACATTATGCAGTTACAGTGACATGGTGTAGTAAGGATCATTCTCACAAAATACATTTACTGGTATTGATCTCGATGTGCATCAGTATTCATGTAGTTACTATTTCAATATCTTGTTACTATGGAGGTCTTCTTATAAAGTAAAGCTGAATATTACTGGGGGGGTGAACTGGGGGGGGGTTGCTCATGAGATGTCGGGTACAGATAGCGGATGAGACCTGGAGGCGGCAAGTGCTCCGGAGTCGTTGCAGTGTAGCGAATTATCTAGGCTGAGGGGGGACCCATGATCGGTCTAGGTAAGTAGGAGTGATGCATACGTGAGGCGCCTTACCTGGCGCTGATGCCAGTTGGCTCTGAGGGAGCCCTACGGAAGGGAGCTGGCTATTGTATTTTTGGCTCGTCCATGTGCCTGTGTGGTGCATGGCGTGTGAGGGACATCCTCCGGGTCGTCTTGGGTCAGTGGTTGCTTAAATTGGTGTAGTAGGAGGGCCCAATCTATTGATATGGAATGTTTACGCATCCCCTTCGCCTCTTCCTCTCTCAATGTTTCTTCCTCCGCCGATGCCCATTTCTTCACTGCACCTACCCATGCGTCGATTGGGGGGCCTGTGGTGGATCGCCAATGCATGGCTATGTTTCGTTTTGCTAATAAGATGGCTAATGAGGCAAACCTGAGGGGTACTTTGTGTTGTTTCTTTCTCTGGAAAATGCCCAGAGCACAGGCGTCCCACGTGTCTAAGAACGAGAGCCCCGTGAGCTCCCTGAGTGACTCGTGTATATGTTGCCAGTATAAATGTAATGCAGGGCAGCTCCAGAACATGTGTTGAAAATCCGCTGCATGCATTTGACACCTGGGACAGGAGAACTGGGTCTCGGGATAAAAACGTTGGAGACGTGCTGGTGTCAGGTAGGCCCTGTGCAAGATATAGAATTGTATATTTTTAAAGCGTGCGTTGCGGGACACCTTCTTGGGATATTCGAGGGATTTTTCCCATTCCTTCTCGTGTAGGGAGCGTCTGAGTTCTTCTTCCCAGGTAGCCCTCAGAGTTTCTAGTGGAACGTTTCTGAGTTCCCTAATAGCTTTATAGAGCCATGTGACTAGGTGTCGACCCACTCCCATATGTCATTTCATTTCATAGACTTTTATTCGGTTACCACTTATTATTGCAACCATAAAAAGTACAATAACATTCAAAACAAACATTTGTAAAAACCTATTACAAACAAGTCAATCGTGTTATACACGAAAAAGTAAACACATTTACTTGTAAAACGTTAACTAAAATATAAATTACTCATAATTACGTCGATATTTGATACAAGATTTTAAAAAGTTAGCTATGTACTTCGCTATAAAACTTGACTCAAGGGATTGCAGGGACAAAAATGCTGGGCGACAGGATCTTAAACCCATTGATCGCAGTAAAGGCAGGATCCAGACATTCCTAGGAAAAGTATAATATTTACAAAAGAAAACAATATGTAATGTTGATTGAGGGGAAAGACCATCGCAGGGACAAGGAATAATTGTAGGAGACCAGTTTTGGGAATTTGGAAAGGTTACAAGCCGGAAAAAAGAATTAAAACGAAACCTTGTCAAAAGGTACTTTTCATAATTGTTCAGATGGAAGGTCAAATAAGGTTGAATACCCAGATAGTTCTGAACAGCAACGCTTTGAGGGTTTGCGGGTTTTACCAATTCCATCGAACATCGAAGAACTCTTAAGTGGCACAAGCACAGCTTTTTTAGTTCTTTCCTCAAGATGTCGCCTATACTGGGTGGATCCTGGAAAAAACTACTACGGCCCATGTCCCGACAAAAGTTCCTTATATATACAAGCCAGGGTATTTTTTCCCACTTATCAAGGTCTATACAATCCAAAATTAATGAACGCGTTAGGTGGCACTCCTCTTTAATCCATATGCGGTGACACAAGAGCATGGGTTGGCAGCGAATGGTGTCCATGATGTAGTCCATACCCAATTTGGCTAGCGAGGCATAGGTTGGGGCACTTTGTGGTAGGGCCAGCAAATACTTAACAAACCCATTCTCAACAGTTTGAAGTGGGTTTATTGGACCATAGCCCCAAACCCCTGCTCCGTACGTTGCCACGCTGTGACACTTTGCGTAATAAATAGTAAGAAGTTCAGGAGGAGCCGGTTTCCCCAGTTTCCTTGAAAAGGTGACCAGGGCTGCCGTTGCTCTCTGGAAGAGCAACTCTTTGCTTGTCACAGCCTGCCGCCAGCTCAATGAATCGTCCACCAAGATGCCCAAGTAAGGATAGACGTGGGTTCGTTCAAGCTTGGTTTTTTCAACAAAGATAGATTTAGGGCTCTTAATTTTTGGGCCGAGGTGCATTACAAATGTCTTTTTTATATTGACCTTAAGGCCTAATGATCCCATGTAGGAACAGTACTTGTTGAGCTGTACTTGCAGTTGGGTCAGCGTCCTAGCAAAGATGACAGAGTCGTCCGCATATAGCAGCGTTGGTATGGGGCGATGTTTCATTTGTGGAAGGTCCCATATGTAAGATGGTATGTATTACTGGATTTGTGGGATGTTCCCCTGTCGAAAAGTCATGATGCTGACGATAGTTTGCGAGGAGTTGGCGGTGGAGTAAGAATTGGCCCGCCGGGAGATCATGTTCCTCTATCAGTAGCTGGAAGGGTCTAAGCTGGCCATCTTCAAACAGGGACTCCGTCTCAGTGATGCCACAGTCTGTCCATGTGCGTAACATATTAGATGTGTAGTAGCCTTCCTGTATGGGCCACCCGGCCAGAGGGAGGAGGGGAGAGTATGGGGCCCTCCCTGACGACATGCGGTGTATTCTTTGCATGCATTTGCGCGCAACTGTTATATGTAGGGGATATGTGCGTCTAGGTTTGGTGCCCGGTAAGAGTAGTTAACGGATTTCCGGAATGGGTACCGGACCATTCACGGTGTGTGTCTCCCCCATGTGTCTGCCTGCTGTCCAGTAAGAGAGCCACTGTAATTGGGCGGCTAAAAAATAGGATTCAAATGAAGGGGCGGCGAGTCCCCCCTGTGTGGTAGGTAGTTGTAACTTTGCTAATGCTATTCTATGCTAGCCCTTCCCCCAAATCAGTGAGCCTGGGAGTGCGTCTAATTCTTGGAAAAAGGCTCTAGGCGGGATGATTGGTAGATTCGTGAAGTAGTATAGCAGCCTCGGAACTATTGTCATTTTGGTGATAGCCACTCGACCTATTGGGGCTAATGGGAGGATTTTCCAGAATCCCACTGAGGATCTGATGCCGGCTAGTGCCCTTCATAGATATCGGCCGGGGAGTGATATCGACGAACCCCAAGGTATCGGGGGGCCTCTGAGCTCCAGGTGAGGGTCTGATCTCCTAATCTGACGTCTTGGGGGGGGGAGGTGCGGATGCAGAGGGTACACTGTAGACTTCTCCCAGATGACTCGCAACCCGGAGACTCCCGCGAATTCTGCCAGTGTAGCCCAGATAGGTGTTAAATCAGCAGTGATGCCTTTGATATATATGAGGAGGTCATCAGCGTACATAGAAACATGCTTTGTTTTGTTATGTTACACTATGTTTTGTTATGTTATGGTATGCTATGTTTTGTTGTGTTTTGTTATGCTATGCTATGTTTTGTTATACTATACTATGTTTTGTTTTGCTATGCTTGGTTATGTTATGCTATGCTTTGTTTTCTTATGCTATGTTTTGTTATGCTATGCTAGGTTTTGTTGTGTTTTGTTATGCTATGCTATGCTTTGTTGTGTTTTGCTATGCTATGTTTTGTTTTGTTATGCTATGCTATGTTTTGCTATGCTATGCTTTCTTATGTGGAAAAGTAAATTTTGCCATGTTCTGTGTCCCTACGTGTTCCCCATCCTATGTTATATGTGCATGATCGATATGCATATGTATTCCCCTATGATCGATTAAAGATGCAATTATAGTTGTGTCCAACTCTAGTATGCCAGTTACCAGTTCTCGTGAAAGCTACGAGTATTAGGCCTATGTAAACCTATGTTGCCACGTTTCACAGTGTGCACGTTAATTCAGAATAAAGTCCCCATTTCTAGGCCTCAAAAGGGCCCGGACACCAGATTCAGCTCCAGTCTCCTGAACCCTCTCCGAGGAGCGATACAGCCCCCACCTGCATCCCTGACCCTTCACTTACTTCCTGCCTCACAGTACCCGGCTCGGCCTGGCTCTGCCTGCCTGTCTGCCAAGAGTATGTTATGCTTCTAGTTATCAGTCCGGCTCTCCTTCTCTGCATTCCTGAGCTACTGAATCACATCAATAGTTTCAGTCATAGTCTAGCCTCTCTGTCTCCATGTAAGAGAAATACTGTATTAATATTCATAGAATATTCCTCGCACACACAATACATGTAGAATAATGCATGCACCAGTCTTAGAGTCTGTTAGCCTTTACCCTGATAACTTTTGGATTCTATCAACATGTTCTCTAAACACCAGATACCAGATAGGCTTTAGGTACATGTCGCTCTGACACTCCAGACTTTAGTCTCCTCTTCTAGTGCAGAAGTCATAGCCCCCAGTTCTCTCTAGTAACACGTCATTGCCCGTTTGCGCGCACCACTAGGTTAGAGGTCCCGGCTCCTCAGGTAGCCCCCTCCATGTTTCCGCCCCATTCATGACACTTCTGTTACGTTCACATCACATGTCTATGTATACGCCTCTTGTTACACCTACTTCCTGCCTTATCTTTCGCGACTGCTACGAACCCCGCCCACTGCTACGCCTACTGTATTGAATGTAATACAATTGTTTTAGTATATATATATGTTATGCACTGCTATTAAAGCGAGCGCTCATCCCATTCCTGCCCCCTGGCAGCTGCCGTGCCATCCTATTCCCGTGCAGGTTGTCCTGTTCCTGTCCCTTATGCTTTATTAAAACCTGCAAAACTCAAGATACCTCGAATCCTGACTCTTATTTATTGAGCTACCTGTTTATTGATTATTCTGAAAAATAGAACCGGTATTTAATTATTTATTTACCACATAATGGCGCCCGAATAGGGACTTGCCCTTTCCCCACGCGCCGGCGAAGCCATGCAAGCCCCCTGACCCTCTGCAGCCGTGACGGAACCATCCTGCGCACCGGCAGATATTTCTGCTTCAAGTATCCCTCAGGCCCACGGAGGAGACGGAGGTTGCGGTCCAGCATCCAGACGAGGCGGTGGAGGAACGCGGCGAGTCCCGACCAGAGCCCAAGCCGAGAGTTCAAGGTCCGAGGTATCCGGAGGCACACCCGTAACTGAAGTCCGAAGTTCGTAGTCCGTCGTCGTAGCAGTCCAGTCCAGTCCGAGGCCTTCCGTTCTTGCTGCCCGGTGAGTACCGTTGCTGGGGTAGTATCTAGACAGGGTCAATTAATTTGTCTCTGGTCCGTGGGTTTGGGTACGCAAATCCAACACGAAGTGTCCACCTAGGTGGATGCGGGTCCTGACGTGTCTCTTTATGGGACCGGTATGTTTCGTACTGTTTCAGCAGTGCATCTAGTAATTCTAGTAAGTTCCGTTCTCGAGAAATTCATGTGTTTCTGTTCTCAGTATTCCAGGTAATATTCTGTCCGAACTGTTATTTTAATGTCATTCAATGTGTTTTCAATGTCGTGGTATGAATGATTTGTTTTTTCAGTCATTATTGTGTTTATCGTATATTGTATTGTGTCTAGATTCCGGACTAAATCATGCCTCTGTTCTCTAAGTTACGTCAGTTAAAAACTAGAAAAGGGCTGCTCGAGGAAGCAGTCCCTGTCCCGCCTAGGGACAGTCCAGGTCATTTTATGTATCATAAGCATGGCTTAAGTGCCATAATATATCTAGATTTATGGTCTGATTATACCAGACATCTCGAAGAGAAATATAGATGGCCTGTATCAGGCACATGGGATGCCCAGTGCATCATGCGAGTAGAAGAAGCATTATGGAAAAAGAAAGCCAGACAGTCACAGAAAGATGCCATCGAGTTATGGCGCAAAGAATCTCATAAAAGAACCGAAAAAGAATTCAGAAAAGCAGAATTAAGTAGAGAATCCTCAGAAAGAGCCCAAGAAAGGGAATTAATCGAAATAGGTGAACGAGTTAAAACAGAACAGTCAGACAGACAGAGGAATGCCCTTAATAAGGGTATGTATCCTCTCCTTGCCGAAGGCTTGCCAAAGGCAACCCCGGAGGCATCCAGTAATTTTCCGCCATCACTAGTTCCGACTAAGCTACGTCATAAACCGACCGCAGCTGATATTTTTCTCTCGTCCTATCTGGACGACACGGTCCCAGAATATGCAAATCCTGTTCTGCCTGCTCCTGTAAATAATGTAATTCCTGTTCCTCCAGCCGTCGGGGCACCTGTTACAGCACCTGTTACGGTACCCCCGGTCCAGCCCACAGTACAAGTACCCGCTACATCAGTCACTCTCCCAGCCCGTACAGTACACACCGACGATTCCAGTCTAGGAGCCGCGGGGGGAGATTCTCCTCGTACCCCGCCTCAACACAGACGTATGACGCTACATGAGCTAGCGTTACAGCGTACACCCAAATTTCAGTCAGTTGCAGATATCAAGCGAGCACTTACCGAATGCCGTTATGATCCAGTCCCAGGCGATGATGATATGGTCTTGTATTCATTGCGTGTAAGAAGGGTGACCGAGTATTTGGACACCCTGCCGAATATGAAAGGTTATTTAGACAGAATATATCATTTCATCCGTACAGGAGGAGATCCAGAAAGTATTGGCGACACCATGGTCCAAAGAAAAGTCGAGATTCAGCTCATGATTTTAAAGTTTCTAATTAACTGTTTAATAAGAGAACAAGATTATCCAGGAAAAGATCCAGAAGAAATGAAAGTTCTTTTTTTTTTTTTTTTTTTGTCCTCATACATGCCACCAGATAATGTCAACTCTAGGTAGGCGCTCTCCTGGCCACAGGCATAAACCAGCTGTTCCGGCCCTGGGGTCTATGGATAGCCGATGGAGGTCACCAAGAGGTAGGTTGTTTCCTAAGCCAACTCCCATTCACGATGTAGCTTGCCACTTTGGGAGAATAGGACCACTAACCTCTGGCATAATCATTGGACTCATTGGATGTTATCGTTCAGTCCATGCATTCAGAGCACACCAGATCTCATTGGCGCTTTCTCCACCACACAACATATCTAAACGACTGACCGCCATGATGTTTCTAAGGCAGTCTACGAATCTAGGAGGGTTAATAGACTTCCACTCCCTACAGATTTCTCTCCTGGCAATAACGATAACATAAAAAATAAACTGCGACACACAATTTCGAGTATTATAATCATTAGGGAGACCAAACACAATCAATCTGGGGCTGGGAACAATTGGGGATGATACCACTTCTTCTATGAATTCACACACCTCACTCCAATAACCCTTGATAGACGGACAATCGAAAAACATATGTCTATCATCCGCCGCTGGAGACTTACATCTTGGGCAAAAATATACTTCTGCTGACAGCTTAGCTAGTTTTGCTGGAGTCCAATAGACCCTATGCAATGTGAATAGGTGGTTTCTTCTAAGATTGGAAGGTTTTATAATTTTTTGGGAGAGTGTAAAAGAATCTATCCAGACCTTCAAGACCTCCCCAGCATCAGGGTCTAAAAGGTCATTCCATAGCTTAACAATTTCAGATTCTAGATTTTCTTTAACCCCCACAAATTTATTATACCAATGCGCAACCTCACCTTTCCATCCCCTGTCCCTATTAATTAATTCCAATGAGAGTATTTCCTTATTATAGGCCCAACACTGCCTCGCCCACCACGAGGACAATTGATAAAATTTGAACCTAGTAATAGTACCCTCCGTTAGGTTCGAGAGGGATTCCCAACTTAATAAAGCCGAATTGATACACAGGTCCCCCCAGTTTGTGATACCTGCCGCCTTCAAAGGTAGCGCCAATCGGTCCAAAAGGCATTCTGGTGTGCCTGGGGAGTCCCAGATTGGGGCTAGGGAATGGTAATAAGGTATATTAAACATTCGACGTAATGTTTGCGAGTTGTTGAGTGCAGTTTTTAGGAGCTTCAGTCGAACCTTTTTAAAAAACTTGTGATCCCCGAATTTGTAAAGAAAAAAGTCTAGGGCATGTGGGAGATCAGAAAGCATAGCCTGAAAGAGTTTACCCTGAGAGGAAGAATCAAGTTTATTTGCTAAAAGTCTGAAGTTCTTAAACTGAAAAGCATAACAATAAAGAAGCAAATCAGGAAGAGCCAGCCCACCTAACTTCAACCCTCTTCTCAATTTCCTCCAGGCGATCCTTGGAGATTTAGTTGCCCAAATGAAGGAACCAATTCTTCCTTGGAGATTAGCAATATCTGTTTTTTTGAAATTGAGGGGGATGGAATTAAATAGGAAGGTGATTTTCGGCAAGATGATCATTTTGACCAGATTGACTCTACCATAGATATTAAGCGGCAGGGTATTCCATCTGGTCAATAGTTTCCTCACTTCCTTTACTACAGTCTCCCAACTTACTTTCGTGACATTATCCAAATTATGGGTAACATAAATTCCTAGGTACCTGATTTTTTGTTTAGCTTCAGGTATCTGTACTGTATTGTTCCAGCTCATAATGTCTGTTTTATCTTTATGTATTTTATATCCAGACACAGTACCAAAATCCTCCGCTAACTCAAACAGCCTAGGGATAGCCTCAACCGGATTGGACGTATATAGGAGGAGATCGTCAGCATATAGTGCTGTCTTAAGCGTCAAATCCCCTATTTTAAAAGGTAGAATTACTGGATCTGATCTTAAGGAACACACAAAGGGCTCAATATATATATCAAAAAGGAGGGGAGACAGGGGACAACCCTGTCTTGTTCCTCTTGAGATGTTAAACCAGTCTGTAAGGCAACCGTTGACCAAGATTTTGGCCCGGGGATTCCTATATAATGTTACAATGCCCTCGATAAATACATTCGGGAACCCAAACTTCGCCATGGTTTTCCACAAAAATGACCAGTTCACCTGATCGAAGGCTTTTGCTGCATCGATCGCAACGATAGCAAGTGGCAGCCCCCTGTCTGTTGCTATATCTATTGCTCCTAGAACTTGGAACGTGAGTTCATTAAGTTGACGGCCAGGTATGAACCCCCTCTGATCCGAATTGATAATAGATTTAATTATTTTTGCCAACCTAGATGCGAGTATTCCGGAATATATTTTCTGGTCACAGTTAAGCAAGGAAATTGGCCTGTACGATTCTATTTTTTTGGGATCTTTGTTAGGTTTCACTATCAAGGTAATCGTAGCCTCAGACCAGGATGGTGGTGCTTGATCTCCCTGCAGGAAGATGTTATTAAACAGAGTTAATAGGGGTGTTAAGACTTCCTCCACATTATCTTTATACACCTCGGATGGCAGACCATCCGGACCAGAGGCCTTATTCCTAAACATCTTTTTTATCTGGGCCCGTATTTCTCCTTCAGTAATCCCTGTACCTAGGAAAGCTATGTCACTTTCACTCAGCTGGGGTAGCTCTCTCTGATCCCACCACTTTTCAAGCTCCTCTAGTCCACAGTTATTTTCTTCGTGGTAGAGCTCCTCCATGAATCTTCTTGCCTCTATCCTGATTTCTACATCCTTTGTTAGGAGCATCCCAGAGTCTTTCTGAATAAGCAAACTTATGTTATTCCTACTTCTCTCGGTCCTCGCCTTCCAGGCCAGGAGTGAGCCACACTTTTCTCCATATTCAAAATTGTGAAGCTTGCTAACTTCCCACTTATCTTTGTTTACCTTATCAGCTCTAGCCTTAAAATCTATCTGTAGCTGTAACAGCTCTTTTTCAAGTATGGGAATCCTGTCTCTTTCTTCCAAGACGGCTAACTGCAACTGTAATTCCTTCTTTTTGATTAAGTCGAGGACCTTAGTATTCTCTATTTTCTCCAGTTTTCTTTTTAATGCCATATGTGAACCAAGGATACCCCTAAGATAGGATTTCAAAGTGTCCCAGACTATTTGCTCTGAGGCAGTCCCAACGTTAACTGAAATAAATTCTAAAAGACTAGCTCTGATTTTGGTTTTAATCTCGTCATCGAGAAGAATAGTTCTATCCAGAGTCCACCTGAACTCCGAGGAGCTAAGCTTGAAGTTGATATTTAACTCCACAGCAAAGTGATCGGACAATCCTGTGGGAATGTGTGAGACTGAAGTAATGTCAGGCACAAAAACACGATCTAGGAGAAAGAAATCTATTCTGGAGTACTGTTTATACTTCTTACTGTAGAAGGAGTACTCTCTGAGGTTGCCATGTTTCACTCTCCATACATCAATTAACGAGAAATCTTTCATGATATTTTTAAGAGCTAGGAGGGATTTATTTGGGGGATTATATTTAGCGTTTGAAGTACGGTCCAGCTGTGTGTCTAATAGAAGATTAAAGTCCCCTCCTAAGATGACTGGAGCTGAATGTAGAATAATATGTTCCTCTAACTTCTGAAGATAATCTGGGCTGTCCTCATTGGGACCGTAGTACACAGCACACTGAAAAGTAAAACTTCCGATAGAGAGGACTGCCACCAGCCATCGACCCGATCGATCGGTTTCCCAGTTCTGAACCTTAATCCCCCTGTTCGCACGCACAACTAAAGCTACTCCTCTAGTAGAACCCCTCTGTTTAGAGCAGAGACCTTCCTGTACCCAACTAAGTTTTCCAAATATTTGAGCACAAATCTCCGCCTCAAGATGAGTTTCTTGCAAAAGGTATATATACGCCTCGGTATTTTTTAGAAACTCACATATTCTTTGTTGTTTCCTCAAACTTCTTATACCATTCAAATTCCAGGAAAGGAACTTATTGTTGGAGACTGTATTAGGAATCATCAGAGACCAGACCTGCAGCTAATAGAAATTTCTGTTTAAGCTCTGTGTTGCAAAATAGCAATTTATGGCATATGAGGACATTTTTATATGATTTTTTCCCCTCTCCCCTAACCCCCCCCTGACCCTCCCCCCGAGGAACCCTCCCCTTATACCTGGCGTAATCACGCCTTAAGGAGCTCTACACCCTTGAAACACCATCAGTGTCTGAAAAATAAATAGTTTTTCCCATTTACTCGGTGCTACATCTGACCCTTGTCTATGTGTAATTTATTTTTATTCTTTGTATATATATAAAAAAAATTCATTTTATCACACATTTTTATTATTTTTTATTTTTTTATTTTTTTACGCAAAGTCAGTCGCATCCTATTATATAAACACAAAGAAAGAGTAAAATTTACCTCTTGAGTGTTCCTTACAGAATCAAGCCTAGAAAGTAAAGTGAGTATATGGCCTACGTATGGATATTAACTTACATTTGACTTCTTATTAAGTCTTCCCAAATTAAATTAAATCATATGAGCCTAAAAGGGTTATAAGGAATATGAATCTTTCTCATTTACCCTCATGCCAGAGGACTGGAATTTACTATTATCTCTATTTTCTCATTTTTTGAAGCAGTTCATCTACCTCCTCTGGATGGTTACAATTGAACATCTTATTGTTCCACATAATCTTGAGTAAGGCGGGAAACTTCATTTGGACCTGGGCACCTAATGCTCGAAGCTCTGGCATCCTTGAACCCAACTCCCACTGCCTGTGGGCTGCCTTCCCCCCTATATCAGATCTAATTTGGTAAGGGTTTGCACGATAATGGAGGGAAGAACGTGCAAGACATCTAGTCAGGATTAACTCCTTAACACTATATGTCTGGAAGTAAACTAAGATTTTCCTTGGAGCTTTACGGTCTGCATGCAGTCTAAAGGGATCTCTGTGTACACGCTGGATCTCAGCCTCTAGATCGATATCTAACCGGTCCTTCAGTATGTTCTCTCGCAATAATCTGCATACAAATCCCTTGATATCTTCTACCTCTTCACCTTCTGGTATCTTAAGAATTCTTAGATTGTTCCGACGACTCGCAATTTCCAGTCTCTCCAAGTCCATAGTGAGGGTTCGATTTTGAGCTTTGATAGCGTCAATGTCTCTGGAATTCCCTGATGATGCTTCTGACAGTGAGTTAACTTTACTCTCCAACACACATGTTCGAGTTGCCAGCCCCTCCAGTTTGGCCTCCAGAGCGTCAAATCTATCATGCAACCCTTTCTGATTGCTCTCTGAGATTTCAAATTTCCCAAGCAGGTCTCCTCTTAAAGTCTGGAATAAAAGACCCAATCTATCGACTTCGATCTCTGCCTCAGCTGGTTCAACTGACGAACTACCAGTCTGCTGCACAGTGACTTGTTTATCGGAGGTTGGAAGGGAGAGGGTTTGCGACTGGAAGGCAGTGTTACCTGTCTGTGAGCAGAGAAGGATACTGTGGGACTCTATCCCAGACGGAACCCGAGCTAAGGGTATCTCAGAGGTTAAGCTCTCCATAGCTGTAGCAGTGGCAGTGGCAGTAGCAGTAGTCAGGATAGGAGAACTCTGAGCTGTTAAAGGTAGTGAAAGGCTGGAACAGAAACCGGGGGTAGGGTTATATACTGTATTAGGATGTATTAGATGAGTTGGAGCCTCTGACTCCCCCCCGTTAGAAAGCTCAAGTACTGTGTACCTGTTACTCAAAGGTACCGATGGAAAAGAGATCACATTATCTTCGGAGGAGTGAGCCCCTACCCCCACTTCCCCTTCCACTTCAGCATCAACTTCAGCTAGTACCTCTCCTCCTGTTCTCGTATCCGCTGCGCTAGTAACCTCTACGTCTAGCGCTCCCAATTTAGCCCCCGCAGTCTCTTTAACTTTTTTATCTTTAACTTTTACAGCCTGCTCCATTATTTTAAAATAACTTTTGAGCGAGGGGGTGCCCTTATGAGCCTGGGACTGCCTCACAGCCTTTGTGACTACCACCTTCCTTGTATCTCCCTTTCTCTTCTGTTTAAAGGGGGACCGGGGTGTTGGACCTCCTTTCTCGGGAAGCTCTGTTGGGTTCCAGACCGCCTGCCTAGACCTGAGCTGATATCTATTCCAGGTCGGAGGCTCTGTGTTTTTGGAGACACAGTGAAACCCCACTGTACTAAATGTGACCTCCTCACTTGGTTTTGCTCTTGTGGCAACTTCCTCAAGGACAGCGCTGTCAGGGCTGGGGGGGACTGATCTGACTCAGTTAGCACTGCCGTCGAGACTGCTGCCTCCATACAGGACCTCCCCGTCAATACCTCCTTACCGCCAGTCTTCACCGACTTGCTCTGTAAGAGGCTCCAACATACCGAAGAAATGAAAGTTCTGACCAGGTGGAGTGACCATATAGCCGAGGGAAGACACAAGACACAGAACAGTATAGAGAGTATGTACAAGAAAATCCGTAAGGAAATAATAAAGTTACACGAGAAACGAGAAGCAACACAAGCAACCGAGAAAGAAAATGACTCTTCTACTGAAGAGGTAGACGACGAGAATCCTTCCAGAATAGCGTATGTAGGTAGAACTAGACTTTCCGACCGACATTCACGTCTAGACTACAAGAAAACTGTTCCTTCTCTAGTACCAGAACAGTGTTCTCTAGAGCAAGTATTCCAAGCTACCGATAAAATTCTGAAATCACGAATAGGTTATAGTGAACTTAGTACTACGCATGAACAAGAAATAGCCCGATCAGCAGTCCGATGGACTACTGATTCTACCACTTTTCCAGACGAAATAGTGGCACAATCGTTTCTGAAACTGCCCCCAGCCGAGCAGCGACTGGTGGGTATGTATATGATCCAGCACCTCATCACGCTGTATGAGGGTCAACATTCTGATCCAGGTCCATTACATGATGTATTAAACAAGTTACTACAGTATAGATGGAAAGGTCTAGGTACCGATTTAATTAGTGTCATTCTAGAACAGCGCCACAAATACCGAACGTTTCTGAATCCGCATTTTGTTCATGTCTCACCCCCCGAAAGTAAACCATTCTACATAGAAAGACAGCATCCGTTACGAGAAGTCCACCCAGTTAGAGGAACGGGTGGTGATCTAGAACGAGTATTTGTTTACACCCCGATTACCAAGATGGAACTCTTAGAGATGAAGAAGTTAATTCCCTGTCACGACAAAGATCCAGCAGGGTTCCACGTGAATTAAAAGACATGCTCCGTATGGGAGAATACACGTATCCAGATATCATTAAAATGTTAAAGGTCCTGTTGCCTGCGGGCATATATGAAAAACTCAAAGAAAAAGAATGGGAGGTGGGAAAGAAAAAGATAGATTGGACAGCTCTAGAAGCTGAAGATAACACACGTGTACCAGGTACCGGTCTAGGAGATAAAGCTAAAGAATTACCTGAGTTATTGATACAAGTTTTGCCAAGATTACTAGCCACGAAAAAGGAAGACTGGGATGCCATCTCAGCCTGTAAACAGAAACCAGACGAAGATACTAGTGATTTTTATTCTAGATTCGAGAAATGTTTTATTATTAACAGTGGTTTGAAAACGAGTAGCGAGTCATACCCTCATCTTTTTGTTACTAAATTAGTCGAGAATTCAAGCCCACAAGTTAAAAATCGAGTTTTGAAAGTCGAAAGTACCTGGCAAGCTAATACTCCGTCACAAATGCTTCAGATGCTCCAGTATCACCAGAATAGAATCAGGGAAGAGCAAGAACACGAAAGGAGACGTATGAAAGACACGAAAATGAAAGTATTAGTTGCACAATCTGTTCCTCAAGACAGTCAGAAGAGGGGTACGAATCAAGCCAGTCATCCTGCAGTTCCTGTTAAAGGGACCTGCAATTATTGTAAACAGCCAGGTCATTTTATAAACGAGTGTGCAGTTCTGAAACACAACATAGCTACTGGTAAGACTAAAGAAAGACCACGTCCGCCTAGACAAGAACAAGTTACACAGACTTCCCAGTTACCACAGAATGCACAACAGACAGTTACAGTACCGCAGCCTATAGCTGCAACACAGCATGTTACACAGCAGATGTACCAGTACGCACAGTCCGAGTATCCAGAGTACCAGCAGTATTCATGAAACAGCCTAGAGAGGGAGGTAGGCTTGCCTCTCATTGAGATACCTGTAGATCAAGAGGGTCCCTATGTTCACAGTCAAGTATTAGGGAAAGACAGAAAGTTTCTGATTGATACAGGGGCAAGTAGGACTACTATCAGTCATGACGAGGTTCCAGGGGCTCCGCTCTCAGGCTCAAGAAATGTTTCCCTTGGATTTTCAGGAAAGCCAATTGTTAACGAGATTTCGAAACCAGTTACTCTAGAAGTTGGTCCATTGTCCCGAACTACTGATTTGTTACTTACAAAGTCATGTCCAGAAAACTTGTTGGGCATCAAGACATTAAAAGAATTAGGTGCAGTAATTTGCTGCTCCCCAGAAGGAGTACGATTGTTTTTACGTGACTTTAAAGGTCACTATGTATTACGTGATTTTGATCCAAGATTACTGAATGTCCCGCAGCATCTATGGGCACAAGGTCCAACTGATGTTGGTTGTATGCACATCACACCCCACCGTGTGACTCTGAAACCAGGTATAGTTTTGCCACGAATCAGACAGTACAAATTGCCACCTGAGGCTGTAGCAGCCTTATCCAAAATTATTGACGAGCTCATTGTTCAAGGAGTGGTTGTAGAAACTGACTCCAATGTATGTAATTCTCCTATCATTCCAGTCATGAAACGTACTGATCCAAATGCACCTCCAGTATATCGATTAGTGATTGACCTTCGAGAACTTAATAAATGTATCATTCCCCAGTACCCAGTTGTTCCAGATATTTCTTCCCTATTGACAGCCATTGATTCTGAAGCTACGTTCTTCACTGTTATCGACCTCAAGAATGCATTTTTCAGTGTCCCAATTCATCCAGACAGCCAGTTCCTTTTCGGATTCTGTTTAAATGGAAGGAGCTATAAATTCACACGAGCTCCTCAAGGCTTCACAGAAAGTCCTAGCATTTACAGTCAAGCACTTAAGAGACAACTAGACAATATTCACATGCCAACTGACACTGCCCTGCTCCAGTATGTCGATGATTTACTGATCACAGCCCGTTCTGAACGTGACTGCGAACGTGCGTCACTTACAGTTCTGTATTTCCTAGCCGAGATGGGGCACAAGGTGTCCCCTTCGAAGCTCCAATTCTGTGTCCAGCAAGTGGTCTACTTAGGACACTTACTGTCCAAGAGGGGTAGGCAGTTGACACCTGACCGTATCCAGTTAATAGCGAGTCTTCCTCAGCCCAAGACCCAGAAGGAGGTACGAGCTTTTATCGGCCTCACTTCCTATTGCAGACAATGGATTCCTCAGTATGCATTTCTAGCCAAGCCACTGATACAGTTAACGACACAGGAGGCAGCCGTATCGACTGTCCTCCCTTGGACATCCGAACATACACTTGCTTTTAATGAGTTAAAGAAAGCCTTATGCCAAGCACCTGTTCTAGCTACACCGAACTACAGTAAGCCTTTTACACTTTTTGTCACAGAACGTGATGGTACTGCATTATCTGTTCTCACACAAGACCAAGCAGGACAATACAAGCCTTGTGCTTATTTTTCTAGCACATTAGATCCAGTAGCCCAGGCTCTGCCTGCGTGCCTCAAGTCAGTTGCAGCCACAGCACTAGCTATCAGACAAAGTGATTCCATAGTATTAGGACATTCCTTGACAGTACAAGTTCCACACTCCGTGGAAGTTCTTTTAAACCGAACACAGACTCAGCACTTGACAATTGCACGTTTAACAGGTTATGAATTGACACTGTTCCAGCCACACATAGAAATCAGACGCTGCAAAGTTTTAAATCCTGCTACACTGTTACCGTCAGTTACTTCAAATCCTGCCACACATGACTGCGTGGAAGTAGTTAACATCATGACAAAGCCCAGACAAGACTTGACAGATATTGCATTACCTGATCCCGACCTGACACTTTATGTGGATGGTTCATGTATGAGAACAAGTACAGGAGAACTAGTAGCCGCGTATGCAGTGACTACTGAAACCGAAGTTATAGAGACACACCGTATTGACACCCTGTCCGCTCAAGCAGCAGAGCTAGTCGCTCTGACCCAAGCCTGCATACGTGCCAAGAACCTGAAAGTTAACATTTACACAGATTCACGTTATGCATTCGGAGTCGTACACGACTTTGGAGTGCTCTGGCAAGAAAGAGGTTTTATGACTTCTCATGGAACCAAGATTCAGCATGGTCTCCTCATTCAAGCTCTGTTAGATGCAATACATTTACCGACAGCTATCGCTATCATGAAGTGCAAGGCACATACGAAAGTCACTGACATTATTTCCCAAGGTAATGATCTAGCAGACCGAACAGCCAAGCTCACAGCTCAGACCCCAGACATTCCAGTTAACATGACACAGACACACACTCCAGAACAGACTACTTGTATGACAGTTAAGGACCCTACTCAAGATGTCATAGATATCCAGTCACATGCTACTCCCGATGAAATCAAGAAATGGTCCGAACAAGGAGGGGTCCAGACAGATCAAGGATGGTTGACGAAGGGAAAAGCCACATAGTTTCTCCCCGACTCAATGGTTCAAGTCATTATTAATACCGCACATAGTCCTGCACATTTAGGAGAAAAAGCTATGTTAGACAGTATCCAGAACATTTGGTTCAACAAGCATTTACGAGCTGCAGCCAAGCAGAAAGTCCGTACCTGCATGATATGTTGCCAGTTCAATCCAGGTAAAAGTGTCCCGATGGAACAAGGGGGATTCCAACCTCCTGACCACCCTTTTGAAGTCCTCCAGATGGATTATATTCAGATGGAGCGATGTCGAGGTTTCAAGTATGTCCTCGTAGTTGTATGCGCCTTGTCCAGGTGGACAGAGGCATATCCAGTTCCAGATTACACAGCCGCGACCACTGCCAAGCAGTTGGTTCGTGAATTCTTTCCCCGCTATGGACTCCCTAGGGTCGTGTATTCAGATAACGGCCAGCAATTCTCATCTGAACTTATGAAACATGTGTCCCTTCTGTTAGGGTACCAGTGGAAGTTCCATTGTGTACGCCATCCTGAAGCAGCCGGTCTCGTAGAGAGACATAACCAGACATTAAAAATCCGCATTGCCAAAGTTTGTAAAGAGAAAGGTGTAGACTGGCTCGTAGCCCTGCCAGTTGCTCTATTTTATATGCGTATGGTTGCACATTCCAGATCAGGTCTGTCCCCGTATGAGGTCGTATTCGGCCGCCCCCCAAACATGTGGGGTACACCTAGACCCCGAAGTATTACAGATGTTTCCAGTAATATGCTGACAGATTACCTAGCTTCCTTGATGTCTGCCCTACACTCTTGTCGTTCACAGGTTGCCGCCGCATTTCCAGACAATACCGAGGTGAAACCGCATGAAATCGTTCCAGGAAACCTTGTACTTGTCCGGAACTTTGATCGTTCAAGTCCGCTGGAGCCCCGTTGGAAGGAGCCTCGTCTAGTCTTACTTACCACAAGGACCGCGGCCAAGTTGGAGGGCCGCAAAGGATGGGTCCATCTGTCCCACATCAAGAAATTCCATGGATTGTGTGAAAGAACATTTGCAAAGGACATTTCTAAGGACTGCCTGAAAATTTACTCTGAACTCAAGCCTCCCTTGTTAGAGGAAACTCCGCAGCAGGAGTATAAAAAGAAACTCAGGTCTAGTAAAATAAGTCAGCCAGTTTAATTGTCTAAGTCCCTCTCGGGTGAAACGGTTAGACAGGTTTCTGACATGTATGAGATAGACCCCCACAGTGAGAGAGTTAGTCAAAACTCTAAAAGATGTATTGTTATTCTATGTTTTCTTATGTTTTTGAGTCTTATGGTTTCCTGCACAAGTTATGCTTTCCATTTATGTTTTTCAATTTCTCATGTAAATAAGTTTTCTAATGCTACAATAGAGCACACATTTAGTGATCTGCCTCCTCACGAGCTATCCTATCGTCTTGCTATGCGCAATAACACGTTTATCCGTATGTTACACTACTCACACCAGACCAGCAATGCCACTAATTGTTGGGTGTGTGGTCGACTCCCCCCTTTCCAGACACCGAAGGGAGTTCTGCCACTCTTTCCTTATCCGTTTTCACATAATGGTTCGTGTGGAGCATGGTCCACGTTAACGTCATCCTCAACTGATATGTCTCTTTTGAATAATACATGTTTCCCAGACATGCAAGGTCTCACCCATAGAACAGGGTTAGATCTAGAAAATGAAGTATATGATTTAGGTAATTATTCTTCGAATTTCATGGTCCTGAATGTTCAGTCCGATACTACTCCAGATTTGCCTGCTATTTCAGTACTACCGGTCAAAGGCGAATTATGTGTTAGAAAGAATGGTTCCGCATATGTAGGACATAGTGATTGTACTACTATTATCAAGTATAGTGACAGTGGGAAATCTATTTTCAAAGCCTCACGTCATTCTTATTTTGTTTGTGGTCAGACCGCATATGTTCGTCTGCCCCTCGATTGGGATGGAACATGTTATATTGCCTTCCTACTGCCACCAGTTTTTCTAGCCCCATCTGATTATCATAGAAACACACATCTAGTACACCTTAGACATAGAAGGGAGATCGAGTCCCCAATTGTCGATCAAACTGAAACTACTCTAGAACAGTATCAAGACTTCAATAAAGGTTTCTTCTTCTTTATAGGCCCTGTCCAGAATAGTAAGTTAATCTGTAGGTTAACCAGAACCCTTGAAGCAGTAGTGAATGAGACTACTTCTGCTCTAGGTAACTTAACCGAAGAGCAATCTGCTATGCGTTTTGTTGTGCTCCAAAATCGTCTCGTTCTTGACGTCATACTGGCCGATAGAGGAGGAGCATGTAGAGTCATCGGATCTAGTTGCTGCATTTTCATTCCTAATAACGCGCCGTCTGTTTATTCAGCTATAACCAGACTTCATAAAATTGCCCATCAGTTACACCAGAATCCAGGCACCTGGACATGGTCCGGTTGGCTCTGGAGTATAATTTCTGCCTGGGGATGGAAAGTATTGTCATTCCTAGGTATAGCAGTAATGATCATTTTCAGTTGCTGCCTCTGTTTACAATGTGGCCCTGCGATTTGCGGCATTTGTGCTACATCCTGTATTCCTAGTCCTAAGTCCCGTTCCCAGACAATTCGAGACGAGCAAATGGTGCTGTATGAAATGATAGATGGTATCATGAATATTGATGTTTCCTGATGGAAACTTAGGGCACAAGGAGGGAATGTGGAAAAGTAAATTTTGCCATGTTCTGTGTCCCTACGTGTTCCCCATCCTATGTTATATGTGCATGATCGATATGCATATGTATTCCCCTATGATCGATTAAAGATGCAATTATAGTTGTGTCCAACTCTAGTATGCCAGTTACCAGTTCTCGTGAAAGCTACGAGTATTAGGCCTATGTAAACCTATGTTGCCACGTTTCACAGTGTGCACGTTAATTCAGAATAAAGTCCCCATTTCTAGGCCTCAAAAGGGCCCGGACACCAGATTCAGCTCTAGTCTCCTGAACCCTCTCCGAGGAGCGATACAGCCCCCACCTGCATCCCTGACCCTTCACTTACTTCCTGCCTCACAGTACCCGGCTCGGCCTGGCTCTGCCTGCCTGTCTGCCAAGAGTATGTTATGCTTCTAGTTATCAGTCCGGCTCTCCTTCTCTGCATTCCTGAGCTACTGAATCACATCAATAGTTTCAGTCATAGTCTAGCCTCTCTGTCTCCATGTAAGAGAAATACTGTATTAATATTCATAGAATATTCCTCGCACACACAATACATGTAGAATAATGCATGCACCAGTCTTAGAGTCTGTTAGCCTTTACCCTGATAACTTTTGGATTCTATCAACATGTTCTCTAAACACCAGATACCAGATAGGCTTTAGGTACATGTCGCTCTGACACTCCAGACTTTAGTCTCCTCTTCTAGTGCAGAAGTCATAGCCCCCAGTTCTCTCTAGTAACACGTCATTGCCCGTTTGCGCGCACCACTAGGTTAGAGGTCCCGGCTCCTCAGGTAGCCCCCTCCATGTTTCCGCCCCATTCATGACACTTCTGTTACGTTCACATCACATGTCTATGTATACGCCTTTTGTTACACCTACTTTCTGCCTTATCTTTCGCGACTGCTACGAACCCCGCCCACTGCTACGCCTACTGTATTGAATGTAATACAATTGTTTTAGTATATATATGTTATGCACTGTTATTAAAGCGAGCGCTCATCCCATTCCTGCCCCCTGGCAGCTGCCGTGCCATCCTATTCCCGTGCAGGTTGTCCTGTTCCTGTCCCTTATGCTTTATTAAAACCTGCAAAACTCAAGATACCTCGAATCCTGACTCTTATTTATTGAGCTACCTGTTTATTGATTATTCTGAAAAATAGAACCGGTATTTAATTATTTATTTACCACACTATGTTATGCGTTGCTTTGTTATGCTATGCTATGTTTTGTGATGCTATGCTATGTTTTGTTATGCTATGCTATGCTATGCTTTGTTATGCTATGCTATGCTTTGTTTTGCTATGCTATGCTTTGTTATGCTATGCTATGTTATGCTATGTTTTGTTGTGCTATGCTATGTTTTGTTGTGTTTTGTTATGCTATGTTTTTTGTGTTTTGTTATGCTATGCTATGTTCTGTTATGCTATGCTATGTTGTGTTTTGCTATGCTATGTTTTGTTATTCTGGTGTGTGGTTGTGTGTGTGTGTGGTTGTGTGTGTGTGTGTGTGTGTGGGTGTGTGTGTGTGGTTGTGTGTTTGTGGTTGTGTGTGTGGGGTTGTGTGTGTGGGGGGGTTGTGTGTGTGGGGTTGTGTGTGTTGGGTGTTGTGTGTGGGGGGTTGTGTGGGAGGGTGTGTGTGGTTGTGTGTGTGGTGTGTGTGTGTGGGTGTGGGGTGTGTGTGGGTGTGTGTGTTTGTGTGTGGGGGGTTGTGTGTGTGTGGGGTCGTGTGCGTGTGTGGTTGTGTGTGTGGTTGTGGTTGTGTGTGTGGTTGTGGTTGTGTGTGTGGGGTTGTGTGTGTGGGTGTTTGTAGGTATGTGAGTGTGGTTGTGTGTGTGTGTGTGAGGTTGTGTGTGTGGGGTTGTGTGTGTTGGATGTTGTGTGTGGGGGGCTGTGTGGGAGGGTGTGTGTGGTTGTGTGTGTGGTGTGTGTGTGTGTGGGTGTGGGGTGTGTGTGTGGGTGTGGGTGTGTGTGTGGGTTTGTGTGTGGGGGTGTGTGTGTGTGTGGGGTTGTGTGCGTGTGTGGTTGTGTGTGTGGTTGTGGTTGTGCGTGTTGTGTTTGTGTGTGTTTGTGTGTGGTTGTGTGAGTGTGGTTGTGTGTGTGGTTGTGTGTGTTTATGTGTATGGTTGTGTGTGTGTGGTTGTGAGTGGTTGTGTGTGTGTTTGTGTGGGTGGGTGTGTGTGTATGGTTGTGTGTGTGGTTGTGTGTGTGTGGTTGTGTGTATTTATGTGTGTGTGGTTGTGTGTGTGGTTGTGTCTGTGGTTGTGTGTATTTATGTGTGTGTGTGGTTGTGTGTGTGTGGTTGTGGGTGTGATTGTGTGTGTGTGGTTGTGTGTGTGTGTTTGTGGTTGTTTGTGTGTGGTTGTGTGTGTGGTTGTGTGTGTGTGGTTGTGTGTGTGTGGTTGTGTGTGTGGTTATGGAAAGGAGTCAAACACACACTTAACTCAGGCCGAGACCTAAAAATGAAGGAATGAAAGTAGGTTTGTAACCCTCTTGTTTTCTTTTTACTCCTGAAACTGCACCATGACGCCGAGTGAAGGCGTCCCAAATACAAGGACTGGAGTAAAAAAAAACTGTAAAAGATTGGGGTCCGACAGCTGCTCTGCCTGTGATTAATGGCCATGATTCTCGATACATCCTTTGCTTTCTTTCCTAATCTGTTTCTGGTGTGATACATTTACTGAATTACTAATGAAGGTGAAGATGGGGTTTAGCTTCAGATATCCAATAGTATTGCAGACTTGGTACATATTATGTAGCAATTCCAGAAGAGCTGTAGTTGGAGCCTTTATCAGGGCCCGTGAGATTATTCTAACGCTGAATACTTATATGTAGTTGGTGGCAATATTTTCCATTTTTTGTCATGCACTATTCTTTTGTGAATTACCGCCAATAAAGACCAGTATAATTTCTTCGAGGCCATCACGAGAGATGAAGATCCATGTAAAGTCCGCCATGAGAGTTAGCTTTGACTGAAATAAAGACCCTCCTCTTTGGTGGCACCTCCATGCCCGCAGCTGCAAGAAACTTATTTACATACCTGAGACCTAAGATGGATGCCAGAACATTGTTGAAATATGCATGAGAGCCCAGGGTTGTGCCTCGTACACGCAAGTGAAGGAAGCAGAGCATATTCATAAGGCCTGTCCATTAAGAGATGCTTTCTTCGAGTTCCTCATCTGATGTAATGACAAATCAGTCTCCGGCTGTGGAGCTATCATTTACAGCACTGCAACCAACTCTGCCAGCAGAGGGAAAGGACTCGTGGCAGAGAAAGCCGCCGTGCACGTGGCGGCAATTAGTCAGCGTGCTTTGTAACTTTAAAGCATAAAATATCTGGACAGTGCTGCCGTAGCTAATTCCCCGCTGCACAGTCAGCAGGAACAAAACCAGAGCGTTTCCACAGGGTGAGTGGTGACGCCGCAAGTGCTAGATTACAGTGTTTCATAAATAAGTGATAAAGTACTGCTAAGCCTGCATTTAAACAGACATTAAATGTAGGAATAAAAACGTTTAGCTCACTAATTCTCAAATGGCTACCGCCTCGGGAAACATGCAAAGTAAGTAATTGCGATCGAGAAAAAAAAACAAGAGAGAATAAAATGTGAGGAAGGAGTTAAAAAATATGACAAGGGAGTGTAGAGAAATGAAGAAGACCGAGGGTGAACAAGAGGGGCACTATGACAGAAGAGAGAAGAAAGGATAAGACGTGAAGACGAAAAAGGAGATGAAAGCGAAAGGGAAGAAAGAGGAGCTGTGGACGGTGGGAGAAATAAAAGCCATAAGGAGAAACAAGTAGAAGTTGGGGGACTCGAGCTGGAATTAGAGAAAGAACTAGTCTAGAATGGAGACAGCGGAAGAACGGCACAAGGGAGGAAAATAGAGGCATGGGGGTAGAAACGAGCAGAGATCGGTGAAATGAAGTCGTACAGAAGAGAGCGTGTGTGGTTGGGTTTTACAGCGAAAGTAAGACAAGCTCTCGGCATTTCATGGCGGGGGGGGGGAGCGGGGAAGCGGATTCCTTTGAAGTCCGATGCGGGGGCGGGGGAGCGGATTCCTTTGAAGTCTGATGCCAAGGCTCACAGGCTGCCAAATGGTGTGCGATGTGCACGCGCCCGGCTCGCATGCACTGTAGGCCATCTGCCTTTTGATGCCTTTTTCAGAGCCCTTACTTTAATCTCGCCAAGCATCCTTAACAGGATGGCTTAGGCGACACCTAAAAACAGTAGTCCAGGACCCGATTATGTCCAGGCTGGACTACTGTAGACTCCACCGGGTGCAGAATGCTGCGGCACGCCACTTGTTGACTCTCTCAAAGCGTGCCTCTAACGCGGCCACGCTGACTAAGCTGCACTGGCTCACTGAAGCAGAGATCCTCCTTCAAAGCCTTTTGTTAATGCTGTAAGGCATTGGCCAACAATGGGCCATGGTTTCTCCAATCTTTTATCAAACCCCGCATACCATCTAGGAACTTAAGATCCGCAGGTGCCATGTTTGGTAGCATTCCAAAGTGAAGAGAGCTCGTATTAATGGCAGCTCTGTAAGTTATCTGGCGCCAAAACATTGGAACTCTCTCCTCCTTTTAGTCCGTCAGACTCAATCTTTTGGAAAAACCTAAAAACGTGGTTATTTAGAGCTGTTTGACTTTGTGGAATTTGCTGCGATCTTGGTTTGTAGAGTCTAAACCTCAGTGCTGGGATACTTCATTCCAATTAGCTACGCGCCGTACAAGATCCATTATTATTATTTTACTTACTTATGTATGTATTTGGTTGTTAAACTGGAAGTAATGAGGTGAAATCTTTGGCCAGACAGTATTACCATGTGTAAAAATGATAAAATAGTGAAGTATTGCTGTAAGAAATTTGCTGCATTATGCCTCACAATTTGCCTTTTCTTACCACATAATTTACTCAACACTGCAACATAATTTGGTTCTCCCCTGCTGCATGATTCCAGTGGCCCTGATTATAGGTGACCTCTCAGTGACTACCAAGCTGAATCAGAGAGCGACTTCAGACTGCCTCGGCAGAGGGGCCATTGGGCTGCAAGCAGTGCTGATTGTAGACTGGGGCGCCGGGGCAGTGTTTGTCTTTGTACGGTAGTGTTCCAGTGCAGCAGTCAGTGTCAATGCTTACAATTCTAATCACATTTTTGGTTCTGCTATACCTGTTGTGCAACCTTATTCCAGTCCACAGCATTAAAAAGGAACTCTTACTTCACTGGCGTTCCATTCTCTCGAGCCTCTCATTGGCCACTCTTAATCCTCATACACATCCCATTCCCGGTGTGCCATGATTCCGCCCCTTTTGCACCCTCTTTGCAAACCTCTCTCTTGTACACTGCCTGTTGCTACATTCCCGCTTTATAAAAGTCACACATATTTAATTGGATTGAAGTTGGAAATACTCTTTAAGAAAAACCATGTTTTATGGCCGGCGTGACAATTTTGAGCACATTTAGAATAAACAAGACTGTGATCAACTCTAGTGGTCCAGACAATGCATTTGTTTGTAAAAACCCCCATGCAGCCTCATCTCCTTTAATACTCTTACCCATGATTTATAGTGACATACAATTCTTATGGCAACAGCTATACGTCAACAACTTATTTTTTAAAAAAGTGGATGGTATTCTAGGAAGCTACATTTGGGGTTACAAGAAAAATTGTAGAGCTCTGTCTCTTCTCAAATTAACAGCTACTAAAGGTGGCCTCGACTTCCCCGACTTTAAATTCTATTTTTACACTTCTTTCCTGGGTCAGATACGCAGCCTTTTTTCTTCTAACTATCCATATTTCTATCACCAATTTATGTTAGGCGCAAATTCTGTACAATTTCTAGCTAGAAGCAACGACCCGAACTACTTTAGAGTGAAGTTTAAGACCGCAAAAGATGTAGTACACATATGGCATACTATTATGGCTATTAATAAAACTACGTTTTATCACCCAAAGCTAAGCATATGGTACAATCCGGGTTTACCTGAGATTTTTAGCGATCCGATAGTTAGATTATGGGCTAATCACGGTATAAATTACCTTTCCGATTTATACGGATATTCAGGTTTTTTAACATTTGATACCTTAAGAACACTTTATAAATTACCTGTAAATGCTCATTTCAAATACACACAGATACGAGATTTCTTCATGAACAGATTGAAACTAAGGGAAACTTTAGACTCAGAAATATGGATTTGCATCTACGGAGAAACAAAAAGCAAGCTAATTAGCTTGGGGTACAAATGTCTTATTCTATCGAAACCTGATGACTGCGTTAAAATCGCACAGAAGTGGACTACTACTCTAGGATTGCCCATTTCCTCAAATAATATTTCAACTTTGTTACATAACAGTAACTCTTTAACTAACTCTTCTAGCTTAAAACTCCAATCTTATAAGACCATATGCCAGCTATATTACACGCCACTTCACTTTTTTAAGTGGTCAGGGAACAATGCATTACCCGAACGTATAAAATGCCCTAAATGCGATCTACTAGCAGCAGATATAGTACACATAATTTTTACATGCCCTGCTTTACAAACATTTTGGAATGAAATAGAGAAAGTGCTGAAACAGCATAAATTGTTTTTTGGTAAAATCTCCGCCGAGATGATACTTCTGGGAATACAACCAAACACTGCTACTTATAAGGACTTAATGTTTATCTTAATTTCCTGTGCAAGATTGATAATTGCCAGGGCTTGGATCTCTGATAAATCACCAGTGGTAACCGAATGGTGGCTACTGGTAAATGAGATATATGCTATGGAACTTTCAACTGCCAAAATTCGAGGGATTGGCTCTCTGAAGAAAGTTGATAAAATTTGGGGTAACTTGTTCCCTACTCACGATCAGTGAATAGTTCCTGATTTCTTTCTTATTTGATTAATTTTTCAAGGAATTTATGTACTTCAATTTTCCTCTTTATTTTACTATTGTTGTAAAAATGTTTTATTTCTGAAATGTAAGTTTGTGTTGTCAATAAAAAAGTTATAAAAAAAGAGAGGAACGTTTATCAGTATCCTGATACCTCTCAGGTTTTTTAATGATATCACGATTCCTACAGTTATACCTCCTTTCGGAGGGCTCCTGTTGAGGAGACCCAGCCCTTGAGTGTGATATATTCTCTCTATTTCTTTTGTTTTTTATTATCCAATTTCTTTTTTGAAGAATCAGGTGCTTGTTTGGTGTTATCTTTTTCAGGACCACCCATGGGTTGAGGTTTTGTTGCTCTAGCTCCCAAATGATATCTACCTAATTTGGCATATGTATCTTCGATAATTTTAGGTAATTCACACTCTTGTTGTACAGGAGTGAAATCACCCAGGCGTTGGCGTATCACCACCACTGCTGCTTCCCCTTTTATGTTTGCCAACATAATTGTGGAAACCTGGGCAAAATTTCCTAACAAAGTTCAGAGCAGGTTCTGCTCCATACTTATTCTGTATCTGTCTCAATATGTCTGTAATGATGGCTATTGAAGGGATACCATGCGTTATGGTATAGATGGCAGCAAAAACTGTAACCCAAGATGTACAGTCCACTAGTGGAGGAGCTATCCCCAATGGCAGGCAGATTGTTAAAATTCAGTGTTTTTCTTGAGGGCTTGTGTGCAAGAACACTGCCTTTAACTGTGTAATTTTTTGAGCTATCCAGAATGACATCTGCTTGTGTTTAGTGGGCATTCTACCCATAACTGCGTTTAGTGTTTGTGGGGTAATTCTATTGCAGTGTTGTGTATTTGTCCTGCTGGTGTAACCCTTTTCGGTTGAAGTGTCAGTGTTCTCATAACAAACTGTGTCAAATTTCTGTAAAGTTGTATTACGTCTTTGTGTAGCAGATGCAAGTCTGCTACTGACATTGTGTCAACGTCCGGATGCATCGTGTAAGCCGCTAGGGCCGGTCAAGTTGCTCCATCTCTGCTGAGTGGACTTAGTCTTACTTTATCTGTTGTGTGTGGGAGGACACTTTTAAACCAGTTAATATGCTCCTAGTAACTGCAAATCACGACGTCTCAAAGCAGACAGAAATCCCAAGCTGAGGTCGTGGTTTCAATAGTCTTTTATTCAATCATATAGGACACGCCCCGACGCCGACACATATTTCGTCTTATGCTGTTACAATAACAGCACACTTCCTCAGGGCAATGTATTCAGTTTAAAAATGACCAAGGTATAAATACGTCCAGGTCAGGATTTTCTTAGAGCATTTGTGCGTATTCGTATGTTCCTTCTTCCTTATTGCTAGTCAGATAGCGGTTGCGCTTACTCTGCGAACCAGATACGAAGGGATAACACAACAAACAAGACTCTAATAAATCACCATCACACTATCTGACGATAGTGATAAGGAACAAGGAACATAAGAATATGCACGAATATGCTAAAAAAATCTAGCATAAGACGAAACACGTGTTCACGAAGGGGCGTGTCTTAAATGATTGAATAAAAGACTACTGAAACCATGACCTCAGCTTGGGATTTCTGTGTGCTTGGAGACTTCGGATTTGCATATTCTGAGTTCTGTACAACTGAGAAGGAATGGATTGCTCCTTCTCCTCCTGAAGCACTAGAAGATACATGGTTTGTGAATGGACAATCATTTTTAATTCCTATAAAACTAGTGTGGTAGTGTGCGCCTGTCGAACCTAGCCATTGCCTTCATTCTTTTGCTCCTAGTAACTCTGCGAAATTTCAATGTCCGCATACGGACAATATTTTTCTGGTATTTCATCCGGAATGTAAGAATGAAATGTTTTTATGCGTGGGTCTGCAGGAGCAAATCTGACCCATGAACAGATTACCTCTGTCCTGAATGACTCGTGTCCCTCAGTCACGAATGTTACAGTCCCACCTAATGCCGAGACTCCAAACTCTGCTAGTTTTGAGCAAAGTGCATTTTTGACATTTTCTCAAATGCTTATCTCACCGTCCTCATCCCCTGCTGCATTCGCATGTGATGCTAGTGCAGCTTCATCTTGGACAGACACTGTTGAAAATAGTTTCAAGGAAAAGGAGATAAGGTTTTATGCACAGTGTAAGGTACAACAATTCTTCAAGCTTGAATAAACCTACAAAAACAACAGTTGATGGACAGAATGCAGAACGATGTCATACATTCACCCCAGTACGGAGATCTGGGCCTAAATCCATCGTTTTTTTGCTCACCATGCCATTCCAGTTTGAACCCAGCCATATGCAAACCAGATCAGTTGACTAGGGGTGAGTGTTTGCTTTGCTCAAGCGCTCTGTCCACCATCCCCTTGGTATCGCTTTGTTCGCCCTAAGTTGGCAGGGTATGCCCAGACGTGGGTCCCTTGCTCACTTTGCCACTGGATTCAAGCTAGCCTGGCTGATGACGGCTGATTAGCCAGAAACAAGTCCCAGGATGCTTGTTTCCGGTCCAGTAAAGACGGCTGATTAGCCAGAAACAGGTCCCAGGATGCTTGTTTCCAGTCCAGTAAAGACAAAGCTTGGCAGTTCGGGCTGGGTCATACTGATTTGCATATGGCCATGTCTGGACTGGGGTGGTGGAGTGAGCTAAAGAATGATGATGGATTATACCTAGATCGGTTGACAGGGGGTGAGTGTTTGCTTTGCTCAAGCGCTCCGTCCATCATTCCCTTAGGTATTGCGTTGAATAAACCTACAGCCAATACATAGGATATGCCTACTAAGCTGTGGTGGATTTCTCCCTTCCCACTCCAGACTCCAGGCTATATGTGAGTAGGGGTCTACTGAGAAAGCACAACAAAACTACTCAGATTTGACTGTTAAATAAGAACCAAACCAACGTCGGCTGCGTCATGTCGTGTAGTGCCTATAAATCTATATAGGATCTGTGCGTTTAGACAACATTAACTGTGGGATAGGTGTCCAGACTGATTTCAGACACCCCCACCGGATGTGTTTGCCTGTATACCAGCTAGCTCACAGTGCCACCATCAACTCCTCTTACCAAGGAGAAATTGGTTTCGGGAAACTATCGAACAAGACAACCCTGACCCCTTAGGGATCATGGAAACAGTACAGTACTTTTTGCTCAGTCACTTGTGCTCACTGTGTTTCAGAGAGATAAACAGAATAAAAGATGGGGACGTTGTCAATAAATTTATTGCGCCAACGTCATTCTAGTTTAAAATATGTGTGCTGTAACAACCATAAGACAGAAACAGATATAAACGATGTTAAGCACCAAAGATTTCTACCCTAGTGCTAAAACAATAGATATACACAGATATATAGATATATGACAGTAAAAATATGTACTCCTACTGTGCAAACCCGAACTAGATGTACCTAAATGTACCTAGCATATTTGTACGTGTATAGCCAAGAATCCCCCTAGGAAAGAACCTACCAGATTACCTGGTGTGAGAGAATGAAGGACCCCATCTTGGTCTCTAACAGACAACCCGCAAGGGATGTCAGACCACTGCATGTTGGAGTGTCTGCGTGCAGGAACATCAGCGCATCGCATTAGTGTGTCAACATGGAAGTCTTTCTCCTCTGCCCACCTCAGCAAAGATAGGGTGCTTATATACCCAAAAGGTACCCTCAGGCATTCTACCTTGCTGTGTCATGTCGGCCGAGGATGACGAAAGGTATGACCCTTATATATAGTTATTATGCAGAAAATTCAGAAGATGGTAGTCCCGCTGTGATTCTGAGAATAATCATGCATAATAAATGAGACTAGTTTTCAGAGAAAACCACACAACATTTATGCAGCACCTAACTGGGTAAAAGGTCAGCACAATGCCTGTTATGTAGTAGAAAGGCACAGTAAATGTAGGTGAAAGGTTAGGTCGCTACCCAAGCCTGTATTGGGGGACACCACAAATCATAACACATCTGCATGTGGGAATCTAACCCACAAATAGAATACCTCTGTTCTAAATGCCTCGTATGCTCAATCAGGAAGGTAACACCGCCACCTGCTGAGGAGAGGGCATGTTGTATTAATTTCAAGGTAACTGCATGTCTGCAATTTTCTAGAATGTGAAAGAACCCCATCCCCCGTATTCGGGCTGCCTGTATCAGCGTCCCCGTGGTTAGATATTATAGGAGGAAAAGGTAAAGAAAAAGAGAATGGTTTGCACAATGTAGGGCACAATAATCCTTCAAGCTTGATTGACCCTACAGCCATAGAATGTACCTACTCAGCTGAGGCTGGTTTTCCCTTCCCACACCATACGTCTCTGGTTAAATGCGAGTACGAATCTCTGAGAAAAGCACGACTGAACTACTCAGATTTGACCGTTAAATAAGAACCAAAACCAATGTTGACGGCGCCATGTCATGTAGTTCCTAAGAATACTTAGGATCTGTGCATTTGTTGGGCAACATAAACTAAGGGCTTGATGTCAAGATTGATTCCGGACACCACGCAGGAAATGTCATCCTATAGTCCTGCTCGCTCACAGTACCACTATAAGGCCCCCCTAGTCCTCACCAGGAATAGTTTCTGGTAACCATTGAACGTGACAACCCTGACCCCTCAGGGCTTGAGGAAAGAGTACCACGTTTTTTGCTCAGTCACTCGTGTTCACTTATGCTCAGAGAGATACACAGAATAAACAATGAAGCATGTTCAATAAGGATTTATTGAATCAGCATTGTTCTAGTGTCAGACATGTGTGCTGCTGCAATCGTTAGACAGAAGCAAATGTATAAGATTACAAGCATCAAAAGAGTAAATAGTAGGTAGATTTCTACCAAGGCGCTAAAGCAATGAATATATGCAGGCATATAAAACACTGTAATCTCTGCGTACTCCTCCGAATGCCGCCCCTTTCTGAATGTACCTAAATGTATGTAGATGTGAAAGCATGTATGTGGGTGTAAAAGCCAAGAACCCCCTAGGAAGAATCCAACCCTATTACCAGAGGGGAGAGAATGTCTTGGTCTTGAGTAGGACAACCCGCAAGGGATGTCAGACCGCTGTGTGTTGATGATTCCGCTTGCAGGACATCGTGTCTGCATTGAAGTGTCTCCTTTGTATGCTCAGTCATGATGTGCCCCTTTTAAATCCAAAAGGTGCCCACAGATGTTCTACCACGATTGATGTGCAGGGGATAAAGATATGGTACAGAGAATCCTCATGCATAACAAATGAGGGAAGTTTTCAGGGAAAACCACACAACATTTGTTCAACTCATAACTAGGTAAAAGGTCAGCGCCAAAACCGTTATATAGAGAAAGGTAGGATGAATGTGGGTGAAAGGTCACCTTACTACTTAGGTCTAACTTATAAAGTATAACAATGTGGGCCCCGTGGGGAGGTCTGGCCGAAGAGTTCTGTATGGTCTGGAGTCTTCTGAGGAGCTGGGTGGTGATTCTGTTTAGAAAGCGTAGCCATAGTTGAGGCGGCTGATGACGAGAACCTGCATGATGGGTTTTTTGGTGTTGATTGGGATCCTGATTCTGTTGAACATGCAAAGGGTGTGGAAGCAGGAGATGTCGTCTGTCTTGACTTGTCATTTCATATTCTGTTGACGGTCAAGGAAGATGCTGAAGTTTCGTGCATGTTCTGTCGATGTGGGTGTAGACCCAAGTTCTTCTGACCACCAGCTGTTCATCCCCAAAATCAGTACTTCTGTTTTGCTGAAGTTTGGCTTGAGGTAGTTGTCTCTTATCCAGTTGGCCGTGTTCATGGCGTTGCGGAAGTTGGTTTTGGCATTGGCGGGGTCCTTGGTGAGTGAGGATAAATTGAGTGTTGTCTGCATAGGAGATAATGTTGAGTCCATGGGATCTACCGACGTCTGTGAGGGGGGTCATGTAGATGTTCAACAGGGTGGGGCTGAGCGATGACACTTGTGGTACGCTGCATTTACTGTCCTTGGGTGCGCAGTTGAATGGGAGCAGTCGGATGCTCTTTGTGTGTCCTGTAAGGAAGGAAGAAATCCACTTGAAGGCATTTTGCTGTATGCCGATGTTGTAGAGTTTGTCGATGAGTGTGTGGTCAATGCAACCACCAGGCACCCATAGCTTTTCTTGGATGAAATTATACTCAGAACGCATAATGACTTGCTCTTGTATCAGCTGATCATGCAAATTTACAACAGGATTTGGCTAACTTCAATAAAGCTAATGCATGGACATCTATTGACCGCTTTTTCTTCCTGTTTCCATGTAAAACCATACTCCTATTGATGTCCATGCAGACAGTAGGATAATAATATGAATCAAAATTTTCTAAAGCATTTGCATACAGATCCACCCCCTCCGCAGTCCTTATTTTCTTTGCCATTTGATTATATTGCCTGACCCTTTCGGGTCCCAATGACTGCAATAAAATGCCTTTCTTTTTGTTGGAAGTTAAAGTATTGTTTTCTATTGTTTCCATATAATTAACAAAGTACTCCTTCCACTCACGCCACTTCATGGCAGGTACCACTGGAACTTCAAAAAAGGAATAGGCGGCATCAAAATGTAACCCTTTGATTGACAGATTTTAACAGTTAATAATCTCCACCCACAGTACAGAAGGATTTGCTTGGAGCATTTTCCCAAAATCAGTCTCCAATATGTTCTTTTCAGGCTTCACAATCACCAGGAATAAACAACTTCCCATCCATTGAATATTACTCCAAGAAATTCCTCCCAAAACTGTAGTACCTTAATTCCACAGACTGACTCCCCCCTGCTATACAAAGATGTACTTGACACTTGTCCTTTGGCATAACCAGTCTGAAGAAAGAGAATTCACCGCACGTTATACTTGTAACCCATATCACATTCCACCATGTAATTTGGCCAAGATTAGGTAATCACCACAAGTAAAATGACGGCACGTTTTGTACGCAGTGTGACCCTTGCGTGCTTTGCTGTGTTCCCCACTATGCACGGTCAGCGGTCTAGATGTTTACTGCAGGTGGTACTTTTTTTTTTTTACACGTCACTGACACACACACTCAAGTAACTATCGAAATGACCCACAGTGGTGCATGCCTGTTAACATATGGATTCCTGTGGGGTTGAGTTACTCGTTTCTACTTTGTGGAATCCAAGAGTCACGGATAGAAGTAAGCCGAAGACTCTTTTTATTTAAACCCCACAAACAACCAATGTTACCCTCCATCTCCTGCAACCATCCTGCTTCCTCCCCCCATAAATTCGTAATTCTAATTTCCATTGCATCATAGGACGCAATGACATGGAATGCAACCTAGAATCAACTGTACAGTCTGTCTGCTGCTATGTCATTCTTGCTAATTTTTGAACTCAGAAGCCATCATGCCTGAATCATTGCTGTCAACCTCCTGCTTCACTATCCCATGTCCCCTTGTAGTAGGTTGTTAGGGTACCATTTTTCCCACAAATGCAATTGGTTTACTTCCTTTCACGCAGCTGTGGTTTTGCCTTAGGCCCTTCTCCCCATACGATCCTGGGATTGCGACCCAATTTCAGTTTGTGGTCAAATCAGCGGGCCTCACTTCCCATCTGTAGGCAGGACTCCTGCCACCCTCTTTACCTCCATAGTGGTGGCTTTCTATCACAACTCGCAAATGCCCATTGCACCATTCTACTTTCCCCCACCATGTCCCCTTCCCCTTGAGGTTTTGCTACATAACTTAGCTGTTGCTCTACTAGCCTCACTTCCTCTATGTGTACTCATTGCTCTGGTTGTTTTTTCTGCCACTTCAAATGGGGAAACAACCTCTACAACGCAACTTTTACAACGCACTACCATTACAACGAAACTTTTACAACGCAACATCCATTACAACACATGCCATTACAACGCATGACACTACAACGCACACCACTACAACACATGTCTTTACAACACAGTCATTACAACGCATACCATTACAACGCATAACATTACCATCCAACACTTACCCTACTGTTGCACCCCCTGGAGTTAGAATAGTAATTTTTACCCCTACACTATCCAACACTTACCCTACTGTTGCACCCCCTGGAGTTAGAATAGTAATTTTTACCCCTACACTATCCAACACTTACCCTACTGTTGCACCCCCTGGAGTTAGAATAGTAAATTTTACCCCTACACTATCCAACACTTACCCTACTGTTGCACCCCTTGGAGTTAGAATAGTAATTTTTACCCCTACACTATCCAACACTTACCCTACTGCTGCACCCCCTGGAGTTAGAATAGTAATTTTTACCCCTACACTATCCAACACTTACCCTACTGTTGCACCCCCTGGAGTTAGAATAGTAATTTTTACCCCTACACTATCCAACACTTACCCTACTGTTGTACCCCCTGGAGTTAGAATAGTAAATTTTACCCCTACACTATCCAATACTTACCTAAACATGCAATGTAATGTTATGCGTTGTAATGGTATGCGTTGTAAAGGTATTATGTGTTGTAATGGAATGCGTTGTAAATGGAGTTTTTAATTTTCATTGTAATGGCATGCATTGTAATGGCATGCGTTGTAATGGATGTTGCGTTGTAAAAAATGTGTTGTAAAGGTATGTGTTGTAAAAGTGTGCGTCGTAGTGACATACATCCCTTCAAATGCCATCCAGGCTGTACCAGTCCATATTGATGCTACACAGGGAGATTTGTTACATATGCACCTCTGATTCTATACATAGTACTGACTCATAGACAGGCCAGTGGCTTGTTTAGTTGCCACTGGTGCTGTACTAGCTGGTTCTTGTCTGTCCGATCATTGTAGTCCTCAGATGAGTGATTCTGTGCTGGTGACCTTCACTTGTGTGTTTAAGTTTGAACTTGGCTGCCCACCAACCTGGACATGGGCCTCTCCACCTGAGAGCAAGTGAGGGTTCTACAATGAATCCCTCAAGTAGAGTTAACATCAACAATTCTCAGGCCAAAACAACATGGGATCTAGTGCACGTAGGAGCAGGGGCACGCTGTGCTCTCACCGGCAAAGTAAACATCCTGCCTTAGGTTTGCTTGACCACCACAAAGTCTACTACGTGGTTGGCATGGGGCCAGCTTGTTTGAGTGGGCCTCTGGAAAACACCAGAAGGTGCAAGAGATCCGCATCTGTTGATCCCGGCGTTTACTATTTGTTTATGCTTTAGTGACACTGGACCCATGTGTCTCGGTGAACCCAGTACTGGCAACTGCTCAATTAAAAAAAAAAAAAATCCATGGTGTGGAAATTATTAATTAGAAAGTATCAGTGGCTGACACCTAGCCACTGTGATAAAACTCACAAAATGTATGTCTGGTAAATCCATAAAGGAAAGAGAATTAAGGATGACATGTATGTTTATGAGGGTGGTATGCGTTTATTTCTAGAAGAAGAGAGCTTCTAAAAGACAAGAACCCTCACTCACCCGAGGGTGACATTGTTTATTATTGAGTTTCTTTCTCACATCTGGACCGCAAGGTCCCTGGTGTGGGCTACAACTTCCCGATGGGGAGGAGCGGAGGTGTTTTGAAGAATGATGTTAAAGGTAAGTGAGGGGCAGAGTGCAAAGAAAACAAGATGGATAAAACTATCTCAAGAGGACTGAACAGACTAAATTGGATGGTCCTTGGGATGGGACTAAAAATATGGGAGGACTAGGTGATTTTAACCCCTTCGGTGCTGGTGACGGAACCGCTCCGTCACCAGCGTCGGTTGAGCTGTGCTGGTGACGGAGCGGTTCCGTCATGGCCCGCCCAGCTCGATAGAACGCTCATGCGCGGCACGAATTCCGCGCCTGCGCTGAGCGTTCTATTGAGCGGGGCGGGCCGTGACGGAACCGCTCCGTCACGAGCACAGCTCAACCGAGGCTCGTGACGGAGCGACTCCGTCACGAGCATGCGGCCGCCGCGCGGCCGCGAAAATTCGTTAGCACTGCGGCGGAATAGCCGCCGCAGTGAAGTGGTTAACAAATGTAACCCCTACAGATGGTCAACATGTTTCTGCCCTTTGTTGACCCCAAGAAGGGTTCTGGGCATTTTGCAGGGCCTAGTTTATTTGTCACTGTGCTTCTAACTTAACCCCCTGTCCCCATTGGGAAGGTCATACCTCGGTCTTACACTGTGTGGTCTGCTGCATTCCCGATTATGTCTACATACTAGACCTGGGGATTGCTCTGAAAACAAGAGTGGAAGCCCTTGCTCTGGCCATCTTACACCGGTATTGATAGCCACCCTCCACTCCGTTGAGCAGTTGCGGAACATTTCTTGTCACCCCCCCCAGCACATTGAAATTATTAAAATAAGGGGAAAAAAAGATAGCTACACATATTTTTGCCATTTTGTCACCCTCCTTATTGTCATTTTGTCACCCCCCTCAGTGATGACCCACTGCACCACCTACCTACGCCACTGCTGTTGAGCACTAGAGGCGGTCTGGGGTCCGTTTTACGGACAACGGACCACGTTGTTATGAGCTTTTCTTGGAATTTCGACCCATGTACATAAATCATCATTGACCTCTCAATCCGAGTCATTTGTGTAGCATCTCTCTGTTAATCATTTTTATTACATCGGTTTTTATTGATTTTCCGTTATTTCAAAAATAAATCTTACATACAAAGCATTATACAGATTCAGTTTTATCTATGCAACTGATCGAACAACAGCAGGTGCCTTGTGTGGAAAGATTAACAGGTATCGCATATTTCGCTTATTCTCTTCGGTATGATAGACATTGGTATATAGTTACTGTTCGTGAGAGAAATTCATATATTATCATAGCCTTTTATATTTCCTATTGCTTCAGCGACCTGTACCTATTATTGCTATAGTTGGGTATAACATCGTAGCACCTTATTTAGGGAGGCGGACAATAACGTAGTAGGGACAACATAAATCATAACAGGTGTTATATAACAGAGCCCTAGCTTTCTTCCCAACCCCCCGACCCAGTAGCCCTCTGATATTAGTGTGTGTGTGTGAGGATCACCTTGATATTTGTTTATTTAGTAAACTTGCCTGGGGTGTGTATGCATGAAGTACCCACTGTTCTGGTACTGCCTGCCATATCAGAGTCTGTCCTTCAGCTCATGTATGTCTCCCTGATCTCTAGAAACAAAAAAGGAGTACCACCAACGTGGAATCACTGATTCCTAATGGGGTGTGTGGTTGTACAAAAGTGAGAAATTCTTCTTTTGTTGGTCAATGAAATCTGAGTTGATGATGAAACCATCTTACTTAGCTTTGACATCGAAAGCTTATACACCAGTATACCACAGGATGCCACCATCAATGTACTCAAAACAACCCTCGAAGGGAACACCTGTGAACATCAGACACCAAAATCATTTATCCTCCAATGTGCCACCCTTGCATTAAAAAGGAACTATTTTGAGTACGAAGGTTCACTGTTCCTCCAAACCGGAGGCACCTCCATGGGCAGTGTTTTTGCCCCAAGTGTGGCTGGACTATACGTCCATGATTTTGAAGAGAAATTCATCCTGGCGGAGACGAACCCTTTCTTTGACTACATCAAGTTTTGGCGACGATACATTGATGAAGTCCTAGCTATCTGGCAAGGACCAGAAGAAACACTCAAAGAGTTTATCACATGGATTAACACCTGTGACCCACATCTGAGATTTACCCACTGTTATGACAAACAAAAAATGGTCTTCTTGGACATAGAAATCTCAAAGGTGGAAAATGGGTTGACATCTAAAACCTTTATCAAACCGACTGCCAAGAACAACCTCCTTAGATATGAAAGCTTCCATCCTCGCCCACTCAGAGAAAACCTGCCTTATGGGCAATATCTAAGGTTACGGAGAAACTGTAGCAAACTTTCGGACTATAAAACCCAAGCACAGGATACACACACTACTCTGCGTATCACAATATTCACACCAGAATAGACTACTGGATGTCCACGCTCCCTCTCCTGGTGACCGTGAAAGGTTGTAGAGTGCTCCCACGCACACTGTCGGACCACTCCCCTATATTGTTGGTACTTACCTCCCCTAGGCTGAGGATCCCCCCATTCACATGGCGATTCCCACCATACTCACTACTGGATGAGACTTTCAGGGGCGAACTAGGCGAGGAGATTGACATGTTCTTCGCAACTAATATTGGCTCCGTGGACAGTTTCGGGACGGTGTGGGAGACCTTTAAGGTCTACATCAGGGGGGTTGCCATGGCTAAACATTCCAGCGTCCTGAAGGCCATCAGACAAAGACTGACTCACCTTGAGGGGCAAATAGCAGAGCAGGAAAGGCAAAACGTAGCGGGCATGACCCCTACAGATGACGGTACCCTCCAGGAGCTCCTGAAAGAGTTCCATGAGGAGGCAGACAGGGAGGTCCGTCACCTGGGCAAATATGCTACGGCGCGCATATATGGGGAAGGGGAGCGACCTGGCTCAATCCTTGCCAAGATAATGAAAGGCGCCAGGAGAAGGCAGGGAGTCACAGAACTGCGTTCGGAAGGGGGGGGGGGGTTGCTAACAGAGGAGGGGGACATTCTTACCGAATTCAGGAACTTTTACGCGGAACTGTACACTACCAAGATCTCCGGGGTGGAGGACCAAATTGATGACTATTTAAGCTATATCAACATGCCGTTCCTTGAGAACTGGCAGAGGGACTTCCTGATGTCCCCCATACTGCAGGAGGAGATCTCAGACGCGTTGGATGGCATGAGGTCTGAGAGTGCCCCCGGGGCGTACGGCTTAACTGTAACCTTTTACAAGGCGTACAAGGATAAGCTTGTACCGCACCTCTCGACCCTCTTTGACGAAATTTGCGAGGAAGGTGCCATGTCGCCCTCTATGAGAGAGGCAATCATTGTGACAATATTGAAACCAGGTAAGCCCCATGAACTTGCAGGCTCGTACCGCCCGCTGTCCCTTCTAAACGTGGATGCTAAGCTCTACGCTGGGGTACTGGCGGCCAGGCTGGCGCTTGTGGCCCCTGGGTTGGTTGCCCCCGAACAGGCAGGCTTTATACCGGCACGCAACCTCACATACAATATCCGTACGGTGATGGGGACCATACAGCATACGAGACAGGACGCCAGAGCCATCGCAGTCTTTTTGGACATGGAAAAAGCGTTCGACTCTGTGGAGTGGCCGTTCATGCGCAGAGTCCTTAAGAAATTGGGCTTGGGGGACCTCTTCCTCCAACTCTTGGGTGCACTCTATTACAGGCCCACGGCGCGAGTCCGGCTGGGCGATGCAGTCTCGGACCCGTTTGTCATCAGCAGGGGCACGAGACAGGGGTGCCCCCTCTCGCCGCTACTCTATGCATTGGTGGCGGAACCATTGGCCTGCGCAATTAGAGAGTATCACTCCTATGAAGCCATCAATTACCCCACCTACAAGATTGGAATATCCACGTACGCTGATGACACCTTGCTGTACATCAGGGACCCGGCAAATAATCTCTCCTCGGTCCTGAGGGAAGTGGTCCGCTTCGGAGCACTCTCGGGGCTGAAAGTCAACTGGCCCAAATCAGTGGCGTTCCCACTGACCCCCGTCACTGAACCCTTCGAGATGGAATATCCACTCCAATGGTCCACAGAACCGATTCGTTACCTGGGCATAATGCTCCACACGGACCCCGAAATTATGATTAGAGAAAACTATGGAGTTGCCTATAACAAACTAGCAGACGATGTTGAGCTCTGGATTAAGCTCCCACTATCACTGATGGGACGCATTGCCATAATGAAAATGGTAGTTCTTCCGAGGTTTCTGTTCCTCTTTACTAACAGTCCGATTGTACTATCTAGGGCCTTCTTCGCCACGCTTGATAAACTTCTCATACGATTGGCCTGGGCCGGAAAACAACCTAGAGTGAAGTGGGAGGTCCTTAAGCTTCCGTATGAAAAAGGGGGACTGGCTGCGCCCGATATGGAATGCTATTATAGAATCGCGCAGGCCTCCCACCTCCACACTTGGATTCATGGGAGCCAGGACATCCCGCATGTGATTCTGGAGAGGCTGTTTGCGGACCCGATCCCACTCCCAGCGACTATCTGTGGCCCAAGGGACCGCAGAGTGGGGACCTTAGACTCCCTCCTGGCCACTAACCATGCTTGGCACTCTATACTACAGAGGCAGGACAAAGAGCTGATGTACACACCGAATATGCCGATACATTGGGCACTGTGGCTCCCCACATTGGTGGAAACAGGAGTCTGCAAGGCCCTCCGAGAACTAGGCGCCCACTCTTTGGGGGACCTGTTCGAGCATGGGAAAGTCAAAACGTGGGAGCGGCTGACTCGGGGGGGGGGGAAAGGCCCTCGTTGCTCCAGCGTTTCCAGTACCATAGGGTACGGAGTGCATTTCTTGAGCTGCTAGGTCCTGATCTGGAGGAACCCCCGGGGGTTCCGGAACTAACATATGTTATAGCCACTGAGGCACCGCAAAAGCTAATATCTAAGCTCTACAAGATAGGCCACGAACATACTGCGCTCCAATACACGAGGGCGCGATTGGCCTGGCAGACCGACTTGAATGCCCAGATAGACGACAGCATGTGGGCATACTGCTGCGCGGCCTCCAGAAGAATCTCACTGAACAGACGACATCGCTTGGTCCACTTTAAGTTCTTGCAACGTGTTTATCACACGCCGGAGAGGCTGCACAGGTATGGGCTTCGCAACACACCGAACTGTGAGAGATGCCATGCCCCAGTTGCGGATTTCTTGCATATGGCCTGGACGTGTCCGGGGGTGCAGCGATTCTGGTGCAAGGTGTTTGCTGAACTGAGCGTTATAGTGGAGATGGAGTTGGCAATGGACCCGGCCCTGGCCCTGCTAGGATTTGCGAGAAAAGTTCCTATACCGGTGAGAAAAATGGTAAGCATGGGCATGCTCCTCGCCAAACGAGTAGTGGCAATGTGCTGGATGAGGGGCCCATTACCGACGCTGAAACGTTGGTCCAACGACATGCTGTTCTGCAATACACAAGCGGAGCTCTATAGTGAGCTGCTCCCACCCCGGAGTCGGCCTAGGAACTTCTGGGGACAGTATCAGACCTACTTAACCTCCAGGGACGAGGAAGACGAACCCACTGCAAGGGAGGGGGAGGGACACCCGGAGCCGCCTGAGCTGGGCACATAGGCCGTGCAGGGGGATGCGGCGAGGTCAAGGCACACCCCGGACACAGTCACTAGTGGAAGCAGCCAGGGTAGCGACTACTCTGCCGCGCGACACTGAATCGGAGGGTCAAAGTATGCTTGAGGGCGAGGATATATGAGGTGTTCCCTGGGGCTATCGGACGGGTCATGCAGCACAGGCCGCATTACACTCATTGTTTACACACCATCACACGCAAGGAGCAGCAGCTGGGGAGTTGGGGGGGCGGGATGAATGTTTTGGGGGAGGGCGGGGCGGGAGAAAATGTTAAAATGTACTGATTTGTATGCGCAAGCACAGAGCGAAGATACGCCTGCCAACAGAGTCATTTTGCTTGGGATGTTCCTTCTCTGGTCGGGTATATGCTTTCTGTGCTCCTTGGCCTCCTTATTTTTGGTATAGTTAACACCCATGACAGTTTGAAGTAATGCCGGCCCGAGATGGGTTGTAGGCGAGCGGTTCAGTATGTATTGCATTTTGCTGTTTTGACAAATAAAATAATTTTTAAAAAACCCAAGCACAGGATCTAACCAGCAAACTCAAACAACGTGGGTACCCTTCTAAGATCATTGAGAAATGCCAAAAGAGAGCCAGGAATCAACCTAGAGATGTGCTCCTAGAGACAGAATGGTTCACAATGACCAAGTGCCACTCACCTGTGTTACCACGTACAACACCATATCAAACCAAGTGAGTAAAAGCATCAATAAACATTGGTCAATACTGAATACAGGCATGCTACAATGGGAAAAACCACTCTTTTCCTACAAAAAGGCACCCAGTCTAAAAAAACAGCCTAGTCAACACCAGACCAAAAGTGAAACCAACTAATCTGAACCCAAGTACCTCCCACCAGTTACAGGACACTTTAAATGCGGAGACTGCAATGTGTGTCACCTCACAGAGAACACGAAGATTCTGAATTTGGAGGAAGGAAAAGTCTGGGAACAACGAACACATACGAACTGCAACAGTGCCAATGTTGTATACCTGATCAAGTGTGCATGCGGAAAATCCTACGTGGGCATGACCACACGCAAAGTCAAGCAACGCATCTGTGAGCACCGCAGCACCATACGCTGCAAGAAGAATGCGACAAAACTGACGGACCATTTTCTAGAAGCACACCATACACGAATGATATGAGATGGACCATCATTGAACAAATCCCATCTGGACCCAATACACAACAGCTCTTATATGAAAAAGAGCAACGCTGGGTCTATAGATTGTTGACCCACAAAACAGGCCTCAATGACAATATCCCGTGGGCATCAATACTAAAATAAACCAGACCTATCTTGTATTCCCCACATCATCAGAACCGCCTCTTTGTTAATAGCGCCATACGATGGGCCCAACCCACAGGGCAACCCACCCTATAACCCAATACCCTGGCAATGAACGACACTGACTTCAACCATGCCATTGACAGTCAGGCCACGGTTGTATTGACATATCCGGGCGTTCAGTATTAACACCCAATTGAGCCAGCCCCATTACGGGTCCCCACCTCCCTACTAATAGCGCCAAACCATATGATCACCTGGTGAACCTACTCTGAAACTTACCAGTACTGCACTTAATCACTCCACCATCACCCATCAGCACAAAAAGGTCACTATGGCCCATGTACAATCTAAGATTAATACATTCATTTTACCAACTAATATTCATAACTTCAACAATGCCGATATACAATGGGGATATTTTCAATGTAGTATCCAGATATCGGCACCCTAACCGAGGATCGAACACCTTCAAAGGCAGCCAGTTTTGAACCTTCGCAGCCTCCGTACTCGAAGCTGCCTCCCAGGCGCCCATAGTAACGCCCCACGTGACCAGCACGTAGCCCCGCCCTACGCGGAAGCCCTTCGTGTATATTTTAGTTCCCGAGCTCCCGGTCACAGTGTTGCAGGGCGGCGGACGGAAGTAGGTTAACGGCCACACACCTCGCATCTTAACTGTAAGTTAAAACCCTGTCAGACGAGCCCGCAGATCTTCAAGGGGCACCGCTTTTCAACCACCTCGGTAACGTGCTTTTCAGACACGGCTCAGAGCTTTTTGCCGGTCTCCCTCAAAACGCTATTCACGAAACTATTTACCGATCTTTCATTTCAGAATACGTTTTGTAAAGAGGATAACCTTTCCCTGCCCTATGATGTCTATCAATACCCTATTGAGAGTAAGCCTCATATTATCAACTGTATGTATGTCCTACATGTATTAATGTGAGTGAGTCTGTTTTACGTTGGGTATGTGAAGTATGGCAGCACATGCACTATCTACAAAATATGACCTCGCCCGCACAATTTGAATGCGAGATATCATCACGCCACTTAAAATGATGAGATGAGCGTGAGTTGCTTAGATATATAGTTACCACGCAGCGCGTATAATTGTAAAGCTTGAAAGTTGTGGTTAATATCCTTCGCCTATTTACGGCCAGGCACTTCCACATCCTCTCACTGAGAAAAGGCACAATCAGAAACTCTCTATGCCCGGACTTTTGCGACGCCAAGCAAGTATATTTTTTCTAATGGGAGTGACAGCATGCAGACACGATTTTGAGGCACTGCACAATGTAACAGGCTTGTAGAAGTTTATATTCTGACATTTGTCTTCACCTTCTTTTACAGGTATTTTGATCTTTTCAGGCTTACCCAATGTGGTCCAAGCCCATACCACAGGCACACTTTTGCCCTTTTGTGGTCCCAGAGAGTAGGACTGGGTGCGTCTTTTAGGGGACGCAGACCATCCACTCCCAGGGTTTTTTTTTTTGGTCCTGAAGAAAACCTGGTTAATTTATACCTTCAAGGTTGAAACATGTAGACCAGACACACATAGAGATACATGGGCTCATAATTACCCTCACTTTATCTCGCCATTGATTTTAACATTGTCCAGTTGCTTGCAAATAAAATTCTTATTTTTCCCAAGTTAAACCAGGACAATTTTTAACACACTTATTATTTTTCATGCACCTTCACTCACAACCTGCTCCACTGTAAACAGGTGTTGTAGCACACCCTGATGACGCTAGGTCATTAGGGTGGACCCCGATGATGAAGCATGTCACCACTAGGTGGTGAGTGAGGGTTTTTTTAACAAAAGGAGAATTTCTCACTTTTGTACAACCACACACCCCATTAGGAATCGGTGATTCCACGTTGGTGGTACTCCTTTTTTGTTTCTAGCGATATACCCAGGGGTACAGGAGTACTCCCCGTTCACCTTTGTGAACAGAAATCCTTGCTCTCTCTAGTGTTTTTTCGTGTCTCCCTGATCTGCCATCAGAGTCTGTCTTCCAGCTCATGTATGTCTCCCTGATCTGCCATATCAGAGTCTGCATTCCAGCTCATGTATGTCTCCCTGATCTGCCATATCAGAGTCTGTTTTCCAGCTCATGTATGTCTCACTGATCTGCCATATCAGAGTCTGTCTTCCAGCTCATGTATGTCTCCCTGATCTGCCATATCAAGCGGTGTGAATCCTCTCTGGTGGGGCTGTGCATTTGCATTAGCTCAGTCAGCATCGCATCCCAATTTGATGCTATTGGGATTTTACGTATTCTAATGGTGTCTTCTCTATAGAGCGCAACGCTTTCTGCTTTTGCCCATGCAAGCATAGAGTGTTGCCATGCTAGTGCCTAGGGGGGTTACTGCTCTTTCCACTTCCTGGTAATTAGCCTCTTGGCCACTATCATTCCTAGATCCAGGAATCTAGAGGGTACTTTGGTGCTCCGGCGTCTTTGATATCTACGTAAGATATAAGTGTACCATTCCAAAGTGATTCTACGTTCCGTACAATTAGCCAGCATGTTCGCTACTTCTGTTCAATACGCTTGTAGACAGGGTCATCCCCAGAGCATATGTAGTAGGTCTGCGTCTGTAAGGGCCCAGCGCAGACAAGCTGCATCTGTGCAATGGAACTATTGGTTAACTTTGGCAGGCGTAAGGTATGCCCTTTGTGTAATGTAGTACCTTATCTGGCAGAATCGTGTATTTCTAGCACTGAGGTCCACTCTCTATCTGTGAGTGGGTAGCCCATATCCTGCTCCCAGTTATTTCAAAGTGAAGCCAAATCGACTGCGGTTTGTTGCCTCAGTGAGGCTGCGAACCACCGCGTGAAATGTCTGTATTGTCCCATGACATGTATGTTTTGCATGGTGAGGTGGGCTTACAGCTTTTTGTACAGGAGGCCAGTGCACATCTAGTTGTAGTATGCAGAGCAAATTCTGCGTATCTGAAATGATTAAATATTGGGAAAAACACGATGCAGACAGACGGGTAATATATAAGAACACTCCAAGTATCACATGTTCTCTATATTTAATGTTGATCGATTACCTAGCCAACAGGCTGGAAAACCCAACACTTCTTCGGGGCTTATATGCAAGATAGCGGAGTGGTGATCGATCTCTTCACCGGTTGTACTTCCGTCCCGGCTGGTCTGGGAAAGGTTCTTCAGAGAAGTGGTATATATCTGGATGAATGGAACAGTTTTCAGGTCCGGTAGGGTGTCACCCTAAATGGTAGCCGTGAGTTTTGCAGCGTACAAGTTGATGGGAGCCGGGTATGGCTCAGTTAAGGGTGCATGGTCCTCTACGGAGTCTGCAAGGAGGCAGCGAGTACGCTGCTGAATCCGTGGACCTACGGCGGAAACCGGTTATCGTCACAGGTCCACAGATTCAGCAGCTGTGTATTATGCTATTTACTGAAGTTCTATTGATTAAGTATTGTGTGCTTTATGTTCTAATCTTGTAGAGAGTGTTTAGTAATAAATACACATTTTTTTATATAACACTTTTGTGGTTCTCCTATCATTTGATCACTCAGGAGGTTCTGCTCTGGTAAAACAAGCTGCTTTACATTCCTTCAAGACTTAGCTTGAAGGCTGCTCTCCATAGCTACCACAAAGATAGCTTTCTGTAAATGTTATCTTTGACCTAAAGTGTCGTTTGGACTGGTGCAAGGTGCCGGCTTATATACCAGACCAACTTCTCACATTCATGACTTTACACTGACGGAGCGGATACTACAGAAAGCTGGCTGCCAGACTATCTCCCCTCCTCCCTGGCCTAATAGATCCACACCAGACGGGATTCATCCCTGGCTGCCAATGCGCTGATAACACGAAGAGATTACTCCATATCACAGATAAAGCACAAAGGTTTGAGACAGGGCACGTGCTACTATGGATCAACACTGGGAAAGCGTTCAATAGGGTCTATTGGTCCTATCTAAAAGCAACACTGGGACATTTTGGGATCCCCAACAGATTCATTTGATGGGTCTTTGAAGTCTATACCAATCCTATAGCTTCAGTTAGAGTGAATGGATATACCTCCTCTCCATCCCAATACAGAGAGGGACTAGACAGGGTTGTCCCCTTTCCCCTCTCCTTTTCGCCCAATATAAGGAGCCTATGGCTCAAAGAGTGCGCAATAATGCTCAAATTACTGGGTTAAGTTTCAAGCGAGACAGGCACACCCTACGTTTGTATGCAGATGATGTCATAGCGTCTCTGGAGGTCCCGGTGGTATTACTCACAGCCTTTTTAGCTGAGTTGAAGGAATTTTCTCAAGCTGCAGGGTTAAGAATTGATATTCAGAAACTGCAGGCTCTTAGCCTACCCATTAAAGCATCCACGCCAGCAGACCTACAAGCAGCATACCCTATCCAATTGGCACCAGACGCAATTCCCTACCTGGGGATACAATCAGCCGGTTCCCCGAAATAAACAGTATCACTGAATTACATAGCCCTGAAGAAAATACGAACCTCTTTTAGCCGTTGGAAATCATATACCCTATCCTGGCTGGGCTGAATAGCAGTAATCAAGAGGACAATCTTATTCCAATTTATTTTCCAGACCATGCCGTTAGATCCCCTCCGGCTACCATACTTACATTACAATGTGAATTAGAGCACTTTATTTGGGCCGACAAGAAAATCTGCCTACACCGAGATTTGTTATACCCCCCTAGGGGAGGGGGCCTCGGGATTCTGAATCTACAAAACTAATATTGGGCAGTGCAGATCAGGCCCTTGGTGGATGGTCCCCGTATGAATCTGAAAAGCACTGGCTGTTCATGGATAGGGCCCTGACCAAAACATCCTTGTGGAAGATCCCCTTCCTCACGAAACGGAACTGTCCCAGGAATCTCTACCTTTCATTGGTCACGCAGACAGCTCTGGGGGCTTGGGATAAAGTGGCTGAGAGAAAGATGTTAACGACGTTCCCAACTCCTCTGTCACCCATAGCAGAATATTTAGATTTTACTCATGGGTTACATATCAAAACTTTCCACTGGTGGACACGAGAGGGTAGTCGATCCATTGGGCACTTCTTTGATGAATCTGGTCCCCTGACATTCAAGGACTTTGGTCAACGGGTAGACCCGCATAGAAACCGAGAGATTTAGGTATCAACAAATTAGGCATTGGGTGATGCAACCAAAGATACATCCTCAAGCACAATGCCATCTGACGTCATTTGAGAAGTGGCTTCTGTCCAAGTCATCTGATTCTCGCCTTATCACAGAACTATATAACCACTTAAGGCCCCCTCTCCCAACCATCATATCCCCTGGCCAGAGGCAATGGGAAACTGAACTGGGTACGGAACTCACATTGCACGAGTGGGAAAACATACTCTAGAACTAGGCACACAGCTAGAAATATAGCAGGTATAGAAAGAGCCACAAAAATAACTACCTATTGGTACCTCACACCAATCAGATTACATTGTGGAAACCCTGCACGGGTCCCTTTATGTTGGAGGGGGTGTGGGGCTCAGGGAACCTTTGCTCATTTCCTGTGGGACTGCCCAAAATTATCTGAATATTGGACGCAGGTCCTGAACGATATAGAAAAGCGCTTTCCCACTTTCCGAGCTATGTTCGGCTGGGCATTCCTAATGATCTTATGTTTCTGCTTAAATCTTAGAAAGCCAGACAGATAGGCCTTGCCCTAGGTGCGGCTCTACAGAATATTTTGGCATTGTGGGGTACAGATAGACTTCCAAACCATACAGGCCGGCTGCATCGCATATGGCCTATCACAGGAATGGAACGGATAGCCCAGTCTTTGGATAACAAGGGGGACTTATTTTTCCAAACTTTGGAAGCCATTTATAGAGATGCTCTCAACTGAATTAAAGGAACTCACATGCCCCACGTATTTACGAATACTAAGACTTAGGAAACCAATGCAGGTGGAATATTATAGTGCAATGGTGAACTTTATGAGAAAGGGCCGGTGCTGGGAGTGAAGGGGGTTGTTGGGGTGGACTCTTCAAAAGGGGTGGGCGGGTGAGGGGTACAGTTAATAAACAGTTTTTTGTTTTCATAGTTCATTTATGTACCTAACATAAAATTCAATTACAAGTTTATAAACCTAACGCTATTATAGGAGTTCCCACATTAGGGATTTCATGTTGTGTTAAATGTGCATAGACTGCTGGTCAGAACTTCTTTGTAAAAGCAGTAGGGTGCGCCACAATTAGCTAGAAATAGATTCAAAGTGGAACACAAACTGGGTTGTAACCTTTTAATAGTCAAGCTTGAAAAACCAACATAACTAGTTGTTCCCTAAAATCTGTGTAGGATTAATCCCTAACACCACAGATGACTCCGGTAGAAGGTGCAAGGGTATTGTGGATAAGCACAAGAACGACTCAAAGTTCCCACAAATAAATACCTGACCAAACCTTTGGCGGCGCTATGTTGCATGGATACTGCTCAGGAACAGAACTATGCTTGGAACCACAGAATATCATCATGTAGGGACCGAGTCACCATACCACCTCAGTATCTATGAGCCTGAGCGCGACTACCTCAGTATCTATGAGCCTGAGGCCGACTACCTACAGTTCCTTACTTGCCCCCCCCCCCCCCTACCCAGAGAAATGAATGAGTCGGCATCCCAGAACACAACACTCTTGACCCTCTCATGGATTGCGATAACAGGACCAACCCTTTCGCTCTCAGCTTCATACTGGTCAACAATAAGATAAACAAGAGACACAAAGGAAGTTTACAATATTTATAAAAACTATTGTGCTCCAAGATGTAGTATGTGCACCACAATTAGACAACAAATGCATACCAAAATAGCATTAGTGTGGTTAACAAACCATATACCATAAAAAGCCCTGTCATGTTATAAGACTGCTTAGCCTAATACCCCCCCCTTTCTACTGAAGCGAAATGATTATATATTATAGATCTCTGAGATTTGTGGTGGACCCCGTACCATAGCATACATAGGTGGATGTTTTACATCTCAGCTGATGCATCACTCTTGCTTTAGGACCTTGACTCAGTGTGGGTTTTTTTCATAACTCCTGATATCAGTCAGGGATGTGGAATTCCTATAGCCCGACACGCATGACATATTGTTTAGGGTTAAGGGCAACAAGTTTTCTTGTGTATTTTGTCCTTGGGACAAGTAGGCCCAATCCCCTGGATCAGGAACCCTTTGGCTGCCAGTTTACAGTACCACATTATGTATGAGGGAAAGACATTGCCTGCAGTTAAGGTAATATTTGTGTCCATGTTGTATTGCTGTTCACACTTGTATTTATGGTTCATTAATGCGAATCATTTATTATTAAGGTGAGCGCTCTAAGTAAATGTTGTAAGATCAGACTGCACTACTGACAGTGGTTCCTGTATAAAAAGGTGTACACACATTACATTGTTTAGCAATATGAGGCTATGTATAATGCTCTCTGATTAGATGCAAATATTTGAAGAAGCTGGAAAGCAAGATTGATGATGCTGCTGCTTTGGTTTCCATATAAAATGTTCACAAAAAATGCAAAAACATTTGCTAAACCACTGTAAAATTGTAGCTACCATTTCTTTGCAGCAACATTTAGTAAAATGTTGATGTGGGCCAGTATTTCCCAAAAATATTCATAATGGAAAGTCAATGTAACCTGTTTCAATAAGATTATGGGAAATGTAAAAATAAACAAGCATTTTTAAGCCTTTTGGTTTTGTCAATGCGTGACTTCGCATGGTTTTTGTACAACATTCCTGGTGTGGGAGCTGCTGGGCCTTCTCCATTATTACAAACATTGGCAAAAGCAAAAAGGGTTTTGGTCTCTTAAAGTACACACTGCAACAGTAGTTCCTGGCACTGAACAAAATGACTGTCTATTTGCTCCTTGTGAAAGAGCAGAATGATGTCACTCAGTGAAGCTAGCCGATAGAAAGAAAAAGACAGAACTGTAATAAACATAAAAGGTCTTTCATGCTTAACGCCAGACCTAATTTGGGCCCCAATTATGAAATAAAGTCTCAAAAGTGCACCCATGTCTTTGCATTAAGTGTAGATATACGACTTTCATGAATTCTCAAGACTTTACAGAAGTAAGCCAAGAAATAGTACATCTAGAAAATATTTGTCAAATGAATTTTAGCATGAGCAAATATACAGGTGTAGATTTGCAAGTTCACTTTCTTCCCAACCCGGGAAGCAGTTTTCTGTCTGCCATTGTCAGGAGTAAATTTTCAACCTTTCTCAGTATGGGAACAGATTAGAGAAGAGTTGGCGAAAATCCTTAATGCATGCAAATTAGTAGGGTTACAGAGACTCAAAAGGGCGTCCAACCCTATTGCTTACCATTACCATCAGCCCCTGTATGAAGATCTGTGGAAACATGGCAACATATGGGAATTGCTAGTATTCAAACCCTACTATGGAAGGAGCCCAGGCATAATCAAAGAGGCTATTTCAGAGCTCTTATATAATGAGATTGCTTTCATAATTTGTGGCCATATTACGTGGTATAAAAGGGATAAATGATTTTGTTACAGGACAAGTAGATTTATGAAGCAACCTGCCCCATGGACAAGTAGATATTTCATTAAATTCCACACCCCTGTCAGTTATATGACAAGATATGTGTGCTTACAAACAGTAGCTGCATTCTCTTGATAGGTCTACATGCTAGTGACTGACCCGAGAGAATAACAAAGGGCACTGTTTGACCATTTTGTGTGTTAAGACTAAATCCCAGGAAAATGAAATACGAAAACATGTGCAGGTTCTGTGTGAAAATACAATGTGGCACAAAGGCAAGCGTGTTATGTAGCAACGTGTGCAAAATTAAACCACCCTTTAACGTGTACAGTTAGGATAACATATTTGACACAAATTGGACCAATTTGTGTAAAATTTGAAATTAAGGACAGTTTCTGTCCTGGGAGATTTAGGAGATTTTGAATCTCCGGTCTGTGGCACCTATAGGACTATACAAGGCAGCACTAAGGATAGGTGCAATTGTGCTTAAACCCCATTCCCCGGTTGCGTTGTTTCTAGATTAGGATAACATAGTTAAAATGACGATGGGCAATGCAGAAAACGCACGACCTTGGTTTTCCCTGTCACACTAATCTTCTCGCTCACACCCCTACTGGCTATCCTGCCAGAAGATAACACCTCTTACCCTGGGCAGGACGTTTACTCCTCTTCCTGAAAGTTGTTCACACCTCTTCCCAAGAGGGCAGCAGCCCGTCTCAAGGACAACAGTTGTGTGCAACCAAAGACGGTTACTGGAATATTTTTGGGCAACTAAGTGACAACTTTCTTGAAATTGACATTTATAAAATAGTTAAATTGCACTCAACGTTGGAATCCAGCTGGATTTAATACAACTATTCTTTTGAAACCTTAAAGCTTTATCTTTAGTAGCTCCATTTGGAAGTTAGCCATACTAAGTTGTCAGTGTGTAACCCTTTACTAACCAATGGGGGTACTAGTCTTAACACAGTGAAAAGGACAATGCAGGGTTTTTGCTGTCAGGACATGCAACACAACCGATATCCTCCTCTTCAACATAATGCACCCTGCCTTTGAGGCTCTTTAGACCTACCTTAGACGGGACTCACAAATATTAACAAGGAAGGTTTGGGCTTTGCCACAGGTTGAAATCGAATTAGCAGTTTTAAAGCTGCTCTGCCAGCCTGCAATAACAGTGCTGTTCGCTGTTTATACCCTTTTGGTATCTAAAACTCCTATGGGTCTCCAGAAGCTCCTGGACAAATTTAAGGCTTTCTGTGATGTGAGGGGCTTGGTTATTAAAACCCTCAAAACCGAGTTGATGATAATGAACCCTTGTAAATGCTTTAATCGGAACCTGGTCCTATATAATGTCCCTTTGGAGAGGGTTAGCTCCTTTGAATATTTGGGCATAGTGGTCTCCGATAACATGACCTGGAATAATCAGTTGAACAAGGCGTCCCTAAAATTCTCTCAGCTTGCAGGGGCATTGCGGTGCGAGATTTGCTTATCATATACGAAGCCCATAGCCCCCACCTCTTAAACTCTATAGCGCAAAGGTTGTGAGTAGTGTACTTTATGGGGCAGAACTGTGGGGTCTCAATCAATCAGGGCATTTTAGAGCGCGTTACTCACCCGTGAGGGTCTCAAGGCGCTGAAAAGTGGGGGTGTAGGGTGCTGCTACTGCTCGAATAGCCAGGCCTTGAGGTGTTTCCTTAAGGTGAGATGGTCCTGGGTCAGTCGTAGGTGTGCTGGGAGGGAGTTCCATGTTTTGCTGCCAGGTAGGAGAACGATCTTCCTCCGGTGGTAGTTCTACAAATCCATGGGGCGAGGGCGAGGCTGGTGGAGTGGAGCTGGCGTGTGGGGGTGTAGAACGAGAGGCGGCTGTTGAGGTATTTGGGGCCCATGCCGGGGAGCGCTTTCTGTGCGTGGGTGAGGAGCCTGAACGTGATCCTCTTGCTGACGGGGATCCAGTGCAGGTTTCTCAGGTTGGCAGATATGTGGCTGTGGCAAGGGATGTCGAGGATGAGTCATGCGGAGGCGTTCTGTATACGTTGAAGTTGTGTCTGCAGTTTGGCAGTGGTTCCTGCGTAAAGGGCGTTTCCGTAGTCCAGTCGGCTGGTGACGAGGGCCTGGGCGACGGTCTTCCTGGTTTCGGTGGGGATCCACCTGAAGATTTTTCGGAGCATGCGCAGGGTGTTGAAGGAAGAGGACGAGAAGGCGTTGACTTGCTTGGTCATCGTGAGCGAGGAGTCCAGGATGAATCCCAGGTTGTGTGCGTGGTTGGATGGTATCGGCGCTTAGCCCAGCGCTGTGGGCCACCAGGAGTCGTCCCAGGCGGATGGGGATTGTCCGCGGATGAGGACCTCCGTCTTGTCTGAGTTCAGCTTCAGGCTTGTCTGAGTTCAGCTTCAGGCGACTGAGCTTCTTCCATTCTGCGACGTCTTTCATTCCTTACTGTAGGTTGGTTTTGGCGGTGGCTGGGTCTTTGGTGAGGGAGAGTATCAGGTGGGTGTCGTCGGCGTAGGAGATGATGTGTTTGCGTGCGATGGCGGCGAGGGCTCATGTAGATATTGAAGAGGGTTGGGCTGAGCGAGTAGCCTTGGGGTACGCCACAGATTATCTCAGTGGCTGCTGAGCGAAAGGGAGGGAGGTGGACTCTCTGGGTTCTGTCGGAGAGTAACGAGAAGATCCAGTCTAGGGCCTTTCGTTGGATCCCAGTGTTGAAGAGGCGGGTTATTAGGGTGCGATGGCGTACGGTATTGAAGGCTGCCGAGAGGTCTAGGAGGATGAGAGCGGTTGTTTCTCCGTTGTCCATCAGGGTCCTGATGTCATCGGTGGCTGCGATGAGGGCGGTCTCGGTGCTGTGGTTGGCTCAAAATCTGGACTGGGATGGGTCGAGCGAGTTGTTTGCCTCGAGGAAAGCAGTCAGCTGTTTGTTGACGGTCTTCTCAATGACTTTAGCCGGGAAGGGAAGGGAAGGAGAGAGATGGAGCGGAAGTTCTTGAGGTCTTTGGGGTCCGCTGTGGGTTTTTTCAGAAGGGCGTTAATTTCTGCATGTTTCCAGCTCTCAGGGAAGGTGGCGGATGTGAGGGAGTTGTTTATGACGTTCCGGAGATGGGGTGCGATGGAGTCGGATTTGTTGAAGATATGATGGGGGCATGGGTCAGAGGGTCGTTGTTGCTGGCGCTGGGGTTGGAGAGCTCTTTGACGATGCTGAAAAGTTCCTTGCTGTTGCGGGTGTTGCTGTCTAGCTGCTCTTTGAATGATGACCTTTTGGTTGAGCGGATCAGCGGGTGGTGTTCGCGGGTGGCGATCTTGAGGGCTGCCATGTTTTTTGTCCATTTGTGGCGCCAGGTTTTTGAGGGCTCGGCAGGATTTCTTTGAGGGCGTCTGTGAACCATGAGGTTTTCCTGTTGCCGGTCTTGCCTGTAGGGTACTTCAGGGGGGGCGAGGTCGTAGGTGCAGTTGGTGATCCACTGTGCGAGGTTGTGGGTTGCGTCGTTGGTGTCAGTGGTGTCGGCTGGCGGGTTCTGGCTCAGCGATGAGAGGAGCTGGTCTGTGGTGATTTTGCTCCAGCATCTGCGGGGGATCTGTTGCGTGCGGTGGTGGGATGTATTCTTTTTGTAGGTGAAGTGGCTGCATCTGTGGTCGGTCCAGTGTAGTCCGGTGGAGTGGCTGAAGAACACGTGGTTGCTGGCGGAGAAGATGGGGTCGAGCGTGTGGCCCGCGAGGTGAGTGGGGGTGTTCACCAGTTGCTTGAGTCCGAGGTTGTCGAGCAGGGTGGTGGTGGTGTTGTTGTTGTTGTTGTTGTCGCTGATTTTCTCCAGGTGGAAGTTCAGGTCCCCTAGGAGGATGTATTCTGATGAGGCTAGGGCGTGCGGGCTGATAATGTCGGTGATGGTTTTGCTGAATTGTGTGCGCGGGCCCGGAGGTCTGTAGATGAGCGTTCCTCTAAGGGTGGTCTTGGGGTCGGTGTGAATCTGGAAGTGAAGGTGTTTGGCGGCGGAGAGTGTGTCTTCGGTGTTGGTCGTGATGTGGATGGTGTTCCTGTGGACGATGGCGATCCCTCCTCCGGTTCGGTTGACGCAGTCCTTCCGGGAGATCTTGTAGCCGTCCGGGATGGCTATGGCGATGTCGGTGGCTGAGGAGGCGTTCATCCAGGTTTCCGTGAGGAAGGCGACGTCTGGTGCTGTTGTGTCGAGGAGGTCCCAGAGTTCGATGGCGTGCTTGTGGACGGAGCGTGTGTTGAAGAGGATGCACTTGAGGTGGTTGTTGTTAGGTCCGGTGGGTGGTCTGCAGGTTCGGAGGCAGGTGTATTTGCAGGTTAGGCAGGTGAAGGGTCCGTGGTTTCGCTTCGGGGTGGCTCGGTAGCATGCGGGTGTTCGTCCGGTGTTGAGGGTGGCGGAGTCTTTTCTCAGCCGAGTGCCCTGGCTCCGGCGGGGGCCAGGGGTTCTGGCGCTGGGCGCGGTCCGGGCGCAGACGGGCTTGCCGCTGCGCAGCATCCATATGAGGGACAGAGGGAGAAGCAGCTGGGAGGCGGGAGCGGGGCGGTGAATGGGGACAGCGGGGGCGGGGCCACAGGGACGCAGCGGCGGGAGGAGTGGCACAGAAAGAAAAACGGGAGACGGGGAGGGGACACAGAAGGCAAATTGGGCGAAAGGGGGCACAAAGGGGACAACAGTAAAAAGGTGGTACAAATAAGTGCAACAGCTAACAGAAATGCTAAAAAGGCAACTAAAATGCAAAAACGAGCAAAAGGACACAGCAGGCAGATCGTGTGAAAGGGCACCACAGTTGGGAGAGTGGTACCAAAAAACAGATGGCAACAGGCAACAAGGCAGTGATAGAAGCAGGGGACCAAGATCAGAGGAGGCAAGGGGACGGCAGAGGACTCACGATACAACAGCTGCAGGGGCAGGCGGCAGTAACAGCCGGTCAGCGGCACGAGGAGGACCACGTGGCGGCCAGGGCGACCTACCTGTGGACAGGGTCAAGGGTCGCTGGTGGAAGCAAGAAAATAACAGTTGAAAACAACTTTCTTAGGAGTCTTGCAGCCATGCCCCAAAGCACCCTCCTCCTTCTTTTGAAACTGGACCTGGGAGTTAGGTCCATACATGACCAAGCGAGTCTGCGACCCTTGCTTTTTTGGTATAGGTTGGTCACTACCTGGCCCCTTATGTTGCTGCTTTTAACGAAGTGTCCGCCCAAGACAGGAACAAAAACATTGGGTGGATAAAATATGTTAACTTTGTTGGGGCAGCAATTGGCTTCCCTAAAGAGCCTGCTAGCCCTCTACCACGGTACTCAAAGGACCAGCTAAAGCGTCAATATTGGCTATGGGTAGAACAGACCACCTATTCGAGGATTCATCATGGTTGTTTAACTGATGTTTTCTTAGACATAAAATCCTCAAAATACCTTGAGAAATATTTTGATATCCTCAAAGTGCCTGGGTTTGGCTGCTTACCCATCAATGCCTTTACCAACCTTTGGCTAAACAACATCAGCCAGCCCAAGGGATTCCCATACGATCCCGACCAAAAAAAACTGTGGGCCATGTTTTCTTTGCATGTCCAGCATACGGCAGACCAAGAAGGAATTGGTTGGTCCCACTATGCAGACAGTTAGGGACCCATAGCCATATTGACGCACTACGGATTTTACGATCGGATACAAGACCATCCTTAGTTGTGCCATTGCAAAATTCCTTTGCCGGTTCTGGGCCATTAGGCGAAGGCTCCTGTCCACTTTTCCTTGTGCCAGGGACTAGCTGTAGTAAAAACCTTACGAATCGAGGGTGCTTTAATCCCCAGGATCCTGTTTTTAACTTCCTTCTAAAAGTTATCAAAATCTTTTTAAATTGGACATTGTTAGTCATTATTGCACTCGCACTTCATTCCTGTTTTATCCTTTTTACTTGATTTTTAAATGAGTACACATAGAAATGTTGCATCTTAGCGATTTCCTTGGTGTTTACAATTCTCAGTACGTGATACTTGTCCATTTGAACCTGGTGTATTATATATCTAATTTTACTTGGGTTAACTGTATCATGGGCTCCACTGCCAAGGAAGAATATGTGTGTATCTTATGGTTTTACAACCTAAAAAGATGACAGTGTGGGAGAGATGTTACACCTCGTCACACTCGTGGTGGCACAATAAATGTTGCAATCCACGAGGGACACTTAATGTATAGACCTCGCGTACATTGGTTGTCATACATTAAGGACCAATTTATACCAATTGGATATAAGCCAATCAAACATACACTTTTAAGGGTCAGAGTACATGCACCATGGCCTCGAATGCAGGGTCCATAGGCACTACACAGAGTCATTACACAGGACTAAACCCAGCAACAGTAGGACAAAAATTATTCAGGGGAGCCTGCAAAAAGTGTCTCTCTCACACTTAACTACATAATAAAGCATTGCTTTTGTTCTTTTACTACAAATAACCAAACAGTATATTGTTCCATCAACTCATGAAATAATAAGGTCTTTAAAAAGAAAAACAATGATAACAAACAGCATATTACATGTTAGGGATCTCCATATGCCATGATGTTTTTTCATGAGAATTAGTCATGTCAGTCACATTGCATTGAGGCTATAACATGGCATTTTGTCACAATAAGACATTTTTGAATCCTGCTTTGTTGTTGCAAATAACGTTTTATTGCATATTTATTTTCACAGGTGTGTGTCTTCATGTGTGCATATGAATTTATGATACAAGTAGTATTTTTAAAAAGGACATACAGTTGTCATTGCGATGCAATCTTAGAAAGTGAATGAATGGGGTGATACAGACTTTAAAAAAAAAAAACTCTTGATCCGACACCATGGCGATGATGATCTTTACCTTTATAATTTCAACAATTCCGCACACATTTATATTTACCAGTCTCAAACCCCTGTGCAGGGCAATACAGCAATGTTTATAATATAAAGAAATTGTCAAATAATAGAATACGTAAGGCAAAAGAGGACTGATTGTATTTTTGAATTTGTCTTCTGGATTCACTTTTGTATCCATTCTCTCCCAAATGCTGGTATATTTTATGTCCCCTGGCTTCACTAGTACTCCACATTCTAGGCTATGAGTTTTCTACAATGAACAGATTCTCTGCTTATTTTTCAATATCTGCATTCTTATGAAGCTTTCCTCATGTTTGTCACAATGAATTGCCTTTATTGGGGGTATCTGAGTGAAGTTTTTCCTAGATTCGAAACAAAGAAAAGGTTTCTCTCATTATGGATTGTCTCACAGTGATTTCTTATCAGTAACACTTTCCTACATTCTGTGCATGGATACGGTATCTCACTAGTGTGGGTTATTCGATGACTTATGAGGGCTTTCTTCCTAGTGAAGCCTTTCCCACATTCAGTACAACAATGCGGTTTCTCAACAGTATGGATTCTCTGATGCCTCAACAGCATATTCTTCTGCATAAAGCTTTTCCTGCATTCTGTACACTGATAGGGTTTCTCCCCAGTGTGTATTCTGTGAGGTTTCAACAAATTGCTTTTTATAGTAAAGCTTTACCCGCATTCTGTACATGGATATGGTTTCTCACCAGTATGTATTGTCTGATGCGTCAAACTGCTTTTCGCAGTAAAGCAGTTCCCGCATTTTGTACACTGAAAGGGTTGCTCACCAATATGGATTCTATGATGATGATTCAACAGCGTACTCTTCCGATTAAAGCTTTTCCCACATTCTGTGCACTGAAAGGGTTTCTCACCAGTATGGATTCTCAGATGCCGCAACAGCGTACCCTTCACAGTAAAGCTTTTAACGCATTCTGTACACTGATAGGGTTTCTCACCAGTGTGGATTCTATGATGATTCAACAGCAAACCCTTCCGAATAAAGCTTTTCCCGCATTCTGTGCACTGAAAGGGTTTCTCACCAGTATGTATTTTCTGATGCTTCAACAGTGAGCTCTTCGGAATGAACCTTTCCCCACATTTAGTACACAAATAGGGTTTCTCACCAGCATGGATTCTCTGATGCTGAAGCAGAGCATTCTTCTGATTAAAGCTTTTCCCGCATTCTGTACACTGATATGGTTTCTCACCAGTATGTATTTTCTGATGACTCAACAATGTGCTCTTGTTAGTAAAGCTTTTCCCGCATTCTGTACACTGATATGGTTTCTCACCAGTGTGGATTCGCTGATGTTTCAACAGTGTGCTCTTTTCAATAAAGCTTTTCCCGCATTCTGTACACTGATATGGTTTCTCGCCAGTATGGATTCTCTGATGTTTCAACAGCGTGCCTTTCAACGCAAAGCTTTTCCTGCATTCTGTACACTGATAGGGTTTCTCACCAGTGTGGATTCTCTGATGTTTCAACAGTGTGTCTTTCAACGTAAAGCTTTTCTCGCATTCTGTACACTGATAGGATTTCTCACCAGTGTGGATTCTCTGATGCATTAACAAATTGCTTTTCTGAATAAAGCTTATCCCGCATTCTGTGCAATGATGGGGTTTCTCACCAGTGTGGATTCTCTGATGATTCAACAGTGTGGTCTTTTCAATAAAGCATTTCCCGCATTCTGTACACTGATAGGGTTTCTCACCAGTATGAGTTCTCTTATGGTTCAATAGCTTACTCTTGTCACTAAAGCTTTTCCTGCATTCTGTACACTGATATGGTTTCTCACCAGTATGGATTCTCTGATGCTTCAACAGCTTACTCTTCAGATTAAAGCTTTTCCCGCATTCTGTACACTGATATGGTTTCTCGCCAGTGTGGATTCTCTGATGATTCAACAGTGTGCCTTTCGAAGTAAAGCTTTTCACGCATTCTGTACACTGATAGGGTTTCTCACCAGTGTGGATTCTCTGATGTACTAACAAACTGCTTTTCCGAATAAAGCTTTTCCCGCATTCTGTACACTGATAGGGTTTCTCACCAGTATGAGTTCTCTTATGGTTCAATAGCTTACTCTTGTCACTAAAGCTTTTCCTGCATTCTGTACACTGATATGGTTTCTCACCAGTATGGATTCTCTGATGCTTCAACAGCTTACTCTTCAGATTAAAGCTTTTCCCGCATTCTGTACACTGATAGGGTCTCTCACCAGTGAGGATTCTCTGATGCCTCAACATTGTGCTCTTCTCAGTAAAGCTTTTCCCGATTTCTGTACACCAAAAGGTTCTCACCAGTGTGGATTTGTTGATGCGACAACAAATTGCTTCTCACAGTAAAACTTTTCTGACATTCTATGCACTGATGGGGTTTCTCAACAGTATTGATTCTCTGATGGCTCAACAGCGTACTCTTCACATTAAAGCTTTTCCCGCTTTCTGTTCACGGATAGGGTTTCTCCCCATTATGAAGTCTGATGCACCAACAGTGTGCTCTTTGCAGCGAAGCAATTCTCACATTATAGCCGGAATGGGTTGGCCGATGCATCTACAGTGTTCGGTTCCCACTGAAGCATTGCCTACAGTGTGGCGCCGCGGCCAGGGCGACTGACGCTGGAATCTGGGGACCACGGTTCGATCCCCGGCTCCGGCGGCAGGTTAGCCCAGCACCATGTGACTCTGGGCAATAGCTCGCTTAATCTTCCCGACGGCCCCCAGCGCCTAGAGACCCTTACGGGTGATTGTGCGCTTTACAAATGTGGACTTTACTTTTACTTTTACATTCTGTACAGCGATAGGGCTTCTAACCAGTACGGGTACTGTGATGAATGTACTGTATGATACTCCAAGATTTTCGCACATTCGGTACACTGAAAGGGTTCCTCACTAGTAAACTTTATCTTATGCTTCACCAGTTTGCCGTTATAAGTTAATCTTTTTCCACTTTCTGTACAGTCACATGGTTTCTAACAAGTATGGACTATATGACAACAATGATTTCTTCTCAGGGAAGTTTTTCCCACATGCATTACACTGAAAGGGTTTTTCACCAGCCCAGATTATCTGTTGCTTTACCAGTGCACCATTCTCAGTGAAGCTAATCCCACATTCGACAAGTCTAGCGTTCATCACCTTTATGGACTCTCTGGTCTCAACAGCTTCTTTGGTTCACTGGAGCTTTTCCCACATTCCGTACACTGGTACGACCTATCCTCAGAAAGAACTATTTGATGCATGTGCAGCGAAGAACCATCATTGCAGGTTTACCCACATTCCACTTACAGCGTAAATTTCTCACCAGTAAGCATTCTATGATATTCCAACAGAAATGTTCTGGGGTCATGCTTTTCTCACACTCCTTACACTGGTATGACCTATCCTCAGGATATTCAGATTAACTGCTCTAATTACACATTAGAATTACATTTGTGGGAGTCCGAGTGAAGCAAAGGTTTTCACACTTGGTATACTCAAAGAGATGATCTCTGGTGTGCATATTTTAAAACGGTCCATAAAGTTGAGCTTTGCATGAGTTTTTTTCACACACAAGGTCTGTGTTTCTCTCTTGAACACACACACACATATACATATATATATATACATATACATATACATATACATATACATATACATATCTCGTAAGGTGTGTATCCAGGTCCAACCTAGAGCAGAGGATTTTGTCAAACTTTACACACTGATACGCTTCATCATCTGGCGCTGGGGTGCTGCATGTCTCTTTTTCAGGTTCTTTGATTCTGTGAATAAGAAACAAATTGGTGAGGATGGGAATGAAATCAAAGGGACTATAAAAGACAGAGAAGCTGGATGAGGAAGCAGTGATTTTGAAGAGAAGGGCAGAGGAGAAAAGCACAGGGGTCGCACTTGAGATATTAAGGTTTATTGTCGTAGTTAGAGCATAAACGTAAAGTACATTTATCTGAATGCATCTGGTGAACTAGTTGATCCAGTTGGTGCCTCTGTCAATCAGATCAGAACTGATGAGACTGTTCAGTTTTGAAAAATAAACCTTAACATGTCATTTAACTGGTTGCTAGCCCAGCTGCAGCACTAATACACCAAAGATTGATCAGTAACTTCTAGGACTAGTAGTGTGTGTGAACCGTCCCTCCACTGACTCAAGACTCCAAATACCATATCCCTGGAAGCACCACTGGAACCGCTTTCGGATCTTAGTGACTTTGTGAAGTAAACTTACACAATTCAAGTAATAGTGGATTACTTCTCTGAACAAACTAGCAGTATTTCAGATCCAAGGAGTTGTTTCAAACCATTGCAGGCACACAATGTCCTAAGGCAAGTTAGTTTTCTCCATAAAACAGAGATGTGAGGGCATGTCATGCCATTTCAAAAATTCATATAGAAATTTTGCAATAAAACCTTTCTCCTCTTGTCTCTCAATGACTAACTGGGTAAGGAAGTATAAAACAACCAACAGAGAACAAACAGACAACTGGTCTCTGGAGGAATATATATTCCATATTTACTAACCAACTACTAGTAAACACACATCAGTGAATCATAAATCACGCAAGCATACATGGGGAGTACAAAGCCAAGAATTATTTATGATCCCAACACAGGCAGCCCTACCTCGCAGAGGATTCAAGACAGGCAAGGCCTGGTACTGTGAGGAAGGTTAGACAACATCCTTCTCTCGCCAGAAAATAATCCAGGACCATGAGAGCCTTTCCAGCCTTGCAAAGTAGGTTATACCCCTTAGGAAGCCAAATGACACCCATCAGCAATCATTTCCTGTTGGTGTACCCCCACCATCAGACCGTGCTGTTCCAAGGGAATAGGAGCTGGGGTAAGAGGCATGATAAAGGTTTGGGGATCTGGGAGGGTGACACCCACCTCTGCCAGGAACCACTGACCATGCTCACCACAGAATTGACTGCTGAGCAAAGAGTCACCTCCCTACGACCGAGCATGACGGGGAGTGGCGGACCACCTCCCTCCTGCCTGGTCTAAATGTTGTTAACTTAGTAGAGTGGGGATTTTCGAAGTGCAAAATAGAGACCTGGTCCTAGACTAACCCCAGACAACATTTCATTGATATGTTTCCTGCACAACCATTTTGCCACAAAGTCCCTCACTCTTTATGCACACATTTTCAACACACCAATAATTCTTTCCAAGCTCTCTATGTTGTTGAGCTCAGAACTACAACCATGTAGGGTCCGACATGATATGTGCCCTGAGCTGCATGGGTGGGTATAGAAATCATCGCCCTCCTCAGCACACCAAGAAACACAATGTGTCCGGTAATCAGCCCTGGCAGAGAGGTAGAGCGCAGCCAGGATAACGTCTGCCACTTTATCTGCAAATCAAGAATGCTTGCATATCCTTGCTCAGTCTTGAACCATTAAGGGGCAGAAATGTTTTTTCAGGTTGTATTTCTTTAACCCACACCAGGCCTATTCTGAAGTTGACATTTTAAGATTCAATACAATTTAAAGTAAACACTACATGTACAAGTGATTTCAAAGGTACCTTACAGTGTGAGATGATTAGAAAAAGAACACTGAATGCATACAGTGATTACACAGGTACAATACAGGATGAAGTACACTGTATGCACTTGTCTGTGACCAATTCATATGTTTGTATGAGGGAGACTTACAGCAGTCCCAATCGGGGTCCTCACCCCATTCTAGTGATGCCTCATCTTTAGCCACAGTAATATCCAACCACAATCATACGTGGGGTTGGTGCCCCATCCCTCAGTGATGCCCCAGCTCTCTCATGACCTATGGAAATATGCCAAAGTCATCCTTCTTTTGAAACCACCCTCAAATGATGCAGCTCGGCCAGGAAACTATAAACCAATTTCTCTCCTGGCATTTCGGTTGTTCAGTGCTCTTCTGATGCTACAGGGAGCTCAGAGGAGCGCTGGGGCTTCAGGGAGCTCAGAGGAGCATTTAGGCTGGCAGGAGCTCAGCCTGGCCCGCTCACTCTACGTGAGCTTCTCACAGGTGCTGCACTGAGGCAGATTTAAAAGCTTCCATCAGACAAGGCTGGAGTGGAGAACCACGCATCAAGCAGCCGAGACACACGACACACGTTAGCAGGCAGAAGAATACCTTAGAAGTTGCTACCCTCCCCTGCTCCTCAAACTATGTTCACAGCTCACATTCTGCAGCGCCCAGCTCCCACACCTGCCTATGATGAAAGATGGAGTTCATGGGGGCCAAGAGGTGGTAGATAGAGCTCGGGATGGCCATCACTTGACCTCCTTTGCTACTCCAGCCCAGTTTCCAAGTAGCAGGCAACAGACGTGCATCCACAGCCATCTAGTGCAGGCCTTCCAAATCCTTGTTTTACTACCACCCATTGAATGTTTTCTGTAAAGAGTACCTTCCATAAAGGAAAGTTGGCTCAGTAAAGATTTCAAACCGCTGAGCCAGAAAAAACATTTAAATAGATAAAATGTAATTTTTTTGCACATTGTCATTACGATTCAAAAAGTGTTTTTGGGTTAAATTGTTAAAAATGACTGATTTTTTTACATACCAATGTCTATGAAATATATTACATTAGTGCACACTGCTTTTGTTTGGCTTGGCAGTGATGACATTGTAAACTTTTCATCCAAATTGTTGTTTACATGTGGAATGGAAATGTGTGCCCTGTGCAGACTCCAGCAGTCTGAAATACTCTATATTGAGACACAGCTGATATATTTTTGGTTGAAACTCTAAGCCTCTGTGCTGCTCTGAGCCCTCTGCAGTCCCAGTGCTCCCCTGAGCTCCCTGCAGCCTCATTGCACCATTGAGCCCCCTGAAGCTTCTGTACCTCTGAGCCTTTGCAGCCTTGGTGCATCCCTGAGCCACAGTAATCCTCTCAGCCCACTGCACCATCTGTACGTCTGAGCACTGCAGCCTCAGTGCTCCCCAAAGCTCCCTCCAGCCCGTGCTCCTCTGAGATCCATGCTGCCTCAGTGGTCCACTTAACCCCTGTAACCTCATTGGTTCTGTGAGATCCCAGCAACCTCTGTGCCCCTCTGAGCTTCCCACAGCCTCAGTACTCATCTGATCTCCCTGCAGACTCACTGCTCCTCTAAGCCCTCTGCAGCCTTGGTGCTCCTCTGAGCCCACTGCCCACTGCAGCCCCGGCGCTCCTCTGAGCCCACTGCAGCCCCGGCGCTCCTCTGAGCCCACCCTAGCCTCGGCGCTCCTCTGAACTCCCCCTAGCCTCAGTACTCCTCTGAACTCCCCCTAGCCTCAGTACTCCTCTGAACTCCGCCTAGCCTCAGTGCCCCTCTGAGGGCTCAGAGGAGCACTGATGCTGCAGGGGCTCAGAGGTGCACTGATGCTGCAGGGGCTCAGAGGTGCACTGATGCTGCAGGGGCTCAGAGGAGCGCTGAGGCTGCAGAGAGTAGCTCAGAGGAGCGCTGAGGCTGCAGAGAGTAGCTCAGAGGAGTGCTGAGGCTGCAGAGACCTCAGAGGAGAACTGAGGCAGCAAGAGCTCAGTTGAACACTGAGGCAGTGGTGGTACAGACCAAAGTAGCTGCAGGAGCTCAGAGGAGCAATGAAGCTGCAGAGGGCTAAGAGGAGATTTAGGGCTGCTGGGGCTTAGAGGATCACTATGGCTGCAAGGGCTCAGAAAAGCACTGGGGCAGTAGGGGCCTCAGAGGAGCACTAAGGATGCTGGGAGGTCAGAGGACCACTGGGGCAGTAGGGGCCTCAGAGGAGCACTAAGGCAGCTGGGAGGTCAGAGGACCACTGGGGCAGTAGGGGCCTCAGAGAAGCACTAAGGCAGCTGGGAGGTCAGAGGACCACGGAGGCTGCAGGAGCACAGAGGAACACTGGCCCGACAGGGGGGGGGGGGGGTCAGAAGAGTACAGATGCTGAAGGGGCTACAGGCTGCTTAGTGGAGTACTTAGGCTACAGGGAGCTCAGAGTGACACTGAGGCTGTAGGGGCCTCAGAGTGACACTGAGGCTGTAGGGGCCTCAGAGTGACACTGAGGCTGTAGGGGCCTCAGAGTGACACTGAGGCTGTAGGGGCCTCAGAGTGACACAGGCTGTAGGGGCCTCAGAGTGACACAGGCTGTAGGGGCCTCAGAGTGACACTGAGGCTGTAGGGGCCTCAGAGGAGACCTAGGGCTGTAGGAGGCTCTGCGGAGCACCGATCCGGCTGCAGGGGGGCTCGGCGGAGCACCGATCCGGCTGCAGGGGGGCTCGGCGGAGCTCCGATCCGGCTGCAGGGGGGCTCGGCGGAGCTCCGATCCGGCTGCAGGGGGGCTCGGCGGAGCTCCGATCCGGCTGCAGGGGGGCTCGGCGGAGCACCGATCCGGCTGCAGGGGGGCTCGGCGGAGCTCCGATCCGGCTGCAGGGGGGCTCGGCGGAGCACCGATCCGGCTGCAGGGGGGCTCGGCGGAGCACCGATCCGGCTGCAGGGGGGCTCGGCGGAGCACCGATCCGGCTGCAGGGGGGCTCGGCGGAGCACAGATCCGGCTGCAGGGGGGCTCGGCGGAGCACCGATCCGGCTGCAGGGGGGCTCGACGGAGCACCAATCCGGCTGCAGGGGGGCTCGGCGGAGCACCAATCCGGCTGCAGGGGGGCTCGGAGGAGCACCGATCCGGCTGCAGGGGGGCTCGGAGGAGCACCGATCCGGCTGCAGGGGGGCTCGGAGGAGCACCGATCCGGCTGCAGGGGGCTCGGAGGAGCTCTGGGGCCGCAGGGGGCTCGGAGGAGCTCTGGGGCCGCAGGGGGCTCGGAGGAGCTCTGGGGCCGCAGGGGGCTCGGAGGAGCTCTGGGGCCGCAGGGGGCTCGGAGGAGCTCTGGGGCCGCAGGGGGCTCGGAGGAGCTCTGGGGCCGCAGGGGGCTCGGAGGAGCTCTGGGGCCGCAGGGGGCTCGGAGGAGCTCTGGGGCCGCAGGGCGTTGCAGGGAGATCAGATGAGCATTGAGGCTGCAGAGGGCTCAGAGGAGTAGAGACTGCAGGAACCTGAGGAGAGCAGGGAGGTTGCAGGGAGCTCAGAGGAGCACAAGGCTGCAGGGAGCTCAGAGGAGCACTGAGGCAACAACGGGCTCAGATAAGCACAGAGGCTGCGGAAGGCTCAAAGTAACTAGAGGCTGTAGGGGCCCAGAGGGGCCCCTAGGCTACAGGGAGCTCACAGGCTGGGGCTCAGATGAGCCTCAAGGCTGCAGGGAGCTCAGAAGCGCACAAAGGTTTTAGTGAGCTCAGAAGCGCACAAAGGTTTTAGTGAGCTCAGAAGCGCACAAAGGTTTTAGTGAGCTCAGAAGCGCACAAAGGTTTTAGTGAGCTCAGAAGCGCACAAAGGTTTTAGTGAGCTCAAAAGAGCCCCAAAGGTGTTGAGAGGAGCCCCATGGCTGCAAGGAGCTTAATGGAGCCCCAAGGCTACTGTGAGCTCAGAGGAGCCCCGAGGCTACTGTGAACTCAGAGGAGCCCCAAGGCTTCAGGGAACTCAGAGGAGCCCCAAGGCTTCAGGGAACTCAGAGGAGCCCCAAGGCTTCAGGGAACTCAGAGGAGCCCCAAGGCTGCAGGGAACTCAGAGGAGCCCCAAGGCTGCAGGGAACTCAGAGGAGCCCCAAGGCTGCAGGGAACTCAGAGGAGCCCCAAGGCTGCAGGGAACTCAGAGGAGCTCCCAGGCTGCATGTAGATTTAAAAGAGCCCCATGAAATAGCGAGGGGTCCCACTTACTCAAAGGACAGGGCACTGTTTAGACTGAAAAGTCAAAAATAAAATTCCCGTTGGGCTTGTAGATGCAAATTCAATCACACTCTTCACCGTCACTAAATCTCATTACATACCTCTTTGACCCGCGATAGCATGAAGGTTAAGGTTAATACCACACCTGTGTATTTTTATAGAAAAATGATTTCCCTTTATTATTTTATTTACATGTATCCAATCTCATTTCTAAATCAATAATTTAAAAAGCTAAACAATACAATGTCTCAATCCTATCCTACATAAAAATATTAAAATTCCAACAAACTTATTTTTCAAGAAGGACCGAATGAACATTGCAATTCATAAAACTACAAAAACACAAACATAGACAGGGAAAATACAACAGATAGTCACATGTCTTTTAAAAGTAACCAAACATTTTTAGATCATTGATTGTATCAGAGTATCATGAAACAGTAGTATTGGCTGTGTTCCACAATTTCTTCCAGGTTTGGTTTTAGTTATGCATCAACGTGTTTCGGTGGGCACCCCATATTTATGTCCACCTTCTTCGGGATAAATTAATGTTTCCCAAAGTCTAGTTAAAAATGAAATGGCCAAATTCCTCTATTCACAAGAACAAAGTTGTATTGTTATTCTATTCTTAATGTGGTTCGTGGTTTGCAGCTCAATCTATCAGGGTTTCTATTAATTTCCCAGATGCATAACTATCATCACTCATCCGTACTCGACTACCACCATTCATACCAGATAAAATCTTTGTGTCCAACGTTTTAGTTTACACCTTACATCATTCATAATGAGTATATATATTTTTTTTTTTCATAGGAGTAATACTTCGGGAACCCACTAATACTGGGGCTCTCTCCCAGGTAATATTGTACCTTATATGCCCGCTCACTGGTATTTTTTACTTGAAGAATATATATATATATATATATATATATTCACTGAAAAAAACATAGGTTATAGACCATATATAGTTAGGGATTAGCATTTAAAAAACCTTATTTTACTCACACAAAACCATTGAAATTCCATATATAGTTAGTTGCACTAACTATATATCGCGCACCGGCAATCCACTGCTGATGATGTCACATATTACATCATTCATGACATGGTCAGTGACATCACTGATGACATCACTGATGACATCTCAAATGACATCACTGATGACATCATCCAGTGACTGTGTTTCTGTAAAGTTTAAATATGTTTTACATATTGAAGAATGAGTAGATGTAGAAGTGTCTGGATGAAGGATTTAGTAGGTGCGTGACTGACTGTATGAGTGAGTGATTAAATGTGTCTCACTCAGTGCATGGGTTAGTGACTAAACTGTCTTAATTTGTGCATCATTATGTCTGTTGTTCTGTAAACTGCTGCATGTGTTGGTCAGTAGCTATATGAGTAACTATATGGGTTATTGATTGATTGCCCAAGTATTTGTATGGGAGACTGAGTGTGTGTGTGGCTGGCTGGGAGGTATGTGACTCTGTGCAAATCAATGTGTACTTGTATCAATGATTGTATAAGAGAGTAAGTATGTGTTAGTATATGTTTCAAAATGTAAGGTGCTCTATGTTTAACTGTATAGATTAGAAAATGGAAGTGTGATTGATTATTTACAGGACTGACTAGGTGTGTGAGTAACTCCATGGATGAGTGACAGAGTGTGAGAGTCTGTATAGGTGTATGAGTGCATATGATAGTGTTGTAAAGATGAGTGATTGTATGTATGAATGATTGTATGGGTAAATGAGTGAATGTGTGTGTAAACATAGGAATCACTGAGTGCGTATGTAGTAACTAGTATTGGTGTGTCAATGGTTTCAAAAATTATACTCTGTATTGAACACTGGGTGTAACAGTGGTTATATTAAAGTGTGAGTAGATGCATTATATTGTCACATGAATGATATCATCAGTGATGTGGTCATTGATGTCATTAGTGATGTCATCAGTGATGTCATTTGAGAAGTCATCAGTGATGTCATCAGTGATGTCATTTGAGATGTCATCAGTGATGTCATCAGTGATGTCACTGACCATGTCATGAATGATGTAATATGTGACATCATCAGCAGTGGATTGCGGGTGCGCGATATATAGTTAGTGCAACTAACTATATATGGAATTTCAATGGTTTTGTGTGATTAAAATAAGGTTTTTTAAATGCTAATCCCTAACTATATATGGTCTATAACCTATGGTTTTTTCAGTGAATTTCAATGGTTTTTTAATAGCAAATATCATAAGCTGTCGAATGTCAAGTACGTGGTAAGTAAAAACATTTTCGTGTTTATGCACACTGATCTGCTTTGAATGCTGCCCCTCCCCTCCCCCTCATTTCTATTAGGAGTACTCTCTCTTTGCAGATAGTGAAGGGTAGTTAACGCAGGCCTTTGCCCCCGTTGTAATCCGTCGTGCCTGCTTCTCTCTCCATTTGATTGATTGTTATCCAAGCATTTACTGTTTTAGAATTGGTTCTCTTTGGTTCATTCTCTATTTACAAACAAGCACAGAGTCGCAATACTCTGTTTAGTCTTTGCAGATAGCGAAAAATCATGTAAAAAAACAAAAGGAATCGAGCAAAATCAGTAGGCCACTAATGGGATCTCTTTTTGACCTCGCTAAAATAGAAACATTAGGAACAACCCCTCATGACAAACACAAAACTATTGAGATGAACTGAACTCCACACCATGATGGCTGCAATACAGCTCGGCTCCGCCACCCACCCCGCCCAAAATATCGATAAACTCTATGCAAATATTACAAATATATACAACACACCAGCAAAGTAACAGGGTAAAACATTTTATTAAACAACTATTTACATAACTATTTTCTACTTTTTGTTGCCCGATCCGGCTAGCTCAATCGATCGAGCATGAAACTCATGCACTCTGATGGTTCAAAGTTTTGAGGAGTGCTTGTAACACTGTCTGAAGCCTATTTGCACTTGCTTCAGCTTCACTATTCTCAAAGTAAAGTGGGGGCTGTTTGAGGACGTGACTGCATTTGTGAACAATGTAATGCGGTGCCACCCTGACCCGCTTGACGGAGGCCCCCGAGGGACAGTGTGATGGCGCGGACTCGGAGGGGGCGCTTGGCTCCGGCTCCCTCCCCAAGTCGTGTTCTCCTGGTGTAGCCTGAGATCGCCCCCGACATAGGTGGCCGGCTCCCGGGATCAAGCGGAACTTTTTGCCTTTTGGTAACTCTTCCATTCTTGACCTTGTCCCACAATCCGTTTCACCTAAAGACACGCTGTAGTGGGGCGCCCCTTTACCATTTCAGTTGCCATTCCGCCCGCTTTTGCTACACTGTGCCTCTTCCGCTATTCAGCTGTTTACCGCCCGCTCTTTCGACTACAGCGTCTCGCTCACCATGTAGTTGAGTTGCTCCCGCTCTTGCGCTGCAGCGATAGCCGGCTGTCACAGTACTCTCAAAATGGCGGCCGGCTCTTCAGATTTGGGCGTGGTCCACTAAAATTGCCCTGCGACACCTTGGAACTCGGACGCTTGTCTGCTAGAGATTGGGCTCCATTCTCGAAAGCGTCCCCTCAGCCTTGAAGATTCTACAAAAGTCTTGGGGGCCCCCGACTCCCGCAGGCTTCTGGTGGGGAGCGGCTAGCATTATTGCTCGTCGAATGGCCACGACGGAGCTACGAAATGGTGGTGCTCTCATGCTAACGCCAGCTTCAGTCTGAAACATCCAGAAACACTGTAGACTACCAATTCGATCAGTTCCGGTAGCGCCCCAACGTGACCCGGTAGAGAAGAACTAGCCCTCCCCTCTTTGACTGATGGTTCTTGTTGCCTGTCCCTTCTGTTGTCATTTAACAGAACTATTTAGCCTGCTGAAAGGGGTTGTGTTCCGACCGCTGGTTGGTGGAGACATTTTGACTATATTCTGGACCTGCGTTGTCGCGTAATGCGTCATATGACGCGCCGCGTTAGCGCATCCGGAAGTGATCCGGGGTGCGACGCGCAGCGCGTAACGTAAGCATAACAGGTCATGTGACTTGTTAATAAAACTTTTCATTGGTTCATTTTACTTTTCTTATTCTAATGATGAAAGGCTTGGTCATATGACCTAAAAATTACGCTTTTTATTACTTTCGAACATTATTTTTTCTTAAATATATGTTATAATGTTCCAGGCTAATGTACTTTCCCGGAAAATTTACAACTGTCCTGCAAGTAAAATATATTCCTTTTTCGAGAAAAAGGGCGTTTCTTCGTCCCATGACGGAGCCGTTGAGCAAAAGAGGGTCGGCCTGCTGTCTTAGTCGCCGATACGCCTGAATATGAGATTCTTATCGATCACTTTATGTTGCAGGAGTAGAAAACACAACAGCCCTTGACCATTTATCTTTACTGCGTTCCTGCGTATTATACCTTTTACCCTTCATGTAATTGGTCTGCTTTATTTCACTTGCCTTTTACTGATTCTAAAACAGTGACTATTATTAAAAACTTTACCAATGTATATACTACTACCATGTTTTCTTTTAAAAACCTTTATTGTGAAAATGTCATTATACAAATACGGGCCTATAACCACGTGGGCCGGCCACGGAGCAAACTGTGATCGTATATGATGAGTAGACTTTTACACTGTAGAGGAACGTAACGGGCGGGCCATTAGGTTGCAAGTACTAAAGTGTCTAACAGTTGCAGAATCGGTGGACGTACATTTTATAATTAAAATACGACAGGGCCAGTTACAATAAAATTATCTAGATATACATTTGCAGGCAAGTACCATGGGTGACGTTAATTCGAACTTTCAATAGTACAGTAATCAATAACACATCAGAACTTAATATCAATAGGGATATCGAAATATTCAATCTATTCTCGTCCCCGCCCGCCATGTGCTTCAAAACTGCATACGTATCTCGTGATATCAAGGTTGTGCAACCAGTACACAACAAGGAGTTACGAGTCCCATTTATTCCGGCGCCATTTTGGGCGAGGACGGGCAGGTCCAGGATATAGTCAAAATGTCTCTACCAACCATCGACTATGATGATGTTCATATGCTGTATTTATTAGAGTAACACTCATCTGTCCACATGAAATTAATTTGCCACAATCTAAACATGTCATTTTAATCTTTCCAAAGTTCTTCTAAATATTTGGGACCGTTTCCCTTGCCTCTGATGCTGTCAGTGCCACTTCTTTGATGAATGTACTGGCAGGTCGGGGGTTCTCCTCCAAATCTCTCTTTTATGCAGCACTATAATTAATCGGTGCCACCTCTCCATATGACGATGCATGGTATAGTTACCATAACTATATTTTTTTTCGGTTCCTCTGGAGAGTACATCGTGGCAGATGAAGCGTGTAACGTACCGGGCATTTACCTTTTTTTGCATGTAGCATCAAGAGCGGCCGAAACTCAGCTGAATGGCAACTGAAACGGTAAAGGGGCGCCCCACTACAGCAGACGAGCCTCCACCTAGGAAGGCCCGTTCACGCCGCCTCCCCCACCCCTCCCTTCGGGCACCTCACGCCGTTATTCGGAGCAGGATTGTAGGATGGCCACACCAGTACGGCAACTTGCTAGACACCACCTCGGTGCCTACCGAATCTCAGCGCCTTGTGGTGTCTTCTATTCAGAAAACATTGTTGTGCTGCCTTCGACCTATTCGCCGTAAGTGCGCACGCAACTCAGCTGCATAGCTTTCTAGACACCACCTCGGTGCTAACCGAATCTCAGCGCCTTGTGGTGTCTTCTATTCAGAAAATATTGTTGCGCTGCCTTTGGCCCCATTCGCACATCGGTCCGCTACCGACGCCATCTCACAGGCCAACGGGGCGCCCCACGCCGACTTTCAGCATTGTAGGATGGCCACACCAGTGCGACAACTTGCTGGACACCACCTCGGTGCCATCCGGATCTTGGCGCGTTGTGCTGCCTTCGGCCTATTCGCACATCGGTCCGCTACTGACGCCGCCTCACGTGCCAACGGATTTTCTACGCTTTTTATACCCTATGCCGCATAACAGGTCATGTGACTTGTTTATAAAACTTTTCATTGGTTCATTTTACTTTTGGTTTCCTAATGATGGAAGGCTTGATCATATGACCTAAAAATAACACTTTTCATTGGATGAAAACTATTTTTTTTCCCAAACGATGAAAGCCCCACCTTGTTTCTGGATGTTTCAGACTGAAGCTGGCGTCAGCATGAAAGCACCACCATCTCGTGGCTCCGTCGTGGTCATTCCGCGAGCAATCATGGCAGCCGCTCCCCACCGGAAGCCTGCAGGAGTCGGGGGCCCCCAAGACTTTTGTAGAATCCTCAAGGCGGAGGGGACGCTTTTGAGAATGGGGTCCAAGACCTAGCAGACAAGCGTCCGATTTCCAAGGTGTCCCAGGGCCATTTCAGTGGACCAGGCCCAAAAAGGAAAGAGCCTGCCGCCATTTTGAGAGTCCTGTGACAGCCGCCTATCACTGCACCGCAAGAGTGGGCGCAACTCAGCTGAATTGCGGATTTTGACACAGTGGACCAAAAGCGGACGGAATGGCAACTGAAACGGTAAAGGGGCGCCCCACTACAGCAGACGAGGCTCCACCTGGGGAGGCCCGTTCACCGGGCCTCTCCCCCCCCCCCCCCGGGGCACCCCACGCCGTTATTCGGAGGGCGGCAACTTACTGGACATCACCTTGGTGCCATCCACATTTCAGCGCGTTCTGCTGCCTTGGAACTATTTGCACAACAGACCGCTACTGACGACCCACCCCCCAGGACGCCCCACGCCGGATACCCAAATCAGTGCGGCACCCAGGCAACATCACCTGGGTGCCGTCCAGAAATCTGGACGTTGTGTTGCCTTGGGACTATTCGCACAACCGACCGCTACTGACCATTGTTCCTTCTTTTTCCCTAAAAATGTTTAAATGTTTTTACTGTTTTTGTTTTGTTGTATATATTTATAAGTTATTAAAGTTTTATAATCCTACTACTTTGTTGGAGTGCTATATATTTTTAATGTGACACATAATTGTAAAAACTTTGATGTACAAAGAGTCAACCCTGGAATCTTCCGCTTCAGGCTCGGTCCCCTCCCCAATCACAATACAGGATGGTTTTCAGATAGAAGGAACGCGTGTGGTGTGACGGATCTCATCGGGTGTGGGCCTTGATCTACTATAACTCCTTTGAAGAGGGGTGATTCTTTACAGCTGGGGCCATAAACTACATCTGCAAGGCTAGCTGATAGCCTGGGACCGGCCTGGACAATCGGACACAGAGGAAGAGGAGTGTCAGAGGGTGCGGTAGTGAATAGGGCGAAAGGGAGGTGTCGGGCGGGCACAGGGTGTGATTCTCAGGGAAGAGCAGCGCAGATGGGGGGAGGTTTATTGCCCATGCATAAGACAGAGAGTGGGGGTGACCAGTGCCTGGGGGAGATGCTTGCGAGGGTGGGGAGCCATGCTAAGGATCGACAGCGTGCAGAGAGTGGGTCTGGTCAACTCATCTAAAATGGCTGCCGTGCACGACAAAAGTGTGGCATTTGAAAAAAGGCAAGATGGCGCAGACAATGTTTTTCAACACTTCCTGATTTCCTTCGAATCGAACGTTAACAGACGTTGGGGCATATTACCAAAGTTAAGCGATATTTATCCCTAACGATGCTTAGCAACAAATTTTTTACCGCTAAGCATCGTCAGAAATTATCGCAGATAAACCTTGCTATTATCAAGGTTTATCGCAAATGCGATAAAAAACGGCCGCAATGCATTAATATCGCTGAAAAGTCAGCGATATTCATGCATTACCGAGCTAATGCTCTTAGCCATGTTATCCACCTCCCATTGGATAACATGGCTAAGAACTGCTCAGGGCAGGTGTTACTTTTTGGAGATATTCGCGCTTAGTGCGAATATCTCCAAAAGCTGGTAATAGGAGATAGCGATGTTAGCGACTGTTTCCAGTCGCTAACATCTTGGCATGCCGACTTTGCATGTCATTAGTGATAAATATCACTGACATGCAAAGTGGGGCCCAAGATGGTCGCTATCTCCTACTAGCGGTCGCTAACTGGTGTTAGCGACAGCTAGGTAATACGGAGATAATTTTATCTCCGCTTTCTTGGCTTTTAAAGCCAAAAAAGCGGAGATAAACCCCCTTGATAATATGCCCAGTTATCTCTCCCACACTACCGGTCCCCCTGGGCTTAAACGCCGAGATGGTAGGGACTGCATCCCGTGAAGATAGGCCGAGACGTCACTCAGCAGAAAAAAAAGTAACAAAAAAAGTCTATAAACATACAATAAGTTAAGTCAATCATTCTTCATTCCTTGTAGTACGCTCCCCAGTCCGCTTCCCGTTACGCTAACCGGGCGCACCCCACCAAAAAAACGTTTTTTTTTTTTTTTTTGCCCCGCGAGCCCTTTTAAAGCCTCCACATCAAACCTAGGGGGTCAGGGAGGATCTACTATGCCCCCTTATGGTCATTTGCCCCTTCGCTTTGGCCTCCTCTTGTCTCTCGATCCTACCGAGAGACAAGATGGCGGCCGCTACGGACTGTTTGGAATGTTTACAGACGCCGGAGAACCAATCAGCTTCGCTTCACAAAGCTCCGTAACGCGAAAAGTACGCGAAGTGGAGCGCTGCCCGGAGCGCTGTTACAGATATATATCTTTTTTTGAACGTTAATTTCTCAAAATCCACTGGAGCACATATATTGAGACCTAGCAAAGGCACATCGGGCTACCAGTCCCTACAATTTTGCCAAGTTTCGTGCAAATCCATTCAGCCGTTCGATTATTATTATTTTTATTTTTTTTGCCCCGCGGGCCCTTTTAAAACCTCCACATCAAACCTAGGGGGTCAGGGAGGATCTACTATGCCCCCTTATGGTCATTTTCCCCTTCGCTTTGGCCTCCTCTTGTCTCTCGATCCTACCGAGAGACAAGATGGCGGCCGCTACGGACTGTTTGGAATGTTTACAGACGCCGGAGAACCAATCAGCTTCGCTTCACAAAGCTCCATAACGCGAATAGTACGCGAACTGGAGCGCTGCCCGGTCCGCTGTTACAGATATATATCTTTTTTTGAACGTTAATTTCTCAAAATCCACTGGAGCACATATATTGAGACCTAGCAAAGGCACATCGGGCTACCAGTCCCTACAATTTTTCCAAGTTTCGTGCAAATCCATTCAGCCGTTCGGGCTAAAAGTGAGGCCAACCGCCCTATGGAAAACTCAATGTTAAAAACACGTTTGGGACCCCCCTTTTTTCTCGGCCCCCCCTTGACGAAACCCCCCCAAATTTTCAGGGGCTGCTCAGAAACAACATGTTCCATTTTCCTGAAAATTTCAGCCAATTCCGTCCACAAACGCCAAAGTTATTAGACATAGAATTTTCAAAAATCCCATAGAGAAAAAATCCTAACTATATATACCTACTGACGACCGCCAGTAGGTAATATATAAGAAATATTCAGATTTCACCCTTCTCCAAAAGTGTGCAATTTCGCCACACGTTCCTTATATGTAGCCTCAAGTAAATAGTCTCACCTCGAGCTCAGGACATCTAGAATAGAGGAAGATTTTAACTAATACATTTCTATAGTCTTTATATTATGTTCCCCTATTTACCCCAATTATTCCCATACCTTATAGGTACCCGCAGTGTGGTGACCAAGAGTATACTTTTCTTAAACACTCTAATTCAAATGGAATTAGTTTAGGAAGATTCAGTACTATATTATGTTTCAATCTTGTCTGGTGGTCAGGTTTTTTTCTTTGGTCAGTATTGCAAACCTAAAGAAACCAAGTGAACATATACAAATCCTTTCTTCATGGTTCCAATAACTAATTTAATCTCCGTTTACATTATAAAACTCTATATAGTTTGTTTGTACCTTACAGAAAGATTCTTGTCCTCCACACTCTAATTCATATAAACACTTTGATTGGGTCTAATCTTATATTCTTTCTCAATCTTGTCTGAATGTCAACTTAATTCTTTAATCAATATTAGAATCCTACAAAGATTAAGGGAACCTATGTTAACTCTTTCTACAATGGATTTAATAGCAAATAGAGTCTTAGTTTATACCTACTATTTCACGAATGTGGCAGCTGTCCTCCTTTCCTCGATCGGGTCTAAAACAGAACCTACGTAATATAAAGAAGGTATTTCCTACCTCTCCCTTATAGTAAAATATTGTATATGTTTAAAAAGATTTTGTATTTATTTAACCTCCCTCTCGTAACTAACTGACTTATTTAAGCCCCTAGGTCTCCATTCCTACCTCACGCTTCTTGGGACATGTGGTTCGTCCTCCTTCACTTTCGTTTTGCAATCTCTGCCGCCATTTTCTTCGATGTTAAATGTGTTTCTTTGTCGCGGCAAAGGTTATGGACACGTCACTAGTTTCCTCTCATAGTTAGTATCGCCATCCTAAGGTGGTTAAATTAGTAACACATGAGTATCCAACAATGCTTATATTTAGTGTTTAAAACACTGTATGTCAGTGTTGAGGAGAAATGTATTATGGAACAACATTGTAATTCACATATATAACCCCAAAGTTTGTTAAACCGGTTTTATATCTTCCCCCTAACTTCTATGTTTATTTTTAATGTGTTTCTTCTAATAGAATTATAATAAAACCGCAAGTCCACTCTCTATACTCATTGTGACATAAAGATATACCTATGATTCATGCAGAAACATTGATCGTATTCTCCACACACACCACAAGTACGACACATGGCACACTGGCCGCACCCTAATTAGTCAAAGAACAGGATCTGGAGCATATAGTCTTTCATAGGTTTATTGCAGAAAGAAACACAAATAGTATCAGATTTCATAGGTATTCTATCACCTTCAAATCCTTTTCTACGTGGGTTTACAGCATGCTGGACCCTTTGTACTCTTTTGAACAATTTAAAATCGCCATTAAAAAAATACATTTGGCGGCCAGGCAAGATGGCTGGGTGGAGGTGAACCACTCCAGCTCAGGTGCCACGAAGCTGTTTCAGGCAACAATTGATGACACACGTAGTGACCAGCAGCCAGATCCCAAACCGGATGACTTATAGAACTGGCAGGGATCGATGAAAACATCCGCAACGATCCGGCAGAGTGGGCTGACGGCTGAGCACGGCCCGAGACTCCAGAGGGTTGTGTGATGGCGGCTCTCACGTTCGAGAGCACCCGAGCGTAGACTAGGAATCAACCTCTGGGCAGGCTGAATTGCCGGAGGCCAGACATCACCGAGAAACATCCTACCTAGAGCCCCTAGTACCTGCACAGGGGGCCATGAGGCTCAGGACCAAAGGAAGGACCCAGAAAAATGCAGCGTGGCACGGGGCGCCCCAGCTGTAGGAACCAGCACCGGAAAGGCCCCTTGATCGGCTCATCGGATCAGCAGTAGTGAGTAAAGGCCAGAGGTTTGTCGTACCAGGCCGAGGGTCACCTGGGAATGCGACGAGAGAGTCGTTCAAGGCCCCGAGATAGTGCACACTCGAGGCGCCGGTCGCGCCTGACCCCAAGATTGCGGCTGCAGAGGGGAGCCGAGCGAGGCGAGAGAGCCCTGAAGGGTGAAGCTGCTGAAAGTAAAGACAGCACTGGGACGAGACAACAAGGAGAAGTAAAGTTGCGGGGGCATACACTTTTGAGAATGAGGGACCAGCACCGGGTCGCTGCATGCCTGACCCCAAGTTGGAGGATAGGGGCAATTGAAACCAGACTACACATGCAGCAGAGTTCTTAGTCCACCTAGACACAACAGGAGATTTCTGAATATTGGGGGTCAGGGCTCCACTGCCCACGATCAAGAAGCAGGGGGCCGCACCTATACCACCTAAAAAGTCCAAAAGTAAGGTCAAACATTTCTTCACCCCGGCGGAGAATACCAGGGGGACGACTGTTCCATCATGGCACTTACGAAGGACGACCTTGTGGCTTTCCTGAGGGAATTCAAATCCGAGCTGCACACAGAACTGAAAATGCTCATAAAGGCCTCAATGGAACAACTTAAAGCCGACCTCACTGAGTATTTCATCCCTTCAACAAGAAGTTGACTCCATCGGCACAAGAGTACTGGAGGTGGAGGCCCAAACACAGGATCTTGCTAGGAGAACCACGGACATGCACATGAGAGTTCAGGACTTGAAGACCCAGCTACAACAGACACTGATGAAAAACGAGGATTCGGAAAACAGGTCACGGAAGGACAATATACGAATCAGGGACCCGGAGGAAGAAGCAGAAGGTCCGGACATGGAGACGTTCGTCAAGGGTCTTTTCGCGGAAATAGTGAGCCCACATCCAATAAAAATAGAGAGCGCATTTTGTGAGCACACCCGCGGCAGGAGAAAGACAGACCAGAGATGTTCTGGTCAAGCCACACTCCTTTAAAGTTAAGGAAGCAATACTGCAAGCAGCCAGGAAGAAAGGCACGATCGCCTTTCAAGGCTTTAGCTACATGCTGTATCAGAACCTCACGCACTCCACTCTAAGACAGCAACTCTTCTGGCTTTTGACAACAAAATTAATAGCAGACATCAGATACCGATGAACCTGTCCGTTTGGTCAAGACTACAAACCCAATAATAAGTCGCAAGATGTCACGGATCTGGAGAGGAGCCTGGAACTACTGGGGCTCCTTCCAGCAGAAGATTCAGAGCCTCAACCAACCTCAAAAGACGGAGGGACCTTGCACACGTCGGCTTCCTAGTGGCGAACAATCCCAGGGGGAGACAGACCAAGATGTAAAATGGATTTGACATTCATTAAAGGCACCACGGTTACCTCGGAATATCTCAGAGATTTACTAAGAGAAACCGAAATGGACAAAACCAACAGGTCGAGACATCTGCGAACCGAGATACAGGGAGGGCAGCACCTCCTAAGGATCTCAGACAGATAAAGACAACACATGGACACACTACATTTGTAACAGAGCAGAGATAGCCGAGGTGGTGGGCCTAGACAATGGCGCCCACCAACGTGCCTAGCATCACGAAGGACGGTATCGATGGGGGGTCATCAGGTCTATCGGCAAAGGTTTTGTTGGGTTTTGCAGTTCCACAGTTGGGAGGGGGGGGGTGTTATGGGGAAAGGTGGTGGCCATATAAAGGTGTTCAGTCTACATCACAATGCCTCAACAGGGAGCACCTGGACAAAGGCACAACGGGGGAGGCCGTAGGGAGCAACGAGGAGGGAATTGCTGCATGCATTAGAATTAGAGGGGGACGGGAGGAAAAGGGGACGACTCACCATAACGTTTAGTATAGCCTCCTGGAATGTTATGGGGCTGAACTCCCCGCTCAAGCTTCAAAAAGTCTGGAAATACTTAATAGATCACCAACACGATATAGTGGCTCTTAATTTCTATCAATCCAAGAAAGGAGACTTTGGGCTTTTTTAAGGTCCAGCATACATGCCCAGACAATAGCAGTATGAACAAGCATTTGCAATGCAATAGGTATCGCATTAGGAAAGTTTGAGCTATTGGTATTGTAAATGACAAAGTGGTACAAAAGGGGGTGGTGGTGGACGGAGCATCTGAAGCAATCAAAGACTCGCACCCAGTCAACAGATCTGGGTTTAATCCAGCACCGTTCTTTAGCCCGCTCTGCCACCCCAGTTCAGACATGGCCATATGCAAATCAGTCTGACCCTGTGCCTCATGGTAACAGTCCAGCCCGAACTGCCAAGCCATGCCTTCCCTGGACCGGAAACAAGCTTCCGAGGACCGGTTTCTAGCATTTCAGCTGTCTTCAGCCCGGCATGCTTGACTGGGGGTGAGTGTCTGTATTGTCAACTCTCGGTCCATCATCACCTTTGGTTTTTCTTTATTCGCCCTAAGTTGGCAGGGTATGCTCAGACGCGAGTCCCTTGCTCACTTTGCCACTGGAGTCAAGCAAGCCCGGCTAAAGACGGCTGTAATGCCAGAAACCGGTCCTGGGAAGCTTGATTCCGGTCCAGGGAAGACATGGCTTGGCAGTTCCGGCTGGACTGTTCCCATGAGGCACAGGGTCAGACTGAGTTACATATGGCCATGTCTGAACTGGGGTGGCGGAGTGAGCTAAAGAACGGTGATGGATTAAACCCAGATCAGTTGACTATGGGTGAGTGTTTGTACTGTCATTGCTCCGTCCATCATCACCTTTGGTTTTTATTGTAAATGACAAACATTTTATTTATGTGTTGGTTTTGAAAATAGTGAAATTAATAGCTTTGTCATTTACAATGCCAATAGTTATAACAACTTTTGCAAATGTGACACCTATAGCATTTGTAATGCAATATGTGTTGTATTTACGTGACTAAGATGTATTGATATTACAAATAATAATGGCTTTTAATTTTTTTAAATACTTAAATAAAAGTTATTGTAATTTATAATGGCAATAGCTTAAACTTTTGTAAAAAACTTGTGAAGATTATGTTCAGTGTATTTTGTGATTAAAATCCAAGAACAGAAGTGAAATATTAACATCTTTGTGACATTTGTAATAAAGCTTGAAACATTGAGAGAACATATTTGAACCAGTTGTTGTTGAATGGTTGCGACAATTGATGCTGTGGCGTTCAGTGATGTTGTGGTTGCGATAGATAGAGGGCGATCGATAGAGGGCAATCGATAGAAAGAGTAATTATGTGGCACTGAGTGGTATTTGGAGTGTATGTTGCGTTGAGCGCAGTGTAAATATGTAGCATATAATTATGTGGCACTGAGTGGTATTTGGAGTGTATGTTGCGTTGAGCGCAGTGTAATTATGTAGCATATAATTATGTGGCACTGAGGGGTATTATGAGGAGTGTATGTTGTATTCAGTAGAGTGTAATTGTGTGGAGTGTAATTATGCAAGTATAGAGTTAAAAATGTATTTCTTCAATTCAAAAATATGTGTCAAGGCATAATTCAAAAAGATAATTAAATTGAAACATGTTCTCCTCATGAGACAAAACAAACATTGATTACTGAAATACAGTTAACAAAACACAATATACACATATGTTCTACAGGCATAAAATACAGACAGATGTTTTCTGATAAACACAGATATCAAAGGACAATCATGGCAATGATAAACAAACAGTGGCTGTGAGATGGCTCTTCGACATGAGTGTTGGCACACTATGTGCCTTCATCAGGAAAGCCACAAAATTTCCTAAAAACAATTTAAAAGCCAAATAAAATACACTGAGATTCAGGATAAACAATTAGAGATGATCAACTACATACCTTTACCAAAAGAGAAACATATATTTAAATTATACAGCACAAGAATCAGGATGTAAGATGGGAGTAAAAGAAAAGAAAAAGAAGTAGTGCTAATACCGTCACCCCAAGATCAGAGACCATATATAAGAAGTGGTAATAGGATAATAGACATACTTGGTTCAGCTCTCCTATAGATGGAAAAAGGAGAGATGATGTTCAGGAGTGCACCTACAAGTACCGTGCAGATAATGGCTTTAACTATACTCAAGTGGTTTGTGAATAGCTATGCCAATATACATGCTTACTGCGCAATAGTCATGAGCCAATCCGAATAGAAAATGATAAGTCAACCAAAACCAAAAGGATTCACACCAGAGTTTATGAATAAAACATAAGTTATTTAATAAATGGATAACATAAGGTAGGGCATACTCCTTGTCATATTCATTGATGGAAGTAATTACCCTCTCCGAGGAATACAGATATGTGTGCCTCAAAGGAAGTCTTGTCAACGTGAGCAGGTTTATACGCAAGTTGATCTGATAAATAAAGACGAAAAAAGCTACAGAAATGAGAATAATAGAAAATTGCCTGAATTGGATATGGTTACCTATAGTGACTATGTGAAAACGTGTATATACCTGATAACAAGTAGAGCATGTCGGACCTGACAAAATGGCAATTTTATTGTAGTTGGCTTCCAACCTGATTAAAACGATCTGAGTGGCGACTACCTGATTCTATGTCCAGGATGTTGCGCTCTGCTCTAAGTGGTCCACATGTTTCATGCCTTGCTGTCAGTCTGATCATGCGGCAATTCCTCAGGACCAAATCATATATCTTAAATCTACACACCGTGGTATGTGGGTTAGCTAACCTAGAATGATCACAGAAAATATCTAAAGGGAAAGGTTTACCTAAAGATGTGATGGACCATCTATAAAGAACACATAACATGATTAAGCCTTTATCATAGTGACTCTTCCTGTTAGGAACAACTCTCTCTCAATTGCATTGTTGTGACCCATCATGTGCAAACAGTGAGTGCAAGGTACAGTCATAATAGTGATGACGTCTGAATTAAAATTGGTGCGGGTGTTAAAAATCAAGTAAAGTTTACTGCATCAAAAAGTAGCTTTGATGCATTAGGTGTCTCCATGCTCACCTGAAGGCTGAAGTAGCCTGGCTCCATCAGTTTCAAACAGCTTCAAGACACATGAATTTAGTGTCCTGAGGAAAGAGATATTAAGAGTCGGAATTTGGAGCAGGAATAGCTAATGGTTATTACGGGCAGGTGTCAAGTATCAAGCTGCCAGCCGCTAGTGGATGGTGGCCAGGGCCTCTACCCGGCACTGCATGCGTAAGGGACACAGATTACGTTAACGCGGCGAACCCAATAATAGAACAGGGCTTCGTCCTTCACTCAGAACCCAACGCACCATATCGAGATGATCGGTACGACCAGAGGAAACGCCAGGCTCTAGGATGATGACTACTAAACAATAACAGACTGTTACTGTCCATCGGTTTCTTGTACAAGGTGGTGCTGAGTTGCCCATCTGAAATCCTGATATTCAGGTCCAAGATTGAAACCTCGGTTTCAGATATGGTGCTTGTGAAATGTAAATATAGATCACGGCTATTGATCCATTAACAGAATAGATCGCAGGTAGATCTTTCCAGAATATTAAAATATCATCGATAAATCTTTTCTAAAGTCTAAAATTATTGATGTAAGGGTTGGTAGGTTGAAAGATGACATTGTCCTCGAAGGCCGCCATGTACAGACATGCTACACTGGGCGCAAATGTGCTGCCCATAGACGAGCCCTGGGATTGGTGGTAAAGTTGCCCTCTGAATTCCCCCCAAAAGAATCTGAGGGCCAACATCGCACATTCCATTGGAGTGGAGAGGAGAAGTGTGGCTCATTGGTTAGAGGAGGCAGACCTGGAAGCAGAGGTCAGCCCGAGACCAGGGTTCAATTCCCGGCTCGGCGGGGTCTTGAGTCCTAAAATGTCCATGGACTCGACAATTCTTGCTCTGGTGCCTACTCGATTCACGGGTTCACACTCTGACTCTGGGCAATAGCTTGCCTAATCTCCACAACGGCCCCTCGCGGCGGGATGCCTGGCTTTCACCTTGTGGATACCCTGCCGGGGTATCTCACAGGGGAATACCAGGACGGGTTCCCTAAGCAAGCGCTTAGAAACCGCTTGGTGATTTGCGCTATATAAATTCCTGTACATTTACATTATAAAGGAAATTGGTGTTGGGGAAACTCAATCAACTGTTAAGTAGTTCCTCAATGACAGACAGGGTAGCACGTTGTGGAATATTCTTATACAGATCCTCCACATCCAGAGTGACCAAGAGGCAGATCTCTTCTAGGCTCTGTACGTCTTCTATCAAATGCAGGACATCAGTGGTGTCGCGTAGAAAGGAGAATGTGTCTCTCATAAGTGGCTGAAAAAAGTGATCACAAAATTTAGATAGTGGTTCCAGGAGCGAGCCAATGCCCGAGACAATTGGTCAACCTGGGACTGGTATTGTTCCCTTGTGAATTTTGTGCAGGATGTAGAAGTATAGGACCTTGGGCTCTTTCATGATAAGAAAGTCTGCTTATTTTCTACTGATCCATCCTTCTGTCTCTGCTGAAAAGATCATTGCTGAGATCTGGGTGGCCAGACGTGATGTGGGGTTCTCTACAATGGTAGTGTAGTATCTCTCATTATTCAATTGTCGTAGACACTGAATGTCATAATCTGAGGTGGCCATGATCACTGTTGCCTCTCCCTTATCAGCTTATTTTATTGTTATGTTTGTATTGTCAGCCAGGGATCTGACCGCCTCCACCTCTACTGCTGAAAGGTTGAGGAATTGGGGTAGGGATGCTAGTGTTTTCCAAGTCCCTGAGCACAGCTTGCTCAAAAGTGAGCATCTCATTAGGTATCATACTGTTTGGTGTGTATGTGGAAGGATTGTATAGTCCTGTATCCTCCAATGTGGCAGATCATGAAAAAAATGCTTTGAAACTTATTTTGCGGAAGTAGTTCATGATCTCGCAATGATTTCAAAACTTGTCAACCCTTGGAGTAGGGACAAAGCCTAGACCTTTTTGTAGCACCCTTCTTTCGGGGTCAGTCAATGTCCTAGAGGACAAGTTGACAACTAATTTCTCTTGAACCTGGTTTTGCTCTGAGTTTCCACCAAGTGTGGTTGTTGTTTCTGCCACTGCACCTGTTTTTGTGCCCCTCTTCTTCGCCCTATTCCTCTGCCACAGCCTCTGACTAAAAAAGGAGGGTTTGTTCCATGGAAGAATTGTGGTTGGCCTTGAGGGTACACTGGAAATTGCCAATATGGTGGTGCCTGATAGGGAGGCATATTGTAGTTAGGGTATGCAGGATAATAACCCGTCTTGGGTTGTTGTTACCCCAACTCCCGATGCTTGAATCACTATTGGAGGAGAAGAACCCTCTTCTATTAGTGTCTGAGCCATTACCTGAAGAATAGCTGTTTTTAGCTGTAACGTGCTCTGCTTTAAGTTATGGAGAAACCTTTTCTTTGTTGAATTTTGGGATGTCCTTCTGCAGTTCCATTGCTATTTATTTCAGAAGCTTTGTTTTCTACACTTTCATTGTTTATTTCCGCTGGTTTAGATTTAAATGCGGTAATTTGGATAGTGGTTCTCAGAGCACCATCTGCGATCTGAATTCTCACCAGAAGAGCATCAGCTAATCGCTTGGCAGTGTTAATAATCAGAATGAACCAGTCCCTAGTGCATTTCCATGCTACTAGGGACCACTCCTTTTTTAATACCGCATCTTCCAGGAATAGTCTGGGGAAGTTACTCACAATCAGACCATTAGGGGCAATATTAGCCCTGAAATACTCTGTCATCATTGCGCCATGCAAGGTTATTTTAAGTCACTCCCTTTTCATTTAAGTGAGCGATGTCCAATCTTCCGATCGAAGCTACTTTTTAATGCAGTAAACTTTACTTGATTTTAACACCCGCAGCAATTTTAATTCACAGATGTCATCACTATTATGACGGTACCTCACACTCACTGTTTGCACAAGATGGGTCACAGCAATGTAATTGAGAGAGAGTTGTTCCTAACAGAAAAAGTCACTATGATAAATGCTTAATCATGTTGTGTTCTTAATAGGTCGTCCATCACATCTTTAGGTAATACTTTCCCTTTAAATATTTTTCATGGTAATTCTAGGTTAGTTAACCCACATACCACAGTGTGTAGATTTAGGATATACGATTTGTTCCTGAAGCATTGCCGCTTGATCAGACCGACAGCAAGGAACATGTTGACCACTAAGAGCAGAGCGCAACATCCTGAACATAGAATCAGGTAGTCGCCACTCTGATTGTTTTAATCAGGTTGGAAGCCAGCCACAATAAAATTTCCATTTTGGACTTCCTTACCCGTTTTAAATCCAACACATTCACCCCATCTACACCCTTCTTTTAGGCCCCTTATACCCACAGTACATAACGGCAAGGAAAAAAGATCTCCGCCAAAGAGCCCCTCATTAGGTGCCCGTCAGGTATTGCAGCGCCGACCTGACGAGGAGCAAGCCCAATGATGAAGCGTGACACCCAGCTGGCTGGGTGTGTGAGGGCCCTAATTCCAAAAGGAGTGAATTCCCTTTCACTTCTTTCACTATAGGACTGCCTATTACTCCTGAGGTTACACTCTCCCTCCCCATTTTACATTCACCCGCTGAGGAACTGCATACACTTTTTGATACTGCTATTGTCTGGGCTAGACCTTAAAAAAGCCCATAGTCCCCTTTCTTGGATTGACTGGTTTCACGGGTAACCCCCGTGGGACTACTCGAGGTTACCAGGGACACAAATAGCCTCTCTGGTCCAATTTTACTTTGACTGTGAGCCTGCATTCCCACAAAGGGTGCCTTTCACCATTATGGAGGACAATCAGGAACTCAGTTTTGGTGACGATATAGTAGCTGAGATATTGAAGACACCCTCCATCTTGGGGTCAGACGGGAGTTCGGCCTCAGGTACCCAAATCGGAAGTTTGGACATCGCTCACTGCAATCAAAAGGGAGTGGCTTAAAATAACCTTGCATGACGCGATGATGACAGTATTGAAGGGCTGATATAGCCCCTAATGGTCTAATTGGGAGTAACTTTCCCAGACAATTCCTGGATGATGCAGTATTAAAAAAAAAAAGAAAAAAAGAGTGATCTCTAGTGGCATGGAAATGTACTAGGGACTGGCTCATAACATTCTGATTATTAATACTGCCAAGCGATTAGCGGATACCATTCCGTTGAGAATTCAGATTGCAGAAGGTGCTATGAGAACCACTATCCATATTACCGCATTTAAATCTAAACTAGAGGAAATCAACAATGAAATCGCAGAAAACAAAGTTTGATGAAACAAAAAGTAACAAAACTACAGAATGACATCCAACAATTACACAAATAGGTTCATCCAACTGTTATATTCTTCATTCTTTGTATTTCCCTTATAAATGTGTTTCCCTTTTATGCATATTGTATTCCTTTAATTATGGCACATGCCTTACAGTTGTGTATGACATCACTCAGAACTGTATTATCCATTCTGGTTGTGAACCTGGCTGTAAGAAGTACTGTGCTCCAGAAGATTAAAACTTCTCCTATTTATCTTGGATTTATCTTCTTCATTGGAACTTAATATTGGCGACGAGGAGAACTTGGTACCTGCTACTATTGGGAGCACAGGAGCGGTACAATTCTTAATACCAACCTTAAAGCAGACTACGATACAGCTAAAAACAGCTATTCTTCAGATGAAGACTCAGACACTAATAGAAGAAGGTCCTCCTCCTCCAATAGTGATTTATGCACTGGGAGTTGGGTTAACAACAACCCAAGACAGGCTAATTGTTAGAAATGGAATTCCCACCTGGCTGAGGGTCACACGTCCAGTAGGAACCCCACTCCCACGTACATGAAGGGAGGGGCCCTTCCCCAAATGACGCCTGCTCCTCTTGGTAGGATGGTAGCTAGGGCGGGCAGGCAGGCTTATTCCCTAGTTAGCGTGCCAAGCAATTCGGACTACACGCGGTAGTAGAAGAGACCCACTGCAAAATAGACATGACAGTTCTAGTAAAAATATAGACTTCTTTATATAACTTTCTCGTTAGGTGAATATCCGTACAGTACCTCAAGACGAGGCCGTGGTTCTATTATCAAAGTTTGTGGCGCACCCGTGGTGCGGCCCGGAGTATGCTTCGTACTCGCGGTTCTGTCCTCAAAGTTCGTGGCGCATCAGCAGTGCGGGCCGGAGTACACTGGGTACTCGGGGTTGAGTTCTCACAGTTCGTGGCTCCCTCAGCAGTGTGGGCAGGAGTGCAGAACGCACTCTACGTTGCTGCTGGTTAGTACAGGTGGAAGACAGGCGTGAGCCGCGACAGCGTCAGCAGGGCTCAGGTGATGGTGAAAGCTTGGAGCAGTACAGCGTCAGCAGGGCTCAGGTGATGGCGAACGCTTGGAGCCGCGTCAGCAGGGCTCGGGTGATGGTGATGGTGAGGGCGATCGATAGGATAGAGTGAGGGCGATCGATAGGATAGAGTGAGGGCGATCGATAGAGCGAGGGCGACAGATAGAGCGAGGGCGACAGATAGAGCGAGGGCGACAGATAGAGCGAGGGCGACAGATAGAGCGAGGGCGACAGATAGAGCGAGGGCGACAGATAGAGCGAGGGCGACAGATAGAGCGAGGGCGACAGATAGAGCGAGGGCGACAGATAGAGCGAGGGCGACAGATAGGATAGCTAGAGTGAGGGCGACAGATAGGATAGCTAGAGTGAGGGCGATAGATAGGATAGATAGAGTGAGGGCGATAGATAGGATAGAGTGAGGGCGATAGATAGGATAGAGTGAGGGCGATAGATAGGATAGAGCGAGGGCGACAGATAGAGCGAGGGCGACAGATAGGATAGGATAGAGTGAGGGCGACAGATAGGATAGGATAGAGTGAGGGCGACAGATAGGATAGCTAGAGTGAGGGCGATAGATAGGATAGAGTGAGGGCGATAGATAGGATAGAGTGAGGGCGATAGATAGGATAGAGTGAGGGCGATAGATAGGATAGAGTGAGGGCGATAGATAGGATAGAGTGAGGGCGATAGATAGGATAGAGTGAGGGCGATAGATAGGATAGAGTGAGGGCGATAGAGAGGATAGAGTGAGGGCGATAGATAGGATAGAGTGAGGGCGATAGATAGGATAGAGCGAGGGCGACAGATAGAGCGAGGGCGACAGATAGGATAGGATAGAGTGAGGGCGACAGATAGGATAGGATAGAGTGAGGGCGACAGATAGGATAGCTAGAGTGAGGGCGATAGATAGGATAGAGTGAGGGCGATAGATAGGATAGAGTGAGGGCGATAGATAGGATAGAGTGAGGGCGATAGATAGGATAGAGTGAGGGCGATAGATAGGATAGAGTGAGGGCGATAGATAGGATAGAGTGAGGGCGATAGATAGGATAGAGTGAGGGCGATAGAGAGGATAGAGTGAGGGCGATAGATAGGATAGAGTGAGGGCGATAGAGAGAGATAGATGGGGGTGGGGGTGTGTGGGGGGGGTGTTTGTGTGGGGGGGTTGGGGTGTTTGTGGGGGGGTGGGTTGTTTTGGGGGGTGTTGTGTGTGGGGGGTGTTGTGTGTGGGGGGTGTGGGGGGGGTTGTGTGTGGGGGGTGTGGGGGGGGTTGTGTGTGTGGGGGGTGTGGGGGGGGTTGTGTGTGTGGGGGGGTTGTGTGTGTGGTGTGTGTGGGGGGGTTGTGTGTGTGGGGGGTTGTGTGTGTGGGGGGGTTGTGTGTGTGGGGGGGGTTGTGTGTGTGGGGGGGGTTGTGTGTGTGGGGGGGTTGTGTGTGGGGGGGTTGTGTGTGGGGGGGTTGTGTGTGGGGGGGGTTGTGTGTGGGGGGGGTTGTGTGTGGGGGGGTTGTGTGTGTGGGGGGGGTTGTGTGTGTGGTGTGTGTGGGGGGGGTTGTGTGTGTGGTGTGTGTGGGGGGGGTTGTGTGTGTGGGGGGGTTGTGTGTGTGGGGGGGGTTGTGTGTGTGGGGGGGGGTTGTGTGTGTGGGGGGGGTTGTGTGTGTGGGGGGGGTTGTGTGTGTGGGGGGGTTGTGTGTGTGGGGGGGTTGTGTGTGTGGGGGGGGTTGTGTGTGTGGGGGGGTTGTGTGTGTGGGGGGGTTGTGTGTGGGGGGGGGTTGTGTGTGGGGGGGGTTGTGTGTGGGGGGGTTGTGTGTGTGGGGGGGGTTGTGTGTGGGGGGGTTGTGTGTGTGTGGGGGGGTTGTGTGTGTGGGGGGGGTTGTGTGTGGGGGGGGTTGTGTGTGGGGGGGTTGTGTGTGGGGGGGTTGTGTGTGGGGGGGTTGTGTGTGTGGGGGGGGTTGTGTGTGTGGGGGGGTTGTGTGTGTGGGGGGGTTGTGTGTGTGGGGGGTTGTGTGTGTGGGGGGGTTGTGTGTGTGGGGGGGTTGTGTGTGTGGGGGGGTTGTGTGTGTGGGGGGTTGTGTGTGTGCAATAAAGAACTAAAAACACAGAAGGAAGACAAGCAGCAGCAAGCTTAAAAGCAGCTTTATGACAGCAATCGGCTTTACAAACCGAGTAGCATGTGTGATTTAAAAGAAAAAGAAATTGTGCAGCATGCGGAGCGCTTTTACCTGCTTCGCTTTTTGTTTAAGTATGCAGCTTGGGAGGAAGCGCTATAGAGCCGACTTCCAAAATAGATGTTCATCCAGAAAGTGGGCAGAATGAAGCAAAACCTCTCCCTTTCCGCTCAAACAGCTCCACTAGAGCTGCGGAAGACCGAAGGGTAGGTAAGGAGCAGTAAATATAAAAAAATTAAACCCCTTCCCTTCAACATAATGCCCAGATGGCTATAAGCGCCGAGAAGCATCAGCAAACTTACAAGACCATATGTAATGTAACTGGTCCTTATGTAAAGTGCTCCGGTACCTATGGGTAAATAAAGTCGCATTAAAATAAATAAAATAAAAAATTATACCTAGATGGCTAAGTGCCGAGAAGGAGCAGCAAGCTTACAAGAGCATTTGTGATGTAACTGCTCCTTTTGTAAAGCGCTCTGACACCTTCGGGAAAAGTTCGCACTATAAAAAGTCGCATTAAAATAAATAAAACAATCCCCAGATGGCTATAAGTGCAGAGAAGCAGCAGTGAGCTTACACCAGCAACAAGATTTAGAAACAGAGCAGCATGTGTGCTTTAAAAGTAAAAAAGTGGTGCAGCGTGCGGAGCGCTTTTATCTGCTTTGCTTGTTGTTTAAGTATGCAGCTTAGGAGGAAGCGCTATAGTGCTGACTTCCAAAATAGATGTTCATTCAGAAAGTGGGGCAGAATAAAGCAAAACCTCTCCCTTTCCGCTCAAACAGCTCCACTAGAGCTGCAGAAGACCGAAGGGTAGGTACGGAGCAGTAAATATAAAAAAAATGAAACCCCTTCCCATCAACATATTGCCCAGATGGCTATACGTGCCGAGAAGCAGCAGCGAGCTTACAAGAGCAACAGAAGCTGTTGTTGCCTCGAGCAGCAGGGTGCTGGTTCAGTGGCGCATGTGCAGAGTGCGAACACTATCACAGAGCCTCACAGTCCGTGTCTGCCGTCCACCAGAGCCGCCCGCCGACCGCTGCTTCACAGAAACCCCCGACAGCAACGGTGAGCACCGGCGGCTTACAGGTACAGGCGCAGGCAGCGCTCCTCGCAGAAAACGCCGGCCGAAAACGGCGGGAACGGCCCGAGGGAGGCGGGAGCCTTGGCGAGTAGCAAGCTGCCCCGGAGCAGTTTCGGCAGCTTATTGAGGGCTATAAAATAGCGGAATCATCGGGAACGGCCCGACGGAGACGGGAGTCATAGCGAGCCATCCCGTGGGTCGTACTGTGAGTCGGGGCCCCCGGCAAAACACCTGACAACAACTTCCAGTAGAACTGGTTGCCCGCATCCAGCCAGACAGTCAGCGGAGGAGGAGCTGCAATCTGCACCCTGGGGAATAGGTGAACAGGTGCCAGCAAGGTAAGAGGCGGTGGCTGGAGGGAAAGAAGAAAAGCAAGCGCGGCAGCCGTTAGAGGCGGCCGCAAAGTAAGAGCCGGGGGTGGACCCAGGGAGGCTGGTTGACTAGGTCCTCCCAGCCTGCAGTCTCCCCGTGTGCTCCGCTTGCTTCCTCGTTGCTTGCCACGCGCAGTTTGCTGCCACCATCTGGCATTCGCCATTCTCTGACACCCTTATCACAAGCGACATAAAATAAAAAAATAAAAAACAGAAGCAAAACAGTCAATATATCAGACAAACCAACAACAACGCTACTCACCACAACTCACTACGAAGCAGTATGAGGTCGGGGAAACTACGAGGCGAAGACGCCAGAGCAGCTATACCACAAGGGAAGACAAAGAAGGTCAAGGGGGTCCCCCCATGTATGACCGATGAGGTGGAAGTCGAAGGGACAGTCGTGGGTAGGGGCAAGAGTCCCACAAAGTTAACCCAGGAAGATCTAGGCTGTAGCATAACAGCTCCCGCTACTGACTCTGCAGGCCTCGCAACCCCCCCCCCCCCCCAAGGCACGTCACATCAATTTGTCAATCCTGGTTCACTAAGCTCGGACGAGGGAGCCAATAGGATCAACAAGGATAGTACAACCAGCAGCCCTGTAGAGAAGAATGAGGGAAATAATTTGATAGACGTAACACCACTCCCTGCACATAGCGAACAGGCCCCGCATTTAAAAGCAAGCAAAGGGCATTGATCACAGACTTCCTCAAAGTTTGTCAAAGACTTTCCACGGGGAGCGGAAACGGGAAGGTACCCCTACCACATGACTACGGCTCCAAATGTAAAAGCATACAATACAACGCTCACATGGAGGGCATAAATAAGGAAGCCCCACGGTCTGCATCACCACCATACCAGCCAAGGTGTTACAGTGAATCCTGCAAAGCCCATACCACAAAGTCAAGAAGGATTTCCGGGTGTAAGGGGTCCGGCCCTCTCTGGTCAAACGTTTTAAAGACCCAACAAACAGCTAAAGACTCAAAGCAAGCTAAGGGGGACTCACCCTTTCAATCACCACAAATGACCCACATTCCACCGGCGCGTGCCCTAGTACACTGGGCCCCGGACGCAACTGAGGACTCGGTTTTTCTAGAGCAGAGTGTACATATAATTCAGAATACGCCCCCGACTACAATAGAGGAATCAACTCCGCAGTCTCAGGCGCAACCCTGCATTGCAAAACCGGGCCCAACGCCACAGGCAAACTCTCACAGTCCAACGTCCAGACAGCTCACGCCGGGTTTGGGAAAAAAGTACTGCTCTCTTTCCACCGGACAAGCTAATGAAGACACCGACGCTATCAATGATAGTCTGCCATCGAAGCCACAGGAACTAAATTTAACAGCAATTGTGACTGTAAAACTCGAACGAAGTACACGCGAGCTATCAGCTCAATACAATCAAGGTCCTGGGAAGGAAGAGAGTACCGACAAAAGGCCAGGGAACGACCAACTGCGTGAGCATTTTATCCAACTAGACCCCTTTGTCTACTCTGCTATATCACCCATCCCCATCCCCAGACACCCTCGGGGGGAATCGCCAGATATCAGTCAAACGGTTTCCATTTGGCCGCAATTATTAAAGACAATGGAAACCATAGGAGCCGCCATGTCCTATCACGCGGACAAACTGGATACCCAAGTCGACCTGCTCAACCTCCTGGAGTTCCACGTCCAGGGGATTGAAGCAAACCTACAAGACTTAACACCTTCAATGCTACAGTGTATTTTATTCCTACGCTGAAGATCCTAATTTCCCATTGTTCATGACAAGGCCAGCTCGTCATAAGCACAGCTCCAGTGGACCTGCATGACGAGCTGACCTTGTCATTAGCATCCAAGAGGTTAAATACCATGATAACTAAGGTTCAACTAAATAAGGATCAGACTTTCTACACTTGCCATTGCTCCAACATAATAGATAAACTGGCCACAGTACCCAGTCTGATGACCCAGATACTGGTGGCTGTTAAGGATTCGTCAAAAGAGTCCCCAATGGAAACAACCACAACAACAAGTGAATCAACCGGCATACTAAAGAGGGCCCTGGCCGGCTGACAAGGCCGTCCATTGCTAGCAGGGGCGAAGAGAGCCTGGAATCTCAAGACCACCTACACTCCCCCCCAGTAAAGGGAAACAGGTAGCCAGCAAGCCCAGACAAACACAACTCGGTTAACCGCATAGAGGCAGCTGAGTTAATTCAGGGGCCAATTCCCAACATCACGCCAACCGCTAATCACACCAAACAGGCTCCAACGCTCACAAAGAGAGAACGGAAGCGACTAAGAAAAGCCAGAAATGCAAAAGCACAAAACCGATGGGTTCCACAAACCTCTTCGGAAAAATCCATCAACAACTCTGAGATCAAGGAATCCAAACAGCACCCCGAGAGCGTCTTACCACAAACTAGAACAACGCCAGAGCAAGGGTCCACGCCGATGGTTCACCTACCCACCAAGGCACCCCCAATTTTAATTTCAAAAGGAGCGATAGGTGATACAACTACAAACCAGAACACATTAAAAGTGTTCAGTAATTTTTAAACCCGCGGGACAGAAACCAGATTGCAAGGTACCACTTCAAGACCCGGGAAAAAACAAACATTAATCAAAGGAAAGAATCGAGCGATAAGTACTCACCCAGCCAAGCCCCAGGCATCAAAAGTCAAGCCAACGTAGTTAATGCCGCAATGATCAAGGAAATCAATTTACGAGACACACAGGGCGGAGAACCTCATGTATCATCAGCTCCGGTCTCCAACGGACAAGATCTTGCCAACAGCGTACAGATGGCAAACTCACACACATTAGAGCTAGAGGGGGTCCAGGTAGGACCAGCCCCTCCACCTAATGAAGAGAGCAGACGACCAAAAATCCCAAATCGGCCCACGTCAAGCAACAAAATAGAGTTTACTCCACAATATTGTTCAAGAGGGTCCTACGACATCCTGAACAGAGGGGCCATTTTAAGACTTCTAGAAGAACTACCAGGTCTGCGACACCTAAAATCGAGCGACCTCGAATTAATAGAGTTCAAACCAAACCCTCTTCAATCAGGCTCCGACTCGACGATTACAACGTGGACCAACCATACCATCACAGACCTAATCCTATCTCATAGGGAGGCTTTCACCGCATGGGGCATTGAATTAAAAAAAAGTGGAGCCCGCACGATATCCCAGCCCGCTGCGGAAACAAAACCCTAAAATAAGCCTTTTAAAAAATGCCAAAGGGACAGATTTAAGAAGCCGTATCGAAGTGGAAGAGCAGCGACTAAGGCAAATCACAATCACTTTCGCTCACCAAGAGGCAGATATGCCCGAAAGGCCCCAACACGCTACTCGGGCACAATCCCACAGGAATGCAGCTTGAACTGACAGCAGACCAACGATGGGGGAAAAGCAGGGCTGCACGATCTGCTCATGGAACATCAATGGTTTAAATGCAAAGCTGGAGGAAGACGACTTTATTGAGTTCATAACCCAATTCAAAATACTTTTGTTCCAAGAAACATGGCAGATCAAAAATTCGCCTCTAGTGGGATACAAAGAATTCTTTGTTCCAGCCCAGAAGGATGGACGCTCCGGCAGGGCCAAAAGGGGCCTATCCGTTTTCACATCAACTGAGTATACCTGGACACCAACAAGCATCGACTTAGACTCTACATGGATGCAATGTATCAAAGTGGAAATTTCCCCAAACCTGGGTCTATTGATCGTGAATCTCTACATGCACCCCGGCGGAAAACATAAAGAGAAAAGGATAAAACTAGTCACCACAATCAAGTCACTGAAATCAATCTACCCAAGTGAAAACAGGATTATAACGGGAGATTTTAATCTGAACCTAATTTGGGGTCAGGAGGGAACCCTCCCCATTCACATCGAGCCACGGCAGGGCAATCAATGCAGACAAAATGCATTGGGAAGGAAATGCGCCTCAGAACTGGAAGCTCTTCATCTGCACACCCTAAATGGGAGAGGCCATCTGGACAGACCAGCCGCTCTAACGAGGGCCTCCAAGAACTCAGGCTCTACCTTAGATTATACCCTGGCTGACCCCGACCTACTTTTATCACATTAGTGACTTCCAGATTCAGGAACGCGGAGAAAGCGATCATTTTCCACAGACCCTTATCCTGACCATCCAACCTACAAAGTCGGAGAAGGCTGTGCCTCTGTCCTTGAACACAAAATCTTCAACCTAAAACGGCTAAACTGGAACGAAGGAAATCTCTCTATCCTAATGGCGTCATGCCACGTATTGCTCCAACTATCTGAAACATCGAGAGACATGGTTAAAACTTGGGAAAACTTCGTAATGGAGATCAACAAGAAACACCATTCCAACAACAGAGGACGCAAACCCATAAGAAAAAGAGGTGGGGAATGGTACACACCGAAACTGCGCCAGCTAAAAAGGCAATTAAACGCATTCCTTAGGGCCGAACGCAAAAAAGACCCTCAGCTATTACAACCTACGCTGAACACAATCTAATCACAAAAAAAAAAAAAAAAAAGAGAAGAACTAAAAAGAGAGACCAATCTGGCCAAGCGAATGTATAAGGAAAAATTAGCGTGCTCCATACTCCACGCAAGCAAATTACAGAATTCAAAAGATTTTTGGGCAAAAATAAATTATGCTAAATGGCAAACTTCGCCAGTTTAACTCAGACATGACGGACCAGCTCTGGAGTAGTCACATTGACTTATATAATTCCTCGCACAATTCACTCATGGATAATAACGCCGAGCGTCCTGAGGAGCTTCCTCGCTCCAGCCTGAGCACAAAGCTAGTTCCAAAAATCATTGGGAATTCACCGCCATCAAAGAATACGGGAGACATGGAATCATTTTCATTAAAGCAGGTCTCAAACACCATAAAATCATTGAGAGCAGATGGAGCGCCCGGACCAAACGGGCTTCCCAATGCCTTATTTAGGAAAGATCCAACGTTTTGGGCCAGCCAACTAACTCCTTTATTTGGTCACAGCCTAAAGACCGGGAACATTCCCGAATCATGGAGAGGCAGCATTCTTCATCCAATCTACAAATCCGGGTCCCGCGCAGACCCTAACAACTATAGGCTGATAGCCTTAATAGATGTGGAGGGCAAGATCTATGCTTCCAACTTGTTGGAAGAACTGGAATCCTGGGTGAGCAGCACAGGGATAATTCCTCGGACACAAACAGGCTTTCGGCCAGGACTGGGCACCTTGACCAACTTATCCGCGTTATGTTATGTTATGTTACTTTAATTCTTTTATAGCGCACGGCAACTCCAGAGGAGCATCCCGGCGCTTTGGCAAAGAAAGGAACAGCATAAAAAGCAACCACACAACAGAAAAGAGAAGGAATAAAGGGACTATTACCTAAAAAGCCATGTCTTCAGGTCCTTTCTAAAAGTAAGAAGACAAGGGGCCGATCTCAGGGACAATGGTAATTCGTTCCATGCCTTGGGTGTCAGATAGCGGAAAGATCGACCCCCCAGACGAGCACGGCGAATTACAGGGACAGACAACAGAGACAAACCCGATGACCTGAGAGTCCTGCTTGGCACATACCGAGAGAAACGTTTCCCAAGATATTTGGGGCCAATACCATGAAGGGCCTTAAAGGCCACCGTCAGGCATTTAAAAAGGACTCGCTTGGAGATAGGGAGCCAGTGAAGGGTGTTCAGTAAAGCCGTGGCACCAGCTCTCCTCGGGAGTCCAAAGATGGCACGGGCTGCCGAATTTTGGACCACTTGCAAACGGGTCATGAGATATTCCTTGTTAACAAAGCAATCCACAACACCACCCCGCTGTATACTTGTTTCCTAGACCTAAAAGCGGCCTTTGACAAAGTGCCCAGATCAAATCTTTGGGCTAAAATGAAAGCCTGGGGCATGCCGCCAAAGTTGTTGGGAGCAATAATTGAGCTTTATTCAGACACTTGGGTCTGAATGTGAAAAAAGGAGATGGTCGACGCCTGACAAAGAAATTCCACACAACCAACGGTTTAAAGCAAGGCTGCGTACTGGCACCCAGCCTCTTTAACATCTATACCGCGGACCTAGAAAGTGACCTATGTACCATTCAGGGGGATCCACCAAAATTGGACCACTCACCTATAATAAGTCTTCAATATGCAGACGACATTGTGCTCCTCTCAAAAACCCCCATCGGTCTACAACGCTTGATCTCCAAACTGTCGCAGTACCTCTCGAACGCACAATTGATTATAAACCTAAAAAAAACAAACATCCTATGCTTCGGCGGCTCAAGAAAGAAAAAACAAAATTTTGTTTGGAAGATACATTCTACGTCTCTAACCCAGGTAGATCAATATAAATACCTGGGAATCTTATTGGACCACCGATTAAAGTTTAAACAGCACCTGGAACAGGGGAAATCCAAAGCCAAGCAGCTTCAATTTGCTTTTAAAACTGTCCAAAAGCAATTAAACGGACATTCCACTGGCCACATTCTTAAAATTGCAGCCGCTAAATTTCTGCCATCACTAACATATGGCTCTGAATTACTGGTAACCCGGGACTTCGCAGTGTTAAATCTCGCCCAATCCAGGCTGTTCAAAAACCTTTTCTCAATCCCGCGTCACATCTCTCAAGCCCAAATTCGTTTGGAGTTCGGTCTTACCAACCAGCTCCCGGCAAGACAAGGAGCACTCGTCAAATATTATTGGCGCATGAGGGATGCAGCAGACGAATCCCTGGCGCACCTTTGCTGGTCAGAAGTTGAAAAACAGACCGGGCTTCCAGACTCAACATATAAGACCTTGAGGCAAGCTCTCGAAGCATTAAAACTGGAAGAATCCTGGCTTTCGCCCATGACTTATTCTGCCTTCAAGCTGATAACCAAGAAAGCAGTCAGACAAGCATCATTACTCATGGATAAAGCAGCAAAGGCTGGCAAAAACCATGCCTGGATCGTTTTGCCGTCCTATACCCACTTAAAACCTCAGGAATATTTGAAAGAATGCTTTAGGGACCACTACAAAAGGAAACTAAGCCTGTTAAGGCTGGGCTGCTTTTTGTCCAAAGATCTCACTCCAAGATGGCTACGGCTGTGGGCAACTCCCGACTGCCGCCTCTGTGGCAACGGCGCAGAGTCTTTACTGCACCTTATATGCATATGCCCGGCACTTCAGAATCTTAGAAAAACGCTTCTTCAATCACTTCTAAGAGAAGCCCAGGTGAGAACTTGTAGGGCGGCGGTGATAAGATGCCTAAGCGGAACTTGGATAGAACTCTCATGTAAAACCATAGCATTTTTGAATCTCGCTGCCGTAGAGCTGGAAAACAGGGCAGCAACCAAAGAGGTCTCCGGACAATAGGCCAGGCTTTGGCCGGCCACGGACTCTTCCACTCTTTTCCCCTCCTCTCCAAATGGTCACCTTTTTGTATTAAGAGTTAAGAATTAACGTGCCCCCTGTTTGAACTTCCATTACTCCCCCATACCTTTTCACTTCTCCCCCCTCTTATTATGAGTTAAAAATAATGTGCATCCAGAACGAACTCACAAGATTCCTTTTATTCTTTTTCCTTTTAGACCTTTCCCCGCTAATTTTGCATATTTTATGAGATCAGTTTTTAAGTTGATTTAAAGTGAATTTTGTGTTGTTTTTATGATTAAAATGTTGCTTGCATGGTGGTAAGTCCACCTTTTTATGATTTTTTAAAAAATCAAATAAAGTATTATTATCAATGTCACAAAGACTTTCGTGATGACGGCAGGTACAGGGAGGAAACACCCCAAAGATTTAATCCTTAAAAAACAGAAAATAGAGTTTACATCTGAATACTGCTATCTGGGCATTATAATAGATAAAAAATTGACTTGGAAAGCGGCAATAGAAGCAAGGAAACACTGCTTAAAGAGAGCCATAGCAGCCCTGGTGTCCTTCTCGCAAAAATTGGGAAAACGACCACCCCTGGAATTACTAGCAATATATAGAGCCAAATGCCAGTCAACAGCTCTATATGGGGCTGGCGTATGGGGACACATGGATGTCTCAACCCTACAGATTGCAGAGAATGCTTTTTTGAGGTTTCTCTTGATGGCCCCAAAGCGATCCTCAACGTATGCATGCCATGTTGAACTAGGCGTTCCATACATTGACGATCTGGCAAGAATACAACCTCTACTTCTATGGCGCCGTATTTGGACCTCGGAAAAGAACGCTCTCACTAAGTTGATAGTGGCAGATGCTATGACACTAGACCACGCTCTAAAAATAAAATGGCTAGCCTACATTAAGAACTTTTTAATTGACCTAGGGTTAGAGAAATACTACCTCACTCCTGAAAAGATCTGCGAACTCTCGAAAAAGGAGTTAAAAGTTCTGGCCCTGGGACATTTGGACAATTTAAGGCTTCTCTCTGAAGCAGGCAAACCATCTGTTCAACATGTTATAATGGTACAATCCACCTTTTCCATTCAGCCCTATCTAAATCTTGAAATCAGTATTTTTGATCGTTATCTTCTGACAAGATTTAGATTAAACCAATTTCATAGATTAACAGCATTCCCACTAACGAATGCATGGGATCCAAATCTACCCCCCTGTCCTTGTGACGGAAAGTCCGCGCAATCCACTCTACATGTAGTTATGTTCTGCAAATTCTACAATGAACATCGAAAACTGTGGCTATTATCCCTGTTAAAATCTTGGGGTTTTAGACAATGTCGTCCTGCCATGCTCTGTCTACAGCTCCTAGACACAGAAACCACCGGTTATCACGTACTAAACTTTTTGAAATGCATATTTAGACACAGGAAAAATTTGTAAAGTCATTTCCATTCGATTAGTGCACTCTAAATGAACTGTGAGTAATTGCCCTCCGATTAGTGCACTTCAAATGAACTGTGATAATGATTTATTTGTATGTGAAATTGTATTGTATTACATAATTTTATGATTACAAATTTTTAAAGGAAGAAATTATTATGTATTAATACTGCTTTCATGGATTTCTAATTTCTGAAATTCCGAATAAAGAAATTTATTTATTATCATCATACAAGAGCAACAAGGATTTAGAAACAGAGCAGCAGGTCTGCTTTAAAAGTTAAAAAGTGGTGCAGCGTGCGGAACGCTTTTTTTATCTGCTTTGCTTGTTGTTTAAGTATGCAGCTTGGGAGGAAGCGCTATAGCGCTGACTTCCGAAATAGATGTTCATCCAGAAAGTGGGGCAGAATAAAGCAAAACCTCTCCCTTTCCGCTCAAACAGCTCCACTAGAGCTGCGGAAGACCGAAGGGTAGGTACGGAGCAGTAAATATAAAACTAGAGAGAAGGGGGGTGTGTGATAAGCGTGAGGCGACAGCCTGGCGGCCGTCAAAGTGAAAGCCGTGGGCAGCAAATAAATTAGGGGAGGAGAAATGTCTGAGGCACAGCGCACGCTGGGGGATGCCTGTGGGAGGGGGGCTGGTTGCTTTGATGTGCACACGCTTTTTAGGTCAATGCGCTTGCGCATTGAGCCTTGCATTTCACGGGCACAGCATCAAATCGCCCGATGGTTAAACTCTGGTTAAGCCCCAATATCTCTCGCAAGCGCATTGACAGGCTCGACCTAAAAAGGAAGCCAGAGCCAACCTTCTTGGTTTTCCGTTTATGTGTCTATATCACAAAGAAAGCAAAGACCATACACAAGTATAAGAAGAAAGGTCTCCATATTCCTAGTAAATCACTACCTCATATTAGTATATCGGTAAGGCTCCCGGTTTTATGGTATTTTTTTTTTTAGCATTTCCATCTGTATTTATCCATATTTATTTTATGTTTTGGGACAAATAAAGTTGTAAAACTGTACATTTCCATATTTTTATAATGGATGGACTAGCACTTATACTTTGATGTCTGTCTGTTTTAGCTATTTAAGATGCCAAGTATTATATAACAAAACATCCACTGGTAAATATTAGCATCATATCACAAATGTATACTGACACATGGAATTATTTAATGAAATTACATCCTGTTTTTTAAATTGCCCATGCTGTCCATCTGCTCAGCTGATGGCCTGTAATTCATGAGAGTCACTTAAAAGAAACCCAATTGTCTGTATTCATCCACTTTTAAAAATAAATACTGACAGAAAACACATTGTTTTCTGTCTGTATTTATCTGTAAAAACGGAAAAACAGGAGCCTTATATATCAGTAAATTGCCAAACATCAACCTACTTGAAGTGTGGTGATATTTCCATCCCACACTGTGCTGAGGCGTGGGGAAGGTAGTACAAGGGCATTGTCCAAATAAGAAATCTTTTTCTTCAGTACTGTATTAAGTCACTGCAAAAACAAATCAGACATAAACCGTCTGAGAAGTTGTCTATATCAACTCAACACTTAAAAATATTCGACCCCAGTTGGATGCTAGCACTTCAGTTTTTTTATCTCCCTGATTCTCCGAGTTCTAGCCTGTGTGTTACAGACATCCTATATGGGGATTATGGAGTAGACAAGCTACAATTATACATATTCTGAATGGCGTCAATAAATGCCTTCCTAAGGACACTCAGTACAAAACACCCGCTAGACATACCTCGCCATTCTCGCTCACATACAGATCTCAGTAACCTCCCCTTCTTACCGTTAGAGTATAACAGCCAAACGTCCTCAGCCGCCATTCCGTCTCCTCGAGTACGAGAAAGAGTGACCTGTATCCGGTGCTCTCAAGCTTCCGTAACGGGTCACGTGACCCTCATCAAGACACTCTATAGTTTGCCGTATCTGTTCGCGCCATCGTGAAACATGTAAACATCAATCCCATGATTCACAAAAGACTATTAGTAACCAATACTACAGATCTTGTAACACTCCTTCAATACCGCCGATATTTATCTACTTTATTTAACTGTTTTTCTCCATATTTATATATTCAGAACGCATCACCCCATAAAATTGCCATTTATGACCAATATTATACCGGCTTGCACTGTAACCACTAGCAACTGCTCCCGAGTCCTACCTTGCTAGGACGAGTGGGAATGGTTCACAGGAGGTACCGTGATTTCCTATTCCCTGCACCTCATCGATCATGCAGCTGTAAACACTCGTGAACACGGTCGCCATCTTTGAATGTGGTAATAATGTGTTGTCACCAAACTTTACTGCACTGAATATATGTAACATAATATCTTGATGCGTGTCCATTTGTTACGCCAATTACATCTCCAAGACTAGTTCTGTTTGCAAGGCTATACCAATCGACCTTACTGCACAGAATATACGTAACATAATATCTTGATGCGTGTTCATTTGGTACGCCAATTATGTCTCCAAGACTAGTTCGATCTAAAAGGTTGCACCTTTCGATTGAAGCTTTGTAATCGTGTTATCTTTCTTAACACCTAGAAAATCTGCATGTGAGTAATATCCAACATAATATGCAGTTAAGTTTGATTACACCAAAAGGATTTTTATAAAAAAAGTCTATATTTTCGAGAAAATAGTGTACTTATGACCTCCATGCCTCTTGTTTAGTTGACATGGGTGCAAGTTGATGGTCAAGGGAACAAGTATGTGATGTAGAGGAGAGGTATGGTGCAGCGCCAGGGCAGCTAACTTAGGAGCACAGGGCTCACGGTTGGATCCCCGGCTCAGGTGGCAGCTCAGTTAGCACCATGTGACTCTGGGCAATAGATCACTTAATTTCCACAACGGCCCACAGCGCCTTGAGACCCATAAGGGTGAGTAGTTCGCGCTTTACAAATACGGATTTATTTATTTATTATGTGGTGAATTTTCCACTTTTGAATAAAAGAACCCCCTTCCCTTAAATTGAACATAATTGTTCAGTATCAGTGACTAATGTAGTGTTTTATAAAATTCATATTGGTACTGTGGAGTGGAGTGGTGTGGCTCACTGGTTAGAGGCGGGAGACCCGGCAGCAGAAGTCGGGCCGGGACCAGGGTTTGATTCCCGACGCGGTAGGGTCAGGGCCGGACTGGGAACCAAAACCGGCCCTGGCAAAGTGCTCTGCTGGCCCCCCCTCGGGGGGCCGAACGCTTTGCCAGGGCCGCTTTTCGGCCGATTTTGTTACAGGGCCGATTTTGCAGCTATGCTGCAAAAACGGCTCTGTAACAAAAACGGCCCCCACCCTTGCGGCCGACCGGGGGATGGCCCGGTGCACACAACGGCCAGTCCGGGCCTGGGTAGGGTCGTGGACCAGGGTCAGCGGACTCGATAATTCTTCCCTCGGTGCCTACTCTAACCAGGGGTCTGTTGTACTCAAAAGGAAGATGGATACTTCAAGTAAGATGGATTAAGTTACTTTATTTATGTTAGATAGTTAAGATATAAAGTTAACCCCATCAGGAGCAGCTGTCCTGCTGCTCAGCCCTCACTCAACTGACATTCATAACATACTAACATTCCACTCATCCAACATTCTACAACACATGCATTCTAGCTGAGCAGCAGGGAGACTCAAGATACAACATATCTCCCTTCGTTATAGGGGAAAGAATTGCATAGTAAACAAATAAGATAATGACCACATGTTAAGTACACGCAGTCACAAACTTAAAACAATGCACAAATAAAACATATGCAAATATGCAACACCATTCTACCAATGAACTTACAAAGAAGATACATCCTGAATCGCTATACCACGATTCACCAAAAATCAAAAGAAAACAACCCGAGGCACTATGTGACGCCTCATCTCACACACCACAGTCTGAGCAGAACGTCACGAAAAATCCCTGAAATAAAGCGCTATCCATCATCATACACCATCAATCCGAAATGCCACACATCAAACCAGTTGGCCAGACCAGAACAACATGCAGCACTCACACGAACAAACCATAGCACGAAATAACAGGAATCAACGTGTACACTACAGACAAATGAACAAGCCCTTACAAAACTCATTCACACACTAGGGTCCCACTCGGCAACTCTGGGCATTAGCTTGCCTAATCTCCACAACGGCCCCATCAATGCCGGGGATGCCTGGCTCCACCTTGGGGATTCCCAGCAGGGACCATCCCACAGGGAAAGCCAGGACGGGTTCCCCAGCGGTATACAGCGCCAGGACGCCGACTGGCAACAGTGTGCTTTACAAGTATACACATTACATTACATTACATTACTGTTACCAAAGTACAGTTACCGTATTATTGTAATTTTTTTATCAAAATTGTATTGGTATTGTCACCAAGATACAGTTTTTAGGTCTCGCGCCTAGCGATACACTGTGCAGCAGTGTTCGCGCAGCGAGAGTCCTTTTGACCGGGTTTTGAAAATGGACCTGTAAAATGCACTCGCTCATGCGTGTGATTTTACAATTGCGGCCTGCTGTTGGCCTTCCCTGCTTGTTGTTTTGTAAAATAGACAGCAATAGGCCAGAGGCGGGCGCATAGCTCCGCCCCTGGCCTATTGGTGTCTATTACATGTATTTCCTGCCATATGGTTTCAATTATCGTGCCAGACATGGGCGCGATAATTGAAAGCATATGGTCGCGCGTGCACCACTCTGTTTTTTTGCCTGCCCAGACAGCCGCAGCTTCAGTGCCTTATGGTACCCCCAGGGCAGAAGCTTCTCCCGTCGCGCCCTCCTGTTCAGCCTGCTCGTTCTCGGACTGGAAACTTGTATTTTTTTTTCGCCTCCTTTGTGCTCTCTCTTCGCCCCCCCGGTTCTGGTGCTGAGACCGGGGCCCGGCACCCGGCGCATCGGTTCGGGCCCAAGGATCTCGGTTTGGAGCCCGGGTGTGGACCCCCCTCTAGCACTGCGGACCCCCGGATCTTTGCGCACCCTTGGATCATTCCGGGAGACCAGTGGATTACCCGGATCGGGCCTCGGATTTACCTTGGAGTCTGATCATGCAGGCCGGTGGGCTCGGCGGGCCTTGATGGGGCTGCGGTGGCCCTAGCGGGGGATGGAGACCCGGCATGTGCCGGTGAGTGTCGGCCCCCCTGCCCGGAGCCTCCATTATCATCATTAACCTTTATCTGAACAAAGACCCCCCACCAAGGGTCCCACCCCCTCCTCCCTCCTCTCACTGCTTGCATGGAGGCTCTGCCCCCCTTAACCCCTCCGCCAGCATCACTCCCACTCATGGTGTCTTCCATGGAGGTATGTCCTATTTACCCATGAAGCCCTCGCCCCATTACCGCGAGTGGACCCCATAAAGAAGCCAGGATCGCGCATCAGCTTCTAGACTCCCCCCCCCACACACCCCCACCATACATCACAGCCGCCGGAGCTGAGCTCATACTATGGGTTGAAATGTCCTGATTTTTTACACCTCGAATGTAACCCCGTGATTGCAGCGCCCAAAAATCCTAAGCATGAGGGTGTCTGGGCACCCTGGCTCGCCTCCTATTAGCAGAGATGAAAGGGGAGTCCTGGTGTCTGTGGTTTGGAGGGGGGCAGCCTGTGTGTTGTGAGGGGGAGTGGGTCTTGCAGTGGGGTAATTGGAACAGAGGCAGCTGGGCCCGTGGGAGTAGAAATGTCTCCAGCAGCTGGAAATGATTACATGCAGAGTGCCTTTAAGGGGGAGCTCCTGGGGTCGAGGAGCCGCATGCCTTGTTTAGGGTGGTCGTCTCGCTCCATTTACTAATTAACGCTGTTTTCCCCGGACTGGGCTTTCCTGTGATTCCCTGATGCATTCTGGGTGTTTAGGGTTGGTGTTAATTCCACAAATTTTTCAACATCAATACTTCACGTAGCAATGAACTGCAGGTAAAAGGACCGCACCGGACACACGGGGTCTGTGAGGCACAGGGAGGGAGTTAGGTGTTCACCCAAGGTGAGGGAGGGGCTGTGATGCTACCAGGTCGGCGTAAGGTGGGTTAGTTATCTGCAGATCACCCCCACCCAACTGCACTGCAGCACTGTACACCCCACACCCTTCCGCTATGCACCCCATGCCTGTGCAGCCCACCCTGCCGCCATGGACCGACCATCATTAGACCACATCTGCCATCATCAGCACCTCTCATACACTTCATCCGTCTTCGTGGACCACTCGCCGTCACCTGCTCCACTACTACAACCCCCATCACACGTCTACCACTGTGGAGCCCTCATAATACGTCTGTCACACAATGGGACACTCTACACACACCTCTACCACCGTGGACCTCTTGTGAAACATCTCTACCACTAAAGACCCCGCATCACACACCTTTACCACTGTGAACCCCTCAACATACATCTCTACCTCTAAGGAACCCTGTGTCACACATCTACCACCATTCACCCTATATCACATACCTTTACGTTCACGGACCCATGTCACGCATCTCTACCACAATGCACCCCATGTGACACATATTGACCACTATGTGCCCCCTAGGGCATATGTACCGCCATGCACCTCTCTTTATACATCCTGTGGACATACATCACCACAGCGGACTGCTCTTTATACAACTACTCCACCAGTCAGACACATTCTGTCTCCCACCTTGGGACTCTCGTCGTACATGTTATCAACTACTATAAACCATACATATTGTGTAGTACCATGGAGCTTTGTCCATGCCTCTTATGGACCTCTTCAAGCCCTCATCACACATTTTGTCTACCACCATCAACCCCATATCACACACCTCTTCCAACCATTCTAAACCCCTCCCCACACATCAGTTCGACAAGTGACCCATCAGTGTGCATCCCTTCCACCACGCACCCCTCACCGAACAGCTACTCTACTACCATTGACCTTTTGTCATACATGTACCCTACTACCCTGGAATTTTAGTCTTACATCAATTCTACCACCATTGAACCCTCTCCATTGCTACCATGCAACCCGTATTATAAAGTGTGTAACTCCCCGTTATTAGCCACTATTCTTGACTCCACCAACGCAACCCCAACCAGGAAGTCCCACTCCTTCCCTTTACCAATCTTTAACTATTGATTCCACATTGGAACTCCTCCAAGCCTACCTCTTCCTCTCCCACCACACTCTTCCGTGGCCAGGCACATATATCTCTAACATCATGAACATACGTGCTATAATGCCTCCTCCGCTGACATGCATGCGTCCACACGCACTCTCTGCCGTTATGGACTCCTTATCCTTGGGTCCTCTCCCTCCACCATCATTCGCTTTATACTTTTGTTTTAGACCTCATGCTTGGTAAGCGTACACTAAATACATGAAAATAGACTACAAATAAAATCCCTTGATTGACCACACAACAATACACCGATCTCTGTCACCGTGGACATCTCCCGCTACTGTTTCCATCAAACTCTAGATCTTCATCCAACCCTTTGTGCACCAGACATCACATAGTTCCACCATGGTGCCCTTGCTGCCTTGTATTACCCTTTTGTTACTGTAAACGTTTCAGCCACACACCCTCTCTAGTACCAAAGACCGGTGAATGATGCACATGAAGGGTTTCCGGTGGCTGAATCTCTTTAAGTGGGCTTCTCTTTGGGTGAATGATGCCCATGCAGGTTTTCATATGTCTAGATCTCATTAAGTTAGCTTCTCTTTGCGTGAATGCTGCACATGCAGGTTTTCCTGTGGCTTAATCTCATTAGGTGGGCTTCTCTTTGGGTGAATGCTGCACATGCAGGTTTTCATGTGTCTGGATCTCATTAAGTGAGCTTCTCTTTGGGTGAATGCTGCACATGCAGGTTTTCATATGTCTGGATCTCATTAAGTGAGCTTCTCTTTGGGTGAATGCTGCCCATGCAGGTTTTCATATGTCCGGATCTCATTAAGTGAGCTTCTCTTTGGGTGAATGCTGCACATGCAGGTTTTCCTGTGGCTTAATCTCATTTAGTGGGCTTCTCTTTGGGTGACTGCTACACATGCAGGTGTTCATGTGGGTGAAGAATATTAAGAGAGCTGCTCTTGTAGGTTAACCAAAGGAAGCTGTTTTTTTGTTTGCCAAGCCTCATTAAATGGACTGTTATTGTGGATGCACGTTAATGATTCAGGTTTTTCTTTGAGTGAAGTTCATTTAGTGATGTTTTCTGGTTGACCTGTATTGGTGCATTGTTTTCATCTGGGAAAGCGCACTAAGGGGTCAGTTCTTTCGGTTGAACCCTATTGATGCAGGTTTTCCCAAGGACATGACCCATTAAGTGAGATGTTCTTGTAAAGTGCAAGTTACAAATGCAGAATTAACTCACGAAAAGCTGATTTAGAGAAGCATTCTTTTGGCTCTATCATATTGGTGGCATTTATATTATGGGTAAAGCTCATTAACACGGCTATTATTTTGGTTCAGCTATATTGATGCAGGTTTTCTGAAGAATAAAACTTTAAAAAATCTTTTTGTGTGTGAACCCCACTGATGCTGTTTTTGTACTGGCCAAGGTCATTAAGAGAACTGCTCTTCTGGTTGAAACATATTGATGCAGGTTTTCTTAAGGATAAAACATTAAAAGCGAGATATTTTTGTGGGTGAACCCCACTGATGCTTTTTTAGGTCGAGCTTGGGCAGCGCATGCGCTGTGAGGCATGCTGTGTTCAGGTAGGGACTTAAAGATCTGCCCACTTTCTGCCTACATTTTTCATTGGCTTGTGTCATTGCCCACTGTAAACTGAGGCTGTTCATTGGTCAATAGACTTAGTAGTCCCTCCTTAGTACCACCTTGTCTCATTTTGTAACCTCCCATGGCGACATCCCCTTTTACGGCTGTTGTTACTCAGTAGGCTTTAATTACAGCCTTCGAGCACTGTTTTTTCGAATAGCTTTGTCCTGCTTGCTGTTGCAGGAAGGACACACTCCTAACACTTTTTTAATTTTTATAGCACAAACGCATTTGCAATGCAATAGGTCTCACATTTGCAAGAGTTTAAGCAGTTGGCATTGTAAATGACAATGCCTTGTATTTATCTGTTTTACAATTCTGTATCTAAAAAGGTAATTTTTTCCTTACTGTATTCGTGGGTGAATCTGATATTAAAAACATTGCTAATCAGATGTTCAACAAACTCTACTAGTTTTCCAGTGTCTCTTGTTCAGACCATCAGGCAGTCGTCGATATACCGCCCCCAAAACAAAATGGAATCATTCCACTTCATGCCCCTGGCACTCCAGTTCCACATCTCCTCCAGCCAACCCATGAAAAGGTTGGCATACAAGGGAGAAAACCTGGAGCCCATGGCCACTCCCCGTTTTTGTCGGAACCATTTGTCTTTGAATACAAAAATATCTAAAATCAGTTTTATCACATTGATTACATCTCAGTGTGTTCCCACGCATTCGCTGACCGAATGCTTAGCATCTTTCTGATGCTAAGTCCACACTCTCTTTTAATGTTTGAATATAAAGCTGTTATGTCCAGAATGACTAAAATCAGTAGTCGTCCCACATGAGATCAGACAGTGTTTCTAGAACATGCTTAGTGTCTCGTATAAATGACGGTAGATTGCTCACCATGGGTTTAAAAAAAATATCTACGTATTCAGACAGTATTTCCGTGGGACCCTCATTGCCCGATATTATGAGCCTCCCTGGTGGAAAAAGGAGTTTTCTGAGGAGCGTGTAAATGCAGGGGTACCTAAGTCTGTCTACCCTTAAGTAACACATCTCTTCCTCATCTAATAGGCCCATTGTTAGTCTTGAAATTCCCATCCCTGAAATGCACGTAGTCCATGTTGTTACATGTTTTATTAGGTTAGCAGTGCGTGGCTAAATAGATATCATTTGAATTCACGTTGTGCAACTCACTGAGTTATCCCCGTAATGTGCAGGCCCCTATGTGCAAATACGACTCCATTTTGTTTTTCATAATTCTCGTTCGACTGCTTGGACTCGGCCAGAGGTAGGCCTCAAAATGTTCACGTTGCTTGCCTCTGCAGAATACTGCATTTCATTATTATTTTTCGTCTTCCCTCCCAAGGCTGTTTTCTAATGTACTAATGAATAAGCCATTCTGTATGCCATGCTTATCTGAGTGTGTAGTTTCTGCTCCCACGTTAGGAGATGCTGAGACCCAGCTCTATGGCCTTGAGGCCCTGATAGCGATTACATATCAGGTGAGGTGTTAGCTCATCCCACTGTACCCACATTGTTCCATGTTCAGCCTGAGCTGGTAGTTTTCCACTGTGGGCGTGGTTGGGGGTTCTTGGATGGATAAATATGTATTACTGACCGTTGGGGAGTCAGTCGCTCTGCGAACACCTCAGGGTGCGGGTCAGACTGGGCTTTCTCTGCAGAGATATACTAACAAAGTAAGTTTGCATTCTCCACTGTCTGACCGACTCTTCTCTTGGAAAGGCATAGCACGTGGTTATGTATATAACCCGCGGGGCCCTAGAGGGCCCCGTCCTATAGTTGGCGCTTCGAACACGGACTCCACCATTGGGTGTCTGTGTATCCACCGGTCTCCAGGCGTGAGTGGGACGGGGTTGCGTCTGGTCGATCAGGGTACCCTGCACGATAGAGCTTTACACTCGCAGCTGCCCACTTGTCTGATCGGGAGGCTCCTCGTCTAGTGGACACCCTGGCTGGGGTCCTGAGAAGGCGAAACCCTGGATTTGACTGCTTGATCCGGAGAGTCGGCAGTGAAGAATAACTTGACTTAACCCGAGTGCACCAGGTGAGTGATTGGACTCTTGGGAAAATGGCGCAATTCTTGAACAGGCTACGGGAAGGCATTGATATCAAGACACCTCAAGCCCTGATACTTTTAGACCTATCCGCCGCTTTTGACACGGTGGATCATTCCATTCTTCTCTACCGTGTCAGGGCGGCGGGCATTGAGGGCTTGGCCTTCTCGTGGCTTGAGTCATTCTTAGCCGGGAGAACCCAGGCGGTTCATCTTACCGGTTTCTCCGCGGCCTCCCGTAGGGTTGAGTGTGGGGTCCCCCAGGGCTCGTCACTTTCCCCCCTTTTATTTAATTTATACATCTTTCCCCTCATTTTTATGTTACAGCAGCTGGAGGTCACGGTGTTCAATTACGCCGATGACCTCCAACTAATTTTTAACCTCTCCCACTCCCCCTCATCTGCCCAGAACGTCCAGTCAGTGATGAGATCCATCCAGGACTGGATGAACTGCAATCACCTCAAACTCAATCCAGACAAAACCGAGCTGGTCTTGACTGGAGGTGGTTGCAGTCCATGGTCCCCTTCCTTCTGGCCCCCCTCACTTGGTGTCCCTCCTTCTCCTGTGCCTAAAGTCAAAACCCTTGGGATTTTCCTGGACTCACAACTCTCTATTCATTCACACGTTAGCTCAGTCGTCTCCTCTTGTTTTTTTTCTTTGAGAACAATTAGGAAGGTTTCTCGTTTCTTTTCTCTCCCCGCCTTAAAAATCATTGTGCTAGCCTTGGTATTGTCCCGTATTGATTACGGCAACGTAATTTACAACGGGGCTCCCGCTTACGCGATCCACCGCTTGCAGCTGGTAATGAACCAGGCTGCGCGCCTGATTCATGGCCTTCCCAAATACCACCGGGCCAGCCCACTATTAAAGGCTCTACACTGGCTGCCGGTGCGGGAGCGTGCCCTCTTCAAGCTCGGCTGCCTCACTTTCCAGGCAAGAGCAGGGACTGCCCCTAAATTTCTTTGTTCCGCTGTCATCCCTTATCTCCCCTGCAGAGAGCTCCGCTCTTCCCACGCGGCCCTCTTAGCCATCCCTCGATTCAAGAAACTGAGGGCTGGCGGCGCGAGGTTCGCTGTCCTGGCCCCTACTTTCTGGAACTCCCTTCCCGTTGCCCTCCGTACTGCGCCCTCCTATACCCAGTTCCGGAAGGATCTTAAAACTTTTCTTTTCATTAAAGCCTATTCTGTTTAATCCCCTCCTACTGCTGACATCCTCCGTTATCGCAATAGCGCCATGAAACCGCTAGGTAGAAGTGCGCTGTATAAATGTTTTTAAATTCAAAAATTCAAATTCAAAATTCAAATTGAACGGCACTGGCCTGCGGGCGGTCTCCTGGTACAGTCTCTGACTGTGTGGCGCGGTGGAGAAGCAGACCAGGACAAGTGGGTAGTTTTGAGTGATTCGGGTTTATTAACAGTTTGCTAAACACAAAGGTTTCTGCGAGTTGTAGTCCTATCCCCTTTCCTGTTTTCTCCAGGGTGGGTGGATTCAGGACGTCAGCTTTACTCCAATGTAACCGGATGGCTTGGTTCTCAGCAACTCGCCGGTGGACAGGACCGTGGGGAGAAAAGAAATAAAGGAAACCGTAAGGAAGGTGGTTTTCCTTCTACGGAACGCCGCTGGAAGCAAAGGGGTGCAGGGAGTTTTGTCACCACTACTGTCACCAGTGTTTTCCATGCACATGAGGCGGTCTGAATAGGAGCCCAGTTACTGAGTCAGTGTTTCTCTCCTGTTACATACACCCCCTCCCTTTGTGCCCTCAGTTATGCGCCCCGAGGCAAAACCAAAGTGTCCCCATAACTTGTGTAGCCACGACCCTCCTGGGCCGTGGCGGGAGTCTCTGTGTTGCCAGGTAGGGTTCCTCCCTTAGTCGATTCTGGGTTGGGACGCTCTTCTCCGGGTGATTGGTCCTCCACGTCCTCCGGATGATTTCCCAAGTTCTTCCAGGGATGCACGACAAAGGTTTCCACCAGCGTATCCTCCTGCCTCGCTGTGTCAACCGTCCCAAACGAACGACCTTCACCTTCGGCGTCTTCCGTCTTGAACCCGCCAAAGTCATGTGATTCACTCACATGACTCGGAAAGGCCATGGGCTTAACCCCTTCCATGCTGCTGCGATTCTGCTCCTGTGCTGAAGATTTCAGCACGGGTGCAGTCATGACGGCCCCCAGCCGTCATCAGCACAGGAGCACTGTAGTGCATGACGGCTGGCGGCCGTCATCAGCATGCAAGGGGTTAAAGGAACAGTAGTCCGCTGAAATGGTCTGCAAATATAGAAGAGGAGATGGAGAAAGATAAGGGGGAAAGTGTTCCGTTGGGGCGTTCATGGAATGCTCGTCCTCACACACCCCTACTCCAGTCTGTACCCGATCGGGGAACATAGGAATACGGGAAAGGAAGTCAGCGTTCCCATTGTCCGTACCTTTTCGATGGATTACCTCAAAAGAGAAAGGGTGTAGGGAAAGGAACCACTGTAAAATCCTTGGATTGTTCCCTTTGTTGTGGCTCATCCAAAGTAATGGGGCATGATCGGTATACAGGAGGAAGTGGACACCCTCCAGATAGTACCTGAGTTTGTCCACCGCAACTTAATCGACAGGCACTCCTTCTCGATTATGGGATACTGTTGCTCACGTGGAAAAAGCTTACGGGTAATGAAAAGGATGGAATGCTCAGTGCCTTCTGGTAAGGTTTGGAACAACACCGCCCCTAACCCATGTTCGGATGCGTCTGTGTGTAATAGGAAGGGCTTTGAAAAATCGAGAGAACATAGAACACGGGCAGTAGTAATAACTGTTTTTAACCCCTTCTACGCTGATGACGAGCTGGGCTCGTCATGAGGTAGCCTCCTGCTACGCTGATGACGAGCCCAGCTCGTCACGTAACATGCGCTTTCGCATAACTCAGCGTACGAGCGGAATTCCGCCCGCACGCATGCGGTTAAGTTTATGAAGGCCTTCCTTACACTTGGACTGGGTTCTTGAAGATCCTTGGTCTTAACATTCTTCTGAAGCAAGTCAGTAAGAGGCGTAGCTAGCTCCGAATACTGGGGTATGGACCTTCTGTAATAACCAAGAAGCCCCAAGAACTCCCTGACTTCTTTTTCTGTGGATGGAAAAGGGGCTTCTACTATAGCTTTAACTTTTTTGGACAGGTTCAATGACTCCGTTGCCCAAGAGGTACCCTAAGTATTTTACTTTTTAAAATCCTACCCTTGATTTTTTTGCATTGATATGTAAGCCGGCGGCTTGAAGGGACATTAGGACCTGGGTACAGTGATAGAGATGGGTTTCCCAATCAGGGCTAAAAAGGACTATGTCGTCAAGGTATGCCGACGAATAGGCTTGATGTTGTCGCAATACCTTGTTCATGAGTCGCTGGAACGTGGCAGGCGCTCCATGCACCCAAAAGGGCAAAACAGTGAATTCATACACGCCTGTAGGTGTAGAAAAGGCGGTTTTCTCCTGGTCTTCTGGTTTGAGGGGCACCTGCCAATATCCCTTGGTCAGATCAAGAGTAGTGATGAATTGGGCCTCGCCTAGTTTTCTATGAGCTCATTGACTCTGGGAATGGGATAAGAGTGGCACTTAGAGATGGAGTTGACGACGCGGAAGTCTATGCAAAAACGGACTAACCGGTTTTGGCACCAGTACAATAAGGGAGGACCAGTCATTCTTGGATGGTTTTATAACGCCAAGGTCTAGCATGCTTTTCACTTCCTGGTCTATCGCTTGCCTTCTGGCAGCTGGTATACGGTAGGGTTTTTGGTTCACTATCGTCCCTGGTTGGGTCTCGATAGCGCGTTCCGCAAGCGTGGTTATTATTATTATTATTATTATATTAAATTTTATACAGCGCACAGCTACCCGGAGGTTTCCTGGCGCTAACCAGAGAAGAGAGGACAGTTAATTGCGAAAAAAAGGTCTCTAAAGAATCTAGAGGGTCTAAAGGTTGAATAACCAGGTCTTAAGGTCTCTACGGAACCTAAGATAGCAGGATTCTTCCTGGTATGTCAGAAAAGAGATGTTCGAAGGGAATTAAAGTGTCTTGGAGGGTTCTCCCCTGGTCTTTGGTTAGTTCTGGGTCAATAACCAACTGTCTCGCTCTGGGATAGCCCTTCAATTTTATGTACGTCCCGGGGAGGGCGGCCTAGCCACTTTTTTTAGGAGGTTTATGTGGTAAAGTTGTTTTTTTCTTGGGCTGACCTGAATCCTATAGGAGGTTAACCCAACCTTTTCTACGATTTTGTATAGCCCTTGCCAATCTGCTCTTGTTTTTGCTATGGCGGAAGGAAGAAGGACTAAAACCCAATCCCCTACATTGAGATGTCGCCACTTCTTCCCTTTATTGTATAGCAGCTGCTGTTTTACTTGGGCTTTCTCCAGATTAGAATCGGCAAATTCCCTTAGTTTATGTAGTTTAGAGCAAAGACCCTGCGTGTAATCGAGAAAGGACTTTGTCTCCTCCTCTTTTTCTTGCTCCCAGACCTCCTTGGTGATTTCTAAAAGGCTCCGCAGTTCTCTACCATATAGGAGTTGGAACGGGGAGCATCCTAAGCTGGTTTGTACTTGGCTTCTTACTACATACAAGGCTAAGGGAAGTAACATGTCCCACTCCTTACCTTCAACTGTTAGGAGCTTCTTCAACGTCAATTTTAAGGTGGCGTTGTAATACTCACAGAGACCATCCGTCTGAGGATGGTAGACAGACGTTTTAATGTGTGAGATATCTAGGGATTTGCAGATTTGTGCCATTAATTTTGAAACAAAGGGAGTCCCCTGATCAGTGAGTATCTCACTAGGCAACCCAACCCGGGAGAACAGCTCAAGCAGCTTCTCAGAGATGTTTCGGGTTGTCGGGGTTCGTAAAGGGAAGGCTTCTGGATACCTTGTGGCGTAATCAACCACGACCAAAGCATAAATATGGCCTTTCTTGGTGCGTGGAGGAGGCCCAATGAGATCCATACCAATCCTTCAAACGGGTTCCCCACAACCGGGAGAGGCTGTAATGGAACTGCTAGGGGTTTATAGGGATTTTTTCTTTGGCAGACCTCGCATTCTTGACAGATTCGAGTGACATGAGAAAAGATTCCAGGCCAGTACAAATGATGCAACAACATGTGGATGGTCTTTTGGGCCCGCCTATGTCCGGCCAACAAATGCGAGTGCACAAAGAAAAGAACCTGCTCTCGGAATGCTTGTGGTACTACCAGTTGAGGGGCATCCCCTTGCTTCCCAACCCTGTACAGTAGTTCATTTTTTACGTGGAAGTATGGGTAAGTAATGGGCGTCGGCTGGGGTGTTTGCTGGGCCTGGTCCCATGCTGGTTGGAGTGCTGGGTCATTTTTCTGCGCATATCTAAAACGTTGTCCACTAGCCAGGGAGCTTGGGTCAGGAGGGTAGGTTGTGTGGATACTGAGGGGCTGGCGCCCTGAAGCTTATCTTTGAGCATGAGTAGAAAGGAGGGATTATCCTGTCCTATAATCATCTGTTCGGGTAAAGCAGGAACAACCCCAAGCCCAACATCTAAAATTTGTCCACCCGTAAGTGTAAGGAGGATTTGTATCAAAGGATACACTTTGATGTCCCCATGCACACACCGTATATGGACTGTCTCTTTGGTTAAACCACGGAGAGGGGCTAGTATTGACTGGAGGACCACAGATTGTTGGCATTCTGAGTCGAGTAGTGCTTTCACCCGCACCGCCTGTACTGGTACACTTACGTGGAAACTGGGTCCCATTTCCGCAGAGGACAGAATGGAACCGGATATACATCCAATGTCCATGGGCTCCTCCTGAGGTTTCTTCCTGAGACAGTTCCTTACAATATGCTCCCACTCGCCACACTCGAAACATTGTGGGTTACGAAGAGGAGGTGATTCTAGGCGAAATTGTTTAGGCTTTACTACTTCTAAGGGGGGGCTTCACTGGCTTTTTGTCTTGCTTCCCTGGGGGTCCCATCTGCTTTGAGGTCTTCTCTATGTCCCCTGGTAAGGCCCTAGGTTGAGCCCTATAAAACGTAGTGGCCATTTCTACTGCTTGTTCGGGGCTTAGGTGGTGATGTTGTTTAAGCCACCGTTGGATAGGGTAGGGAAGGGCCTCGAGAAACTGTTCCAAATATATCATTGCCATGATCTTGTCTTTGGAGTTGGTCTGTGGTCTTAGCCACTTGTCCGCGACGGCTTTTAACTTAAAGTACAGGGTCTTAGGATTGTCCGAGGCGGTGCCCCTCTCTTTTCTGAATTTCATCCTATATGCCTCTGCATCCATACCCATGTGGTCTAAGATCAGTTCCTTTATCTCTTGGTATGGGGTGTTGCCGTTAGGGTTGGCCACCTGGTAAGTGGCTTGGGCTTCTCCGGTAAGGAGGGGGGTAGGAAAACAGGCCATTTAGCTTCGGGCAACCCAGAGGCCCTTGCCGCTCTTTCAAAATTAAGGAGAAACGCATCGAGGTCCTCTCCTGTAACGTATTTTTGTAGGGAGACATTAGGGCCGGTTCCTGCGCGTATTTGCAGCTGAGTCAGTCAGTCAGTCAGTCAAAATTTCTTTATTCGATTAATTAAAATCATAAAAGAACGAGCAATACACGGTAACATTTCATTATGACACATAGTAATACATCTCAAAAAGTTTTCAAAAATGTATAACAATTTTTAAATTTTTTTTTAAAAAACCCTAAAAACACATTATACACGAATAAAATTGTACATAATCTTAAAAATATAAAATCATAAAATAAAGAGGTTAATAATTTTTCAGGGACAGAGTGCCTAGTGCTAAGACGATACTTATTTATACGTGCACCAGCGACCAAAAAACTAGCAACATGAAATGCCACTTTTAAATTAGGTAAGAGTTGCAGGAATAGCATAGCTGGTTTTACCTGTGTAAAACCCATATTGCACAATATTGGCAGCAAGAATTTTTTTCTACTCTCTTTGTAATGGCCACAGAACAGGATAAAGTGCGTTGTGTCTTGAACAGAAAAATGGTTGCAATCACAAAGATCAGCGTTTTCAGGTCTAGTCCATTTTTTAAAATTGCCCAGAATAAAAGGAATTAAATCAAGACGGAACCTTGTTAGGAGAAAACGATGGTATGGTTTGTGTACAGAAAAAAGATATGGTTCCATACCTAAAACAGATGTTATCGTACAATGTTTCCTAACCGTTTGTTTGTTCAACTCTGTGGCTTCCCTCTCCAAGACATAGCGATCAGTCAAAAGATTTTTGACTGTCTTTACGTCTACAAAGTTTATCAAATGTGGGGAGGAAAAAAGCTCGGAACGGCCAACTAGAGTTAACTGCGTCTTGACATATTTTAGCCAGGGGATGTTATGTACATTGTCCAAGGCTAAACAATCTTTAAGAATATGATGGTTTAAAGTAAGCTCCTGATTGAGCTTACACACTTTCAACCAACCAATAACTGGGGCTGCCTTCAAGATATCGGTGATGTAGCCCAGACCTAGCTCTGTATGTGTTATGTATGTAGAAGTTGACTGGGGGACAGAAAGCAGGGTTCTCAGAAATTTATTTTCTACTTTCTGAATTTTGTCATACTCATGATTAGTGTACCCCCAGATAACAGAGCCGTATTGAGCAACCGATAAGCATTTGGATTTATAGACCTTTATAATGCTTTCCATGGGGCGTGCACCAAGCTTTTTAGCAAAAACGAGCAGCCCAGCAGCCGCTCTTGCTACTGCGCTGCTTTTGGCCATAAGCTGGGGGCCCCACTTGCCTTTTTCGTCAAAGATCACGCCTAAATAGGGAAAAGATGAGACTCTCCTAACCTCCTTCCCCGAGCAAAAGAAAGTTTTAGTCTTTCTTTTCCTGCCTGCGGCTCCTGCTATCATTACATGGGATTTTTCTACGTTTGTTTTCATGTCCAGCGAAGACATGAAGTCCCCAAAGGCTGAGAGTAGTTTGTTCAATGCCACTCCAGAGCGTGCTAAAAGGACAGCGTCGTCCGCGTACAGGAGGACGGGTATCTTTATTTCTCCTGCACGTGGAATATCAGTATGGGACACTGCCAAAACTGCCTCAAGGCCATTGATATAAAATGTAAAGAGAAGGGGTGCAAGGATACATCCCTGCCTAACCCCTCTTCCTGATACAAAGTGACAGGTACATCTTCCTTCCCTGGTCACCCTGACCGATGTCTTGAGGTCTCTATGTAGCTCTGCCAGATACCCCACCAGTGGGGCATCAAAGCCCATGGCCAGAAGGACCCCCCACAGCTTAGCCCTGTTAACCAGGTCAAAAGCTGAGGAGAGGTCCATAATGGCCATGTACAGAGAGCCCCCCTTGGCAGCCACATATTTACTTATGATCAGTTCTAAATTTAAGCACTGATCTAAGGTTCCCCTTTTTGCTCTGAAGCCATATTGTGCATTCGATAAAATGCCCTTCCCTTCTAAGAGCTGGGTCAGTCTTCCTAAAAGGACTCTTCCCAAAATCTTAACACTTGAATCGATTAGGGAGATTGGCCTATAACAGGCTGGGTCTGTTCTTTGTCCCTTTTTAGGTCTCGCCTGTCGATGCGCATGCGCATCGAGCTTGCGAGCCTATTGCGGCTTAAACAACCTTTAACTAAGAAGCAAGGAATCCTGGCGATTCCTTGCAGTGCCCGTGACTTTTAAGCTCAATGCGCATGTGCATTGAGCTTAAAAGCGCGTGCACATCAGTTCCCTCAGCCGCAATCGCCGTCTGTTCCCTCAGCCGCATTCCTCCGACACCTTTTGAAGTGAAGCTTAGCTTCACTTCAAAGGCCCCGGATTCTTCACACCCACATGCCGCTCTCCCCGCTCCGCCCCCTCCCCTGCCCGCCGTGTGCATTTCTCCTACACCCCCTCCCCACAACAATGCCCTCCGTCTGTTTTACAATTTGAAGAGGTGCCTCCTCACATTTCACTTCACTGCCTTCCAACTTTAGTCACCATCTCCTGTTTGTCGTACCCCAAGCAGCGGTGCACGCACTAGCAATCCTTCTGTTATGCCACATCTCGCAGCTTACATTCCTTCTCTCTTACTATTCCTCTCCACGTTTCTGCCTCTTTCACTTTCTCTTCCAACTCTCTCCCTCCCTCTCCATTTACTTACACAAATCTCGCAGATACCCCAAGCAGCGGTGCACGCACTACCAATCCTTCTGTTATGCCACATCTCGCAGCTTAGATTCCTTCTCTCTTGCTATTCCTCTCCACGTTTCTGCCTCTTTCACTTTCTTTTCCAACTCTCTCCCTCCCTCTCCATTTACTTACACAAATCTCGCAGATACCCCAAGCAGCGGTGCACGCACTACCAATCCTTCTGTTATGCCACATCTTGCAGCTTAGATTCCTTCGCTCTTTCTTTTACTCTCCACGTTTCTGCCTGTTTCACTCTCTCTTCCAACTCTCTCCCCCCTCTCCATTTACTTACACAAATCTCGCAGATACCCCAAGCAGCTGTGCTCGCACTACCAATCCTTCTGTTATGCCACATCTCGCAGCTTAGATTCCTTCGCTCTTTCTTTTACTCTCCACGTTTCTGCCTGTTTCACTCTCTCTTCCAACTCTCTCCCCCCTCTCCATTTACTTACACAAATCTCGCAGATACCCCAAGCAGCTGTGCCCGCACTACCAATCCTTCTGTTATGCCAGATCTTGCAGCTTAGATTCCTTCGCTCTTTCTTTTACTCTCCACGTTTCTGCCTGTTTCACTCTCTCTTCCAACTCTCTCCCCCCTCTCCATTTACTTACACAAATCTCGCAGATACCCCAAGCAGCTGTGCCCGCACTACCAATCCTTCTGTTATGCCACATCTCGCAGCTTAGATTCATTCGCTCTTTCTTTTACTCTCCACGTTTTTGCCTCTTTCACTCTCTCTTCCAACTCTCTCCCCCCTCTCCATTTACTTACACAAATCTCGCAGATACCCCAAGCAGCTGTGCCCGCACTACCAATCCTTCTGTTATGCCACATCTCGCAGCTTAGATTCCTTCGCTCTTTCTTTTACTCTCCACGTTTCTGCCTGTTTCACTCTCTCTTCCAACTCTCTCCCCCCTCTCCATTTACTTACACAAATCTCGCAGATACCCCAAGCAGCTGTGCCCGCACTACCAATCCTTCTGTTATGCCAGATCTTGCAGCTTAGATTCCTTCGCTCTTTCTTTTACTCTCCACGTTTCTGCCTGTTTCACTCTCTCTTCCAACTCTCTCCCCCCTCTCCATTTACTTACACAAATCTCGCAGATACCCCAAGCAGCTGTGCCCGCACTACCAATCCTTCTGTTATGCCACATCTCGCA